>NW_027362772.1:228852783-230229866 GCF_046119375.1 Phyllobates terribilis
CAGCACCCTGCTCCACACATCATTATACAGAGGGACACAGCACCCTGCTCCACACATCATTATACAGAGGGACACAGCACCCTGCTCCACATGTGACGCCCAGCTGCGCTTGGTATCACAGATCCTAGAAGGGTGTATTGATGGATTCCTCCACAAGAGGCCCCCATAACCATTCACACATCTCCACCTTCCACCTCAGGCCACCAGAGGGAGCCCGTCAGGGATAGATAAATAGGGAAGGTGGAGCCAGGTAGCAGTTAGTCTAGACTGGAGTCGACAGAGAGCCAAACCTGTTGAGAGAGTTCCTGCAGTCAAGAAGCCTGAGAGAGGTCAGTCTGCAGTGGAGCAGAGTCTAGACTCAGAGTAGCTCAGAGAAGTGAGCTTTAGGTGTGCCGGCGCCATAAGATCGGTGAAGCGCGGCAAGCTGCCGTTAGTGTGAGTAGCCTAGTGAGGGCCCGAGCCGGCCGAAGGCAAGTGGAGAGTTAGTACATAGGAGGCAGAGGATCTTAACTAGCTCACCCCGAAGCAGTTACCGGACACCGGGTCCGAAGTTTACCGGGACCTCTATGACCCAGTAAGGCATAAACGGAATCCCTGGGGAACTACAAGTCCCAGGATCGCTAAAGAGCTGATACGTAACAGAGCCAGGAGACACATAGGCCCCGCAAGCTGAGGAGCGTGTACTCCAAGGAAAGGCCCTACCACAAGGTCAGCCAGCGCAGGACAGAGACAAAGTTAGGCCTAGTCAGAAACTTACTACGCAGAGGCAAGTAACAGGAGGCCCTAAAACCCGCTCATTGGGGAGGATCCTGACATGCACCCTTCACCCTACAGTGCTCCGGGACGTGCTTGAATTTCCATCTGTAAAAGGTACTGAAGTGACTATCGTGTCTGTAGCTGTTCTTGCTCTGACCTGGCTGGGTCTCGCCTGTCCTGCATGCATGTCCCTACACTGCCCTGAGGCCTAGCTCCCCTGTGGGGAGCTATACCATCAAGCTGCCTTATCATCGGCCTCAGTGGACTGCGCAGCTCTGAGGATCCTCACCAGAAGCCACAGGTGGCATCACAAACTCTTTTATAAACTTAACAAATTATCCACCTTTTTTTTAAGGAGAGACCCCTGGGTACGGGCTCGGGAGCCGACCACCGAGACATCCCTAAAGGCCAGGCTAAAGGCCCGGATACTGAGTCATCCCCATTCCCCTGGGCGAGTCACACACATCACTATACAGAGGGACACAGCACCCTGCTCCACACATCACTCTACAGAGGGACACAGCACCCTGCTCCACACATCATTATACAGAGGGACACAGCACCCTGCTCCACACATCACTATACAGAGGGACACAGCACCGTGCTCCACACATCATTATACAGAGGGACACAGCACCCTGCTCCACACATCATTATACAGAGGGACACAGCACCCTGCTCCACACATCACTATACAGAGGGACACAGCACCTGCTCCACACATCATTATACAGAGGGACAGAGCACCCTGCTCCACACATCATTATACAGAGGGACACAGCACTCTGCTCCACACATCACTATACAGAGGGACACAGCACCCTGCTCCACACATCACTATACAGAGGGACACAGCACCCTGCTCCACACATCACTATACAGAGGGACACAGCACCCTGCTCCACACATCACTATACAGAGGGACACAGCACCCTACTCCACACATCATTATACAGAGGGACACAGCACCCTGCTCCACATGTGACGCCCAGCTGCGCTTGGTATCACAGATCCTAGAAGGGTGTATTGATGGATTCCTCCACAAGAGGCCCCCATAACCATTCACACATCTTCACCTTCCACCTCAGGCAACCAGAGGGAGCCCGTTAGGGATAGATAAATAGGGAAGGTGGAGCCAGGCAGCAGTTAGTCTAGACTGGAGTCGACAGGAGAGCCAAACCTGTTGAGAGAGTTCCTGCAGTCAAGAATCCTGAGAGAGGTCAGTCTGCAGTGGAGCAGAGTCTAGACTCAGAGTAGCTCAGAGAAGTGAGCTTTAGGTGTGCAGGCGCCATAAGATCGGTGAAGTGCGGCAAGCTGCCGTTAGTGTGAGTAGCCTAGTGTGGGCCCGAGCCGGCCGAAGGCAAGTGGAGAGTTAGTACATAGAGGGCAGAGGAGCTTAACTAGCTCACCCCGAAGCAGTTACTGGACACCGGGTCCGAAGTTTACCAGGATCTCTATGACCCAGTAAGGCATAACCGGAATCCCTGGGGAACTACAAGTCCCAGGATCGCTAAAGAGCTGATACGTAACAGAGCCAGGAGACACATAGGCCCCGCAAGCTGAGGAGCGTGTACTCCAAGGAAAGGCCCTACCACAAGGTCAGCCAGCGCAGGACAGAGACAAAGTTAGGCCTAGTCAGAAACTTACTAACAGGAGGCCCTAAAACCCGCTCATTGGGGAGGTTCCTGACAAGCACCCTACAGTGCTCCGGGACGTGCCTGAATTTCCATCAGTAAAAGGTACTGAAGTGACTATCGAGTCTGTCCCTGTTCTTGCTCTGACCTGACTGGGTCTCGCCTGTCCTGCATGCATTTCCCTACACTGCTCTGAGGCCTAGCTCCACCTGTGGGGAGCTATACCATCAAGCTGCCTTATCATCGGCCTCAGTGGACTGCGCAGCGCTGGTGATCCTCACCAGAAGCCACAGGTGGCGTCACGAACTCTTTTATAAACTTAACAAATTATCCACCTTTTTATTTAAGGAGAGACCCCAGGGTACGGGCCCGGGAGCCGACCACCGCGACATCCCTAAAGGCCAGGCTAAAGGCCCGGGTACCGAGTCATCCCCATTCCCCTGGGCGACTCACACATATCACTATACAGAGGGACACAGCACCCTGCTCCACACATCACTATACAGAGGGACACAGCACCCTGCTCCACACATCACTATACAGAGGGACACAGCACCCTGCTCCACACATCACTATACAGAGGGACACAGCACCCTGCTCCACACATCACTATACAGAGGGACACAGCACCCTGCTCCACACATCACTATACAGAGGGACACAACACCCTGCTCCACACATCACTATACAGAGGGACACAGCACCCTGCTCCACACATCACTATACAGAGGGACACAGAACCCTGCTCCACACATCACTATACAGAGGGACCCAGCACCATGCTCCACACATCACTATACAGAGGGACACAGCATCCTGCTCCACACATCACTATACAGAGGGACACAGCATCCTGCTCCACACATCACTATACAGAGGGACTCAGCACCCTGCTCCACACATCACTATACAGAGGGACACAGCACCCTGCTCCACACATCATTATACAGAGGAACACAGCACCCCGCTCCACACATCACTATACAGAGGGACACAGCACCCTGCTCCGCAGATCACTATACAGTGGAACACGGCACCCTGCTCCACACATCACTATACAGAGGGACACAGCACCCTGCTCCACACATCATTCTTCAGAAGGACACAGCACCCTACTCCACCCATCACTATACAGAGGGACACAGCACCCTGCTCCACACATCACTCTACAGAGGGATACAGCACCCTGCTCCACACATCACTATACAGAGGGACACAGCACCCTGCTCCACACATCATTATACAGAGGGACATAGCACCCTGCTCCACACATCACTATACAGAGGGACACAGTGTCAATGACTGCCTTCTGGACATCTGTCAAGTCAGCATTTTGTAAATTCTAAAAAGTTCATTTTTTTTCTCATTAATGTACACTCTGCACCCCATCTTGACTAAAAAAAACAGAAATGTAGACATTTTTGCAAATTTATTAAAAAAGAAAAACTGAAATATCACATGGTCGTAAGTATTCAGACCCTTTGCTCAGTATTGAGTAGAAGCACCCTTTCGAGCTAGTACAGCCATGAGTCTTCTTGGAAATGATGCAACAAGTTTTTCACACCTGGATTTGGGGATCCTCTGCCATTCTTCCTTGCAGATCCTCTCCAGTTCCGTCAGGTTGGATGGTGAACGTTGGTGGACAGCCATTTTCAGGTCTCTCCAGAGATGCTCAATTGTGTTTAGGTCAGGGCTCTGGCTGGGCCAGTCAAGAATGGTCACAGAGTTGTTTTGAAGCCACTCCTTTGTTATTTTACAGTGGTGGCCAAAAGTATTGGCACCCCTGCAATTCTGTCAGATAATACTCAGTTTCTTCCTGAAAATGATTGCAATCACAAATTCTTTGGTCTTACTATCTTCATTTAATTTGTCTTCAATGAAACAACACAAAAATAATTGTCCTAAAGCCAAATTGGATATAATTCCACACCAAACCTAAAAAAGGGGGTGGACAAAAGTATTGGCACTGTTTGAAAAATCATGTGATGCTTCTCTAATTCGTGTAATTACCTGTGGCACCTAACAGGTGTTGGTAATAACTAAATCACACTTGCAGCCAGTTAACATGGATTAAAGTTGACTCAACCTCTGGCCTCTGTCCTTGTGTGTACCACATTGAGCATGGAGAAAAGAAAGAAGACCAAAGAACTGTCTGAGGACTTGAGAAACCAAATTGTGAGGAAGAATGAGCCATCTCAAGGCTACAAGTCCATCTCCAAAGACCTGAATGTTCCTGTGTCTTCCGTGCGCAGAGTCATCAAGAAGTTTAAAGCTCATGGCACTGTGGCTAACCTCCCTAGATGTGGACGGAAAAGAAAAATTGACGAGAGATTTCAACGCAAGATTGTGCGGATGGTGGATAAAGAACCTCGACCAACATCCAAACAAGTTCAAACTGCCCTGCAGTCCGAGGGTACAACAGTGTCAACCCGTACTATCCGTCGGCGTCTGAATGAAAAGGGACTGTATGGTAGGATACCCAGGAAGACCCAACTTCTTACCCCGAGACATAAAAAAGCCAGGATGGAGTTTGCCAAAACTTACCTGAGAAAGCCTAAAACGTTTTGGAAGAATGTTCTCTGGTCAGATGAGACAAAAGTAGAGCTTTTTGGCAAAAAGCATCAACATAGAGTGTACAGGAAAAAAAAAGAGGCTTTCAAAGAAAAGAACACGGTCCCTACAGTCAAACATGGCGGAGGTTCCCTGATGTTTTGGGGTTGCTTTGCTGCCTCTGGCACTGGACTGCTTGACCGTGTGCATGGCATTATGAAGTCTGAATACTACCAACAAATTTTGCAGCATAATGTAGGGCCCAGTGTGAGAAAGCTGGGTCTCCCTCAGAGGTCATGGGTCTTCCAGCAGGACAATGACCCAAAACACACTTCCAAAAGCACTATAAAATGGTTTGAAAGAAAGCACTGGAGACTTCTAAGGTGGCCAGCAATGAGTCCAGACCTGAATCCCATAGAACACCTGTGGAGAGATCTGAAAATGGCAGTTTGGAGAAGGCACCCTTCAAATATCAGGGACCTGGAGCAGTTTGCCAAAGAAGAATGGTCTACAATTCCAGCAGAGCATTGTAAGAAACTCATTGATGGTTACCGGAAGCAGTTGTTCGCAGTTATTTTGGCTAAAGGTTGTGCAACCAAGTATTAGGCTGAGGGTGCCAATACTTTTGTCTGGCCCATTTTTGGAGTTTTGTGTGAAATGATCAATGATTTGATTTTTGCTTCATTCTCTTTTGTGTTTTTTCCTTGTAAGCAAATTAAATGAAGATAATAAGACCAAAGAATTTGTGATTGCAATCATTTTCAGGAAGAAACTGAGTATTATCTGACTGAACTGCAGGGGTGACAATACTTTTGGTCACCACTGTAGCTGTTGGATTAGGGTCATTGTCTTGTTGGAAGGTAAATCTTTGGCCAAGTCTGAGGTCCAGAGCACTCTGGAAGAGGTTTTCAACCAAGATATCTCTGTACTTGGCTACATTCATGTTTACTTCAATTGCAACCAGTCATCCTGTCCCTGTATCTGAAAAACACCCCGATAGCATGATGCTGCCACCACCATGTTTCACTGTTGGGATTGTATTGGACAGGTGATGAGCAGTGCCTGGTTTTCTCCACACATACCGCTTAGAATTATCACCAAAAAATTCTATCTTCGTCTCATCAGACCAGAGAATCTTATTTCTTATAGTCTGGGAGTCCTTCATGTGTTTTTGAGCAAACTCTATGCGGGCTTTCATATGTCTTGCACTGAGGAGAGGCTTCCGTCGGGCCACTCTGCCATAAAGGCCCGACTGGTGGAGGGCTGCAGTGATAGTAGACTTTGTGGAACTTTCTCCCATCTCCCTACTGCATCTCTGGAGCTCAGCCTCAGTGAACTTAGGGATCTTCTTTACCTCTCTTACCAAGGCTCTTATCCCACGATTGCTCAGTTTAGCTGGACCGCCAGGTCTAGGAAGACTTCTGGTGGTCCCAAACTTCTTCCATTTAAGGATTATGGAGGCCACTGTGCTCTTAGGGACCTTGAGTAATGCAGAAATTCTTTTGTAACCATGGCCAGATCTGTGCCTTGCTACAATTCTGTCTCTGAGCTCCTTGGGACACAGCATCCTGCTCCACACATCACTATACAGAGGGACACAGCAACCTGCTCCACACATCATTATACAGAGGGAGACAGCACCCTGCTCCACACATCACTATACAGAGGGACACAGCACCCTGCTCCACACATCACTATACAGAGGGACACAGCACCCTGTTCCACACATCACTATACAGAGGGACACAGCACCCTGCTCCACACATCACTATACAGAGGGACACAGCACCATGTTCCACACATCACTATACAGAGGGACACAGCACCCTGTTCCACACATCACTATACAGAGGGACACAGCACCCTGCTCCACACATCACTATACAGAGGGACACAGCACCCTGCTCCACACATCATTATACAGAGGAACACAGCACCCTGCTCCACACATCATTATACAGAGGAACACAGCACCCTGCTCCACACATCATTATACAGAGGGACACAGCACCCTGCTCCACACATCACTATACAGAGGGACACAGTGTCAATGACTGCCTTCTGGACATCTGTCAAGTCAGCAGTCTTCCCTATGATTGTGAAGCCTACTGAAACAGACTAAGGGACCTTTTTAAATGCGTAGCAAACCTTTACAGGTGTTTTTTGTTAAAATATTTTAATTTACTATGATAATGACTTTTTTGTGTTTTCATTGGCTGTAAGCCATAATCATCAACATTAACAGACATAAACACTTGAAATAGATCACTCTGTGTGTAATGACTCTATATAATTTATGAGTCTCACTTTTTGTATTGAAGAACTGAAATAAATTAACTTTTTGATGATATTCTAATTTAGTGAGAAGCACCTGTAAATAAAGTTGCTTTATTTTACTGTCTTGGTCCCTAATGAAACATTTGCCCCACAGCATTCACAAGTCCTTTGTAGTGTTGCGTTTTCTCTATGTGGGAGCATCTTGGGTCCAGGGCTGTAACTTTTGTAACTTTTGCTCCGCTTCTTACAGATATACCAAATGTAACCCAGTCCATGGTCATGTTTATGGCCAGTGTCATACAGGTACATGTCAAATTACATTGCATTGTCTGCTTCAATTCCTTTTTTCCCCAGGGATCCCGACTTGTGCCTTTTTGATGTAGAATTTGTGACACATAACTGTGACATTGACACCTATTCTGCCCCCAGACCTGATGCTGCTAAGACATCCGGTACAGACGACATCTAATGAGCGATTTACTACTTACTGGCTGGTATATAAACAGAGGAAGGTTTTGGTGTCATTCTGTTACTTTCTTGAAGGATAGAAGGATAGATAGATAGATAGATAGATAGATAGTGTAGATAGTGTAGATAGTGTAGATAGATAGTGTAGATAGATAGTGTAGATAGATAGTGTAGATAGATAGTGTAGATAGATAGTGTAGATAGATAGTGTAGATAGATAGTGTAGATAGATAGTGTAGATAGATAGTGTAGATAGATAGTGTAGATAGATAGATAGATATGGGATAGATAGAAAGATAATAGATAGATAGATAGATAAAAGATAGATAGATAGATAGATGATAGATAGATAATAGATAGATAATAGATAGATAGATGATAGATAGATACATAGATAATAGATAGATAGATAATAGATAGATAGATAATAGATAGATAATAGATAGATAATAGATAGATAGATAATAGATAGATAGATAGATAATAGATAGATAGATATGGGATAGATAGATATGGGATAGATAGATATGGGATAGATAGATATGGGATAGATAGATAGATAGATAATAGATAGATAGATAATAGATAGATAGATAATAGATAGATAGATAATAGATAGATAGATATGGGATAGATAGATATGGGATAGATAGATATGGGATAGATAGATATGGGATAGATAGATAGATAGATAGATAGATAGATAGATAGATAGATATGGGATAGATATGGGATTGTTTGATAGATATGGGATAGATAGATATGGGATAGATAGATATGGGATAGATAGATATGGGATAGATAGATAGATATGGGATAGATAGATAGATAGATATGGGATAGATAGATATGGGATAGATAGATATGGGATAGATAGATAGATAGATAGATAGATAGATAGATAGATAGATAGATAGATAGATATGGGATAGATATGGGATTGTTTGATAGATATGGGATAGATAGATATGGGATAGATAGATAGATAGATAGATAGATAGATATGGGATAGATAGATAGATAGATAGATAGATAGATAGATAGATAGATATGGGATGGATAGATAGATAGATATGGGATAGATAGATAGATAGATATGGGATAGATAGATAGATAGATAGATATGGGATGGATAGATAGATAGATATGGGATAGATAGATAGATAGATAGATAGATAGATAGATATGGGATGGATAGATAGATAGATATGGGATAGATAGATATGGGATAGATAGATAGATAGATAGATAGATAGATAGATAGATAGATAGATAGATAGATAGATAGATAGATAGATAGATAGATAGATATGCGATAGATAGATAATATACAAAACACAGCAGCACTCCTTCAATAAGTGAAAAAAAAGCTTGACCTTCACTTAATGGTGGGCTGGAGGAGTGCTGCAGTTTTTTGGATATTATCGATTATAGATCTGGTTGAGGTCAGACTTAGTTTTGCACCCTTAGCCTGTGTCGTTGCTGCTACTATTTTTCTGTACACAGATAGATAAATAGATAGAAAGATAAACAGACAGATATATATACACTGCTCAAAAAAATAAAGGGAACACTCAAATAACACATCCTAGATCTGAATGAATGAAATATTCTCATTGAATACTTTGTTCTGTACAAAGTTGAATGTGCTGACAACAAAATCACACAAAAATCATCAATGGAAATCAAATTTATTAACCAATGGAGGCCTGGATTTGGAGTCACCCCCAAAATTAAAGTGGAAAAACACACTACAGGCTGATCCAACTTTGATGTAATGTCCTTAAAACAAGTCAAAATGAGGCTCAGTATTGTGTGTGGCCTCCACAAGCCTGTATGACCTCCCTACAACGCCTGAGCATGCTCCTGATGAGGTTGAGCATGGTCTCCTGTGGGATCTCCTCCCAGACCTGGACTAAAGCATCCGCCAACTCCTGGACTGTCTGTGGTGCAACGTGACGTTGGTGGATGGAGCGAGACATGATGTCCCAGATGTGCTCAATCGGATTCAGGTCTGGGGAACGGGCGGGCCAGTCCATAGCTTCAATGCCTTCATCTTGCAGGAACTGCTGACACACTCCAGCCACATGAGGTCTGGCATTGTCCTGCATTAGGAGAAACCCAGGGCCAACCGCACCAGCATATGGTCTCACAAGGGGTCTGAGGATCTCATCTCGGTACCTAATGGCAGTCAGGCTACCTCTGGCGAGCACATGGAGGGCTGTACGGCCCTCCAAAGAAAATGCCACCCCACACCATTACTGACCCACTGCCAAACCGGTCATGCTGAAGGATGTTGCAGGCACCAGATCGCTCTCCACGGCGTCTTCAGACTCTGTCATGTCTGTCACATGTGCTCAGTGTGAACCTGCTTTCATCTGTGAAGAGCACAGGGCGCCAGTGGCGACTTTGACAATCCTGGTGTTTTGTGGCAAATGCCAAGCTTCCTGCACGGTGTTGGGCTGTGAGCACCAGGGGTGGATTAAGAGTAGCAAGGGCCCCGGGCAGTTTAGACGGCAAGGGCCCCCCCCCACACACACACACACACACACCTGATGTATCACATGACTTGTCACATGATCCCCCTTTGATAGATCATGTGATAGTTCATGTGAAATTAATTCTGCACAATATTAATATATTAATTATTAATTTTTTATATTAATTGTATGACTTAATATTGAGCACAATTAAGTATGCTGACATCCCCCTATGTATGTAGGGTCTCATACTGTATAATATGAGCTTTCACATAATCCTCCTATACACAGCAGGAGGCCGCGCGGCGCCCTCCCCCAGATACAGCGGGAGGCCGCGCGGCGCCCTCCCCCAGATACAGCGGGAGGCCGCGCGGGGCCCTCCCCCAGATACAGCGGGAGGGCGCGCGGGGCCCTCCCCCAGATACAGCGGGAGGCCGCGCGGCGCCCTCCCCCAGATACAGCGGGAGGCCGCGCGGCGCCCTCCCCCAGATACAGCGGGAGGCCGCGCGGCGCCCTCCCCCAGATACAGCGGGAGGCCGCGCGGCGCCCTCCCCCAGATACAGCGGGAGGCCGCGCGGCGCCCTCCCCCAGATACAGCGGGAGGCCGCGCGGCGCCCTCCCCCAGATACAGCGGGAGGCCGCGCGGCGCCCTCCCCCAGATACAGCGGGAGGCCGCGCGGCGCCCTCCCCCAGATACAGCGGGAGGCCGCGCGGCGCCCTCCCCCAGATACAGCGGGAGGCCGCGCGGCGCCCTCCCCCAGATACAGCGGGAGGCCGCACGGCGCCCTCCCCCAGATACAGCGGGAGGCCGCACGGCGCCCTCCCCCAGATACAGCGGGAGGCCGCACGGCGCCCTCCCCCAGATACAGCGGGAGGCCGCACGGCGCCCTCCCCCAGATACAGCGGGAGGCCGCACGGCGCCCTCCCCCAGATACAGCGGGAGGCCGCACGGCGCCCTCCCCCAGATACAGCGGGAGGCCGCACGGCGCCCTCCCCCAGATACAGCAGGAGGCCGCACGGCGCCCCCCACCCCAGATACAGCCAGAGGCCGCACGGCGCCCCCCACCCCAGATACAGCCAGAGGCCGCACGGCGCCCCCCACCCCAGATACAGCCAGAGGCCGCACCGCGTCCCCCACCCCAGATACAGCCAGAGGCCGCACGGCGCCCCCCACCCCAGATACAGCCAGAGGCCGCACCGCGTCCCCCACCCCAGATACAGCCAGAGGCCGCACGGCGCCCCCCACCCCAGATACAGCCAGAGGCCGCATGGCGCCCCCCACCCCAGATACAGCCAGAGGCCGCACGGCGCCCCCCTCAGATACAGCCAGAGGCCGCACGGTGCCCCCCTCAGATACAGCCAGTGGCCGCACGGCGCCCCCCCCAGATACAGCCAGAGGCCGCACGACGCCCCCCCCAGATACAGCCAGAGGCCGCACGACGCCCCCCCCCCCAGATACAGCCAGAGGCCGCACGGCGCCTCCCCCAGATACAGCCAGGGGCCGCACGGCGCCCCCCACCCCCAGATACAGCCAGAGGCCGCACGGCGCCCCCCACCCCCAGATACAGCCAGAGGCCGCATGACGCCCCCCCTCAGATACAGCCATAGGCCACACAGCGCCCCCCCTTCAGATACAGCCAGAGGCACCCCCCCAGATACAGCCAGAGGCCGCACGGCGCCCCCCCCAGATACAGCCAGAGGACGCACGGCGCCCCCCCCCTGGTACAGCCGGAGGACGCACGGCGCCCCCCCCTGATACAGCTGGAGGACGCACGGCGCCCCCCCCCAGATACAGCCGGAGGATGCACGGTGCCCCCCCCCCCCAGATACAGCCGGAGGACGCACGGTGCCCCCCCCCAGATACAGCCGGAGGACGCACGGAACCACCCCCCCAGATACAGCAGGAGGCCGCACGGAACCACCCCCCCAGATACAGCAGGAGGCCGCACACACACAAACAAATATATACAGACATATACAAAGACAAATACATACACGCATAGGCTGTGTGCCCACTGTGCGTTTTACAAGCGTTTTTGCCACGGAATTTCCACAGCGAAAACGCTGAAAAACGCTTGGTAATACGTGCCCCATGGTCCCCAATGATAATCTGCATGTGCTGTGCATATGCTGCGGAAATTTCCAATGCGGATTATCATTGCGGAAAAAAACGCAGCATGTCCATTAATTTTGCGGACACGCAGCGTAATTGCCGCCATTGGCTTGCATTGAATCGCTTAATATCCGCATGACTACATGTGCACATGCGGATATTAAGCGATTCAATGTGCGGATGGTACCCGGGTCTGGAGAAGAGGAGACTCTCATCCAGACTCGGGTACCATAGTACATGTAAAAAAAATTTTTTTTATTTTAAATTCTAAAGATTATACTCACCTTCCGATGGCCCGCGGTCTCCTCAGCGATACGTCCGGTCTGTTGTATGCGTCGCGGTGGTGTGAAAGGACCTGCCATGACGTCATTTAGTCATGTGACAGGTCACACGACAGCTGACCGGCTGTCGCGTGACCTGTCACATGACTAAATGACGTCATGAAAGGTCCTTTCACACCACCGTGAGCCGCCCAACACACCGGACGTATCGCTGAGGAGACCGCGGGCCATCGGAAGGCAAGTATAATCTTTATTTTTTACCATTCTTATTCTTTTTTTTAACTATTACTTGGTCACACTATATATGCCGGCGGCATGGATTCATATAGTGTGAACAAGTTGTCAAGGACTTCTCCAAGTGATGCTAAAATCGCTTGGAAAAGCGCTTGATAACCTGCATGCGGAAATGCATGCAAAAACGCTTGACAAACGCTTCTACCTGGCGGGAAAAAAGCATGTAAAATCCGCATTTGTTTTTCCTGCCAGGGAGAAGCGGAAAAATATGCAGCATTTCTGCATCGTGGGCACTTAGCCATAAACACATTTGAAACACAAAAATACATATAAACAGACATATCACACAATGATATCTGCACACACTGACACATCACTCACCGTCCCACTGCTCGGCTCCAGTCGTCCAGCTCCTCTATGGTGGTAAGAAGTAGTGCAGGGCACACTGCATGACGTCACGCTAGCAGACACTGCCGCGCACAGGGCCATGTCTTCTAGCTGTGATGCACGATATGCAGATATGCGCACAGACACATGCATACGTACATATCTTATAAACACATAAAACTGTCCTGTCCAGCAGCTCCTCAGGCATGTCTCAGTGCAGGGCTACCGGCATGTCACAGACATGACCCTGGACCATCAGAGGGGCCCACTCGCCGTTGGGGCCTGGGCTGCTTCTACAGCATCTGTGTAGGACCTCTGGCGCTGCTTGATTGCCGGCACTTCACCTGACAAGCCAGCGGTCCTGCACAGAGGAAGCAGCCCGGGCCACGACAGCGAGTGAGCCCCTCTGATGGTCCACAAATACATAGATATAGATACATACACACACACATATATATATATGTATATGCACACACACATTGCACATGGACTTACCCTTTCTGTACATGATGCTGGTTCTTCCATCTTCTCTGTGGGGCAGCCTCCCCTCCTCTTGGGGCCCGACTGCAGAGCTCTGGTGTAATTGCAGGGCAGGAGGGGGAGAGCGGAGAGGTAACATTCAGTCCCGGGTAGGGGGCAGGGAGAGCAGTGGCCATGCTGTAAGCTGGCTCTGTGCTCTGCTGGAGGCCGGAGCAGGTGGGCGGAGCCTCCTCTCCTGCACTTACACAATCAGTTGCTGGTGAGTCATCCTCGCAGCGCCGCCGGACACAGCAGAGCAGATTCCATCTTCCGACTCCCGGGCCCTCCTGTCACACATTATAATGAGGTCAATCCGGCCACAGGCCCCGGGCCCCATGGCAGTCCCGGGCCCCGGGCGGTAGCCCGGATTGACCTTATTATAATCCGCCTATGGTGAGCACAACCCCCATCTGTGGATATCGGGCCCTCAATACCACCTTCATGGAGTCGGTTTCTAACCGTTTGTGCAGACACATGCACATTTGTGGTCTGCTGGAGGTCATTTTGCAGGGCTCTGGCAGTGCTCCTCCTGTTCCTCCTTGCACAAAGGCGGAGGTAGCGGTCCTGCTTCTGGGTTGTTGCCCTCCTACGGCCCCCTCCACGTCTCCTGGTGTACTAGCCTGTCTCCTGGTAGCGCCTCCAGCCTCTGGACACTACGCTGACAGACACAGTAAACCTTCTTACCACTGCTCGCATTGATGTGCCATCCTGGAGGAGATCCCACAGGAAAGCATCGGCAACCTCATCAGGAGCATGCCCAGGCATTGTAGGGAGGTCATACAGGCACATGGAGGCCACACACAATACTGAGCCTCATTTTGACTTGTTTTAAGGACATTACATCAAAGTTGCATCAGCCTGTAGTGTGTTTTTCCACTTTAATTTTGGGGGTGACTCCAAATCCAGGCCTCCATTGGTTAATAAATTTGATTTCCATTGATGATTTTTGTGTGATTTTGTTGTCAGCACATTCAACTTTGTACAGAACAAAGTATTCAATGAGAATATTTCATTCATTCTGATCTAGGATGTGTGATTTGAGTGTTCCCTTTATTCTTTTGAGCAGTGTATAGATAGATAGATAGATAGATAGAGAGAGAGAGAGAGAGAGAGAGAGAGAGAGAGAGAGAGATAGATAGATAGATAGGTAGATTCAAACATAAAATTAGACTGCATTACTGCTATATAGAATATACTTATAAAATGAAGGTACTTAGTGCATAAATTGACCAATTTGTGTGTGCCCACCAGCCACGACAAGATGAACTTTCTTGATAACTTATTTGTGCGATAAGTACCTTCATTTTATAAGTATATTCTATATAGCAGTAATGCAGTCTAAATGTAATATTTAAAGGGGTTCTCCAGGTTTGTGATGAAAGTCTGCAGTCATTCTGTGTGACTGCAGGCTTCTGAATTCTCACAGCGCTCACATCACATGCTGTTATGATTCTCTGGTGCTGGTGGCGAGAGTGGGCACTCACATGACCACAAGTATGCGATTTGGATACATGCGGTCTCATGCCCACTAGGCTAGCTGGGATGTGAGCGGAAGTATACAAATTGGATACTTGCAGTCACATGACCACCGGCTCCCAGTGCTGACATTGGAGAATCCTGACAGCGTGCAATGGGCGAAGAGTGAGAATTCTGAAGTCTGCAGTCACATAGAAAGATTGCAGACTTTCATCAAAAACCTAAACCCCCTTAATATTTGCATACATCTTGGCGCTTACAGAATGTTGCCGTCTTCTTTTGTCTGTATATTATACAGTCATGGAAGCTTGCACCTGTTCACAATTTCTTTCTTCTCTTTTGGAGGAGCTCGTCAGGTTTTTGTAGTAAATAGATACTGTACATAGATAGTTGACAGAGATGGATAGATAGATGATAGATAGATAGATAGATAGATAGATAGATAGATAGAGATATAGATAGAGAGATATAGATAGAGAGGTAGATAGATGACATATACAATGGGTACGGAAAGTATTCAGACCCCTTTAAATTTTTCACTCTTTGTTTCATTGCAGCCATTTGGTAAATTCTAAAAAGTTCATTTTTTTTCTCATTAATGTACACTCTGCACCCCATCTTGACTAAAAAAAAACAGAAATGTAGACATTTTTGCAAATTTATTAAAAAAGAAAAACTGAAATATCACATGGTCGTAAGTATTCAGACCCTTTGCTCAGTATTGAGTAGAAGTACCCTTTCGAGCTAGTACAGCCATGAGTCTTCTTGGAAATGATGCAACAAGTTTTTCACACCTGGATTTGGGGATCCTCTGCCATTCTTCCTTGCAGATCCTCTCCAGTTCCGTCAGGTTGGATGGTGTACGTTGGTGGACAGCCGTTTTCAGGTCTCTCCAGAGATGCTCAATTGGGTTTAGGTTAGGGCTCTGGCTGGGCCAGTCAAGAATGGTCACAGAGTTGTTCAGAAGCCACTCCTTTGTTATTTTAGCTGTTGGATTAGGGTCATTGTCTTGTTGGAAGGTAAATCTTTGGCCAAGTCTGAGGTCCAGAGCACTCTGGAAGAGGTTTTCATCCAAGATATCTCTGTACTTGGCTACATTCATGTTTCCTTCAATTGCAACCAGTTGTCCTGTCCCTGCAGCTGAAAAACACCCCCATAGCATGATGCTGCCACCACCACTGTTGGGATTGTATTGGGCAGGTGATGAGCAGTGCCTGGTTTTCTCCACACATACCACTTAGAATTATCACCAAAAAATTCTATCTTTGTCTCATCAGACCAGAGAATCTTATTTCTCATAGTCTGGGAGTCCTTCATGTGTTTTTGAGCAAACTCTATGTGGGCTTTCATATGTCTTGCACTGAGGAGAGGCTTCCGTCGGGCCACTCTGCCATAAAGGCCCGACTGGTGGAGGGCTGCAGTGATAGTTGACTTTGTGGAACTTTCTCCCATCTCCCTACTGCATCTCTGGAGCTCAGCCACAGTGAACTTGGGGATCTTCTTTACCTCCCTTACCAAGGCTCTTATCCCACGATTGCTCAGTTTGGCTGGACCGCCAGGTCTAGGAAGACTTCTGGTGGTCCCAAACTTCTTCCATTTAAGGATTATGGAGGCCACTGTGCTCTTAGGAACCTTGAGTAATGCAGAAATTCTTTTGTAACCTTGGCCAGATCTGTGCCTTGCCACAATTCTGTCTCTGAGCTCCTTGGGCAGTTCCTTTGAGCTCATGATTCTCATTTGGTCTGACATGCACTGTGATCTGTGAGGTCTTATATAGACAGGTTTGTGCCTTTCCAAATCAAGACCTATCAGTTTAATTAAACACAGCTGGACTCCAATGAAAGAGTAGAACCAGCTCAAGGAGAATCACAAGGAAACAAACAGCATGTAACTTAAATATGAGTGTCTGAGCAAAGGGTCTGAATACTTATGACCATGTGATATTTCAGTTTTTCTTTTTTAATAAATTTGCAAAAATGTCTACATTTCTGTTTTTTTTATCAGTAAAGATGGGGTGCAGAGTGTACTTTAATGAGAAAAAAATGAACTTTTTAGAATTTACCAAATGGCTGCAATTAAACAAAGAGTGAAAAATTTAAAGAGGTCTGAGTACTTTCCGTACCCACTGTAGATGATAGATAGATAGATAGATAGATAGATGACATATATAGATGATAGATAGATAGATGACAGATAGATGATGGATAGATAGATAGATAAATATGAGATAGATGACAGATAGATGATAGATAGATGACAGATAGATAATAGATAGATAAAAGATAGATTATAGATAGATGATAGACATATGAGATAGATGACATATAGATGATAGATAGATAGATGATAGATAAATATGAGATAGATGACAGATAAATGATAGATAGATGACAGATAGATAGATAAAAGATAGATGATAGATAGATAAATATGAGATATATGACAGATAGATGACTGATAGATAGATAAAAGATAGATAGAAAGATGATAGGTAGATAAATATGAGATAGATGACAGATAGATGACAGATAGATAGATGATAGATAGATGATAGATAAATGATAGATAGATAGATAAAAGATAGATGATAGATAGATAAATATGAGATATATGACAGATAGATGACAGATAGATGACTGATAGATGACTGATAGATAGATAATAGATAGATAAAAGATAGATGATAGGTAGATAAATATGAGATAGATGACAGACAGATAGATAGATGATAGATAGATAAATGATAGATAGATAAAAGATAGATGATAGATAGATGATAGATAAATATGAGATAGATAGATAAATATGAGATAGATGACAGATAGATAGATGATAGATAAAAGATAGATGATAGATAGATGATAGATAGATAAATATGAGATAGATAGGTAAATATGAGATAGATGACAGATAGATGATAGATGACAGATAGATAGATAGATAGATAGGTGATAGATAAATATGAGATAGATGATAGATAAATATGAGATAGATGATAGATGACAGATAGATGACAGATAGATAGATAAAAGATAGATGATAGTTGATAGATAAATATGAGATAGATAGATGATAGATAGATAAATATGAAATAGATGATAGATAGATGATAGATACGAGGGTCAGTCAATAAGTAATGCCTCCTATTTTTCTCTCCTTAAATAAGGTAGTTATGTTAAATATTCGAATTTGGCACAATTCCTCAAACCTTCTTCTACAATCCACAGCAATTGCAACTTCCTGCACCAACAGGTGGCAGGACTGTATCCGTTTTCAAAATGGCTGACATCGATGTGCGTATTAGACAACGTTCTGTGATTGAATTCTTGCATGCAGAAGGTTAAACGCCCATTCGAATTCATGAGAGACTGAAAAATGTGTACGGTGATGCAACAGTGGATGTCAGTACTGTTAGACGATGGGTTCGTCGCTGTAACATAGCTGAAGGGCCATCACCGTTGGCTGACAAAATGCGGAGTGGCAGGCCAGTAACCGCAGTGACTACAAGTAACATTCAGCGAGTCGATGACATCATTCGTGGTGACCGCCGGGTGACTGCAGATGAATTGTGTGGCATTATCTGCCTCAGTAAAGGCAGTGTGATGAAAATTATTGGACAACTGGGATACAGAAAAGTTTGTGCACTGTGGGTCCCAAGAATGCTTTTTACCATGCTGGAATACATGCCCTTGTTAAACGGTGGACCAAGACTGTGGAAATGGATGGAGATTACAGTACAGACCAAAAGTTTGGACACACCTTCTCATTTAAAGATTTTTCTGTATTTTCATGACTATGAAAATTGTACATTCACACTGAGGCATCAAAACTATGAATTAACACATGTGGAATTATATACTTAACAAAAAAGTGTGAAACAACTGAAAATATGTCTTATATTCTAGGTTCTTCAAAGTAGCCACTATTTGCTTTTATGACTGCTTTGCACGCTCTTGGCATTCTCTTGATGATCTTCAAGAGTTAGTCACCGGAAATGGTCTTCCAACAATCTTGAAGGAGTTCCCAGAGATGCTTAGCACTTGTTGGCCCTTTTGCCTTCACTCTGCGGTCCAGCTCACCCCAAACCATCTCGATTGGGTTCAGGTCTGGTGACTGTGGAGGCCAGGTCATCTGGCGTAGCACCCCATCACTCTCGTTTTTGGTCAAATAGCCTTTACACAGCCTAGAGGTGTGTTTGGGGTCATTGTCCGGTTGAAAAATAAATGATGGTCCAACTAAACGCAAACCGGATGGAATAGCATGCCGATGCAAGATGCTGTGGTAGCCATGCTGGTTCAGTATGCCTTCAATTTTGAATAAATCCCCAACAGTGTCACCAGCAAAGCACCCCCACACCATCACTCCTCCTCCTCCATGCTTCACGGTGGGAACCAGGCATGTAGAGTCCATCCGTTCACCTTTTCTGCTTCGCACAAAGACATGGTGGTTGGAACCAAAGATCTCAAACTTGGACTCATCAGACCAAAGCACGGATTTCCACTGGTCTAATGTCCATTCCTTGTGTTCTTTAGCCCAAACAAGTCCCTTCTGCTTGTTGCCTGTCCTTAGCAGTGGTTTCCTAGCATCTATTTTACCATGAAGGCCTGCTGCACAAAGTCTCCTCTTAACAGTTGTTGAAGAGATGTGTCTGCTGCTAGAACTTTGGGTGGCATTGACCTGGTCTCTAATCTGAGCTGCTGTTAACCTGCGATTTCTGAGGCTGGTGACTCGGATAAACTTATCCTCAGAAGCAGAGGTGACTCTTGGTCTTCCTTTCCTGGGGCGGTCCTCATGTGAGCCAGTTTCTTTGTAGCGCTTGATGGTTTTTGCAACTACACTTGGGGACATTTTCAAAGTTTTCCCAATTTTTAGTACTGACTGACCTTCATTTCTTAAAGTAATGATGGCCACTCGTTTTTCTTTACTTAGCTGCTTTTTTCTTGCCATAATACAAATTCTAACAGTCTATTCAGTAGAACTATCAGCTGTGAATCCACCAGACTTCTACACAACACAACTGATGGTCCCAACCCCATTTATAAGGCAAGAAATCTCACTTATTAAACCTGACAGGGCACACCTGTGAAGTGAAAGCCATTTCCGGTGACTACCTCTTGAAGATCATCAAGAGAATGCCAAGAGTGTGCAAAGCAGTCATCAAAGCAAAAGGTGGCTACTTTGAAGAACCTAGAATATAAGACATATTTTCAGTTGTTTCACACTTTTTTGGTAAGTATATAATTCCACATGTGTTAATTCATAGTTTTGATGCCTTCAGTGTGAATGTACAATTTTCATAGTTATGAAAATACAGAAAAATCTTTAAATGAGAAGGTGTGTCCAAACTTTTGGTCTGTACTGTATATTGAAAAGTGACAAATTAATCGTTAATGTTGTGGTTTTCAACCTATGTAATTGCATTTGAATTTCTTGCCAATTAAAAGGAGAAAAAAAATAGGAGGTATTACTTATTGACTGACCCTCGTAGATAAAAGATAGATGATAGATAAATATGAGATAGATGATAGATAGATGACAGATAGATAGATAATAGATAGATAAAAGATAGATGATATATAGATAGATGATAGATAAATATGAGATAGATAGATAAATATGAGATAGATGACAGATAGATAATAGATAGATGACAGATAGCTGACAGATAGATAGATAATAGGTAGATAAAAGATAGATAGATAGATGATAGATAAATATGAGATAGATAGATGATAGATAAATATGAGATAGATAGATAAATATGAGATAGATGACAGATAGATAATAGATAGATGACAGATAGCTGACAGATAGATAGATAATAGGTAGATAAAAGATAGATGATAGATAAATATGAGATAGATAGATGATAGATAAATATGAGATAGATGACAGATAGATGACAGATAGATGGATAAAAGATAGATGATAGATAGATAAATATGAGATAGATAGATAAATATGAGATAGATGACAGATAGATGAAAGATAGATAATAGATAGATAAATATGAGATAAATAGATGATAGATAAATATGAGATAGATGATAGAAAGATGACAGATAGAAGACAGATAGATAGATAAAAGATAGATGATAGATAGATAAATATTAGATAGATGATAGATAGTTGATAGATAGTTGATAGATACATATGAGATAGATAGATGATAGATAAATATGAGATAGATGATAGATAGATGACAGATAGAAGACAGATAGATAGATAAAAGATAGATGATAGATAGATAAATATTAGATAGATGATAGATAGTTGATAGATAGTTGATAGATACATATGAGATAGATAGATGATAGATAAATATGAGATAGATGATAGATAGATGATAGATAGATAAATATGAGATAGATGATAGATGGATAAATAAATAGATGATAGATAGATAATAGATAGATATAGACAGATAGATAGACATTTTTTTAGCGTTTTCCATAAAACAGAAAATTAGCACAACTTGGTTCTTTCAAAAGAAAGGAAAAAGATATCCCCAAAAAATGAGTACAAGGGTATAGCAAAAAATGGGACCTAAAACTTAACATTTAATCTTATGTTATAAATGTTGAACATATAAAAGACCTTACAACATTGAAGACACTTGGAGCAAACTGACTAAACACACAAATAATTATGGGATATTCCTGCCACTAATTGCATGTATTGGAGGCTCGCTCACTGGGACGGCCTTTCTAAAATTGTCTAAAAATTGTCTGTATGATAGGCCTTAGTGGAATACACGGTAACACCGTCTATTAACCATCCTTATTAAGACCACATAATCTCTCTATGCATTTCCTCCTTTACTTGGATTCACAAGCTCCGCCGCTTATCGCGGTTACATAGAGCCTCCTGCCTCTCACTTCTCTTTACCACCGGTTTATTGAAATAAGCGTGGGTACCCTGGCGCGTCATATGTGACGCTTGGACCGCTCATACTAGTCGCGGTGACCCGCATACATCACTTCCTGAGCATCCTTCACATCCCGTGGAACGCAGGCTCATCCACAGTTCCACTCCCTCATCAGCAGCCTATTCACGGGTAAGTATGTTGAACTAATTGTGACATTGGACTTGTGTCTTTAAGGGATTGTCTCTCTTCACTATATTTATATTATAGCATTCCGATTATCCCCCCATATCGTTGGTGAACATAAAAAGATTCACCCCCCTAGATAAATGTATCTAATGATACAACACAAAATGAGTTTTATACAAGTATATTTTGAAAAAAGGAGAAATAGAAAAAAATTGATAAACAAAAAACGATTAAAATATGAGTTGTGGTCAAATGGAAATGAATATGGTTGATCTGTTAGTTCTTGGAAGATTGATGCAATCAATTGCACATCACAATTATCAGAAAAGGTCCATAACAGGAGTATATAAAGGGGGAATTGGTGACACCTAAGATGCACTGAAAACATTCATAACTAATATACTAGCCCTACCTTTCTGCTGGGGTTGACGCCCTAATAATCTGCGCAAACGGCACCCCACTCATCGCCGCCTCACCCTCAGTAATTAACCCTGTTAAACCCTAATTATGTAAAGCTGCTATGTCAATTGTTCATTAAAACCCAATGGTGATACTGTTTTAAGGAGATAGATCCACCTTGCTTCGCATTGCAAAATGGTTCTATCCCAGCCACCGCCCTTGGGGGTTTTCCAACTCTTCCAATCCCCATAAATTTTATAGTTGATATTTGTCCTGAATGTTCCTGGTTGACATGTCTAACTAATGGGGTATCCCTTTTCTTACTGATATCGCCAAGATGTTCTCCTATCCTTCTCCTGAACTCTCTCCTCGTCTTGCCCACATACTCAAGACCACATTTGCACATGGCCTTATAAATCACACCCTCTCTCCAACAATTGATGAATGATCTAATTCTCTGCTGTTTCCATGTTGGTGTACTTTGGAAGGTTTTGGCCACTGCATCTATACCATCCTGTTACACCTTCTGACAACCATGTAGACAGCCATGTGTTGTAATGTCTGTGTACTAACTGATCTTTCAGAGACATCCTTTTTTGTCAATAATCTGGGGATTAGGAGTGTTTAAGATCCCGATATCACTGTCCAATTTTAGTACTGCCCAAAGTTTTTGTAAGATGGATCTCTGAAGAACTGATTAGTACACAGTCATTACACCCCTGACGAATCCAAGTAAAGGAGGAAACGTTTTGGATGAAATGATGTGGTCTCAATAAGGATGGTTAATAGACGGTGTTACCGTGCCCTTCCTCTACTATGAATATTGTCTGCCGGACAACATTTTAAAGAATTGGGTGAGACCTTTCCTGTATAAAATAGAACCACATGCACTTATGTACTGATACTAGTGGAGTTTAAGGTGGTGACATAGAATTTTGTATTCCACTAAGACCTACCATACAGACGATTTTCAGACAATTTTGGAAAGGCCGTACTTTGTACAGCCTCTTTTTGCAGTAATTACATCTGCAAGTTGCTTTGGAGAAGTCTCTCTGAGATTTCCACATCTTGCCACTGGGATTTTTGCCAATTCCTCAAGACAAAACTGCTCCAGTTCCTTCAAGTTAGATGGTTTCCTCTGGTGAACAGCGATCTTCAAGTCTGACCACAGATTCTCACTTGGACTAAGGTCTGGGCTTTGACTAGGCCATTCAAGAACATTTACTCGTTTCCCCTTAAACCACTCAAGTGTTGCTTTACCAGTATGCTTTGGGTCATTGTCTTGTTGGAAGGTGAACCTCCAGCCCAGTCTCAAATCACTGACAGACTGAAAAGGTCTTGCTGAAGAATATCCCTGTATTTCACACCATTAGTGTTGAGCGAGCATGATCGACACTGCTCGGTACTCGCCCGAGCATCTCGCTACTCGGGATGTTAGGCGAGCACCGAGCATTTCCGGGTTACTCGGGCGGGAGCTCAGGTCTCCGCCCTGCATGTTTGGCGCTCTTTACAGAGCCAATGAACATGCAGGGATTGCCAGCCAGTCACTGTAATGCCGAAGCCATGTTGTTTGTGAGCATTACAGTGATTGGCTGGCCGCACAGCGTCACCTCGAGTATTTAAAACCGGGCGCCGCCATCTTGGACACAGTCGCTTCGGATCAGACAGTGTAGGGTCAGTGCTGCTGAGTTAGGGAGAGATATATAGTGCGAAATAGTTAGTGTAGGGCCTCTAAAGCCTGCCAAATCAAACAAATAGTCTTTCTCAGGACTAATATCCATCCCAGGTATCAGGCAGGCAGGCTGTATAGGAGACGCAGTGGTTATACCAACAAACGCTGCATTACAGTCCTGTGTTCTTCTGCTGGTCAAATTGCTAGACTTATCCCCAGGTCTCAGGGGCCAGGAAAAATCCTTTTTTTTTTCATCTAAATCCTGCATTTTTTTTTTCCTCAGTCAGACTGTACAAATACGCGTCTTATTAACCTTTTGGTATTCCCCCCCCCCAAAAAAAAATTGAGTGTGTCTGTGACTGTTCGGACACCAATATATCTGTTTAAAAGATTCTGGTGTAGGCCACATAACTATAACTGTGGTTTTGCAGTTCCACGGTTCAAATCTCTGTATTATCCTGCTTTGGCCTTTTTTCCGTAAAAAAAAAAACCGTAATAGAGTCTCGCTGACTGTTCAGATACAAATATATCTGTTTAAAAGATTCTGGTGTAGGCCAGAGAAATAGAACTGTGGTTTTCCTCTTCCACGGTTCTAATCTCTTTTTTATTACCCTTTTTCCATTGATAGTGCGCATGTAAGCTATTTTACTTCATTTACAATGGGCAAGGCGCGTGGCAAGGGACGTGGAACTGGACGTTCTGGTGATGGTGCGTGCAGAGGACGGGGCCGTGGCCAAGGTGAAAATGTGCCACAACCAACAGCCACATCTTCTCGCTCCCACTTCTTGACCGAATTACTAGGGAAGCACACTACAACACCAGTATTGCGAACTGATCAGTGTGAACAGGTTATTAATTGGATAGCAGATAATACTTCCAGTTACCTGGGCACCACCACCTCCGGTCTGTCTTCCACACGGTCAAGTTTTAGAAACACAAAACCCAAATTCATGGTTGCTGAAGGCACGTCAATACCAATAGGTAAGAACGTGCCGGGACAGCAGCATAGCTCCAAGATACATATAATAACAGGAGACAACAAGAGCTTTCAAATGCAAGTACGAAAATTCTTTATTAAATAAATATATAAATTGTAAAAATTTTCACAGAGTCAATAAAACATCTACAATGTGTACAGGACAGAAGCAGACACCCCAAACGGATAACCACTCCAAGGAGTAAAGTGGAAGGTAATAAAGTTGACAAGTATACAAAAGCCACCTATCAGCACATTAACCACCTAGTAGAAAGACTATTAGGAGGTAACATTAGATGAAGGGGAGCAGACAATGCTGCTAAAACACCCCATAGCTAATCAAAAGCCAATCAGAGGGAACACTAAATGATAGCCCTCCTGAAAAATTGTGCTGAACTGGAAAAGAGTGAAACCAGTAGTGGACACTTACCCAAGGATAGGAGACCCCCCAGTGGGATGAAAGGGTGCTAAAACAACTTCCCAACGCGCGTTTCGGTTTGACAGTGCGTTGCTTTCTCAAGGGAAGGTGTATTAGTGTCCTTCCAGGACCTTTATGTATCCCCGGCAACCGGTCACGTGACAGAACACATGACCCACGACTGACCAATGGTGTAGCTGGAGGCGGGGCATATGCGTCACGCAGGCCACGCCCCCCAGACGCACTCCCGGCAGTCAAGCCCGTATGTTGCACACACCACAGACAATCAGCTGTGCCGACTGGTGCAGTGCGTGCACAGGCATAGAGACACCGGGAGGCGGTGGGGGGACGCGACCCTGGGAGGTGCATGCACTCCACAGCGCCACCAATGGTGAGCATATTCACCAATAATGCAAAGGACTAGATAGTCAGAAAACCCTTGGTACAAATAGTGGGATAATATGGATACCATTAAATATTCAATACAGAAGAATAAAACAAAACAACAATTAATAATGTTTTCACCACAGCTAGAGACAAGGGGGAGAGACACAATTGAAACAGACATAATGTAGAGTAATTGATAAATCTCCTCAAAGCGAATGGTCCGTATTGCAAGAGGCATTATTGGTAAATGTTAGATTGCTTTTGGAAGCCAGAAACTGGAAACGGGAAGAGTCCTAGATGAAATATAAATTAATTAATATAGACAATCATAAAAAACATAAATCAAGAGGGACAACAAAAACAAATAGAAAACTAAGCACCAAAAACATCAAATAAAAATAAAAATAAAAAATGTATAACCACACAGAATAATAAAGAGTGAACATTAAAAGAAAAGGAAAACCATAACCATGGGGGGAAAAAAAAAAAAAGAGAGGGGACAGCACTGGATATAAGTAAATAACACCAAGTAATGAGGAGAAGATAATTTCCCCTTAAATTTGTAAACAACAGGATGCATGGTCAGTACAATACAATACCAATAAGGGGAAGAAGGGAGAGGGGGGAGAAGGAAGGATTGGGGACAACACAGAGGTACAGTACAGACCAAAAGTTTGGACACACCTTCTCATTTAAAGATTTTTCTGTATTTTCATGACTATGAAAATTGTACATTCACACTGAAGGCATCAAAACTATGAATTAACACATTTGGAATTATATACTTAACAAAAAAGTGTGAAACAATTGAAAATATGTCTTATATTCTAGGTTCTTCAAAGTAGCCACCTTTTGCTTTGATGACTGCTTTGCACTCTCTTGGCATTCTCTTGATGGGCTTCAAGAGGTAGTCACCCGAAATGGTTTTCACTTCACAGGTGTGCCCTGTCAGGTTTAATAAGTGGGATTTCTTGCCTTATAAATGGGGTTTGGACCATCAGTTGTGTTGTGCAGAAGTCAGGTGGATACACAGCTGATAGTCCTACTGAATAGACTGTTAGAATTTGTATTATGGCAAGAAAAAACAGCTAAGTAAAGAAAAACGAGTGGCCATCATTACTTTAAGAAATGAAGGTCAGTCAGTGCAAAAAATTGGGCAAACTTTGAAAGTGTCCCCAAGTGCAGTTGCAAAAACCATCAAGCGCTACAAAGAAACTGGCTCACATGAGGACCGCCCCAGGAAAGGAAGACCAAGAGTCACCTCTGCTTCTGAGGATAAGTTTATCCGAGTCACCAGCCTCAGAAATCGCAGGTTAACAGCAGCTCAGATTAGAAACCAGGTCAATGCCACACAGAGTTCTAGCTGCAGACACATCTCTTCAACAACTGTTAAGAGGAGAATTTGTGCAGCAGGCCTTCATGGTAAAATAGCTGCTAGGAAACCACTGCTAAGGACAGGCAACAAGCAGAAGAGACTTGTTTGGGCTAAAGAACACAAGGAATGGACATTAGACCTGTGGAAATCTGTGCTTTGGTCTGATGAGTCCAAATTTGAGATCTTTGGTTCCAACCACTGTGTCTTTGTGCGACGCAGAAAAGGTGAACGGATGGCCTTTACATGCCTGGTTCCCACTGTGAAGCATGGAGGAGGAGGTGTGATGGTGTGGGGTGCTTTTCTGGTGACACTGTTGGGGATTTATTCAAAATTGAAGGCATACTGAACCAGCATGGCTACCACAGCATCTTGCAGCGGCATGCTATTCCATCCGATTTGCGTTTAGTTGGACCATCATTTATTTTTCAACAGGACAATGACCCCAAACACATCTCCAGGCTGTGTAAGGGCTATTTGACCAAGAAGGAGAGTGATGGGGTGCTACACCAGATGACCTGGCCTCCACAGTCATCAGAACTGAACCCAATCGAGATGTTTGGGGTGAGCTGGACCGCAGAGTGAAGGCAAAAGGGCCAACAAGTGCTAAGCATCTCTGGGAACTCCTTCAAGATAGTTGGAAGACCATTTCCGGTGACTACATCTTGAAGCTCATCAAGAGAATGCCAAGAGTGTGCAAAGCAGTCATCAAAGCAAAAGGTGGCTACTTTGAAGAACCTAGAATATAAGACATATTTTCAGTTGTTTCACACTTTTTTGTTAAGTATAAAATTCCACATGTGTTAATTTATAGTTTTGATGCCTTCAGTGTGAATGTACAATTTTCATAGTCATAAAAATACAGAAAAATCTTTAAATGAGAAGGTGTGTTCAAACTTTTGGTCTGTACTGTATATCTACAGGAACGGCGCAAAACTGAGGGATTCATTAAGACCATTAGGGGCCATGGTGTCAAGTACAACAATCCATCGTGCTTCGCATTGTGCAAGGAGTTTTTTGATATTGCCGCCTCTCGTCCCCAAATGTACCAAATCTATACCTCTAATCTTAAGAGATCGAGGGTCACAATTATGATGATCTTTAAAGTGGCGAGGGATCGTTTTAAGATCTGAAGTGTCCGTCACATGTCTTGCTGCACAGATGTCCCTAACATGTTCACGGACCCTGACTCTGAGCTCTCTGGAGGTGAGTCCCACATAAATAAGGGGACAACCACATGTAGCATAGTAGATGACATTGCTACTGCTACATGTGATCCAATGTAAGATCTTAAACTGTCGGTCACCTCCAGCAGAGTCAAAGGTCTTACAGCGAAGGACATTCATGCAAGCAAGGCAGTGGCCACAAGGGTAACACCCCAAAACAGGTTTAAAAGAGGACAGAAAAGTATTATTGGGGGGGACATAGTGGCTCTTTACAATAAAGTCACTTAGATTGCGGGCCCTTCTAGATGTCATAGATGGTCAAGTTTTAGTAGCCGTGAGTCTCGACCGCATACTCCTCCTCACCCTGATGCTCCTTCCTCCCACCATGCCGAGTGTCTTCAGACAGCAACTGATCCCACAGTTGGACACTCTGAAGAGCTGTTCACTGGCTAATTCCATATTTGTGCCCCTCGCCTGCTCCGCTTGAAGTGGTGGAAGAGGAGGTCCCATGTAGCGATGCCCAAATATTTGAACAGCCACGGCCACAGGAAGGCGACGCTGGCAATTTGTCACAAGAGGTGGACGATGACGAGACACAATTGCCACGAAGTGAGGAGGAGGATCGTGGTGCGCAAGTGGAAGAGGAGGAGGTGGTGGATGATCTAGTAACTGGCAAAAAGTGACAGGAGGACACGCAGAGCGAGGCCAGCAGCACACAGAGGGAGGGAGGCAGAGTACCCCAACAGGCAGGAAGAAGCAGTGTGGTGGCTGCACACAGAAGGCGGGCAACCGTTCCCCGTAACACCAACACGAGGGACATTGCCAGTACAACCGGTAGGTCTTCCAGACTACACAAGCACATGTCCCAAAACATCTGCCGTGCCCTCAACAACGCAGTTACTGGGAGAGTCCACCTGACAATGGACACATGGACAAGTGTTTGTGGCCAGGGATGGTACATCTCCCTGACGGCACACTGGGTAAACATAGTGGAAGCCGGGACCCAGTCGGACCTTGGAACGGAACACATCCTCCCCACACCGAGGATTGCGGGCCCTATGTCAGTCAGAGTTGCCCCCACAGTGTACAGCTCCTGCGCATCATCCTCCTCCTCCTTCTCATGTTCAGCCTCCATCTCAGATATCACCACATCAGTTACAAGCTGGAAGCACTGCAGTACTGCCTCAGCCAAGTGGCAACAGGCTGTGCTGAAACTCATAAGCTTAGGTGATAAACCTCACACTGCTTGCGAGTTGTGGACAGCTGTGAAAGAGCAGGCAGATCTGTGGCTGAGACTGCTGAACCTACATCCAGGCATTGTCGTGTGTGACAATGGCCGTAACCTGGTGGCGGCTCTGAGGCGAGGCGAGATCACACACGTACCATGCCTGGCTCATGTGCTTAACCTCATGGTTCAGCGACTTCTTAAATCGTACCCCGAGTTTCCAGATCGGCTCGTCAAAGAACGCCGCCTGTCAGCTCATTTTCGGAAGTCGGCTACAGCTTCCGTCGCCCTTGCTGTGTTGCAGCAGCATTTGCAGCTTCGGGCACACCGACTGGTTTGTGATGTCCCCACACGTTGGAACTCTACCCTCCACATGTTGCAAAGGATTTGTGAGCAGAAGAGAGCAGTTGTGGAGTACCAGCTGCAACAAGGCCGTCGATATTCAGGTCAGACTCCACACATAAGACTTCAGGAGTGGACCTGGATGTCTGACATATGTACCATCCTGACAAACTTTGAGGAGTCCACCAAGATGGTGAGTGGCGATGACGCCATCATTAGCGTCAGCATCCCACTTGTCTGTCTTTTGCTACGCTCTCTGCAGAGAATTAAAGAGGAGGCATTGCAGCCAGAGTATGATGAGATGGATCAAGAAGCCGTAACAGGCGATTACACACAGCCCAGCCTCATCTCATCCCAACGTGCATTGGGGGACAATGAGGGAGAGGAGGAGGAAGAACAGGAGCTGGTATCATGCACTGTAGACGGTAGTATGTGTACAACTGTCATACTGTCGGTTCAGCGTGGCCTGAGGACATGGGGGAGGAGGAGGAGGAGGAGGAGAGCATGGTCAGTCGTCATCTTGGTGAGGACATGGAAGTCTTGCCCGTTACCAGTCTGGCACGCATGGCTGACTTTATGTTACACTGCCTTAACTGTGACCCTCGGGTTGTCAAAATGTTGGGTGACAGTCATTACTGGTTGGTGACACTTTTAGACCCCCGCTGCAAGGAAAACTTTCACTCTCTTATTCCTGAGGTGGAGAGGTCCACAAAAATAGGGCAGTACCAGAAGGCCCTTGCTGCAGAACTGTTAAAAAAATTCCCATCTGAACACGCTAGCGGCAGAGTTCACAGTTCGTTGCCCAACCAAGGCGTACAGACGAGAGAGACGCAACTCCAATCCAGCAGAGGCAGGGGAACACTGTCAATGTTCTGGGACACTCAGGCGCGGGGTACTCTCACAAGGAGTGGAAAGTTTCAAAAGATGGTGAGGGAGTACCTTGCCGACCGTACCAGCGTCCTCCGTGATTCCTCTGTGCCTTTTAATTATTAGGTATCCAAGCTGGACACTTGGAATGAACTCGCTCTGTACGCCTTGGAGGTCGTAGCCTGCCCTGGCGCTAGCGTGTTATTGGAGCCTGTTTTTAGTGCCGCTGGGGGAATTATAACTGATAAGCGCACTCGCCTGTCAACTGACAATGCTGACAAGCTGACCCTTATCAAAATGAACAAGGGCTGGATTGGGCCAGACTTCTCATCACCACCAAATGACAGCAGAGTAACATAAAGTCAAATCCACTGTGTTATTTTGGGAGGTGTATTCCCATGCACCGCTTCACACCCACACATGGGTATACGCTTCCTCATTTCGACTGTTTTTTGTTCTTACCTTATCCTCAGCCTCCACCACCACTATACCACCAGGGTGACCGTGGTCCGTGTTGCCAGCATTGCAAGTTCCTCTGTCCTAATTTTTGGCAGCTTTTGCTTGGAAGGCATACGCAAAGACTATGGGAGACCCACTCCCCAATAATGGGAATAATGTTTTTAATATGCTGTACTGCATGGCTCTTGTGAGGGGCATTGCAAGTTCCTCCGTCCTACTTTTTGGCAGCTTTTGCTTGGAAGGCATAAGCAAAGACTATGGGAGACCCACTCCCCAATAATGGGAATAATGTTTTTAATATGCTGTACTGCATGGCTCTTGTTAGGGGCATTGCAAGTTCCTCTGTCCTAATTTTTGGCAGCTTTTGCTTGGAAGGCATAGGCAAAGACTATGGGAGACCCACTCCCCAATAATGGGAATAATGTTTTTAATATGCTGTACTGCATGGTTCTTGTTAGGGGCATTGGAAGTTCCTCCGTCCTAATTTTTGGCAGCTTTTGCTTGGAAGGCATAGGCAAAGACTATGGGAGACCCACTCCCCAATAATGGGAATAATGTTTTTAATATGCTGTACTGCATGGCTCTTGTAAGGGGCATGAAAACAGTCTTGTAAACCACTCTGAACTCCACAGCTCTTCCAAGGGGCATTAAAACCGTCTTGTTAAGCTACTGTGACCTCCACCACTCTTCCAAGGGGCATTTATATTGTCTTTTAATTCGACTGCGACCTCCACCACTCTTCCAAGGGGCATTGATATTGTCTTTTTATTCCACTGCGACCTCCACCACCCTTCCAAGGGGCATTAAAACCGTCTTGTTAAACCAGTCTGAACTCCACAGCTCTTCCAAGGGGCATTAAAACTGTCTTATTAAGTTACTGTGACCTCCACGTCTCTTCCAAGGGGCATTAAAACCGTCTTGTTAAGCCACTCTGAACTCCACAGCTCTTCCAAGGGGCATTAAAACCGTCTTGTTAAGCTACTGTGACCTCCACCACTCTTCCAAGGGGCATTGATATAGTCTTTTTATTCTACTGTGACCTCCACCACTCTTCTAAGGGGCATTAAAACGGTCTTGTTAAACCACTCTGAACTCCACAGCTCTTCCAAGTGGCATTGAAATGTTGTTTTTAATTACCTCTAACCTCCATGACTCTTCCAACTGACATTGCATTTCCTCCTAATTTTAGTCAGCTTTTGCTTTTCAATGCATAGGCGAAAACTAAGGGAGACCCACTCCCCAATAATGGGTAGAAGGTTTTTAGTATGCTTTAATCCACGTCTGTTTCAAGAGGCATTGCAGTTCCTCATAATTTTTGGAAAGCCTTCCATTCACTGCTTATGCCAACAGTGTACAGGAGACCCAGTAGCTATAAATGGAAAAAACGGTTTAGTTAAGGCCCTCTGACCTCCATGTCACTTCCAAGGGGCATTGGAGTGCCTCAAAATTTTTGGTAGGCATTGCACTCACTGTATGCCCTTTAACTGTGTAGCCGAACCTCTCCTTTTGGTACAGAAACATATCCTACAAGACATGTGTGGGTGACTGGCCTGATATTGATGTGAATGGTCCCTGTTCCTCCTGCTCTTTCTCCTTTGCCACCACCTCATCCATCATTCATCACCTGAAGCTTTGTTTTAACGGGAGTCATAGAACTGGGATAGTAGCAGGAAAACATCCAGCAATCCTCGGAGGAGGTAGGATATGCGCCAAAACGCTGACCACCTCATGCCTAGCTGCAACTACATACATGCGATTGCATTCTAAGGAACAGAAAGCTAAGGAGATGGATGGCCTCATGAAGGATCATGAATAATTTACTCATTGTGTAGGAGGCCGACCACTGCTGCTGTCTACCTTCTGAACTTTGTGTTGAAGCCTGATTGACCCAGGACCCGCAATCCTCTATGTCTGGAGGACGTGTTGCATCCCAGTGTCCAACTGTGTCCCGGCTTCTACAATATTAACCCAGTGTGAAGGAGTCAGTGAGATGGACCATCCCTGGCCACATTCACTTGTCCACGTGTTTGTGGTTAGGCTGTCCTTCCCACTAAATGCACTGGGGAGGGCACAGGTAATGTTTTGGTATGCGCGCTTGTGTATAAGGCGCACCGGGACAAATAGGGGCGGCTGGGGACCGTTTATGGACACCCTGCCGCCCCCAGGCGTCTGGGGACCGTGTGTGGGCACCCGACCGCGGGAGGCTGGGGACTGAGTATGGATACCAGGCCGCCGACGCAGCCATGACATGGTGGCCGGCGTCTGCCTCTACAAGCCTAAAAAGCCTCATTTCAAGTGCAAGCAAGCTAGCAGTATTGTATTGCAGTCAGGAGGTGGGTGGGTGGCAGGCTGCACACTTACGCTTGCATTCCAAGAAAACAAAGCAGATGCTAACTTCTATCATCATCATCATGCTCGTCACCTTGGCACTCTCAACTCCCCTGATGGAGAAGCCAGAGCCCACTGGAGGAGTCTGGTTGTCTGGTTGGCTTGTCCAATGCTACCCTAAAGCAGGCCAGGCTAAGAAAAGTGTGGGGAAGGTTACCGGACAAATAGCGGCGGCTGGGGACCGTGTGTGGGCACCCGGTCGCGGGGCGACTGGGGACCGATTATGGACACCCGGCCGCCCCCTGGCGGCTGGGGACCGAGCGTGGACACCCAGCCACCTGGCGGCTGGGGACTGAGTATGGATACCAGGCCGCCGACGTAGCCATGACGTGGTGGCCAGATTCTGCCCCCACATGCCTAAAAGGCCCAATTTCAAGTGCAAGCAAGCAGTATGGTATTGCAGCCTGGGGGTAGCTGGGTGGCAGGCTGCATACTTGCGCTTGCATTGCAAGAAATGGGGGAGGTACAATTGAACACTGCCCTGGGACAAGGACTTGCACGGAGATAGTTGCAAGTCTGCATCTTCTGATGCGGCAAGGATCACTTCTGATGCTTCTGACGCGCCCCCAGGGCATTGGGGTACTCGGCAGCCGGGCCTCTGGATGCCGGTAGGCGGGGATTATCATGGTGGCTGGCCCGGTCCATGACCCAGGGCGGTCAGTGCAAAAGGGAAATATTTTTAGAGAGTTTGTGACGCCACCTGTGGTGTCTGGTGAGGATCACCAGCGCTGCAACAGTCCTCTGAGGCAGATGTTAGGGCAGCTTGTGATGGGACGGCTCCCCACAGATGGAGCAGGCCTCAGGGCAGTGAAGTGCGAGAGTGGTGGTTGCGCTGGGCATTGTAGTGCAGGGGGAACAATGGCGCTGATGAAAGAATGGACGGAGGCAGTACAGTGCAGTCATCCGAGATTTTACTCACAATTCTTCAGACAGTCCACAAGTGCACTGTACAGGTGCAGGCCTCCCACGTCGCACTGCGTTCACCGGGCAGGGGTTCAATCCTTCCTCAGGCAACTTAGGAGTACCTGGCAGAACCCCACTTTCTCGTGTTCCTATTTTGACCGTCTTCACACTGGTCTTTCTCCCTCCTGCTCTGCGCTGCCCACTCTCAATCCTGTTCGGGTACTCTGAAGTCCCTCCCGTCCATCGGAGTTACACAGACTTGCTTGACCCTCAAGGGATTAGAATTGCGGCTACGATCCCTCTGTCTTCTGATAGATGCGGGGCGTACGGGTGCCGTCCTGCACGCGCCGTACCCCCTGGGATCCCCTCTTAGAACGGAGCCTACTCCCTGCTCCCCTCCTGGGCCTCCTGACTTGGCCCTACTTGTGGAGCAGATCTCCTAATGAGACTGTGCTCCCTGACTGTTCTTCTGAACTGTCCCCAGCTGTTCTTCTGAACTGCTCCCACTCCCTAGACTGCCACCCTAAGATTGCTTCCCTATTTTATACTCCTACCAAAGTGCTCCCTCTAACTACTTCCTCCACCCACACCCACTACTGGTTCCCCCTACCTTTGGGTTCCCCCCACTCCAGTCAGGGTCAGGGCTCAGCAGCTGCGCTCTGCATGTTGCCCCTCCAGCCGGCCTGGAGCAGTGTAGTGTTGGATGCAGGTGTTTGGAGTTCCGTGCAGCACTCCCTCCTTACCCGAGAGAAGAGAGACACCACATCTCTGGGTGAGGTGCAGTACCTCTGTGGCGACTGAACCCTCAGAGGCGCCACACTTCCAGGGGTCTTCCACCTATTGCTTTTCCCATGTCTTTTCAGCACTGTATGCATGTGTCACACAGCACATGGCCAGATAAGGTTGTAAAATGTTAAAATGACATTTCCCGGTGAATGCATTTGTCACGCTTGAAAGCAAAAAAAATGCTACTTGTGAACATAGCCCAAGGTGTGGAGGAGTATTTTTGCTTTTGGTTATTTATTTTACCTTATACACAAGTCTTTACCCTGGAAAGGAAGTTCCTTAACATATTTCACAGGAAAACCGTTTCAGTTTTGCTTTTGAACGTTTTATAGTGAGTCCGTAAAAGTGGCTTAATACCTCTGACCACGTTGTTGACAGCAGTGACCTGGGGGTCAGAAATGCTTCCTGGGGCGATCCCCATGCTGTCCCCATGTCATTTGAACACTGTCACTATCGTTTTGGGCACTTTTTAGGCTTTCTACAGACTGCCGGGGGTGCCGCCGCAAAATGCTCGGGTCTCCCATAGACTAACATTGGGCTAGTTTCTCGGGTCGAGCACCCGAGTATCACGGTGAGCTCAGCCCGAGCTTCGAGCACCCGAGCACTGCTCGCTCAACACTACTCACAATGCATCTTCCCCTTGACTTGGACCATTTTTCCTGTTCCTGCTGCCAAAAAACATCCCCACAGAATGATGCTGTCACCACCATGATTCACTGTGGGGATGGTGTTCTTGGGGTGATGAGCTGTGTTGATTTGGCGCCAGGCGTAGCGTTAACCTTGGTGGCCAAAAAGCTAAATTTTTGTCTAATCTGACCACAGCACCTTCCTCCATACATTTGAGTAGTCTCCCACATGTCTTTTGGAAAACATTTCACTGTGTGAATTGTTTCATGTATATTGAAATATTTGTTATGACAGAATTAGGTATAAATATTATAAATATTTCCTGACTTATCGGAAATCTCTCATTATTTACATATACTTCTTCATGGCTATTGATGGGGCTGACATGTCAGTGACCGGTCTGGAGGATCATCACTTAGATGCACAATTAATCTCATCCGTGTCCTGAGCAATATGTGATTAGTGCAGGTCTCATCTTGTGGCCGGTGTTTCCCACACTCCAGCTCACATCTCCCCCCAGCATCCTCTATTATCTCCTGTATTGGAGCAGATGGACACACGTCCATTGTCCCCGCTGCGGTGGGATTGGAGGATGAGTGTGGGAACCTCTTGTAAGTCCGCTCTCCACACATCATTATGCAGGGAGAGGGGTATATAGAGGGGCGGCCGCTCACTAGTAGTCAGACAGCTCCTGCCCCACACAGCACAAGTCTACAGACGGCCGAACCTGCACCATGGCCCCATGTAATATGAGGACCCCGGACCATCAGGCTGACAGCGGCCTCAGAAAGGTAAGAGCCCCCGACTAGTGACAGCGTCACCCCCATATCTCTACATACAGAAACTTATAGGCACAGGAGACTGATATTTTACGAGAGGTTTTAGTTCTCATCCATCGACATGGACACTGGCGCAGAGTAATAATGAGAGGTTGTTCTTTTCTGCAGCTGAGGAAGCCGGCGATTGAGAAGATGAGGAGAGATCGGATAAACAGCAGCATCGAGCAGCTCCGCGTCTTACTGGAGAAGGAGTTTCAGAGACATCAGCTCCCCTCCAAACCGGAGAAAGCCGATATCCTGGAGATGACGGTCACCTTCCTGCAGCGGCACATGGCGGAGAGAGGTCAGTGTGGTGTCCGCTCCTCACACCCCTCATGGCTTCCTTACACTAAGCTCATTGTTAGCTTAATAATTGCAATGTATCTATAAAAGTATTATGCTGTATGGATGGTCCGTATGGGATTCGATCTTTTTTGCACTCATAGACTTGAACAGACGATTCTCACCTGAAATATGGAAGAGACTGATGTATGCGGCAATTTGTCGTCTGATCTGCTCTATTCCATAACATCGTCCGTGTGCTGTCCGTGTGAGGTCAGCTTTTTCCATGGACAGCACTCAGACCGAAAATATGTTCATATGAACGTGACCTTAGTGAGAGCAGATTGCAGCCGGTGATGGACGCGGTCACTGACATGTTTGTCTTTCCTCTTCTAGATGTCACAGCTTCCAGCCGGGTCCAGAGAGAAGGCTTCTCCACCTGCCTCCAGGACTCCATCACCTTCCTGTCCCAGCACAAACAGGGCGAGCTCCAGATCCGGCTGCTGCAGAACCTCCCTGGGGCTCACACTGCGGTATACAGAGATGTATCTCCTCCTGTATCTCCCGTCTACCAGACCCCCAGCAAACACAGCCCCCCAGACAGCAGCAAAGACTTGTGGAGACCCTGGTAACTTGGACTCCGGATCATACAAGACTGTTGGACACTTTAGAGTCCATTGGACGTAGAGATGAGCTTATTGCACTGTGCAGCATGGTGGACGTGCTATAGGTCACTATTGTATAGTACTGAGTGTATGACTTATAACTATGTTATATTGTTCATCAGGGGCCGGGTCTGACCTGATGTTCTCATAAGTCTTCCATGAAGAAGCCGCTGTTTAATTTGGGAATCCTAGAGAAAGGAAGCGATTATTGCTATATATTTGTTTCTCTGTGATATATTTATAATTTTGTTGATTAACCCCTTCACTTCTGGGGAGAGATGTGTCTCTGCTTTTAAGATAGTAGACCCAGATGTCTAATTTCCGTAAGTATCAATGAACTTGAAGTAGTATTGTTACCCATTACAACTATATTCAGTCTGGAAATCGCACATCATAGTAATAAGGTGCCCAGAGAAGAGTGTGAGGTCTGACTTGTACCCATGTATGACTGTAATTTCATATGTGGTGCCAATATCTTCATGTATTACATCCTTTATTGCAAAGCTATCCTCATATAATGAACACTGCTTTATCATTGTGTCACCAATACCTAGAGATAATGTAAAATGCTGGTTGGTAAAGGATACAATATATACTGTTCTAGGATCTGAGCTATAACTGGTGCAGTGGTGTAAGACCCCTATAATGATGACCTGAAGGATGTGTGTAACAGGAGAGCCATCCCTTATAATGAGCCTCGTAGAGGACGGGAAACACAAGGCAATGTGCTTGTGTGTGTTATGTCATATATTATATATATGCTGTTACTGTATGTGGATTCCAGTATCTGGAAATAAGTGAATAATTATATTATGTCATATTATTATGTCAGCCTTTGTAATGGGGCTTTGTTGGTGGTATCAGCGTTGGATTAAATGCTGAATTTGTACATTCTTGAGTGCAACCAAATGTATGAATATATTATTCATTATGAAAAGTAATAAAATAACTTTGCATTTAGCTGTTCTGTTTCCTGATTAATTATTTCCGAAAGATATTATGTTAGTGAGAAAGAAATAGTTAAATTCCTTTCTTATTTTTAAAACTGAATTTTGAACATATTCTTGTAATTATTACCTGTGTCTCCATGACATTCTTCTTTGTGAAAATCTTGAGCAATATTTCGCCTTGAGCGGATGGGAGTTTGGCTGTACATCTATCTATCTATCTATCTATCTATCTATCTATCTATCTATCTATCTATCTATCTATCTATCTATCTATTATCTATCATCTATCTATCTATTATCTATCTATCTATCTCCATCTATCTATCTCCATCTATCATCTATCTATCTGCATCTATCATCTATCTATCTATCTTCATCTATCTATCTGCATCTATCATCTATCTATCTATCTATCTATCTATCTGCATCTATCAATCTATCTATCTATCTATCTATCATCTATCTATCATCTATCTATCATCTATCTATCTATCATCTATCCATATATCTATCATCTATCAGTCTCATATCTATCTGTCATCTATCTATTAATCTATATATCTATCTATCTACAAAACGAAGGCTACAGCAGCCTCTGTAAGAGCTAAGATATAAGCAAACATTGAATATATGAGATTTGGACGACATTACTGCTATATAAATATGCTAATAAAAATGAAGGTATTTGGCACATAAATTGGCCAATTCATGAGAGGCCACCAGCTGCGACAATCCGACCTTTCTCTGATAGGATCCTGGCCTAATATTTATCAATCATGCCTCTCCCGAGCTAAAAGCCTACAAATTTGAAAGGGCAAGTAGGATCCAGCATTAATTTAAAATAGCCTTGGGCTGCGCACTGCTCCCATCAGCCATAGGCTGTTTTAATTACTGCTGGATCCTACATTCACTTTAAGTTTGTATGTTTTCAGCCCAGGAGAGGCATGATTGACAAATATTACGTTTAGGGTCCCATTAAAGAAAGGTCACCTTGTCGTAGTTGGTGGATTCTCGAGAATTGGACAATTTATGTGAGATGTAGCTTCATTTTATAAATATATTCTATATAACAGTAATGGCATCATATAGTCAATGTTTTCATACATCTTAGTTTGGCACCCCAGGGGTCCGGTTGCCACAGTGGCATTGCCTCCCTCACAAGAGGTGATGCCATGCCTGGAAGCAAGCAGGGGTCCCCTAATCAGATATACTAGCATGCAACACTTTCCTGGCTCCAGACCAGCAAGGGGAGCTCCTCCCCTTAGCAACTGGGATCTGGAGGCGGGGTTAGTTAGACTTAGTGAGAGGAGTTGAATACCGAACAGCGATGAGGAAAGACCTGGGCAGTGGAGCTGTAAGGCAGCTCACCCCAGAGAGGAGCGCTGAAGAACTGGACACCGGAGTCTGAGGTTGTGGGGCACTGAAGGCCCAGCAGCAGAAACCGGAGGGCAGGAGACGGCAGGTCTCCTGGCCCCATCAGACGCCCGGAGGCTCAGAAGCACGATAGGGCCCAGCACCGCCACGTGGGAGCGACGCATCAGCAAGGCCCGAGCTGCCTGCCATACGGGTGAGGAATAGACGTTTTACTCAGGGACGAGGGCCGCAGCACAGCTACAAGCAGCAAAGCCAAAGAGATTAGCGCAAAGGGCAGGCCTACAACTCCACCTGGTGAGGTGGATCCCCAACTTGCTTCCAGGCCGCCCGGTCCTCTACTACCAGCTAGTACCCGTGCCCCGGTCTGCCTAACCACCGCAAGTAAAGATAAGAGGAAACCGCCATTAAGTTGTGGACTGGTCATTATCTGCGCCATCCTCTGCACTACACTGCACAGCAACATCTATAACATCACCATTTCCTGCCCCGGAGCTAAGCTCTGCCTGTGGAGAGCTGAACCAACTCTGCTGCGTCATCATCAGCTCCAGAGGTTCTGCACCGCAGCGGCGGCTCCATATAGCCACATACCACAGGTGGCGTCACGAACATTATATAAAAACTATAATCCCCTTTCAATAATCCCCTTTTATTTACCGCCCTGGGTCACGGACTGGGTCACCGCCACTGTGACATCCCCCCAGCACCGACAGGCCCGGCTACCGAGTACCCCACGGCCCAAGGGGCGCGTCATCAGCTCTTAGTGTGCGGCTATGTTCTCTTGTTTGTATATTATGCAGTCATAGCAGCTTGTACCTGTTAACACTTGCTTTATTCTGTTCAGAGATACTTGTATTTTTTTGTATCTATCTATCTATCTATCTATCTATCTATCCTCAATAGAAAGCAGCACTGTACAAAACTGATATAGCAAACGGGTGCAAGCTTCAGGGTACCGACCCAGTATCTTTCATATACAGTGGCATGTAAAAGTTTGGACACTCCTGGTCAAAATTACTGTTATTGTGAACAGTTAAAGGGGTTGTCTACTACTATTTCAAATAGCCCAATGTATTTCTATGATGAATAGAAGCTTCTTTGTAATTACCTCCTGGTGATGTTTCTGCCTGTGAGTGGCGCTAGCTATCACTGGCTGCTCACAGGCATCACGTGACCCCTCGGCTGCGGCTGGCTCTGACATCCGCTTGACTCGCCCAGGGGGATATATGGGGGAAACTCGGTACCCGGGCCTTTACCTGGTTTGGGGATGTCGCGGTGGTCGGGGTCACTCTTGAAAAGGGGATTGGAACTTGGATAAAATAAATAAACAGTTTGTGACGCCACCTGTGGTACCTGGTAATGATTACCAGCGCTGCTGCAGACCTCCGGGGGTGTTGGGATGGCAGCTGAGGTGTTTCTGCTCCCCACAGGTGGAGCGGGCCCCCGGGGCAGGGATGGTGTGAAGGGATACAGGAGAGAGGGGACCCAGCTGGGTCAGAGGAAGAACAGATACACACACCGGGGCTAGTTTCAGTACCTTTACTGCAGATGGTAGTCAGGTACGGTCCGGGGTACTTGTAGGTGGTGTGCACTTCTGGTCTTGCTCCCCAGTGAGCGGATGTAAGGCCTCCTTTCTGTATCTTCCTGTCTCTCTCCCTGGAGCTTCTGACCTGCCTGGAACAGGGTCTAGCTCCCTTGATGTTTCTCTCACCCGTCTTGCTTGGCGGCGAGGGCTTTCCCACTGGTTACCACGATCCCTGGACGCTGGGGCCTTCGTGGTACCTAGTCCTCTGAATGTGCAGTATTCACGGGTGGACTGAGGGATATGAAATCCTCCTCAGTATGCCGGATTCCCTGCTGGGCATAGAGATCCCAATAGGCTCGGGCCCGGTGCCCGGCTTGCATCAGGGGACGAACCCTCTGTGGTTCCTCTGTCCCTCATGGCTCTTCTCTTCTCCTTGCCTTCTAGCCCACTCTAGGTTCTCACTGGCCAGACTAGCCTGCAGCTTGGGCCTACCCTGGCTTTCAGCCACACAGACTTCAGCTTGTCTGGTGCTGCAGCATCGTGTCACACTCACTGCTTCCCACTGACTGACTTCCTGAACTCCACCCCCCAGTATATATATACCTGACAGGGCTCCATCTAGTGGACTTGGGTGGAGGTGTCTGCATGTATTGAGGCCACTGGGGAGAATCCGTCTGTGTAACACCCAGGAGTTCTGCGACAGCCTGCAGCCGCAGGACGTCACACGCTGACGTCACCACAAGTCCAGGCTGCAGCCGGGGGTCCCTCTTCCACGTTCCACCGGTGGCTGCTGGATTGTGGGCGGGGTTACCCCGCGCGTCACACCCAGCATCCACCACGTGCTCTCCCTCTACCCATTCATTGGGAAAGCACGTGGTGGATGCTGGGTGTGACGCAGGGGGTAACGCCGCCCACAACCCAGCAGCCACCGCCGGGACCCCAGCGCTGAGTCATGCCTCACTTGTCACGTGAGGGGGGTCTCGTGATGCCTGTGAGCGACCAAGGATAGCGCCACTCACAGGCAGAAACAGCACCAGGAGGTAATTACAAAGAAGCTTCTATTCATCATAAAAATACATTGTGCTATTTTCAATAGTAGTGGACAAACCCTGTAAGCAAGTTGAAGATGAAATGATCTCTAAAAGGCCTAAAGTTAAAGATGACACATTCCCAGGGGCGGACTGGCCCACCGGAGGATCGGGAGAACCCCCGGTTGGCCCCAGGTCTTGAGGGCCATGCCCCTCAAGCCCCGCCCCCCTACCCCCCTGGGCCCTGTACAGAGAGGAGAGGGCCCCCCGTCCTGGAATATCGCTAATCATATCGGCAGCACTGCCGATATGATTAGTGATGGGTCCTCTTTGCAGCGGCAAAGCAGGGAGAGCGATCTCCCTGCTTTGCCTGCTGCCACAGTGCCGCTCAGTCCTCTGCGCAGCGCGACACTGCCGGTGCGTGCGCAGGAGATCAGACAGTCACTGGGACTGCTTCCTTCCTGTGTGGGTGCCGGCGCTCATCGCGCTGCCCCAGGCCTGCAGCAGCTCAACGTGAGTATGGAAGGTGGGGGCCCAGGAGGGGTGAGCGGGGGGCTGGTGACTGAGGAGCCCATCTCTTCTGCCAGAAGAGATGGGCTCCTCAGTCACCAGCCTGGGGCCAAGGGTCCCAGGCAGTTACCTCCTCATCTGTCCTGCTGCTGGCTAGGAGTCCTGTACAGTGCAGCATGTAGTGTGATGTGAATGCCACACTATGGAGATGCTGCTTCTACTACTGCCAAGTGAGGATCCCACCTCCCCAGTATGGTGCTCTCAGGAGCTCCCACAGGGCATCACAGGCCTTAGTATGAAGCAATACCTCAAGTCTTCTAGTATTGCTTCATACTAAGGCCTGTGATGCCCTGTGGGAGCTCCCTGAGGGCACCATACTGGGGAGGTGAGAGCCTCACCTCATGGGGCCCCATGATCTCTATGTACGATCCCCGACTGGGCCCCATGATCTCTATGTATGCCGCTGACGGGGCCCCATGATCTCTATGTACGCGGGTGACTGGGCCCTATGATCTCTATGTACGTGGGTGACTGGGCCCCATGATCTCTATGTACGCCGCTGACTGGGCCCCATGATCTCTATGTACGCCGCTGACTGGGCCCCATGATCTCTATGTACACCGCTGACTGGGCCCCATGATCTCTATGTACGCCGCTGACTGGGCCCCATGATCTCTATGTACAATCCCTGACTGGGCCCCATGATCTCTATGTACACCCCTGACCTGATTGGCCCCATGATCTTTATGTCTGCCCCTGACTGGGCCCCATGATTTCTATATACGCCCCTGACTGGGCCACATGATTTCTATGTACGCCTCTGACTGGGCCCCATGATCTCTATGTACGCCTCTGACGGGGTCCCATGATCTCTATGTACGCCTCTGACTGGGCCCCATGATCTCTATGTACGCCTCTGACGGGGCTCCATGATCTCTATGTACGCGGGTGACTGGGCCCCATGATCTCTATGTACGCCGCTGACTGGGCCCCATGATCTCTATGTACGCCGCTGATGGGGCCCCATGATCTCTATGTACGCCGCTGACTGGGCCCCATGATCTCTATGTATGCCGCTGACGGGGCCCCATGATCTCTATGTACTCCGCTGACTGGGCCCCATGATCTCTATGTACGCCGCTGATGGGGCCCCATGATCTCTATGTGCTCTGCTGACTGGGCCCCATGATCTCTATGTACTCCGCTGACTGGGCCCCATGATCTCTATGTACGCCGCTGATGGGGCCCCATGATCTTTATGTACTCCGCTGACTGGGCCCGATGATCTCTATGTACTCCGCTGACTGGGCCCCATGATCTCTATGTACTCTGCTGACTGGGCCCCATGATCTCTATGCACACCCCTGACCTGATAGGCCCCATGATCTTTATGTCCGCCCCTGACTGGGCCCCATGATTTCTATTTACAATCCCTGACTGGGCCCCATGATCTCTGATCTCTCAAGATTTTTTTTTTTTTATTAAAGATGGAGTCCCTAAATGTATTTTGTGTTTTATTTTTCTTAAAAAAAAATTTTTCTCTGTGTTGTGTTTTTTTTTCTGTTTACTAGAAATTCATGGTGTCCATGTCTAGTTTGGCGTGACGCCATGAATTTCAGGCTTAGTACCAGCTGATAATACAAAGCTGGTACTAACCCCATTGTTACCCAGCGTGCCACCCCCACCAGGGCCGCTGGAAGAGCCGGATAAAGCGCCTGGAAATGGCGCTACGATGAATGCGCCAATTCCAGGGGTGGCTGCGGGCTGCCGTTTTCAGCATGGGGGGCCCAGAATGCTTGGGCCTTACCATGCTGAGAATCCCAGCCCCCAGCTGCCTGGTTTTTCCTGGCTGGCAATCAAAATATGGCGGGAGCCCACGCATTTTTTTATTTTTTATTATTTTTTTAAATAATTAAAAAGAAAACATTGGGCTTTCCTGACTTTTGATCGCCAGCCAAGGTAAAGCCAGGCAGCTAGAGGTGGCCGCCCGTAGCTGTCCACTTTATCTGCACTGAGAATCAAAAATTTTGCGGAGCTCTATGTCATTTTTTTTTATTATTTATTTATTTTCACACTTCTATATGTGTGACAGTCCCAACAGCTAATCACAGACGCTGACACAGAGAATGGGCGTCTGTGATTGGCTGCTTGAGTAACCTGAAAGCAGCCCATACATAGTACCATACTAGAATGTATGGGCTGATTGTAGATTACTCGAACAGCCAATCACAGACGCCCATCCTCTTTGACAGCATCTGCGATTGGCTGTTGGGTCTGTGACATATAGAAGTGTGAAAAGAAATCATTTTTAAAAACATGACGGTACGCTCTGCAGAATTTTTGATTCTTACCGCAGATAAAGCGGACAGCTACGGCCTGCCACCCCCAGCTGCCTGGCTTTACCTTGGCTGGCGATCAAAAGACAGAGAAGCCGAATATTTGTTTTAAACTTATTTAAAATATTTTTTTTTAGAAAAAGGTGTGTGCTCCTGCCATATGTTGATCGCCAGCCAGATAAAACAAGGCAGCTGGGGGCTGGGATTCTCAGCATGGTAAGGCCCAAGTGTTCTTGGCCCCCCATGCTGAAAATCGCAGCCCACAGCCACCCTTGAAAATTTCCAGGCGCTTTACCTGGCTCTTCCAGCGGCCCTGGTGGTGAGTGGCACCATGGGTAATAATAGGGTTAGTACCAGGCCAGCTTTGTATTATCAGCTGGTACTAAGCCCAAAATTCATGGTGTCACGCCAAATTAGACATGGCCACCATAAATTTCTAGTAAACAGAAAAAAAAAACAGAATTTTTTTTTTAATTAAAAATAAAACACAAAACACATTTAGGCTACGTTCATACGCGGCGCAAAAAATCGCTACTGCATGCCGACGTTGCGCTTTTCTCAGCGTGCTTTTCCCGAGGCCATGTTAACATGTAGCCTATCGGGAAAGGGCGCGGAAAAAAATGCCAAGAATTGGCATGTCAATTCTTTTTGCGGGGCCGCTTTTGCAGTGAAAGCGCCTGCGTAAAAATACGTGGCAAAACGCTGCGTCTGAACGCTTTTCAGCAAAAGCCATAGCTTTTGCTGGAAGGCGTTTCCAGCTTTCTTTGGCACTGCTTTTACGCGAGCGCTCTAAAGCGCCGCATAAAAGCATGAATATGCGGCTATTACGCCGCGTGGGAACGTAGCCTAAGGGACTCTATCTTTAATTTAAAAAAATCCTCGCTCCGACATAATCCATGGGTCTTCTGTCTTCAGCTCTGCTACATCTTTGCCATCAGACAAATATGTCTGCTGACAGATGAGCAGGCACAGAATGACATTGGAGCACTGTTACTGTGTAGTGCGGCACTATGTTGCTTTTTTGTCATTTCATGCAGTGTAGAAATCTTGGGAAAAGTGTGGATTGTGCTCTGGAAGTGATCAGTTATAGCTAACTATGTTATTTTCTGCACAGATAAGTCCTGCATAGAAGATGTGATATATCGGCCTGCAGATAAAGAACTTCACCTAGAGACATCACTGGTGAGTATGTGTATTACCTATACACACACACTGACACTATATACAGAGCTCCTGTGTATAATATCAATGATGATCATTGCATTACCTGTACACTGACACTATATACAGAGCTTCTGTGTATAATGTAACTGGTGATGACTGTATAACCTGTACACTATATACAGAGCTCCTGTGTATAATGTCACTGGTGATCACTGTATAACCTGTACACTGTATACAGAGCTTCTGTGTATAATGTCACTGGTGATGACTGTATAACCTGTACACTATATGCAGAGCTCCTGTGTATAATTTCACTGGTGATCATTGTATAACCTGTACACTGACCCAACATACAGAGCTTTTTTACATTTTTATTATTTTAGCATTATTTGTCTCTATGTGGTGGCATTATGTGCTTTGGTCATGACATGATGATATTTGTCCCTTGTATGTGGTATTATTCAGTCACTATGTGGTGGTAATATGTGGTCTCATGGTGTGTCAGTATTTATACCTTGTATCTGGTAGCATTTGATCACTATGTGGTGATATTATGTGCTTTGGTCATGGTGTGGCGGTATTTGTGCCTTGTATGTGGCATTATTTGGGCACTATGTGGTGGTAATATGTGATCTGGTCACGGTGTGGTGGTATTTCTACCTTCTATCTAGTAATATTGGTCTTGGTAGAGTGGATTGTGGTTGGTCATTTGTTTTATCTGATATCAATAAGGGGAAACCTCTTTATTTCCAATAGATATTAAATATTTGAATGTTTAACCCCTCCCTGCCCTGTGACTATCACACAGCAGCAGAGATGCAGTTACAGAGGTTCACCAGAGAAAGCAAGTTGGCATTTGGTGAGATTTTCACCTCTGTATTTATAAGACAAAACCAGGAGTGGGTGAGAAATGCATAAAACATTACTTCTGATTGCTCCACTCCTGGTTTCGTCTTATAAATACAGAGGTAAAAATCTCACCAAATACTCAAAGTGCCACAATCTTCTGACAGTGCAGATTCCACCAATAAATAAGTGATCACTTTCCCAACATGTGCATCGCTGATAACTTGTTTTCACCAATAAAAACCCTTTAATGCAAACTACAGTAATTGTACATCGCATTTCTGGTGAGCGCACAGTGATGTGCAGGAGCCACCAATATAATGGGTATAACGGCTAACAGGTATTTGCAAATAGCTGAAGGGTGGGTGGGCCTGGGTGGGCCCCTGGAGTCAATGTCCCTGGTGGGCCCCAGACACCCCAGTCCGGCGCTGCACATTCCTTTGTATTTTAATCAATTATATACAGTATATATATGACGCGCCCCCTGGGCCATGTTGTTAGGGATACCCGGAGCCGGATCAGATGGGGGTTGTAGTCTCCGAGTGGCTGTGACCCGGTCCGTGCCCAGGGTGTCAAACTCAGTGTGCGGCAGTCCTTGCAGATGTTCTTAGTGTCGACTACGCCACCCGTTGATTTGCGGTCAAAAGGCCGCCGCTGCAGGATGGTCCGCTGAGGCTGGTGGTGTGTGTGCAGCTGTGGTAGTATAACCCCCAACGGGAGGGGTATAGCCTCAGGGGGTCAGACGTAGAGGATGGTGGTTGTGAAGGTGCAACAAGGAGACTCAGAGGCATGAAATGCAGTTCAGGGTTTTTACTCACTGGTGTTGCTCGGGTCACTCTGTACAGCAGTGACCACCCAAGCCGTGCTGCGTCCACCAGGTGCGGGACTCGGTCAACTCCCGGGCAATTCCTGAGTATGGTCCTGAGCTCCCTTCTTCTCTCTCTCTCTGGCCGTTCCCACCAGGGATCCACCTGTGTCCGGCTCCCTCGGGTCTCTTGGTGGTTGAACCTTCTCTGGCTTCCCTGACCCTATGCTCGGTGTGCCATTCTGGTGGATTTGGTGAGGGTCGTGGCAAATCTTGCCCACGACCTCCGGTTCCTGGCTAAGGTTTGCTTTTGCCTCCGCCAGCTTGGGATCCGGTACCCTTTTGCCGACCCTTCACCCTTATCAGTTCTCATACGGGCTCTTGGGGTCCCCTCTCGTCCTGCGCCTCTGGGTCCCTCTTCCTTCTCCTCTCCTGGAGTTACTGCTGACTCACAGACTGACTGACTGACCCTGTCCTAAGATGGTGCCCACCTTATATACTCCCTCTATGTGTGAGCTCAGGTGACCAGCACCCAATGAGCTCCTACATTTACCCAGACTACTCCCCCTATCTGCCCCTACACTACTGGGATGTTCCACCCCCCTCCCACTCCAGCCAGGGACAGACGCTGTCGTACCTGCACATATACTGGTGGGAGTACCGTTGTTCTGTCCCCCGGAAATGGGATGTATGTAGTGCATGCAGCCTACTAGCTCAGTTCCATACTCCATTCTTACCCGGGAGTGGAATACCACACCTCTGGCTTGAGGTGTAATACCCCTGTAGCAGCCGAATCCTCAGGGTGCTACATTCCCCCCTGGTAAATCACAGCACGTCCTCGGGCTGTAAAAGAATAAAAACATCCAAAAACATACAATTTTTTTTTTTAACATAAACATATAAAACATATAAACATTATCAGCAGCATAAACTTTTCATATAAACCTTCTTGTTCCTCCGGCCACGATGCAAATTGTGACCAGGTAAGTGCCACAGTCTCTTCTGGAAAAACACAGTTCCTTACAAAACCAGTAGGGGGCGCCTTAGAAAGTGCAACTATGTACAAAAGGGGAATATGGCCGCTCTCAGTCCTCGGCCAGTGGGGAAAAGGACTGGCTGTTCACAGTCCTCAGCCTGTTAGGGGATAGGGACACACGGGTATTCACTTGCTGGTCCCGACGGGGACTACACTTTGGTAGCAGCAGTTTTTGTACCCACACGGGTAACTATTTACATATTCTATTTACAGTTCATCAGTGGCGGTGTGCTCTTGGCTGAGGGTAATCTTTGGGCCCGTCCGGGTCCTCTTGATCCTCCTCACCCCGTAGCTCCTCCTCAGTCAGTCTATGCACATGCAGGGCATACGGGCCCTTGGCGCACTGATGCCGGGTGAAGGTGACCTCATCACTCAGGTATAGGTCACGACCTCTGTGTCCCTCCGGTAGGTGGGACTCGACATCTCTTCTGGTCACGAAGACGTCGCCGGGGGTGTGATGGTCTCTGATGAAGCCCCAACCGTGCTGCAACTGGAATTTAATTACAGTCCCGGTGGCACGGGGACCGTGGGCTGCACGGGGGTTCCTTCGGGTCCGGCTCTTTTGTTCTGCACTCTTTACTTGCAGCCGCTCCTCGCGGACCCGCCTCTCTTTCCTCTCTCTGTCGAAGACCTCTAACTGCTGCCGGCAGCACTCCGCACGCTCAGCTGCGGCCGCCCGGGTCTCCTCGGTGAATCCCATTAGGTCCTCACCGGTAAAGTCCCACTCGAACTGGGCTTCCTCCAACGAGAGTGGGGTGATCTTGGCGGGCACCGGAGCCGGGATCGGGGGCTCATCCAGGGGTCTTTCTTTCCGGAGTCGGGGATGGTGGTACTCCGGTGGCCACACAGGGGGCTGCCCATCCGGGCAGGTGTCTTCACCCAGGTGTGGCGCTGTGGACGTTGAGGGCGCGGTGGTGGTAACGGCGCCCGGGTTCACCAGGCCTTTCGACCAGGCCTGGGGCACCCTGAAGGTGAAGGGTACCGTGAAGACGGCGGCGCCCGGGGTTACTTGGCCCAGCGACCAGGCCGGTGGCATGATGGTGGTAGAGGGCGCAGTGAAGACGGCGGCGCCCGGGGGTACTCGGCCCTGCGACCAGGCCGGTGGCGCCTCCTGCTTGGCCGCGCTCAGGGTTGAGGCGCGTGACGTTACAGGGGGCGTGGCCGCGGCTCCGGCCGCTTGAGGCCTAGCTTGGAGCGATGACGCAGCGGCTACGGGAACGGTGAGTGGGGCTTCGAGCTCTGCGACGGGGAGCTGGGGCAGGTTTACGGCTTCTGGGCACGGGATGTTGTCGTCCCCATTACCTGCCTTCATCTCTTCGGCTCCCTCCGCGGCGTCGTCTCCGGCCGTCGTCCATCCTTCGCCGTCCTCAGAGGTGGACTTGCTCCTCGCTGCGGGTGGCATGCTTCGCTGGCGGGCTCCGGCCTGCCGGGCCATCTCTCGGGTCCACTCCGCCAGTGTTTCCTGCTGCACCCGGGCCATCCTTCGTGCTAGGCCCTCCAGCGCGGTCTGTGCACGCTCCCGATCTCCGGGGAGCTGCGCCAGGATCTCCAGCAGGCCTTCTGGAGTGGCGGCCTGCAACAGGCTCCTGACCACTGGGTCGGTGCTGCCTGACTCTCCCTCCATCTCCGGGTGTGTTCTCTCTAGACTCTTCCAAGCTGCTCCCATCTTCACTCTTTTGTTCTTTAACCGCCCACATTGGGGGTCGTCCTGGGGCCACTTTGTGATTGCCAGTTCCAGGGGCAGTTCCCTCACGCTGATGGACATATCAATCATCACAGTCTCTGCTGGTGGGGGCGGTTTCCACTTTTGGCGCCATTTTCGGTCCTGGCCCACGATGGGAGGTGTCCTCTTGCCATCCTTTGGCACGCCCATAATGGCGTCAGCTCTGCCAAGGCGGGAAATCTTTTCTGATGGCGGGAATCGCTTCCCAGTGGCGGGAAACACTGCAGATGGCGGGAAAAGGCTGCAGATGACGGGCAAATGGCGGGAACCGATCCGAGATGGCGTCCGATGGCGGGGACCCTCTGGAACCGGCGGGAGACTTCTTTTTGAGGTAAATGCGAACTTTTCTTCAGGCACCCAGTACCCGTTGGTTGTGGGCACGTGATCCTGCCGACTACGCCAAAGTTGATGCGCCCCCTGGGCCATGTTGTTAGGGATACCCGGAGCCGGATCAGATGGGGGTTGTAGTCTCCGAGTGGCTGTGACCCGGTCCGTGCCCAGGGTGTCAAACTCAGTGTGCGGCAGTCCTTGCAGATGTTCTTAGTGTCGACTACGCCACCCGTTGATTTGCGGTCAAAAGGCCGCCGCTGCAGGATGGTCCGCTGAGGCTGGTGGTGTGTGTGCAGCTGTGGTAGTATAACCCCCAACGGGAGGGGTATAGCCTCAGGGGGTCAGACGTAGAGGATGGTGGTTGTGAAGGTGCAGCAAGGAGACTCAGAGGCATGAAATGCAGTTCAGGGTTTTTACTCACTGGTGTTGCTCTGGTCACTCTGTACAGCAGTGACCACCCAAGCCGTGCTGCGTCCACCAGGTGCGGGACTCGGTCAACTCCCGGGCAATTCCTGAGTATGGTCCTGAGCTCCCTTCTTCTCTCTCTCTCTGGCCGTTCCCACCAGGGATCCACCTGTGTCCGGCTCCCTCGGGTCTCTTGGTGGTTGAACCTTCTCTGGCTTCCCTGACCCTATGCTCGGTGTGCCATTCTGGTGGATTTGGTGAGGGTCGTGGCAAATCTTGCCCACGACCTCCGGTTCCTGGCTAAGGTTTGCTTTTGCCTCCGCCAGCTTGGGATCCGGTACCCTTTTGCCGACCCTTCACCCTTATCAGTTCTCATACGGGCTCTTGGGGTCCCCTCTCGTCCTGCGCCTCTGGGTCCCTCTTCCTTCTCCTCTCCTGGAGTTACTGCTGACTCACAGACTGACTGACTGACCCTGTCCTAAGCTGGTGCCCACCTTATATACTCCCTCTATGTGTGAGCTCAGGTGACCAGCACCCAATGAGCTCCTACATTTACCCAGACTACTCCCCCTATCTGCCCCTACACTACTGGGATGTTCCACCCCCCTCCCACTCCAGCCAGGGACAGACGCTGTCGTACCTGCACATATACTGGTGGGAGTACCGTTGTTCTGTCCCCCGGAAATTTTGATGTATGTAGTGCATGCAGCCTACTAGCTCAGTTCCATACTCCATCCTTACCCGGGAGTGGAATACCACACCTCTGGCTTGAGGTGTAATACCCCTGTAGCAGCCGAATCCTCAGGGTGCTACATATATATATATTTATATATATATATATATGTGCTCAAAAGTTTACATACCCCGGCAGAATTGTTCCTTTCTTGGCCTTGCTTCAGAGAATATGAATGAAAACAAAAAAACTTTTTCTCCACTCATGGTTATTGGTTGGGTGAAGCCATTTATTGTCAAACTACTGTGTTTTCTCTTTTTAAATCTTAATGACAACCAAAAACATCCAAATGAGCCTGATCAAAAGTTGAGTTTCAAGCAATAAGGACCACTGCGGTGGTAGACTTTTTATAATCCAGGTGACGCTGGCTTTGAGTAAGCCTTATAAGTAGATGCCAGTTTACAGCTGGTTGTGGTGCGCTGTGGACATTAGGGCGACACTTGTGTATAGCGGCACTAACAGCGCCTTTCTTCTGGGAGGCCTCCTCTACCACCGCAGTGGTCCTTATTGCTTGAAAACACAACCTAAACCTCTAGGCTACACACTAACCAGCAGGAATAGCGACTGAATTAACTAAGGCCAGTTTCAGGCTGAAACGTCTCAATCTATTGTCACCACTCACCCACTCACCTCTGGATTGATACATTTCCTTGGTTTGTGTTGTATAAATAAATTACACTTTGTATCATCAGAATTTTGAGCATGTAAAAGTTTGGGTACCCCTGTTCAAAATTACTTTTATTGTGAACATGTCCTTTGCATTTTAGTTCAATCATCAGAATTTTGAGAGTACGATGAATTAACTTTACCGTGTAGTTTGGGCAAACAAGCCCATTGCATCTGCACCTCGCCTCAAGACAGAGTGCACGACAATTTAACCCCAAACTTTTACATGCGACTGTAAGGCTTATTGTAACATATTCAGTATGAGCTAATCAACTACAGACAATTTACTGCTTCTTATAAAGTTTAAAAATCATACTGTTCCTGTTACTCAGTGTGACTATACAGTCTATAATCTTAATTAGCCAGACAATTGGATTTGTTAAGTCAAGAGAAATACACTATTGTGTTGTGTTGACTTATAAATGTATTTGTATTTCTCTTGCTGATCAAAAAGGTCATATTAATTGTATAACCCTGAATGCTGAGTTCTATCTGTTTAGAAACAATCATGTTTACTATACTAATGACAAATTGTACTAAGTCAGTTGAAAGTTTATTGACAATAGCCCCTGTGATACCAACTATGTAAATAGATTAGCTCAAACAATGATAGCTGAGCCCAGCACCTTTACCTCTTACCTGTGACTAATGACCTTTGACCTGTTCTTAAAAAGAACATGTGCTTCTGTAGCAGTCAGACATGAAACAGAGATTAGAGAAAGACTTTACAAGGAGAATTAGAGACATCCTTCAGGACAGTAGATGGATTGCATGGCATTACCCAAAGAGACAGATTTGTATTCTACATGATTCTAGCCTAAGGGTACAGCCCTGACTGGAAAGATACGGATCTGCTCTATTGACCATCAGAGAGGCAGGGATACATTTTGGGTAGACCAGAGTGGGACGAGGAAGTCACCTGGACCCATGGATATGTTGTTTGGGGTTGCCAGGAGGGACCCACTGGTCGTCTGCAACCCATGGAAACTTTCAGAGAGGCCAAGGTGGGACTATCGGGTCTCCTGGCCTTTTACCTCTATGGACTGTTAGGTTCCTAAGCTTGCCACTACCTCCTCTCTGTGGGGGCCCACCAGAAATGGGGGGCCACTGGTTAAGGTAGTCGGCCCTGGAAGTCTCCAAAGACGCAGCTGTTCTATCCCAGGCAGGTGGAGAAGGAAGGGTTAGACTGTGTAATTTTGCACCATATTGGGTATTTGCTGGGACTGTTGTGTGTTTATTGCCCTCTTTGCGGTTCAATAAAGTATTGCCACGCTGTTTTACCCTCACCCTGTGTTGTCTGAGTAGCGTTACGCCCAAGGAAGACCCTTGGTCTTCACACTCAGCAGTAAGTATAATATACATAGATGTACCTTGGTCGTTTGTGGTCTTTACTACGATCTTTCCAATAGCCTTTATCCTTGTCACAATCTATCTGTTTCCATTTTTGCTTCTGTTACAATCACACTCTCTTTCTCCTGCTCCCATCTTTGTCTTGTTCCCATTTTCACTCTCTTCTGACACACACATTCCTTCTGCCTTTCCCTTGGTTCTCCAATGCCATGTCCACCTGACCTACATCTAAGGGTCAAGTCTAAACATATACGCAGGTCAAGTTCCCGCTGCAATCGTACCTGCAAGACATTGCATTTGATTTTCAGTCCTTTTTTTGTCCCAACAGAAAAAACTGATCGGCACATCCAAAACAAGAAATCGGTGTGTACAGGTGCTTACTAGGAGCAGCTGCCTCCATATACAAATAAAAAACAAAGTAGCACACTGCAACGCTAAGTATGCGAACATTAAATATATGAAATTTAAATAGCATTACTGCTCTAGAAAATAGAAATAAATGAGAAATAAATAAATTGACCAATTCATGTGTACCTGGTAGCCACGTCAAGGCTTTTCTCAAAATACCATGAACTTGCCTGTCTGAACTCCTCTCTAAGAGACATAAGCCTGCTTGTGTATGGGAAGGCAAGAACCACTTGTGGCCTAGACGAGGAGTGCTCAGTCAAAGCTTATACATAGAAACAGAAAAAACTGACCGGGACATCCAAAATCCAAAACAAGAAATAGGTGTGAACAGGTGCTTACTAGGAGCAGCTAACTCCAATACAAATAAAAAACAAAGTAGCACACTGCTCTCCACTGCTGCACTCCGCATAAGCAGCAACAGAATTGGCACGATTAGCATGTAATGAATGAAGACAGCATTGTATGAAGTGCACCGCACAATACCATCTTCATTCATTACTATGAGTTGTTTTATATTTTTTACACCTTTTATAACCATAACTAGGGTTAGGGATTGTTTTAGGGTTAAGGCTAGTGTTAGTCTTAGGGCTAGGAATTGGGTTAGGCTTAGGGATAGGCCAACAAGGATAAAATTGCTAATAATAATAATCATTTTTATTTTTATAGCGCCAACATATGCCGCAGCACTTTACAATTTTAGTAGGGACTTATACAGACAATACAGAATAAGCATATCTTATATCAAAAGGAGTGAGGGCCCTGCTCGCAAGCTATGCGGAAATGGGGGAGACACAAAAGGTAAAGTGTACATATATTGTATAAGGCAGCCTTGATATACTAAATAGGATAAATAATAATACATGGACTGGTCGCCGGCCAGTATATTACAATCCAGACCGAGGCTATTAAGTGCATAAATGGTATGAACCTGAGATAGAAGAAGATTTTAATATGGGCCAAAACTGGGACAGTTAGTGTGTTGAGGCGATACATCAGTCTAAAGAAATAGGTTTTTAGGGTCCGCTTGAAACTGTGGGTATTGGGAATTAATCGAACTGTCCTGCGTAGTGCATTCCAAAGAATTGGTGCAGCACGCGAGAAATCTTGAAGACGGGAGTGGGAAGTTCGCATTATGGAGGATTTTAGTTTTAAGTCACTGCCAGAACGGAGGGCACGTGTAGAGTGGTAGACTGAGACAAGGGAGGAGATGTAGGGTGGTGCTGAAGCATGGAGTGCTTTGTGGGTAAGCGTGATAAGTTTAAATTGAGCTCTATATTGGATGGGTAACCAATGCAATGACTGGCACAGGGAAGAGGCATCGGTGTAGCTTTTGGCGAGGAATTTGATCCTGGCTGCTGCGTTAAGGACGGACTGGAGAGGGGAGAGTTTAGTAAGAGGGAGACCGATAAGTAGAGCATTGCAGTAGTCCAGACGAGAATGAATAAGAGCTACAGTAAGAGTTTTTGCCGAGTCAAAGGTAAGAAAAGTCCTGATTCTTGAGATATTTTTGAGGTGTAGATGGCATGAGCGAGTGAGTGATTTGATGTGAGGAGTGAAGGAAAGATCTGAATTAAAAATCACCCCAAGACAGCGGGCTTGTTGCTGGGGAGTAATGGTTGAGCCACAAACGGAAATGGCAATATCGGGCACAGGTAGGTTAGTGGAGGGAGGAAATACGAGTAGTTAAGTTTTTGACAGATTCAGTTTTAGATAGAGGGAGGACATAATGTTAGACACAGCAGAAAGACAATCACTGGTCTTTTGTAGTAATGCAGGGGTGATGTCCGGAGCAGAGGTGTATAATTGGGTGTCATCAGCTTAGAGATGGTACTAAAAACCGAATCTGCTGATTATTTGTCCAATAGGAGCGGTGTATAAGGAGAAAAGAAGGGGGCCTAGGACTGATCCTTGAGGAACCCCGATGGTAAGGGGAAGGAGAGAGGAGGAGGAGCCGGCAAAGGACATAGAGAAGGAGCGGTCAGAGAGGTAGGAGGAGAACCAAGAGAGAACAGTGTCCTTGAGACCAATAGAGCGGAGCATAGTGAGGAGGAGCTGATGATCCACAGTGTTGAATGCTGCAGAGAGATCCAGGAGAATCAGTAGGGAGTAGTGACCATTAGATTTAGCTGTTAGTAGATCATTAGAGACTTTAGTGAGGGCAGTTTCAGTAGAATGTAAAGAGAAGAAACCAGATTGTAAAGGGTCAAGAACAGAGTTATCTGAGAGATAGCAGATTAGACCAGGTGTTCCAGGAGTTTAGAGATAAAGGGAAGATTGGAAACAGGTCTGTAGTTGGCCATGCAGTTCTGGTCAAGGGATGGTTTTTTAAGTAATGGATGTATGCTGGCATGTTTAAAAGAAGAGGGAAAGATACCAGATGAGAGGGAGAGGTTGAAAATTTTAGTTGAGTGGTGACAGCTGGAGAAAGGGACTGAAGGAGATGTGAGGGAATAGGGTCACTGGTGCAGGTGGTAGGACGAGAAGATGCAAGGAGCCTGATCACTTCATCTTCCGTGACTGGTTCGAAGTCAGAAAGTGAGCAAGATACAATGTGGGGGGGGGCATGCATAACATTTGGGGATTGGGAGAAAATTTCCTGTCGGATATGGTCAATTTTTTGCTTGAAATAATTGGCCAGATCGTCAGCGCTGAGGTCGGTGGTCGGGGCCTGTGCTGTTTGATTGAGGAGAGAGTGAAACGTGTTAATGAGGCTTTTAGGATTATTGGAAAGTGAGATGATGAGGCTGTTAAAGTAGATTTGTTTTCAAAGGTGAAGGGCAGAGTTATATGTTTTCAGCATAAATTTATAATGGAGGAAATCTTCGGGCAGATTAGATTTTCTCCACAGCCGTTCAGCGCACCTGGAGCACCACTAGAGAAAACGTGTTTGGGGTGTGTGCCAGGGTTGTCGCCGTCTATGCCGAATTGTTCTTTGTGTAGGAGGTGCGGCTTCATCCAGGGTTCATAGCAATTTTTCGTTATAATGCTTCAATGCAGAGTCGGGAAATGAGAGGGAGGAGATTGGGGCCAATGATGATTGCAACTTCTTCATAAATTTCTGGGTGTTAATGGCGCGTATATTTCTATAAGTGTGGAAAGTGGGGGTTTCTTAAGTAGAGTCACAGTTCTTGACAGAGAATGAAAGAAGCTTATGGTCAGAGAGTGGAAGGGGAGAGTTAGTAAAGTCATGTGGTATCTCATTCTCAGGTAAGGATAAAGTGCTGCCCGGGACCCTAACACCTGCATCCAACACTACACTCCTCCAGACCAGCTGGAGGGGCAAGATGTGTCGCGCTTCCTGCTGAGCCCTGACCCTGGTTGGAGTGGGGGGGGGACCAAAGTAGGGGGAACCATGTAGTGGGTGTGGGTGGAGGATGTAGATCAGGGGAGCACTTGTTAGAAGTGATAAAAAAGAGGGAACCATCTTGAAAAGACAGGTCAGTCAGACAAGGAGGTCTGAAAGGAGAAGCAATGGGAGCAGGAGCTCTGCTCGGGAGGAGGGCCTAGCAGAGAGGCCCAAGACTGAGAAGGAGAGGCGGAAGGAGAGATGAGCAGGAGGAAGGCTCCAGGAACGAAGAAGGGATCCCAGGGGTACGGGCAGTGCTGGAGGCCACCCGTATGCCCGAATCTGCCAGGCGGTGAAGGGATCGAGCCGCAGAGGGGACCGACCCCTAATCAGTGAGAATTACAAAGTTCAACTGGAAACCGGAGGCTTCTGTACTTTCAGGGTGCAGTTACCACATCCGCACTCAAGTCGCCCAAAAGGTAACCATATAGGATCCAGGGAACTCCAGGTTGCCCAGAAAGATCCGAGGATACCGGCTTGGGACATTGTTTGGCGAGGCGCAGGGCAAGAAGGAGGGCCAGCGCAGGAAGACAGCTGAGAAGGGCATATAGAACGGGGTCCTGTCAGGCACTCTTGAAACACCTGGGAGTTTGCTGAACCCCTGCCTGGTGAACACAGCACGACGTGGGAAGTTATAATTTGCAGTTGTAACCAGGAGCAAAGAGAGAACTGTGAGTAAACCCTGAGGACTGCACCCCACTGTCTCTGTGAAATTATTGCTGCGCCATCACCCCCTGCACTACACAGCAACATCTTTAACATCTACACTGCCCTGGAGCTAAGCTCTGCCTGTGGGAAGCTGAACCAAATCTGCTGCATTCACACCAGCTCCAGAGGACCTGCTCCACAGCGGTGGCTGCCTTTAGCCGCATACCACAAGTGGCGTCACGAACTGTATATAAAAACTTTAATTCCCCTGTAAATATCCCCCCTTTTATTGACCGCCCTAGGTCACGGACCGGGTCACTGCCACTGTGACATCTCCCCTAGCAATGACAGGCCCGGCACCGAGTACCCCACGGCCCAGGGGGCGCGTCAAGAGCGTTTCCTGTGTTGTATGGTGGGAATGAATGGATCTGGGTGGTATAACATTGTGAAGAGAGCATGACAGCTGTACATAGGAGAAGAGAGGAGTGAGGGGTTAATATGGATGAAATGTGCAGAATTTGTGGGAGAACGGTGAATGTGGATGATTGTAGCAGCCAGAACGTAAATGGCGCAAATACAAATTATGAATACTGTTTGCAAAACAGATGACCTGGAAGCAAATTTGTTTAATTGTCTTGCATGTCTTACCTGTCTCCTGCCCTGTCCAGCTACCATATACAGTATAACTGCCGAGGCACTTTGATAAACTATGGCACTTCGAAAAAGTATGCATAAATGCCTCCGTATACATGCTGCCCCTTGACTATGTCTCAATATATAGGGATGTATCTGCTTAGATCTACACAGATTTAATTCATTAGCAATCAATCAACTTAAGACAACAGGAGACAATAAAACAGCATAAAGAAATACATAAAATACACATATAAAAATGTAATAAAAAATATTTTAAAAATAAACATGTAACTTCTTATTTTTAAAATTTTAACAAAAAATTAGGAGGTAAAAACACAAAATATAGTATTATATCAGTATTTTCTTCAAATTACAATAAATGTGTTTGGAGGATAAGGGATTCAGTATTGGACTGGTGGAAGGAACTCGGGGAAAGCTAATGGTTCATGGGTTAAGGGGAATAAATGACTTGCCTTTCCCCAGACACTTACAACCAACGCTACACCAGTGGGTGCACATGTCAGTGACCGGTCAGGAGGATGGTCACTTAGATGCACAATTGAATCCCATCCGTGTCCTGAGCAATATGTGATTAGTGCAGGTCTCATTTTGTGGCCGGTGTTTCCCACACTCCAGCTCACATCTCCCCCCAGCATCCTCTATTATCTCCTGTATTGGAGCAGATGGACACACGTCAATTGTCCCCGCTGCGGTGGGATTGGAGGATGAGTGTGGGAACCTCTTGTAAGTCCGCTCTCCACACATCATTATGCAGGGAGAGGGGTATATAGAGGGACGGCCGCTCACTAGTAGTCAGACAGCTCCTGCCCCACACAGCACAAGTCTACAGACGGCCGAACCTGCACCATGGCCCCATGTAATATGAGGACCCCGGACCATCAGGCTGACAGCGGCCTCAGAAAGGTAAGAGCCCCCGACTAGTGACAGCGTCACCCCCATATCTCTACATACAGAAACTTATAGGCACAGGAGTCAGAGGTTTTAGTTCTCATCCATAGACATGGACACTGGCGCAGAGTAATAATGAGAGGTTCTTCTTTCCTGCAGCTGAGGAAGCCGGCGATTGAGAAGATGAGGAGAGATCGGATAAACAGCAGCATCGAGCAGCTCCGCGTCTTACTGGAGAAGGAGTTTCAGAGACATCAGCTCCCCTCCAAACCGGAGAAAGCCGATATCCTGGAGATGACGGTCACCTTCCTGCAGCGGCACATGGCGGAGAGAGGTCAGTGTGGTGTCCACTCCTCACACCCCTCATGGCTTCCTTCCATAAGTTCATTGTTAGGTTAATAATTGCAATGTATCTATAAAAATCAGATGATCCGTATGGTATTCGATCTTTTTTTGCACTCATAGACTTGAACAGACGATTCTCACCTGAAATATGGAAGAGACTGATGTATGCGGCAATTTGTCGTCTCATCAGCCCTATTCAATAACATTGGTCCGTGTGTTGTCCGTGTGAGGTCAGTTTTTTCCATGGACAGCACTCAGACTGAAAATATGTTCATGTGAACGTGACCTTAGTGAGAGCAGATTGCAGCCGGTGATGGACGCGGTCACTGACATGTTTGTCTTTCCTCTTCTAGATGTCACAGCCTCCAGCTGGGTCCAGAGAGAAGGCTTCTCCACCTGCCTCCAGGACTCCATCACCTTCCTGTCCCAGCACAAACAGAGCGAGCTCCAGATCCAGTTGCTGCAGAACCTCCCTGAGGCTCACACTGCGGTATACAGGGCCATATCTCCTCCTGTATCTTCCGTCTACCAGACCCCCAGCAAACACTGCCCCCCAGACAGCAGCAAAGACTTGTGGAGACCCTGGTAGTGACTGTATCCATTATGTGGCATGTGGGCCAAGAGTGGGGAGCTGTCTACCCGCAGTATACCTGAGAGCTGGGAGCTGTGTACCCCCAGTGTACCTGAGAGCTGGGAGCTGTGTACCCCCAGTATACTTGAGAGCTGAGAGCTGTGTACCCCCAGTATACCTGAGAGCTGTGTACCCCCAGTATACCTGAGAGCGGGGAGCTGTGTACCCCCAGTATACCTGAGAGCTGGAGATGTGATGTCTTCTGTCCCTAATGTCTCATCATGTGATGGGAGATGACGTTCTTTCTGAACTTGATGTAATTTCTCTGTGATTTTCTCGTCCATGGTATAATCTGCTGTCGGCTGCAGATCTCCTGTGTGGACTCGTTTCTATATTCTTCTATGAAGAACAGTCCTGGTCTTATATGGACACATTGCAATAATATCCCCAGTGATACAATGTATCGGATTATGTATAGTGTGTACTGGCTCTATAGAGAGTATTGTATGTACAGATCAGAGCTCCAGTGCGAAGCATTGCAGAATAATGGAGGTGAGACCTCCGGCCTGATATATACAGTAGATATTATATATCATTCAGTTCTGTAACTACTACAGACGTCTGTATAGTAATATGTATATTAGATTCAGTATATAGATGTACTGTGTACAGCGCCCCCTATAGTTCACTATTATTAGTGGTAAATGTTCTGTATATTGAATATTCAATAAATAACTAGGAGACATATTTTCTATGGTTGTGCATGATTATTATGTAATGCTGATATGTATTATGCAGGGTGAGGTGATATAATTTGCAATAGTATGCAATATTTGCAGTAATTGTCCCCCTATTGCGCCCCCCTGTGGTTCACTATTATTAGTGGTAAATGTTCTATATATTATACTGTATTATGTTCATCTGATAAATTATCAGAATATTCTAAATTCTATGAATTGTGCATTATGTGATATGTATTATGGATTACTATTTTCCATCCTTTTCCTATATGTTATGCAATATTTGCATCAAATGTTAGAAAGTTATGTATAATATGCACTGTACTGAGCAATATTTGCAGGTATTACATCAGTGATATTACTTGTCTATATTATACACTGACTGCCCGTGTCTGTATACTTTGTATACTCTTATTAGTAGACAATATTTAGTTGTCATATATTTTGAGATATTTTGCAGACAATAAAATAAATTATTACACATAAGTTGTCATCAGTATTGTGATGCTGATACAATGGTATCATCCTTAGCCCATCCCCCATCAAAATAATTTTTCACTGGGGTCCGCCTTTTCAGAATAGTTTTGCTCTTATTTCCGCCCCTCTTTTCCATGATTGACAGCTCTGGCTTTAGAGGAGTCAGAGGAGCACGGAGACTGATGGAAAAGAAGTAGGTGAGTGGCTGCACTAAACTGACCTGCCACTATAAGGGTGCACCCGGCGCCTGTGATTGGTGGGAACAGTCATTTTGTGCTGACAACAGCACTCCCAGGAACATTTAGATTTCTTAGTCCCTTAGAGTAATGCATGCCGTACAGTGTGCACGTGGTCATATACTTACTGAACACTCACTTCTCATGATATCCGCATATCTGCCCCTCTTCTGTACCTTGTGGCCATATTACAGATTAGCAGATCGCACAGCAGATTCTCTGTCGACCAGAATTTAATTTTCTTAGTGTGACCCTATGAGTCCATCAAGCAATCATTACGGGAGTCCTGAAAACCGTTTCTTATATGACGGCATCAGCGTGACACATATGTGATGTCTCCAGTATAATGGCCACAAATTAATGACATAGGCAAAAGACCAGGTCCTCTAAATCGATGCGCCTCTGTAATATACAGCTTTGATCACACCATAATTGCTAGATGGTAACGGTAGGGATTTTAAATCCAATGGCCGAAAGCCAAAAAATCCCATTTTAACCAATCCAAAGTAAAACATAACTTTTAATTGTTAAATCAAAAATATGACTAACTTGTTTAAATCTTATGTTAAAGTGCACAGGAAAATTACCATATATACCTTATTGGTCCTATCTATGTTATAATGTTTCCCCATCGTTCACATTGCTGCACTAGTTGTCTAATGACCAGAGGAACAAGGCACTATTTGAATAGAGAAAGAGCCTCCCGAAAATGTTTCGCCCTGATGGGCTTCCTCAGGACAATGAGGCAAATGCAAGCCAAAATGGCCGAACAAACTATTTCTAACCTCCCCATCTGATATCAGACCATCCTCATGATTATGATTTCCAATCTGCAGCCAATCAGAGCTTCCATAATGCCGGGTCAATCTGCATTTATCAAAATAGGGTCGGAGATATAGATCAATGTCACCTATTACTGACCTATCAGCATGGTCTATTGTATGCGGCCGATACAGAGCAGGTCGCCATGTGATTACATCATCAGGGTAAAGAAAAACATAAAATCATAATGGTCTCCAAGAAAATGTTGTCTGCTCCATACTAAGGGCTTAAAAAGATGGCCAACAGATAGTGCCCACTTACTATAACCAAAACGCGACAAGTTCCTGTACATCAGCACAATATAGAAAAGGGTAGTAATTCACAAATAAAAGGAGCAAGGTTATATGTAATATATATAATGTAATATAAATTAATGGTGTAATAATATAATATGTTACAAATGTAGGCATGATTCATGGGATGAGGAAAAGGCATAAATAAATTAGGATGAATACAAAAATAATGAAAGCCATACAAACATATGATGCAAACAATAAAGGTAGCGCCATTAATAGATTAATTATCATTTAAATGACCATGAATATGAAGTATCTTACTGGAATGTTATATATATATATACGGTATATATACATATATGCATATATATATACACCCATCTACTGTATATCTATATGCACTGGTGGACACAGACAGAAAAAGGCCCCTGTGCAAGAACAATATATGGGCCCTTTTCAGCCCAAGAGCTCCTGAAAATGCAAAATTGCACCTGCTTTGGAGGTAGAAGGGGCCTCCTTACCTCTTGGGCCTCTTTGCGGCCACACAGATGGCACCAATGAGATGGCCGCCCCTATCTATATGTCTACAGTAAAGGCTGACAAGGTAAAGCCTTAGTTGAGACCCTGTGGGGACTTGGATTTGAGCCTATAGATCCATCTTGCTTTCTCCTGAAGAAGTAGTCTATCCAGTCTATCCAGATTGCCCGTCCTAGAGCCTAGAGTTATTTTCCGTATGCTCCAAATAGATAGGGCAGTAGTGGTTTCCTTATGAAAGGATCTCATATGCCTTAAGTAATTATTGAGCTAATTTGGTGGAATTCTTGAATCATTTTAGTCACATACAGTTTATGACAGGGGCACTCAGCAACATAAGCCATATACTTAATTTTATCATTTATAAACTCAGAGATAGTGTGAGAGTGACCATCTACGGGATTAACAAACTGCCAGACTGAAGGCAGATATCGAAAGAAAGAAAAATCATCACAAGAAAATGAGCTCCTTCGTGATGCAGTCCAGTCATGGGAGTCATGGACCCCAGAAAACGATACCAGATGACTGTGTCTATGTATATCTCGTAGGTTTTTACTCCTACGGTAAGTAATAGATGGAAATACTCCTATCCCTAATATCAGGATCAGCCCTCAAAATGGGCCAATATTTCTGCAGAATCTTAGAAATGTCTGTGGCATGAACATGCAAAGTCCCTGTACATCTGATCATTTTTTTGGGGGGGACAATAATCCATTATTTAATGGGGTATTCCTATTACTATATTCAGCCCTATGAAAGGACTTATACAGAACCTTCCAAGGGTAGCCTCTATCTTGGAAACGTTGGAGATGGACACCATTATCTTTGAGACCATTATGATTTTATTTTTCCTTTACCCTAATGGTGTAATCACATGGCGACCTGCTCTGTATCGGCTGCATACAATAAACCATGCTGATAGGTTAGTAGACATACATGTGACATGGGTGTATATCTCTGACCCCACCCTGAGAGATGCACATTGGCCCGGCATTATGGAAGTACACATTGGCTGCAGACTGGGAATCATTATGATGAGGTCAGTGTGATATCAGATGGGGAGCTTATAAATAGTCTATTCGGCCATTTTAGTTTGCATTTGTCTTGTTACCTTGATGAAGCTCATAAGGGTGAAACATGTTAGGGGGGCTTTTTCTAATTTTAATAGCGCCTTGTTCCTCTGGTCACGAGAAAACACAAAATAAGATATGATCCTTGATGGTTAGATAATGATCGGCGTTCCTTGTGCGTTATGCTAGTTATACAATGTGAGGCTATTGGAACTGTACACCTATTTAGCTACAAATACTATCCATACGTATATTGCAATTGAATGATTCCACCAGCACAGCAGTGTGACTTCTTGGGATACATTTAAATATAGGTAGGATCAATAAGGATAAGGAACAGAGTGTAAATTTAATTGTGCACCTTAACATGTGATTTGCACTAGTTACTCATATTTTTAATTTTACAATTAAAAGTAATGTTTTATTTTATATTGGTGAAAATGGGATGTTTTGGCCTTTGGATATTGGATTTAAAATGTATATATAGCTCCATCCTGATGAACATCACACCTCTTAGCCCCTCTATATACAGCTCCATCCGGATGAACATCGCACCTCTTAGCCCCTCTATATACAGCTCCATCTTGATGAACATCACACCTCTTAGCCCCTCTATATACAGCTCCATCCTGATGAACATCACACTTCCTAGCCTCTCTATATACAGCTCCATCCTGATGAACATCACACCACTTAGCCCCTCTATATACAGCTCCATCTTGATGAACATCACACCTCTTAGCCCCTCTATATACAGCTCCATCCTGATGAACATCACACTTCCTAGCCTCTCTATATACAGCTCCATCCTGATGAACATCACACCACTTAGCCCCTCTATATACAGCTCCATCCTGATGAACATCACACTTCCTAGCCTCTCTATATACAGCTCCATCCTGATGAACATCACACCACTTAGCCCCTCTATATACAGCTCCATCCTGATGAACATCACACTTCCTAGCCCCTCTATATACAGCCCCAATCCTGCAGGATATCATTCCGCTCAGGGCTGGCCTTAAGCTGAATGAGGCCCCGTGCAAAATTGACTTTTCGTGGCTAACCCCGTTGATTTTTTTTGCTCAGTTTCCCATGAACACATGAGAAGGCAGGAGGCTTCATTATATATCCTAGGAAAATTTGTTTAAGCTTTCTTCGCATAAAGGCTCCCATCTATCATAATTCATTAAGATTATTTGGCGTTTTTACACCATTCCCAGCCAGCTCTGCTAACTTTTTGAAAAGTTGGCTGAGCCAGGACGGAACTTAGGAAAGCCTAGCTGAGAAAGTCATCATAAGTTACTCCACAGAGGTGGCGTAAAATAGACTAGAAATGTATGCCAGCTACTGACTGGCGTAACATTTCTGGCTGATGTTCACGGCATTAGTAAGATACATCAAATTCATTAAGAAGCACAAACCTCTTAATTTTTGGACCCTCACTCCAGTGCTCTGTTCATTAAGACTAGTGTGCAAGATGCCAGTCTTAATTAATTGAGGCCATAGTTTAGGGCTCTGCTCTGCATTTACATAAGGTCAACAAGGTGAAAATCAAAAATGACCCCCCCACTACCATTCCTCTTATGGACAGCATTAGAGAAGAAATCCATATATATATCAGGACCATTAATGCATGAAGCGTCTCATTAGCTGTAGATAAGATCGCACTGCACTTATTAGGATTATTTGTCATATTATAAATGGTTTTCCTACAATGTAGATATATATAATGTTATCTCCTGCCCCACACTCTACAATATATCATCCTATGTGATGTTGAGGATAATGAGGTGTCACTGGGATGTCAGACGTCTCTTATCGCACCGCCACATCCTCTGTCCTCAGAGACCATAGTCAGGACCCTCATCCCCAGCACATGAGATATCACATGCAAATCAATTAGAAAATCCTTAAATATTGACTAACAAATAATTGGCACTAAGTGAAAAATCAGCACAAAATATTTTGGTAAATTACTTTGAACTAAACTGTGCTGTGTATAAACTACAACAGTGGACCAGAATTCAAGATTTTTTAAATGTGTTATATAAAGGATTTTTTTTAAAATATTTAAAGTGTGTATTATCATGTACTGCAGCAGCTGAGGTGTATTATGAGGTTCTGCAGCAGCTGAGGTGTATTATGAGGTTCTGCAGTAGCTGAGGTGTATTATGAGATTCTGCAGCAGCTAAGGTGTGTTATGAGGTTCTGCAGCAGCTGAGGTGTGTATTATGATGCTCTGCAGCAGCTGAGGTGTGTGTTATGAGGTTCTGCAGCAGCTGAGGTGTATTATGATGTTCTACAGCAGCTGAGGTGTATTATGAGGTTCTGCAGCAGCTGAGGTGTATTATGAGGTTCTGCAGTAGCTGAGGTGTATTATGAGGTTCTGCAGCAGCTAAGGTGTATTATGAGGTTCTGCAGCAGCTGAGTTGTGTATTATGAGGTTCTGCAGCAGCTGAGGTGTATTATGAGGTTCTGCAGCAGCTGAGGTGTATTATGATGCTCTGCAGCAGCTGAGGTGTATTATGAGGTTCTGCAGCAGCTGAGGTGTATTATACGGTTCTGCAGTAGCTGAGGTGTATTATGAGGTTCTGCAGCAGCTAAGGTGTATTATGAGGTTCTGCAGCAGCTGAGGTGTGTATTATGAGGTTCTGCAGCAGCTAAGGTGTATTATGAAGTTCTGCAGCAGATGAGGTGTGTATTATGAGGTTCTGCAGCAGCTGAGGTGTGTATTATGCTGTTTTGCAGTAGCTGAGGTGTGTATCATGATGTTTTGCAGTAGCTGAAGTGGGTATGATGATGTTCTGCAGCAGCTGAGGTGTATTATGAGGTTCTGCAGCAGTTGAGGTGTGTATTAAGAGGTTCTGCTGCAGCTGAGGTGTGTATTATGAGGTTTTGCAGCAGCTGAGGTGTGTATTCTGAAGTTCTGCAGCAGTTGAGGTGTGTATTATGAGATTCTGCAGCAGCTGAGGTGTATTATGATGTTCTGCAGCAGCTGAGGTTTGTATTATGAGGTTCTGTAGCAGCTGAGGTGTGTATTAAGAGGTTCTGCAGCAGCTGAGGTGTGTATGATAAGGTTCTGCAGCAGTTGAGGTGTGTATTATGATGTTCTGCAGCAGCTGAGGTGTGTATTATGAGGTTCTGCAGCAGTTGAGGTGTATTATGAGGTTCTGCAGGACCTGAGTTCTGTACTATGAGGTTCTGCAGCAGCTCAGGTGTATTATGATGTTCTGCAGGAGCTGAGGTGTGTATTATGCGGTTCTGCAGCAGCTGAGGTGTATTATGAGGTTCTGCAGAAGCTGAGATGTATTATGGGGTTCTGCAGGACCTGAGTTGTGTATTATGAGGTTCTGCAGCAGCTGAGGTGTGCTATGATGCTTTGCATCAGCTGAGGTATTTATTTATGATGTTCTGTAGCAGCTTAGATGTTCATTATGATGTTTTGCAGCATCTGAGGTGTGTATTAAGAGGTTCTGCAGCAACTGAGGTGTATTGTGATGTTCTGCAGCAGCTGAGGTGTGTATTAAGAGGTTCTGCCGCAGCTGAGGTGTATTGTGATGTTCTGCAGCAGCTGAGGTGTGTATTACGAGGTTCTGCAGCAGCTGAGGTGTATTGTGATGTTCTGCAGCATCGGATGTGTTTCTTACTACTTTGATATGATTATTACTACTAGATGTAATAAGTTTAGATGTGAGAGACAATGTCCTAATATTATAGTTATATTATTATTTCTGCTAGTGAGAAGTAGGGTTTCCTAACAGCTCCTCTCACAGATAAATAGATCAATAGTGAAAACGTCAGAGGTCAGTACAATATGTGATTAGTGCAGGTCTCATCTTGTGGCCGGTGTTTCCCACACTCCAGCTCACATCTCCCCCCAGCATCCTCTATTATCTCCTGTATTGGAGCAGATGGACACACGTCCATTGTCCCCGCTGCGGTGGGATTGGAGGATGAGTGTGGGAACCTCTTGTAAGTCCGCTCTCCACACATCATTATGCAGGGAGAGGGTTATATAGAGGGACGGCCGCTCACTAGTAGTCAGACAGCTCCTGACCCACACAGCACAAGTCTACAGACTGCCGGACCTGCACCATGGCCCCATGTAATATGAGGACCCCGGACCATCAGGCTGACAGCAGCCTCAGAAAGGTAAGAGCCCCCGACTAGTGACAGCGTCACCCCCATATCTCTACATACAGAAACTTATAGGCACAGGAGACTGATGTTTTACGAGAGGTTTTAGTTCTCATCCATAGACATGGACACTGGGCAGAGTAATAATGAGAGGTTCTTCTTTCCTGCAGCTGAGGAAGCCGGCGATTGAGAAGATGAGGAGAGATCGGATAAACAGCAGCATCGAGCAGCTCCGCGTCTTACTGGAGAAGGAGTTTCAGAGACATCAGCTCCCCTCCAAACCGGAGAAAGCCGATATCCTGGAGATGACGGTCACCTTCCTGCAGCGGCACATGGCGGAGAGAGGTCAGTGTGGTGTCCGCTCCTCACACCCCTCATGGGCTTCCTTACACTAAGCTCATTGTTAGGTTAATAAGTGCAATGAATCTATAAAAGTATTATGCTGTATGGATGATCCGTATGGGATTCGATCTTTTTTTGCACTGATAGACTTGAACAGACGATTTTCACCTGAAATATGGAAGAGACTGATGTATGCGGCAATTTGTCCTCTGATCTGGTCAGCTTTCTCCATGGACAGCACTCAGACCGAAAATATGTTCATGTGAACGTGACCTTAGTGAGAGCAGATTGCAGCCGGTGATGGACGCGGTCACTGACATGTTTGTCTTTCCTCTTCTAGATGTCACAGCCTCCAGCCGGGTCCAGAGAGAAGGCTTCTCCACCTGCCTCCAGGACTCCATCACCTTCCTGTCCCAGCACAAACAGGGCGAGCTCCAGATCCAGCTGCTGCAGAACCTCCCTGGGGCTCACACTGCAGTATACAGGGACGTATCTCCTGTATCTCCCGTCTACCAGACCCCCAGCAAACACAGCCCCCCAGACAGCAGCAAAGACTTGTGGAGACCCTGGTAGTGACTGTATCCATTATGTGACATGTGGGCCAAGAGTGGGGAGTTGTGTACCCGCAGTATACCTGAGAGCTGGGAGCAGTGTACCCCCAGTATACCTGAGAGCTGGGAGCAGTGTACCCCCAGTATACCTGAGAGCTGGGAGCTGTGTACCCCCAGTATACCTGAGAGCTGGGAGCTGTGTACCCCCAGTGTACCTGGGAGCTGTGTACCCCCAGTATACCTGAGAGCTGGGAGCTGTGTAACCCCATTGTACCTGAGAGCGGGGAGCTGTGTACCCCCAGTATATCTGAGAACTGGGAGCTGTGTACCCCCAGTATACCTGAGAGCGGGGAGCTGTGTACCCCCAGTATATCTGAGAACTGGGAGCTGTGTACCCCCAGTATACCTGAGAGCTGGGAGCTGTGTACCCCCAGTATACCTGAGAGCTGGGAGCTGTGTACCCCCAGTATATCTGAGAGCTGGGAGCTGTGTACCCCTAGTATATCTGAGAACTGGGAGCTGTGTACCCCCAGTATACCTGAGAGCTGGGAGCTGTGTACCCCCAGTATACCCGAAAGCTGGGAGCTGTGTTCCCCCAGTATACCTGAGAGCGGGGAGCTGTGACCCCCAGTAAACCTGAGAGCTGTGTACCCCCAGAATACCTGGGAGCTGTGTACCCCTAGTATACCTGAGAGCAGGGAGCTGTGACCCCCCATAAACCTGAGAGCTGTGTACCCCCAGTATACCTGAGAGCTGGGAGCTGTGTACCCCCAGTATACCTGAGAGCGGGAAGCTGTGACCCCCAGTAGACTTGAGAGCTGTGTACCCCCAGAATACCTGAGAGCTATGTACACCCAGTATACCTGTGAGCTGTGTACCCCCAGTATACCTGAGATCTGGGAGCTGTGTACCCCCAGTATACCTGAAGGCTGTGTACCCCCAGAATACCTGAGAGCTGTGTACTCCCAGTATACCTGAGAGCTGTGTACCCCCAGTATACCTGAGAACTGGGAGCTGTGTACCCCCAGTATACCTGAGAGCTGTGTACCCCCAGTATACCTGAGAGCTGACCCCAATTCATCAAACCCCGCAAAGTTTTTGCACAACTCTGTGTTGTGCAAAAATTTTGCACTTTTCAAATTGACTTACACTAGAATTTTCACATAATCTCTTTGATAAATTGAGGCCTTTGTATGAATATCCCCAGTGATACAATGTATCGGATTATGTATAATGTGTACTGGCTCTATAGAGAGTGACGTATTGTATGTACAGATCAGAGCTCCAGTGCGAAGCATTGCAGAATAATGGAGGTGAGACCTCCGGCCTGATATATACAGTAGATATTATATATCATTCAGTTCTGTAACTACTACAGACGTCTGTATAGTAATATGTATATTAGATTCAGTATATAGATGTACTTTGTACAGCGCCCCCTATTGTTCACTATTATTAGTGGTAAATGTTCTGTATATTGAATATTCAATAAATAACCAGGAAGCGTATTTTCAATGCTTGTGCATGATTATTATGTAATGCTGATATGTATTATGCAGGGTGAGATGATATAATTTGCAATAGTATGCAATATTTGCAGTAATTGTCCCCCTATTGCATCCCCTCTGGTTCACTATTATTAGTGGTTAATGTTCTGTATATTATACTGTATTATGCCCATTTGATAAATTATCAGAATATTCAAAATTCTATGAATTGTGCATTATGTGATATGTATTATGGATTACTATTATCTATCCTTTTCCTATATGTTATGCAATATTTGCATCAAATGTTAGAAAGTTATGTATAATATGCACTGTACTGAGCAATATTTGCAGGTATTACATTAGTGATATTACTTGTTTATATTAAGTATATTTAATTTTGAGATAAGTTGCAAACAATAAATAAATTATTACACATAAGTTGTCATCAGTGTTGTGATGTTGTTACAATGGTATCATCCCCCAGCCCAAGGCGTTTCCCTTTCCAGAATTCCCCAGTATTTTCTCTACTGGACTTGTCAGAATGGCTGCTGATACGTGTTCTCTAAATGACCCACCTGCAAAAATGGGGCTATGAATTAAAGATATGATTACATTAAAGGGGTTGTCCGGTCTTAAGGTACAAGTTTGCAATCTCTCTATGTGACTGCAGACTTGTGACTCCTCACATTGTGTGCATTGCACGCTGTGAGGATTCTCCAGTAACGGGGCGGGGCGGTCATGTGACCACAAGTATGTGATTTGCATACTCCCAGTCACATTCCGACTAGACTGTATCCAGCCTCGCTCTGTGCACTTGCATGGAGTGAGGCCGCTCCCGGCACGGACGCTGGAGAATCCTTCCAGCGCGCAGTGTGCATACTGTAAGGATTCACAAGTCTGTAGTCACATAGAGTAAATGTAGACTTATAGCTTAAGACTGGACAACCCCTTTAATAAATGATGTCGGACTATGAAGGTTCATCTAATGTAAGTTCTAGGAAACTTGCAATGAACCTTGCCCTGTAATGGGGACCCTTAGACACAATGCCCAACTCCTTGCTGGGCAGCAGTCAGTAAATTAATACATTTCCCATAGAGTAGTTCATCCTATCTGATGTTCAGGATAATGGGACCTCATGGGGATGTCAGACATCTCTTATCACACCTCCACACCCTCTGTCCTTGGAGACTAGAGAGTGGGCTAGTATCCAGCACACGTGGCTATCACCAGCGAAGAGGTCATTGTTGCTCTTATCAGCAGGTCAGAGACAATACTGTGATCAGGCATAAGTAATAAGTAATTTACCAATCTCTATGTGATGGATAGATAGCTGGGACACTGGGATTTTACTGCCACACTAATATATTTCTGACTCCATAATGGGGTGTGGGGAGGAGGGGCGGACATATTGGTGCAGCCGCACAGGAGCCCAAGAGGTAAGGGGGTAATTTTTCATGTCCAAAGCAGCAAGAAGCTTCTGTTACTGCAGAACTTTTGAACTTTGAAGGGCCCGTATACTGTTCTTGCATATGGGCCCTCTTCTGTCTGTGTCAACCACAGGTGGGGAGCCTACATACAAGTGCTTCTCACTAAATTAGAATATCATCAAAAAGTTAATTTATTTCAGTTCTTCAATACAAAAAGTGAAACTCATATATTATATACAGTCATTACAAACAGAGTGATCTATTTCAAGTGTTTATTTCTGTTAATGTTGATGATTATGGCTTACACCCAATGAAAACACAAAAGTCATTATCTCAGTAAGCACTTGTATATGCATACTATGAAGTACACCAGTGGGGTAGAAAAACACTTTAAAGGTCGGTTGCGCGGCTGGAGAAACAATTCTTGCTGCTATAGTAGTAGAAACAGGTTTTTTATTCAACAACATGCTTCAATGCTGAACTCGTTTTCAAGTACAAGAAAATTTTTCTTTTTTTGTACTTGGAAAAATGCACCAGTTCAGCGTCGAGAGAACAAATAAAAAACCTGTTTCCACTACTATAGCAGCAAGAATTGTTTCTCCAGTCGAGCATGCTAGATTTAAAGTATTTTTTTTACCGTAGTGGTGATTCCCCCCACAGCCAAGGGACTGCAGCAACTGTGATTTTGAAGGGGTTATACCCCTTATCCTCCTAGGTGAGCAGTACCATTTCTTGGATACATTTTTCTCCTCTAATAGGGTCACCCTATTGATGTGCGCTTTCTTTCCCTCTGCTGCACCTCTTGCATCCTATGAAGTAGTTACTCAGGGGCCACTAGATAATAGGAGCCCACTGACACATCAGAAGCTATTGGAGGGGTGTACACTGTATACATATTCTATGGGGCTGCTGGAGATAGCGAAGTGTGCGCATGGTCACCAGCCCATTCTAACAGGGCATATCAGAGCCCCGTTCTTGAGATTAATGTGGGTCCCACCATCTATCTGTCTATCTGACTATCATAAAATTAATAATAACAATAGTATTAATCACCAACACTTACATTTTGCTGGGAGTTGTAGTTCCATGACAGCTTGAGAATTCAGATTGACAAGTGACTTTAAAAAATGCACATCAAGGCTGATTAAATGCTATTTATTTATGAATCGAGGTTTTTATCATTTAATTAGTGAGTCCCATAGACTAATGTGATATGTGATATCTCATGTGCTGGGTATCTGGTCTCTGGAGACAGAGGATGTGGTGGTGTGATAAGAGACGTCTGACATCTCAGTGACGCCTCATTATCCTCAACATCAAAGAGGAAGATATACAGGACAGTGTCTGGGGTATATATTTTTTTTATTATTTATTTGTAAAACACTAATAATTACAGGCTGCTGTATACATGATAAAATGTACAACAAAAGACAAAAAACCCACACATCTAAATGAGTGATCGACTGTGTCAATATAGCAATGCAACACATTATATCATATATAACACATTGAAACAATTCTTACACATCACAATAAATAACTGTATCTTGAATTACTTTTTGGAGCAGATGTTTTACTATTTGGGAAAATAACATGATATTTGTACAAATGTGGCCTAATAGGAACACCAAGGTGACAATCATAGGATCATAGGACAATCATTGTTAGGCTCCTTACGTGAAGAAATTAATTGTGGATGTTCTGTGCTGCTGGTAGGTGGGAAGACAAGACCAGGTACACACAAAATAGGCTTGCAGTTTTTATTGTTGACGCGTTTCGAAGTTTACATGCTTCTTCTTCAGGACAAAAAAACATCTGAAGAAGTATGTAAACTTCGAAATGCGTTGACAATAAAAACTGCAAACCTATTTTGTGGCTACCTGGACTTGTCTTTCCACCTACCAGCAGCGCGGAATATCCACAATTCCTTTCTTCACATATGTATTTGATCTGCATATTATATTTGGCTTTGAAAAGCTGCAACATGTCTGAGAAAAACATAGTTTAAAAGCCTCGAGGGAGACTAGTCGGATAGGCGGGTTCTATGGCGGCTTCTTCTCGCCAACTGCCAGTGACTGACAGGTCTCTCCATATACACACACACAGGGAGAGACCCGTTACTAAACGGGAGCAGGCGGCGAGAAGCCACCGGGGATCCACCTGTCCGACTAGTCTCCTGTGTGGCTCAAACTCTGTGGTTTTTTAAACATTTTATTCTGAAATTCTGCAGCATTTCAGAGTCAAACATACATGGCTAAATTCATGCAGCCAGTGTCTGATACATGTGTAGCGCCCCGAGGGTTCGGTCGCTACAGAGGTATTGCATCTCACCCAGAGGTGTGATATCTCACTTCCAGGTAAGGATGGAGTGTGGCTCAGGACCCTAACACCCACATGCACTACACCACATTTCCGGGGGGCAGGGCGACAATGCTCCCAAAAGTGAGCACAACTGCCCCTGTCCCTAGCTGGAGTGGGGGGAGGGAACACCTAGAAAGGGGGAACCCGGTAGTGTGTGGGTGGGGAGAGTAGATTCAGGGTGCACTGGAAAGGAGGAGTATATAAGGTGGGCACCATCTTGGAGAAGGGAGAAGGAGAGAGAAGAAGACTGGGAGCAGGGGCATTGTACGATCTCTGCTCCGTGGGCAGGCCAAGTCACAAGGCCTTGGCCTGGAGGAGAAGAAAGGAGAGGAGAGGAACGGAGGATGCTCCAGGAGTGGAGTGAAGGGACCCCAGGGGTGCGGACTGGCCAGTCGCCACCGTACGCCCGCCGCTACCAGAGTAGGGGGGTCAGGCCAAGAAAGGAAACCGGATCCCTCATCTAGTGGAGGAGAGCAACTACCCTCAGCTAGTAACCGGAGGCCGTGGCATTGCACGTGTTACGGCCCCTCACTACACCCGTTAGGAAGGCACCATATAGGACCCAGGGAAACGGAACAAACGTTTGCCCGCCAAGGCCCGAGGCAGCTGGACAGAAACGTGGTCAATTGTGGGGTACGACGGGCCAGAGAAAGGACACACGAAGGGGGTCCTGAAAAGCGTTCCAAAGGTACCTGGGAGTTGGCCGAGCCCCTCACCTGGTGAGCACAGTACGACGTGGGCAGCCATTACCTGCAGAAGTGGCTTGGAGTGTAAAACTGTGAGTAGAGACCCTGGACTGCATCACTGGACTCTGAGTCATTACTGTTGCTCCCGCGCACCATCACCCCCATCATCTGCACTCACTGCCCTGAGGCTATACTCCTCCCGTGGGGAGTTATACTACCCTCTGCTGCGCACACAACATCAGCCTTAGCGGTCTGCCCCGCAGCGGCGGTTCTCAGTGACCGCAATCCACGGGTGGTGTAGTCGGACATTTAAACATTAAAAACCAAATAAACAGATTCGCCACTGGTTTGACCACCCTGAGCCACGGGACCGGGTCGCCGCCACAGAGACTACAAAACCCCCAGCATTACACAGAGACCCGGCTCCGGGTATTCCCCCACACACGTCCCAGGGGACGCGTCACATGCAGCCCGTGGATCGGTCTTGTTAGGATCATTCAGCCATGGAGGGTCCTTGTTGGAGTCGGGGTATCCCCGTAACAAGAAATACACAGACACGTAGTGTATAATCAAGTACTGGGAAGCCCCTGAGCGCGTCTGCCTCTATAGGTGCAGTCCCTTTATTTATATTAATAATCATTTCATTCATTTTTTTTTTTTTTTGTCAGACATGCGCAGTAAAATGCCTTTGTTTCACAAGCAGTGAAGTGATGATTCATAACAGTGGAATGTTGATAAGAAAGTTTCATAAACAGAAAAGTGATAATTAGTAGAAGGTTGCTGAGACAGCTAAAAACAAGTTACAATCTAGTTTCTGGGCGTCAGTCCAAATGTCCAGATAAGGGAAGAATAACTTCATCTGTGTCTTACATCGTAGTCTTGCGTGAAGTACAACTCCCATCATCCTCTCAGTCCCCCCTTTGATTCTTCCTTATGGACTTTTGGTAGAAGACCTGGTCCGGGAGTTCTTTTCTTTCATATTCTTGAGTCCATATTACAAAGCTTATTTATGCATATTAAAATAATTTTTAATCCTATTTTAAACACTACATATATGACTACTATAACTAGCACAATCTGTAATATACCTTGCAGAATTCCAGCCATTATTGTGTATGTATTTTTCTACTATATCAGGTTTAAAAGGTTGAGAAGAAGATACTGTGCTACTAAAACTGAGTTGTATATTTTCTGTAGGAATTAACCCTAAGTCTGTTAGTCCCGTCTTATTTCTAGGAACCCATACACCTCCTTTAAACGCTAAATATTGTAAGTTGTTTATTTTTCCGGTCATATTACCTTGCCACCAGGGAAATCCCACCCACCCCACAACTGGGATGGCAACAGTAGTGTTCCATAATCTAGAATTAACGGTTTGGTTATTTGCTAATTTGTCTGAGCAATTAGTCCATGTAAACACTTCCTCAGGGGTCATGGGTACGGCCAGGAAGGGTATGCTCGTGGCTGATATTGGAGAATGCGTACAAATCCAACAGTCTGCTATTTTCTGTCCGCCATCGAGCAGCCCGTTTACCAATATCTCATGATGTTTTATAAATTTATTACCTGCAGGTTTTGGGGAACTTAGTTTATCCCACAGGTCTCCCTGATCTATCGTTATAGCTAACACAAGTACAATCACCACTATTTCTTTTTGCAATGGCTTGCATGTACCCATGCTGATTTTCCTTCCAATTTTACTGCAGTTGGAGTTGTCAATAACACCTGATATGGACCCTCAAATCTGGGTTCTAGCGTTCTTCTGTTATATCTTTTTACGTAGACTTCGTCTCCTGGTTGCAGCTTGTGCGTTCCCTCAATGGAATCTGGATCTGGAATGGAAGAGAACACTAAAGAGTGTATTTTAGACACATGCTTACATAAATTTTGTACATAAGCAGTTAAGCTTTCAGTTTCTAACATTAAAGTCTGTGGGAAATACAATCCTGTATTGGCAACTCTACCAAACAATATTTCATGGGGGGTGAGTTTGCTCTTTCCCTGGGGGGTGTTTCTGACTGAATACAATGCTATTGGGAGACACTCAGTCCATGGTTTCTGTGTTTCTGCCATGGCTTTCTGTATTTTTAACTTAAGTGTTCCATTCATTCTCTCAACCTTACCAGAACTCTGTGGGTGGTAAGGGGTGTGTAGTTCACTTTTTATACACAACATTTTCATTACATTCTGAAAGATCTCTCCAGTAAAATGTGTACCTCTATCTGACTCGATCACTTCTGGGATACCATAACGGGGTACCAGTTCATGTGCTATTTTTACTGCAGTGACTTTAGCCGTGGCTGTATGAACTGGATAAGCCTCTGGCCACCCCGAAAACATGTCCACACATACCAGTACATACTCATAGTGTCCATGCTTAGGCATCTGGATGTAATCGATCTGAAGTCTCTGGAACGGATATAGTGGTCTTACATGGTGCTTCTGGGGGGTCTTAACAGTCTGTCCTGGATTGTGGGCTAAACAGATTTCACAAGAACCACATTTTGCTCGAGCTACCTGGCCGAACCCTGGGGCTAACCACTTCTGTCTGACCCTCTGTATCATACCGTTTGCAGACACATGTGTAGGTCCGTGGGCTTCACTGACCACAACAGGGTACCACGCTCGGGGGAGACAAAGCTCATCTCCTTTTCTCCATAGTCCTTCTTTTTCTTCTGCCCCCTGTTTCTGCCACTCTTCTTTTTCTTCTCTACTCACCTGCTGGTGGGCTTCTTTGAGCCGTGTAATTAAGTCAAATTCTGATACTGCACTAATAGTGTGGTCAGTTGTCAGAGGTTTTACTGCAGCTCGCTTAGCAGCCTTGTCGGCTCGGTCATTACCCCTAGCTATCTCGGTGTCGAGTCTTACATGTGCAAGTACTTTTATTACTGCTACTTGTTTGGTTGAGGCAGCTGATTCTAGGATTTGTCTAATCATTTGTCCATGTTTTACTGGTTGACCTGAAGCTGTCATGTAACCTCTAGCTCTCCATATACATCCAAAATCATGTACAATACCATATGCATATCTAGAATCAGTAAAAATATTAGCGTTTTTTTCTTTTGCTAACTGTAATGCTGGTATTAGAGCTAATAGTTCAGCTTCCTGGGCTGAACAGCTGGCCTGCATTGGCTCAGCTTCAATAACATCATGATCTGATACAATGGCATAACCTGTGTGAAAGTTACCAGTTTCATCTGCATACCTACTACCATCTATATACATATGTAGGTCTGGATTGTCAAGAGGGGTGTCCTGTACATTAGGTAGCCCTTGTGTTTCTTGTTCTATACACTGTAAGCAATCATGTATTATATTGTCTTGTTCGTGGTATTGTAAAAAATTTTCATCTTCGTCTTCCTGACCTCCTTCCACTCCCCCCTTTGTCTCTAGTGGTAACAGAGTGGCTAAATTTAGAGACAATATGCGGCGAAAAGTGAGGTTTGGTGGCATTAGTAAGGAGCATTGTAATCTAAGATGTCTAGCCATTGAAATGTGTTTTGGCAATACCTGATTCAGTATGCCATGTACATCATGTGTAGTTTGTACTATTAGGGCATGGTCTAGAACTATTTCTGAGGCTTTTTCTACCAAAAGAGAGACAGCTGCTACTACTCTGACACATGATGGTGCAGCTTTGGTAACATTATCTAATTGAGCAGAATAGTATGCGACAGGTCTTTGTTTATTTTCATGTTTCTGTGTTAGTACTCCTGTAGCATGATTAGACATTTCCGCAGCCATTAATTGGAATGGTTTGGCGTAGTCTGGGATTCCCAAGGCCGGGGCTGACATGAGACCTTTCTTGAGGTCTTGAAAGGCTATGAGCGCTGATTCAGTTAACTGAAAAGGCTCGATTTTTAAACAATCATATAGAGGTTGCATAAGCTGACTAGCATGTATAACCCATTGTCTGCAGTGTGATACTATTCCCAAAAATGCTCTTAATGTTTTGTAGTTCTTGGGAGGAACAAGATCTCTAATGATTTTTAGTCTGTCGGCGGTGAGGTGCCGAATACCTTGTGAAATGCAGTGACCTAGAAATACTACCGTAGTCATACAAAGTTGTACTTTTTTCTTGTTAACTTTACAGCCCATGTCTACTAGAAATATTAACAACCTTATTGTGTTGCTGTTTGCGGACTCTTGAGCAGGGGCACATAACAATAGGTCATCAACATATTGGAGAATTACAACCTCATTCGTAGGTTTGAAATTTTGAAGAACTGATCTCATAGCTTCTGAGTACAAGGTAGGTGAATGTATCATACCCTGTGGTAATCTTGTCCATGCTAATTGTCTATTCTTAAATGTAAATGCAAACAGTTTGTAACAGTCTGGGTGTAATGGTACTGAAAAAAAAAATGCATTTGATAAGTCTATGACAGAAAATACTCGTGCTGTTGCTGGGATCTGTGATAGCAACGTGTGTGGATTTGGCACAACAGGAGTAATAGGTTCCAAAATTTTATTTATCTCTCTTAAATCATGTACCATCCGGTATCTAGCAGCTGACCCCTCAGTAGATTTCTTTTTTACGGGGTACAACGGTGTATTGGCTGGTGACTTTACTTCTATCAGTACTCCAGTTTTTAGATAATCTTTTATCTGTTCTCCTATGGCGTGTTCTTGTTGGGCACTAATAGGATACTGTCTCAATTGGGGTAGTGTCACACCTGGAACAGGAGTGACTTTTACTGGAGCTATTGGCATTAGTCCTACATCGGTGTCATGTTGTGCCCATAATTTTTCTGGTACCTCAGAAAGATCTAAAATAATTTGGGTAGGGGCAGGATCTTTCTCATCCTCTAAGGCTTGGACTTTTACAATGTTTTCTAGAGACTCTTGGTCATCAGGCACCAAAATTTGGACTCTACCATCCTTTGTCTCTTACCACTCCTGCTTTTCTAGCCCGAATGTCCTCCCATAGTTTCCTGTTAAACCTGTCATGCCTTGCTACCTGAAAAGTTTTGCAAACTTTCCCTAAATTCTTAGTTGCTTCTACACCACACCTTTCTTTCACGATTGTATAGACATCTTGTTCATCATTTGTGGTCTTATTCTGTTTGTTGCCCATTTTTCCTGACTATTCTTACCTTAGGAGGCTTTTTGGGTTAGATAAAATATATTCTATATTCTACCTTTCCTCGTTACCTATTCTGTCCTAAGGAGCCAGTATCTTGTTGCCCATTTTTCCTGACTATTCCTACCTTAGGAGGCTTTTTGGGTTAGATAAAATATATTCTATATTCTACCTTTCCTCGTTACCTATTCTGTCCTAAGGAGCCAGTATCTGAAACGGTTTCTCTGGACCGTTTTGTCTGAAGTGTAGAGTAATTCTAACACACATATATATGGCAACAAGGGCAAGACCAACAATACATAAAATGAACCATACAGTCTCCATTATATATCGTGTCCCTGGAGTATTATCATTACTTCCATGGGCTCATTCTGTCAATCTCTTATCCGTCAAAAAGGAGGACAAAGGTTCGGGAGTTAAGCGTGAGCGAAGGTTTCCCCGAAAGGACACAACCTTATGACTCAGTTAGGCAATCTCCGTAATACTTATGTCATCTACCTTAGTGCGGCTTATGAGGCTATTCCCGACATCCACATCTCTTTCATACCATCCGTTTCATAACCTTCTCTGACCTCTCCTTCGGCAGATCCTACAGTATATACATGAATGACCCGAGCTATAGGTATCCTTCTCTACTAGTTTCTCAATCCCAACACAAGATATGCATGAAATTTACGGACTATCGCAGAGCAGATGTAAGAGAACTAACAGTGTCTCTTACCTGGCCAGGTTTGTCATCTGCTGTTCCGATGTCCCAATCTCAGCGGTTACTCGTGCCGGTCGATGAACTTGAAGGAATACGCAGACCTCGGGTCCCTGTTTCGGGCGCCAGGAATTGTTAGGATCATTCAGCCATGGAGGGTCCTTGTTGGAGTCGGGGTATCCCCGTAACAAGAAATACACAGACACGTAGTGTATAATCAAGTACTGGGAAGCCCCTGAGCGCGTCTGCCTCTATAGGTGCAGTCCCTTTATTTATATTAATAATCATTTCATTCATTTTTTTTTTTTTTTGTCAGACATGCGCAGTAAAATGCCTTTGTTTCACAAGCAGTGAAGTGATGATTCATAACAGTGGAATGTTGATAAGAAAGTTTCATAAACAGAAAAGTGATAATTAGTAGAAGGTTGCTGAGACAGCTAAAAACAAGTTACAATCTAGTTTCTGGGCGTCAGTCCAAATGTCCAGATAAGGGAAGAATAACTTCATCTGTGTCTTACATCGTAGTCTTGCGTGAAGTACAACTCCCATCATCCTCTCAGTCTGCATGTATCCACTGTCAGGTTCACTATAAACTAGGAGGATGTTTCATTCACTGATCCAGCTGCTTTCAGTATATATGTCAACTAGGCTCCTGCTGATGATCTGGCGGGTACAGTGACAGTATCCATGTGATCAGCATGATGAATGATGAATATCTGTCATGGAGCTGGAAATAAACCCTGCTCAAGACAGATATATATAATGTAGTGTTAATGGGTTAAACTATCACAATTGTCAAAACTACTGCTTCCCGTAAGGTGAATGGAGACATTGCTTACTTCTAGAAGCTACAAACATTACCAATTGAGATGCTGAAAATGGCGAAGAGCTGGAAAAAAAACTATTGAAATTGAGTGAAAGGGTTAACTCTGCGCCGCCAGTAGAGCAAGGATGGAAGATAAAAGCGGTATGTAGAAATGTGGTTTATTAGTCAAGGCTTTTTGAAGTTACAAACTTCTTCATCAGGACAAATCACTTAGAAAGTAGCAGAATTTTTACTTATACAAGAAGAAACCTTTAAGTATATACAGTAAAACTAGAAACCTCATTTAAAATGGTTGGCTACAAGTGTCTCTATGTGACTGCAGACTTGTGAATCCTCACATCGTGCACACTGCCCACTGCGAGGATTCTCTGGTGCCAGCCCCGGGAGCGGCAGACATGTGAACACAAGTAGGTGATATGCATACAATCGGTCACATGCAGACTAGATGGGCACGGCCTCACTCAAGGAAAGTGTGTTGAGTGAAGCCAGATACAGTCTAGTCGGAATGTGGCCAGAAGTATGCAAATCACATACCGATTCTCTGGAAAATCAAACCCGCAGCGGCTCCTGACCGTGTGCACATAGGCTGTTTTTACGCCTTTCTTTTGTTGGGTAACAAACTCCTTTTAAATGGTACCTGTCACATCATATGGCTCAAGATGCCCCAAAAATCTAGCAGCTTCATTATCATCAGTCTAAAAAAAATACTAACTAATGTTGAAAAAAAAAAATTAAAACAGGCAAAACAAACAATGGATAGAGTTCAATGAAATATTTTATTGCAGAGAATCCACAACAACATTGATAAGGAAAAGCATCTGACTTTTACAGAAAAATTCTCTAATTTATCAGCCAAATATAGAGATCTACAAATATTGTAGCACAAATATAAATGTGTCACTACAACACAATACACATTAAATTATATTATAATATATACAGTACATGACATCCTGACAATTCTTGCAAATGTTGCATAACCCCCAAAAATAAATATATAGTACTGGCTGCAAATATTGCACACCTTGCTATATAAGTAGTTGAGCGAGTCCGCTACTAATAATATACATTGTATATAATATTACTGCAAATATTGCAAACAGCAAATAAGTAACAAAGTACTAAAAATACCAATGTAATGTACATGGCAGCTGTGCATTCACATATAAAATACCCAATATGTGACCACTCTGATCATCCATTTCCACTATATCATGTGATATACATTGCAGCATATAGAGCTAATACACACTGAACGTGCATATTACTATACAGACGTCTGTAGTAGGTACAGAACTGAATGATATATAATATCTACTGTATATATCAGGCCGGAGGTCTCACCTCCATGATTCTGCAATGCTTCGCACTGGAGCTCTGATCTGTACATACAATACTCTCTATAGAGCCAGTACACACTATACATAATCCGATACATTGTATCACTGGGGATATTCATACAATGACCTCAATTTATCAAAGAGATTATGCGAAAATTCTAGTGTAAATCAAAATGAAAAGTCGCAAAAGTTTTGCACAACACAGAGATATGCAAAAACTTTGCTGGGCTTGATGAATTGGGGCCATAGTGTCCATGTAGGACTGAGAAGGTTTCTACATCAGACAATATAGAACCAATAATATGATTGATTACTAAATTATGCAGTAATTACACCATGTCCCTTCACATGATGAGAAATTAGTGACTGACAGGAGACATGCCATCTCCTTCTCTGGGGCACACAGCTCCCCGCTCTCAGGTATACTGGGGGTACACAGCTCCCAGCTCTCAAGTATACTGGGGGTACACAGCTCCCAGCTCTCAGGTATACTGGGGGTACACAGCTCCCAGCTCTCAAGTATACTGGGGGTACACAGCTCCCAGCTCTCAGGTATACTGGGGGTACACAGCTCCCAGTTCTCAGGTACACTGGGGGCACACAGCTCCCAGGTATACTGGGGGTACACAGCTCCCAGCTCTCAGGTATACTGGGGGTACACAGCTCCCAGCTCTCAGGTACACTGGGGGTACACAGCTCCCAGGTATACTGGGGGTACACAGCTCCCAGCTCTCAAGTATACTGGGGGTACAGAGCTCCCAGCTCTCAGGTATACTGGGGGTACACAGCTCCCAGTTCTCAGGTACACTGGGGGCACACAGCTCCCAGGTATACTGGGGGTACACAGCTCCCAGCTCTCAGGTATACTGGGGGTACACAGCTCCCAGCTCTCAGGTATACTGGGAGTACACAGCTCCTAGCTCTCAGGTATACTGAGGGTACACAGCTCCCCGCTCTCAGATATACTGGGGGTACACAGCTCCCAGCTTGCAGGTATACTGGGGGTACACAGCTCCCAGCTCTCAGGTATACTGGGGGTACACAGTTCCTAGCTCTCAGGTTTACTGGGGGTACACAGCTCCCTGCTCTCAGGTATACTGGGGGTACACAGCTCCCAGCTCTCAGGTATACTGGGAGTACACAGCTCCCAGCTCGCAGGTATACTGGGGGTACACAGCTCCCCACTCTCAGATATACTGTGGGTACACAGCTCCCAGCTCTCAGGTTTACTGGGGGTACACAGCTCCCTGCTCTCAGGTATACTGGGGGTACACAGCTCCCCGCTCTTGGCCCACACTCCACATAATGGATACAGTCACTACCAGGGTCTCCACAAGTCTTTGCTGCTGTCTGGGGGGCTGTGTTTGCTGGGGGTCTGGTAGACGGGAGATACAGGAGGAGATACGGCCCTGTATACCGCAGTGTGAGCCTCAGGGAGGTTCTGCAGCAGCTGGATCTGGAGCTCGCTCTGTTTGTGCTGGGACAGGAAGGTGATGGAGTCCTGGAGGCAGGTGGAGAAGCCTTCTCTCTGGACCCGGCTGGAGGCTGTGACATCTAGAAGAGGAAAGACAAACATGTCAGTGACCGCGTCCATCACCGGCTGCAATCTGCTCTCACTAAGGTCACGTTCACATGAACATATTTTCGGTCTGAGTGCTGTCCATGGAGAAAGCTGACCAGATCAGAGGACAAATTGCCGCATACATCAGTCTCTTCCATATTTCAGGTGAAAATCGTCTGTTCAAGTCTATCAGTGCAAAAAAAGATCGAATCCCATACGGATCATCCATACAGCATAATACTTTTATAGATTCATTGCACTTATTAACCTAACAATGAGCTTAGTGTAAGGAAGCCCATGAGGGGTGTTAGGAGTGGACACCACACTGACCTCTCTCCGCCATGTGCCGCTGCAGGAAGGTGACCGTCATCTCCAGGATATCGGCTTTCTCCGGTTTGGAGGGGAGCTGATGTCTCTGAAACTCCTTCTCCAGTAAGACGCGGAGCTGCTCGATGCTGCTGTTTATCCGATCTCTCCTCATCTTCTCAATCGCCGGCTTCCTCAGCTGCAGGAAAGAAGAACCTCTCATTATTACTCTGCGCCAGTGTCCATGTCTATGGATGAGAACTAAAACCTCTCGTAAAACATCAGGCTCCTGTGCCTATAAGTTTCTGTATGTAGAGATATGGGGGTGACGCTGTCACTAGTCGGGGGCTCTTACCTTTCTGAGGCTGCTGTCAGCCTGATGGTCCGGGGTCCTCATATTACATGGGGCCATGGTGCAGGTCCGGCAGTCTGTAGACTTGTGCTGTGTGGGTCAGGAGCTGTCTGACTACTAGTGAGCGGCCGCCCCTCTATATACCCCTCTCCCTGCATAATGATGTGTGGAGAGCGGACTTACAAGAGGTTCCCACACTCATCCTCCAATCCCACCGCAGCGGGGACAATGGACGTGTGTCCATCTGCTCCAATACAGGAGATAATAGAGGATGCTGGGGGGAGATGTGAGCTGGAGTGTGGGAAACACCGGCCACAAGATGAGACCTGCACTAATCACATATTGCTCAGGACACGGATGGGATTAACTAGCGGAATAGCTATTGATTTATTGATAAAATCCACTATAAAATATTGCAGCATACACTATTCTCTTCCGCATTTCCGATGAGACTCGCCCATTCAAGTCTATTGGTGCACACAAATATTGGACCACATATGGATCAATCGTATTGCATCCGATTTTTCAAGATAAATTGAAATTATTAACATAGGAAGGTAAATTTGATCTTGTAAATGTTATTTACGGCTGATGTATAAAAATGATTTGGAAACAGACGACAATACAAATAAAAAAAACAAAAAAGTTCTTTCTGGATGATAATCTGACATTATTTTGGTGTGAACTTGTGGTCCCTCGAGTCTATGGGTCACACTGTACGTATATATGTTTTATATAGGACCCCTATGCTCGATAGATCATGTCTTCTCTGGCTGCAGACAGTTCTCATGGAGGCCATGATCAGTCCTCTCCGTCTCCCCAGACATTTTACAAGCATCTGTCTATGAAGCGAGCCTGACATGTGCCTGTGAATTACAACTCCCATCATCAAAGCCAAGAAGTGTGCCTTTAATAGTCAGCACATGGAGGAACCTGGCATTGAACATGAAAAAAAAAATCTCAGACACAACAAAAGCCCATAAAACAAATCTGATGGTCCAAAAAGTCTGATAATCCTGCGCAGTACTGAATATCATTCATATAAGATGTCAAAAGACCAGATAGGGACTGAACGGAGACAACCAGCGAGGTAAGTCCTCAGCACAAAGTGATGGCAGCAGATGGTTCATCTTCAGTCCCCTTACAAGTGTCTAATAATCCAGAATATCTCATTATTCTGCACCTATCAAGTCCCAACCATCTCAGATTTAATATAGTTTGTTGTAATACAAAGGACATTTTTCCCACTTCCACGAGACAGGACCTGATCCTCAACTCTTCTCTGTGGACAGCCGCTTGATGACCACGCCCCCTTGACTAACAAGACTATATTTGTATCTAGAAAAGAGGGGGCCAACTTCTCATCAATGGAAAAGTGCAGCAACAAATGAGAAACAGCGCTAGTGTTGGCCATGCATGCCTACAACCATTCTTTCATCGACAATAGAACTGCTAGAGACGGCAGAGTCACCATCCTGGTTCTCCTGATCAGTGGAGGAGGTCCCATCAGTCAGACCCCCAGCACTCAGCAAGTTGTCCCCTATCCATAGGAATGTCCTCAAGTGATAACTTGTCCAGTTTGGAATAACTGTTTAATGGGAATCTATCTGTAGGATCAACCCTCCTAAGCCATCTATATAGAATGTAGGTCTTAGGAAGGTGAATAAAATGATATCTGCGATCCAATGTCTTATTCCAGAGAAATACACATTTTTCTTAATATGTAAATGAGCTGTTAAGATCTATGGGCCGGACATAGATCTCCCTGAGAATCTGCCTCTAGAGCTTATCTTAAATGTAAGGGGCCATTACCAGTGTGAGACATGTAATGATCATAGCGGATTATAATGAGGGAAATCCAGGCTACCGCCCCGGGGCCCCGAACCTCCAGGGGGCCCGGGGCTCCGGGGTGTCTATGGCCAGATTGCCCTCATTATATGTGCGGCGCCGCGGCACATACCGGCAGACAGTGGCGGGGGGGGGGCCCGGACCGCTCCCCCAGCAGCGGTGCACGGCCGCTGCTTCTTCTTCAGCCGGGCCAGCACTGCAGCAGTTAACTTCCCTGTGCTGGCCCGGCCGCGTCACTGCTAGGAGACACGGCCCTGTGCGCGGCCGTGTCTCCTAGCTGTGAAGTCACGCAGTGTGCACCCGGCCTGCAGTGCTGCACCGGGAAAGAGCATGAGGACTGGAGCCGAGCCGAGGGATGGTGAGTGTGCGTGTGTCTGTGTGTGAGTGTGTGTGTGTGTGTATGTATGTGTGTGTGTGTATGTGTGTGTGTGTGTGCAGGCAGATATCATTCTGTGTTGTCTGTTTATATGTATTTTTGTGTTTCAAATGTGTTTATGCGTGTATGTATATGTCTGTATATGTTTGTGTGTGTGCGTGACTGCGTGCGTGACTGCGTGCGGCCTCCTGCTGAGTATAGATGGCGCCATGCGGCCTCCTGCTGTCTCTTGGGGGGGGCACTGTGCGGCCTCCCGCTGTGTGTAGATGGCGCCGTGCGGCCCCCTGTGGTGTATAGATGGCGCCATGCGGCCTCCCGCTGTGTATAGATGGCGCTGTGCGCCCCCCTGCGGTGTATAGATGGCGCCGTGCAGCCTCCCACTGTGTATAGATGGCGCCGTGCGGCCTCCCGCTGTTTATAGATGGCACCGTGCGGCCTCCCGCTGTGTATAGATGGCGCAGTGCGGCCTCCCTCTGTGTATAGAAGGCGCCGTGCGGCCTCCCGCTGTGTATAGATGGTGCCGTGCGGCCTCCCACTGTGTATAGATGGCGCCGTGCAGCCTCCCGCTGTGTATTGATGGCGCCGTGCAGCCTCCCGCTGTGTATAGATGGCGCCGTGCGGCCTCCCGCTGTGTATAGATGGCGCCGTGCAGCCTCCTGCTGTGTATAGATGGCTCAGTGCAGCCTCCTGCTGTGTATAGATGGCGCCGTGTGGCCTCCTGCTGTTTATAGATGGCTCCGTGCGGCCTCCTGCTGTATATAGATGGCTACGTGCGGCCTCCTGCTGGGTATAAATGGCTATGTGCGGCCTCCTGCTGTGTATAGATGGCACCGTGCGGCCTCCCGCTGTGTATAGATGGCTACATGCAGCCTCCCGCTGTGTATAGATGGCTACGTGCAGCCTCCCGCTGTGTATAGATGGCTTCGTGCGGCCTCCTGCTGTGTATAGATGGCTACGTGCGGCCTCCTGCTGTGTATAGATGGCTACGTGCGGCCTCCTGCTGTGTATAGATGGCTACGTGTGCTCAATATTGAGTCATACAATTAAAGTAAGGCTATGTGCCCACGATGCAGAAATGCTCCAGATTTTTTTTGAGCGTTTCTGCATCTCCCTGGCAGAAAAAACGCATGCAGATTGTACATGCGTTTTTCCTACCAGGGACTTGCGGAAGTGAAGCATTCTTCACTTGCATTTCCGCATGCGGGTTGACAAGCGCTTTCCAAGGGATTTTAGCATCGCTTGGAAAGTGCTTGTCAACTTGGTCACACTATATAAATCCATGCAACCGGCAACCGGCATGGATTTATATAGTGTGACCGTAAAAGAATGGTAAAAAAATAAATATATAATTACCTTCTGATGGCCTGCCGACGTCAGCGGTCGCGTGACCCGTCACATGACTAAATGACGTCACAGCAGGTCCTTTTCAGACCATTAAGAGCTGCCAGCAAGCCAGGACGCATCGGATAAAGACACCGGGGGCCATCAGAAGGTAAGTATAATATTTATTTTTTATTTTATTCTAATTTACAGGTTCTATGGTACCCGGGTCCGGAGGAGAGTCTCCTTTTCTCCAAACCCTAGTACCATCCGCACATTGAAACGCATGGATTCTGCATGTACAGATCCAGTGATGCGGATTCCATGTGTTCCAATGCAAGTCAATGGCGGCGAAAGCACCGCGCTTCCGCAAAATAATTGGTAGTGCTGTGGATTTTTCCACAATGATAATCCGCAGTGGAAATTTCCGCAGCATGTACACAGCACATGCGGATTATCATTGGGGAACATGGCAGACTTCTACCAAGCGCTTTTTAAGCGTTTCTGCAGTGGAATTGCTGCTGCGGAAACGCTTAAAAAACGTATAGTGGGCACACAGCCTAAAAAAAATTATTAGAATTAATATTGTGCCAAATTAATTTCACGTGAACTATCACATGATCTATCACAGGGGATCATGTGACATGTCACGTGATACATCAGGTGTGTGTGTGTGTGTGTGTGTGTGTGTGTGACTGAATTATTTTTTTAAACGCTATAAACATAAGATCTGCTGTAAATATAATGTTACAACGTGTCTGATGTAAAATGTATCCCTGTATTACCTTTGTTATGAAATAGCCAATTGTTGTGTCTTAATTATTTTATTTGTAACTGCACTGTAGATGGCGCTGTTTGCACTGCATCGGTAATGCTGTAAGTACAGTCTTCAGTGGAGACATAAGAATACTAATAATACTGCCACACGTTGCATTTATAATACTGTTATGCCAAGTTTTTAGCAATAAGGTTCGGATATGGCTTTAAAGAAGGCAACCCTTTGCGATATAACGCAATTTTATTTATAATAGTTGATTTAAAAGGTAAAATACATAATTAAAGGAATAGTATGATCTGATGATATTGCATACACTTTTGTATATGTTATAATACAAAGGTTAAGTACATATATATATATATATATATATATATATATATATATATATATATACTCACTTCGTCACCAAGGAGCTTTTAAACATCATCCGTCTGGAACATCAGAGAAGCAATTTCACCAAGACAGAGAGACCCCTGGAAGTCTTCACAACACTGCATGGGCAGGTACATACAACACTACACATCAGTGCAGGTATAACTTATGGCTTCTGTCTGTATCATGATTCCAGTGACTTTTATAAGGCTTAGACATTGGAAGCATAAAACTGGTTAATGTTTATAAGTATGAGTCGTCGATAATACAGAATTGGCCAGGTTCTGTAATCTCGAGAAGTTTACCTATAAACATTGTTTTAGACAATAGATCTGTGTATTTCTTATGGAACATAATGGTAAGTGTACACACATTATCTGAATCAGTATTTTGGTTACAATAACACTATTTGTCAAAGTAAATATAACACTGGTCACTTGTGTACAAATCAGGATAATGAATCTTCGAAACACACAACTTCATAGACCATAGAACAATTAACATTGTCTTACTGCATTGACACCTAGCAAACACTTTGTGGATAGCATGCATCAAGGACAGTTCATGTGAAAGAACTACTTTATCAGCATCAGAGTATATCAATGATATTACACTGCAGTATATTGCAATATATTCCACACTTGGTCTAATGACCACACTTTATCAAAGCATATAAACAATATGTTACAATATGTAGGCTATAAGATATCCATATTTTTATTAGCAATACAAATACCTTCGTATAATAACACATATATAGTGATTCTCATGTCTCCCATACATTTTCAGTTTCTCTACCTGCCATCAGTGAGTAGGAATATTTTTTATTCTCATCCAAAGGCTGAAAAGCTGTATATATGTATACCCTTTCATAGCTGATTCAGAGGCATTGCATTGTGGAGCTTCAGTGGTGCAATCGGTTAGTGCGCGGTACTTATATGACAGTAGCTGAGCAATGCTGAGGTTGTGAGTTTGAGCCTCACCTGGAGCAGGTATTTTGCCACTTTCTGCACTATACCCCCCCTTTAGTGATCTGCACTCTTGTATTTGCTCAACAATAGTCATTTCAATAGCAAACACTAGTCTGAGTACTAAAAGCCATGGCACTTCAATAAAGATAAAAACTTAATCCTAAAAAAAAATCACTTAATTCTGCATAATAACAACTTCTGCTACTTTCTTATCTACTTTTTACTTAAAGGGGTTGTCATGTGAAAATAAGTTATCATCTATTTGGTAAATTAGTGACCAGTGGTGGACTGACCTCTGGGATCTGCACCGATCAGCGGAATGGGGAACTTTTATACCCAGAACAAAATAGAGACGCGGTCCAGTCGTGTTGGGGGGCTACCTGGTTTATCCTGCCAGAAGCATATGCTTGTCTCAAAGATTAAGCCATGCACGTGTAAGTACAAATGGACAGTACGGTGAAACTGCAAATGGCTCAGAAATCGCAGGTTAACAGCAGCTCAGATTAGAGACCAGGTCAATGCCACACAGAGTTCTAGCAGCAGACACATCTCTACAACAACTGTTAAGAGGAGACTTTGTGCAGCAGGCCTTCATGGTAAAATAGCTGCTAGGAAACCACTGCTAAGGACAGGCAACAAGCAGAAGAGACTTGTTTGGGCTAAAGAACACAAGGAATGGACATTAGACCAGTGGAAATCTGTGCTTTGGTCAGATGAGTCCAAATTTGAGATCTTTGGTTCCAACCACCGTGTCTTTGTGCGGCGCAGAAAGGTGAACGGATGGACTCTACATGCCTGGTTCCCACCGTGAAGCATGGAGGAGGAGGTGTGATGTTGTGGGGGTGCTTTGCTGGTGACACTGTTGGGGATTTATTCAAAATTGAAGGCATACTGAACCAGCATGGCTACCACAGCATCTTGCAGCGGCATGCTATTCCTTCAGGTTTGCATTTAGTTGGACCATCATTTATTTTTCAACAGGACAATGACCCCAAACACACCTCCGGGCTGTGTAAGGGCTATTTGACCAAGATGGAGAGTGATGGGGTGCTACGCCAGATGACCTGGCCTCCACAGTCACCAGACCTGAACCCAATCGAGATGGTTTGGGGTGAGCTGGACCTCAGAGTGAAGGCAAAAGGGCCAACAAGTGCTAAGCATCTCTGGGAACTCCTTCAAGATTGTTGGAAGACCATTTCCGGTGACTACCTCTTGAAGCTCATCAAGAGAATGCCTAGAGTGTGCAAAGCAGTCATCAAAGCAAAAGGTGGCTACTTTGAAGAACCTAGAATATAAGACATATTTTCAGTTGTTTCACACTTTTTTGTTAAGTATATAATTCCACATGTGTTAATTCATAGTTTTGATGCCTTCAGTGTGAATGTACAATTTTCATAGTCATGAAAATACAGAAAAATCTTTAAATGACAAGGTGTGTCCAAACTTTTGGTCTGTACTGTACATTTCAGAGGGCCAACATCTCAGATTGTAAAAACATTTTTCAAGCTGTTGTTGTGGCGCCCTGCTGCGCATTGGTGCCACAGAACCCAGAAGGGTGCATGGATGGACTTCTCCACAAGAGGCCCTCACACATTAACACACCTCCACCTTCCACCTCAGACCAGCAGAGGGAGCCTGTTAGGGACATATATAGCGACGGTGGAGCCAGGCAGCTCAATCTAGTCTAGTCTTAGTTTCAGTTCAGTGTTCAGAGAGGAACACAGCTCAGAGTGAGCAGAGAGCGTGCCGACGCTCAGAGAGTGGTGAAGACGCAGCACGCTAGCTGCCAAGTAGTGAGGGCCCCGAGTGTGGTCGACAGCAAGGAGAAAAAGAAGTAGTAAGGGGGCAGAGGAGCATATCAGGCTCACCCTGATATATAAACCGGACACCGGGTCCGCGCCTGCAGGGATCCTTTACACCCAGTAGGAATCACCGGAATCCCTGGAGGACTACAGGTCCCAGGTTCACCAAACACTGACTAATGTACCAGAGCTAGGAGTCACGGAGGTCCCAGCGTCCAGGGAGAGTGATCTCCAAAGAAAAGGCCCTACCACCAGGTCAGCAGGTGCAGAGAGAGACAGTAACCAAGCTAGGCCCAGCTCCAGGCAGGCCAGAAGCTTAGAGAATAAAGCAACGGATCAGGAGGCCCTATACCCGCTCACTGGGGAGAGTCCAGAAGTGCGCTCTTCACCTGGATTACCCTGGACTGTGCATGCAGCATCACCAGTAAAGGTACTGAAGCTTACCCCTGTGTGAGTGTCCATCCTTCCTTCGGGACCGTCCTGCCGTCTCTCCCCTGCACCACCATCCAGTACATCCCCCACACTGACCTGAGGCCCGCTCCACCTGTGGGGAGCCATTCCATCACAAGCTGCCCTACCATCTGCCTCAGAGGACTGCTCCGCAGCGGCGGTCCCCCGTAGCCGCATTCCACAGGTGGCGTCACGAATAATCCCAAAAACCCCATATAATAGAAGTTCCTCTTTTCACTGACAGCTCTGGGTCACGGACCGGGCCAGCCACCGTGATATCCCCTGGCAACCAGAGGTCCGGCTGCCGAGTACCCCACGGCCCTGGGGGCGCGTCATTTTTATAAAGTATTCTAATTTACTGAGATAATGACTTTTGTGTTTTCATTGGCTGTAAGTCATAATCATCAATATTAACAGAAATAAACACTTGAAATAGATCACTCTGTGTGTAATGACTCTATATAATATATGAGTTTCACTTTTTGTATTGAAGAACTGAAATAAATTAACTTTTTGATGATATTCTAATTTAGTGAGATGCACCTGTATGTAACACAGGAGCACTTGATCGGCTTATGCTACATTCTCTGAAAGTGCCTTCCTTAAACCAGGGGCTCCCTTTCCAGGATAGAATCCAGGTTGATTGATCCAAGTTTCCCACCATTGATAAATCTTACACTGTAACCACAGACATAAGGGGATCCTGTAGAATAAATCTTCTAAAAGGAAAGTGATTTGTTTTAGAAACTATAACTACTTTTTGTTTTGTCTATTTTGTAAATTCAAAACCAGTTTTTCTTCATTCTGTGTTTTGTCTGCACAGGACGGCATCACATACAATCCCTGGCAAAAATTATGGAATCACCGGGCTCGAAGGATGTTCATTCAGTTGTTTAATGTTGTTGAAAAAAAGCAGATCACAGACATAGCACAAAACTAAAGTCATTTCAAATGGCAACTTTAGGGCTTTAAGAAACACTAAAAGAAATCAAGATTAAAAATGTGGTACTCAGTAAGGGTAATTTTTTTCAGACCAAGCAGAGGGAAAAAATTATGGAATCACTCAATTCTGAGGAAAAAATTATGGAATCATGAAAAACAAACACACAAAAGAACACTCCAATACATCACTAGTATTTTGTTGCACCACCTCTAGCTTTAATAACAGCTTGCAGTCTCTGAGGCATGGACTTAATGAGTGACAAACAGTACTCTTCATCAATCTGGCTCCAACTTTCTCTGATTGCTGTTGCCAGATCAGCTTTGCAGGTTGGAGCCTTGTCATGGACCATTTTCTTCAACTTCCACCAAAGATTTTCAATTGGATTGAGATCCGGACTACTGTATTTGCAGGCCATGACATTGACCTTATGTGTCTTCTTTCAAGGAATGTTTTCAGTTTTTGCTCTATGGCAGGATGCATTATCATCTTGAAAAATGATGTCATCATCCCCAAACATCCTTTCAATTGATGGGATAAGAAAACTGTCCAAAATATCAATGTAAACTTGGGCATTTATTGAAGACTAGATGGTGGCCCGATTCTAATGCATCGGGTATTCTAGAATATGTATGCGGCTGACCGGGCGTGACTTATCAGCGAAGCAGTATTTAAATGGGTTGTGCACTACTTTAAATTAACCCCCCAATGTATCCCGCCGGGGCTCCTAATGAATTTTGTAATTACGTCATGTTGTCAATCATGCTTTTGACAACATCGCTGACCACGCACAGCGAGCACGAAATTCCCCCGGCTGCAGCCCGCTCTTGCTTCCGCTTACATCACGACGCCGCTGATCTCCCGACGGCAAGTGTGAAGGGAGGACCGGGGAGCAAGGCCGCCGGTCGGGGTACTTCTGCTGCGAGCAGCCAGAAGATGACCGGCTAGCACCGGTCATCTCCCGGCTGCGTTGCCGCTGATCTCCCGACGGTGGCCTGCGTGTTTCAAATCCGGCGCCAATTCACGGCCGGGCTGCGCCAGTTGCTGATTGGTCACGGCCGGCTGGCCGCGACCAATCAGAGAAGCGGTGTTTTCAATTTCACGCCAATATCGCTGATTGGTCGCAGCCGGGCGGCCGCGACCAATCGGCGAACCGTGTTAGTGAGGACCGGGGAGCAGCGCTGCCTGTGCGGGTACTTCCGCTGCATCGCCGCTGACCTCCGTGCGGCAGATGAGCCGCTAACGGCCGCCATCTTGTTCTGAAATCCCGCGTCGCTGATTGGCCACGGCCGGACCAATCAGCGACGCGCCATTTCCTGGACGGACAGACAGACGGGATAAGCCGATTATATAGTAGATGTAATGACAGCCATCTCCCCAGTTCCTTTACCTGACATGCAGCCCCATATCCTCAATGACTGTGGAAATTTGCATGTTCTCTTGATGCAGTCATCTTTATAAATCTCATTAGAACGGCACCAAACAAAAGTTCCAGCATCATCACCTTGCCCAACGCAAATTCGCGATTCATCACTGAATATGACTTTCATCCAGTCATCCACAGTCCAAGATTGCTTTTCCTTAGCCCATTGTAAACTTGTTTTTTTCTGTTTAGGTGTTAATGATGGCTTATGTTTAGCTTTTCTGTATGTAAATCCCATTTTTTTTTGGCGGTTTCTTACAGTTCGGTCACAGACATTGACTCCAGTTTCCTCCTATTCGTTCCTCATTTGTTTTGCTGTGCATTTCCTGTTTTGGAGACATATTGCTTTAAGTTTCTGGTCTTGACACTTTGATGTCTTCCTTGGTCTACCAGTATGTTTGCCTTTAACAACCTTCCCATGTTGTTTGTATTTGGTCCAGATTTTAAACACAGCTGATTGTGAACAGCCAACATCTTATGCAACATTGCTTGATGATTTACCTTCTGTTAAGAGTTTGATAATCCTCTCCTTTGTTTCAATTGACATCTCTCCTGTTGGAGCCATGATTCATGTCAGTCCACTTGGTGCAACAGCTCTCCAAGGTGTGATCACTCCTTTTTAGATGCAGACTAACGAGCAGATCTAATTTGATGCAGGTGTTAGTTTTGGAAATGAAAATTTACAGGGTGATTCCATAATTTTTTTCCTCAGAATTGAGTGATTCCATAATTTTTTCCCTCTGCTTGGTCTGAAAAAAATTACCCTTACTGAGTACCACATTTTTAATCTTGATTTCTTTTAGTGTTTCTTAAAGCCCTAAAGTTGCCATTTGAAATGACTTTAGCTTTGTGCCATGTCTGTGATCTGCTCTTTTTCAACAACATTAAACAACTGAATTAACATCCTCCGAGCCTGGTGATTCCATAATTTTTGCCAGGGATTGTATAGTACCCTGAAGTGTGGATTGTTACTGGAGAATTAGTTCTCAGAGCAGCTTTAACTTTTTCTTTGGAAATCACTATAAACAATATTTTTAAACTTTGGTGACCTTACATAAATAAACTGTAGACAATCACTCTTGGCAATTTCTTAGCAGTCCAGTGCTCAGGGTCTTTTCGTATAAACCATTCATTTGTCAAACAAGACATCATGTATTCACATCAATATAACATTTTAAAGGGGAAATTTGCAGAGAATTTTATGTGCTAGTGCATTATTAAAGATATACCAGTAATATACTGCTGCTAGTAGTACTACTACTACTAATAACAATAATATTTTGTAATGACAGGTCTGAATGACAATGTAATTAAATTCATAGTGCTTGAGACCTCTTCTATAAGCCAAAGTGAGAACTTCTGTATTACATTGACTTTGGTTCTGATTGTAATATTGCTAAAAATGATGAAAAGTCATTTCTTTTGTTTATTTGCATTCCAGGTTTCATGGACACTGTCCCTTTAAGGTTGATGAAGATGACTGCACTGTTATAGTTCATACCTGTATGGGACCGTAAAGGGGGTAATTTGAAGGAAGATACCTGAGCACGACTTTCACTTCATCCTGCTACAAAATTTTTATCATTGAACTGTCAGCAGCATGAGGTAGGGGCTGAGACCCAGATTTCAGGGACATGTCACTTATTAGGCTGTGTGCTATTGTTTCCATACAATGAATGTTTTATCACCAGGAAATTATCACTGCCTGGATTGATGCTCTTGTGAGTCCTGGTCTGACTCCACCCCCTCCTTTGATTAGTAGCTCACTGTCTATAGACAATAAATATACAGAGCCTGGTATGGGCGGGGGCAGCTCTCTAAGCTCTGCTACATGCTGCCTCTAAAAACTGATTGTATCACAACTGCTGCACCCAGAAAAATTAAGTGACACATCACTGGAATTAGTGTCTCTTTTCGTACATTATCCTGATCTAAGATGAGGAAGCAAAAACCTGATGACAGATTTCATTTAAAAAAAAATAATGTGGGCATTGGTTCTATAAGAAACTGTAGGAATAGCAACTAATGTGAGCAGTGGGTGTGCAGACTTGAAAAAGTCACTAAAAGTGTGACAATCAGAGCTTTTTCGCACAATGCATTTTTTTTACCATTTTTCAGTGCGTTTTTACAGCAGGAAAAAACGCAACATTTTACTTTACCAGCAATGTGAAGCAGATTTCTGAAATCTCCTACACACGCTACTTATATTTTTCCTTGCATATTTCAACCATCAAAGCGTTTTTTCAAATCTGAAGCATGTTAATTCTTTCAGCGTTTTTGCAGGGTTTTTATCTCATTCAAAAGAATGGGAAAAAACACATAAACAGCATCAAAAATACCCTGGTTTTTGGTGCAGAAAAATCAGCTGCAAATACTCAACTTATAGTTTGACATGACTTGACATAGGGCTAGATTGACATGCAGAAGTAGTGCTGTTGCTTCAAAAGCATCCAGCAACTATTAGAAGTAACACAAGTACAGGAGACAGGGAGTGTTTAGCAGAGCTCCAGGGGGATTGTGGGGAACTTGTTTTTGTAGTCTGGCTGAAGCTGAAGAGAAAGGTGGTGTGTTATCTGTATCTTACAAAAGGCAACTGAACAGGATATTGATCAGGAGAGAAACTAAACACAGGTCAGATAAAGTCCCTGAACTAACAGTTCAGAGTATTATCAGGCAGGAAGATAAGGACTGGAAGGAATTGTGTCACAGGGATCATCTCTCTCATCAAACCCTCCCCCCTCCATCTCCATGCAGGATAAAGAATGGTGTGTACTATTGTGTCCTTGTGAAGGAAAAGACTGTGGTTGTGTATGCATAGAAGTGTGCTGCTAAGAGATCTAATCTATGCTGAATTATGCTACTGAAGAGACTGTAATACTGTGCCTTGTGAAGAAACTACTGTATTGTTACTGGAGCCAGTTGCTCAAGAAACTCAGACTGTACTGTAATGAAGACTGTTGCTGTAATATCCAAGAATTGCACTGGCCGTGCTTCTGATTAAATTCCACTGTTAAACTGTTGAAAAGACTCTTGTCAGATGTGTCTGGTCAGCAATTGAATCTATCGTGTGCCTGAGAGAAGCTGCAGCCTATGGTCGCCCTAAGTAACGGTTCCGCCAGGATTCCAAAGAATTCATGAAACCCGTCTCGCCCTATCTGAACCTAGCGGCGTGTATGTAACACTTGTTCAGACGAGCGTATTATACATACAGTACATGATCTGTCCATGTCAAAATCGGAAAATACATAGGCAGTACCCGGACCAATATTACTAAATAGGACGGTCCAGATAATATTTTGTCTGTATTAAAAAAAATCACAGCGTGCACTATTCTCTTCTGTGTTTCAGATGAGATTCGTCTATTCAAATCTATGGGTGCACAAAAAAAAAATCGGATGTCGTACTGATCACTGTTAGGGCTCTTTCACACGTCAGTATTTCCGGTACTAGTGGTGACAGTTTCCACACGTACCGGAGACACTGACCCACGCAGACCCATTCAAATGAATGGGTCTACGCACATTTCAGTGTGTTTTCACGGACTGTGTGTCCGTGTGCTCCACATGGAGACATGTCCATTTTTTTGCAGAAAAATGACATCCGTGTGTCATCAGTGTGACACGGACCAGCGCCTGGGAATCAGTGCTACAGTTAGTGCTGATCACTGCCCTCATCATGGTTCCCTGCCGGCGCTGCGATCAGCACCAGCAGAGACAATGATGAGGGTGATAGTCTTCTCCCGCAGTGTCCCCACCTGCAAAAATAAGAATAAAATAATAAAATCCATGTACTCACCTCTCCTAGGTGTCCCCCGCTGTAATCCATGCGACCGATGCTGCCTAGGATTCCCAGGCGCTGGTCCGTGTGATCCTGATGTGGCACACGCTTGCCATACGTGTGATACCCTTGAACACATGGACACACAGGACACGGATATCTCCGGTACTGTTTTTTCCGATACCGGAAGAATCCGCACGTGGGAAACTAACCTTGTTGAATTTGATTTTTACTGATACAATGCAATTATTAATATAGGAAACGAGCATCCAGATGATATCTAAGGAGGTGGATTGCTACTGTCGCATTCCTTTCCCTGAAGACACCAATCGCGTTATTGTAATGTCATGTGAACTGTGTTGTGTAATGTGAATAGTGTAATGTGTTAATGACATGCGTAGTTTGACCATAGCAATAGTGAGAGTTAATATGTGTGTTGATATGTGCTGTGATGTGATGCAGTATAATGTCTTACATTGTTAGTGATAAAGCTGTGTTCTGCCCAGCAACAGGTAGCTGACAGGGACAGTGAGAGTTAATAGTTGGGAGCAGCCCATGGAGGAAGGGGATAGTGTAAGGTAAAATGACCTTTTCCTGTTAGAAAGACAGATAGGGCTGGAGTGCATAGTGAATGAACATAAAGGTTCAATGTGAGCAGTGCCACATTCTGGGGTGACCCTAAGTGAGAGGAGACAAAAGAGAAGGGATAGCAAGATCCAGATGACAAGTGACTAACAGACAGAGTGGCCTTCCGGAGACAGGTCCTAGGAGAGGATACCTAGCCACGAGACCCCGAGATTATAACGCTGGAAAGTAACGGGCCTAAGCAGGGTTGAGTATGTGGGACTAGTAAAGGGTCCCGAGAGGGAGTTCCAGAGGGTCAGAAGGGGAAATAGGACGCGAAACAAGTAGACAACACTTGTTGATCAGGACTGTTGTGTTAAAGCTGGTTTGTGGCAAAGTAGGGAGAAATTGTGGACATAGAGATCCCTGGAGTAAACTTTTGAGGAAGGAAACTGTGGAAAATGCTTAATACTGTAAAGGAAACGTCCATAAGATTTTGTACACGCTATCCCTTGTATATAATCCTTATCTAGTTGCCGTTCAGTAAAGAGTTTATTTTTGAATGGTGACTCCCTCATTGTACTGTGAAACATCTGGTCTTGGCAAACCATCAAAATCGGTTACATGCGGCCCAATGCCCTCACGGCACAAGTCCACACACCCAGCTAGGACCCCCACTTTCATTTAGCATGACGGGGTGCCATATACGAGGGCCTTGCCCACGGCTACCGCCCCACAGATGGACTACAGATGAAAATATGGATAAAAATCGTACCTTTCTTTCTGGATGAAAATCGAATGTTTTTTTATGCCCTTGTCTGAACCCGACCTTATAACGATGCCCATTAGCGTTCGGCTGCCAGTCTCATACATGTCCTCGTTGACTATACATAGGCACTGATGTCATGCCCTTAGCGATGACATGTCAAGTGACCCTGGATGCTGTGACCACATATTTTGCAATTTTTTTGTGCACCAGAGGCAACCTTCTTAAAATAAGGCAAAAAGCTCAAATTTTATATACCTTGTGTCACTTTTTGCTACATTTACCCCTGTCCAGAACAATTTTTACATTGTTTATCCAATAAAACATATTTTTTAACTTGGAAGTAGCTTATACATTTTTTGCTATATGCATACACCGCGTGCAGAATTATTAGGCAAATGAGTATTTTGATCACATGATACTTTTTATACATGTTGTCCTACTCCAAGCTGCATAGGCTTGAGAGCCAACTACCAATTCAGTAAATCTGGTGATGTGCATCTCTGTAATGAGGAGGGGTGTTGACTAATGACATCAACACCCTATATAAGGTGTGCTTAATTATTAGGCAACTTCCTTTCCTTTGGCAAAATGGGTCAGAAGAGAGATTTGACGGGCTCTGAAAAGTCCAAAATTGTGAGATGTCTTGCAGAGGGATGCAGCAGTCTTGAAATTTCCAAACTTTTGAAGCGTGATCACCGAACAATCAAGCGTTTCATGGCAAATAGCCAACAGGGTCGCAAGAAGCGTGTTGGCCAAAAAAGGCGCAAAATTACTGTCCATGAATTGAGGAAAATCAAGCGTGAAGCTGCCAAGATGCCATTCGCCACCAGTTTTGCCATATTTCAGAGCTGCAACGTTACTGGAGTATCAAAAAGAACAAGGTGTGCGATACTAAGGGACATGGCCAAGGTAAGGAAGGCTGAAAAACGACCACCTTTGAACAAGAAACATAAAATAAAATGTCAAGAATGGGTCAAGAAATATCTTAAGACTGATTTTTCAAAGGTTTTATGGACTGATGAAATGAGCGTGACTCTTGATGGGCCAGATGGACGGGCCAGAGGCTGGATCAGTAAAGGGCAGAGAGCTCCACTCCGACTCAGACGCCAGCTAGGTGGAGGTGGGGTACTGGTATGGGCTGGTATCATCAAAGATGAACTTGTGGGACCTTTTCGGGTTGAGGATGGAGTGAAGCTCAACTCCCAGACCTACTGCCAGTTTCTGGAAGACTTCTTCAAGCAGTGGTACAGGAAGAAGTCGGTATCGTTCAAGAAAAACATGATTTTCATGCAGGACAATGCTCCATCACATGTGTAGCACCCTGAGGATTCGGCTGCTACAGGGGTATTACACCTCAAGCCAGAGGTGTGGTATTCCACTCCCGGGTAAGGATGGAGTGTGGAACTGAGCTTAGTAGGCTGCATGCACTACATACATCCCATTTCCGGGGGACAGAACAACGGTACTCCCACCAGTATATGTGCAGGTACGACAGCGTCTGTCCCTGGCTGGAGTGGGAGGGGGGTGGAACATCCCAGTAGTGTAGGGGCAGATAGGGGGAGTAGTCTGGGTAAAGCTAGGAGCCCATTGGGTGCTGGTCACCTGGGTTCACACATAGAGGGAGTATATAAGGCGGGCACCATCTTAGGAAAGGGTCTTTTGTCAGAGAGCCTGAGGAGAAGCAGAGCAGAGGAGCTCAGCCAGGAGGGCTGACAGGGAGCTGTGGCTCCGGCTGGGCCCAGCTCCAGAGCAAGGCCTGCAGAGAGAGGAGTAAGAAGGACCCAGAGAGAAAGACAGAGGGAACCCCAAGAACCCAGAAACAGACCAGAAAGGGTGAAGGGTTGGCGAACACGGGTACCGGAACCCGAACTGGTGGAGGCCACTTATCCTCAGCCAGGAACCGGAGGTCGTAGTCAAGATTTGCCACGACCCTCACCAAATCCACCAGAAAGGCACACCAAGCATAGGGTCAGGGAGCCCAGAGGAGGTTTGACCACCAAGAGACCCGAGGGAGCCGGCCAAAGGTGGATCCCTGGTGGGAACGGCCAGGAGAAAGAGAGGGAGAAGGGAGCTCAGGACCACGCTCCAGAACTGCCTGGGGGTTAGCCGAGTCCAGGACCTGGTGGACGCAGCACGGCTCGGGTGGTCACTCAAGGCCAGAGTGACTGAGAGAACACTTGTGAGTAAAACCCCTGAAACTGCATCTCCTGACTCTGACTCTTCTTACTGCACCGTCACAACCCCTATCATCTTCATCTGCTGCCCTGAGGCCATACCCCTCCCGTTGGGGGTTATAACATCATCGCTGCACCCATACCACCGGCCTCAGCGGACTGTTCTGCAGCGGCGGCTTCAAAGCCGCACTCAACGGGTGGCATAGTCGACACATATTCTAACATCTACTGCCATAGACTGCCGCTTAGTTTGACACCCTGGGCACGGACCGAGTCACCGCCACAAGGACTACTACCCCTATCCAGATATGGCTCCGGGTAATCCCTTGAACATGGCCCAGGGGGCGCGTCACATGCATCCAACTACTCCACAGCGTGGCTGGCCAGTAAAGGTCTAAAAGAAGAAAAAATAATGACATGGCCCCCTTGTTCATCTGATCTGAACCCCATAGAGAACCTGTGGTCCATCATAAAATGTGAGATCTACAGGGAGGGAAAACAGTACACCTCTCGGAACAGTGTCTGGGAGGCTGTGGTGGCTGCTGCACGCAATGTTGATCGAAAACAGATCAAGCAACTGACAGAATCTATGGATGGAAGGCTGTTGAGTGTCATCATAAAGAAAGGTGGCTATATTGATCAGTAATTTTTTGGGGTTTTGTTTTTGCATGTCAGAAATGTTTATTTCTAAATTTTGTGCACTGATATTGGTTTACCTGGTGAAAATAAACAAGTGAGATGGGATTATATTTGGTTTTTATTAAGTTGCCTAATAATTCTGCACAGTAACAGTTACCTGCACAAACAGATATCCTCCTAAGATAGCCAAATCTAAAAAAAAAACACTCCAACTTCCAAAAATATTAAGCTTGGATATTTATGAGTCTTTTGGGTTGATTGAGAACATAGTTGTTGATCAATAATAAAAATAATCCTCTAAAATACAACTTGTCTAATAATTCTGCACACAGTGTATACAGAAACTAGCAAAAAAAAGTCAAAAAAGTATAGTAAAAGCCACGAGTCCTAGGACAATACGTTGCTTGGGTAAAGCGTGGCCACCATTCCCCATGGGTCTCCGGACAGAGATGCTATTTCTGTCATCACAATGTAAATGTTCCTTCAATGAATTTGTTGAAATTTCCCACAGATCGGGGCCCGTAGAGAACAATAGACGTGTGTCTGACTGAACTGTGCGGCTCAACAAAGCAACAGCTGGAGAGAAGGTCACCCAACTCATGAAAGGCCTCGATGTGGGAACGGAGCGCTGAAAACACGCAGTAAATGTGACCCTCCTCACAAGCTAAGCACAATTTAATAGTAAGTGACACATTCCATTTCTGGGAACTGTCCCTGAGCCCTTTCCAGGAGGACAAAGCAGGGACCATTACCTCATTGTGTCCTCTCCCCCGTGATTTATCGACAATCACGGGGCAAGAATTAAAAGTGTCTTCCAGTCTTCTGCAACAACAAAAGTCGTCTTACAATATATTTTGCTTCTTAATATATAAATATATTTTTCAAGATCTCTGCTTGCCATCAGTGAATCGAAACACGTCTAGGACTAGTCCTGCTCACATAACTGCGGTTTGTTACGTTGTATCACCTTTCCGAAAAGCAGAAATAACTAAAAAATAACAGAATAAAACTTTGTTTGAACCTGATAAAAATTGATGACTTTTTTTTCCAATGGTTATTGTTTTTGCTCTTTTTATTTAGCTAAAGGAGGTTTCAAGGTTTCAGAAACCCCCTATTTCCGATTGCAGTTTGTTTCAAAAAACAAATAAACTGTGCTTTACTCACCATTCCCGGGTTCTCTGTCGCTGTTCCCGGTGTCTGTTATCATCTGCAGCATTGATGTAACGTTAAAAGCGCTGCAGCCAATCAGTGAGCTTAGCGGCTCTTCTTGTGTTGAGCTCACTGATTGGCAGTGCTGCAGACGATAACAGACACCGGGAGCAGCAGAAGAGACTCAGTGTTGGACCTGGGGAGGGTGGGTAAGACACCATTTATTTTAAAACACACTGCAGATGGGGGACAGTGGTTTTCCAAAACTAGAAAACCCGTTTAAATTCACAAACATACCTATCCCAGACAACCCCCTTACTTCCCCAGTAATGTAATGGTCAATGCTGTACTGGATGTTATGGGGGTCAGGTCTGGGGGTAAATATTATGCAGAATAGACGTACTGCCATATTTTATAATGAATTCATTTTTGTTTCTGTCTGACTTCATCACATTCCTGCATGGAAAGAGTCTCCAGACGGACTGGGTGGTCCTGTATATAATTCTCCGGGGACTGGAATTCATCGTTTAATCTCATTCATTTACAGCCGGTGACTGGGAAACTCTTGTATCAATGGCCATTTACCACTGAACACTCTGAGAACAGTTAATTTAATGAAGCGACCATTGTTCTTTCTTGTCTAGAATTCTCCACCGCTTGCAAATATCTCCTCCTTCTTACAAGATTATTTCATGATGATAATTAACTGTCGAAAACTGCAAAAATGGCAAAAATTAACAGTATGCCACCTCGCAGGTAAGTGCAAAAAAATGAGGTTGACACTTGGCACCCATGGGTGCGCTACTGTTATGTGGTCTACACGTGATGACACATCATCACTGGAGTCCACGTGTACAAACGTCGGCAGGAGGAAATCCAGATAGAGAATCCACTTTAAGAAAATATTTTATTCTTTGTATAAGGCAGGTGCAGACGGCCGTAGATTGTCTCGTCCGAGAGAATCGGGCCGATCATGCAAATGATGCTCTGAACATAGTGTGATCCGATTTCTCCAACTTCTCCATTGTGTCAGTGTGTGGAAATCAGACTGCACCCAGAACATCGGATCAGAAAAGAATATCGGATCAATCGTGGGCATGCAGCAATTTTTCCAAGGAAAAAATCAGACATGTGCACGGCCCCAGAGAATAACATTGGTCCGGGTGTGTTTCGATGTTTTGTCAGATTGCACTCAGACCAATAATACGGCCATGTGCATGAGCGCTAAGGCAATTTTCATATGTCCGACATCCACGGCCCGAGCACGGACTGAAATTGCTGTGTTCTGCTCTGGAGACCTGCAGCACATCATGGTCCGAGCTTGGACTGTGATCATTAGATATTTTCAGTTTTTTTCAAGATCTGTGCTTGCTGTCATGTCACAGGAATCGTCATTACTTCAAGTGGACAATAATCTATCATGGTCATGTCATAGCCACAGATGCGCAACCCTTTACTGTATATTTATCCAAGCTGCGTCCATCAAACAACCAAGTTTTTTATTGTCTTTTATTATTATTATGCCTTTCTTATATAGCACTATTATATTCTACAGCACTTATCATCACTGTCCCCATTGGGGGTCACAATCTAAATTCCCTATCGGTATGTCTTTGTAGTGTGGGAGGAAACCGGAGAACATCTGCAAGGAGTTTGTATGTTCTCCCCGTGTTTGTGTGGGTTTCCTCCGGGTTCTCTGGTTTCCTCCCACACTCCAAAGACTGATAGGGAATGTAGATTGTGAGCCCCAATGGGGACAGTGATAATGTATGTAAAGCGCTGTGGAATATGTTAGCGCTATATAAAAATGAAGATTATTATTTATTATTATAATAATATATTAAAAAAACATTGTGACATCTTCAATTAAACAGAAGATTCTTTCTGGAAGATTAATTTGGTAATACGGGAAACCACATGGTAGCTCACTGAATCCAGACCGTAGACTCCGTGTGCCGCCCGTCATGCAGACACTATCGTCTGGATGAGGCTCAATGGTCAATGTGACTATAAGGTAGGAGCAGGTAAACAACACAGTAACATTTTGAGTGTCTCGGTCCCTTGACTTTTCCCATTTGTCAATGAAACGTGATGAAATCACCGTTTACCTTGACCCCTAAGTAGAAAGCACTTGCTGGGAACAGTGATGCCAGGCAGGTGTCAGCCCATGGGGCAGCGGCTGCTCGGACATGCTTCTTGGCAGTAGTGTGTGAGTTTGAGTTTGCTAAGTTTTCCCACACTGTTTTCTATTGAAAGCATTCATCCTGAGCACAATGGAAGTGTGCCGCTCTCCATTCTTCATGGGGGGATCTGACCTCACTGGGTGTTAAGCTGTAATTCTGCTCTGTAGACCATCTGGAGGCCGGGTCCCCTTTACATGTTCTTCATGATCTCACAGCCTAAGAATTTACATGAATAAATGGACTGTCCCAAAATAAAGTAAAACTATTATGAAATCGAGTGAGGCATAAATGGCTTGGCTCCTTTATCCTTTTTGCCATATAAGTTCCTGGTGCTAGGATAGGGACCCCCACAAAAAAATTAAATTAAAAATCAGACTTGGTAACTAGGGTATTTAGACACAGGACTAGGCTAGGACAGCAAACTGCATCTTTGTCCTAATGAAAGAAAACCTAGTCTGGTCAAGGAAAGAACAAACTCTCTTGGTGCCAAGGGCAGGAGAGACTTTGGGCAGGTTCACACCTGACATCATATAGTTGGTTGACCACGAGGAGCACCTGCTTTCCAGTCCATGTTACCCACTGTTACGGTTACATCTATGGCAGTCTAAACTATACAGAAGCAAGAGAACTGACCGTTTAGGCAATGCTGTGGCCAGAAAGCCCAGAAAGCTAAAGGCCAAAGATGCATTAGTTGGCTTCTGCAAGAGCGTGCACAGACTTTCAATAGGGAGAAGGGAAAAAGTAGCCACTAGACTCCTCTAGTAGAGTCTAAACCTATTCTGGCATTACCCTCAGCATAAAAACTGTGCCCCCAGAAGCTTCATGGCCGAGCAACTGCATGCAGCCTCACATCCCCAAGCACAATGCTGAGCGTCGGATGGAGTGGTGTAAAGATGCCACCACTGAACTCTGGATCAGTGGACACATGTTCTGGGCAGTGACAGATCACACTCTCTATCTGGCATTTGATGGATGAGTCTGGGTTTGCTGAATGCCAGGAGAACATTACCCACTTGACAGTATTGTGCCACCTGTACGGTTTGGTGGAGGAGGATAATGCTATGGGGACGTTTTTCAGAAGTCGACCTCTGCCCCTTAGTGCCAGTGATTGGAAATCTTAATAATTCAGCACAAGACATTTTGGATACTTGTAGCTTCCAGCTTTGTGGGAGCAATTTGGGAAAGACCCTTTTCTGCTCCCCATGATGGTGCCCACTGCACAAAGCAATGTCCATAAAGACACGGGCCCCGATTCATCAAAGTAATTATTCCAGAATTCTGACATAATTCACTTTCAAAAGTTGCAAAATTTTAGCGCAAAGTGGAGTTGAACAAATATTTTCCAACTTTTGGCGTTTTCACCCATCTTTGTCAAAATGGACAGAGATGGGGCCGGATAGGGTGGGACGGAGAAGTGACACCTAATTTCTGATGAGCTGTGGCTTATGTGGTTCATTACATAGGAAATCTTACTCCCGTCCCTGACTGGTGCACGCTCTTCAAATGCTCCTGATTCATTAAGATGTGTGTGCGTCTTAATGAACACAGCACCCCTGACTCCAGCACGCTCCTTCATCATGACTGGCGTGAACATTGCTGCTCTTGATGAATCAGGGCCATTTTTCTCAGAGTTTGATGTGGAAGAACATGACTGGCAGCACAAAACTCAGATCTCAACCCCATCCAACACCTAGAGAGGAGATTGTGAGCCTGACCTCTCCTCCATCAGTGTCTGACCTCACAAATGCTTCTTCTAGAAGAATGGGCCAAAAATCCCACAGATGCCTCCAAAATCTTGTAGGAAACCTTTCCAGAAGAACAAGAGCTGGTAGAGATGTAGAGGGACCAACTCCATGTTAATGTCTATTGGTTTACAATGGGAGGACAGGAAAGCTTATAAAGGTGTAACATGGGGCTGTCCCAATACTTTGTCTGTATCTATCACTTGTCATATGTCCATATCTATCTATCTTGTCCATATCTATCACTTGTCATATGTCCATATCTATCTATCTTGTCCATATCTATCACTTGTCATATGCTATAACAATAGTCAGCCTTGGTCCATGATAGCCATAAGGGCCATTTCACAGGCATTATGCACTAGCTCACTGGTTTCTTAAAGAGACAGTACATAACACAACTGTTTCTGTAGGTTTGAAGGAAAATAGTTAAGCCAAAACAAGGTGCAAAATATCATTACAGAGCAAGGGCCACTGATTACTGATTTGTGGAGGGAGTTTGCATAGTGCTGAGACAATTCTCATCAAATCAACCCCCAACACCCCAATGAATCACCCTAAAGCAGGCTCAATACCCTCTTATCCAAATAAAGCCTCTGAAATCACATATTTATATGAAAATTAAGTGATGTAATAGATTGAACATGAGATATAAAGCTGGCATGAATGGGGGGCCAGGGACCCTCAGTGATAATCCAATTAGGCAATTATGACCTCATCTTCCTCTTGTGCCCGATTTATTGCTGTCATCATGTTCCTCAGATACACATCGTAATAATGTATAATATTAATAGATTGCTTGATACATTTGTGGTGCCTCTGCGGGTTCAGTCGCCACAGAGGTACTGCATCTCACCCAGAGGTGTGGTATCTCACTCTCAGGTAAGGATGGAGTACTGCCCGGGACCCTAACACCTGCATCCAACACTACACTACTCCAGACCAGCAGGAGGGGCAAGATGCATTGCTGCGCTGCTGAGCCCTGACCCTGGCTGGAGTGGGGGGAACCAAGAGAGGGGGAACCATGTAGTGGGTGTGGGTGGAGGAAGAAGCTCAGGGGAGCACTTGAGAAGGAGGATATAAAAAGAGAAGCCATCTTGGGAGTTCAGATCAGTCAGAGGAGAGAGTGTGTGGAGCAGGAGCTCTGCAGGAGCTCTGCTCAGGAGGAGGGCCTAGTGAGAGAGGCCCAGGACAGACTGAAGAGAGGAGAGGAACAGGAAGAAAGGCTCCAGTAAGAACAGAAAGGATCCCAGGGGCACAGGCAGTGCGGATGCCACCCGTGCGCCCGAACCCACCAGGAGTGGAAGGATCAGGCCGCAGAGAGGGGACCGGCCCCTAAACTAGCAGAGTTCTTCAAGTCTCAACTAGATAACCGGAGGGTGCAGCATTTCAGGTGCTGCAGCCAACAGCCACATCTAATTCACCAAAAAGGTGGCCATAGAGGACCCAGGGGACAGAGAAAACGTCGCCCGACAAGGTCCGCGGTCACAGGCTTGGGACACTGGGTGTGAGGTTCAGGGAGATGGCCAGAAGGAACATACAGAATGGGGTCCCGCTAAGTACTTTGGAATTGCCTGAGGGTTTGCTGAACCCCTCCCTGAGTAAGCACAGGACGGCGTGGGAAGTTACTATGGCCCTGGTAACTTGGAGTCTAAAAATTATGAGTAAAACCCTGAAGACTGCACCCCACTGTCTCTGCGAATTATTACTGCGCCATCATCCCATGCATAACTCTACACACCTACTTCATCTATAATATCCCTGCCAGGCCCTGGAGCTAAGCTCTACCTGCGGAGAGCTAAACCAACTCTGCTGCACTAACATCAGCTCCAGAGGACCTGCTCTGCAGCTGCGGCTCCCTTTTGTCTCATACCACAGGTGGCGTCACGAACATTTAACACAAAAACTAAATTCCCTTTTCTTTATGCCCCTTTTATTGACCGCCCTGGGTCACGGACCGGGTCACCGCCACTGTGACATCTCCCCTAGCAACGACCGGCCCGGCACCGAGTACCCCACGGCCCATGGGGCGCGTCATTATATTTGGCGTCACGAACAGGATATGAACCCACCCGTTATCACCGGGTATTGTGCACTAAAAGACTGTGTTCTATACTGAATGTGGCGCCTGCCCCAGAAGAATGGGTGCCATTATGTGCATTATCGAGGACAACAAAGAACCTCCCATCGTGGGCCGGGTCCCAGAATGGCGCCAAAAGTGCAACCCACCCCATGCGCCTGTGGTCATCTACCTGGATCTGTCCATCAGTCTGGAGAAGCCGCCCCCAGGTGTGGCCGACAACAGCAAGCAGCCATGGGACCGCCCCAGAAAGGGGAGAAGAGAGAAGAAACCTGGGAGACAGGGCGGAGTCTCCAGCAGTCTAGACAGACCGCACCCGGCAGGCAAGATGGAGAGAGGTCAGCCTGAAGCTCCGTATTGTGGTCTGCAACCCGCGGCAGAACCCCTCACCATGGAGGGGATGCTAGCAAAGTTGTCCCTGGAGGACACCAGCTTCATCTGGGATGAGATGCAAGAACTGGGCAGGAGAAAGGCGGAGGCCCAGCAAGCTGCCGTCGCCATATGGAGAAGCGAGTTGCTGGAGAAGTTGGTGACCCGGCAGCAGTCGGCGCTGCGTGTGACCGGCAGTGCCCCAGCCCCTGCGGAGCTGCGCATGGACCGGGAGGTGTCAGGCCGAGCGGAAGCGGTCGCGGGAGCAGGTAGGAGTGAAGTCCCTGTCCTGGACGCGGCTGATGCTGCTCCATCCCTGATCCCCCTGCAGGAACCTCCGTCCTTGGGTTCTCATGCCTCAGGTCTGCTCCTGGGCCCGGAACCATTAACCCTGGGCGCTGGTGAGACGGACCTGCTCCTGCGCCCCCTGCTAGAGCCACCTGCCCCTACTCCCGTATGGGTGTATGGACGCACGCCCTGGGACTGGTCCGCGGAGGTGGAAGACCAGAGCCTCCCGTTGCTGCCCGCTCCTGAGTCCTCAGTCGCCCACCAGGAAGAAGGAGATCCATTCCTGTGGGATAACCCGGGAGGGGACCTCATGGGTCTTCCCCGGGAGACCAGTAAGGAGGCTGCAAGTCGGGAGGAGCATTGTCGGCGGGAGCTCCTGCAGTTGGAGAAGGGGCGGCGCATCCGGCAGGTGCACTGGGAGAGAATGGAGGCCCGTAATATGGAAGAAAAGACCCGGGCTCGCAAAGCAAAAATGTCGGCACCCAGTCCCCGCGTAGAAGAGACTGTCGTGAAGTTCGACTTGGACGCCGGGTGGAGCTTCATCAGAGAGCCACAAGTCGCGACGGATTTATTTGTTAATCGGAGGGATGCGGAGTCCCACCTCCAGCAAGGACATCCTGACCGAGATCTGTACCCTGGTGACCGAGCCACCTACACCAGGCACAGAGGTGAACGGGGCTGGTATGCCCTGAATGTATACAGGGTAGTGGAGGAGGACATGCCCCTGCAATCAGAGGCTGATGACCCGGCTGGGCCAGCCTACAACAGACAGGTGTCTCCCCGGAGGGAGCACCACTACTAAGCACAGTATGTGAGACTGAACTGTACTGTATATAATTACCCGGAAGGGTACTTCCTTGTTTGAGTGAACTAAAAAGTTTGTGTGCATAATTACCCAATAAGGGTATACAAACTGACAGGCTGAGGACTGTGAGCAGCCCAAAATTTTTAAGCTGTACGTAGTTTGCACTTATTAAAGTGCCTCTAATTGGTTTTATATTAAAAAAGACCACTGAACAAAAACCTGTTTGGTGTGGCCGAAGACATGGTCCAACAGCTGGATCACCTATGCCCTGCAGCCACGCCCTGGGCCTACGTTGAGAGTTTTCGGACAGGTCCCTCATGTTCATCAGATTGCACCTTGTTCAGCGGAATGGACATCCGATTATGGATCTCACTGTGTTGAGTTTAAAGATGTGTTTTATGAGAAAAAGTGTTTTATAAATGTAAAGAGAATTTTATTGGAGAAAGCGTTAAAATGTTTAAAAGTTAATAAGAAACCTGTAACGTTTATGTGGCGCCCCTGCGGGATCAGTCGCCCCAGAGGTACTGCATCTCACCCAGAGGTGTCGTATCTTACGCTCAGGTAAGGAAGGAGTACTGCCCGGGACCCTAACACCTGCATCCAAAACTACACTACTCCAGACCAGCAGGAGGGGCAAGATGCGTCGCTCTCCTGCTGAGTCCTGTCCCTGGCTGGAGTGGGGGGAACCAAAGTAGGGGGAACCATGTAGTGGGTGTGGGTGGAGGAAGTAGTTCAAGGGAGCTCAGTAAGAAGCGATATAAAAGATAGGGTGGAACATTCTAGAGTGAGTGAGTCAGTAAGTCGGAGTCAGAGGAAGAGTTGGGAGCAGGAGTTTTGCAGGAGCTCTGCTCAGGGATGCGCGGGCCTAAGTGAGGAGGCCCAGGAGAAGGAGAGGAGGAAGGAACAGGAGCGGAGAGAAGGCTCCAGGAGTGAAGAAAGGATCCCAGGGGTACGGGCAGTGCTGGAGGCCACCCGTACGCCAGAATCTACCAGGCGGTGGAAGGATCGGGTCGCAGAGGGGAACTAGTGAGAATTGCAATATTCAACTAGGTAACCGGAGGGTGCAGCATTTCAGGTGCTGCAGCCAAAAGTCACATCTAACTCACCAAAAAGGTGGCCATAGAGGACCCATGGGACAGAGAAGACGTCACCCGACAAGGTCCGCGGTCACTGGATTGGGACACTGGGTGTGAGGTGCAGGGAGACGACCAGAAGGAAAACACAGAAGGGTGTCCCGTTATGTACTCCGGAGGTACCTGATGGTTGGCCTAACCCCTCCCTGAGTAAGCACAGGACGACGTGGGAAGTTATGGTCTGCAGTTGTAACCAGGAGCAAAGTGAGAACTGTGAGTAAATCCGGAAGACTGCACCCCACTGTCTCTGTGAATTATTACTGCTGCGTCATCATCCCCTGCACTACACTGTACAGCAACACCTAGAACATCACCATTTCCTGCCCTGGAGCTAAGCTCTGCCTGTGGAGAGCTGAACCAACTCTGCTGCACTAACATCAGCTCCAGGGGACCTGCTCCACAGCGGCGGCTCCCTTTAGCCGCATACCATAGGTGGCATCACGAAATGTATATAAGAACTTTAATTCCCCTGTAATTATCCCCTTTTATTGACAGCCCTGGGTCACGGACCAGGTCACCGCCACTGTGACATCTCCCCTAGCAGAGACCGGCCCGGCACCGAGTACCCCACGGCCCAGGGGGTGCATCATACTTGGCATCACAAACAGGATATGAACCCACCCTTTATCACCGGGTATTGTGCGCCTAGAGACTGTGTTCTATACTGAATGTGGCGCCCGCCCCAGAACAACGGGCGCCATTATGTGCGAGATCAAAGACAACAAGAAACCACCTCCCATCGTGGGCCGGGTTCCAGAATGGCGCCAAAAGCGGGGCCCACCCCGAGCAGCAGTAGCCATGTATGTAGATGTGTCCATCAAGGTGGGGGGGCCGCCCCTAGGTGTGGCCGACAGCAAGCTGCCATGGAACCGCCCCCGAAAGGGGAGAGGAGAGAAGAAACCTGGGAGACAGGGCGGAGTCTCCAGCAGTCTAGACAGACCGCACCCGGCAGGCAGCATGGAGAGGAGTCAGGACCGAGCTCCCATCGGTTGCCTCCAGCAACCCGAGATGCCCCTCACCCTGGAGGAGGCGATCTCCAAACTATCCCTGGAGTATACGGAGTTCCTCCACGCCGAGGTACAAGAGCTAGGCCGGAGAATGGAGAAGGCCCAGCAGGCTGCAATCGCAGGTTGGAAAGAGGAGCTGCTGGGAAAGATTGCGACCCGGCAGTAGCCAACGCTGAGCAAACTTCAGCAGCGCCCCAGACCTGGCGGAGCCTGAATGGAGCCAGGAGGCAGAAAGCAGCACAGGAGTGGCCGCGGGAGCAGGTGAGAGGAGTCTCACTGCCCCGGGCTCTGAGAGTGCTAACCTGCTCCTGGGCCCCCTGACGGAGCCTCCAATCCCGGGCGCCGACTCCGCAGACCTACTTCTAGGCCCCCTACCAGAGCCACCTGCCCCCGCACCCGAGTGGGTGTACGGAAGCCCCGTCTATGACTGGTCCGCCAAGTTTGAGGACCAGCAGGGACTACCTCTGGCACCCACACCCGCACCCCCGGTGGCCTGCCAAGGAGGAGAGGAGTTTCGGTGAGACAACCGGGAGGTGAACCTCATGGGGTTCCCGTGGGAGACCCAGACCCAGGCCCTCAGGAGGGAGGAGCACTGCAGGCGGGAGTTCCTGCAGTGCAGTTAGAAAAGAAGTTAGAAAAGAAGCGGCACAATCGGCAGGTGCATTGGGAGCAGATGGAGGCCCGGAATATGGCGGCCAAAACCCAGGCCCGCAAGACAAGATCTGCCATGTCCAGTCCCCGTCTGGAGGGAATTGTGGTAAAATTTGATCTGGAAGCCGGGTGAGGCTTCATTAGAGAGCCGCAGATGGCCCGGGTCGTCTTTGTGAATCAGCGGGACGTCGAACCCCATCTTCAACAGGGACATCCCGGCAGAGACCTCTACCCCGGTGACCGTGTCACCTTTACCCGACACAAGGGAAGCGCGGGTGGTATGCCCTCCAGGTGTACCGAGTAGTGGAGGAGGGAAAGGACATACCCCTGCAGTGCAAGGCTGATGACCCGGCTGGGTCAGCCTGCAGGAATCAGGTGTTTCCCAGGAGGGAGCACCACTACTAAGTGCAGTATGTGGAACTGGACTGTAAATAGTTACCCGGAGGGGTACAGCAGAGACACTGCAAGTTTGAAAAGTTTTGTAGGTGCTTCCATAGTTACCCGGTAAGGGTACCAAAAACTGACAGGCTGAGGACTGTGAGCAGCCAAAAACTTGTTTTGTAAATAGTTTGCACTTCTTAAAGTGCCCCTTATTGGTTTTATATTAAAAGACCGCTGAACAAAAACCCGTTTGGCGTGGCCGAAGACGTGGTCCAACGACTGGATCATCTATGCCCTGCAGCCACGCCCAGGGCCTACGTTGAGGGTTTTCGGACGGGTCCCTCATGTTCGTCAGAGTTGCACCCTGTTTAGTGCAATGGACACCCGGTTACAGATCGCGCTGTAGCCTGCTAAAAATGTGTGATGTGAGAAATGTTTTATGTGTGTGAAGAAAAATGTTCTTTGAAAAGATTAATATGGTAACCTGTAACGTTTAAGAAATGTGCCTCCCATAAAGTGAAGAAAAAGTTTGTTTATGATCTTATATGCGAATGCATTCTAAAAATTGTATGTCTAAAACCTTGTTTTACTCTGTTCAAGCCCGCGGACGTGCTGTGTTTCACCAGAGGGGTATGTGGCGCCCCTGCGGGTTCAGTCGCCACAGAGATACTGCATCTCACCCAGAGGTGTGGTATCTCACTCTCAGGTAAGGAAGGAGTACTGCCCGGGACCCTAACACCTGCATCCAACACTACACTACTCCAGACCAGCAGGAGGGGCAAGATGGATCTCTTTCCTGCTGCGCCCTCTCCCTGGCTGGAGTGGGGGGAATCAAAGTAGGGGGAACCATGTAGTGGGTGTGGGTGGAGGAAGTAGTTCAAGGGAGCTCAGTAAGAAGGGATATAAAAGAGAGGGTGGAACATTCTAGAGTGAGTGAGTCAGTAAGTTGGAGTCAGAGGAAGAGTTGGGAGCAGGAGCTCTGCAGGAGCTCTGCTCAGGAAAGCGCGGGCCTGAGTGAGGAGGCCCAGGAGAAGGAGAGGAGGAAGAAAAGGGAGCAGAGAAAAGGCACCAGGAGTGAAGAAAGGACCCCAGGGGTACGGGTAGTGCTGGAGGCCACCCGTACGCCGGAATCTACCAGGCGGTGGAAGGATCGGGAACGCAGAGGGGACCGGCCCCTAACTAGTGAGAATTGCATATTCAACTAGGTAACCGGAGGGTGCAGCATTTCAGGTGCTGCAGCCAAAAGCCACATCTAACTCACCCAAAAGGTGGCCATAGAGGACCCAGGGGACAGAGAAGACGTCGCCCGACAAGGTCCGCGGTCACTGGATTGGGACACTGGGTGTGAGGTGCAGGGAGACGGCCAGAAGGAACACACAGAAGGGTGTCCCGTTATGTACTCCGGAGGTACCTGAGGGTTGGCTGAACCCCTCCCTGAGTAAGCACAGGACGACGTGGGAAGTTATGATCTGCAGTTGTAACCAGGAGCAAAGTGAGAACTGTGATTAAATCCGGAAGACTGCACCCCACTGTCTCTGTGAGTTATTACTGCTGCGCCATCATCCCCTGCACTACACTGCACAGCAACATCTATAACATCACCATTTCCTGCATTGGAGCTAAGCTCTGCCTGTGGAGAGCTGAACCAACTCTGCTGCACTAACAACAGCTCCAGAGGACCCGATCCGCTGCGGAGGCTCCCTTTAGCCGCATACCACAGGTGGCGTCATGAACTGTATATAACAACTTTAATTCCCCTGTAATTATCCCCTTTTATTGACCGTCCTGGGTCATGAAGCGGGTCAGCACCACTGTGACATCTCCCCTAGCAAAGACTGGCCAAGCCCAGCACCGAGAATGTGCCTCCCATAATGGGAAGAAAAGTTTTTGAAAATTCTTCTAAGTGATGCATCTAAAAAAAATTTGCATGTCTTTAAATTACTGTGTTTTTACTCTGTTCCAGCCCGCGGACGTGCTGTGTTTTACCAGGGGGGTATGTGGCGCCCCTGCGGGTTCAGTCGCCACAGAGGTACTGCATCTCACCCAGAGGTGTGGTATCTCACTCTCAGGTAAGGATGGAGTACTGCCCGGACCCAAACACCTGCATCCAACACTATACTACTCCAGGCCAGCAGGAGGGGCAAGATGCATTGCTGCGCTGCTGAGCCCTGACCCTGGCTGGAGTGGGGGGAACCAAGAGAGGGGGAACCATGTAGTGGGTGTGGGTGGAGGAAGAAGCTCAGGGGAGCACTTGAGAAGGAGGATATAAAAAGAGAAGCCATCTTAGGAGTTCAGATCAGTCAGAGGAGAGAGTGTGTGGAGCTCTGCAGGAGCGCTGCACAGGAGGAGGGCCTAGTGAGAGAGGCCCAGGACAGACTGAAGAGAGGAGAGGAACAGGAAGAAAGGCTCCAGTAAGAACAGAAAGGATCCCAGGGGCACAGGCAGTGCGGATGCCACCCGTGCGCCCGAACCCACCAGGAGTGGAAGGATCAGGCCGCAGAGAGGGGACCGGCCCTTAAACTAGCAGAGTTCTTGAAGTCTCAACTAGATAACCGGAGCGTGCAGCATTTCAGCTGCTGCAGCCAACAGCCACATCTAATTCACCAAAAAGGTGGCCATAGAGGACCCAAGGGACAGAGAAAATGTCGCCCGACAAGGTCCGCGGTCACTGGCTTGGGACACTGGGTGTGAGGTGCAGGGAGATGGCCAGAAGGAACATACAGAACGTAGTCCCGCTAAGTTCTCTGGAATTGCCTGAGGGTTTGCTGAACCCCTCCCTGAGTAAGCACAGGACGGTGTGGGAAGTTACCCTGGCCCTGGTAACTTGGGGTCTAAAAATTGTGAGTAAAACCTTGAAGACTGCACTCCACTGTTTCTGCGAATTATTACTGCGCCATCATCCCGTGCACAACTCTACACACCTACTTCATCTATAACATCCCTGCAACGCCCTGGAGCTAAGCTCTACCTGTGGAGAGCTAAACCAACTCTGCTGCACTAACATCAGCTCCAGAGTACCTGCTCCGCAGCGGCGGCTCCCTTTTGCCGCATACCACAGGTGGCGTCACGAACATTTAACACAAAAACTAAATTCCCTTTTCTTTATTCTCCTTTTATTGAACGGCATGGGTCACGGACCGGGTCACCGCCACTGTGACATCTCCCCTAGCAACAACCGGCCCGGCCCGAAACCGAGTACCCCACGGCCCATGGGGCACGTCACATTTCCAATAACTTTATTTGAAATTTACATGCAAATGCACAATTGTACCAGTGGCTGTGTTCACACGTTGCGCATTCGGTACAGATTTGACCTGTCGGTCAAAGGGATCAGGGCGGGGAGAAGCCACCATGGATCTTTATCGGACCAGTCATCTGAGGAGCATAGTCCTCGGCCAGGTATTCAAAGTATGTTTTTGATGCGCCCCCTGGGCCGTGGGGTACTCAGTGCCGGGACGGTCATTGCTAGGGGAGATGTCACAGTGGCGGTGACCCGGTCCGTGACCCAGGGCGGTCAATCAAAAGGGAAATATTTACAGGGGATTTATAGTTTTCATATACAGTTCGTGACGCCACCTGTGGTATGCGGCTAAAGGGAGCCGCCGCTGCGGAGCAGGGCCTCTGGAGCTGGTGTAAATGTAGCAGAGTTGGTATAGCTCTCCACAGGTAGAGCTTACCTCCAGGGCAGTATAAGTGTTGTAGATGTTGCGGTGTAATGCAGGGGGTGATGGCGCAGTAATAATTTCACAGAGACGGTGGGGTGCAGTCTTCAGAGTTTTACTCACAGTTGTCAAGTTCCTCAGGTTGCACTGTCCAGCTTACAGCATCCCACGTCGCGCTGCGTTCACCATGCAGGGGTGTATTCCTTCTGGCCTTCTCCCTGCACCTCACACCTAGTGTCCCAATCCAGTGATCATGGACCTTGTCGGGCGACGTCTTTTCTGTCCCCTGGGTCCTCTATGGCTAACTTCTTGGTGAGACTGATATGGATTGTGGCTACAGTACCTGAAATACTGCAGTATCCAGTTTCCTAGTTGAGACTTGAAGAACTCTGCTAGTTTAGGAACCGGTCCCCTTTCTGCGACCCGACCCCTCCACCGCCTGGCAGATTCGGGAGCACGGGTGGCCTCCAGCACTGCCCGTATCCCTGGAGTCCCTTCCTCCTTCCTGGAGCCTTTCCTGCTCCTCTCTCTCTCTTCAGTCCTGGGCCTCTCCTCAGGCTCTCCTCCTGAGCAGAGCTCCTACAGAGCTCCTGCTCCCAACTCTTCCTCTCACTGAAGAACTGCCTGCTTCTAGAATGTTCCACCCTCTTTTTATATCACTACTTTCAATGCTCCCCTGATCTACGTCCTCCACCCACACCCACTACATGGTTCCCCCTTCTTTGGTTCCCCCCACTCCAGCCAGGGACAGGGCTCAGCAGGAAGCGCGACACATCTTGCCCCTCCAGCTGGTCTGGAGTAGTGTAGTGTTGGATGCAGGTGTTAGGGTCCCGGGCAGTACTCCTTCCTTACCTGAGAGTGAGATACCATACCTCTGGGTGAGATGAAGTACCTCTGTGGCGACTGAACCTGCAGGGGCGCCACATACCCCCCTGGTAAAACACAGCAAGTCCGCGGGCTGGAACAGAGTAAAAACAAGGTATTTCAGACTTACAAAAATTTTAGAATGCATTCACATAGAAGATAACAAACAAAACTTTTTCTTCCCTTTATGGGAGGCACATTTTCTTAAACGTTACTTGTTTCTATATAAAACTCTTTAAAGAACATTTTTCTTTATACTCATAAAACATTTCCAATCAAATACAGTGAAATTCACAGCCGATTGTCATTTTCACTGGTAAGGTGCACTTTGAGCAACATGAGGGACTCGTCTGAAAACTCCTAACGTAGGCCCTGGGAGTGGCTGCAGGGTATAGGTGATCCAGGTGTTGGACCACATCTTCCGCCACACCTAACTGGTTTTCATTCTGAGGTCAGACTTGTTATATAAAACCAATAAGGGGCACTTTAAGAAGTGCAAGTGTGGCGCCCCTGAGGGTTCAGTCGCCACAGAGGTACTGCACCTCACCCAGAGGTGTGGTGTCTCCTTCTCTCAGGTAAGGAGGGAGTGCTGCCCGGAACCCCAACACCTGCATCGAACACTACACTGCTCCAGGCCAGCTGGAAGGGCAAGACGCAATGTATGTTTCTGCTGAACCCTGACCCTGGCTGGAGTTGGGGAACCCAAAGGTAAGGGGAACCAGTAGTGGGTGTGGGTGGAGGAAATAGTTAGGGGGAGCCCTTTGGTAGGAGTATAAAATAGGGAAGCCATCTTGGGGTGACAGGACAGTAGTGAGAGGACAGTTCAGAAGAACAGTCTGGGAGCAGAGTCTCAGTAGGAGCTCTGCTCCACAAGTAGGGGCCTAGAGATAGAGGCCCAGGAGGGGAGCAGAGGAGTAGGCTTGGTTCTAAGAAGGGAGCCTAGGGGGTACGGTGAGTGCAGGAAGGCACCCGTACGCCCGGAATCTGTCAGAAGACAGAGGGGTCATAGGCCGCAAGAAGGGGACAGGCCCCTGGCCCAGTCGTGTACTTCAAGTCCCGGCTGGAAAAACCGGAGGCTTCTGGCTTATATAGCCAGTTGCCGAAGCTGCATTCTAATCCCCAGGAGGGTCAAGCAGGTTTGGGAACTCCGACGCACAGGAGGGACTTCAGAGCACCCGAGCGGGATTGAGAGTGGGCAGCGCAGGGCAGGAGGGAGAAAGACCCAGCGTGAAGTCGGTCTAGCTAGGAACACAAGAAAGTGGGGTTATGTCCGGTACTCCTAATCTGCCTGAGGAAGTGCTGAACCCCTGCCTGGTGAACGCAGCGCAACGTGGGAGGCTAGCACCTGTACAGTGCACCAGTGGAACTGCAATAAGAACTGTGAGTAAAGACTCGGATGACTGCACTGCCTCCGTCCATTCTTTATCTGCGCCACCCTTTCCTCACCGCATTACAACGCCCAGCGCAACCACCATCTTCCTACACTGCCCTGGAGCTAGCTCTACCTGTGGAGAGCCACATCATCCCTGCTGCCGTAACACCAGCTCCAGAGGACTGCTCCGCAGCGGCGGCTCCCTCTAGCCGCGATCCACAGGTGGAGTCACAAACACTTTCCCAAATCCCCTATAAAGCTTCCCCTTTTTACTGACCGCCCTGGGTCACGGACCGGGCCAGCCACCGTGATATCCCCGGGCAACCAGAGGCCCGGCTGCAGAGTACCCCACGGCCCTGGGGGTGCGTCACAACGGTGTACAAGGGAAAGTTTTTTGGTTATTCACTGTCCATAAACCTACAGTCCTTTTACTCTTACCGGATACACTCATAATACTTTAAAGGCACACAAATTAACTTTTCAAACTTGCAGTGCTGTACCCTTCCAGGTAACTATTTACAGTTCAGTTCACTCAAACAGTTTAACAGGGGTGCTCCCTCCAGGGGAACTCCTGATTCTTACAGGCTGACCCAGCCGGGACTTCAGTATCTTACTGCGGGGGCATGTCCCTCCTCTCCTTCGCCACTCGGTATACCTGGAGGGCATACCACCCGCGCTTGCCCTTGTGGCGGGTAAAGGTGACATGGTCACTGGGGTAGAGGTCTCGGACGGGATGCTCCTGCTGGAGATGGGGCTCGATGTCCCGCCGATTGACAAAGACGTCCCTGTCCATCTGCGGCTCTTTCACAAAGCCCCACCCGGCATCCAGATCAAATTTTACGACGATCTCCTCCAGACGGGGTCTCAATGTAGTGGACCTTGCTTTGCGGGCCCGGGTTTTGGCCACCATGTTCCGGGCCTCCATTTGTTCCCACCGCACCAGCCGGTCATGACACTCCCTCTCCAACTGCAGGAGCTCCCGTCTACAGTACTCCTCCCTCCTGAGGGCCTGGGTCTGCGTCTCCCACGGGAACCCCATGAGGTCCCCCTACCGGGTGGCCCACCGGGACTCCTCTCCTCCTTGGCAGGTAACCGGGGTGCACATGCAGGTGTCAGAGGGGGTCCTTGCTGGTCTTCATATTTGGCAGACCAGTCGTAGGCGGGGCTTCCGTATACCCACTCGGGTGCGGGGGCAGGTGGCTCCGGTAGGGGGCCCAGAAGCAGGTCGGCGGAGCAGACGCCTGGGATCGTCGATTCAACCAGGGGGCCTAGGAACATGTCAGCGGAACAGGCGCCCAGGATCGGAGGTTCCACCAGGTGGCCCAGGAGCAGGTCAGTGGAGCAGGCACCCGGGATCGGAGGTTCTACCAGGGAGCCCAGGAGCAGGTCAGCACTCTCAGTGCCCGGGACAGGGAGTCTCTCCTTACCTGCTCCCGTGGTCGCACTTGTGCCATCCTCTGCCTCCTGGCTCTGTTCAGGCTCCTCCAGGGCTGGGACGCTGCTGGTGGAGTGCAGCGCTGGCTGCTGCCGGATCACAAGCTTCTCCAGCAGTTCCTTCTTCTGTGGCGCCCCTGCTGCGCATTGGTGCCACAGAACCCAGAAGGGTGCATGGATGGACTTCTCCACAAGAGGCCCTCACTACATTCATACACCTCCACCTACCACCTCAGACCAGCAGAGGGAGCCCGTTAGGGACATATATAGGGAAGGTGGAGCTAGGCAGCTCAGTTAATGTTTAGTCTGCAGTGAGTGCAGACAGTTCAGTTTAGTGTTCAGAGAGAGAGGAACACAGCTCAGAGGTGAGCAGAGAGTGTGCTGACGCTCAAAGATCAGTGAAGAAAACAGCAAGCTGGCTACTGTGCTTAGGCGAGCCAAGGCCTACAGCACGTGTGTGTTACGTATCCGGGTGGTGGAACCTCTGTGCCGCGGTACAAGGAGGGATCCAGAGGGGAGTAACTAAGTATCAACCCGGACCGACCCTGGTCATACGGCGGCTAACGACTCCGTGACCAGGGAGGGACCGAGCAGAGGGACCAGGTGCTACTCTGGGGACGACCTTGCAAGAGAGCAGGTGGCTCCCACGGGTCAGATTACTGGGACTGACCGGTATAGCGGATGGGCACACCAAGCAGGCAGAAGTCTCAGGGTTAGCAGACAGGTGGTCACGGCAAGTGACAGCAGAGCAGGCGGAAGTCTCTAGGTTAGCAGACAGGTGGTCACGGTAAGTGACAGCAGAGCAGGCGGAAGTCTCTAGGTTAGCAGACAGGTGGTCACGGCAAGTGACAGCAGAGCCTCCAGGTAGGCTATCAGGTAACAAGCAGGTAACAGGCAAGTGCTCCCAGGTGAGCGGACTAGCAGGCACGGCAGGTAGCAGGCAGGTAACAGGCGAGTGCTCCCAGGTGAGCGGGCTAGCAGGCTCGGCAGGTAGCAGGCAGGCAACTGGCAGGTGCATCCTGGTAAGCAGGCGGACTTGCCCATAGACAGACTGGCGGGTTGAACGGAAGACAGACTGTCGGGCTGGAGAGTAGTCAGGCTGGCAACTGGACCTGAGGGCTGAAGCAGAGGTAAGTATACTGTGCAACAACTATTGCTCGGGCACCTCCATTTTGGAGGAGGTGCCTTATATATGGGAGGTCCTCCCGCTATTGGCCGGGGACTCCTTAGGACGGCGTGCGCGGCCCCTTTAAGAGAGAGGGAGCGCGCGCGCGCCCTAAGCACATTGCCCGGGAAGCAGCGCGCGCAGACAGCAGCAGGAAGAGGAGCGCAAGAGGACGCAGCGCGGGGAGCGACGAGGTGAGAGGGATGGCGTCTCTGCCTGACAGGGGGCAGAGACGCCGATGCTACAGTGTGGAAGCCTAGTGAGGGCCTTGAGTGGGCCGAAGGCGAGAGGAGAAGGAAGAAGTAGTGAGGGGGCAGAGGAGTATACCAGGCTCACCCCGATATATATACCGGACACCGAGTCCACGCCTACAGGGACCCTTTACACCCAGTAGGAACCACCGGAACCCCTGGAGGACTACAGGTCCCAGGTTCACCAAACAATGACTAAAGTACCAGGGCTAGGAGTCACGGAGGTCCCAGCGTCCAGGGAGAGTGATCTCCAAAGAGAAGGCCCTACCACCAGGTCAGCAGGTGCAGAGAGAGACAGTAACTAGGCCCAGCTCCAGGCAGGCCAGAAGCTTAGAGAATAAAGCAACGGATCAGGAGGCCCTATACCCGCTCACTGGGGAGAGTCCAGAAGTGCGCCCTTCACCTGGAGTACCCTGGACCGTGCCTGCAGCATCACCAGTAAAGGTACTGAAGCTTACCCCGTGTGAGTGTCCATCCTTCCTCCGGGACCGTCCTGCGGTCTCTCCCTTGCACCACCATCCAGTACATCCCCCACGCTGCCCTGAGGCCCGTTCCACCTGTGGGTAGCCATTCCATCACAAGCTGCCCTACCATCTGCCTCAGAGGACTGCCCCGCAGCGGCGGCACCCCGTAGCCGCATTCCACAGGTGGCGTCACGAATAATCCCAAAAACCCCATATAATAGAAGTTCCCCTTTTCACTGACCGCCCTGGGTCACAGACCGGGCCAGCCACCGTGATATCCCTCGGCAACCAGAGGCCTGGCTGCTGAGTACCCCACGGCCCTGGGGGCGCGTCACTTCCAGTCGGCAATGGCATCCTGCTGGGCCCTCTCCATCCTCCGGCCTAGATCCTGGATTTCAGCTTGGAGGAACTCGGTATCCTCCAGGGATAACTCTGCCATTGCCTCCTCCAGGGTGAGAAGCGTTGTTGATCGCTGCAGGCCATGGACGGGAGCTTGCTCCGGACTCTTCTCCATGTCGCCTGCCGGGTGCGGTCTGTCTAGTTTGCTGGAGACCCCGCCCTGTCTCCCTGGTTTCTTTTCTCCTCTCCCCTTCGGGGGGTGGTTCCATGGCAACTTGCTGTCGGACACACCTTGGGATGGCCCCCCAGCTTGATGGACACATACATGGTCACTGTTGCTCGGTACGGGCCTCGCTTTTGGCGCCATTCTGGAACCGGGCCCACGATGGGAGGTGGTTTCTTTTGGCTCGCACAAGATGGCACCCGTTCTTCTGGGGCGGGCGCCACATTCAGTATAGAACACAGTCTCTAGGTGCACAATACCGAGTGATAACGGGTGGGTTCATATCCTGTTTCCAAAGATGACGAGCCCCCTGGGCCGTGGGGTACTTGGTGCCGGGCCGGTCGTTGCTAGGGGAGATGTCAAAGTGGCGGTGACACGGTCCATGACCCAGGGCGGTCATTCAAAGGGGAAATATTTACAGGGGATTTATAGTTTTTATATACAGTTCGTGACGCCACCTGTGGTATTCGGCTAAAGGGAGCCGCCGCTGCGGAGCAGGTCCTCTGGAGCTGGTGTAAATACAGCAGAGTTGGTTTAGCTCTCCACAGGTAGAGCTTACCTCCAGGGCAGTATAAGTGTTGTAGATGTTGCGGTGTAATGCAGGGGGTGATAGCGCAGCAATAATTTCACAGAGACGGTGGGGTGCAGTCTTCAGAGTTTTACTCACAGTTGTCAAGTTCCTCAGGTTGCACTGTCCAGCTTACAGCCTCCCACGTCGCGCTGCGTTCACCAGGGAGGGGTTCAGCCAACCCCCAGGTACCTCCAGAGTACATAACAGGACCCACTGCTGTGTGTTCCTTCTGGCCGTCTCCCTGCACCTCACACCTAGTGTCCCAATCCAGTGACCGCGGACCTTGTCGGGCAACATCTTCTCTGTCCCCTGGGTCCTCTATGGCTACCTTCTTAATGAGACCGATGTGGATTGTGGCTGCAATACCTGAAATACTGCAGCCTCCGGTTTCCTAGTTGAGACTTGAAGAACTCTGCTAGTTTAGGGACCGGTCCCCTTTCTGCGACCCGACCCCTCCACCGCCTGGCAGATTGGGGCGTACGGGTGGCCTCCAGCACTACCCGTACCCCTGGGGTCCCTTCCTCGTTGCTGGAGCCTTTCCTGCTCCTCTCTCTCTCTTCAGTCCTGGGCCTCTCCTCAGGCCCTCCTCCTGAGCAGAGCTCCTGCAGAGCTCCTGCTCCCAACTCTTCCTCTCACTGAAGAACTGCCTGCTTCAAGAATGTTCCACCCTCTTTTATATCACTACTTTCAATGCTCCCCCTGATCTATGTCCTCCACCCACTCCCACTACATGGTTCCCCCTTCTTTGGTTCCCCCCACTCCAGCCAGGGACAGGGCTCAGCAGGAAGCGTGACACATCTTGCCCCTCCAGCTGGTCTGGAGTAGTGTAGTGTTGGATGCAGGTGTTAGGGTCCCGGGCAGTACTCCTTCCTTACCTGAGAGTGAGATACCACACCTCTGGGTGAGATGCAGTACCTCTGTTGCGACTGAACCCGCAGGGGTGCCACTCCAGCTTTTCAGAAAACATACAGCGTGCAATAATGCAGAGGGCGTCTGATTCCTGATGTCCATGGTTCGAGAATCACAAATCAGATGACAGGTTCCCTCTAAATTAATCTCATACTTTCAGGGCTTTTTTTGGTGCAGAATATGCAACAACAAAAAAAGCACATAAATAAGAGCAGAAAATATTCATGGATGTTTGATGCAGAGATACACGTAGAATCTGCACCAAATGCACAATGTGTGAACCCAGCCTTATACACTATACATAGGGCATTACAACTCCCAACATTACCTACCGCTGGACATAAGATAAGATAAGATAAGATAAGATATACTTTATTTATCCCGGAGGAAATTGCGGTATCACAGCAGCAGAACACAGATCTCGAACATGACACATATGATAACATAACATTTGGAATGCTTTAGACATTGCTTTTCAGACATTTGTTAAACACCCCCATAGCTGTTGGAACAAACGATTTCCTGTAATTTTCCTTTTTACACCTTAGTTGTATTAGGCGATTGCTGAATGTGCTCTTCTGTTTCGCAAACAGTTCATAAAGCGGGTGTGTGTTGTTGCCCATTATAGCTCTGCACTTCTTCTTAATCCTATCCTCTACCACCTCTTCAAAAGTCCCAAGCTGTAGGCCCACCGTCGAGCTAGCCTTCTTTATAAGTTTGTTGAGCTTGTTGGCGTCAGCAACACGCACACTGTTACCCCAGCAAATTATTGCCGCAAAGGTGGCACTAGCCACAATGGATTGGTAGAACACCTCAAGCATTTTGCCACACACATTAAAAGACCTTAACTTCCTTAGGAAGTACAATCTACTCATCCCCTTCTTGTAGACCTTCTCCATGTGGCACTTCCAGTCTAGCTTGCTATCCAGGTAAACCCCCAAATATTTGAAACTGTCCACCATCTCCACATCCTGACCGTCAATGGTAACAGGTAGGCATACCTTCTTGCACCTTCCATAGCTCATCACCAACTCCCTGGTTTTCTTAACATTTAGTTCTAGATGGTTAGCCTGGTACCATACTACAAAGTCCGCAGCCACCCTTCTATATTCCTCTTCATCCTGGTCCTTCCCAATACCGCCAACTATCACAGAGTCATCCGAGTACTTCTGGAGGTGACAACGGTCTGATTTATACTGAAAGTCAGCTGTGTACAATGTAAAGAGGAATGGCGACCGCACTGTTCCCTGCGGGGCTCCGACACTGCTCAGTACACTATCTGATGTAGCCGTCCCCCACCTAACAAACTGTGGCCTATCCGACAGGTAGTCAATTATCCAATTCACAAGTCCCTCATCCACCGCCATTTTAATCAACTTTCCACGCAGTAAGAGTGGCTGTAATGTGTTGAACGCACTAGAGAAATCAAAGAACAAAGCACGCACTGTGGTTCCATCATTGTCCAAAAAGGAATGTACTGTTTGTAGCAGATACGCTACAGCATCGTCCACCCCCAGTCCCTGCCGGTACGCAAACTGAAGAGCATCAGTATGCGCCATCACCCTCGGACACAAGTGAGCAAGTACTATTCTCTCCAAGGACTTCATCGCATGCGATGTTAAGGCCACCGGTCATGTTAAGACATGACCATAATGCAATTTTATCATACACAATACATAAAATGCTATACCTCCCTACATGACGAATGTAGAATATGACCAGATTACAGTTCGGTTCTACTCTATAGCTATGCTTTCCCACCTGTCAGTGTCTTGGCTTTCATCCCATGGAGGAACATTGCAATCTGTCTCTCCCAGTTTAAAAATGACTTATAACAGAGGACAATAGATGCATGAACAAAAAAGGGATCTATGGTTCATTGATTGCCTACTATGGTTGGAGGGCAAGTGTCAGGGGCTATGGGCCACAATGTCTGGGGGGCCCACTTTGTGTCAAGTACAGTGGATGTGCACCCTGTTCAGGAGTTGGGTGTGCTCCATACAGCACGGGTGTCGACTGTGTTGTATCGGGTCTAGTGATGAGAGAGCATACTCGCAAGTACTCGGTACTCGCCCGAGCATCTCAGTACTCGAGATGCTCGGAGCTCGCCGAGTACTTGTGAGATGCTCGAGCGGATGCTCGGGTCCCCTCCCTGCATGTTTGGTGCTCTTTAGAGCGCCAATCAACATGTAGGGATTGCCTGCCACTCATTGTAATGCTGCAGCCATGGTGGTTGTGGCATTACAGTGATTGTCTGGCCGCACAGAGTCATCAGGTCTATATCAGACCTGGCGCCGCCATGCTTGTCAGTCTACTCCACAATCAGGCAGGGTAGGGAGAGGTGCTGCTGAGCTAGGGAGAGATTTTGTTGTGCATTAGGTAGTGTAGGGAGAAAACAAGTACATTACACATATCCATCTCAACAAACAGTCCTTCTGAGGACTAATCCATCTGCAGAGATATCAGGCAGGCAGTGTATATAGCAGACAGCAGTGCACATGAGGCACTGAGGCTCTATTCCAATTCTGCCTTCTGCTGCTATTAGACATTTCTAGACAAAGGCCCAGGTCTCAGGGGCCAGGAATAATTTTTTGGGGCTCTTAATCCTCATTATTTGCTTATAAAGCAATCCAGAGAACACAGTTTTTCTGCGCCATTTGCTTGTTGGCACTGCAGAATACAGCCAGGTCCTTTCCATATTACAGCGCTAAAAATCCAGCAATTTAAAACTGTGGTTTCTCCGTCACACTGATCACATATACCGTACAGACCAAAAGTTTGGACACATCTTCTCATTTAAAGATTTTTCTGTATTTTCATGACTATGAAAATTGTACATTCACACTAAAGGCATCAAAACTATGAATTAACACATGTGGAGTTATATACTTAACAAAAAAGTGTGAAACAACTGAAAATATGTCTCATATTCTAGGTTCTTAAAAGTAGCCACCTTTTGCTTTGATGACTGCTTTGCACACTCTTGGCATTCTCTTGGCATTCTCCCAAAAAGGCCATTTGCACCACCTGCCAGGCCAGCATCAGCAGGCACATGGCAGCAAAGCACCCAACTTTGTGGGCCGAACCCCAGGGTCCAGGAACAGTGTCTGCGGGTGGCACCATTGCTTCTTCCGCTGTTGTGCATGCAAGCCAATCCTCTGTTCATGGTGCATGCGATGATGCCTCCTGCCCTGCACCTGTCGTTGCACACTCTCAATTAGCAGCATCAGGAAGCACGTCCACGTCCTTGAACCAGCGCAGCGTTCAGTTGTCCATACCCCAGTCCTTGGAACGCAAGCGCAAATACGCAGCCAATGCCCCACAGGCCACACTACTAAATTCTCACATTTCACGACTGCTTACGCTCGAAATGTTGCCTTTTAGGCTCGTGGAGATGGAAGCATTCCGCAACCTGATGGCGGCGGCCGTCCTTCGGTACTCGGTCCCCAGCCGCCACTATTTCTCCCGGTGTGCCGTCCCCGCATTACACAAGCACGTGTCCAAAAACATTAGCCGTGCCCTCAACAACGCAGTTACCGGGAAAGTCCACCTAACCACGGACATGTGGACAAGTGCTTCTGGGCAGGGATGGTACATCTCGCTGACGGCACACTGGGTTAACATAGTGAAAGCTGGGACCCAGTCGGACCTTGGGACGGAACACATCCTCCCGATTCCAAGGATTGTGGGCCCTAGGTCAATCAGGGTTGCCCCCACGGTCCACAGCTCCTGTGCCTCATCCTCCTCAGCCTACTTCTCCTCTTCAGCCTCCATCTCTGAAATTACCACATCAGTCACAAGCTTGAAGCACTGCAGCACTGCCTCGGCCAAGCGGCAACAGGCTGTGCTGAAGTTAATATGCTAAAGTGACAAACCGCACAATGCTGAAGAGTTGTGGACAGCTCTGAAAGAGCAGGCAGATCTGTGGCTCACACCGCTGAACCTACAGCCAGGCATGGTTGTGTGTGACAATGGCCGGAACCTGGTGGCGGCTCTGAGGCGAGGCGAGCTCACACACGTACCATGCCTGGCCTATGTGCTTAACTTCGTGGTTCAGCGGTTTCCCAAATCCTACCCAGAGCTGCCGGATCTGCTTGTTAAAGTACGCCGCCTGCGTGCCCATTTTAGAAAGTCACCTACAGCTTCCGCCGCCCTTGCTGTGTTTCAGCAGCGTTTGCAGTTTCTGGCTCACAGACTGGTGTGTGATGTTCCCACGTGTTGGAACTCTACACTGCAGATGTTGGGAAGGATTTGTGAGCAGAAGAGGGCAGTTGTTGAGTACCAGCATCAACAAGGCAGTCGGTATTCAGTTCAGACTCCACACATAAGACCTCAGGAGTGGACATGGATGTCAGACATATGTACCATTCTCCAAAACTTTGAGGACTCCACCAAGATGGTGAGCGGCGATGACGTCATAATTAGCGTCACCATCCCGCTGCTCTATCTTCTGAAATGCTCTCTGCTCACAATCAAAGAGGATGCATTGCAGGCGGAGCACGATGAGATGGAGCAAGGAATCATACAGGGTGATTACACACAGCCCAGCCTCATCTCATCCCAACATGGATTGGGGGACAATGAGGAAGAGGAGGAGGAGGAAGAACAGGAGCTAGTTTCATGCGATATAGATGGTACTACCTGCACAGCTGTTATGCCGTCTGTTCAGCGTGGATGGCCAGAGGACTGAGAGGAGGATGAGGAGGAGAGCATGGTCAGTCATCCTCTTGGTGAGGACACGGAAGTCTTGCCTGTTAGTTGTCTGGCACGCATGGCTTAGTTTATGTCACACTGCCTTTCCCTCGCGTTCTCAAAATTTTGGGTGACAGTCATTACTGGTTGGTGACACTTCTTGACCCACGCTACAAGGAGAACTTTATATCTCTTATTCCTGAGGCGGACAGGTCTACAAAAATGGGGCTGTACCAGAAGACCCTTGTTGCGGAACTATTAAAAAAATTCCCATCTGAAAACGCTGGCGGCAGAGGTCACACTTCGTTGGACAACCAAGGATTACAGGCGAGAGAGACACAACTTCAATCCAGCAGAGGCAGGGGAACACTGTCAAAGTTCTGGGAGAATTTTCTCAGCCCCTCCCATTGCACAAGCAAGCCCTGAGGCATGGGGTACTCTCACAAGGAGTGCAAAGTTTGGGAAGATGCTGAGGGAGTACCTTGCCGACCGTACTAACGTCCTCCGTGATTCCTCTGTGCCTTATAATTATTGGGTATCCAAGCTGGATAAGTGGAATGAACTGGCTCTCTATGCCTTAGAGGTCCTTGCCTGTCCTGCCGCCAGCGTTTTATCAGAGCGGGTTTTTAGTGCCGCTGGTGGAATTATAACTGATAAGCGCATCCGCCTGTCAACTGAAAATGCGGACAGGCTGACTCTTATAAAAATGAACCAGGGCTGGATTGGGCCAGACTTCTCAACACCACCGTATGATAGCAGCGTAACATAAACTCAAATCCAGTGTCTTTTCTTGGGAGGTGTATTCCCATGCACCTTTTCACACCCAGACATGGGTATATGCTTCCTGATTTTGGCTATTTGCTCTTGTCCTCCTCCCTCTCCTCATCCTCCACCACCATATCACCAGGGTGACCGTGGTCTGTGATGCAACACCCACATAATTTTTTTAAAGGGTGTTTATGATGCCCGTAAAAACATTTTTTTATACAGTAAATGTTTGTCAGCCCATACACTTAGTGCATGGGCATTACAAGTAAGGAGGCCCGCTCCTTTTTATGAGGCTCTCCTCCACGTCTCTTCCAAGGGGCATTGGAGTGCCTCCCAATTTTTGGCAGCCCTTGCATTCACTGCATAGGCAAACACAATGAGAGGCCCACTTCTTAATAATGGGAACACTGTTTTCAGGAGGCCCTCTGACCTCCACGTCTCTTCCAAGGGGCATTGGAGTGCCTCCAAATTTTTGGCAACCCTTGCATTCACTGCATAGGCAAACACAATAGGAGACCCACTTCCTAATAATGGGAACATTGTTTTCAGGAGGCCCTCTGACCTCCACGTCTCTTCCAAGAAGCATTGGAGTGCCTCCAAATTTTTGGCAACCCTTGCATTCACTGCATATGTGGCGCCCCTGAGGGTTCAGTCGCCACAGAGGTACTACACCTCATCCAGAGGTGTGGTATTCCCTTCTCTCAGGTAAGGACGGAGTACTGCCCGGAAGCCCAACACCTGCATCCAACTACACTACTCCAGGCCGTCTGGAAGGGCAAGATGCAATGTGTTTCCTGATGAGCCCTGTCCCTGGATGGAGTGGGGGGGAACCCAGAGGTAGGGGGAACCAGTAGTGGGTGTGGGTGGAGGAAGAAGTTTAGGGGAGCACCATGGTAGTAGGTATATAAAGAGAAGCCATCTTAGGGTGGCAGAACAGTAGATTAGTCAGTGGAGAACAGTCTGGGAGCAGAGTCTCTTTAGGAGCTCTGCTCCACAAGTAGGGCCCAGTCTTAGAGGCCCAGGTGGGGAGCAGAGGAGTAGGCTACGTTCTATAGAAGGGATCCTAGGGGGTACGGCGAGTGCAGGACGGCACCCGTACGCCCCGCATCAGTCAGAAGACAGAGGGATCATAGGCTGCAAGAAGGGGACCGGCCCCTGGTCCAGATGTGTAACTTCAAAAACCGGAGGCTTCTGGCTTCTATAGCCAGTTGCCGAAGCCTCATTCTAATCTCCGTGAGGGTCAAGCAGGTCCGGGAACTCCGACAAGACAGGAGGGACTTCAGAGCACCTGAGCCGGATTGAGAGTGGAAAGCGCAGGGCAGGAGGGAGAAAGACCCAGCGTGAAGACAGTCTAGTTAGGAACACAAGAAAGTGGGGTTCTGTCAGGTACTCCTGATCTGCCTGAGGAAGTGCTGAACCCCTGCCTTGTGAACGCAGCGCGACGTGGGAGGCCGACAACTGTACAGTGCACCAGTGGATCTGTCGTAAGAACTGTGAGTGAAAACTCGGATGACTTCACCGCACTGCCTCCGTCCCTTCTTTCATCTGCGCCATCTCTCCCTCAAGGCACTACAACGCCCAGCGCAACTTACACTACCTACACTGCCATGGAGCTAGCTCTACCTGTGGAGAGCCACACCATCCCTGCTGCCGTAACACCAGCTCCAGAGGACTGCTCCGCAGCGGCGGCACCCTTTAGCCGCAATCCACAGGTGGCGTCACGAACTTTCCAAATCCCCATATAAATAGAAGCCCCCCCTTTTTACTGACCGCCCTGGGTCACGGACTGGGCCAGCCGCCGTGATATCCCCCAGCAACCAGGGGCCCGGCTGCTGAGTACCCCACGGACCAGGGGGCGCGTCACATAGGCAAACACAATGGGAGACCCACTTCCTAATAATGGGAACATTGTTTTCAGGAGGCCCTCTGACCTCCACGTCTATTCCAAGGGGCATTGGAGTGCCTCCAAATTTTTGGCTACCCTTGCATTCACTGCATAGGCAAACACAATGGGAGACCCAATTCCTAATAATGGGAACATTGTTTTCAGGCGGCCCTCTGACTTCCACGTCTCTTCTAAAGGGCATTGGAGTGCCTCCAAATTTTTGGCAACCCTTGCATTCACTGCATAGGCAAACACAACGGCAGACCTACTTCCTAATAATTGGAACATTGTTTTCAGGAGGTCCTCCTCTAAGTCTCTTCAAAGGGGTATTGGGGTGCATCCACTGGATATGCAATAACAGTATAGGAGACCCACTCTTTAGTAATAGGAACAATAAAACATAGCCGGCTTATGGCTCTCTAAGAATAGTGAGGGCCGACTGCTGGCCCTTTAAGAATAGTAAAGGCTGCCTGATTGCCCTATAAAAATAGGCTTTGTGACTTTCAGAGTCCCTCATTCATAAATGAAACACAATGTGTCTGATGATATCTCACACACCACATGGCCAGATAAGGTTGTAAAATGTTAAAATGACATTTCCTGGTGAATGTGACGCGCCCCTGGGCCTGTGTCGCGCTGCGTTGCGCAGGCGGGAGCTTACCCGGAGCCGGATCTGTTGAGGGTTGTAGTCTCGTGGCGGTGACCCGGTCCGTGCCCAGGGAGTCAGACTAAGTGGCGCTGTATCAGCGGTAGATGTAGGACGACTACGCCACCCGTTGAATGCAGCTATGGAGCTGCCGCTGCAGGGCAGACCGCTGAGGCCGGTGGTAGGATAGTGCAGCGTAGATGGTATAACCCCCAACGGGAGGGGTATGGCCTCAGGGCAGCCGACGTGGATGATGGGGGTAGCAGGAATCACTCAGAGACGCTGCGGTGTGATTCAGGGTCTTTACTGGTGACAAAGATAGACCCTCCCGGAGTACTGGCTAGCGATCGGGGCCTGGTCAGTCCTTGAGCAGATGGGATCTCCCCTGGCCAGGCGGAGTTGTAGGCCTCCCAAACTGACTGTACTCTTCTGGCTACCTTGCTAGAGGCGGGTATAAGTAGCCCACGTCCCTGAGTGTACCGTGTGGTGCTCACCCATATGGCCGGTGACTCGGGGCCTTCTAGTAGCTTCCGCTCCATGACGGCGGTGCTGGTCCCATGCGTGTGACCGTGCCTTCGGGTTTCTTGGCCTGAGGACCTGAAATCCCCTGCCTGACGGATTCTGCTGCTGGGTAGGAGTTAGTCCCCACAGCCTCGGACTCCGGGTCCGGTAAGAAATCTTCTCAGTCAGGGCGAGCTCTGCAGCTGCCAGCCCCTGACTCCTTGTAGCACTGCTCCCACAGAGCTCCTGTTGTTTCTTCCTATGCTGCTTCTCTTCTCTACTTCTGGCATGGCCCAGGAGCTGGGCCCAGCCGGAGCCACAGCTCCCTGTCAGCCCTCCTGGCTGCACTCTCCCTCTGAACTCTCTAACCCTGCCTCAGCCCCAGGTTTATACAGGGGAAGTTCTTCCCCTCCCAGGACTGGGCAGGAGGTGTGACATGCATAAGATTCCTGACCAAGAGACCTCCCACCTGCTCTCAGACATAACATTGCTTGTTACTGTGGAAACCAGACCCCTGGGGTGCCACATTCCCCCCTAGTGAAATTTAGTACTCCGGGACTAAACATATTTTTAGAAAAACATAACAAGGTATAAACAATAATAATACAATAAGAAAAACACATAAAGATGGTTACGGCGTGTCCGCAACCGGGTGCAGTCTTTGAAGAAAACAAAGGTGTCCATTTCACCAAAACAGGGAGACGTAACCAGGTAGGGGTCTGTCCTGCCCCGAGTCCTTAACAGTCTTTTAGTCCATTCCTGGGTTACGCTCCAACCAATTGTACAAGGATTCCCGGTAAATCCACCAAGGACTCCTAAAAATAACTAGAAACACATAATTATTTACAGGATATGGCCGCTCTCAGTCCTCGGCCAGTGGGGATAAGGAATGGCTGCTCACAGTCCTCAGCCTGGTTTAAGATAGGGGCACATGGGGAACAATTCACTAATCCCAACGGGGACCATATTTTAATTAGCAGCAGTCCTTGTACCCTTACGGGTAACTATTTACAGCTCTTTATTCACGCTACTTTCCTTCAGTAGCTATGTCCTCTTTGTGCTCCCTCCTGAGGGTAGTCCTCAGACCCGTCCGGGTCCTCTTGGCTTTCCTCGTATTGGTAGTACTGCAGCTCCTCCTCGGTTAGCTGGGTTAGTATCTCTGCGACAGTCCTCCTCCCAGGTGGCCAGGACTTTACCTCCCTTTGGGCTGCCCCGGTTAATTGGGCCACCAGGATGCTCACTTTTTGCTCCTCTGTGAGGGGGTACACCTGGAAGAGGCTATCCAGCTTTTCTCTAAAGTCATGCAGGGTATGTGACTCCCCTGAGTACTGGGGTAGCCAGGCTGCCCCCGGGATATAGGGCATGGTGAAAGGCATGACCGCAACAGCGGTGGCGCTGGCGGGGGTTGAAGCGGTGAAGCTCTCCTCCGTATCCGGCATCCTTCTCCCCCCTAGTGGACCGTGGCCTACCTTGCGATGATCCTCTTCCGTAGGCCGCGGCTCCGCAGTGGATCGTCAGGGTTGAGGACCTTCCGTCGCGCTCCTGTGACGTCGGCGTCTGCTGGGCTCCTTCCAGGACCTTACGCAACGTCCGGACGTGAGGCGGGGCTTCAGTTCTCGCGCGCTTTCGGAGTCCACGCCCCTCTTCTTCCCGCGCGGCGTCCTCAAGATGGCGTCCAATGGCGGGAAAACTCCACCGATGGCGGGAAGGAAGCGGAAGATGGCGCCGGATGGCGGGAATCTTCACCACAGGTAAGTTTGAACAGTCTTTTTCAGGCACGCAGTACCCGGTGGTTGCGGGCACGAAATCCTGCCGACTACGCCAAAAGCTGACGCGCCCCTGGGCCTGTGTCGCGCTGCGTTGCGCAGGCGGGAGCTTACCCGGAGCCGGATCTGTTGAGGGTTGTAGTCTCGTGGCGGTGACCCGGTCCGTGCCCAGGGAGTCAGACTAAGTGGCGCTGTATCAGCGGTAGATGTAGGACGACTACGCCACCCGTTGAATGCAGCTATGGAGCTGCCGCTGCAGGGCAGACCGCTGAGGCCGGTGGTAGGATAGTGCAGCGTAGATGGTATAACCCCCAACGGGAGGGGTATGGCCTCAGGGCAGCCGACGTGGATGATGGGGGTAGCAGGAATCACTCAGAGACGCTGCGGTGTGATTCAGGGTCTTTACTGGTGACAAAGATAGACCCTCCCGGAGTACTGGCTAGCGATCGGGGCCTGGTCAGTCCTTGAGCAGATGGGATCTCCCCTGGCCAGGCGGAGTTGTAGGCCTCCCAAACTGACTGTACTCTTCTGGCTACCTTGCTAGAGGCGGGTATAAGTAGCCCACGTCCCTGAGTGTACCGTGTGGTGCTCACCCGTATGGCCGGTGACTCGGGGCCTTCTAGTAGCTTCCGCTCCATGACGGCGGTGCTGGTCCCATGCATGTGACCGTGCCTTCGGGTTTCTTGGCCAGAGGACCTGAAATCCCCTGCCTGACGGATTCTGCTGCTGGGTAGGAGTTAGTCCCCACAGCCTCGGACTCCGGGTCCGGTAAGAAATCTTCTCAGTCAGGGCGAGCTCTGCAGCTGCCAGCCCCTGACTCCTTGTAGCACTGCTCCCACAGAGCTCCTGTTGTTTCTTCCTATGCTGCTTCTCTTCTCTACTTCTGGCATGGCCCAGGAGCTGGGCCCAGCCGGAGCCACAGCTCCCTGTCAGCCCTCCTGGCTGCACTCTCCCTCTGAACTCTCTAACCCTGCCTCAGCCCCAGGTTTATACAGGGGAAGTTCTTCCCCTCCCAGGACTGGGCAGGAGGTGTGGCATGCATAAGATTCCTGACCAAGAGACCTCCCACCTGCTCTCAGACATAACATTGCTTGTTACTGTGGAAACCAGACCCCTGGGGTGCCACAAATGCATTTGTCAAGGTTGAAAGCAATGCAAAAGTGAAAAAACGCATCAAAAACGCTACGTGTGAACATAGCCCAAGGTGTGGAGGAGCATTTTTGTTTTTGGTTATTTATTTTGCTTCATATACAAGTCATTACCCTGGAAAGGATGTTCCTTAACATATTTCCTAGGAAAAATCCATTTTGGTTTCGTTTTGGTATGTTTTATTGTGAGTCCGTAAAAGTGGCGTAATACCTCTGACATCGTTGTTGACAGACGTGACCTGGGAGTCAGAAATGCTTCCAGGGGTCTTCCCATGCTGTTCCCATGTCATTTGCGCACTGTTCCCATCGATTTGGGCAATTTTTAGGCCCTCTGCAGACCGCCGGGGGGAGCCGCCTGAAAAATGCTCGAGTTTCCCATAGACTTACATTGGGCTCGTTGCTCGGGTCGAGCACCTGAGTATTCCAATGTGCTCGACCCGAGCAACAAGTACCCCAGCATTTTAGTGCTTGCTCATCACTAATGCTAAATGCTGGGATGCAACTTATATAAAGAATTTAAGAGGCTGAAATTGGGGAAAGTATCCCTTTCACTGGCCACTTCCATCCCACCAGCAACATGAAATTGGGGGTGGGGGTGGGGGGCAATGGCATAGTCATAAAGGCCCCTGTCTCCGCCATGTGTTAGCATGTGACTGGGCTTCATAGGAGATTGTTAAAGGGATATTCCCATCTCTAAGATCCTGTCCCAATATGTAGTATGTGTAATAATAATAATATTAGCAAATACGAGACACTGCTAAGTCTTTGGCTTTATCCAGAAAAAAACGAGATAGGAAGATGAAACTTTACATTTGTTCAACATACTCTCCACTGATGTATCGCCTTAGACTCCGCCATTTTGTTTTCCCTCGTGCCTAGATCACTGTTGCCATAAGCTACAAACACAAAATTTTGAAAACATATATTAGACACATAAGGCTTTCATGTGATGTAACCATAGAAACAAAAAAAGAACACAAACCAAAGACTTATCAGCAGCCCCTCGTACCTCCAATTAGAAATGTAGTATTGATTTTTTTTATTCTCTATGTCTCTTTCCTCATGGGCAGGCATTGCAGGACCTTAGGTATCCATGGTTACGATGGCAACTAGCTGACTGTCACTATATCAGTGGTCAAACCATGGATTCCTAAGGTCCTGCGATCCCTGCACATCCCCTATTAGGATAGGATCTTGGAGATGGGAATATCCCTTTAATTGATCGCAGGTTCAGGTCCCTTAGGGCTCGTGCAGGCAACCATATAACTTAGAGGAGCGCTGTTTTTTTTGGATAGCACTTGTCCCCATGTTATTCAACGAGGCCGTGCACATGTCCGATTTTTTCATCTGACCGCGTGGCTCGAGGAAAAAAATCGCAGCATTCTTGATTTGCCTCTGATAATCAGAGTGCACCATTCAAGTCTATGGATTGGTGGAAAACATCGGACGACACTCGGATGACATCTGAGTGCGATGTAATTTTCACAGACAGACTGAATAAAGAAGTAGAGAAACTTTTTTTTTCTCCACCTCCAATCAAACTCTGATCAGAGTGTTATTAGCATAATCGGACCGATTTTCTCAGATGAGAGAAAAACAGGCAGGTCACACAAGACTTAGGTAGCCCAGTAAAAAAAGGAAAAAAAAAAAAAAGAAAAGCAGTTTTCTCAAAATGTAAATAAAAATCTAAAAGAATGAACATATTTGGTATTGATGAGGGCGAGGCTCTCCTAACTGATAATAAATTGTCATATATATCCCCTACAGTCAAAGCCAAAACTAAATAAATAAATAAATGGTTGCCTCCCCAAAAAATGGAAGAAAACGAGATCAGAAGGTCATATGGCCCGCTAAATAATAATAATCAAAACTACAGCTCATACTAAAAAAAAGAAAAAATCCCAGATACAACTACATCGATCAAGAAATGAAAAGGGAATAACTCATGGAAGGCGAAGAGCAATAATGGAAAACGAAGAAGGGTCACTTGGACATTGTCGCCCCGAAGGCCTGGATAAACCTGGATCGGGTAAGACTTTTACTAATCACGATTATATTTTGTCCATTCGCCCACTAATAAGACAAAGGCGCAATGTAATAGATGATGACTGCTGTCACACGGCGGCCTTGGCACAGTCTCTTCTCCTGAGTTTCCCTCCAATGTCAGATATTTGATCCAGTGGATGGAGCACGTGTCTGGAGGCCACACGAGCCTTTCCCAGAATCTAATGTATCATTACCAGCTCCGACCCCATTGTCATTCCATCTTCCACCTGCTGCTGAACAGAGGGTTGTTATCCTGAGGCAGTTCCACAGATAATTTAGCATCTAGTAATTGAAGCCCTCCGTATTGTTTGGGGGGGGGCATGATTGGCTACCGACTGTGGGAAACTTCACAGAGCTCAGGACTCACAGATTCAGCTGCTGATATGCACTTATAAAGAGGGGACGGTCTCACATCTGCCACAAGGAGAATTATCAGTCATCAGAGATATATCTGCAAGAGCAGTGCATTAAAAATGGCGCCCACCAGCGCGGCTGCGGAGTCCTGCATGAATGGTCAAAAGTGCAAAAATGCCTTCAGGGTAGGTATTAGGTGACGTAAAAAAAATCTGGAACTGACAACATGAATTGTTGATGGAATGGTCCCGTCCATAAGAGCTATCTATACAGGTCGGTCAGGATGTTATTGATTTTTTTTTTTTGCAGCAACTGAGAAAACCGGAGGTGGAAAAGCTGAGACGAGACAGAATTAACAGCAGCATTAGACAACTTAGATTTCTGCTGGAGAGTGAACTTCAGAGCCATCAGCCGAACACCAAACTGGAGAAAGCAGATATTCTAGAGATGACAGTCAGTTATTTGAAAAAGCGCCACATGCTGGTGAATGGTAAGTACTGCACTGTGCACTACTACGGTAATGGTGTAAAGTGTTAATTTATCCACCGGCGGGATCATATCCATAGGGGGTGCATAAGTAACAGTTTCACTTGAGAATTATTCCCAAAGGGGCCCAAGGGCTTCCCGCTAAGAAGACTCAGGTATTATAGAGGCCATATGCTAGGCGGAATCCCTATTATAGATATTGATTTGCTTCAGGTTATGTAGAAGTGTCATATATGAAGCCTGGGACTGCTTTATGAAGGCTGAAAATTGTACACTTACACCAGGCTCCCAATATCTGGAGGTCCAGGCTATCCTTAGCTGCATACGATGCCCATTTTATGAGACATTTATCGATATAGGTGCGGGACCATAGGTTCCTAATATAACTGGGATCTGACCGTGGGGGCAACCCTGATTCATCTAGGGCCCGCAATCCTTGGCGTCGGGAGGATGTGTTCCGTCCCAAGGTCCGACTGGGTCCCGGCTTACACTATGTTAACCCAGTGTGCAGTCACCGAGATGTACCGTCCCTGCCCACAAGCACTTGTCCACGTGTCCGTGGTTAGGTGGACTTTCCCGGTAACTGCATTGTTGGGGGCCCGGCTAATGTTTTGGGACACTTGTTTGTGTAATGCGGGGACGGCACACCGGCAGAAATAGTGGCGGCTGGGGACCGAGTGCCAGATTACTAGATACTCCTGAATATCAGATGTTGGATTATTATAATTTTTTTTTAATTGAATACAGGGTAATGATTTTCTTAGGTGCATTGGATACAGCCATCATTTGTCATTTCATAGTAAAAGCCTTATCTACAATGTTCCAGAATTATCTAAAATTATCTGAATTATTTGATCACCGATCCTATTAGCAAGGACGGACATATCATTGGTGCAAACTGTGCAGCCGCCAGGGGCCCAAGACACAAGGGGGCCCATTTCTACCTTCAAGACAGCAAACAGCTTCTATCACAGACACATAAATGGGTGACGGATGATGAGCTTTTGGAATGCAAAGAGCCACATACTGTTCTTTCACAGGGGCCCTTTTTAGCCCATCAGCCCCTGCTTATTAAACTATTCATTGATCCAGGTATGCCACCCAATATGTGCCTGATAATTGCCATGGATGGGACCTGATAAATTCCAGATTATGAAGCATTTCAGATTAGCAGATATCAGAATAATGGATTCTTATTGCGCACTGTTAGCAGAGTGCTAAAGTATGGCTGCTGGTACTACCCCCATCCCTGATATTGGTGTCATGTCAACTTCCCTACTGAGACCACATAGGGATAGCACCTGGAGAAACTATGGACATTCCCTTTAAGAAATAATTATTATTATATTGTATGGCACTGTATAGTCTTTGCCCTCATGAATGTAAGTGATGTTGATTTTTACATATTTTTTATTGTATTACATTTTATTTCTTCCTATATAGTAACACCAGTCTCTACAAAAACTACTTTCCAAGACTACAGCCAATGTCTGGAGGAGACTTTGCACTATCTATCGTATCCTGAGAAAATGGACCAGGCCAACGAAAAAGTCATGCAGTATTTCAACGGAGGCTACATAATGGCCAGCGAAGTACCTGGTGCATCACAGCCCAACCCCGAGTGGCCCCTGAAACATGTCATCTGGAGACCATGGTAAAGGACTGTGATGCTTTGTCCTACAGACCTGTAGATTCCACTGTATTTCACCCTTTGTCAGCTACGTTTCACCCTCTGTCAGCTATGGACTTGGTGATATTACCAATATCGGGGATGAAGCTAGCTCATGTGTCCCGTAGTAGAAAAGTTCTTTCTTTTAACCAATAGTTGCTTCATGTTGAAGTTATAAATAATATTTCCAGGAAATTTAGCAAGCACTACCTATCTATACTGTACATAAGAAGGATGTGTAATAACTGATAACATATGTCAAAGAACTGGATACTATATGTGGATATTAGATTTGAAAGATAATAAAACAATTATATTTTACATCACAAAATCTGTTGACTTTGTAATGCAAGTTTAATAAAAACAGTATATATTAGTAATTGCTACATATTTTACAAAAGAAAATCAATTATGTAAAACTATATTCACAATTCTGCTGGTTGCCCTTGGAAACAGACTGTGGATTAGCTCCATCCTGCTGTCAGACATGTGACTGCACAGCTTGGCTTTAACTTGTAACTGACAACTGTGCAAAGGTGTTTGAAAAGATCATTTTAAAGTGTAACTGTGGTTTCAGGAGAACTTGCAGCAGAATGTCTGTATCACTGTGGTTTCAGGAGAACTTGCAGCAGAATGTCTGTATCACTGTGCTTCCAAGAGAACTTGCAGCAGATTGTATCACTGTGGTTTCAGGATAACTTGCAGAAGAATGTCTGTATCACTGTGGTTTCAGGAGAACTTGCAGCATAATGTCTGTATCACTGAGATTTCATGAGAACTTGCAGCAGATTGTCTGTATCACTGTGGTTTCAGGAGAACTTGCAGCAGAATGTCTGTATCACTGTGGTTTCAGGAGAACTTGCACCAGAATGTCTGTATCACTGTGGTTTCAGGAGAAATTGCACCAGAATGTCTGTAGCACTGTCGTTTCAGGAGAACTTGCAGAAGAATGTCTGTATCACTGAGATTTCAGGAGACCTTGCAGCAGAATGTCTGTATCACTGTGGTTTCAGGAGAACTTGCAGCATAATGTCTGTATCACTGTGGTTTCAGGAGAACTTGCAGCAGAATGTCTGTATCACTGTGGTTTCAGGAGAACTTGCAGCAGAATGTCTGCATCACTGTGGTTTCAGGAGAACTTGCAGCAGAATGTCTGTATCACTGTGGTTTCAGGAGAACTTACAGCTGAATGTCTGTATCCGCCTCTAGCTCCACCTCCCCCCTCCATAGAATCTTATGAGCACCAACTGTCATCTCCTATCTCAGTAATGGGAAAGTCTGTGTTTATTGAAGACAGACTTTACCCATAAATTGAGAATGTTGAGAAAGAATGATCAGTCCAGGAAGAGAAAAAAACAGAATTATCTAATACAAAGTTGCTTATATTCATATGTACTATTGATTTATGGGGAAAAAAACAACGGTTACTCTTTAGTTCTAAATTAGGGTCAGGATATATACAATAAAAATACGTTTAACTTTGCATATATTGAGGGATTGAGGGAAATGTATCAAAACTAGTGCGAAGGGAATAGTGATGCAGTTGCCAATGGCAACCAATCAGATTATAGCTTGCATTTTCCAGAGGCCCTTTTGAAAAATAAAGACAGAGACCTAATTGGTTGCTAAGGCCAACTGCTTCACTTTTTTCATTTTCTGCACTAGTTTTTTTTCCTCCAGGGGCATACATAGAAATCATGGGGCACCATAGCAAAAGTCTGAATTAGGCCAACCACCTCTACCCCTAATGTGAGCAGTCTGCATGGCCTAAACGTGCCACCATGGCCTGCAGCGTCTCCCGACTTGTCTCCCATCGAGCACATCTGTGACGCCATTGGTCGATAATTACACAGGAGCTGCCAGCAGTGGATCTTGATGATTTGTCCAAGTGTATTCAGCGTGGCAGAACATTACAACCATTAATAGCCTCACGGATAGCAGCAAGACTGTAAGTGATTTCTGCACATGGCACTCATGCTTGATACTGAATAAATCGAGATAGTTTGAAACTTTTGTTTCCATTTTTTCATCATTTGCAATTCATTACCATGTTTATCCATCCTGTGGTATCCATAACTCCATGTCTCTTCCGTCTTGATGTCGCAATTTTTTTGTCGAGGAGTGTATAAAGATATCATCCCTATATATTCTATACTTCAACCAGTCGCTTTATACATAACATCTGTTCCTCAATCTAAATATCTTACCAATAACTTCTCTATTTATTCTATATTTCTCCCACATAACTTATATTCTAGACATATTTCTTTTATACGCTATTCCTTAAATTTCCCCAGAACTTTTATTCTTTAACCAAACATCTTAACTATAACTTAAGTTTTTCAACAAATGTTTTTCCTATAATTTCTGTTGTTATATCTACACTTCTTCCTTATAAATTTTATTCTTTAATATAGCCGTCTTTCCCATTACCTCTATTCTTCAATCTACACATCTTCCTCAAAACATCTGCTCTTTAATCTAGGTGCTAAGTTATCATCAGAAAATGATCTTTATTAAAAAAAATGTAATTTAACAATTTTTACAGTGACCACTGGGGCTATTTTAGGATCTAACTTCCTGTCCTCACAGGAAGAGTTTTCAGCAGGCTCCTTATTGTCAGACACAGGATTACAACGACAGGTGACACCTGTATACACAGCTGATAACACAGGATCCACCAATCACAATGGACGATGTCACATCTAACCCTGCTCCCTCTTTCATCAAAATGATCTTTTGCTCATTAGATGTATCAATACAAACTATCGGGTCAGGGTCTGTTCATTGTGGCTATGTACATGTGTTGTTTCCTAAAACTACAGGAAGTTAGAGTCTAAAGAAGCCCCAGTGGCCAATGTGAAAATTGCAAGACTATTTATATTTTTAGATTTTTAATACAGATTGTGATGAGGAAAAAAACATAAAAAAAAATAACATAAAACTTAATTTAGATTATAGATTATTTTCCGATGACATTTTCCTTTTTAACTTTTATTCTTCAATCCAGATGTCTTTCCTGTATCTTCTGTTTCTTAATCTATATATTGTCCCTATAACTTTTATTCTTCAATCCAGATGTTTTACCCATGAGTTCTATGTTATAATCCAGACATCACCCCCATAACTTCTATTCCTCAATCTAGACATTCTATTCTTCAACCAGAAATCTTACCATGACCTCTATTCTTCCATCTACACGTCTTCCCCTATCCTTTAATATTAATCTCTATTCTTTAGTGTAGAAATCTTTCCCATAACTTCTATTCTTCAATCTAGATTTTTTTTTCCTAATACTTCTACTGTTTAATCTAGCTGTCTTCTCCGTAACTTCAATTTTTTAAACAAGAAAACTTGCACTTAAGATCTATCCTCGGAAAATGTTCCCTTATTGAAAAATGAATTCAGCAAAATTTAGTCAATGACTAATTTGCAGCACTTCTGATATTTCGATAAAGGAAAAAAACATAAAACTGTAGAACCAATATTAATAATAAAAATAATATGAATTTATATTATATACTACATTGTATTTTAAGATACAGTATAAAACTAATCCACAGATATATTTTATAAATATAATTTTTAATCTTATTATTATTATTATTATCAACTCTCTAGCTTCAGTCAAATTATTAGCAACAAAAAGTTTCCGTCCAGGGTTTATGTCAGCATTTCATTAAACGCAAATAAACTCACATCCCTTTTATCTCGTTACTCAGCTACAATCGGAATGACTTTTACCACTTTTTATAGAGGGGGCTAAAAAATGTGGTCATTTCCCGCCAAAGAAATCTATTATATCATGAATTTGTAAAGGTAAATTTCCATGGGAATGATACTCGTTTAATCCTAATCCTGTTTGCCATGATCTCATCGAAAAATAAATATCAACTTGGAAAAAAACGTAAAAAAAAAACAAAACAAAGAGGCTTAAAGAATTAGTGAATTTTTCTTGAAGTTGTGAGAGAGACTGGGCAGAGTCTGAATAGGTTTAGACATCCTGTCTTTTGATCTTTTTTTCCCGCCTTGAAGTGTGTCCCTATTTATGGTTGTCATTGGAATGTCTCTGATTCCAAACATTAGGCCGTGTCGGTTTCTCTCTTGGAGCCATTAACACTCTCGCCATTTCTGGCTTATTCAATTGCCCCCCTGTTTTTTGGCACGTACCCTCCACCTGTTCATCTGTCATTATTCCAAGGTCATTCACAGTCAATTTAGCGCAGCAGTAATTGAAGCTTCTATTGTGGCCACCAGTTAACAATCGGTAGCTGAGTGTGGGAATGAGCGGAGAGGATGGGGCTCACCAACTGGGCCTTCGAGGGCGGCATTATACAGCGGAATCCCGTGTAAATGACGTCAGGGGTGACAGTGAACTCAGCCTCATTCAGAAGGACGCTGCCCATTGTTGGAAAGATTTGCTGACTTCATTTCTCAGCGCTGAGTGCAAGAACAAGCACAAGCCTCACTAGCGATGGGGTCTTTTGAATACGTTGATGGTTGAGGTTTGGGGGAAACAAGGGGGGTTAATCGGTGTTTTCATGGACACACAGGAAGAGATAATTAAATTCATTGACAAGGGAGATACTTTTCTTTGCTGGGTGGATAATACCCAATGGCAGCAAAATCTTCAATGAGACAACTAGTGGTGAGATATTGATGAATAGCTATGACGACATCGTCATGCAGAAGATCATTATGAATGCAAATTCATCTATCTAAATATCTATAGTATTATTTTTTCATTTTTTTTTAGAAAGTAAAATTATATTATTCATAAATTTGAACTATATATATTTTAATATATAATAATATATCTAGATTATATCCATATATATATATATATATATATTCTAGATTATATCCATATATATATATATATATATATTTTTTTTAATAATATATCCAGAATATATATATATTATAATAATATATGTAGAATATATCTATATATATATCTTTTTTCATAATAATGTATCTAGAATATATCCATATATATATATATATATATATATATATATATATATATACATATATATAAGTATATTTATATATTATATATATACATATATTCTACATATATTATTATAAAAATATATTTACAGTATAGACCAAAAGTTTGGACACACCTTCTCATTTAAAGATTTTTCTGTATTTTCATGACTATGAAAATTGTACATTCACACTGAAGGCATCAAAACTATGAATTAACACATGTGGAATTATATACTTAACAAAAAAGTGTGACACAACTGAAAATATGTCTTATATTCTAGGTTCTTCAAAGTAGCCACTTTTTGCTTTGATGACTGCTTTGCACACTCTTGGCATTCTCTTGATGAGCTTCAAGAGGTAGTCACCGGAAATGGTTTTCACTTCACAGGTGTGCCCTGACAGGTTTAATAAGTGGGATTTCTTGTCTTATAAATGGGGTTGGGACCATCAGTTGTGTTGTGCAGAAGTCTGGTGGATACACAGCTGATAGTCCTACAGAATAGACTGTTCGAATTTGTATTATGACAAGAAAAAAGCAGCTAAGTAAAGAAAAACGAGTGGCCATCATTACTTTAAGAAATGAAGGTCAGTCAGTGTGAAAAATTGGGAAAACTTTGAAAGTGTCCCCAAGTGCAGTTGCAAAAACCATCAAGCGCTACAAAGAAACTGGCTAACATGAGGACCGCCCCAGGAAAGGAAGACCAAGAGTCACCTCTGCTTCTGAGGATAAGTTTATCCGAGTCACCAGCCTCAGAAATCGCAGGTTAACAGCAGCTCAGATTAGAGACCAGGTCAATGCCACACAGAGTTCTAGCAGCAGACACACCTCTACAACAACTGTTAAGAGGAGACTTTGTGCAGCAGGCCTTCATGGTAAAATAGCTGCTAGGAAACCACTGCTAAGGACAGGCAACAAGCAGAAGAGACATGTTTGGGCTAAAGAACACACGTAATGGACATTAAACCAGTGGAAATCTGTGCTTTGGTCTGATGAGTCCAAATTTGAGATCTTTGGTTCCAACCACCGTGTCTTTGTGCGATGCAGAAAAGGTGAACAGATGGACTCTACATGCCTGGTTCCCACCGTGAAGCATGGAGGAGGAGGTGTGATGGTGTGGGGGTGCTTTGCTGTTGACACTGTTGGGGATTTATTCAAAATTGAAGGCATACTGAACCAGCATGGCTATCACAGCATCTTGCAGCGGCATGCTATTCCATCTGGTTTGCGTTTAGTTGGGCCATCAATTATTTTTCAACAAGACAATGACCCCAAACACACCTCCAGGCTGTGTAAGGGCTATTTGACCAGGAGGAAGAGTGATGGGGTGCTACGCCAGATGACCTGGCCTCCACAGTCACCAGACCTGAACCCAATCGAGATGGTTTGGGGTGAGCTGGAGCGCAGAGTGAAGGCAAAAGGGCCAACAAGTGCTAAGCATCTCTGGGAACTCCTTCAAGATTGTTGGAAGACCATTTCCGGTGTCTACCTCTTGAAGCTCATCAAGAGAATGCCAAGAGTGTGCAAAGCAGTCATCAAAGCAAAAGGTGGCTACTTTGAAGAACCTAGAATATAAGACATATTTTCAGTTGTTTCATACTTTTTTGTTAAGTATATAATTCCACATGTGTTAATTCATAGTTGTGATGCCTTCAGTGTGAATGTACAATTGTCATAGTCATGAAGATACAGAAAAATCTTTAAATGAGAATGTGTGTCCAAACTTTTGGTCTGTACTGTATATATATGGATATATTCTACATATATTATTATAATAAATACATATATATATATATATACATATATATATATACGTATTATAATGATACTTTTTAAACAATAAAGGTATAATTGTTCTAGATGTCAAAATAAATACTAAATATAAAAGTATAAGACATTTGATGTGCTAAATTGTTACAATTGAATACAATTGTATTGTTATATTTCTTATAATATACAATTAGATTTATATTTAGTTATAACACATTTGTTTTATGAGTTAATTTTTTTATACTTTTATTTATTTTTTAATTACCGGTATATGATTACTAATACACAAAATACAAAAATCAAATGTATTTCGTTATGTTAAAGAGGTTGTTCAGTATTTTAATAACATCAAGGTCTGATTGGTGAATGTGCGACACCAGCCAATCAGCTGTTATCGGTGTGAGCAGCACAGCACAGCTCCTTAGATGGAATTGTGGCCGCGGCCGGGTACTGCACATCCACCCCCTATTGATTAGAATAGGTGGAGGATGTGCAGTACCCAGCCGCCACCACTATACAATAGATGGAGCTGTGCTGAGCAGCTCCGTAACTGAGCGGTTTTGTTTGCCGCCAATGCTGAGAACAGCTGATCGGGGGGGTGCCAGGTGTCGCATCCTCACCAGTCAGACATTGATGACCTATCCTAAGGATAAGCCATCAATATTAATTTAATTTTTCAAAACAGAGAGAAAATCTTTTATGATGTTAAAAACATAATGAAAATGAAACAAAAATAAAAATAATCAAATATAAAACCTACAGATAAGTACTGCAATCTTTTTATTACAAGGTTCACAGCAAACCCCGTGCAGTTATACAGTCTGTGCTCCTCGTCTTTTTTGATATATTCTTTCCTCCGCAGAAAGTTGCTTAATTTTTTTTTTGTTATAAAAATTCTTGATTAAACTGTAAATCCACAGAAATAGACCAGACAATCCCACTGTGCTCAGCTTCAGTAGTACAGATGGTTAGAGCGCAGCGTTAATAGGACAGCGATTGCTGAGTGTTTCTGTGTGTGAGTTCAAGCCCGACCTGGGGCTGAATTTTTTTTTTAAACGCTATAAACATAAGATCTGCTGTAAATATAATGTTACAACGTGTCTGATGTAAAATGTATCCCTGTATTACCTTTGTTATGAAATAGCCAATTTTTGTGTCTTAATTATTTTATTTGTAACTGCACTGTAGATGGCGCTGTTTGCACTGCATTGGTAATGCTGTAAGTACAGTCTTCAGTGGAGACATAAGAATACTAATAATACTGCCACATGTTGCATTTATAATACCTTCGTATAATAACACATATATAGTGATTCTCATGTCTCCCATACATTTTCAGTTTCTCTACCTGCCGTCAGTGAGTAGGAATATTTTTATTCTCATCCAAAGGCTGAAAAGCTGTATATATGTATACCCTTTCATAGCTGATTGTATTGTGGAGCTCCAGTGGTGCAATCGGTTAGCATGCAGTACTTATATGACAGTAGCTGAGCAATGCCGAGGTTGTGAGTTCAAGCCTCACCTGGAGCAGGTCTTTTGCCACTTTCTGCACTATACCCCCCTTTGGTGATTTGCTCTCTTATATTTGCTCAATAGTCATTTCAATAGCAAACACTAGTCTGAGTACTAAAAGCACTTCAATAAAGATAAAAACTTAATCCAAAAAAAAAAAATCCCTTAATCCTGCATAATAAACAACTTCTGCTACTTTCTTATGTACTTTTTACTTAAAGGGGATGTCATGTGAAAACAAGTTATCACCTATTTAGTAAGTTAGTGATTGGTGGGGGTGGTGGACTGACCTCTGGGATTCTTTAGGCAGAAAACCTGTCAAGATACTTTGTATCAAATCTCTGAGACTTCCTTTAAAAAGAAAAAAAATACATACATTATTAAATGCATCTTTTAGCCCTGAAGAGGCTGGTGTACTTACTTTGAAAATCAGAACGTCATATTGGCTGCATAATTCTTTTTTAAAGTTTCCACGTTTCGTTCTAGCTGGACTTATAAAATGCTCATTTTAATATCAGGAAGGATTGCACAGTCATTCTGACATTGATTTATTTTAGAGCAAGTATACCAGCCTCATCAGGTCTAAGGGATCTATATCGTAATACATGCAGACTGTACTGTGAAATCTGGTGACAGATCTGCCACCACTATACAAAGTATTCAAGTATTCTCTGGTGAATTGATTAATTTTAAATCATCACTGCACAGTAAAATAATGTATCAAAAGGTTAAATTATATTTTGCTCAATTCGACCCCTGGTCATATAAGGGTCTAGACAACTTCTCAGGGCTAATAATGTGGAGTGTGGTATGAGATTAGTAAAAAGAGTGTAGCCTCTGGGACTGCAGCTCAGGACCAGTAACTTGTTATTGGGCTGCAATACCAGTCACAGCCTTTGGACAAGAGTAGCACTATTTTCTGAAAAAATATATAGACATTTTTTTCTTATCTCATATATCCTTTTTAAAAGAATCTTAGTTTCTGCATGTGACTAGCCTCCAATTTGTGACAAATAAATTTTGTCCAAATATACAGGATAAGGGATCAGTCTGCCACAAGTGCAGAATCACAAAAAAGATTAACCAAGGCCGAAGTGAGGGAATCCCAAGCTGAGTCACATCTAAGAAAACCGAGGCATCATCACAACAAATCTCTCATAAAGAATCAAGATTTCTTTTCACTGTGACAGAATAAGGATGTGACCCAAATGAGTCCGAACTGTGCATGTATTGTCATTCAGTGTGAAAAATCCTGGATATTTGTGATGGATGGAAGGAAGGGGTGTTAGCACTTATGCAAGATAATATCTATCTCTCCATTGAACGAAACTAAATTGACAAATGCCTCCCAGCAAAATAGAATACATGTAAAGTAGCAGGTGGTTATAGCATGAAAACATGCAGGTGCAACCACAATCTGAGCGAGCGAAGGTAAAAAGCTGGAACTGGATTACTGCTAGTGCTATACAATAAGGTATTCAGAGCACTGATCAAATTGTTCTAGCCCATCTTCCTGTGACAAGGCTACATTCTTAGGTGGGAACCCACACTAATATACTTTCCTCTCCTACAAATTTAAAGGGCAGGCAGGATCCAGGGCTAATTGAAAACAGCCTTGGACAGATGGGAGGGGTGCTCATTCAATATGGAGGCAGTGCCCTTTAAACTTGTAAGTCTAGAATTAGGAGAGGTAGATCTGTTAGGGTAAATTCCCATCTGGAGAGGTCGCCTTGTCACTGGCAGATTGCATAATTTGGTCAAACTGCATCAAGTACCTCAATTTTCAAAGTATAATCTATATAGCCGTGAAGCTGTTCAAAATGTAATTATTCAATGTTCACGTAGATCTATTTATTATCTATCTATCCATCTATCTATCTATCTATCTATCTATCTATCCAGGGTCGGACTGGCCTGGCAGGGTATCGGGGAATTCACCGGTGGGCCCTTGCTGCAGACCAGAGGGGGAAGAAGAAGAATGAAAAAAAACAAACTGCGGTTTTTAGGAACACGGGCCCTTTAAAAGCATATGCAGAGTATTTTCAGGGGTGTGCACACGCAGCATTCATTACCTGAACCGCACGTCCCGATGAACCTGAAAATTGTGCGTCTGACTACGCCGGCTTATGACGTCATTGTCATGCGCCGGCTGTAACGGAAGCACTCAAGTCAGCCGCCGGCTAGGTCGGCGGCCATTTTAAGAGGGGGCAGGCTAGACACATGGGGGCTAGGATGGATATATGGGGGGGGGGGGCTGGACACATGGGGGCCAGAATTCATATATGGGGGGGCAGGCTGGACACATGGGTGCCAGGAAGGATATATGGGGGGCAGGCTGGACACATGGGGGCCAGGAAGGATATATGGGGGGGGGCAGGCTGGACACATGGGTGCCAGGAAGGATATATGGGGGGCAGGCTGGACACATGGGGGCCAGGAAGGATATATGGGGGGGCAGGCTGGACACATGGGTGCCAGGAAGGATATATGGGGGGCAGGCTGGACACATGGCGGCCAGGAAGTATATATGGGGGGCAGGCTGGACTCATGAAGGCCAGGATGAATACAGTATATGAGGAGGGGCAGACAGGACAGATAGGAGGCCAGGCTGGATAAGGGACATGGGGGTGCAGGCTGGAAAAGGGTCATGGGGGGCCAGGCTGGGAGACTTAATTACTGTTTGGAGGCCAGATAGAGGATCATACATTATTAATTTATGGTTGCAAGTGGGGAACATAATTACTTTATGGTCCAATTAAGGACATTATTACTTCTGTAATATAATTTACTTTTCAAGAAACTGTTTTCCATGGGGGAAAGCAAAAGGGGGGTCCTGTTACTATGTAGGGCGGCACTATGTCGCTTTTTTTCTTCATCTGGCATAGTGTAGAAGTCGGGGGGAAAAGTGGGGAATGTGCTCTTGAAGCGATCAGCCATTGTGTGTTATTTTCTGCAGAGACAAGTCCTGGCTGGAAGAAGTGATGGCGGTCTGCACCAGATGAAGAGAAAAAGCAAAGATGAAGGACTCCACCTAGAGACGTCACTGGTGAGTCAGTGTATTTCATGTACACTTACACTATACACTATGTAGTATATAAAGAGCTCCTGTGTATATCACTGGTGACCACAGTATTACCTGTACCCTATTTACAGAGCTCCTGTGTATAATGTCACTGGTGATCACTGTATTACCTGTACACTGACACTGTATACAGAGCTTTTGTGTATAATGTCACTTGTGGTAATAACAGTGTTGTTAGTATTGTGGTTTGTATTCATGATCAGTATTGTAGTATTTGGTCTCTATGTGGTGGTAAAATGTGGTCTGGCCATGGTGTGGCGGTATTTGTCCCTTCTTTGTGGTATTATTCAGTCACTATGTGGTGGTAATATGTGGTCTGGTAATGGTATGGCGGCATTTGTCCCTTGTATGTAGTATTATTCGGTCACTATGTGGTGGTAATATGTAATCTGGTCACGATGTGGTGATATTTGTCCCTTGTATGTGGTATTATTGTGTCACTATGTGGTGGGAATATGTGGTCTGGTCATAGTGTGGCAGTATATATTCCTTGTATGTGGTATTATTCTGTCACTATGTGGTGGTAATATGTGGTCTGGTCATGGAGTGGTGGTATTTGTCCTTTGTATGTGGTATTATTTTGTCGCTATATGCTGGAACTATGTAGTCCAGTCATGGTGTGGTGGTATTTCTCCCTTGTATGTGGTACTATTGGTGTTGGTATAGTGGATTGTGTTGTGTATGGTGGTCATTTGTTCTCTCTGATATTAATTAGAGAATATTCTTTATTTCCATTAGTGATTAAATACTTGGAACAAGATGCACTTAAAGGGGTTCTCCGATGAAATCAAGTAATCACCTCTCCACAAGATCAGTGCTAACTTTTTGATTGGTGGTGGCCTTACTGCTGGGCCCCAATCGGCAGAATGTGGAGCTTTCTCCCCACTAGACTAGAGCGGCATGTGCGATTCGACCATTGATCCATTCATTCCCTCAGTGGCTGCAAGCGTTGCGTTTGTTTTTTTCTGGAAGCCCCCAAGAGAATGAATGGAGCTGCGGTCAGACGTCCCACCTGCCGCTGCATTTTAAAATGGGAATAAGTGTCCTGTCAGGGATAAAAGTTCCCCATTCTTCTGATCAGTGCGGTTTCCAAAGGTTGGACCTCAATGATCACTAAGTTGTCACCTACCTATCCTGTGGAGCCCATGGATCGGTGATTACTTGTTTTAACCACAGAACCCCTTTAATGCAAACTAACGCAATTGTACATCCCAGTTATAGTGGCGCACAGTAGATGTGCAGGAGCCGCCTGTGATTTACAGCAGACGCTCCACTATAACAGGAATAATGGCTAATAGGTATTTACATATACAGTACAGACCAAAAGTTTGGACACACCTTCTCATTTAAAGATTTTTCTGTATTTTCATGACTTTGAAAATTGTACATTCACACTGAAGGCATCAAAACTATGAATTAACACATGTGGAATTATATACTTAACAAAAAAGTGTGAAACACCTGAAAATATGTCTCATATTCTAGGTTCTTCAAAGTAGCCACCTTTTGCTTTGATGACTGCTTTGCACACTCTTGGCATTCTCTTGATGAGCTTCAAGAGGTAGTCACAGGAAATGGTCTTCCAACAATCTTGAAGGAGTTCCCAGAGATGCTTAGCACTTGTTGGCCATTTTGCCTTCACTCTGCGGTCCAGCTCACCCCAAACCATCTCGATTGGGTTCATGTCTGGTGACTGTGGAGGCCAGGTCATCTGGCGTAGCACCCCATCACTCTCCTTCTTGGTCATATAGCCCTTACACAGCCTGGAGGTGTGCTTGGGGTCATTGTCCTGTTGAAAAATAAATGATGGTCCAACTAAACGCAAATCGGATGGAATAGCATGCCGCTGCAAGATGCTGTGGTAGCCATGCTGGTTCAGTATGCCTTCAATTTTGAATAAATCCCCAACAGTGTCACCAGCAAAGCACCCCCACACCATCATACCTCTTCCTCCATGCTTAACGGTGGGAACCAGGCATGTAGAGTCCATCCGTTCACCTTTTCTTCATCGCACAAAGACACAGTAGTTGGAACCAAAGATCTCAAATTTGGACTCATCAGACCAAAGCACAGATTTCCACTGGTCTAATGTCCATTCCTTGTGTTCTTTAGCCCAAACAAGTCTCTTCTGCTTGTTGCCTGTCCTTAGCAGTGGTTTCCTAGCAGCTATTTTACCATGAAGGTCTGCTGCACAAAGTCTCCTCTTAACAGTTGTTGTAGAGATGTATCTGCTGCTAGAACTCTGTGTGGCATTGACCTGGTCTCTAGTCTGAGCTGCTGTTAACCTGCGATTTCTGAGGCTGGTGACTCGGATAAACTTATCCTCAGAAGCAGAGGTGACTCTTGGTCTTCCTTTCCTGGGACGGTCCTCATGTGAGCCAGTTTCTTTGTAGCGCTTGATGGTTTTTGCAACTGCACTTCAGGACACTTTCAAAGTTTGCCCAATTTTTCGGATTGACTGACCTTCATTTCTTAAAGTAATGATGGCCACTCGTTTTTCTTTACTTAGCTGCTTTTTTCTTGCCATAATACAAATTCGAACAGTCTATTCAGTAGGACTATCAGCTGTGTATCCACCAGACTTCTGCACAGCACCACTGATGGTTCCAACCCCATTTATAAAGCAAGAAATCCCACTTATTAAACCTGACAGGGCACACCTGTGAAGTGAAAACCATTTCCGGTGACTACCTCTTGAAGCTCATCAAGAGAATGCCAAGAGTGTGCAAAGCAGTCATCAAAGCAAAAGGTGGCTACTTTGAAGAACCTAGAATATAAGACATATTTTCAGTTGTTTCACACTTTTTTGTTAAGTATATAATTCCACATGTGTTAATTCATAGTTTTGATGCCTTCAGTGTGAATGTACAATTTTCAAAGTCATGAAAATACAGAAAAACCTTTAAATGAGAAGGTGTGTCCAAACTTTGGTCTGTACTGTAGCTATAGGGTGGACCCTGAGGATCAATTCCTCCTGTGGGCCCCAGACACCCCAGTCCGACACTGTATCTATCTATCTATCTATCTATCTATCTATCTATCTATCTATCTATCTATCTATCTATCTATCTATCTCATATCTATCCATCCATCCATTCATCATCTATCTTATTTCTAGCATAATAGAAACATTGTTACATGACGCTAAGATGACAGATGCATTCTCTCATCTCCTCCAGTTCACTGTAACTTTATGTTAAATATGAAAGCAGCAGATCCTGAATTTCCTGTCACACAGAATCCTCACAGACATGTCCGGGGGGCAGCCTCGTCCCTGCTATGTGCAGAGCAGATCTCACTGGAGGTCACAAGCGTCGCTGTCTTGTTGACATATTATTCCCTGATAACTGATGATGAGCTGTTCAGTTATTGTGTCTCAGGATCAGACATCATTGCTGTGTGATATTACTTTACAGAGAACCTGTCACCAGGTCAAAAGGGTGCAGTTTTTGCTCCCATTTCCGCTGTTCTCCTGAATATTCTGTTTTATTTTATTATTTTTATAAATTTTCCATATTGTTCCAGAGATACGGGATTTTTTATTTAGTGCTGATTTTTATGGTCTTTACAAAGGGGCATGGCTCACAGGATAATTATTCAGAGCAGCCTAATGACACGCCTCAGAGGATCCTGCAAGACACTCCCCAGAGGATCCTACAAGACACAACGCAGAGGAATCTTTGAGACATGTCCCAGAGGATCCTGTGAGACACGCCCCAGAGGATCCTGCGAGACACGCCCAGAGGATAAGACACTCCCCAGAGGATCCTACGAGACACAACGCAGAGGAATCTGTGAGACATGTCCCAGAGGATCCTGTGAGACACATCCCAGAGGAGCCTGTAAAACATGCCTCAGACTATCCTGCGAGACACGCCGCAGAAGATCCTGCGAGACACACCCCAGAGGATCCTTTGAGACTCGTCCCAGAGGATCCTGCGAGACACGCCCCAGAGGATCCTGCGAGACATGCCTCAGAGGATCCTGCAAAACATGCCCCAAAGGATCCTGCGAGATACGCCCCAGTGGATCCTGTGAGACACACTCCAGATGATCCTGTGAGACACACCCCAGAGCATCCTGTGAGACACGCCCCATTGTAAAGGCCATACAAATTAGCATGAAATAAAAAGACCCATATCTCTGGAACCGTATTGTGGCTTTTTAAAAAAAAAACATAAAAAATGGATTTCTCAGGTTAGTAGCGGGAATATAATGGGAGCAAGAACTGGTAATTTTGACCTGGTGAAAGGTTCTCTTTAAATGAGCATTATATTAGAGTCTATGGTGTTGGTGCTCTTGTAAAAATAATGGGAGTCACAGATTGCTGAAAATTCAACCAAGCCCATCCAGAGTCATCCTTAAAGTCAGTGCTCCCCAGCTGCTGCAGACCTGTAACCCTCAGCCTGCCTTAAAGCTGTCAGGGCAGGCTGAGGTTTGTAGTTTCAAAATAGGTTGGAGAGCCACTTTTTGGCAACCAGTGGCACAGTCAGTGGTGTGGCTATAGGGGGTACAGAAATAGCATTTTCACCTGAACCCTGGTGTATGAGGGAGGCACATCGGCCATGAGGGACCTGGCAACTCCCACCCATCTGAATTTTATGAGAGTATCACCAGGGGCGTAACTATAAAAAGTGCAGGGGAGCCTAAGGGGCCCAAAAAGTTGAAGTTTTTGCATTGAGGCCCATGAGCTCCGAGTTACGCCACTGAGTACCATATACCACGACAATGAATGGAGTGGTGGTGCACGTACTCGGCCATTGATCTATTCAAATGGACGGATGGATTGTCTACCCAGTGATCATCAACTTATCTCATATCCAGTTGATTGTTTATGTTGTTATGGCAGAACAGCCCCTCTAAACATGTTGGGGGCAGAGTTGCTTATCTAGGTCGTGCTCCTATATTGCAGCCATAGAGCAGTAACACAATACTCAGTTCCACCCTGGGGGCAATCATTGCGGTGTGACAGCTCCTTATCCCCCTTCCTGTGGCAGCAGGTTGCAAACACCATGGGTGGAACTCTCCCAGGTCTTGACAGCCTGGCCATGTGCATGAAGCCTGCGTCCTCTATACAGCAAACACTCCTGACATCTGGGGGGGGGGGGGTGTGCGGAGGAGTATGTGTGTGCTGGGGAGAGGAGGGGGGTGTTCTTTCTTTTTTTGGCTACAGGGGATGACTTCAGAAGCATGAATGAAAGTGGCTGTTGTCCTAAGGCTGCAGTGATTGGACACTGAGTGTGGGAAACCATGTGTTGGCTGCCATCCATACATTCACATGCAGAGGATGGGGTATAAAAAGAGCTTCAGACAATCACATTAAACAGAACCCTATCATGATGGCCCTGAACAGTGCGCTCTGCCCCATATCTAAGGACTATGCAGCAGATACCCTCACCACAAAAGGGAAAAATAGGGTAAATTCATATTAACGCCTTTTTTGTATATATTTTTTTATAATGTCAGTGTTACAATTGCTATAAAAAATATATATTATTCATCTTGACCAGATGAGAAAGCCAGTTGTAGAAAAGATGAGACGAGATCGCATTAATAGCAGCATCAACCAATTGCGTAAACTTCTAGAGCAAGAATTCCAGCTTCTCCAACCAGACTCCAAGCCAGAGAAGGCCGATGTCTTGGAAATAGCAGTCCAGTTCCTTAAACAGCAGCAGAGATGTATCCACCAAGGTAAATTTAAAAACAGCAAAAAAAAAAAAAAGTTTGCAAAACTTTTAGAATTGTAACATGTGCCCTCTAGTGGGTATTTTTGGTATTACATCACCTAACTACAATCTTATCTCCATAATCCCTGCTATAATTAACACTTTTCTATTGCATGAGGAATAAAAATGTGAAGATCTACAATACTATAAGCCTATGCTTCTTGATTGTATATGCATGTAAATGGATTGTTTCAAAATTATATATTTCAAGTGATAACTTGTAGGTCCTGGGCCCCATTGCAAAACATATGAGGGCTCATTCAGATGTCTGATTTTTTTCATGTATGAGAATACCGGAGTGATTATTCTGATAAGAGTTAGATCAAAGTGTGATCAGAGTGTGTTATGAAGGTCATCTTATTTTTTAGTATGTGGAGAAATTAAAAAAAAATTCTCCACCTTCTAAGTTCTGACAGTTTGTGAAAATCTCTGAACCAACAATTGGATCAAAATCAAACATGTCTCAGCTATGTTCCATGGACCACTCAGTCCGATGAAATAATCAGACATGTGAATGGCTCCATAGACTATCATAGGTATGAATGCTACTCATGAAAAACATGGATAGCACCAAATCGGACGTCTGAATGAACCCTAATAGTGACCATTGACCTTGCATCAAATATTACTCCTTATGTTCCAGATAGGCATACATATAGTATGTATTACATAGGACTGCAGTTTCCAGATGGCTTTGCAATGTTTTCACTAGTTTGATGTTCTTTTTCAGGAATGAAATCAGCTCATGGACCAGATCACCAGGAATACAGACATGGCTACTCCAAGTGTCTTTATGAAGCCCTCTCATATCTATCAGTCCATCACATGGGGCAGGAGGCACAGTTCAACTTACTGAATCACTTTCAGCAGCTGGAGAGCCATCTGAGAAATCTTAGCTACCTCCAGCCACCCCCTATGCAGCAGCAACAGCCTCTCATGGACAACACCAAGTTCTTGTGGAGACCCTGGTAGACGGATCCACATAATTTCTTAGAGCCATATCATTCATAAGTGGCGAGGACTTTCAAAAACTTGTGACTTTCTCTTACGTTCCCATCGGAAGATACGAGTGTCTGCTTCATAATGAAGAATAAAAGATGCACTTAAAGGGGACCTGTCAGTTGCTATAAATATGCATTTTTATAGTCTAATGTAAATGCCGCTGTTCTCCTGAATCCAGCGATGTTTCTCTTATGTTCTTACATTTTGCCATTCCTGAGATAAAGCCCCTTCTTCCCTGTATGTAAATTTAGCAAAGTGGGCATGATCATGAACTCTTCTTTGTGAAGACCACGCCCAGTTTGCTAAAAAGACTAGATTTATACACAGGAAAGAAGGGGCCATATCTCAGGAACAGAAAGGAGCAGGAACAAAAGAAAAATAACGTCGGATTTAGGAAAACAGCGGCATTTACAACAGACGAATAAAAAAGGTACATATTTATGGCACATGACAGATCCATTTTTAGTCAGTGATCTCGAAATGCAGTTCTCCAGCTGCTTCAAAGCTACAACTCCCAATGTATCTGACAGTTTAGAGTATGCTGAGAGTTGAAGGTTTGAACCCCTTATAGGGCCACAGGTTGGAAATTTCGGACTTAGATAATGAGATTTTGAAAGAGTTATTCTCTTTGAAGACAAATTGGGTTCCCCCTATTAAGACCCCAGAATAAAAATTCATTGCAAAGTGTGAATCACTCAGGGGAGAAACAGGAATAAAATAAGAGCAAAAACTGGCCAGGCCTCCTTTAACCCAATGACAGGACCTCTTTAAGTTCAATTCACACCATGTTTTATCTTTCCAGGTGCGAACACAGCTCAGCATCGGTGGTTGTAGCCATCGGACCTCCCATGAGGAGCTATTTGCAGTGTGAACACATTATCTAAAGGGGATGTTCAAAATGAACAACTCCTTTAAGTACCTAGATACAAATCCAATCTCCAGCATGAAGGGTTAACTATATATTAGGTCATCATTGTGAGCAAGCCCTTTCCATCAGTGGGAGCCAAGCCTGCAGACCAGTCCAATAATTTGGCAAGAACTGGACTGTGTTTAGCACATCCCCCATAGTGTAAAATATGATGCAGTTAATACACTTCTATAGTAGGTGCCATATTACTTAAAAGGGTTGTCCAGGCTTGGGGCTCATATCTGCAATCACTTTAGGTGCACACTGTCAGGATTCTCCGATGCTGGGAGCAGCGGTCATGTAACCGCAAGTATGCGTTCTAAATACATGAAGTCACATGCCGACTAGATGTGCACAGCTTTACTTGAGCGAGGCAGAACAAGTCTGGTTGGAATGTGGCAGGGAGCATGCAAATCGCATAGTTCCGGTCATATGACAGCCCCAGAGAATCCTCACAGCGCACCTGGACAACCCCTTTAAATACATAGACCCACATGTCGACTGTGTAGTGAACTATAAGTGGTCGGTGAATCCTTTATTGTTGCCTATGGCAACACTATAATAACTAGATTTAATGTATATCTATTAAATTATTGTGTTTTTATATTGGATAAACTTTGCAAATTTTGTACAGTTGATTAAGGGGTAATTGTCTTTAGAAAATGCATATGGGTGTAAATTTTTTAATCTTTGTCAAAAGCTTATAATAAATTTTTATTTCATAAAATGTGAATAATTGTGCAGTTTTTATTGTGCACTTGGGCAGTGGCTTTACTGCAGCTGAAAAACCAGTGGGTAAAGGAGTGGTACACTATTAAATAACATGGCTTCCTTTATCTAAATGCAGTGCCACACTTGTTCATTAAAGTAAAGAATTTTGCAGAAGTGTTATGCATTTACTTAGGATTTTTGGACTATGATTATAACTATGTTGCATTAACATCCACAAGGCTCCTCACTATTTTTTTTAGAAATTAAGTCATGTTTTGTTTTTTTCCAATCCTTGATCCTTGACAACTCCTTTAGACTAGTGTCTATACAATCTTCCTTTTCATTCCAGAAAATAATGAACGATTTTTTCAATGGTTTTTTATGTGTCCATTTTTTATGTCTGTTTTTCTACATCCACAATTTTTTTAAAAAAAAAAGAAAATAATAAGATGACCAAGTAATTTTCCGATGTTATTAATCGCAATATATTAGTTAAAAATTGATGCCGTACGAATGGTGTGTTTGGCATCTGTTTATTTTTAATGCACCCATTGAATTTGATCCAAAAATACTAGTGTATTTGAACTTTCAGCTTCTGTGGGAAAACGCTCACCTGAGCCACTATTTCTTTTGTACACAAGCAATATAAAAAAACAAAATAAGTGTTGTCTGAACGAGGCCACACACTGCCAATGGTAACCAATCAAATAGGATCTGCCTGGAGCAATGTTTGCACTTCCTAAATAAACTCTAATTGTGTTTTCAGTGCAAGAGCGCCACCTGCTGAAAAGCAAAAAAAATGCAACACAGGATTTTCATACATTCCCTTTAATGCAAAGTTGGTAACAGGACCCCTGCACTTCACTCAACCTCAGGATCCAAGGTCTGGTTGCAATTATTATCCCTACACCCTCTTAGCCAAGTGATATAGGAATAAACTTTCACGATCGGAAAGGCGCCTTTTGCTAATCATTGTTTCCATGAAGAGGAACAAGGAAAAAATAATTGTAAATCTACCAGCTATAATGCTGATCCTCATATATCAGGGGAGGGGGTGCATTCTAAACCCCTGCCTAGGGCACCAAGAGAGTGTGTGCGACCCCTAGGAATAAACCAAAACCCTTAGGTACTTATCTAGTAAATTTCTTGTAATCCAGCATCTAATAATTCATGGATTCTGCTAAATGGGAACTTTTTGTCCAGCACAAAGGAAAAATGTGAGTGCGAATAAATAATAATAATAAAATTAAAAAGACATATTTTTTAATTGTATTATTATTATTATTAATTTATTCATTTGTATATATATGCGTGTGTGTGAACCCAGCTCATAATACCTCCATTACCTCCATTCTTGCTGTGCATAGTGCTTCCCATGTACCTGAGCAACCCCCTCAGTAAACAATTACACAGCACAGGAAAATGCAAATTGTTTGCTACATTTAAATGCAGGAAAGTAAAGAGAACAACCAGTCTTATGAGCCTTGACTAGTGACCTAAAGCAGATACAGTATGGATAGCGGCAATAGTGCTCTGACTGCTCTGCATTTATACATATTTCTAGGTTTGTGCATTATTTTTTCCATACAGTAGTCGTATAGGAGAAAAGGCCTCTTATCTTCATCACATAATGAACATACAGTAAGCAGCACAGGTAGTGTGTAGTAAGCAGCACAGGTAGTGTGTAGTAAGCAGCACAGGTAGTCTGTAATAAGCAGGACAGGTAGTGTGTAGTAAGCAGCACAGGTAGTGTGTAGTAAGCAGCACAGGTAGTGTGTAATAAGCAACACAGGTAGTGTATAGTAAGCAGCACAGGTAGTGTGTAATAAGCAGGACAGGTAGTGTGTAGTAAGCAGGACAGGTAGTGTATAGTAAGCAGCACAGGTAGTGTATAGTAAGCAGCAAAGGTAGTGTGTAATAAGCAGGACAGGTAGTGTGTAGTAAGCAACACAGGTAGTGTATAGTAAGCAGCACAGGTAGTGTGTAATAAGCAGGACAGGTAGTGTGTAGTAAGCAGGACAGGTAGTGTGTAGTAAGCAGCACAGGGAGTGTGTAGTAAGCAGCACAGGTAGTGTGTAGTAAGCAGCACAGGTAGTGTGTAGTAAGCAGGACAGGTAGTGTGTAGTAAGCAGCACAGGTAGTGTATAGTAAGCAGCACAGGTAGTGTGTAGTAAGCATGACAGGTAGAGTGTAGTAAGCAGCACAGGTAGTGTGTAGTAAGCATGACAGGTAGAGTGTAGTAAGCAGCACAGGTAGTGTGTAGTAAGCAGCACAGGTAGTGAGTAGTAAGCAGCACAGGTAGTGTGCAGTAAGCAGAACAGGTAGTGTGTAGTAAGCAGCACAGGTAGTGTATAGTAAGTAGCACAGGTAGTGTGTAGTAAGCAGGACAGGTAGTGTTTAATAAGCAGGACGGGTAGTGTGTAGTAAGCAGGACAGGTAGTATGTAGTAAGCAGGACAGGTAGTGTGTAATAAGCAGCACAGGTAGTGTGTAATAAGCAGCACAGGTAGTGTGTAGTAAGCAGCACAGGTAGTGTTTAGTAAGCAGGACAGGTAGTGTGTAGTAAGCAGGACAGGTAGTGTGTAGTAAGCAGCACAGGTAGTGTGTAGTAAGCATGAAAGGTAGTGTGTAGTAAGCAGGACAGGTAGTGTGTAGTAAGCAGGACAGGTAGTGTGTAATAAGCAGCACAGGTAGTGTGTAGTAAGCAGCACAGGTAGTGTTTAGTAAGCAGGACAGGTAGTGTGTAGTAAGCAGGACAGGTAGTGTGTAGTAAGTGTGACACCCCAGGGGTCTGGTTGCCACAGTGATAGAGATATTACGTCTGAGAGCAGGTGGGAGGTCCTTTGGTCAGGGATCCTGTGCATGCCACACCTCCTGCCCAGTCTTGGGAGGGGAAGAACTTCCCCTATATAAACCCGGGGCTGAAGCAGGGTGAGCAGTCAAGGAGAGTAGAGACAAGAAACAGTCACAGGAAGAAACAGCAGAAGCTCAGTGGGAGCAATACTACTACAAGTCAGGGGCTGGCAGCTGCAGAGCTCGCCCTGACTGAGAAGCTTTCTTACCGGACCCGGCGTCCGAGGCTGTGGGGACTAACTCTTACCCAGCAGCAGAAGCCGACCGGCAGGGGATTTCAGGTCCTCAGGCCCAGAAACCCGAAGGCACGGTCACACGCGTGGGACCAGCGCCGCCATCGTGGAGCGGAAGCCATTAGAAGGCCCCGAGTCACCGGCCATACGGGTGAGCACCACACGGTACACTCAGGGACGTGGGCTACTTATATCCGCTTCTAGCAAGGTAGCCAGAAGAGTACAGTCAGTTTGGGAGGCCTACAACTCCGCCTGGCCAGGGGAGATCCCATCTGCTCAAGGACTGACCAGGCCCCGTTCGCTAGCAAGTACTCCGGGAGGGTCTATCGTTGTTACCAGTAAAGACCCTGAATTACACCGCACCGTCTCTGAGTGGTTCCTGCTACCCTCATCTTCCACGTCGGCTGCCCTGAGGCCATACCCCTCCCGTTGGGGGTTATACTATCACGCTGCACAATTCTACACCGGCCTCAGCGGTCTGCCCTGCAGCGGCAGCTCCATAGCTGCAAATCAACGGGTGGCGTAGTCGACTCTCAAATAACATCTATCAAGACTGCCACACACTGAGTTGACTCCCTGGGCACGGACCGGGTCCCCGCCACTCGGAGACTACAACCCTCATCTGATCCGGTTCCGGGTAAGCCCCCGTGCGCGAGACGCTGCGCGACACAGCAGGCCCAGGGGCGCGTCAACTTTGGCGTAGTCGGCAGGATTTCGTGCCCGCAACCACCGGGTACTGCGTGCCTGAAAAATAGACTTTTAAAACTTACCATCCGTGAAGTTTTCCCGCCATCGGTGAAGATTCCCGCCATCCGGCGCCATTTTCAGCCTTCTTCCCGCCATCTGTGAAGATTCCCGCCATCCGGCGCCATCTTCAGCCTTCTTCCCGCCATCCGTGGAGTTTTCCCGCCGTTGGACGCCATCTTGAGGACGCCGCGCGGGAAGAAGAGGGGCGTGGACTCCGAAAGCGCGCGAGAACTGAAGCCCCGCCTCACGTCCGGACGTTGCGTAAGGTCCTGGAAGGAGCCCAGCAGACGCCGACGTCACCGGAGCGCGACGGAAGGTCCTCAACCCTGACGATCTACTGCGGAGCCGCGGCCTACGGAACAGGATCATCGCAAGGTAGGCCACGGTCCACTAGGGGGGAGGAAGATGTCGGATGCGGAGGAGAGCTTCATTGCCTCAACCCCCGCCAGCGCCACCGCTGCTGCAGTTATGCCCTTCACCATGCCCTATATCCCGGGAGCAGCTTGGCTACCCCAGTACTCAGGGGAGTCACATACCCTGCATGACTTTAGAGAAAAGCTGGATAGCCTCTTCCAGGTGTACCCCCTCACAGAAGAGCAAAAAGTGAGCATCCTGGTGGCCCAACTAACCGGGGCAGCCAAAAGGGAAGTAAAATCCTGGCCACCTGGGAGGAAGACTGTCGCAGGGATACTAACCCGGCTGAAGGATACCTTTGATACCCGCACCTCAGCCGAGATTAAGCTTAGATTCTACGGGTGCAAGCAGCGAGCGCATGAGAGTATAAGGGACTATGCACTAAACCTACAAGAGGCCCTGAGGGCCATTAAGCAGACCGACCCTGATGGAGTGGGAAACGAGGACAGGCTGTTGACCGAACAATTTATAGAGGGACTATATTGTAATGCCCACCGAACCCAGTTGCGGGCGATGGCCTTACAGGATCCCCATCTGGGCTTTGCACAGTTCAAGGACAGAGCCATCCGGGTGCTCCGAGAACCGGCACCGGGTGGCGTTGTGACCCACAGGCGCCCAGCTATCACTTACCACCAGGAGGCGGCGCCCTTGTCGGCAGGGCCTGTGGGAGCTGATGCGCAGGCTTTGGACAATGACCCGGCTCCAGACCTACACCATCAGGTCCAAGAGCTAGCTAAGAGCGTTGCTGCGCTAACCCGAACTGTGCAGTCTTTACAGGTTTCCACCCCAGGGAAGATCCAGCTGGCATCCGGACCGGAGGACATCCCGTGGCGTCGACCAAGGAGGACCCCACCGGCCAGAGGAAGACCCAGTGACCGATACAGCGAAGACGGACGACCCATCTGCCGCCGCTGCAATCAACCCGGACATATGGCAAGGTACTGTTCTTTAAACGGGCACAACCTGGGGTAGAGGGCCAACCCCCAGGAAAAAGATCACCAGGCCCATCGAACTGGCGCGACAGATATGTGGGAGGACGTCCAGTCTTGCCTGTGGTATTGGATGGCATTCCCATGAGTGCCCTACTGGACACCGGGTCACAGGTCACCACCATCCCGTACGTGCTCTTTAAGCAGTACTGGAATGACTCGGATATTACCCGCTACCCTGACGACGACTTGAGTATCATCGCCAGCAATGGCCAGCCCGTGCCACAGATCGGATTTAAAGAGGTGACCATCAAAATCGGTAGAGTTGAACTGGCAGCACAGGGACTGATCATTGTAGATATTGACAAACATGAGAGTCACCCAAAAATAACTCTAGGAACTAATGTAATTGAAAATTGTCTTGCAGAGGTGATTTTCCTTTTACAGCAGGTTGCCAAGAACGCCAGCTCCGGCGAGCAGCGGGTGCTCCAGAAAGAGATCTGGGCACTGATGCGACGGCAACAGGTGGAACTCTCCGGCGGTGAGATTGGTAGCGTAAGAATGTGTGACCCTTTTCCTATTGCCATGCCCCCAAAAAGTGAAATGATGATTTGGTGCCGGGCAGCTATTGGTCTGAGAGGTAGAGATTACCAGGCAATGGTAGAACCAGTTTACTCAGACAGTAGGCCCACCATCTTGACAGCACGGGGGGTGGTTAATGTACGCCATGGGAGGGTGCCCGTTCGCATAATCAATATCGGGAAGAGGGAAGTGTACCTGCCCCGGTATGCCACGCTAGCCAAATTATATACCATTAACCAAAATGCTATACAATCTGTGGAACCCTTGCCTCCATCTCACCCGGAGGAAGGTAACGGCTCTAAGAAAACAATGGAGGACTGGTGTCAGCAACTACATTTGGGTACTGACTCCACTCCCTCACATCAGAAACAGGGAGTCTATCGGGTGGTTCGAGAGTACGAGAGAGTGTTTAGTAAACACCCGTTAGACTTCGGGCGAGTCAAGGGGGTAGAACACCACATCCCCACGGGAGACCATCCTCCCATAAAAGAGAGGTATCGACCCGTACCCCCTGCACACTACCAACACGCCAAGGGGATGCTTAGAGACATGAAGGAGGCTGGGGTGATCAGGGATAGCTGTAGCCCCTGGGCAGCTCCACTAGTCTTAGTCAGAAAAAAAGACAACACCATGAGGATGTGTGTAGATTACCGGAAAATCAACCGTATCACACACAAGGATGCGTACCCCTTACCAAGGATAGAGGAGTCATTGGCTGCTTTAAGATCTGCTAACTTCTTCTCTACCTTGGATCTCACTAGCGGGTACTGGCAGGTTCCTGTAGCAGAGGCGGACCGGGAGAAGACCGCATTCACCACCCCGATGGGACTTAGCGAGTTCACCTGCATGCCGTTCGGACTCTGCAACGCACCAGGAACCTTCCAACGACTAATGGAGTGTTGTCTGGGCCACAGAAACTTCGAGACGGTCCTGTTGTACCTGGACGATGTCATCGTATATTCCAAGACGTATGAGGACCACCTGAAACACCTGGCGGAAGTGTTCGAAGCTCTGGCAAGTTACGGCCTAAAGGTGAAACCCTCCAAGTGTCACCTCCTGAAACCAAAGGTGCAGTACCTGGGACACGTGGTGAGCGCTGACGGAGTGGCTCCCGACCCTGATAAGATCACCGCAATTAAGGAATGGCCAAGCCCCTCCAGCGTAAAAGAAGTGCGGCAGTTCCTCGGGTTGGTAGGCTACTACCGAAGGTTTATTCCCGGTTTCACCAAAAAGGCAGCACCTATGCAGGACCTCCTGATAGGCCAGTCCCGGAAGGCCAAGAACCAGAAGCCGCCCTTCAAATGGGAGGAGCTGGAAGAAGAATCTTTCCGCCAGCTGAAGATGGCCCTCACGGGGGACGAAATCCTGGCGTACCCGGATTCTAGCCAGCCCTTTATCCTCTACACCGATGCCAGTAACATCGGGCTAGGAGCCGTACTGTCCCAGATCCAGCAGGGGAAGGAACGAGTAATCGCCTACGCCAGCCGAAAACTGCGACCCACCGAAAGGAACCCCGAGAATTACAGCTCATTTAAGTTAGAGTTCCTGGCCGTAGTATGGGCAGTCACCGAGCGCTTTAAGCATTACCTCGCTTCTTCCCGGTTCACCGTGTACACGGATAACAACCCGTTGACACACCTGGACACGGCAAGACTCGGTGCCCTGGAGCAGAGGTGGATGGCCCGTCTGTCCAACTACGAGTTCACAATCAAATACCGGGCAGGACGCTCCAATACCAACGCGGACGCCCTGTCCAGGATGCCCAACCTGCCGGACGGAGGAGAAGATCCGGAGGGACTGGAAGAAGTTGAACTCCCTGCGTTCCACCGTCATGGGACTATCCAGTATTCCCACCGGGTAAGGAGTAAGCAGGCTGCTACGTTGAACCCCTTACCCCACTACAACTGGGCGGAAACGCAAGACAGCGACCCTGCCATCCGACTGGTGAAGGAGATGCTGACTCGGCCGGAGGCTCGCCTTGAACCAGACGCTCCGGAGGAAGCCAAACAACTATGGGCAGAGAAGAGTCGACTGTTCCTTTACAAAGGGAAGTTGTGCCGCAGAATGGTTAACTCCCGGACGCATGAATTACTCTGGCAAGTAGTGGTGCCACGAAGAGACGCAGCCATGGTGATGGAGGCATACCACGACGGAGCTGGACACTTCGGGTGGAAGAAGCTGGAGTTCCTGCTGCGCGAGCGGTTCCACTGGGTAGGCATGAGGGGAACCATCGAGAAGTGGTGCAGAGACTGTGGCCCGTGCAACCTGAGAAGGAAGGACCGTGCCAGCCAGAAGACTCCCCTGCAGTCCATCGTCACCCGGCAACCGTTGGAACTGGTAGCCTTGGATCATGTAAAACTGACCCCAAGCAGAAGTGGCTACGTCTACGCGTTAACCATCGTGGATCATTACTCCCGGTTTCTGGTTGTCGTCCCCGTCAAGGACTTAACGGCTCAAACAGCAGCTAGAGCCTTCCAGCAGCACTTTTGCCGTCCACACGGGTACCCGGACCAAGTGCTGACGGACCAGGGACCTGCCTTTGAAGCGGAGGTCTTCCAGGAATTCTGCAATCTGTATGGCTGCCGGAAGATAAGGACGACACCCTACCATCCGCAAACTAATGGACTTTGTGAGAAAATGAACCAGGTGGTAATGGATCTTCTAAAAACGTTGCCCCTGGAAGAACGCAGTCTGTGGCCTGAGAAGTTGCCCGATCTGGTGGACCTATACAACCACATCCCGGTAGGTTCCACCAACTGTACCCCGGCTTACCTAATGAGGGCAAGACCTGGTAAGTTACCTGTTGACCTGGAAATGGGAGTCCTGACACCCGAGGACACTTCACCAGAAGCAGACTGGGACACAGAGAGGCAGCAGCAGTACCGGAGAGTACAGGAGAGCGTGGAGCGAAGTCTCTGTCAGGCTAGGGAAAGACAAGAGAAAACTTACAACCAGTATGCTCCCGCTGTTCCCCTGGTACCCGGAGAGCAGGTCTTGAAGAGGAAGAGACGGCTCCACAAGTTGGACGACCAGTGGGAGAAGGACCCGTACACCGTACTGCCCTCAAGCCACGACAACCCAAAGGTCTGTACCATCAGTAAAGACGGAGGGGAAACCACAGCCATTGTATCCCGGGATCACCTGAAGAAGTGTCCCGAACAGCTACGGAACCCAGAAGGAGAGCAAGAAGACCCTCGACCCGTAGAGGAAAGGGAAGATATGGTTAGTACTGTGCTCGGAGACTTCCCTCGGTCTTGGACTCAAGTCAATGGTGCAGTTGTGGTACCCGTACTCACCTTCCTCCAACCAGCATCCCAAGCACCTACGGAGCAACAGGTAGAGCTGGAAGAACAGCCGGTCCAGGAGGCAGAAGACTCCACACAAGCAGAACAGGAGGATCAACCCTCTGCTTATAGTGAGCCTGCCGTACCCCTAGTGAGACAAAGAGCCGGTAGACAGCTGCCCAGTTTACCCTTGACAGCTCCTACACCCTGTAGTTCAGGGCCAGACAGTCAGCTCCGTAGGTCCACTAGGGCCACTAGAGGCCAGTTACCCGCACACTGGAGGATTTGAAGTGTATAAATTGTTTTATTTATGTTTATCTGTGTATTGTTGCTTGTGTATAATTTTGTGTTTCCAGTTATTTTTAGGAGTCCTTGGTGGATTTACCGGGAATCCTTGTACATAGTTGGAGCGTAACCCAGGATGGACTAGAGACTGTTAAGGACTCGGGGTAGGACAGACCCTTACCTGGTTACGTCTCCCTGTTTTGGTGAAATGGACACCTTGCTTTCTTCAAAGACTGCACCCGGTTGCGGACACGCCGCAACCAGCTTATGTGTTTTTCTTATTGTATTGTTATTGTTATACCTTGTTATGTTTTTCTAAAAAAATATGTTTAGTCTCGGAGTACTAAATTTCACTAGGGGGGAATGTGACACCCCAGGGGTCTGGTTGCCACAGTGATAGAGATATTACGTCTGAGAGCAGGTGGGAGGTCCTTTGGTCAGGGATCCTGTGCATGCCACACCTCCTGCCCAGTCTTGGGAGGGGAAGAACTTCCCCTATATAAACCCGGGGCTGAAGCAGGGTGAGCAGTCAAGGAGAGTAGAGACAAGAAACAGTCACAGGAAGAAACAGCAGAAGCTCAGTGGGAGCAATACTACTACAAGTCAGGGGCTGGCAGCTGCAGAGCTCGCCCTGACTGAGAAGCTTTCTTACCGGACCCGGCGTCCGAGGCTGTGGGGACTAACTCTTACCCAGCAGCAGAAGCCGACCGGCAGGGGATTTCAGGTCCTCAGGCCCAGAAACCCGAAGGCACGGTCACACGCGTGGGACCAGCGCCGCCATCGTGGAGCGGAAGCCATTAGAAGGCCCCGAGTCACCGGCCATACGGGTGAGCACCACACGGTACACTCAGGGACGTGGGCTACTTTTATCCGCTTCTAGCAAGGTAGCCAGAAGAGTACAGTCAGTTTGGGAGGCCTACAACTCTGCCTGGCCAGGGGAGATCCCATCTGCTCAAGGACTGACCAGGCCCCGTTCGCTAGCAAGTACTCCGGGAGGGTCTATCGTTGTTACCAGTAAAGACCCTGAATTACACCGCACCGTCTCTGAGTGGTTCCTGCTACCCTCATCTTCCACGTCGGCTGCCCTGAGGCCATACCCCTCCCGTTGGGGGTTATACTATCACGCTGCACAATTCTACACCGGCCTCAGCGGTCTGCCCTGCAGCGGCAGCTCCATAGCTGCAAATCAACGGGTGGCGTAGTCGACTCTCAAATAACATCTATCAAGACTGCCACACACTGAGTTAACTCCCTGGGCACGGACCGGGTCCCCGCCACTCGGAGACTACAACCCTCATCTGATCCGGTTCCGGGTAAGCCCCCGTGCGCGAGACGCTGCGCGACACAGCAGGCCCAGGGGCGCGTCATAAGCAGGACAGGTAGTGTGTAATAAGCAGCACAGGTAGTGTGTACTAAGCAGGACAGGTAGTGTGTAGTAAGCAGCACAGGTAGTGTGTAGTAAGCAGGACAGGTAGTGTATAGTAAGTAGAACAGGTAGTGTGTAGTAAGCAGCACAGGTAGTGTGTAGTAAGCAGGACAGGTAGTGTATAGTAAGTAGAACAGGTAGTGTGTAGTAAGCAGCACAGGTAGTGTGTAGTAAGCAGCACAGGTAGTGCGTAGTAAGCAGGACAGGTAGTGTATAGTAAGTAGCACAGGTAGTGTGTAGTAAGCAGGACAGGTAGTTTGTAGTGAGCAGGACAGGTAGTGTGTAATAAGCAGCACAGGTAGTGTGTAATAAGCAGCACAGGTAGTGTGTAGTAAGCAGCACAGGTAGTGTTTAGTAAGCAGGACAGGTAGTGTGTAGTAAGCAGGACAGGTAGTGTGTAGTAAGCAGCACAGGTAGTGTGTAGTAAGCATGAAAGGTAGTGTGTAGTAAGCAGGACAGGTAGTGTGTAGTAAGCAGGACAGGTAGTGTGTAATAAGCAGCACAGGTAGTGTGTAGTAAGCAGCACAGGTAGTGTTTAGTAAGCAGGACAGGTAGTGTGTAGTAAGCAGGACAGGTAGTGTGTAGTAAGCAGGACAGGTAGTGTGTAATAAGCAGCACAGGTAGTGTGTACTAAGCAGGACAGGTAGTGTGTAGTAAGCAGCACAGGTAGTGTGTAGTAAGCATGACAGGTAGAGTATAGTAAGCAGCACAGGTAGTGTGTAGTAAGCAGCACAGGTAGTGCGTAGTAAGCAGGACAGGTAGTGTATAGTAAGTAGAACAGGTAGTGTGTAGTAAGCAGCACAGGTAGTGTGTAGTAAGCAGCACAGGTAGTGCGTAGTAAGCAGGACAGGTAGTGTATAGTAAGTAGCACAGGTAGTGTGTAGTAAGCAGGACAGGTAGTTTGTAGTGAGCAGGACAGGTAGTGTTTAATAAGCAGGACAGGTAGTGTGTAGTAAGCAGGAAAGGAAGTGTGTAGTAAGCAGGACAGGTAGTGTGTAGTAAGCAGGACAGGTAGGGTGTAATAAGCAGCACAGGTAGTGTGTAATAAGCAGCACAGATAGTGTGTAGTAAGCAGCACAGGTAGTGTTTAGTAAGCAGGACAGGTAGTGTGTAGTAAGCAGGACAGGTAGTGTGTAGTAAGCAGCACAGGTAGTGTGTAGTAAGCAGGACAGGTAGTGTGTAGTAAGCAGGACAGGTAGTGTGTAATAAGCAGCACAGGTAGTGTGTAATAAGCAGCACAGGCAGTGAGTAGTAAGCAGCACAGGAAGCGTGTAGTAAGCAGGACAGGTAGAGTGTAGTAAGCAGGACAGGTAGTGTGTAGTAAGCAGGACAGGTAGTGTGTAGTAAGCAGCATAGGAAGTGTGTAGTAAGCAGCACAGGTAGTGTGTAGTAAGCAGCACAGGTTGTGTGTAATAAGCAGCACAGGTAGTGTCTAGTAAGCAGGACAGGTAGTGTGTAGTAAGCGGGACAGGTAGTGTTTAGTAAGTAGCACAGGTAGTGTGTAGTAAGCAGGACAGGTAGTGTGTACTAAGAAGGACAGGTAGTGTGTAGTAAGAAGCACAGGAAGTGTGTAGTAAGCAGCACAGGTAGTGTGTAGTAAGCAGCACAGGTTTTGTGTAATAACCAGCACAGGTAGTGTGTAGTAACCAGGACAGGTAGTGTGTAGTAAGCAGCACAGGTAGCGTGTAATAAGCAGCACAGGTTGAGTGTAGTAAGCAGGACAGATAGTCTGTAGTAAGCAGGACAGGTAGTGTGTAGTAAGCAGCACAGGTACTGTGTAGTAAGCAGGAGAGGTAGTGTGTAGTAAGCAGCACTGGTAGTGTATAGTAAGCAGGACAGGTAGTATGTAGTAAGCAGGACAGGTAGTGTGTAGTAAGCAGCACAGGTAATGTGTAGTAAGCAGCACAGGTAGTGTGTAATAAGCAGCACAGGTAGTGTGTAGTAAACAGGACAGGTAGTGTGTAGTAAGCAGGACAGGTAGTGTATAGTAAGCAGCACAGGTAGTGTGTAGTAAGCAGCACAGGTAGTGTGTAGTAAACAGCACAGGTAGTGTGTAGTAAGCACCACAGGTAGTGTGAAATAAGCAGCACAGGTAGTGTGTAGTAAGCAGGACAGGTAGTGTGCAGTAAGCAGCACAGGTAGTGTGTAGTAAGCAGCACAGATAATGTGTAGTGAGCAGCACAGGTAGTGTGTAGTTAGCAGCACAGGTAGTGTGTAGTAAGCAGCAGAGGTAGTGTGTAGTAAACATCACAGGTAGTGTGTAGTAAGCAGCACAGGTAGTGTGTAGTAAGCAGCACAGGTAGTGTGTAGTAAGCAGCACAGGTAGTGTGTAGTAAGAAGCACTGGTAGTGTATAGTAAGCAGGACAGGTAGTATGTAGTAAGCAGGACAGGTAGTGTGTAGTAAGCAGCACAGGTAATGTGTAGTAAGCAGCACAGGTAGTGTGTAATAAGCAGCACAGGTAGTGTGTAGTAAACAGGACAGGTAGTGTGTAGTAAGCAGGACAGGTAGTGTATAGTAAGCAGCACAGGTAGTGTGTAGTAAGCAGCACAGGTAGTGTGTAGTAAGCAGCACAGGTAGTGTGTAGTAAGCACCACAGGTAGTGTGAAATAAGCAGCACAGGTAGAGTGTAGTAAGCAGGACAGGTAGTGTGTAGTAAGCAGCACAGGTAGTGTGTAGTAAGTAGCACAGGTAGTGTGTAGTAAGCAGCACAGATAATGTGTAGTGAGCAGCACAGGTAGTGTGTAGTTAGCAGCACAGGTAGTGTGTAGTAAGCAGCAGAGGTAGTGTGTAGTAAACATCACAGGTAGTGTGTAGTAAGCAGCACAGGTAGTGTGTAGTAAGCAGCACAGGTAGTGTGTAGTAAGCAGCACAGGTAGTGTGTAGTAAGAAGCACTGGTAGTGTATAGTAAGCAGGACAGGTAGTATGTAGTAAGCAGGACAGGTAGTCTGTAGTAAGCAGCACAGGTAATGTGTAGTAAGCAGCACAGGTAGTGTGTAATAAGCAGCACAGGTAGTGTGTAGTAAACAGGACAGGTAGTGTGTAGTAAGCAGGACAGGTAGTGTATAGTAAGCAGCACAGGTAGTGTGTAGTAAGCAGCACAGGTAGTGTGTAGTAAGCACTACAGGTAGTGTGAAATAAGCAGCACAGGTAGTGTGTAGTAAGCAGCACAGGTAGTGTGTAGTAAGCAGCACAGGTAGTGTGTAGTAAGTAGCACAGGTAGTGTGTAGTAAGCAGCACAGATAATGTGTAGTGAGCAGCACAGGTAGTGTGTAGTTAGCAGCACAGGTAGTGTGTAGTAAGCAGCACAGGTAGTGTGTAGTAAACATCACAGGTAGTGTGTAGTAAGCAGCACAGGTAGTGTGTAGTAAGCAGCACAGGTAGTGTGTAGTAAGCAGCACAGGTAGTGTATAGTAAGTAGCACAGGGAGTGTGTAGTAAGCATGACAGGTAGTGTGTAGTAAGTAGCACAGGTAGTGTGTAGTAAGCAACACAGATAATGTGTAGTGAGCAGAACAGGTAGTGTGTAGTTAGCAGCACAGGTAGTGTGTACTAAGCAGGACAGGTAGTGTGTAATGAGCAGCACAGGTAGTGTGTAATGAGCAGCACAGGTAGTGTGTAGTGAGCAGCATAGGTAGTGTGTACTAAGCAGGACAGGTAGTGTGTAATGAGCAGCACAGGTAGTGTGTAATGAGCAGCACAGGTAGTGTGTAGTAAGCAGCACAGGTAGTGTGTAGTAAGTAGCACAGTTAGTGTGTAGTAAGCCGCACAGGTAGTGTGTAGTGAGCAGGACAGGTAGTGTTAAATAAGCAGCACAGGTAGTGTGTAGTAAGCAGCACAGGTAGTGTGTAGTTAGCAGCACAGGTAGTGTGTAGTAAGCAGCAGAGGTAGTGTGTAGTAAACATCACAGGTAGTGTGTAGTAAGCAGCACAGGTAGTGTGTAGTAAGCAGCACAGGTAGTGTGTAGCAAGCAGCACAGGTAGTGTGTAGTAAGAAGCACTGGTAGTGTATAGTAAGCAGGACAGGTAGTATGTAGTAAGCATGACAGGTAGAGTGTAGTAAGCAGCACAGGTAGTGTGTAGTAAGCAGGACAGGTAGTGTTAAATAAGCAGCACAGGTAGTGTGTAGTAAGCAGCACAGGTAGTGTGTAATAAGCAGCACAGGTAGTGTTTAGTAAGCAGGACAGGTAGTGTGTAGTAAGCAGGACAGGTAGTGTGTAGTAAGCAGCACAGGTAGTGTGTAGTTAGCAGCACAGGTAGTGTGTAGTAAGCAGCACAGGTAGTGTGTAGTAAGCAGGACAGGTAGTGTGTAATAAGCAGCACTGGTAGTGTGTAGTAAACATCACAGGTAGTGTGTAGTAAGCAGCACAGGTAGTGTGTAGTAAGCAGCACAGGTAGTGTGTAGTAAGCAGCACAGGTAGTGTATAGTAAGTAGCACAAGTAGTGTGTAGTAAGCATGACAGGTAGTGTGTAGAAAGTAGCACCGGTAGTGTGTAGTAAGCAGCACAGATAATGTGTAGTGAGCAGAACAGGTAGTGTGTAGTTAGCAGCACAGGTAGTGTGTAATGAGCAGCACAGGTAGTGTGTAGTGAGCAGCATAGGTAGTGTGTAGTAAGCAGGACAGGTAGCGTGTAATGAGCAGCACAGGTAGTGTGTAATGAGCAGCACAGGTACTGTGCAGTAAGCAGCACAGGTAGTGTGTAGTAAGTAGCACAGTTAGTGTGTAGTAAGCCGCACAGGTAGTGTGTAGTGAGCAGGACAGGTAGTGTTAAATAGGCAGCACAGGTAGTGTGTAGTAAGCAGCACAGGTAGTGTATAGTAAGTAGCACAGGTAGTGTGTAGTAAGCAGGACAGGTAGAGTGTAATAAGCAGGACAGGTAGTGTGCAATAAGCAGGACAGGTAGTGTGTAGTAAGCAGCACAGGTAGTGTGTAATAAGGAGCACAGGTAATGTGTAATAAGCAGCACAGGTAGTGTGTAGTAAGCAGGACAGGTAGTGAGTAATAAGCAGCACAGGTAGTGTGTAATAAGCAGCACAGGTAGTGTGTAGTAAGCAGGACAGGTAGTGTGTAATAAGGAGCACAGGTAATGTGTAATAAGCAGCACAGGTAGTGTGTAGTAAGCAGGACAGGTAGTGAGTAATAAGCAGCACAGGTAGTGTGTAATAAGCAGCACAGGTAGTGTGTAGTAAGCAGCACAGGTAGTGTGAAGTAAGCAGCACAGGAGTTGTGTAGTAAGCAGGACAAGTAGTGTGTAGTAAGCAGCACAGGTAGTGTGTAGTGAGCAGGACAGGTAGTGTTAAAAAGGCAGCACAGGTAGTGTGTAGTAAGCAGCACAGGTAGTGTGTAGTAAGCAGCACAGGTAGTGTATAGTCAGTAGCACAGGTAGTGTGTAGTAAGCAGGACAGGTAGAGTGTAATAAGCAGGACAGGTAGTGTGCAATAAGCAGGACAGGTAGTGTGTAATAAGCAGGACAGGTAGTGTGTAGTAAGCAGCACGGGTAGTGTGTAGTAAGCAGCACATGTAGTGTGTAGTAAGCAGGACAGGTAGTGTGTAATAAGCAGCACAGGTAATGTGTAATAAGCAGCACAGGTAGTGTGTAGTAAGCAGGACAGGTAGTGTGGAGTAACCAGCACAGGTAGTGTGTAGTAAGCAGCACAGGTAGGGTGTAGTAAGCAGCACAGGTAGTGTGCAGTAAGAAGGACAGGTAGTGTGCAGTGAGCAGGACAGGTAGTGTTTAATAAGCAGCACAGGTAGTGTGTAGTAAGCAGGACAGGTAGTGTGTAATAAGCAGCACAGGTAGTGTGTAATAAGCAGCACAGGTAGTGTGTAATAAGCAGGACAGGTAGTGCGTAATATGCAGCACAGGTAGTGAGTAGTAAGCAGCACAGGTAGTGTGTAGTAAGCAGCACAGGTAGTGTATAGTAAGTAGCACAGGTAGTGTGTAGTAAGCAGGACAGGTAGTGTGTAGTGAGCAGGACATGTAGTGTTTAATAAGCAGCACAGGTAGTGTGTAGTAAGCAGGACAGGTAGTGTGTAATAAGCACCACAGGTAGTGTGTAATAAGCAGGACAGGTAGTGTGTAGTAAGCAGGACAGGTAGTGTGGAGTAAGCAGCACAGGTAGTGTGTAGTAAGCAGCACAGGTAGTGTGTAGTAAGCAGCACAGGTAATGTGTAATAAGCAGCACAAGTAGTGTGTAATAAGCAGCACACGTAGTGTGTAGTAAACAGGACACGTAGTGTGTAGTAAGCAGGACAGGTAGTGTATAGTAAGCAGCACAGATAGTGTGTAGTAAGCAGCACAGGTAGTGTGTAGTAAGCAGGACAGGTAGTGTGTAATAAGCAGCACAGGTAGTGTGTAATAAGCAGCACAGGTAGTGTGTAATAAGCAGGACAGGTAGTGCGTAATATGCAGCACAGGTAGTGAGTAGTAAGCAGCACAGGTAGTGTATAGTAAGTAGCACAGGTAGTGTGTAGTAAGCAGGACAGGTAGTGTGTAGTGAGCAGGACATGTAGTGTTTAATAAGCAGCACAGGTAGTGTGTAGTAAGCAGGACAGGTAGTGTGTAATAAGCACCACAGGTAGTGTGTAATAAGCAGGACAGGTAGTGTGTAGTAAGCAGGACAGGTAGTGTGGAATAAGCAGCACAGGTAGTGTGTAGTAAGCAGCACAGGTAGTGTGTAGTAAACAGCACAGGTAATGTGTAATAAGCAGCACAAGTAGTGTGTAATAAGCAGCACACGTAGTGTGTAGTAAACAGGACACGTAGTGTGTAGCAAGCAGGACAGGTAGTGTATAGTAAGCAGCACAGATAGTGTGTAGTAAGCAGCACAGGTAGTGTGTAGTAAGCAGCACAGGTAGTGTGTAGCAAGCAGCACAGGTAGTGTGAAATAAGCAGCACAGGTAGTGTGTAGTAAGCAGGACAGGTAGTGTGTAGTAAGCAGAACAGGTAGTGTGTAGTAAGTAGCACAGGTAGTGTGTAGTAAGCAGCACAGATAATGTGTAGTGAGCAGCACAGGTAGTGTGTAGTTAGCAGCACAGGTAGTGTGTAGTAAGCAGGACAGGTAGTGTATAGTAAGCAGCACTGATAATGTGTAGTGAGCAGCACAGGTAGTGTGTAGTTAGCAGCACAGGTAGTGTGTAGTAAGTAGCACAGGTAGTGTGTAGTAAGCAGCACAGATAATGTGTAGTGAGCAGCACAGGTAGTGTGTAGTTAGCAGGACAGGTAGAGTGTAGTAAGCAGCACAGGTAGTGTGTAATGAGCAGCACAGGTAGTGTGTAATGAGCAGCACAGGTAGTGTGTAATGAGCAGCACAGGTAGTCTGTAGTAAGCAGGACATGTAGTGTGTAGTAAGCAGCACAGGTAGTGTGTAGTAAGCAGGACAGGTAGTGTGTAGTAAGCAGCACAGTTAGTGTGTAGTAAGAAGCACTGGTAGTGTATAGTAAGCAGGACAGGTAGTGTGTAGTAAGCAGCACAGGTAATGTGTAGTAAGCAGCACAGGTAATGTGTAGTAAGCAGCACAGGTAGTGTGTAATCATAGAATCATAGAATGGTAGAGTTGGAAGGGACCTCCTGGGTCATCTGGTCCAACCCCCTGCTCAAAGCAGGATTCACTAAATCATCTGAGACAGATGTCTGTCCAGCCTCTGTTTGAAGACGTCCATTGAAGGGGAACTCACCACCTCTCGTGGCAGCCTGTTCCACTCATTAATCACCCTAACTGTCAAAAAGTTTTTTCTAATATCTAATCTGTGTCTACTCCCATTTAGTTTCATCCCATTGCTTCTAGTCTTTCCTTGTGCAAATGAGAATAAAGATGATCCTTCTACAATGTGACAGCCCTTGACATATTTGTAGACAGCTATTAAGTCTCCTCTCAGTCTTCTTTTTTGCAAGCTAAACATTCCCAAATCCTGCAACCGTTCCTCATAGGACATGGTTTGCAGACCAGTCACCATTCTGGTCGCTCTTCTCTGAACTTGCTCCAGTTTGTCTATGTCTTTTTTAAAATGTGGTGCCCAAAACTGTACACAGTATTCCAGATGAGGTCTGACCAAAGAGGAGTAAAGACCGATAATGACTTCACGTGATCTAGACTGTATGCTTCTGTTAATACATCCCAGAATTGTATTTGCCTTTTTTGCTGCTGCATCACACTGTTGACTCATGTTCAGTCTATGATCTATTAGTATACCTAAGTCTTTTTCACATGTACTGTTGCTTAGCTCTATTCCTCCCATTCTGTATATGCTTTTTTCATTTTTATTGCCCAGATGTAGTACTTTGCATTTTTCCCTGTTATAAACCATTCTGTTGGTTGCTGCCCACTGCTCCAGTTTATTTAGGTCTTTTTGAATCCTCTCTCTCTCTTCTCTAGTATTAGCTATCCCTCCTAGCTTTGTGTCATCAGCAAATTTAATCAGTTTACCCTCAATTCCTTCATCTAAATCATTGATAAAGATGTTGAACAATACAGGTCCCAGGACGGAGCCCTGTGGTACCCCACTTGAGACATTCATCCAGCTGGATGTGAAGCCATTTACAACCACCCTTGGAGTCCGATCACTAAGCCAGTTATGAATCCACCTAACAGTTGCCTGGTCCATTGCATACTTGGTCATTTTTTCAATAAGGATGGTGTGAGACACTTTGTCAAATGCTTTGCTGAAGTCAAGATATACTATATCTACAGCATTTCCCTGATCCACCCAGTCAGTGATGCTGTCATAGAAGGAAATTAAGTTAGTCTGACATGACTTGTTAGTTACAAACCCATGCTGACTCTGGTTAATCACTTCATTCTTATCCATGTACTTACATACATGTTGTTTAATAATTTGTTCAAAGATCTTTCCTGGTATAGAAGTCAGACTCACCGGTCTATAGTTCCCTGGGTCCACCTTCTTCCCCTTTTTGAAGATAGGAACAACATTTGCTCTTCTCCAGTCTTCTGGGACTTCTCCTGTTCTCCAAGAATTTTCAAAGATTATGGAGAGTGGTTCTAAAATTTCTTCTATGATCTCCTTCAGTACTCTGGGGTGTAATTCATCTGGACCTGGAGACTTGAACTCATTTATGTTAGCTAAATATTCCCTCACAATCTTTCTGTTTACAGATAACTTGGATTCCTCTATTCCTTTAAAAGGACAGTGAAGATCAGTTGATGTTACATTTTCTTTCTGAGAGAAAACAGATGCAAAATAGGAATTAAAAAGTTCGGCCTTCTCAACATCCTCTCTTATCATTTCTCCATTTTCATCCTGTAAAAATCCTATAGCATCTTTGACTTTTCTTTTACTTTTGACATACCCCCAAAATCCTTTTTTATTGCTTTTGACATCTCTTGCAAGCCTTAATTCATTGTCAGCTTTAGCTAACCTGATACGTGCCCTGCAGGATCTGCAGACTGCATTATAATCTTCTTTAGATATGCCTCCCTCTTTCCATTTAATAAACATTTCTTTCTTTCTTTTTAGCATGTGTTTAAGTTCTGTGTTCATCCATCCTGGTTTCCTTAAATGCTTCCCATTCTTCCTACTTTTCGGGATTGTTAACGATTGTGCTTTGAGAATCTCATTTTTAAAAATTTCCCATCCTTCCTGGACATTTTTGTCCTTAATGACATCCAGCCATTGGATCACTCCTATACTCTTTCTGAGTCTCTTAAAATCTGCCTTTCTAAAATCTAACCTTGAAGTTTGAGTCTTCACATGTCTTCCTCCTCTAGTTATCCAAAATTCTATAATAGCATGATCGCTGCCTCCTAGCGTCCCAGCCACCTTTACCTCCTCAACCATTTCCTCCCTGTTTATAAGGATTAGATCCAAAGTAGAAGATCCCCTTGTTTTCTCCCCTACCTTTTGGAAGATAAAGTTGTCAGCAAGAGAGGATAAGAATTTGCTTGACCTGTTAGTTTTACTTGAGAGAGATTCCCAACAAATGTCTGGATAGTTGAAATCTCCCATGACCACTACGTCATATTTTTTGGAGAACTTGGTCATTTGATACATAAAGAGTTCATCCATATCTTCAGCTTGCCCAGGTGGCCTGTAGTAAATGCCTACAATGGTGTCCTTTCCGTTGTTCTCTCCTTGTATTCTTACCCAAACAGCTTCCACAGAACTCTCAGTCTCTGAAGCTTCAATCTCTGTTCAGATATACGCTTTTCTAACATACAATGCGACACCTCCTCCTCGTTTATCAAGTCTGTTTCTTGCAAATAAGTTGTATCCTTTTAGCCTTTTATTCCAATCATGTGTATCGTCCCACCAAGTTTCAGTGATTCCAATGACATCATATTCCTTTTCCTGCGTTAGTAGTTCCAATTCTCCTTGTTTGTTGCCCATGCTTTGTGCATTTGTATAAAAACATTTTAGTTTGTGATTGGTTTCTCTTCCTCCCATATTTTTATTATTTAAATTGTTTTGTCTTTGTTCTTCCTTTCCACTTCCAGTAGCAGAGATGTCAATAGTATTTGTCAGCTGTATGGCTTTTTCTGGCCTTTTGCTTCCCTTCCCACATTGTTCTAGTTTAAAGCTCTCCTGATGAGTGTAGCAAGGCGACTTCCAAATACATGTTTTCCAGTCTTCGTAAGGTGCACCCCATCTCTAGCAAGTAGTCCATCGTATAGGTAATTCATTCCGTGATCCAGAAATCCAAATCCTTGTTGACGGCACCATCGACGTAGCCAGTTGTTCACCTGTAGAATCTTATTCCACCTCATTGTTCCATGGCCATCCACTGGGATGATGGATGAGAAGACCACCTGCGCTCCCAATTCTTTCACTTTCTTGCCTAAGTCTTCAAAGTCACTGCAGATGGTTTCTAGGTCCTTTCTTACGGTGTCATTTGTCCCCACATGTATTAGCAGGAATGGGTAGTGATCTGTAGGTCTGAAGAGTCTTGATATCCTGTCAGACACATCTTTAATTTTTGCTCCTGGAAGACAGCACATTTCTCTTGAGGTTATGTCTGGTCTGCAGATAGCTGCCTCTGTTCCTCTTAACAGGGAATCCCCCATGACCACCACTCTCCGTTTTTTCTTCACAACATTCTTCTTTCGCCATCCAGGAGGATTCTGAGGGCTTACAAGGTTATTCATTGCTGGCAAAGTCTTATTTTGCTGTATTTCTTCATGGTTCTCCTGCGTGAGAGCCTGGTACTGGTTCCTGAGCAGTATGGGTGCTGACTGCCTCTCGATCCTCCTGCTTCTGTGGGTCACATGCTTCCATTCCTCTGTTTCATCAGGTGCAGTTCGAATTTCTTCTCTTTCTGAATCATGAAGAGATAATTCTGCTCTGTCTAAGAACTCTTCACCTTCCTTAATGATTTTCAAGGTAGTTAACCTCTCTTCTAGATTTCGCAACTTTTCCTCCAACAGGGACACAAGCTTGCATTTCTGGCATGTGAAGTTTGGCTTTTCCACTGGCAAGTCTGTGAACATGTAGCAGGATATGCAGCTCACCAAATGGCTCCTGGACTCTTCCATGTTCTTACTGTTAATGTTCTGAAAATAATAATAATAAGCAGCACAGGTAGTTTGTAGTAAACAGGACAGGTAGTGTGTAGTAAACAGGACAGGTAGTGTGTAGTAAGCAGGACAGGTAGTGTATAGTAAGCAGCACAGGTAGTGTGTAGTAAGCAGCACAGGTAGTGTGTAGTAAGCAGGACAGGTAGTGTGTAGTAAGCACCACAGGTAGTGTGAAATAAGCAGCACAGGTAGTGTGTAGTAAGCAGGACAGGTAGTGTGTAGTAAGCACCACAGGTAGTGTGAAATAAGCAGCACAGGTAGTGTGTAGTAAGCAGGACAGCTAGTGTGTAGTAAGCAGCACAGGTAGTGTGTAGTAAGCAGCACAGATAATGTGTAGTGAGCAGCACAGGTAGTGTGTAGTTAGCAGCACAGATAATGTGTAGTAAGCAGCACAGGTAGTGTGTAGTAAGCAGCACAGGTAGTGTGTAGTAAGCAGGACAGGCAGTGTGTAATAAGCAGCACAGATAGTGTGTAGTAAACATCACAGGTAGTGTGTAGTAAGCAGCACAGGTAGTGTGTAGTAAGCAGCACAGGTAGTCTGTAGTAAGCAGCACAGGTAGTGTATAGTAAGTAGCACAGGTAGTGTGTAGTAAGCATGACAGGTAGTGTGTAGTAAGTAGCACAGGTAGTGTGTAGGAAGCAGCACAGATAATGTGTAGTGAGCAGAACAGGTAGTGTGTAGTTAGCAGCACAGGTAGTGTGTACTAAGCAGGACAGGTAGTGTGTAATGAGCAGCACAGGTAGTGTGTAATGAGCAGCACAGGTAGTGTGTAATGAGCAGCACAGGTAGTGTGTAGTAAGTAGCACAGTTAGTGTGTAGTAAGCCGCACAGGTAGTGTGTAGTGAGCATGACAGGTAGTGTTAAATAAGCAGCACAGGTAGTGTGTAGTAAGCAGCACAGGTAGTATGTAGTAAGCAGCACAGGTAGTGTATAGTAAGTAGCACAGGTAGTGTGTAGTAAGCAGGACAGGTAGTGTGTAATAAGCAGGACAGGTAGTGTACAATAAGCAGGACAGGTAGTGTGTAGTAAGCAGCACAGGTAGTGTGTAGTAAGCAGGACAGGTAATGTGGAGTAACCAGCACAGGTAGTGTGTAGTAAGCAGCACAGGTAGTGTGTAGTAAGCAGCACAGGTAGTGTGCAGTAAGAAGGACAGGTAGTGTGCAGTGAGCAGGACAGGTAGTGTTTAATAAGCAGCACAGGTAGGGTGTAGTAAGCAGGACAGGTAGTGTGTAATAAGCAGCACAGGTAGTGTGTAATAAGCAGCACAGGTAGTGTGTAGTAAGCAGCACAGGTAGTGTGAAGTAAGCAGCACAGGAGGTGTGTAGTAAGCAGGACAAGTAGTGTGTAGTAAGCCGCACAGGTAGTGTGTAGTGAGCATGACAGGTAGTGTTAAATAAGCAGCACAGGTAGTGTGTAGTAAGCAGCACAGGTAGTATGTAGTAAACAGCACAGGTAGTGTATAGTAAGTAGCACAGGTAGTGTGTAGTAAGCAGGACAGGTAGTGTGTAATAAGCAGGACAGGTAGTGTACAATAAGCAGGACAGGTAGTGTGTAGTAAGCAGCACAGGTAGTGTGTAGTAAGCAGGACAGGTAATGTGGAGTAACCAGCACAGGTAGTGTGTAGTAAGCAGCACAGGTAGTGTGTAGTAAGCAGCACAGGTAGTGTGCAGTAAGAAGGACAGGTAGTGTGCAGTGAGCAGGACAGGTAGTGTTTAATAAGCAGCACAGGTAGGGTGTAGTAAGCAGGACAGGTAGTGTGTAATAAGCAGCACAGGTAGTGTGTAATAAGCAGCACAGGTAGTGTGTAGTAAGCAGCACAGGTAGTGTGAAGTAAGCAGCACAGGAGGTGTGTAGTAAGCAGGACAAGTAGTGTGTAGTAAGCAGCACAGGTAGTGTGTAGTGAGCAGGACAGGTAGTGTTAAATAGGCAGCACAGGTAGTGTGTAGTAAGCAGCACAGGTAGTGTGTAGTAAGCAGCACAGGTAGTGTGTAGTAAGCAGGAAAGGTAGAGTGTAATAAGCAGGACAGGTAGTGTGCAATAAGCAGGACAGGTAGTGTGTAGTAAGCAGCACAGATAATGTGTAGTGAGCAGCACAGGTAGTGTGTAATTAGCAGCACAGGTAGTGTGTAGTAAGCAGGAAAGGTAGAGTGTAATAAGCAGGACAGGTAGTGTGCAATAAGCAGGACAGGTAGTGTGTAGTAAGCAGCACAGATAATGTGTAGTGAGCAGCACAGGTAGTGTGTAGTTAGCAGCACAGGTAGTGTGTAGTAAGCAGGACAGGTAGTGTATAGTAAGCAGCACAGATAATGTGTAGTGAGCAGCACAGGTAGTGTGCAGTTAGCAGCACAGGTAGTGTGTAGTAAGTAGCACAGGTAGTGTGTAGTAAGCAGCACAGATAATGTGTAGTGAGCAGCACAGGTAGTGTGTAGTTAGCAGCACAGGTAGTGTGTAGTAAGCAGCACAGGTAGTGTGTAGTAAGTAGCACAGGTAGTGTGTAGTTAGCCGGACAGGTAGTGTGTAGTGAGCAGGACAGGTAGTGTTAAATAAACAGCACAGGTAGTGTGTAGTAAGCAGCACAGGTAGTGTGTAGTAAGCAGCACAGGTAGTGTGTAGTAAGCAGCACAGGTAGTGTATAGTAAGTAGCACAGGTAGTGTGTAGTAAGCAGGACAGGTAGTGTGTAATAGGCTGGACAGGTAGTGTGTAATAAGCAGCACAGGTAGTGTGTAGTAAGCAGCACAGGTAGTGTGTAGTAAGCAGGACAGGTAGTGTATAGTAAGCAGGACAGGTAATGTGTAATAAGCAGCACAGGTAGTGTGTAGTAAGCAGCACAGGTAGTGTGTAGTAAGTAGCACAGGTAGTGTGTAGTAAGCAGGACAGGTAGTGTGTAATAGGCAGGACAGGTAGTGTGTAATAAGTTGCACAGGTAAGGTGTAATAAGCAGCACAGGTAGTGTGTAGTAAGCAGGACAGGAAGTGTGGAGTAACCAGCACAGGTAGTGTGTAGTAAGCAGCACAGGTAGTGTGTAGTAAGCAGGACAGGTAGTGTGCAGTGAGCAGGACAGGTAGTGTTTAATAAGCAGCACAGGTAGTGTGTAGTAAGTAGGACAGGTATTGTGTAGTGAGCAGGACAGGTAGTGTTTAATAAGCTGCACAGGTAGTGTGTGCTAAGCAGGAAAGGTAGTGTGTAATAAGCAGCACCGGTAGTGTGTAATAAGCAGCACAGGTCGTGTGTAGTAAGCAGGACAGGTAGTGTGTATTAAGCAGCACAGGTAGTGTGTAGTAAGCAGGACAGGTAGTGTGTAATAAGTAGGACAGGTAGGGTGTAATAAGCAGCACAGGTAGTGTGTGGTAAGCAGGACAGGTTTGTGTAGTAAGCAGGACAGGCAGTGTGTAGTAAGCAGGACAGGTAGTGTGTAATAAGCAGCACAGGTAGTGTGTAGTAAGCAGCACAGGTAGTGTGTAGTAAGCAGGACAGGTAGTGTGTAATAATCAGGACAGGTAGTGTGTAGTAAGCAGGAAAGGTAGGGTGTAAAAAACAGCACAGGTAGAGTATAGTAGGCAGGACAGGTAGTGTGTAGTAAGCAGGACAGGTAATGTATAATAAGCAGCACAGGTAGTGTGTAGTAAGCAGCACAGGTAGTGTGTAGTGAGCAGGACAGGTAGTGCTTAATAAGCAGCACAGGTATTGTGCAGTAAGCAGCACAGGTAGTGTATAGTAAGCAGGACAGGTAGTGTGTAGTAAGCAGCACAGGTAGTGTGTAGTAAGCAGCACAGGTAGTGTGTAGTAAGCAGCACAGGTAGTGCGTAGTAAGCAGGACAGGTTGTGTTTAATAAGCAGCACAAGTAGTGTGTAGTAAGCAGCACAGGTAGTGTGTAGTAAGCAAGAGAGGTAGTGAGTAGTAAGCAGCACAGGTAGTGTGTAGTAAGTAGCACAGGTAGCATGTAGTAAGCTGCACAGGTAGTTTGTAGTAAGCAGAACAGGTAGTGTGTAATAAGCAGGACAGGTATTGGGTAATAAGCAGCACAGATAGTGTATAGTAAGCAGGACAGGGAGTGTGTAGTAAGCAGCACAGGTAGTGTGTAGTAAGCAAGACAGGTAGTGTGTAGTAAGCAGGACAGGTAGTGTGTAGTCAGCAGGACAGGTAGTGTGTAATAAGCAGGACAGGTATTATGTAGTAAGCAGAACAGGTAGTGTGTAGTAAGCAGCACAGGTAGAGTGTATTAAGCAGCACAGGTAGTGTGTAGTAAGCAGCAAAGGTAGTGTGTAGTAAGCAGCACAGGTAGTGTATAGTAAGCAGGACAGGTAATGTGTATTAGGCATCACAGGTAGTGTGTAATAAGCAGCGCAGGTAGTATGTAATAAGCAGCGCAGGTAGTGTGTAGTAAGCAGGACATGTAGTGTGTAGTAAGCAGGACAGATAGTGCGTAGTAAGCTGGAAAGGAAGTGTGTAGTAAGCAGAACAGGTAGTGTGCAGTAAGCAGGACAGGTAGTGTGTAGTAAGCAGCGCAGGTAGTGTGTAGTAAGCAGCACAGGTAGAGTGTAGTAAGTAGCACAGATAGTGTGTAGTAAGCAGCACAGATAATGTGTAGTGAGCAGCACAGGTAGTGTGTAGTTAGCAGCACAGGTAGTGTGTAGTAAGCAGCACAGGTAGTGTGTAGTAAGCAGGACAGGTAGTGTGTAATAAGCAGCACAGATAGTGTGTAGTAAACATCACAGGTAGTGTGTAGTAAGCAGCACAGGTAGTTGGTAGTAAGCAGCACAGGTAGTCTGTAGTAAGTAGCACAGGTAGTGTGTAGTAAGCATGACAGGTAGTGTGTAGTAAGTAGCACAGGTAGTGTGTAGGAAGCAGCACAGATACTGTGTAGTGAGCAGAACAGGTAGTGTGTAGTAAGCAGGACAGGTAGTGTGTAATGAGCAGCACAGGTAGTGTGTAATGAGCAGCACAGGTAGTGTGTACTAAGCAGGACAGTTAGCGTGTAATGAGAAGCACAGGTAGTGTGTAATGAGCAGCACAGCTAGTGTGTAGTAAGTAGCACAGTTAGTGTGTAGTAAGCCGCACAGGTAGTGTGTAGTAAGCAGCACAGGTAGTGTGCAGTAAGAAGGACAGGTAGTGTGCAGTGAGCAGGACAGGTAGTGTTTAATAAGCAGCACAGGTAGGGTGTAGTAAGCAGGACAGGTAGTGTGTAATAAGCAGCACAGGTAGTGTGTAATAAGCAGCACAGGTAGTGTGTAGTAAGCAGCACAGGTAGTGTGAAGTAAGCAGCACAGGAGGTGTGTAGTAAGCAGGACAAGTAGTGTGTAGTAAGCAGCACAGGTAGTGTGTAGTGAGCAGGACAGGTAGTGTTAAATAGGCAGCACAGGTAGTGTGTAGTAAGCAGCACAGGTAGTGTGTAGTAAGCAGCACAGGTAGTGTATAGTAAGTAGCACAGGTAGTGTGTAGTAAGCAGGAAAGGTAGAGTGTAATAAGCAGGACAGGTAGTGTGCAATAAGCAGGACAGGTAGTGTGTAGTAAGCAGCACAGATAATGTGTAGTGAGCAGCACAGGTAGTGTGTAGTTAGCAGCACAGGTAGTGTGTAGTAAGCAGGACAGGTAGTGTATAGTAAGCAGCACAGATAATGTGTAGTGAGCAGCACAGGTAGTGTGCAGTTAGCAGCACAGGTAGTGTGTAGTAAGTAGCACAGGTAGTGTGTAGTTAGCAGCACAGGTAGTGTGTAGTAAGCAGCACAGGTAGTGTGTAATGAGCAGCACAGGTAGTGTGTAATGAGCAGCACAGGTAGTGTGTAGTAAGCAGGACAGGTAGTGTGTAGTAAGTAGCACAGGTAGTGTGTAGTAAGCCGGACAGGTAGTGTGTAGTGAGCAGGACAGGTAGTGTTAAATAAGCAGCACAGGTAGTGTGTAGTAAGCAGCACAGGTAGTGTGTAGTAAGCAGCACAGGTAGTGTATAGTAAGTAGCACAGGTAGTGTGTAGTAAGCAGTACAGGTAGTGTGTAATAGGCTGGACAGGTAGTGTATAATAAGCAGCACAGGTAGTGTGTAGTAAGCAGCACAGGTAGTGTGTAGTAAGCAGAACAGGTAGTGTGTAGTAAGCAGGACAGGTAATGTGTAATAAGCAGCACAGGTAGTGTGTAATAAGCAGCACAGGTAGTGTGTAGTAAGTAGCACAGGTAGTGTGTAGTAAGCAGGACAGGTAGTGTGTAATAGGCAGGACAGGTAGTGTGTAATAAGTTGCACAGGTAAGGTGTAATAAGCAGCACAGGTAGTGTGTACTAAGCAGGACAGGAAGTGTGGAGTAACCAGCACAGGTAGTGTGTATTAAGCAGCACAGGTAGTGTGTAGTAAGCAGGACAGGTAGTGTGCAGTGAGCTGCACAGGTAGTGTGTAATAAGCAGCACATGTAGTGTGTAGTAAGCAGGACAGGTAGTGTGGAGTAGGCAGCACAGGTAGTGTGTAGTAAGCAGCACAGGTAGTGTATAGTAAGTAGCACAGGTAGTGTGTAGTGAGCAGGACAGGTAGTGTGTAGTAAGCAGCATAGGTAGTGTGTAGTAAGCAGCACAGGTAATGTATAGTAAGTAGCACAGGTAGTGTATAGTAAGCAGGACAGTTAGTGTGTAGTGAGCAGGACAGGTAGTGTTTAATAAGCTGCACAGGTAGTGTGTGCTAAGCAGGAGAGGTAGTGTGTAATAAGCAGCACCGGTAGTGTTAAATAGGCAGCACAGGTAGTGTGTAGTAAGCAGCACAGGTAGTGTGTAGTAAGCAGCACAGGTAATGTATAGTAAGTAGCACAGGTAGTGTGTAGTAAGCAGGAAAGGTAGAGTGTAATAAGCAGGACAGGTAGAGTGCAATAAGCAGGACAGGTAGTGTGTAGTAAGCAGCACAGATAATGTGTAGTGAGCAGCACAGGTAGTGTGTAGTAAGCAGGACAGGTAGTGTGTAGTAAGCAGCACAGATAGTGTGTAGTAAGCAGCACAGGTAGTGTGTAGTAAGCAGCACAGGTAGTGCGTAGTAAGCAGGACAGGTTGTGTTTAATAAGCAGCACAGGTAGTGTGTAGTAAGCAGCACAGGTAGTGTGTAGTAAGCAAGAGAGGTAGTGAGTAGTAAGCAGCACAGGTAGTGTGTAGTAAGCAGCACAGGTAGTATGTAGTAAGCAGCACAGGTAGTTTGTAGTAAGCAGGACAGGTAGTGTGTAATAAGCAGGACAGGTATTGGGTAATAAGCAGCACAGATAGTGTGTAGTAAGCAGGACAGGGAGTGTGTAGTAAGCAGCACAGGTAGTGTGTAGTAAGCAAGACAGGTAGTGTGTAGTAAGCAGGACAGGTAGTGTGTAGTCAGCAGGACAGGTAGTGTGTAATAAGCAGGACAGGTATTATGTAGTAAGCAGAACAGGTAGTGTGTAGTAAGCAGCACAGGTAGAGTGTATTAAGCAGCACAGGTAGTGTGTAGTAAGCAGCAAAGGTAGTGTGTAGTAAGCAGCACAGGTAGTGTATAGTAAGCAGGACAGGTAATGTGTATTAGGCATCACAGGTAGTGTGTAATAAGCAGCGCAGGTAGTGTGTAATAAGCAGCGCAGGTAGTGTGTAGTAAGCAGGACATGTAGTGTGTAGTAAGCAGGACAGATAGTGCGTAGTAAGCTGGAAAGGAAGTGTGTAGTAAGCAGAACAGGTAGTGTGCAGTAAGCAGGACAGGTAGTGTGTAGTAAGCAGCGCAGGTAGTGTGTAGTAAGCAGCACAGGTAGAGTGTAGTAAGTAGCACAGGTAGTGTGTAGTAAGCAGCACAGATAATGCGTAGTGAGCAGCACAGGTAGTGTGTAGTTAGCAGCACAGGTAGTGTGTAGTAAGCAGCACAGGTAGTGTGTAGTAAGCAGGACAGGTAGTGTGTAATAAGCAGCACAGATAGTGTGTAGTAAACATCACAGGTAGTGTGTAGTAAGCAGCACAAGAAGTGTGTAGTAAGCAGCACAGGTAGTCTGTAGTAAGCAGCACAGGTAGTGTATAGTAAGTAGCACAGGTAGTGTGTAGTAAGTATGACAGGTAGTGTGTAGTAAGTAGCACAGGTAGTGTGTAGGAAGCAGCACAGATAATGTGTAGTGAGCAGAACAGGTAGTGTGTAGTTAGCAGCACAGGTAGTGTGTACTAAGCAGGACAGGTAGTGTGTAATGAGCAGCACAGGTAGTGTGTAATGAGCAGCACAGGTAGTGTGTAGTAAGTAGCACAGTTAGTGTGTAGTAAGCCGCACAGGTAGTGTGTAGTGAGCAGGACAGGTAGTGTTAAATAAGCAGCACAGGTAGTGTGTAGTAAGCAGCACAGGTAGTATGTAGTAAGCAGCACAGGTAGTGTATAGTAAGTAGCACAGGTAGTGTGTAGTAAGCAGGACAGGTAGTGTGTAATAAGTAGGACAGGTAGTGTACAATAAGCAGGACAGGTAGTGTGTAGTAAGCAGCACAGGTAGTGTGTAGTAAGCAGGACAGGTAGTGTGTAATAAGGAGCACAGGTAATGTGCAATAAGCAGCACAGGTAGTGTGTAGTAAGCAGGACAGGTAGTGTGGAGTAACCAGCACAGGTAGTGTGTAGTAAGCAGCACAGGTAGTGTGTAGTAAGCAGCACAGGTAGTGTGCAGTAAGAAGGACAGGTAGTGTGCAGTGAGCAGGACAGGTAGTGTGTAATAAGCAGCACAGGTAGTGTGTAATAAGCAGCACAGGTAGTGTGTAGTAAGCAGCACAGGTAGTGTGAAGTAAGCAGCACAGGAGGTGTGTAGTAAGCAGGACAAGTAGTGTGTAGTAAGCAGCACAGGTAGTGTGTAGTGAGCAGGACAGGTAGTGTTAAATAGGCAGCACAGGTAGTGTGTAGTAAGCAGCACAGGTAGTGTGTAGTAAGCAGCACAGGTAGTGTATAGTAAGTAGCACAGGTAGTGTGTAGTAAGCAGGAAAGGTAGAGTGTAATAAGCAGGACAGGTAGTGTGCAATAAGCAGGACAGGTAGTGTGTAGTAAGCAGCACAGATAATGTGTAGTGAGCAGCACAGGTAGTGTGTAGTTAGCAGCACAGGTAGTGTGTAGTAAGCAGGACAGGTAGTGTGTAGTAAGCAGCACAGATAATGTGTAGTGAGCAGCACAGGTAGTGTGCAGTTAGCAGCACAGGTAGTGTGTAGTAAGTAGCACAGGTAGTGTGTAGTAAGCAGCACAGATAATGTGTAGTGAGCAGCACAGGTAGTGTGTAGTTAGCAGCACAGGTAGTGTGTAGTAAGCAGCACAGGTAGTGTGTAATGAGCAGCACAGGTAGTGTGTAATGAGCAGGGCAGGTAGTGTGCAATAAGCAGGACAGGTAATGTGTAGTAAGCAGCACAGATAATGTGTAGTGAGCAGCACAGGTAGTGTGCAGTTAGCAGCACAGGTAGTGTGTAGTAAGTAGCACAGATAATGTGTAGTGAGCAGCACAGGTAGTGTGTAGTTAGCAGCACAGGTAGTGTGTAGTAAGCAGCACAGGTAGTGTGTAATGAGCAGCACAGGTAGTGTGTAATGAGCAGCACAGGTAGTGTGTAGTAAGCAGGACAGTTAGTGTGTAGTAAGTAGCACAGGTAGTGTGTAGTAAGCCGGACAGGTAGTGTGTAGTGAGCAGGACAGGTAGTGTTAAATAAGCAGCACAGGTAGTGTGTAGTAAGCAGCACAGGTAGTGTGTAGTAAGCAGCACAGGTAGTGTATAGTAAGTAGCACAGGTAGTGTGTAGCAAGCAGTACAGGTAGTGTGTAATAGGCTGGACAGGTAGTGTGTAATAAGCAGCACAGGTAGTGTGTAGTAAGCAGCACAGGTAGTGTGTAGTAAGCAGGACAGGTAGTGTGTAGTAAGCAGGAGAGGTAATGTGTAATAAGCAGCACAGGTAGTGTGTAGTAAGCAGCACAGGTAGTGTGTAGTAAGTAGCACAGGTAGTGTGTAGTAAGCAGGACAGGTAGTGTGTAATAGGCAGGACAGGTAGTGTGTAATAAGTTGCACAGGTAAGGTGTAATAAGCAGCACAGGTAGTGTGTACTAAGCAGGACAGGAAGTGTGGAGTAACCAGCACAGGTAGTGTGTAGTAAGCAGCACAGGTAGTGTGTAGTAAGCAGGACAGGTAGTGTGCAGTGAGCAGCACAGGTAGTGTGTAATAAGCAGCACAGGTAATGTGTAGTAAGCAGGACAGGTAGTGTGGAGTAGGCAGCACAGGTAGTGTGTAGTAAGCAGCACAGGTAGTGTATAGTAAGTAGCACAGGTAGTGTGTAGTGAGCAGGACAGGTAGTGTGTAGTAAGCAGCACAGGTAGTGTGTAGTAAGCAGCACAGGTAATGTATAGTAAGTAGCACAGGTAGTGTATAGTAAGCATGACAGTTAGTGTGTAGTGAGCAGGACAGGTAGTGTTTAATAAGCTGCACAGGTAGTGTGTGCTAAGCAGGAGAGGTAGTGTGTAATAAGCAGCACCGGTAGTGTTAAATAGGCAGCACAGGTAGTGTGTAGTAAGCAACACAGGTAGTGTGTAGTAAGCAGCACAGGTAGTGTATAGTAAGTAGCACAGGTAGTGTGTAGTAAGCAGGAAAGGTAGAGTGTAATAAGCAGGACAGGTAGAGTGCAATAAGCAGGACAGGTAGTGTGTAGTAAGCAGCACAGATAATGTGTAGTGAGCAGCACAGGTAGTGTGTAGTTAGCAGCACAGGTAGTGTGTAGTAAGCAGGACAGGTAGTGTATAGTAAGCAGCACAGATAATGTGTAGTGAGCAGCACAGGTAGTGTGCAGTTAGCAGCACAGGTAGTGTGTAGTAAGTAGCACAGGTAGTGTGTAGTAAGCAGCACAGATAATGTGTAGTGAGCAGCACAGGTAGTGTGTAGTTAGCAGCACAGGTAGTGTGTAGTAAGCAGCACAGGTAGTGTGTAATGAGCAGCACAGGTAGTGTGTAATGAGCAGCACAGGTAGTGTGTAGTAAGCAGGACAGGTAGTGTGTAGTAATTAGCACAGGTAGTGTGTAGTAAGCCGGACAGGTAGTGTGTAGTGAGCAGGACAGGTAGTGTTAAATAAGCAGCACAGGTAGTGTGTAGTAAGCAGCACAGGTAGTGTGTAGTAAGCAGCACAGGTAGTGTATAGTAAGTAGCACAGGTAGCGTGTAGTAAGCAGGACAGGTAGTGTGTAATAGGCTGGACAGGTAGTGTGTAATAAGCAGCACAGGTAGTGTGTAGTAAGCAGCACAGGTAGTGTGTAGTAAGCAGGACAGGTAGTGTGTAGTAAGCAGGACAGGTAATGTGTAATAAGCAGCACAGGTAGTGTGTAGTAAGCAGCACAGGTAGTGTGTAGTAAGTAGCACAGGTAGTGTGTAGTAAGCAGGACAGGTAGTGTGTAATAGGCAGGACAGGTAGTGTGTAATAAGTTGCACAGGTAAGGTGTAATAAGCAATACAGGTAGTGTGTACTAAGCAGGACAGGAAGTGTGGAGTAACCAGCTCAGGTAGTGTGTAGTAAGCAGCACAGGTAGTGTGTAGTAAGCAGGACAGGTAGTGTGTAGTAAGCAGGACAGGAAGTGTGGAGTAACCAGCACAGGTAGTGTGTAGTAAGCAGGACAGGTAGTGTGCAGTGAGCAGGACAGGTAGTGTTTAATAAGCAGCACAGGTAGTGTGTAGTAAGCAGCACAGGTAGTGTGTAGTAAGCAGGACAGGTAGTGTGTAGTAAGCAGCACAGGTAGTATGTAGTAAGCAGCACAGGTAGTTTGTAGTAAGCAGGACAGGTAGTGTGTAATAAGCAGCACAGGTATTGTGTAGTGAGCAGGACAGGTAGTGTGTAGTAAGCAGCACAGGTAGTGTGTAGTAAGCAGCACAGGTAATGTATAGTAAGTAGCACAGGTAATGTGTAGTAAGCAGGACAGTTAGTGTGTAGTGAGCAGGACAGGTAGTGTTTAATAAGCTGCACAGGTAGTGTGTGCTAAGCAGGAGAGGTAGTGTGTAATAAGCAGCACAGGTAGTGTGTAGTAAGCAGGACAGGTAGTGTGTAGTAAGCAGCACAGATAGTGTGTAGTAAGCCGGACAGCTAGTGTGTAGTAAGCATCACAGGTAATGTATAATAAGCAGCGCAGGTAGGGTGTAGTAAGCAGGACAGGTAGTATGTAGTAAGCAGCACAGGTATTGTGTAGTAAGCAGGACAGATGGTGTGTAGTAAGCAGGACAGGTAGTGTGTAGTAAGCAGCATAGGTAATGTGTAGTAAGCAGCACAGGTAGTGTGTAGTAAGCAGCACAGGTAGTGTGTAGTAAGCAGGATAGGTTGTGTGTAGTAAGCAGCACAGGTAGTGTGTAGCAAGCAGGCAGCAGTACCTGTGCTGCTTACTACACACTACCTGTGCTGCTTATTACACACTACCTGTGCTGCTTATTACACACTACCTGTGCTGCTTATTACACCCTACCTGTCCTGCTTACTACACACTACCTGTCCTGCTTACTACACACTACCTGTGCTGCTTACTACACACTACCTGTGCTGCTTACTACACACTACCTGTGCTGCTTGCTACACACTACCTGTCCTGCTTACTACACACTACCTGTGCTGCTTATTACACACTACCGGTGCTGCTTATAGCACACACTACCTGTCCTGCTTAGTACACACTACGTGTGCTGCTTATTAAACACTACCTGTCCTGCTCACTGTACACTACCTGTCCTGCTTACTACACACTACCTGTGCTGCTTACTACACACTACCAGTAGCTCCACTGGAGACTGTGATGATAATGTCTTGTAAGGTGGCCACCTGATAGATATGTATTATCAAGGGTAGTAGCTTTGGTTATGTAAGCCTGGGAAAGCATGCAGGTAGTGTGTAGTAAGCAGCACAGGTAGTGTGTAGTAAGCAGGACAGGTAGTGTGTAATAAGCAGGACAGGTAGTGTGTAATAAGCAGCACAGGTAGTGTGTAGTAAGCAGGACAGGTAGTGTGTAGTAAGCAGGACAGGTAGTGTGTAGTAAGCAGGACAGGTAGTGTGTAATAAGCAGCACTGGTGGTATGTAGTAAGCAGCACAGGTAGTGTGTAGTAAGCAGGACAGGTAGAGTGTAATAAGCAGGACATGTAGTGTGTAGTAAGCAGCACAGCTAGGGTGTAGTAAGCAGGACAGGTAGTGTGTAGTAAGCAGCACAGGTAGTGTGTAGTAAGCAGCACAGGTAGTGTGTAGTAAGCAGGACAGGTAGTGTGTAGTAAGCAGGACAGATAGTGTGTAGTAAGCAGGACAGGTAGTGTGTAGTAAGTAGCACAGGTAGTGTGGAATAATCAAGACAGGTAGTGTGTAGGAAGCAGGACAGGTAGTGTGTAGTAAGCAGCACAGGTAATGTGTAATAAGCAGCGCAGGTAGGGTGTAGTAAGCAGGACAGGTAGTGTGTAGTAAGCAGCACAGGTAGTGTGTAGTAAGCAGGACAGGTAGTGTGTAGTAAGCAGGACATGTAGTGTGTAGTAAGCAGCACAGGTAGTGTGTAGTAAGCAGGATAGATAGTGTGTAGTAAGCAGGACAGGTAGTGCGTAGTAAGCAGAACAGGTAGTGTGTAGTAAGCAGCACAGGTAGTGCGTAGTAAGCAGCATAGGTAGTGTGTAGGAAGCAGGACAGGTAGTGTGTAGTAAGTAGAACAGGTAGTGTGTAGTAAGCAGGACAGGTAGTGTGTAGTAAGCAGGACATGTAGTGTGTAGTAAGCAGGACAGATAGTGTGTAGTAAGCTGGAAAGGTAGTGTGTAGTAAGCAGAACAGGTAGTGTGTAGTAAGCAGCATAGGTAGTGTGTAGGAAGCAGGACAGGTAGTGTGTAGTAAGTAGCACAGGTAGTGTGTAGTATGCAGGACAGGTAGTGTGTAGTAAGCAGGACAGGTAGTGTGTAGTAAGCAGCGCAGGTAGTGTGTTGTAAGCAGCACAGGAAGTGTATAGTAAGCAGGACAGGTAGTGTGTTGTAAGCAGCACAGGTAGTGTGTAGTAAGCAGCACAGGTAGTGTGTAGTAAGCAGGACAGGTAGTGTGTAGTAAGTAGCACAGGTAGTGTGTAATAATCAAGACAGGTAGTGTGTAGGAAGCAGGACAGGTAGTGTGTAGTAAGCAGCACAGGTAGTGTGTAGTAAGCTGCACAGGTAGCGTGTAGTAAGCTGGACAGCTAGTGTGTAGTAAGCATCACAGGTAAGGTGTAATAAGCAGCGCAGGTAGGGTGTAGTAAGCAGGACAGGTAGTGTGTAGTAAGTAGCACATGTATTGTGTAGTAAGCAGGACAGGTAGTGTGTAGTAAGCGGAACAGGTAGTGTGTAGCAAGCAGCATAGGTAATGTGTAGTAAGCAGCACAGGTAGTGTGTAGTAAGCAGCACAGGTAGTGTGTAGTAAGCAGGACAGGTTGTGTGTAGTATGCAGCACAGGTAGTGTGTTGCAAGCAGGCAGCACTACCTGTGCTGCTTTCTACACACTACCTGTGTTGCTTATTACACACTACCTGTGCGGCTTATTACACCCTACCTGTCCTGCTTATTACCCACTACCTGTCCTGCTTACTACACACTACCTGTCCTGCTTACTACACACTACCTGTGCTGCTTATTACACACTACCGGTGCTGCTTATAACACACACTACCTGTCCTGCTTAGTACACACTACGTGTGCTGCTTATTAAACACTACCTGTCCTGCTCACTACACACTACCTGTCCTGCTTACTACACACTACCTGTACTGCTTACTACACACTACCAGTAGCTCCACTGGAGACTGTGATGATAATGTCTTGTAAGGTGGCCGCCTGATAGATATGTATTATCAAGGGTAGTAGCTTTGGTGATGTAGGCCTGGGAAAGCATGCAGGTAGTGTGTAGTAAGCAGCACAGGTAGTGTGTAGTAAGCAGGACAGGTAGTGTGTAATAAGCAGGACAGGTAGTGTGTAATAAGCAGCACAGGTAGTGTATAGCAAGTAGTACAGGTAGTGTGTAGTCAGCAGGACAGGTAATGTGTAGTGAGCAGGACAGGTAGTGTTTAATAAGCAGCACAGGTAATGTGTAGTAAGCAGCACAGGTAGTGTGTAGTAAGCAGGACAGGTAGTGTGTAGTAAGCAGGACTGGTAGTGTGTAGTAAGCAGGACAGGTAGTGTTTAATAAGCAGCACAAGTAGTGTGTAGTAAGCAGCATAGGTATTGTGTAGTAAGCAGGATAGATAGTGTGTAGTAAGCAGGACAGGTAGTGCGTAGTAAGCAGAACAGGTAGTGTGTAGTAAGCAGCATAGGTAATGTGTAATAAGCAGCGCAGGTAGTTTGTAGTAAGCAGGACATGTAGTGTGTAGTAAGCAGCACAGGTATTGTGTAGTAAGCAGGACAGATAGTGTGTACTAAGCTGGAAAGGTAGTGTGTAGTAAGCAGAACAGGTAGTGTGTAGTAAGCAGCATTGGTAGTGTGTAGGAAGCAGGACAGGTAGTGTGTAGTAAGCAGCGCAGGTAGTGTGTAGTAAGCAGGACAGGTAGTGTGTAGTAAGCAGGACAGGTAGTGTGTAGTAAGCAGCACAGGTAGTGTGTTGTAAGCAGCACAGGAAGTGTATAGTAAGCAGGACAGGTAGTGTGTAGTAAGCAGCACAGGTAGTGTGTAGTAAGCAGGACAGGTAGTGTGTAGTAAGTAGCACAGGTAGTGTGTAATAATCAAGACAGGTAGTGTGTAGGAAGCAGGACAGGTAGTGTGTAGTAAGCAGCACAGGTAGTGTGTAGTAAGCAGCACAGGTAGTGTGTAGTAAGCGGCACAGGTAGCGTGTAGTAAGCTGGACAGCTAGTGTGTAGTAAGTATCACAGGTAAGGTGTAATAAGCAGCGCAGGTAGGGTGTAGTAAGCAGGACAGGTAGTGTGTAGTAAGCAGCACATGTATTGTGTAGTAAGCAGGACAGGTAGTGTGTAGTAAGCGGAACAGGTAGTGTGTAGCAAGTAGCATAGGTAATGTGTAGTAAGCAGCACAGGTAGTGTGTAGTAAGCAGCACAGGTAGTGTGTAGTAAGCAGGACAGGTTGTGTGTAGTAAGCAGCACAGGTAGTGTGTAGCAAGCAGTCAGCACTACCTGTGCTGCTTACTACACACTACCTGTGTTGCTTATTACACACTACCTGTGCGGCTTATTACACCCTAACTGTCCTGCTTATTACCCACTACCTGTCCTGCTTACTACACACTACCTGTCCTGCTTACTACATACTACCTGTGCTGCTTATTACACACTACCGGTGCTGCTTATAACACACACTACCTGTCCTGCTTAGTACACACAAAGTGTGCTGCTTATTAAACACTACCTGTCCTGCTCACTACACACTACCTGTCCTGCTTACTACACACTACCTGTGCTGCTTACTACACACTACCAGTAGTTCCACTGGAGACTGTGATGATAATGTCTTTTAAGGTGGCCGCCTGATAGATATGTATTATCAAGGGTAGTAGCTTTGGTGATGTAGGCCTGGGAAAGCATGCAGGTAGTGTGTAGTAAGCAGCACAGGTAGTGTGTAGTAAGCAGCACAGGTAGTGTGTAATAAGCAGGACAGGTAGTGTGTAATAAGCAGCACAGGTAGTGTATAGTAAGTAGCACAGGTAGTGTGTAGTCAGCAGGACAGGTAATGTGTAGTGAGCAGGACAGGTAGTGTTTAATAAGCAGCACAGGTAGTGTGTAGTTAGCAGCACAGGTAGTGTGTAGTAAGTAGGACAGGTAGTGTGCAGTAAGCAGGACTGGTAGTGTGTAGTAAGCAGGACAGGTAGTGTTTAATAAGCAGCACAAGTAGTGTGTAGTAAGCAGCACAGGTAGTGTGTAGTGAGCAGGACAGGTAGTGTTTAATAAGCAGCACAGGTAGTGTGTAGTAAGCAGGACAGGTAGTGTGTAGTAAGCAGGACAGGTAGTGTGTAGTAAGCAGCACAGGTAGTGTGTAGTAAGCAGGACAGGTAGTGTGTAGTAAGCAGCACAGGTAGTGTGTAGTATGCAGGACAGGTAGTGTGTAGTAAGCAGGACAGGTAGTGAGTAGTAAGCTGCACAGGTAGTGTGTAGTAAGCAGCACAGGTATTGTGTAGGAAACAGGACAGGTAGTGTATAGTAAGCAGGACAGGTAGTGTGTAGTAAGCAGCACAGGTAGTGTGTATTAAGCAGGATAGGTAATGTGTAGTAAGCAGGACAGGTAGTGTGTAGTAAGCAGGACAGGTAGTGTGTAGTAAGCAGCACAAGTAGTGTGTAGTAAGCAGCACAGGTAGTGTGTAGTGAGCAGGACAGGTAGTGTTTAATAAGCAGCACAGGTAGTGTGTAGTCAGCTGGAAAGGTAGTGTGTAGTAAGCAGAACAGGTAGTGTGTAGTAAGATTCATAGGTAGTGTGTAGGAAGCAGGACAGGTAGTGTGTAGTAAGCAGCACAGGTAGTGTGTAGTAAGCAGGACAGGTAGTGTGTAGTAAGCAGGACAGGTAGTGTGTAGTAAGCAGGACAGGTAGTGTGTAGTAAGCAGCACAGGTAGTGTGTTGTAAGCAGCACAGGTAGTGTGTAGTAAGCAGGACAGGTAGTGTGTAGTAAGCAGCACAAGTAGTGTGTACTAAGCAGCACAGGTAGTGTGTAGTAAGCAGGACAGGTAGTGTGTAGTAAGTAGCACAGGTAGTGTGTAATAATCAAGACAGGTAGTGTGTAGGAAGCAGGACAGGTAGTGTGTAGTAAGCAGCACAGGTAGTGTGTAGTAAGAAGCACAGGTAGTGTGTAGTAAGCTGCACAGGTAGCGTGTAGTAAGCTGGACAGCTAGTGTGTAGTAAGCATCACAGGTAAGGTGTAATAAGCAGCGCAGGTAGGGTGTAGTAAGCAGGACAGGTAGTGTGTAGTAAGCAGCACATGTATTGTGTCGTAAGCAGGACAGGTAGTGTGTAGTAAGCGGAACAGGTAGTGTGTAGCAAGCAGCATAGGTAATGTGTAGTAAGCAGCACAGGTAGTGTGTAGTAAGCAGCACAGGTAGTGTGTAGTAAGCTGTTCAGGTAGTGTGTAGTAAGCCGGACAGCTAGTGTGTAGTAAGCATCACAGGTAATGTGTAATAAGCAGCGCAGGTAGGGTGTAGTAAGCAGGACAGGTAGTGTGTAGTAAGCAGCACAGGTATTGTGTAGTAAGCAGGATAGATAGTATGTAGTAAGCAGGACAGGTAGTGCGTAGTAAGCAGAACAGGTAGTGTGTAGTAAGCAGCATAGGTAATGTGTAATAAGCAGCGCAGGTAGTGTGTAGTAAGCAGGACATGTAGTGTGTAGTAAGCAGCACAGGTATTGTGTAGTAAGCAGGATAGATAGTGTGTAGTAAGCAGGACAGGTAGTGCGTAGTAAGCAGAACAGGTAGTGTGTAGTAAGCAGCATAGGTAATGCGTAATAAGCAGCGCAGGTAGTGTGTAGTAAGCAGGACATGTAGTGTGTAGTAAGCAGCACAGGAATTGTGTAGTAAGCAGGACAGATAGTGTGTAGTAAGCTGGAAAGGTAGTGTGTAGTAAGCAGAACAGGTAGTGTGTAGTAAGCAGCATAGGTAGTGTGTAGGAAGCAGGACAGGTAGTGTGTAGTAAGCAGCACAGGTAGTGTGTAGTAAGCAGGACAGGTAGTGTGTAGTAAGCAGGACAGGTAGTGTGTAGTAAGCAGCACAGGTAGTGTGTTGTAAGCAGCACAGGAAGTGTATAGTAAGCAGGACAGGTAGTGTGTAGTAAGCAGCACAGGTAGTGTGTAGTAAGCATCCCAGGTAGTGTGTAGTAAGCAGGACAGGTAGTGTGTAGTAAGTAGCACAGGTAGTGTGTAATAATCAAGACAGGTAGTGTGTAGGAAGCAGGACAGGTAATGTGTAGTAAGCAGCACAGGTAGTGTGTAGTAAGCAGCACAGGTAGTGTGTAGTAAGCGGCACAGGTAGCGTGTAGTAATCTGGACAGCTAGTGTGTAGTAAGCATCACAGGTAAGGTGTAATAAGCAGCGCAGGTAGGGTGTAGTAAGCAGGACAGGTAGTGTGTAGTAAGCAGGACAGGTAGTGTTTAATAAGCAGCACAAGTAGTGTGTAGTAAGCGGAACAGGTAGTGTGTAGCAAGCAGCATAGGTAATGTGTAGTAAGCAGCACAGGTAGTGTGTAGTAAGCAGCACAGGTAGTGTGTAGTAAGCAGGACAGGTTGTGTGTAGTAAGCAGCACAGGTAGTGTGTAGCAAGCAGGCAGCACTACCTGTGCTGCTTACTACACACTACCTGTGTTGCTTATTACACACTACCTGTGCGGCTTATTACACCCTAACTGTCCTGCTTATTACCCACTGCCTGTCCTGCTTACTACACACTACCTGTGCTGCTTACTACACACTACCTGTGCTGCTTACTACACACTACCTGTCCTGCTTACTATACACTTCCTGTGCTGCTTACAACACACTACCTGTGCTGCTTACTACACACTACCTGTCCTGCTTACTACACACTACCTGTGCTGCTTATTACACACTACCGGTGCTGCTTATAACACACACTACCTGTCCTGCTTAGTACACACTACGTGTGCTGCTTATTAAACACTACCTGTCCTGCTCACTACACACTACCTGTCCTGCTTACTACACACTACCTGTGCTGCTTACTACACACTACCAGTAGCTCCACTGGAGACTGTGATGATAATGTCTTGTAAGGTGGCCGCCTGATAGATATGTATTATCAAGGGTAGTAGCTTTGGTGATGTAGGCCTGGGAAAGCATGCAGGTAGTGTGTAGTAAGCAGCACAGGTAGTGTGTAGTAAGCAGGACAGGTAGTGTGTAATAAGCAGGACAGGTAGTGTGTAATAAGCAGCACAGGTAGTGTATAGTAAGTAGCACAGGTAGTGTGTAGTCAGCAGGACAGGTAGTGTGTAGTAAGCAGGACAGGTAGTGTTTAATAAGCAGCACAGGTAGTGTGTAGTAAGCAGCACAGGTAGTGTGTAGTAAGCAGGACAGTTAGTGTGTAGTAAGCAGGACTGGTAGTGTGTAGTAAGCAGGACAGGTAGTGTTTAATAAGCAGCACAAGTAGTGTGTAGTAAGCAGGACAGGTAGTGTGTAGTAAGCAGGACAGGTAGTGTGTAGTAAGCAGCACAGGTAGTGTGTAGTAAGCAGCACAGGTGGTGTGTAATAAGCAGCACAGGTAGTATGTAGTAAACAGCACAGGTAGTGTGTAGTAAGCAGGACAGGTAGTGTGTAGTAAGCAGCACAGGTAGTGTGTAGTAAGCAGGACAGGTAGTGTGTAGTAAGCAGGACAGGTAGAGTGTAATAAGCAGGACATGTAGTGTGTAGTAAGCAGCACAGCTAGGGTGTAGTAAGCAGGACAGGTAGTGTGTAGTAAGCAGCACAGGTAGTGTGTAGTAAGCAGCACAGGTAGTGTGTAGTAAGCAGGACAGGTAGTGTGTAGTAAGCAGGACAGATAGTGTGTAGTAAGCAGGACAGGTAGTGTGTAGTAAGTAGCACAGGTAGTGTGTAAAAATCAAGACAGGTAGTGTGTAGGAAGCAGGACAGGTAGTGTGTAGTAAGCAGCACAGGTAATGTGTAATAAGCAGCGCAGGTAGGGTGTAGTAAGCAGGACAGGTAGTGTGTAGTAAGCAGCACAGGTAGTGTGTAGTAAGCAGGACAGGTAGTGTGTAGTAAGCAGGACATGTAGTGTGTAGTAAGCAGCACAGGTAGTGTGTAGTAAGCAGGATAGATAGTGTGTAGTAAGCAGGACAGGTAGTGCGTAGTAAGCAGAACAGGTAGTGTGTAGTAAGCAGCACAGGTAGTGCGTAGTAAGCAGCATAGGTAGTGTGTAGGAAGCAGGACAGGTAGTGTGTAGTAAGTAGAACAGGTAGTGTGTAGTAAGCAGGACAGGTAGTGTGTAGTAAGCAGGACATGTAGTGTGTAGTAAGCAGGACAGATAGTGTGTAGTAAGCTGGAAAGGTAGTGTGTAGTAAGCAGAACAGGTAGTGTGTAGTAAGCAGCATAGGTAGTGTGTAGGAAGCAGGACAGGTAGTGTGTAGTAAGCAGCACAGGTAGTGTGTAGTATGCAGGACAGGTAGTGTGTAGTAAGCAGGACAGGTAGTGTGTAGTAAGCAGCACAGGTAGTGTGTTGTAAGCAGCACAGAAAGTGTATAGTAAGCAGGACAGGTAGTGTGTTGTAAGCAGCACAGGTAGTGTGTAGTAAGCAGCACAGGTAGTGTGTAGTAAGCAGGACAGGTAGTGTGTAGTAAGTAGCACAGGTAGTGTGTAATAATCAAGACAGGTAGTGTGTAGGAAGCAGGACAGGTAGTGTGTAGTAAGCAGCACAGGTAGTGTGTAGTAAGCTGCACAGGTAGCGTGTAGTAAGCTGGACAGCTAGTGTGTAGTAAGCATCACAGGTAAGGTGTAATAAGCAGCGCAGGTAGGGTGTAGTAAGCAGGACAGGTAGTGTGTAGTAAGTAGCACATGTATTGTGTAGTAAGCAGGACAGGTAGTGTGTAGTAAGCGGAACAGGTAGTGTGTAGCAAGCAGCATAGGTAATGTGTAGTAAGCAGCACAGGTAGTGTGTAGTAAGCAGCACAGGTAGTGTGTAGTAAGCAGGACAGGTTGTGTGTAGTATGCAGCACAGGTAGTGTGTAGCAAGCAGGCAGCACTACCTGTGCTGCTTACTACACACTACCTGTGTTGCTTATTACACACTACCTGTGTGGCTTATTACACCCTACCTGTCCTGCTTATTACCCACTACCTGTCCTGCTTACTACACACTACCTGTCCTGCTTACTACACACTACCTGTGCTGCTTATTACACACTACCGGTGCTGCTTATAACACACACTACCTGTCCTGCTTAGTACACACTACGTGTGCTGCTTATTAAACACTACCTGTCCTGCTCACTACACACTACCTGTCCTGCTTACTACACACTACCTGTACTGCTTACTACACACTACCAGTAGCTCCACTGGAGACTGTGATGATAATGTCTTGTAAGGTGGCCGCCTGATAGATATGTATTATCAAGGGTAGTAGCTTTGGTGATGTAGGCCTGGGAAAGCATGCAGGTAGTGTGTAGTAAGCAGCACAGGTAGTGTGTAGTAAGCAGGACAGGTAGTGTGTAATAAGCAGGACAGGTAGTGTGTAATAAGCAGCACAGGTAGTGTATAGCAAGTAGTAAAGGTAGTGTGTAGTCAGCAGGACAGGTAATGTGTAGTGAGCAGGACAGGTAGTGTTTAATAAGCAGCACAGGTAATGTGTAGTAAGCAGCACAGGTAGTGTGTAGTAAGCAGGACAGGTAGTGTGTAGTAAGCAGGACTGGTAGTGTGTAGTAAGCAGGACAGGTAGTGTTTAATAAGCAGCACAAGTAGTGTGTAGTAAGCAGCATAGGTATTGTGTAGTAAGCAGGATAGATAGTGTGTAGTAAGCAGGACAGGTAGTGCGTAGTAAGCAGAACAGGTAGTGTGTAGTAAGCAGCATAGGTAATGTGTAATAAGCAGCGCAGGTAGTGTGTAGTAAGCAGGACATGTAGTGTGTAGTAAGCAGCACAGGTATTGTGTAGTAAGCAGGACAGATAGTGTGTACTAAGCTGGAAAGGTAGTGTGTAGTAAGCAGAACAGGTAGTGTGTAGTAAGCAGCATAGGTAGTGTGTAGGAAGCAGGACAGGTAGTGTGTAGTAAGCAGCACAGGTAGTGTGTAGTAAGCAGGACAGGTAGTGTGTAGTAAGCAGGACAGGTAGTGTGTAGTAAGCAGCACAGGTAGTGTGTTGTAAGCAGCACAGGAAGTGTATAGTAAGCAGGACAGGTAGTGTGTAGTAAGCAGCACAGGTAGTGTGTAGTAAGCAGTACAGATAGTGTGTAGTAAGTAGCACAGGTAGTGTGTAATAATCAAGACAGGTAGTGTGTAGGAAGCAGGACATTTAGTGTGTAGTAAGCAGCACAGGTAGTGTGTAGTAAGCAGCACAGGTAGTGTGTAGTAAGCGGCACAGGTAGCGTGTAGTAAGCTGGACAGCTAGTGTGTAGTAAGCATCACAGGTAAGGTGTAATAAGCAGCGCAGGTAGGGTGTAGTAAGCAGGACAGGTAGTGTGTAGTAAGCAGCACATGTATTGTGTAGTAAGCAGGACAGGTAGTGTGTAGTAAGCGGAACAGGTAGTGTGTAGCAAGTAGCATAGGTAATGTGTAGTAAGCAGCACAGGTAGTGTGTAGTAAGCAGCACAGGTAGTGTGTAGTAAGCAGGACAGGTTGTGTGTAGTAAGCAGCACAGGTAGTGTGCAGCAATCAGTCAGCACTACCTGTGCTGCTTACTACACACTACCTGTGTTGCTTATTACACACTACCTGTGCGGCTTATTACACCCTAACTGTCCTGCTTATTACCCACTACCTGTCCTGCTTACTACACACTACCTGTCCTGCTTACTACATACTACCTGTGCTGCTTATTACACACTACCGGTGCTGCTTATAACACACACTACCTGTCCTGCTTAGTACACACAAAGTGTGCTGCTTATTAAACACTACCTGTCCTGCTCACTACACACTACCTGTCCTGCTTACTACACACTACCTGTGCTGCTTACTACACACTACCAGTAGTTCCACTGGAGACTGTGATGATAATGTCTTTTAAGGTGGCCGCCTGATAGATATGTATTATCAAGGGTAGTAGCTTTGGTGATGTAGGCCTGGGAAAGTATGCAGGTAGTGTGTAGTAAGCAGCACAGGTAGTGTGTAGTAAGCAGCACAGGTAGTGTGTAATAAGCAGGACAGGTAGTGTGTAATAAGCAGCACAGGTAGTGTATAGTAAGTAGCACAGGTAGTGTGTAGTCAGCAGGACAGGTAATGTGTAGTGAGCAGGACAGGTAGTGTTTAATAAGCAGCACAGGTAGTGTGTAGTTAGCAGCACAGGTAGTGTGTAGTAAGTAGGACAGGTAGTGTGCAGTAAGCAGGACTGGTAGTGTGTAGTAAGCAGGACAGGTAGTGTTTAATAAGCAGCACAAGTAGTGTGTAGTAAGCAGCACAGGTAGTGTGTAGTGAGCAGGACAGGTAGTGTTTAATAAGCAGCACAGGTAGTGTGTAGTAAGCAGGACAGGTAGTGTGTAGTAAGCAGGACAGGTAGTGTGTAGTAAGCAGCACAGGTAGTGTGTAGTAAGCAGGACAGGTAGTGTGTAGTAAGCAGCACAGGTAGTGTGTAGTAAGCAGGACAGGTAGTGTGTAGTAAGCAGGACAGGTAGTGAGTAGTAAGCTGCACAGGTAGTGTGTAGTAAGCAGCACAGGTATTGTGTAGTAAACAGGACAGGTAGTGTGTAGTAAGCAGGACAGGTAGTGTGTAGTAAGCAGCACAGGTAGTGTGTATTAAGCAGGATAGGTAATGTGTAGTAAGCAGGACAGGTAGTGTGTAGTAAGCAGGACAGGTAGTGTGTAGTAAGCAGCACAAGTAGTGTGTAGTAAGCAGCACAGGTAGTGTGTAGTGAGCAGGACAGGTAGTGTTTAATAAGCAGCACAGGTAGTGTGTAGTAAGCTGGAAAGGTAGTGTGTAGTAAGCAGAACAGTTAGTGTGTAGTAAGATTCATAGGTAGTGTGTAGGAAGCAGGACAGGTAGTGTGTAGTAAGCAGCACAGGTAGTGTGTAGTAAGCAGGACAGGTAGTGTGTAGTAAGCAGGACAGGTAGTGTGTAGTAAGCAGGACAGGTAGTGTGTAGTAAGCAGCACAGGTAGTGTGTTGTAAGCAGCACAGGTAGTGTGTAGTAAGCAGGACAGGTAGTGTGTAGTAAGCAGCACAAGTAGTGTGTAGTAAGCAGCACAGGTAGTGTGTAGTAAGCAGGACAGGTAGTGTGTAGTAAGTAGCACAGGTAGTGTGTAATAATCAAGACAGGTAGTGTGTAGGAAGCAGGACAGGTAGTGTGTAGTAAGCAGCACAGGTAGTGTGTAGTAAGCAGCACAGGTAGTGTGTAGTAAGCTGCACAGGTAGCGTGTAGTAAGCTGGACAGCTAGTGTGTAGTAAGCATCACAGGTAAGGTGTAATAAGCAGCGCAGGTAGGGTGTAGTAAGCAGGACAGGTAGTGTGTAGTAAGCAGCACATGTATTGTGTAGTAAGCAGGACAGGTAGTGTGTAGTAAGCGGAACAGGTAGTGTGTAGCAAGCAGCATAGGTAATGTGTAGTAAGCAGCACAGGTAGTGTGTAGTAAGCAGCACAGGTAGTGTGTAGTAAGCTGTACAGGTAGTGTGTAGTAAGCCGGACAGCTAGTGTGTAGTAAGCATCACAGGTAATGTGTAATAAGCAGCGCAGGTAGGGTGTAGTAAGCAGGACAGGTAGTGTGTAGTAAGCAGCACAGATATTGTGTAGTAAGCAGGATAGATAGTATGTAGTAAGCAGGACAGGTAGTGCGTAGTAAGCAGAACAGGTAGTGTGTAGTAAGCAGCATAGGTAATGTGTAATAAGCAGCGCAGGTAGTGTGTAGTAAGCAGGACATGTAGTGTGTAGTAAGCAGCACAGGTATTGTGTAGTAAGCAGGATAGATAGTGTGTAGTAAGCAGGACAGGTAGTGCGTAGTAAGCAGAACAGGTAGTGTGTAGTAAGCAGCATAGGTAATGTGTAATAAGCAGCGCAGGTAGTGTGTAGTAAGCAGGACATGTAGTGTGTAGTAAGCAGCACAGGAATTGTGTAGTAAGCAGGACAGATAGTGTGTAGTAAGCTGGAAAGGTAGTGTGTAGTAAGCAGAACAGGTAGTGTGTAGTAAGCAGCATAGGTAGTGTGTAGGAAGCAGGACAGGTAGTGTGTAGTAAGCAGCACAGGTAGTGTGTAGTAAGCAGGACAGGTAGTGTGTAGTAAGCAGGACAGGTAGTGTGTAGTAAGCAGCACAGGTAGTGTGTTGTAAGCAGCACAGGAAGTGTATAGTAAGCAGGACAGGTAGTGTGTAGTAAGCAGCACAGGTAGTGTGTAGTAAGCAGCACAGGTAGTGTGTAGTAAGCAGGACAGGTAGTGTGTAGTAAGTAGCACAGGTAGTGTGTAATAATCAAGACAGGTAGTGTGTAGGAAGCAGGACAGGTAATGTGTAGTAAGCAGCACAGGTAGTGTGTAGTAAGCAGCACAGGTAGTGTGTAGTAAGCGGCACAGGTAGCGTGTAGTAATCTGGACAGCTAGTGTGTAGTAAGCATCACAGGTAACGTGTAATAAGCAGCGCAGGTAGGGTGTAGTAAGCAGGACAGGTAGTGTGTAGTAATCAGGACAGGTAGTGTTTAATAAGCAGCACAAGTAGTGTGTAGTAAGCGGAACAGGTAGTGTGTAGCAAGCAGCATAGGTAATGTGTAGTAAGCAGCACAGGTAGTGTGTAGTAAGCAGCACAGGTAGTGTGTAGTAAGCAGGACAGGTTGTGTGTAGTAAGCAGCACACGTAGTGTGTAGCAAGCAGGCAGCACTACCTGTGCTGCTTACTACACACTACCTGTGTTGCTTATTACACACTACCTGTGCGGCTTATTACACCCTAACTGTCCTGCTTATTACCCACTGCCTGTCCTGCTTACTACACACTACCTGTGCTGCATACTACACACTACCTGTGCTGCTTACTACACACTACCTGTCCTGCTTACTATACACTTCCTGTGCTGCTTACAACACACTACCTGTGCTGCTTACTACACACTACCTGTCCTGCTTACTACACACTACCTGTGCTGCTTATTACACACTACCGGTGCTGCTTATAACACACACTACCTGTCCTGCTTAGTACACACTACGTGTGCTGCTTATTAAACACTACCTGTCCTGCTCACTACACACTACCTGTCCTGCTTACTACACACTACCTGTGCTGCTTACTACACACTACCAGTAGCTCCACTGGAGACTGTGATGATAATGTCTTGTAAGGTGGCCGCCTGATAGATATGTATTATCAAGGGTAGTAGCTTTGATGATGTAGGCCTGGGAAAGCATGCAGGTAGTGTGTAGTAAGCAGCACAGGTAGTGTGTAGTAAGCAGGATAGGTAGTGTGTAATAAGTAGGACAGGTAGTGTGTAATAAGCAGCACAGGTAGTGTATAGTAAGTAGCACAGGTAGTGTGTAGTCAGCAGGACAGGTAGTGTGTAGTAAGCAGGACAGGTAGTGTTTAATAAGCAGCACAGGTAGTGTGTAGTAAGCAGCACAGGTAGTGTGTAGTAAGCAGGACAGGTAGTGTGTAGTAAGCAGGACTGGTAGTGTGTAGTAAGCAGGACAGGTAGTGTTTAATAAGCAGCACAAGTAGTGTGTAGTAAGCAGGACAGGTAGTGTGTAGTAAGCAGGACAGGTAGTGTGTAGTAAGCAGCACAGGTAGTGTGTAGTAAGCAGCACAGGTATTGTGTAGTAAACAGGACAGGTAGTGTATAGTAAGCAGGACAGGTAGTGTGTAGCAAGCAGCACAGGTAGTGTGTATTAAACAGGATAGGTAATGTGTAGTAAGCAGGACAGGTAGTGTGTAGTAAGCAGGACAGGTAGTGTGTAGCAAGCAGCACAAGTAGTGTGTAGTAAGCAGCACAAGTAGTGTGTAGTGAGCAGTACAGGTAGTGTTTAATAAGCAGCACAGGTAGTGTGTAGTAAGCAGGACAGGTAGTGTGTAGTAAGCAGGACAGGTAGTGTGTATTAAGCAGCACAGGTAGTGTGTAATAAGCAGCACAGGTAGTGTGTAGTAAGCAGCACAGGTAGTGTGTAGTAAGCAGGACAGGTAGTGTGTAGTAAGCAGCACAGGTAGTGTGTAGTAAGCAGGACAGGTAGTGTGTAGCAAGCAGGACAGGTAGTGAGTAGTAAGCTGCACAGGTAGTGTGTAGTAAGCAGCACAGGTATTGTGTAGTAAACAGGACAGGTAGTGTATAGTAAGCAGGACAGGTAGTGTGTAGTAAGCAGCACAGGTAGTGTGTATTAAGCAGGATAGGTAATGTGTAGGAAGCAGGACAGGTAGTGTGTAGTAAGCAGGACAGGTAGTGTGTAGTAAGCAGCACAAGTAGTGTGTAGTAAGCAGCACAGGTAGTGTGTAGTGAGCAGGACAGGTAGTGTTTAATAAGCAGCACAGGTAGTGTGTTGTAAGCAGGACAGGTAGTGTGTAGTAAGCAGGACATGTAGTGTGTAGTAAGCAGCACAGGTAGTGTGTAGTAAGCAGCACAGGTAGTGTGTAGTAAGCAGCACAGGTAGTGTGTAATAAGCAGCACAGGTAGTGTGTAGTAAGCAGCACAGGTAGTGTGTAGTATGCAGGACAGGTAGTGTGTAGTAAGCAGCACAGGTAGTGTGTAGTAAGCAGGACAGGTAGTGTGTAGTAAGCTGCACAGGTAGTGTGTAGTAAGCAGCACAGGTATTGTGTAGTAAGCAGGACAGGTAGTGTATAGTAAGCAGGACAGTTAGTGTGTAGTAAGCAGCACAGCTAGTGTGTAGTAAGCAGGACAGGTAGTGTGTAATAAGCAGGACAGGTAGTGTGTAATAATCAGCACAGGTAGTGTGTAGTAAGCGCGGACAGGTAGTGTAAGGTAAGCAGGAAAGGTAGTGTGTAGTAAGCAGCACAGGTAGTGTGTAGTAAGCAGCACAGGTAGTTTGTAGTAAGCAGCACAGGTAGTGTGTAGTAAGCAGCACAGGTAGTGTGTAGTAAGCAGCACAGGTAGTGTGTAGTAAGCAGGACAGGTTGTTTGTAGTAAGCAGCACAGGTAGTGTGTAGTAAGCAGGACAGGTATTGTGTAGTAAGCATCACAGGTAGTGTGTAGTAAGCAGGACTGTTAGTGTGTAGTAAGCATCACAGGTAGTGTGTAGTAAGCAGGACAGGTAGTGTGTAATAAGCAGGATATGTAGTGTGTAATAAGCAGCACAGCTAGTGTGTAGTAAGCAGGACAGGTAGTTTGTAATAAGCAGAACAGGTATTGTGTAGTAAGCAGCACAGGTAGTGTGTAGTACGCAGGACAGGTAATGTGTAGTAAGCAGCACAGGTAGTGTGTAGTAAGCAGCACAGGTAGTGTGTAGAAAGCAGGACAGGTAGTGTGTAGTAAGCAGGACAGGTAGTGTGTAATAAGCAGCACAGGTAGTGTGTAGTAAGCAGCACAGGTAGTGTGTAGTAAGCAGGACAGGTAGTGTGTAGTAAGCAGCACAGGTAGTGTGTAGTAAGCAGTACAGGTAGTGTATAATAAGCAGCACAGGTAGTGTATAATAAGCAGCACAGATAGTGTGTAGTAAGCAGGACAGGTAGTATGTAGTAAGCAGGACAGGTAGTGTGTAGTAATTAGCACAGGTAGTGTGTAGTAAGCAGCACAGGTAGTGGGTAGTCAGCAGGACAGGTAGTGTGTAATAAGCATCACAGGTAGTGTGTAGTAAGCAGGACAGGTAGTGTGTAATAAGCATCACAGGTAGTGTGTAATAAGCAGCACAGGTAGTGTGTAATAAGCAGGACACGCAGTGTGTAATAAGCAGCACAGGTAGTGTGTAGTAAGCAGCACAGGTAGTGTGTAATAAGCAGCACAGGTTGTGTATAATAAGCAGCACAGATAGTGTGTAGTAAGCAGGACAGGTAGTGTGTAGTAAGCAGGACAGGTAGTGTGTAGTCAGCAGGACAGGTAGTGTGTAATAAGCATCACAGGTAGTGTGTAGTCAGCAGGACAGGTAGTGTGTAATAAGCATCACAGGTAGTGTGTAGTAAGCAGCACAGATAGTGTGTAATAAGCAGGACAGGTAGTGTTTAATAAGCAGGACACGTTGTGTGTAATAAGCAGCACAGATAGTGTGTAATAAGCAGCACAGGAAGTGTGTAGTATGCAGGACAGGTAGTGTGTAGTAAGCAGGACAGGTAGTGTGTAGTTAGCAGGATAGGTAGTGTGTAATAAGCAGGACAGGTAGTGTGTAGTAAGCAGCACAGGTAGTGTGTAGTAAGCAGCACAGGTAGTGTGTAGTAAGCAGGACAGGTAGTGTGTAATAAGCAGGACAGGTAGTGTGTAATAAGCAGCACAGGTAGTGTGTAATAAGCAGCACAGGTAGTGTGTAGTAAGCAGCACAGGTAGTGTTTAGTTAGCAGGACAGGTAGTGTGTAGTTATCAGAACAGGTAGTGTGTGGTAAGGAGCACAGGTAGTGTGTAGTGAGCAGCACAGGTAGTGTGTAGTAAGCAGGACAGGTAGTGTGTAGTAAGCAGCACAGGTAGTGTGTAGTAAGCAGCACAGGTAGTGTGTAGTAAGCTGCACAGGTAGTGTGTAGTAAGCAGCACAGGTAGTGTGTAATAAGCAGCACAGGTAGTGTGTAGTAAGCAGCACAGGTAGTGTGTAGTAAGCAGGACAGGTTGTGTGCAGTAAGCAGCACAGGTAGTGTGTAGCAAGCAGGCAGCACTACCTGTGCTGCTTACTACACACTACCTGTGTTGCTTATTACACACTACCTGTGCGGCTTATTACACCCTAACTGTCCTGCTTATTACCCACTACCTGTCCTGCTTACTACACACTACCTGTCCTGCTTACTACACACTACCTGTGCTGCTTATTACACACTACCGGTGCTGCTTATAACACACACTACCTGTCCTGCTTAGTACACACTACGTGTGCTGCTTATTAAACACTACCTGTCCTGCTCACTACACACTACCTGTCCTGCTTACTACACACTACCTGTGCTGCTTACTACACACTACCAGTAGCTCCACTGGAGACTGTGATGATAATGTCTTGTAAGGTGGCCGCCTGATAGATATGTATTATCAAGGGTAGTAGCTTTGGTGATGTAGGCCTGGGAAAGCATGCAGGTAGTGTGTAGTAAGCAGCACAGGTAGTGTGTAGTAAGCAGGACAGGTAGTGTGTAATAAGCAGGACAGGTAGTGTGTAATAAGCAGCACAGGTAGTGTATAGTAAGTAGCACAGGTAGTGTGTAGTCAGCAGGACAGGTAATGTGTAGTGAGCAGGACAGGTAGTGTTTAATAAGCATCACAGGTAGTGTGTAGTAAGCAGCACAGGTAGTGTGTAGTAAGCAGGACAGGTAGTGTGTAGTAAGCAGCACTGGTAGTGTGTAGTAAGCAGGACTGGTAGTGTGTAGTAAGCAGGACAGGTAGTGTTTAATAAGCAGCACAAGTAGTGTGTAGTAAGCAGCACAGGTAGTGTGTAGTGAGCAGGACAGGTAGTTTTTAATAAGCAGCACAAGTAGTGTGTAGTAAGCAGGACAGGTAGTGTGTAGTAAGCAGCACAGGTAGTGTGTAGTAAGCAGCAAAGGTAGTGTGTAATAAGCAGCACAGGTAGTGTGTAGTAAGCAGCACAGGTAGTGTGTAGTAAGCAGGACAGGTAGTGTGCAGTAAGCAGCACAGGTAGTGTGTAGTAAGCAGGACAGGTAGTGTGTAGTAAGCAGGACAGGTAGTGAGTAGTAAGCTGCACAGGTAGTGTGTAGTAAGCAGCACAGGTATTGTGTAGTAAACAGGACAGGTAGTGTATAGTAAGCAGGACAGGTAGTGTGTAGTAAGCAGCACAGGTAGTGTGTATTAAGCAGGATAGGTAATGTGTAGTAAGCAGGACAGGTAGTGTGTAGTAAGAAGGACAGGTAATGTGTAGTAAGCAGCACAAGTAGTGTGTAGTAAGCAGCAGAGGTAGTGTGTAGTGAGCAGGACAGGTAGTGTTTAATAAGCAGCACAGGTAGTGTGTAGTAAGCAGGACAGGTAGTGTGTAGTAAGCAGCACAGGTAGTGTGTAGTAAGCAGCACAGGTAGTGTGTAATAAGCAGCACAGGTAGTGTGTAGTAAGCAGCACAGGTAGTGTGTAGTAAGCAGGACAGGTAGTGTGTAGTAAGCAGCACAGGTAGTGTGTAGTAAGCAGGACAGGTAGTGTGTAGCAAGCAGGACAGGTAGTGAGTAGTAAGCTGCACAGGTAGTGTGTAGTAAGCTGCACAGGTATTGTGTAGTATACAGGACAGGTAGTGTATAGTAAGCAGGACAGGTATTGTGTAGTAAGCAGCACAGGTAGTGTGTATTAAGCAGGATAGGTAATGTGTAGTAAGCAGGACAGGTAGTGTGTAGTAAGCAGGACAGGTAGTGTGTAGTAAGCAGGACAGCTAGTGTGTAGTAAGCAGCACAGGTAGTGTGTAGTAAGCAGCACAGGTAGTGTGTAGTAAGCAGGACAGGTTGTGTGTAGTAAGCAGCACAGGTAGTGTGTAGCAAGCAGGCAGCACTACCTGTGCTGCTTACTACACACTACCTGTGTTGCTTATTACACACTACCTGTGCGGCTTATTACACCCTAACTGTCCTGCTTATTACCACTGCCTGTCCTGCTTACTACACACTACCTGTGCTGCTTACTACACACTACCTGTGCTGCTTACTACACACTACCTGTCCTGCTTACTATACACTTCCTGTGCTGCTTACAACACACTACCTGTGCTGCTTACTACACACTACCTGTCCTGCTTACTACACACTACCTGTGCTGCTTATTACACACTACCGGTGCTGCTTATAACACACACTACCTGTCCTGCTTAGTACACACTACGTGTGCTGCTTATTAAACACTACCTGTCCTGCTCACTACACACTACCTGTCCTGCTTACTACACACTACCTGTGCTGCTTACTACACACTACCAGTAGCTCCACTGGAGACTGTGATGATAATGTCTTGTAAGGTGGCCGCCTGATAGATATGTATTATCAAGGGTAGTAGCTTTGGTGATGTAGGCCTGGGAAAGCATGCAGGTAGTGTGTAGTAAGCAGCACAGGTAGTGTGTAGTAAGCAGGATAGGTAGTGTGTAATAAGCAGGACAGGTAGTGTGTAATAAGCAGCACAGGTAGTGTATAGTAAGTAACACAGGTAGTGTGTAGTCAGCAGGACAGGTAGTGTGTAGTAAGCAGGACAGGTAGTGTTTAATAAGCAGCACAGGTAGTGTGTAGTAAGCAGCACAGGTAGTGTGTAGTAAGCAGGACAGGTAGTGTGTAGTAAGCAGGACTGGTAGTGTGTAGTAAGCAGGACAGGTAGTGTTTAATAAGCAGCACAAGTAGTGTGTAGTAAGCAGGACAGGTAGTGTGTAGTAAGCAGGACAGGTAGTGTGTAGTAAGCAGCACAGGTAGTGTGTAGTAAGCAGCACAGGTAGTGAGTAATAAGCAGCACAGGTAGTATGTAGTAAACAGCACAGGTAGTGTGTAGTAAGCAGGACAGGTAGTGTGTAGTAAGCAGCACAGGTAGTGTGTAGTAAGCAGGACAGGTAGTGTGTAGTAAGCAGGACAGGTAGTGAGTAGTAAGCTGCACAGGTAGTGTGTAGTAAGCAGCACAGGTATTGTGTAGTAAACAGGACAGGTAGTGTATAGTAAGCAGGACAGGTAGTGTGTAGCAAGCAGCACAGGTAGTGTGTATTAAGCAGGATAGGTAATGTGTAGTAAGCAGGACAGGTAGTGTGTAGTAAGCAGGACAGGTAGTGTGTAGCAAGCAGCACAAGTAGTGTGTAGTAAGCAGCACAGGTAGTGTGTAGTGAGCAGGACAGGTAGTGTTTAATAAGCAGCACAGGTAGTGTGTAGTAAGCAGGACAGGTAGTGTGTAGTAAGCAGGACAGGTAGTGTGTAGTAAGCAGCACAGGTAGTGTGTAATAAGCAGCACAGGTAGTGTGTAGTAAGCAGCACAGGTAGTGTGTAGTAAGCAGGACAGGTAGTGTGTAGTAAGCAGCACAGGTAGTGTGTAGTAAGCAGGACAGGTAGTGTGTAGCAAGCAGGACAGGTAGTGAGTAGTAAGCTGCACAGGTAGTGTGTAGTAAGCAGCACAGGTATTGTGTAGTAAACAGGACAGGTAGTGTATAGTAAGCAGGACAGGTAGTGTGTAGTAAGCAGCACAGGTAGTGTGTATTAAGCAGGATAGGTAATGTGTAGTAAGCAGGACAGGTAGTGTGTAGTAAGCAGGACAGGTAGTGTGTAGTAAGCAGCACAAGTAGTGTGTAGTAAGCAGCACAGGTAGTGTGTAGTGAGCAGGACAGGTAGTGTTTAATAAGCAGCACAGGTAGTGTGTTGTAAGCAGGACAGGTAGTGTGTAGTAAGCAGGACATGTAGTGTGTAGTAAGCAGCACAGGTAGTGTGTAGTAAGCAGCACAGGTAGTGTGTAGTAAGCAGCACAGGTAGTGTGTAATAAGCAGCACAGGTAGTGTGTAGTAAGCAGCACAGGTAGTGTGTAGTATGCAGGACAGGTAGTGTGTAGTAAGCAGCACAGGTAGTGTGTAGTAAGCAGGACAGGTAGTGTGTAGTAAGCTGCACAGGTAGTGTGTAGTAAGCATCACAGGTATTGTGTAGTAAGCAGGACAGGTAGTGTATAGTAAGCAGGACAGTTAGTGTGTAGTAAGCAGCACAGCTAGTGTGTAGTAAGCAGGACAGGTAGTGTGTAATAAGCAGGACAGGTAGTGTGTAATAAGCAGCACAGGTAGTGTGTAGTAAGCAGGACAGGTAGTGTAAGGTAAGCAGGAAAGGTAGTGTGTAGTAAGCAGCACAGGTAGTATGTAGTAAGCAGCACAGGTAGTTTGTAGTAAGCAGCACAGGTAGTGTGTAGTAAGCAGCACAGGTAGTGTGTAGTAAGCAGCACAGGTAGTGTGTAGTAAGCAGGACTGGTAGTGTGTAATAAGCAGGATAGGTATTGTGTGGTAAGCAGGAGAGGTATTGTGTAGTAAGCAGGACAAGTAGTGTGTTGTAAGCAGCACAGCTAGTGTGTTGTAAGCTGCACAGGTAGTGTGTAGTAAGCAGCACAGGTAGTGTGTAGTAAGCAGCACAGGTAGTGTGTAGTAAGCAGGACAGGTTGTTTGTAGTAAGCAGCACAGGTAGTGTGTAGTAAGCAGGACAGGTATTGTGTAGTAAGCATCACAGGTAGTGTGTAGTAAGCAGGACTGTTAGTGTGTAGTAAGCATCACAGGTAGTGTGTAGTAAGCAGGACAGGTAGTGTGTAATAAGCAGGATATGTAGTGTGTAATAAGCAGCACAGGTAGTGTGTAGTAAGCAGGACAGGTAGTTTGTAATCAGCAGAACAGGTAGTGTGTAGTAAGCAGCACAGGTAGTGTGTAGTACGCAGGACAGGTAATGTGTAGTAAGCAGCACAGGTAGTGTGTAGTAAGCAGCACAGGTAGTGTGTAGAAAGCAGGACAGGTAGTGTGTAGTAAGCAGGACAGGTAGTGTGTAATAAGCAGCACAGGTAGTGTGTAGTAAGCAGCACAGGTAGTGTGTAGTAAGCAGGACAGGTAGTGTGTAGTAAGCAGCACAGGTAGTGTGTAGTAAGCAGTACAGGTAGTGTATAATAAGCAGCACAGGTAGTGTATAATAAGCAGCACAGATAGTGTGTAGTAAGCAGGACAGGTAGTGTGTAGTAAGCAGGACAGGTAGTGTGTAGTAATTACCACAGGTAGTGTGTAGTAAGCAGCACAGGTAGTGGGTAGTCAGCAGGACAGGTAGTGTGTAATAAGCATCACAGGTAGTGTGTAGTAAGCAGGACAGGTAGTGTGTAATAAGCTGCACAGGTAGTGTGTAGTAAGCAGCACAGGTAGTGTGTAATAAGCAGCACAGGTAGTGTGTAGTAAGCAGCACAGGTAGTGTGTAGTAAGCAGGACAGGTTGTGTGCAGTAAGCAGCACAGGTAGTGTGTAGTAAGCAGCACAGGTAGTGTGTAATAAGCAGCACAGGTTGTGTATAATAAGCAGCACAGATAGTGTGTAGAAAGCAGGACAGGTAGTGTGTAGTAAGCAGGACAGGTAGTGTGTAATAAGCAGCACAGGTAGTGTGTAGTAAGCAGCACAGGTAGTGTGTAGTAAGCAGGACAGGTAGTGTGTAGTAAGCAGCACAGGCAGTGTGTAGTAAGCAGTACAGGTAGTGTATAATAAGCAGCACAGGTAGTGTATAATAAGCAGCACAGATAGTGTGTAGTAAGCAGGACAGGTAGTGTGTAGTAAGCAGGACAGGTAGTGTGTAGTAATTAGCACAGGTAGTGTGTAGTAAGCAGCACAGGTAGTGGGTAGTCAGCAGGACAGGTAGTGTGTAATAAGCATCACAGGTAGTGTGTAGTAAGCAGGACAGGTAGTGTGTAATAAGCATTACAGGTAGTGTGTAGTAAGCAGGACAGGTAGTGTGTAATAAGCATCACAGGTAGTGTGTAATAAGCAGCACAGGTAGTGTGTAATAAGCAGGACACGCAGTGTGTAATAAGCAGCACAGGTAGTGTGTAGTAAGCAGCACAGGTAGTGTGTAATAAGCAGCACAGGTTGTGTATAATAAGCAGCACAGATAGTGTGTAGTAAGCAGGACAGGTAGTGTGTAGTAAGCAGGACAGGTAGTGTGTAGTCAGCAGGACAGGTAGTGTGTAGTCAGCAGGACAGGTAGTGTGTAATAAGCATCACAGGTAGTGTGTAGTCAGCAGGACAGGTAGTGTGTAATAAGCATCACAGGTAGTGTGTAGTAATCAGCACAGATAGTGTGTAATAAGCAGGACAGGTAGTGTTTAATAAGCAGGACACGTTGTGTGTAATAAGCAGCACAGATAGTGTGTAATAAGCAGCACAGGTAGTGTGTAGTATGCAGGACAGGTAGTGTGTAGTAAGCAGGACAGGTAGTGTGTAGTTAGCAGGATAGGTAGTGTGTAATAAGCAGGACAGGTAGTGTGTAGTAAGCAGCACAGGTAGTGTGTAGTAAGCAGCACAGGTAGTGTGTAGTAAGCAGGACAGGTAGTGTGTAATAAGCAGGACAGGTAGTGTGTAATAAGCAGCACAGGTAGTGTGTAATAAGCAGCACAGGTAGTGTGTAGTAAGCAGCACAGGTAGTGTTTAGTTAGCAACACAGGTAGTGTGTAGTTATCAGAACAGGTAGTGTGTGGTAAGGAGCACAGGTAGTGTGTAGTGAGCAGCACAGGTAGTGTGTAGTAAGCAGGACAGGTAGTGTGTAGTAAGCAGCACAGGTAGTGTGTAGTAAGCAGGACAGGTAGTGTGTAGTAAGCAGGACAGGTAGTGAGTAGTAAGCTGCACAGGTAGTGTGTAGTAAGCAGCACAGGTATTGTGTAGTAAACAGGACAGGTAGTGTATAGTAAGCAGGACAGGTAGTGTGTAGTAAGCAGCACAGGTAGTGTGTAGTAAGCAGGACAGGTAGTGTGTAGCAAGCAGGACAGGTAGTGAGTAGTAAGCTGCACAGGTAGTGTGTAGTAAGCTGCACAGGTATTGTGTAGTATACAGGACAGGTAGTGTATAGTAAGCAGGACAGGTATTGTGTAGTAAGCAGCACAGGTAGTGTGTATTAAGCAGGATAGGTAATGTGTAGTAAGCAGGACAGGTAGTGTGTAGTAAGCAGGACAGGTAGTGTGTAGTAAGCAGCACAAGTAGTGTGTAGTAAGCAGCACAGGTAGTGTGTAGTGAGCAGGACAGGTAGTGTTTAATAAGCAGCACAGGTAGTGTGTTGTAAGCAGGACAGGTAGTGTGTAGTAAGCAGGACATGTAGTGTGTAGTAAGCAGCACAGGTAGTGTGTAGTAAGCAGCACAGGTAGTGTGTAATAAGCAGCACAGGTAGTGTGTAGTAAGCAGCACAGGTAGTGTGTAGTAAGCAGGACAGGTAGTGTGTAGTAAGCAGCACAGGTAGTGTGTAGTAAGCAGGACAGGTAGTGTGTAGTAAGCTGCACAGGTAGTGTGTAGTAAGCAGCACAGGTATTGTGTAGTAAGCAGGACAGGTAGTGTATAGTAAGCAGGACAGTTAGTGTGTAGTAAGCAGCACAGCTAGTGTGTAGTAAGCAGGACAGGTAGTGTGTAATAAGCAGGACAGGTAGTGTGTAATAAGCAGCACAGGTAGTGTGTAGTAAGCAGCACAGGTAGTGTGTATTAAGCAGCACAGGTAGTTTGCAGTAAGCAGCACAGGTAGTGTGTAGTAAGCAGCACAGGTAGTGTGTAGTAAGCAGCACAGGTAGTGTGTAGTAAGCAGGACTGGTAGTGTGTAATAAGCAGGACACGTATTGTGTGGTAAGCAGGAGAGGTATTGTGTAGTAAGCAGGACAAGTAGTGTGTTGTAAGCAGCACAGCTAGTGTGTTGTAAGCTGCACAGGTAGTGTGTAGTAAGCAGCACAGGTAGTGTGTAGTAAGCAGCACAGGTAGTGTGTAGTAAGCAGGACAGGTTGTTTGTAGTAAGCAGCACAGGTAGTGTGTAGTAAGCAGGACAGGTATTGTGTAGTAAGCATCACTGGTAGTGTGTAGTAAGCAGGACTGTTAGTGTGTAGTAAGCATCACAGGTAGTGTGTAGTAAGCAGGACAGGTAGTGTGTAATAAGCAGGATATGTAGTGTGTAATAAGCAGCACAGGTAGTGTGTAGTAAGAGCAAGCAGCACAGGTAGTGTGTAGTAAGCAGGACAGGTAGTGTGTAATAAGCAGAACATGTAGTGTGTAGTAAGCAGCACAGGTAGTGTGTAGTACGCAGGACAGGTACTGTGTAGTAAGCAGCACAGGTAGTGTGTAGTAAGCAGCACAGGTAGTGTGTAGAAAGCAGGACAGGTAGTGTGTAGCAAGCAGGACAGGTAGTGTGTAATAAGCAGCACAGGTAGTGTGTAGTAAGCAGCACAGGTAGTGTGTAGTAAGCAGGACAGGTAGTGTGTAGTAAGCAGCACAGGTAGTGTGTAGTAAGCAGTACAGGTAGTGTGTAGTAAGCAGCACAGGTAGTGTGTAGTAAGCAGGACAGGTAGTGTGTAGCAAGCAGGACAGGTAGTGAGTAGTAAGCTGCACAGGTAGTGTGTAGTAAGCAGCACAGGTATTGTGTAGTATACAGGACAGGTAGTGTATAGTAAGCAGGACAGGTATTGTGTAGTAAGCAGCACAGGTAGTGTGTATTAAGCAGGATAGGTAATGTTTAGTAAGCAGGACAGGTAGTGTGTAGTAAGCAGGACAGGTAGTGTGTAGTAAGCAGCACAAGTAGTGTGTAGTAAGCAGCACAGGTAGTGTGTAGTGAGCAGGACAGGTAGTGTTTAATAAGCAGCACAGGTAGTGTGTTGTAAGCAGGACAGGTAGTGTGTAGTAAGCAGGACATGTAGTGTGTAGTAAGCAGCACAGGTAGTGTGTAGTAAGCAGCACAGGTAGTGTGTAATAAGCAGCACAGGTAGTGTGTAATAAGCAGCACAGGTAGTGTGTAGTAAGCAGGACAGGTAGTGTGTAGTAAGCAGCACAGGTAGTGTGTAGTAAGCAGGACAGGTAGTGTGTAGTAAGCTGCACAGGTAGTGTGTAGTAAGCAGCACAGTTATTGTGTAGTAAGCAGGACAGGAAGTGTATAGTAAGCAGGACAGTTAGTGTGTAGTAAGCAGCACAGCTAGTGTGTAGTAAGCAGGACAGGTAGTGTGTAATAAGCAGGACAGGTAGTGTGTAATAAGCAGCACAGGTAGTGTGTAGTAAGCAGGACAGGTAGTGTAAGGTAAGCAGGACAGGTAGTGTGTAGTAAGCAGCACAGGTAGTGTGTAGTAAGCATCACAGGTAGTTTGTAGTAAGCAGCACAGGTAGTGTGTAGTAAGCAGCACAGGTAGTGTGTAGTAAGCAGCACAGGTAGTGTGTAGTAAGCAGGACTGGTAGTGTGTAATAAGCAGGACACGTATTGTGTGGTAAGCAGGAGAGGTATTGTGTAGTAAGCAGGGCAAGTAGTGTGTTGTAAGCAGCACAGCTAGTGTGTTGTAAGCTGCACAGGTAGTGTGTAGTAAGCAGCACAGGTAGTGTGTAGTAAGCAGCACAGGTAGTGTGTAGTAAGCAGGACAGGTTGTTTGTAGTAAGCAGCACAGGTAGTGTGTAGTAAGCAGGACAGGTATTGTGTAGTAAGCATCACAGGTAGTGTGTAGTAAGCAGGACTGTTAGTGTGTAGTAAGCATCACAGGTAGTGTGTAGTAAGCAGGACAGGTAGTGTGTAATAAGCAGGATATGTAGTGTGTAATAAGCAGCACAGGTAGTGTGTAGTAAGCAGGACAGGTAGTGTGTAATAGGCTGGACAGGTAGTGTGTAATAAGCAGCACAGGTAGTGTGTAGTAAGCAGGACAGGTAGTGTGTAATAAGCAGAACATGTAGTGTGTAGTAAGCAGCACAGGTAGTGTGTAGTACGCAGGACAGGTACTGTGTAGTAAGCAGCACAGGTAGTGTGTAGTAAGCAGCACAGGTAGTGTATAGTAAGCAGGACAGGTAGTGTGTAATAAGCAGGACAGGTAGTGTGTAATAAGCAGCACAGGTAGTGTGTAATAAGCAGCACAGGTAGTGTGTATTAAGCAGCACAGGTAGTGTGTAGTTAGCAGGACAGGTAGTGTGTAGTTATCAGAACAGGTAGTGTGTGGTAAGGAGCACAGGTAGTGTGTAGTGAGCAGCACAGGTAGTGTGTAGTAAGCAGGACAGGTAGTGTGTAGTAAGCAGCACAGGTAGTGTGTAGTAAGCAGCACAGGTAGTGTGTAGTAAGCTGCACAGGTAGTGTGTAGTAAGCAGCACAGGTAGTGTGTAGTTTAGTGTGCTTCAGTGCATATAAAAGGGTGTGGCCGCCCTCTGTCTGAGCTGAAAGGTTTATTCTGCCTCAGGTCTATGCTTATACTAGGGATTCAGTCTCTTTGCCCTTATCCATATGTACGTCACTTGACAAATGGTAAGGTTTTTAATATTAGAGTTAGGACTGTCCCATGAGGGTTGCCTTGATGTGGCAGGATAGCTTTTACATTATTTTGATCAAAATTATGTTAACTAAATACCCTTTATTATTTATTATTATTATTTTTTCACTGTGCGATCTATCCATTTACTTCCAGTTATTTGGGTATTTTGGTTGTTTTTGTTTTTTCTCTGAGATGGATATGTGTAGAATATGTTGTGGTATACCTACACTAACTGAGAAATAAGCAAATTTCTGCCTAGCACAGCAGCACCTCTCCCTACACTGCCTGATTCCGGAGTGACTGTGATGAGCATGGTGGCACCAGGTCTGATATTGACCCGATGGCGCTGTGTGGCCAGCCAATCACTGTAATGCCACAACCAACATGGCTGCGGCATTACAGTGTGTGGCAGACAATCCCTGCATTTTAATTGGAGCTCTAAAGAGCGCCAAACATGCAGGGAGGGGACCCGAGCTCCCGCTGAGCAACCCCGGAAATACTCGGCGAGCGCTGAGCATCTCGAGCAGTGAGATGCTCGGGCGAGCAACGAGCAGTAGCGAGCATGCTAGCTCATCACTACTCGTGGCACATATATCTGCCTTTTCTACACATATTCCTTTATAGGCATTTTCACATCCAGATCATTGGATGTTTTCTCTGGGTTGTAAATATACATGTCTGGTTTTTTTTATTAGTGATATACTCATCTAATTGATAACACAGAATACACTAGAGTTATTACATACTCTTTATTTTTGTATTATTTGCCAATATTTAGATCTGGCTTGCATGCTCATGCTAATTATGATTAAATAATGTGCATCATTAGACCATAAGACATCTTGTTCAACATGTCTCAGATGTACTTATGTACACTAACAACTGCATTATCTGGAGCTTGAGAAACGGCCTCTTTAAGCTGTCTTCAGTAATATAATTTGTTTATTTATGTATTATTGTAGCATGCTGTCAAGGTTCTCTCAATATATTGTATCATATTACTGATACAATTACATCTATTGTACGCAATTGAATTGCTCTTGTATGCATCTATTGTGATGCACAAATTGTTCTATTCAACTACTTAGTTTCATAAATAATTGAATAATATAGTGATAAAAAACAAAGTAGCACTCTGAAACGCTAAGTATGCGAACATGAAATATATGAAATTTGAATAGCATTATTGCTCTAGAAAATAGAAATAAATGAGAAATCTTAGCGCATAAATTGGCCAATTCATGTGTACCTGGTAGCCACGATAAGGCGTTTCTCATTACCAGGAACCTACCACCGTGAATACCTCTCTAAGAGACGTAAGCCTGCTTGTGTATGGGAAAGCAAGATCCTGCTGCAATCAAAACCACCTGTGGCCTAGACGCGGAGTGCTCAGTCAAAGCCTATACATATAAACAGAAAAAACTGACCAAGACATCCAAAACAAGAAATAGGTGTGAACAGGTGCTTACTAGGAGCAGCTAACTCCATATGCAACTAACAAACAAAACAGCACTCTGCAACGCTAAGTATGTGAACATTAAATATATGGAATTTGAATAGCATTACTGCTCTAGAAAATAGAAATAACTGAGAAATCTTAGGTATAAATTGGCCAATTCATGTGTACCTGGTAGCCACGTTAAGGAGTTTCTCAAAATACCAGGACCCTACCAATGTGAACTCCTCTCTAAGAGACATAAGTCTGCTTGTGTGTGGGATAATAAGATCCTGCTGTAATTAAAACCGCCTGTGGCCTAGAGGTGGAGTGCTCAGTCAAAGCAAACACAAGCAGACTTATGTCTCTTAGAGAGGAGTTCACATTGGTAGGGTACGGGACGCTTTATTCACATGAAGCAAGAAGGAGGGAGGCACCAGACCAGGACGAGCGACGCCTCTCGAATTGAACCCTCCCGCAGGTGAGTATAATAAAATGTCTTTTTCTTGTCTTGCAGGCTGGGTTGGGGGCATATGTACAGCATTTAGAATGCAGTATATCAGGGCTGAAAGGGGGTGGTCTTACCTCATATGGTAAAAACCTGGTGACAGGTTCTCTTTAAGATTTTACTTAGGATGGTTTTAACATGGTAGCTGTTTGGCTAGACCTTTTTAGTCTGTCATCATATTTCCATTGTTGTGTTAGAACCCTCCTGTTAGTTTTTGCTATCTTGTGTTTTGCGGTCATGTGACCAGCTACCTATATATTCCAGCTCCGCCCTTCTGGCTTTGCTGCACTTTAGTGTCTTTTGCCTGTCTCTCTAGCCAGGTGCTTCTCTGTCTAGTTTGCTTGGTTCTCTGGGACCTCTACTACTTTTTGTCTGTTTGTCTTTTGCTCTGCAACAACTTCTGTTAGGAGGTGTCCCATTTTTGTCCCTTAGTTCTTTTAGGGACCCCTCCCTTTATTCTATACGTCTCCATTCAGACTAGCCGAGGACGAAGGCGGGTCTGTTCACAAGGAGCAGGCTGCCCGCTACATCGTAGGGATTCAGCTTAGTCTTACTGTAGGGACAGCTTTCCCCTTTCTTTCCTTAGTTTATGTTGCAGATCATAACATGTTGTTTGAATATAGCATGGCAAGTTTTCTGTCGGGTCCAGTGAATACGAATCTGTGGCTGGAAGATGCAAATCAGGCTTTTTGCACTAACACTTCATCAAGCGGTGACATTTGTACCCGCTCTCTGGAAACACTTTTCAATTACCTGTATACGGGCTATAAGGAACACATCAAATCCTGGTGGGTTCGGTTTTGTAGGAAGGTTAAGTGGAGGAAGTTCTTTAAGCACAATGATAGAGAGCAATGCCACAGATTGGATTTATCGGATGATGATCTAGAGGGGTATCAGGCCCTTACGGGACTTCTCAGGGGTAACAACAGCATGAGGGGATTGGGCCCATTTACTGATTTAAAAAACAAAAGTACCAAAATGTTACCACAGGGAGAGGTAACAATTGTTGATATTTTCCTAACTCTAGTTGAAAAGGACTTATGAAACATCTCATGTTCTAACTATACTCAAGGCTCCAATTTATCCGGTAATGAAAGATTGGCACTAGATGGCTTAGCAAAAAATAACCAAATAATTATCAAACCATCTGATAAAGGTGTAAATCTGGTTCTCATGGATCATACTGAGTATTTAAAAATGTGTTATTCTATCTTGAAAGACAGGGACACATATGAGATTTTGCCAAGAGACCCTTCGATGACTTACAGGAAGGATCTTGGAGACGGGAGATCAAAATCTCATTTCAGTCAATGAATACATTTTTTTTGTTACACACTCACCCCAATTTTTACACTCTGCCCAAAGTTCATAAGGGTCTGGTACCCTCAGGGGGGCACCCCGTAGTTAGGTATAGATAAGGTTAAGGTAGTGACTGTATCAATATTTCAGCATTATCATTAATATATATCAGTTTATATGTCCATAACAAGCCATTTGGCTGTGTGAATTTGCTATTTTTAAGTGTGTTTTTTCTAAATATATGTTAAGTTTTTAATGCATATCTAATAACTGTTAAAGATTTTACTTAGGGGGGATTTCACATGTTAGCTGTTTCGTCAAGGTTTCAGTGAGAGCCAGAAGGTCAACGGAATTGGAAAGGAAGAAATTTTGGATGTAGAGGATTTTGTTGCACGACCACCGTGAGTTCCAGAGGACACAATTAAAAGAGACAGGAGAAGGTGAGCACTGAATGTTCATAAGATTGGCAAGGTTTCTATGTGCTGCAGAATGAGAGATAGATATAATAGTTGAAGGAGGGCCAGGGTTAGGGGAGATGTCGCCAGCGACTAAGAGCAGGAGAAAAAAAGAGAAAGAACAGGAGTTTCAGTGATTTGTGTGAGCGTTTTGTGCGCTGTATGGTGATAGTGGATGGTTTGGAGTGATTGAGAAATGTCAGTAGAGCCTTAGTTTTGTACATGGGAGAGGGGAGAAAGGAGGGGCTGATGTGGATCTAGGATCATATTGGCATTCAGGGATCTTTTTTTTTCTTTGCATGTTGCTCCTGTTTTTCCAGTGTATTTGATGAAACTTATGAATGAGCCTCCTAACAAATACTACAAAACAAATATGAACCTAGCTTGAGCATTGAAATTTAGAGTGGGCACCTAGAGTTAGTTCTTCTGGTGGGCCCTAGGTGCCCCAGTCCGACACTGTATAGGATGATGGAGAACAGCTATTGTCACCAGGTGCATGAACTGCTGCTAACTTGCTAATTTGCCATGTATCTACCAAGGCAAAGTCTAGCTGATAATTTATTATGCAGTAATCCAGAATAAATTTGTTATTTCTAAATAATAAACAAACAGATGAGAAATGCTTGTTTATTAACAGAAGCAAACACCCTATAATATCTTTATACATAATACTGGATGGAAAAAAGGCAAGATGAGCCCCCAGAAGTGGCAACAATCGAAAAGTCATATCAAAACCATGTACAGTTACACAGATGGAAGCATTCATTTAATCTAGAATCATAGGATTCTAATGGGAGTCAGATTATCAGATATTACAGATTATTGGATTTAGAAAAGTTTTTAAGCCTCAATTAAATCCTCAATAAAAAAATACCAAATTTTAATAGCACAAAATTTTCTATTATAATTGTTTAAAATCAGAAGAATGTGCTCACTGGCAGCTCACTCGCCTTCTGCTTTTAGTGTTATGAGAGTGAAAATGTGCCAGCCTTTTTGAATTATCAGAAACCAAATTTTGATTTTTACCTTTGGGATTTGAACTATACCCGGCCTCTTATCGCATCCACATAAGAGATATATGGCTGTCCATGCACATGCTAACAGCTAACTTGCCATACAGGTGAGTATCTTATAGGCCGACCACTGCAGTCCTATGTGGCCAGTGGTGAGAAGGGATCTACTCCTGCTTTCATAGATCCACAGCATATTCCTGCCACCACCACTAGGAGACCCATAGAGACTTTTACAGCTCTCATTCAAGTTATTGGTAGCTGTACAACTTTGTATGCGCTTAGCTCCCCCTGGTGGCAGCTGCAGGCAGCAAGTTTTATCATCTGTCTCAAGAAAAAGCAGCGGATTTAGTCACATGAGTCACATTATCAATGCACTTATGTCAGTTGCCTCTTGTAAATATACTGACAAATATAGTGTTCTGACTGAGTTGCCTAATTATGAAGAATCTGAACCACTTTCTATGAACCCGGGAGTTGCTAAGGCTTCTTAGTCTATGGGTTATTTTTATATGGTTCTGCGCAATAACCACACCACTAAAGCCTATGGATGTAATGGACACACATGAACCAGTAGACTTTAATAGAGAGTAACTCTAAAGCATGACCCCCTCCCCATCTATTCTGTAGGACAGGATCAACAAGGTCCCATTATTTTTCTGACAAGTGGAGGTCCCAGAATTGAGCCACATAAAAATTACCCATATAAATAGTGACCGCCAGGCGCATGCTGTAACTAGAAAGTGATGGACAAGTTGGAAAGGGATCGTCAATGGATCACCCAGGGAACTTGCCTTATGTGCCCTCCTGTCTCGCTAATTGTCCCTATCTACAGGTACTACATAGAGATGAGCAATTAGATTCATGCTGTAATGGTTTGGCGTCCGGCCCAATACTCTCGGCATCCTAATGACTAGGCCCCACATGATGTAGCAGGATGTAGTAAGCCCGAGAGCTTCCCAGGGTGCCGGGTCCAGGATTCCAATTGCAGAGGAGAAGACCGACTGCCGTGGAGGATGGGACCAAACACTTGACCAGGGCAGCACAAATCAAATTGCTTATCTCTAGGACTATAGAAGAGTACAATAACGGAGGGCCTCCTAGTCAGCAGCAGACTGTTTCTTGGTGTAGTTCTGGATGGCAGATTGGAAATGCTCAGTGGTGTTGAGTTTTGGCCTAAAGATAATAACGTAACACTTTGGAGTAAAATAACCAATAAGAATCCCCATCACACTGACTAATACAGCAGTTACATTGACGGCCGCTATGTATTTTCCCTGGTAGATGATATAGGTGGTGAAGAAGGCAATCCAGGAGAAGAAATAGACCAATAAACTGAAGGAGATACATTTTGCCTCATTGTAATTGTCCGGTAAATCTTTGCCCATATAGCAGAAGATGAAGCACAACATACTCAGGAGCCCAATGTAAGCAATCTGAGCGATGGAGCCCAAAGAAGCCGTCTCTGAGCATTTCAGTATGATCTGCTCTGGGAACGTGGCATAATCTTCAATGGGTAAAGGCGGGTTTACCACCATCCAGATGACACAGATCAGGGCCTGACCAGCGGTGCTGACAGCGATGAAGATATCCGAGCCGTTCTTCTTCACCCACATGTCGTACACTTTAGGCATGTAGGTGGCCATTTTGAAGATGCAAATGATCTGGAATGAATGGACCACAATGCAAGAAAAGCAAATTGTGAAGCTGACAGAGAAGATGGGTTGTCTCACCATACACGTGACAACCCCCGGCCTACCGAAATAACAATACAGGGTGCAACAGGAGCACGCCATTGACCATAACATCAGCAAACACATCTTCCCTCCCGCTGACTTTACCACCGGGGTATTGAGATTCATAAAGAATATAACTGCAATCGCTGCAATTAATAGGAGCAACAAAGTAACTATAGAGAGAAGGACAAGGGATAATGGATCAGTCCATGGAAGGTATTCTATAGTTCTATTGTAGCAGATCTCACTCTTCATGGGTGACCATTGATGAGATCCACATGGCTGGCATGTGTAGAGATCTGTAAGACATAAGTGAGATAGTGATCATGGGAAAATGCTACACCAGGGTATGTAGGGTTCACATGGTCTTGCAATGTCCAACATCTGTGGGTAACATTGAGCACTTCTGTATTAAGGACTTACGGTATTTTTCTTCTTATATAGCATGACAGAGTGCAGATCACCATGCCCATTCTGCTCTACAACTTAACTGGCCAGTAGCCTTATTGGCTGGCAAACATTAAACTATTCAATCTGTGAACTTCACTCATATTTGTATCTGAAAGTCAAAGGGGCTTCTGAAGATCAATGAGGATATATCCACTGCAGATTTTGCTACAAATCCACTGAAAACTCTGCAGCTAATCCTTGGCAAAATCTTCAAGAATTACATATGGATTTGTTAAGGATTTTGCTGTGAATTTCCTTGGTGTTTAGTATGTTTAATTTATAGGAAAGTGAGAACATCAAGTTGAGTTGACTAGTCTTGCATGCCATGGATGGTATATCAAATAGTATTGCCTTTGTAGCACTACCTTAGTAATCTGATTACTAAATTCATGTTCTCTAGCCTACAACAAGGTCTCGTGTAGGAAAGTTGGAGTTGCGAAAGTATAATTGTTGTGTACCCAGCTGGATTTAAGGGGCAGAGGTACAGGGCTGTGCACAAAGTCAATAAGACAAGAAACCCCAAGATCTTAAACCGGTTTCTCATGTCCAACATGCAAGATCTCAGTACTGACCGCAAAGTCCAGACCAGCCATGTTAACCCAAAGTCAGCAGTCTAATATGTGCTTATGAGATTGTTGAGTTCAGGTCAGGACCCTGCGGCTGTTCCAGATATCATGGTCTGTACTCGGACCGTGAATGTTGGACGTGTGAAAGTATTGTGGCTCAGTGGTTAGCACTGTTACTTTGCAGCGCTGTGCTCCTGCATTCAAATCCCACCAAGGACAACATCTGCAAGAAGTTTGTATGTTCTCCCCGTGTTTGCGTGGGTTTTCCTCTGGTTTCCTTTCACACTCCAAAAATATACTAACAGGGGATTTAGATTGTGAGCTCCACTGGAGACAGTGATGATAATGTCTTGTAAGGTGGCCGCCGGACAGATATGTATTATCAAGGGTAGTAGCTTTGGTGATGTAGGCCTGGGAAAGCATGCTCCAGCACATATAGTGCTGAGAGAGTTAATAGGGTGTATCAGGGCCGGGTTTTACGAGCAGCTGGGTGGGAATGGCAGCTCACATATCCCCACCCCGGGGGCGTGGTTTGGGAGATAAAATGGAAACCAAGTATCTCATTCACTGATTCACTGTCTGTGTCTGGAGATGTGTAGATCTGTGCTAAGGACTTAAGAATGGGATACTAACCTGAGCGAGCGAACCTGCGATATTGTATGGACTTTTTACTTTGTGTCTCCCCTTTGTGCTGGAAAAGGCTGTTTTTTTGTTTTGTTTCCTAAGCGGTTTATGCAGTCTTAATAAACCAGCCTGGATATTCCAATGAAATCTCTTCCTGTGCCTACCTCAACCGCAGCTGAGTGAGTACAACCCCTACAATTGATGCTAGGAGCAGGAGCATGAATTCCGAGGGGCAGTGTGACTGCCGCAGAGATACCACATGTCCTGGGTGAAAGCGACTGCAGGAGCGAAAGTCAAAAACATGAAGGAGCTGATAAAGCAACTGGTGCAGGCTAATCTCCAGCAGCAACAGATTTGGCAGCAGCAGCACCAACAGCAGCAGAAGCAATGGCAACAGCAGCAGCAGCACAGGCAGCAGATGGAACTCCTAGCCAAGGCGATGCGTAGAAGCCCAACCGCCCCACCTCCAACTCCAGGTGATGATTTACACGTGAGGTAGACGGTAAGAAGAGCCTTACAAAAGATAACCTCTGGTGATGACGTCGAGGTGTGACTGACGGTTTTTGAGAGTGTGGCAGAGCAGGAGAAATTGCTTCCGGAGCAGTGGGCTTGTGTCACCCAGGGGGAATATAGGGGACTCGGTACCTGGGCCTTTTACCTTGTTTAGGAGGTCACGGCAGTCGGCTCCCGGGCCCGTACTCTGGGTCTCTCTTTAAAAAGGGGTTTTAGTATACAGTTTGTCTCGTGATGCCACCTGCGGTTTCCGGTAATGGTTACCGGCGCTGCTGCAGACCTCCGGGGGTGATGGGAAGGCAGCTGGAATGTTCCTGCTCCCCACAGGCGGAGCGGGCCCCCGGGCAGTGTAGGTGCAGATGGTGGTGATGCTGGGGCTTGTAGTGCAGGAGAGATGGCGCAGCAGGAGTAACTGACAGAGACAGGGGATTCACTTCAGTACCTTTACTGGTGTGGATGTCAGGTATGGTCCAGGGTACTCGGTAGGAAGGGTGCACTTCAGGACTTCTCCCCAGTGAGCGGGTATAAGGCCTCCTGGTCCGTGTCTCCCTCTCGCTAAGCTCCTGGCCAGCCTGCAACTGGGCCTAGCTTCTGTGTCGTGCTGTTCCTTCACCTGTCGCTTGGTAGTAGGACCTTTTTCTGGCAACCACTATCCCTGGACGCCGGGGTCTTCGTGGTTCCTAGTCCTGTCAATGGTTTAGCTTCAGGTCGACCAGAGACTTGTAGTCCTTCTGGTATGCCGGTGATCCCTACTGGGTATAAAGGACCCTGTAGGCGCGGACCCGGTGTCCGGCTTGTGTCTTGGGGTGAGCCTATGATGTTCCTCTGCCCCCTCAACTCCTCTCTCCTCTCCTCTTTGCCTCCGGCCACACTCGGGGCCCTCAATACAGCAGCAGACGTGCTGCGTCTTCACTGCTCTCAGTGGCAGCACACTCTCTGAACAACTAACTGACTGCCGGGCTCCACCCTTCATATATATATATATATATCCCTAACGGGCTCCCTCTGGTGGTATGAGGTGGAAGGGTGGAGGTGTCTGTTTGTAATGAGGGCCTCTTGTGGAGAAGTCCATCCTTGCACCCTTTTGGGTCCTGTGGTACCTGTGAACAGCAGGGTGCCACAGGCAGAGGTTCTGGCGCCATATTTAACAGGGGAACTGCAGAAGGCCTATTATGACCTGGCCTTGCAGGACGCAAATGAGTATGCCAAGTTGAAGACTGAGATTTTGACTAACTGTCAGGGCGCAACAAGTGCACCACTGGTCCTATTGCAGTGTCAAACTTCCCCAGTCCCAAATGTTCGACCTCCTACACCTGGTCCAAAAGTGGTTGCAACCTGAATCTTCCTCCCCAGCACAGATGATGGAGATTATCGTCATGGACAGGTTCATACACTCCCTTCCAAGGCAGGTGCAATCCTGGGTTGCCCAGGGAAATCCCCATAATGTCGATGACCTGGTGTGGTTGGTGGAAAGGTACCAGGTGGTCGAGAGTTCACTGGGGAAGCAACGGGTCTTAGCATCTCCATACTGGTGTTCCCAAAGGGGGGGCAGACACCCAAAAGAGGGGAACTAGAGCCACATCTGTGAGGCATTCAAGAGCCCAGGAGGTGCCTGAGTTGCTGCCAAAGGCCCCATCCAATAGCATAATTTGTTGAAGATGTCACATTCCAGGTCGCCCGTTGCCCCATGGCCAACAATTCAATGGACTTCAGAATAGGACGACGCTGCTCATATTTTGCATATCCTGCCTGCAGTGCTGTCCCTCAACCAAGCGAGGGACCGCAGGCCTGCCCCATGTTAGTGAATGGACTGCAAATGACTGGTTTATTGGACTCGGGGAGATTGGTAACCCTAGTGAGGGCCACAATTCCTCATTGGCTGGTTCCAGGGAAAATGGTGGGCGTCCGCTGTATCCATGGGGATGCTAAGGACTACCCTGTGGGCTGAGTGGTCATAGACACAAACTTTGGCGCCGAGTGCCACGAGGTGGGCATAGTCAAGGACCTATTGCACCCTGTTATAATAGGGTGGGACTTTGCCTTTTTTTGGGACTTGTGGGGGAAAGGGACAACGTGGTTGTCCAGACAACAGCCAGATTCCTACTAAAGAAACCTAGTCGCAGGCTGCAGCTGACAGGTTTCCCTTTTGTGTGCTTGTTGGTGATGAGGATGAGGCAGCATCACCGGAGGCCAACATCCATGAGCTAGAAGTGTCCGGAGGTAACTTTGCAACCATCCACCTCAGGGACTTAACGTTCAATAACGTGACTGTTCTCAATGTTGTTGCTCAAGAGCTGGGGGCTGACACCTGATATCTGTACTTTGCCATAAATGGGGAGTTACTAGATCGGGTCGCCAAGCTCAGAGGGGAGGTAATTGAGCAGTTACTAGTGCCAGGGCCGTACAGACGTAGGGTGTTAGATATGGCCCATGCTTATGTGTTACGTGGTCATCTGGGGGTAGCTGCATATCATTAAGGTCCCATTCCATCGCACTGCAATGGATCTAATGTGACCCCTGGTCAAGTCTGCCAGAGGACATCATTATATTCTGGTGGTACTGGACTATGGTATCCGGAGGCCGTACCACTATGAAACTCCTCGTCCAAGTGTATAGCCCAGAGGTTGGTCCATATCTTTTCCTGGACGGAGTTGCCTAAGGAGATCCTGACGGGCCAATGGACTCCAGTCTACCACCCATAGACAGACCGCTTGGTGGAGAGGTTTAATAAAACCTTGCATCCCATGTTGCAGAAGGTCGTATAGAAGGATGGCCGAGTCTAAGACTGTCTACTGCAGTACCTTCAATTCTCCATCAGAGAAGTCCCACAGACCTCTACTGGATTCTCCCTTTTTCAGCTTTTCAGCTGTTGTATGGCCGACACCCCCGCAGACTCCTGGACATAACAAAGGGGACTTGGGAGACGGAGTCTACACCCTACAGGAGTGTAATTGAACATGTGGTCCAGATGCAAGAGCGGATTGCCGAGGTGATGCCAATTGTGGAAGACCACCTGCTCAAAGCACAAGAGGCACAGTCGAGGGTGTACAATAGATCGGCAAGGGTGAGACACTTCAACCCCAGGGATTGGGTACTGGTGCTGGTACCTACGGTGGAGAGAAAATGCCTAGCCAAGTGACAGGGCCAATATGAAGTAAAATTTTCACAGTCAATTCCAATTGGAGTAGTAAGTCTAAAAAGTAACTTTTATTCAATATGTCTTAAAATTTTATACACAAAGCACATAACAAATTCTAAAATCTTTGTCCATGTATTGACTATTAAATATAGTTTTTGGTGTCCCTTTTATTTGTATTAAGGTCCAAGATTTCATAAATAGAGTTTTCATATAGAGTCTCTTTTTATTGGATATATATATGACTCCGTCTTTTTATAGTTTTTCAAGGGAGTGTCGTATCCAACATATATTTATATAAGCAGAAACTCTCCAATTTAGTGTGAAATTGATTGTCTATCCAGACTGTTTAATTGGAAATCTAAGGTCTGATTATTCTATTCACACATAAATTGATGTATCTGGTTCATTTAGCGCTGTCCTCATTCACAGGTGCAGTGCCAATAGCTATATTCTTATTGTATTCACACTGGGTTTGATATATCCACACTTGATTTATCTAATTCATTTAGCGCTGCCTTCATTCGCAGGTGCAGTGCCAATAGCTATATTCTTAGACCCTTATATTGAGGTAGCCTGATAGACCAATTCTAATAACTCAATTATAGCGGTCCTGTACGCTATCTGTGCTCTTGCTCAGCCCTACGCGTTTCATCATTTTTGGATGGGACTGCTATGATCATCAGGGGCTCGCAGTCTATATTCCTATTGTTTAAGATAATATGATGCATATATGATAAACCTATCGGCAGGGTTTATCATACCAGCATGCTTTTATACAAGGCTTGATACCGCCTCTTACTTATCTCATCGTACTGCTGTCCAATGTAGTGGCTGGGACGCAGTATAGGCGTGTCGTATTGTAAGTCATGTAACTCTGCGGGGGCTCGTCTCGTTTGTCCTATGAAATCACTTTCCTCATATGGGGCTGTTTTAGTTGCGCTACGTTCACGCAATATTATTCTATTCTTTATAGTCTATTCTTTATGTATGTACTAGCATAATGGATGGGATCTTTTGAGGAAGTCTTTTATGAATTCATTGTTATTTGTTATAATTCTGTCATGATTAGTGTTGAGCATTCCGATACTGAAATATCGGGTATCGCCTGATATTCGCGGTATCAGAGTTCCGATACTTTTAGTATATCAAATACTGGAATCGGAAGTTCCCATAATGCCTGCGCTCTGCAGTGTCTCTGAAGGATGACAAGTTGGATGGCAGCGCTCAGCTTACTGTACTTGTCATTTAGTGTTAAAGGATTTATTTAAAAAAATTATAGTGTTTTCATGCACCGTCTCTTTAAAAAAGCCGGCCGGCAATTCAGCAGCGGCATACACCGGTACCCGACAATTTACAACAGAAAGAATAGAGCATCACACATAGATTAGATAGATAGAAACATGTCAGTCACATATATAAGAAGTACAGTGACAGTGTTGCTTACTGTACTTGTCATTTAGTGTTAAAATAAAGGATTTATTAAAAAAAAAATTGGCGTGGGGTTCCCCGTAATTTTAGTCTCTAGCGGAGGTTAAGCAGACAGCTGGGGCAGATGTTTGAAGCCTGGAAAGGGGGTAATACTCATGGAGCTTCCCAGGCTACTAATATCAGCCCCCCGCTGAATACCTAGCCTTTACTAGCTATTAAAATGGGGGACCCCAAAAAAAAATTACTTGGGGTCCCCCCTATTTTAATAGCTAGCAAAGGTTAGGCAGACAGCTGGGGGCTGATATTAATAGCCCAGGAAGGGTGCCATGAATATTGGCCCCCTCCCAGGCTAGAAACACCAGCGTCAGCCGCCTCAGAAATGGCGCATCCGTAGGATGCGCCAATTCTGGCACTTAGCCTCGCTTTTCCCACTGCCCTGTAGCAGTGGCAGTGGGGTAATAGAGTTGGGGTTGATGTCAGCTTATAATGCCAGCTGACATCAAGCCCAGGTTAGTAATGGAGAGGCGTCTATAAGACACCCCCATTACTAACCCCATAGTCAAAGTTAAAAAAAAAAACACAAACACCCAGAATAAAGTCCTTTAATTGAAATAAACACACAATTGTTTAATGTTCTAAATTCAACCATACTTACCATCACACTCATTCCAGCTGAAGCCAACGATTTCCTGCAATAAAAGTAAAATAATAAACCAACCTCATCCTTACCTTTCCATGGTTCCCACGACGGCTTCAGCTCTGCTACATTGACATGACAGGCTGGATCGCAACAGAACGCTGCCATCCAGCTTGCCATGCCGCACACACTGAGAAGCGCAGGCATGCTTGCACTCCTGTGTCTAGCTGTGACGTCATAAAGATGAGCCGAAGTCATGTCCAATGAACTCAGCTCACCTCATGCACGTCACTGACAGCGTGGGAAAATTCTCCTGCGCTCAGCGCTTGAGCAGGAGAATTTTCCCACGCTGTCAGTGACGTGCATGAGGTGAGCTGAGTTCATTGGACATGAGCTCACCTCATGTACGTCACTGACAGCGTGAGAAAATTCTCCTGCGCTCAGCACTTCAGCAGGAGAATTCTCTCACGCTCAAGCGCTGAGCGCAGGAGAATTTTCCCACGCTGTCAGTGACGTGCATGAGGTGAGCTCATGTCCAATGAACTCAGCTCACCTCATGCACGTCACTGACAGCGTGGGAAAATTCTCCTGCGCTCAGCGCTTGAGCAGGAGAATTTTCCCACGCTGTCAGTGATGTGCATGAGGTGAGCTGAGTTCATTGGACATGACCTCGGCTCATCTTTATGCCGTCACAGCCAGACACTGAGGAGCGCAACCATAACTGCGCTTCTCAGTCTCTGCGGCATGGCAAGCTGGATGGCAGCTTTCGGCTGCGATCCAGCCTGTCAAGTGAATGTAGCAGAGCTGGAGCCGTTGTGGGAACCATGGAAAGGTAAGGATGAGGTTGGTTTATTATTTTACTTTTATTGCAGGAGATCGTTGGCTTCAGCTGGAATGAGCGTGATGGTAAGTATGGTTTAATTTAGAACAATAAAGAATTGTGTCTTTATTTCAATTAAAGGACTTTATTCTGGGTGTTTGTGTTTTTTTTTTTAACTTTGACTATGGGGTTAGTAATGGGGGTGTCTTATAGACGCCTCTCCATTACTAACCTGGGCTTGATGTCAGCTAGCATTATAAGCTGACATCAACCCCAACTCTATTACCCCACTGCCACTGCTACAGGGCAGTGGGAAGAGCGAGGCTAAGTGCCAGAATTGGCGCATCCTATGAATGCGCCATTTCTGGGGCGGCTGACGGCTGGTGTTTCTAGCCTGGGAGGGGGCCAATATTCATGGCACCCTTCCTGGGCTATTAATATCAGCCCCCAGCTGTCTGCCTAGCCTTTGCTAGCTATTAAAATATGGGGGACCCCACATCAATTTTTTGGGGGTCCCCCATTTTAATAGCTAGTAAAGGCTAGGTATTCAGCTGGGGGCTGATATTAGTAGCCTGGGAAGCTCCGTGGGTATTACCCCCTTCCTAGGCTTCAAACATCTGCCCCAGCCGTCTGCTTAACCTCCGCAAGAGACTAAAATTACGGGGAACCCCACGCCAATTTTTTTTTTAATAAATCCTTTATTTTAACACTAAATGACAAGTACAGTAATCAACACTATCACTGTACTTCTTATATATGTGACTGACATGTTCCTATCTATCTAAGCTATGTGTGATTCTCTATTCTTTCTATTCTAAATTGTCGGGTACCGCTGCTGAATTGCCAGCCGGCTTTTTTAAAGAGACGGTGCATAAAAACACTGTTATTTTTTTTAATAAATCCTTTACACTAAATGACAAGTACAGTAAGCAACACTGTCACTGTACTTTTTATATATGTGACTGACATGTTTCTATCTATCTAATCTATGTGTGATGCTCTATTCTTTCTGTTCTAAATTGTCAGGTGTCATGTAATAGATTCTACATTATTCTTAGTTGTTTTCCTTCATGTAGAATTAACCTACAAGGAAAGAAAGGGTTTATTTTTATTCCGATATTTGTGTCCCATTGACTTGCATTGGTTTCCGGTATCGGAATCAGCGATATCCGATATTTTTGGGGTATCGGTCCGATCCAATCCGATATTTCCCGATATCGGAAGGTGTCGCTCAACACTAGTCATGATATATCATTTATCGGACAGATCTTCCTGTTTCATATAGTGTTTATTCCTCATTGATTTAAGATGTAATTTCTATTTTAAAGCGACTATTTAATAATATCGAACTACAGTACAGACCAAAAGTTTGGACACACCTTCTCATTTAAAGATTTTTCTGTATTTTCATGACTATGAAAATTGTACATTCACACTGAAGGCATCAAAACTATGAATTAACACATGTGGAATTATAAACTTAACAAAAAAGTGTGAAACAACTGAAAATATGTCTTATATTCTAGGTTTTTCAAAGTAGTCACCTTTTTCCTTTGATAACTGCTTAGCACACTCTTGGCATTCTCTTGATGAGCTTCAAGAGGTAGTCACCGGAAATGGTCTTCCAACATTCTTGAAGGAGTTCCCAGCTTAGCACTTGTTGGCCCTTTTGCCTTCACTCTGTGGTGCAGCTCACCCCAAACCATCTCGATTGGGTTCAGGTCTGGTGACTGTGGAGGCCAGGTCATCTGGCATAGCATCCCATCACTCTCCCTCTTGGTAAAATAGCCCTTACACAGCCTGGAGATGTGTTTGGGGTCATTGTCCTGTTGAAAAATAAATGATGGTCCAACTAAACGCAAACCGGATGGAATAGCATGCCGCTGCAAGATGCTGTGGTAGCCATGCTGGTTCAGTATGCCTTCAATTTTGAATAAATCCCCAACAGTGTCACCAGCAAAGCACCCCCACACCATCACACCTCCTCCTCCATGCTTCACGGTGGGAACCAGGCATGTAGAGTCCATCCGTTCACCTTTTCTGCGTCGCACAAAGATCTCAAATTTGGACTCATCAGACCAAAGCACAGATTTCCACTGGTCTAATGTCCATTCCTTGTGTTCTTTAGCCCAAACAAGTCTCTTCTGCTTGTTGCCTGTCCTTAGCATTGGTTTCCTAGTAGCTATTTTACCATGAAGGCCTGCTGCACAAAGTCTCCTCTTAACAGTTGTTGAAGAAATGTGTCTGCTGCTAGAACTCTGTGTGGCATTGACCTGGTCTCTAATCTGAGCTGCTGTTAACCTGCGATTTCTTAGGCTGGTGACTCGGATAAACTTATCCTCAGAAGCAGAGGTGACTCTTGGTCTTCCTTTCCTGGGGCGGTCCTCATGTAAGCCAGTTTCTTTGTAGCGGTTGATGGTTTTTGCAACTGCACTTGGGGACACTTTCAAAGTTTTCCCAATTTTTCAGACTGACTGACCTTCATTTCTTAAAGTAATGATGGCCACTCATTTTTCTTTACTTAGCTGCTTTTTTCTTGCCATAATACAAATTCTAACAGTCTATTAAGTAGGACTATCAGCTGTGTATCCACCTGACTTCTGCACAACACAACTGATGGTCCCAACCCCATTTATAAGGCAAGAAATCCCACTTATTAAACCTGACAGGGCACACCTGTAAAGTGAAAACCATTTCCGGTGACTACCTCTTGAAGCTCATCAAGAGAATGCCAAGAGTGTGCAAAGCAGTCATTAAAGCAAAAGGTGGCTACTTTGAAGAACCTAGAATATAAGAGATATTTTCAGTTGTTTCACACTTTTTTGTTAAGTATATAATTCCACATGTGTTAATTCATAGTTTTGATGCCTTCTGTGTGAATGTACAATTTTCATAGTCATGAAAATACAGAAAAATCTTTAAATGAGAAGGTGTGTCCAAACTTTTGGTCTGTACTGTATATCTATATGATAGTATAATGTCTTTCTTATTTTTATTAGTATCTAGGTTGGTAAATCTCAAAAACTGAGTTTTTGATTAACTAGAATATCATATATATAATCTCTATATCTATGAACCTTGAGTGTATACTTTATAATCTGAGGATTACAGGATAGTCACTGTGAGCCTAATCCTGATATTATCAGGTTCTGTTTTTCAGCTAGCTTTCAAGTGTACGTTCTTTAGTTATATTTATAGTGCAACACTGGTTTGATAGTTATATGGATCAATATCCGTTATGAAGGTCAGGGTCAGGATTATAGTTGTCGTATAGGTTACACTGAGGCTAGAGAGACCTATTGGAGAGGGTAGAGGTATTTTATAAAATGTTAAATTTTGGTGAAGAGAATCGTTTAGTGGTATCATTATTGTCAAAATGGAAGGACTACATCAGGGGTGGAACTATTATTCTGTGTCAATGAAACACGTGAATGACAATGTCTCATTGACACCATATGGGTTATATGATTTGATCCTGAGGATCCATCTACTTTCTTTTTGAAGAAGCAGTTGGTCCCAGTTACCTCCTCTTACAGGAGGACGCACCAATTCGATAACTTTGAAGTGTAGAGAAAATGAGTCCAAGGTGTGTTTCTCAAGCATATGTCTTGACAAAGTTGTGTCTTCTTTTCGTCTAATATAGCCTATATTATCTAGTATCCGTCTTCTGAATTCTCTTTTTGTTTTGCCAATGTAATTCATCGGACATTGGCAAGTGGCCATATAGATTACTCCTATTGTTTTGCAATTGGCAAATTCACGATTTTGGAATTCTTGTTTTGTTGTAGCACTGACAAATTTTTTGCTTTAACAAATATATTTGCAGGCTTTACAGCCACCGCATTTGAAAGTGCCAAGAATGTCCTTATTCAGCCATGTCTTTTTGGCTGTGTTGTCCTCCACAAAGTGGCTACGCACTAGATGGTCTCTTAAATTCTTGTCCCGTCTATATGTAACCCTGGGTTTCTCTGGAATTACATCTTGTAGATCTTTATCTGATCTCAAAATGGCCCAGAGATCTTGGAGTATATTCATAACTCCTAGATTTTGATCATCATAAGTTCCTATTAGATGGATTTTGTTGTTTTGCTGTTCTCGTAATTTGGGGGTCAGTAAAGAATTTCTATCTCTTGCGAGGGCATACCGGTATGCTTCACCCAATATTCTCTTAGGGTATCCTTTCTGTAGGAATCGTTGTTGTAGCTCCCTTGACTTTGTCATATATTCGTTAATCGTTGAGCAGTTTCTCCTTAAGCGTATATATTGGCTTTTTGGTATCCCTTTACGTAGAGGAGTCGGATGATGGCTTTGCCATGATAGTAGCCCATTTGTGGCTGTCGGTTTCCAATACAATGTTGTAGATAATTGGCCTTGTTCGGTAGTTGTTATGGTAATATCGAGAAAATTTAGACTCTGTTTCTGGATTTCGCTGGTAAAGTACAGGCCTAGTTGCTTCTGATTGAGACGATTAGCAAATTCACTGAACTTTGTATCTGTATCTGTCCATAAAATGAAGATGTCATCAATATACCTCACCCACAATAGTATGGGCGAGGTATATTGGTCCATCTGTTCTGAAAATACTATTTGATTCTCCCAATAACCTAGGTAAAGATTTGCAAAACTAGGAGCACAGGGACTGCCCATGGCAGTCCCGAGTTGCTGATGGTAAAAATGGCCTCCGAAGGTGAAGATGTTTTTGGTCAAGATGAATCTAAGTAGTTCAATAACAAAATTGTTGTGTTCATAATATTGTACACCTCTTGTGTGTAGAAAGGATTCAACTGTTTTACATCCTAGGTTATGAGGAATTGAACTATAGAGTTGTTCTACATCAAGACTTGCCAGTAGAGTCCCTGGTGGAATTTCCAGGTTTTCAAGCTTTTTTAGAATATCCATTGTATCTCTTACGTAAGAAGGTAGACTAATCACAAATTTTTTTAGGATTTTTTTCTACAAAGATACTGATGTTTTGGGTTATACTTCTTATTCCTGATACTATAGGGCGTCCTTTAAGATTTTGTATTCCCTTGCGTACTTTGGGGACCCCATAGAATGTCGGTATTTGTGGATGTTCGATCAATAAAAATTCATGTTCTTTTTTTATCTATAAGGCCATTTACTCTGGCTTCTGCTAGGATGTTTCTCAGTTCTCAGTTCATCCCTGCTGATAAACCTATCATATATGCATCATATTATCTTAAACAATAGGAATATAGACTGCGAGCCCCTGATGATCATAGCAGTCCCATCTAAAAATGATGAAACGCGTAGGGCTGAGCAAGAGCACAGATAGCGTACAGGACCGCTATAATTGAGTTATTAGAATTGGTCTATCAGGCTACCTCAATATAAGGGTCTAAGAATATAGGTATGGGCACTGCATCTGCGAATGAAGGCAGTGCTAAATGAATTAGATAAATCAAGTGTGGATAAATCAAATCCAGTGTGAATACAATAAGAATATAGCTATTGGCACTGCACCTGTGAATGAGGACAGCGCTAAATGAACCAGATACATCAATTTATGTGTGAATGCAGTAATCAGACCTTAGATTTCCAATGAAACAGTCTGGATTAGAGATGAGCGTTGTTCTACTCGAACTGTTCGCCAATCTCAAATTCGAGCTGTTTTGGGCGGTGTTCGAGCCGTTCGGCGAACACGAACAATTTGAGAAAAATTCGGCAGTTCGAGGTTATGTTCGATAACTGTTCGTGCACCAAAATCATAACTGGATTTTTTCTCAGTAATGATGAAAATGAATGTTAATACGCAGTTTGAGTGTACAGCGGGGTGGGGGGAGGGGCAGGGGATGGATCTCTGCAGGAACAATGAAGATCTCCATTTTTTTTTCTCTTTCCCGCATTTACAGTGGGGAGGTGCAATCTGTCAGTCTATCAGCAGCGCACACACGGAGCGAAGTGCTTTTTTTCACACAAGCAAGGGCATGTGTCATTGGCAGTGTATGTCACATGTCCTTGCCCTATAAGACCAAGCCATTTTCCCCGTCGCCACCATTTTCTCACTGCTGCAGCTGCGTGTTAGACGGCACCGCTGTTGCTGTGTGCGCTATACCTTGTTAATTTCAAGCCAATTTTCGCACAAATATACAGATAGCTTGGGAGTAGGGAATAGTTGTGATTGCAGTCCTTTTAAGGACTAGGTTACAGCATTTCCTACGACTTTTATCAGGCAGGTCTGTGCTCTTAAATAGATAGGTTGTGGGAGTAAAGACTAATTGTAATTGGAGTCCTTTTCAGGACTAGGTTACATCAGTTCCTATCAGTTTTTGCCAGGCAGGTCTGTGCCAGTGCTGTGCAAGTTTTTTTCACAGCATTTGGCTGAATCTAGCAAAGCTAATCCTTTTTGGCCTATTGCAGAGTGTGTTAGTCAGTGGAGTAGCCTATCTGTGTTGCAAGATATACCACCTGTGTATAGAATACCAATTTTTTTACTGCACCTAGTGAAGTAAAATCTTTTGGGCATAGCATCATTCTATTAGTCCATCTATACTGACCTCCATCAGGTTGCAAACTGAATCTAATTTTTTTCTGCATCTAGCTCTGAAAAAATATTGGGCTTCTAGCTGTGTGTGGGTCTTGTTCTATTAATCCATCTATACTGACCTCCATCAGGTTGCAAACTGAATATAATTTTTTTCTGCATCTAGCTCTGAAAAAATATTGGGCCTTCTAGCAGTGTGTGGGACTTGTTCTATTAGTCCACCTATACTGACCTCCATCAGGTTGCAAACTGAATATATTTTTTTCTGCATCTACCTCTGAAAAAATATTGGGCTTCTAGCTGTGTGTGGGACTTGTTGTATTAGTCCATCTATACTGACCTCCATCAGGTTGCAAACTGAATCTAATTTTTTTCTGCATCTAGCTCTGAAAAAATATTGGGCTTCTAGCTGTGTGTGGGTCTTGTTCTATTAATCCATCTATACTGACCTCCATCAGGTTGCAAACTGAATATAATTTTTTTCTGCATCTAGCTCTGAAAAAATATTGGGCTTCTAGCTGTGTGTGGGTCTTGTTCTATTAATCCATCTATACTGACCTCCATCAGGTTGCAAACTGAATATAATTTTTTTCTGCATCTAGCTCTGAAAAAATATTGGGCCTTCTAGCAGTGTGTGGGACTTTTTCTATTAGTCCACCTATACTGACCTCCATCAGGTTGCAAACTGAATATATTTTTTTCTGCATCTAGCTCTGAAAAAATATTGGGCTTCTAGCTGTGTGTGGGTCTTGTTCTATTAATCCATCTATACTGACCTCCATCAGGTTGCAAACTGAATATAATTTTTTTCTGCATCTAGCTCTGAAAAAATATTGGGCTTCTAGCTGTGTGTGGGACTTGTTGTATTAGTCCATCTATACTGACCTCCATCAGGTTGCAAACTGAATCTAATTTTTTTCTGCATCTAGCCCTGAAAAAATATTGGGCTTCTAGCTGTGTGTGGGTCTTGTTCTATTAATCCATCTATACTGACCTCCATCAGGTTGCAAACTGAATATAATTTTTTTCTGCATCTAGCTCTGAAAAAATATTGGGCTTCTAGCTGTGTGTGGGTCTTGTTCTATTAATCCATCTATACTGACCTCCATCAGGTTGCAAACTGAATATAATTTTTTTCTGCATCTAGCTCTGAAAAAATATTGGGCCTTCTAGCAGTGTGTGGGACTTGTTCTATTAGTCCACCTATACTGACCTCCATCAGGTTGCAAACTGAATATAATTTTTTTCTGCATCTAGCTCTGAAAAAATATTGGGCTTCTAGCTGTGTGTGGGTATTGTTCTATTAATCCATCTATACTGACCTCCATCAGGTTGCAAACTGAATATCATTTTTTTCTGCATCTAGCTCTGAAAAAATATTGGGCTTCTAGCTGTGTGTGGGTCTTGTTCTATTAATCCATCTATACTGACCTCCATCAGGTTGCAAACTGAATATAATTTTTTTCTGCATCTAGCTCTGAAAAAATATTGGGCTTCTAGCTGTGTGTGGGTCTTGTTCTATTAATCCATCTATACTGACCTCCATCAGGTTGCAAACTGAATATAATTTTTTTCTGCATCTAGCTCTGAAAAAATATTGGGCCTTCTAGCAGTGTGTGGGACTTGCTCTATTAGTCCAACTATACTGACCTCCATCAGGTTGCAAACTGAATATATTTTTTTCTGCATCTACCTCTGAAAAAATATTGGGCTTCTAGCTGTGTGTGGGACTTGTTGTATTAGTCCATCTATACTGACCTCCATCAGGTTGCAAACTGAATATAATTTTTTTCTGCATCTAGCTCTGAAAAAATATTGGGCCTTCTAGCAGTGTGTGGGACTTGTTCTATTAGTCCACCTATACTGACCTCCATCAGGTTGCAAACTGAATATATTTTTTTCTGCATCTACCTCTGAAAAAATATTGGGCTTCTAGCTGTGTGTGGGACTTGTTGTATTAGTCCATCTATACTGACCTCCATCAGGTTGCAAACTGAATCTAATTTTTTTCTGCATCTAGCTCTGAAAAAATATTGGGCTTCTAGCTGTGTGTGGATCTTGTTCTATTAATCCATCTATACTGACCTCCATCAGGTTGCAAACTGAATATAATTTTTTTCTGCATCTAGCTCTGAAAAAATATTGGGCTTCTAGCTGTGTGTGGGTCTTGTTCTATTAATCCATCTATACTGACCTCCATCAGGTTGCAAACTGAATATAATTTTTTTCTGCATCTAGCTCTGAAAAAATATTGGGCCTTCTAGCAGTGTGTGGGACTTGTTCTATTAGTCCACCTATACTGACCTCCATCAGGTTGCAAACTGAAAATATTTTTTTCTGCATCTACCTCTGAAAAAATATTGGGCTTCTAGCTGTGTGTGGGACTTGTTGTATTAGTCCATCTATACTGACCTCCATCAGGTTGCAAACTGAATATAATTTTTTTCTGCATCTAGCTCTGAAAAAATATTGGGCTTCTAGCTGTGTGTGGGTCTTGTTCTATTAATCCATCTATACTGACCTCCATCAGGTTGCAAACTGAATATAATTTTTTTCTGCATCTAGCTCTGAAAAAATATTGGGCTTCTAGCTGTGTGTGGGTCTTGTTCTATTAATCCATCTATACTGACCTCCATCAGGTTGCAAACTGAATATATTTTTTTTCTGCATCTAGCTCTGATAAAATATTGGGCCTTCTAGCAGTGTGTGGGACTTGTTCTACTAGTCCACCTATACTGACCTCCATCAGGTTGCAAACTGAATATATTTTTTTCTGCATCTACCTCTGAAAAAATATTGGGCTTCTAGCTGTGTGTGGGACTTGTTGTATTAGTCCATCTATACTGACCTCCATCAGGTTGCAAACTGAATATAATTTTTTTCTGCATCTAGCTCTGAAAAAATATTGGGCTTCTAGCTGTGTGTGGGTCTTGTTCTATTAATCCATCTATACTGACCTCCATCAGGTTGCAAACTGAATATAATTTTTTTCTGCATCTAGCTCTGAAAAAATATTGGGCTTCTAGCTGTGTGTGGGTCTTGTTCTATTAATCCATCTATACTGACCTCCATCAGGTTGCAAACTGAATATAATTTTTTTCTGCATCTAGCTCTGAAAAAATATTGGGCCTTCTAGCAGTGTGTGGGACTTGTTCTATTAGTCCACCTATACTGACCTCCATCAGGTTGCAAACTGAATCTAATTTTTTTCTGCATCTAGCTCTGAAAAATATTGGGCTTCTAGCTGTGTGTGGGTCTTGTTCTATTAATCCATCTATACTGACCTCCATCAGCTTGCAAACTGAATATAATTTTTTTCTGCATCTAGCTCTGAAAAAATATTGGGCTTCTAGCTGTGTGTGGGTCTTGTTCTATTAATCCATCTATACTGACCTCCATCAGGTTGCAAACTGAATATAATTTTTTTCTGCATCTAGCTCTGAAAAAATATTGGGCCTTCTAGCAGTGTGTGGGACTTGTTCTATTAGTCCACCTATACTGACCTCCATCAGGTTGCAAACTGAATATATTTTTTTCTGCATCTACCTTTGAAAAAATATTGGGCTTCTAGCTGTGTGTGGGACTTGTTGTATTAGTCCATCTATACTGACCTCCATCAGGTTGCAAACTGAATATAATTTTTTTCTGCATCTAGCTCTGAAAAAATATTGGGCCTTCTAGCAGTGTGTGGGACTTGTTCTATTAGTCCACCTATACTGACCTCCATCAGGTTGCAAACTGAATATATTTTTTTCTGCATCTACCTCTGAAAAAATATTGGGCTTCTAGCTGTGTTTGGGACTTGTTGTATTAGTCCATCTATACTGACCTCCATCAGGTTGCAAATTGAATATAATTTTTTTCTGCATCTAACCCAGCCAATAGTTTTGGCCTAATACCACAGTTTGGCCACTCAGCTCTGCTCGGTTACCATCCATTGTTTTTTTGTGCAAACAACTTCAGAGTTGTGAATTAGTTAACCACCAAAATGAGTGGAAAAAGGCCTGCTGCTGGTGGAAAGGGGAATAGGCGTGTTGGGAAGGGGAAAAAAGGTTGTGTCCGCGGGGTAGGTGTTAAAGCAACAGTAACATCTGCAGAAGAAAGACCATCTTCCAGCCAAACTAAAATGTCTACTTCTTTTAGCGGACAATGTGATAAGATCCCTTTCTTACGGCCACGCCAATCGCTACAAATTCCAGATGAGGCACAAAAACAGCAGGTGCTTCAACGGATATCAAGTGCTCCTTTAAGTGGGCTCTCCTCCACATCAACTTCAACATCACAAATACTCCAGTCCTCAAAGGCGTCACCCAAATCGCACTTGCTTCCTCACAGCTCCCAAATCTCCAGCTGCCCGTCTGAGTATGAGGTAGAACAGATGGTTGAGTCTGCAGAGCTGTTTACTCATACTATAGCCTGGGAATCAGAGGTCGACTCCAGCGCTTCTGTGAATCCAGACGAGGAAATGATCTGCACTGATGCCCAGAATCTTTATGAGTCGGATCCAGGACCAGACGCAGAAGGTTCTGACCATAATGTAGACCCTCATTCCCAAACTGTAACTCCTGTTGGTGGAGACAATGAGGAAGACGATGATAAGACTCAAATACCTGATTGGAGCGACAACTTTAGTTTTTTGTCAGGGCAGGAACAGGTTGGCTCTGAGGACGACGGGTGTGATAACACACAGGGTGATGATGATGAGGTTGGAGATCCCACTTACTGTCAACCCACAGTCAGCCAAGAGATGAGGTCAGCAGAGGAGGTGGAGGAAGATGCTAGTGACGACGAGGTCAGGTTGCGCCTTCCTGGACAGAGACGTAGTACTGGAAGCACGTCAACAACTGCATCCACAAACACAACTCTGCCTCTCACCACAAGTCGTGGTGGCTCTTCAGGTCGCATGGGTGCTAAGCCTTGCATAGCCTGGGCATTTTTTCAGATCGATAAAGATGACCCAACTCGTGTTATCTGTAACATTTGTCAGCAAAAGCTAAGTAGAGGCCAAAAAATACAGAGTTTGAGTACTTCATGCATGAACCGGCACATGGACATGAAGCATAAGTTGCAGTGGGAAGCTCAGTGTGCTACAATGCGGCCTAGCCGGCCGGGCCAACCACCGTCTGCCATATCTTGTGCATCCGCGGCCTCTTCATCCTCTGTGACTGGGGGGACAGCAGTCACACCTGTTTTGGGGCGCAGACCTGCCACCTCTTTACCCGCAACAGCCAGCGTGATTGGCAGGTCATCATTTTCTTTGGAGGTGGTAACACCAGCTGGTGTTGAGCGCTGTCCGACATCGATAGCACCACCTTTGGATCAAGGCAACCTAACATGTCCGCCTGCATCTTCCTCACAGACCGGCAGTTTGCCGGGGACACCCTTATCAACCCCGTCTAAGCACAATAGCCAGCCCTCGGTCCCTCAGATGTGGACAAGTAAAAGACCATTTCCTCCTAGCCATGAGAAAGCTAAGAGGTTGAATTTCACCATCTGCAAGCTCTTGGCTACAGAAATGCTGCCTTTCCGCCTGGTGGACACAGAGGATTTTCGAGACCTTATGTCCGTCGCAGTGCCCCAGTACCAGATGCCCAGTCGGCACTACTTCTCAAAGAAAGGTGTGCCTGCGCTCCACCAGCATGTCGCACACAACATCACCGCTTCTTTGAGAAACTCTGTGTGTGACAGGGTGCATTTCAGCACAGACACTTGGACGAGTAGGCATGGACAGGGGCGTTACATGTCGCTGACTGGGCACTGGGTAACTATGGTGACAGCAGGACAAGGGGCTGCTGTCCAAGTCTTGCCGTCCCCACGAGTTGTGCGTCAATCCTCTTTATGTCAAAGTTCCTCCACTGCTTCTGCCTCCTCAACCTCCTCTCGGTCTTCCACCTGCACCCAAAGCCTGTCTGGTCATGCCACAAGCTTTCTAACTGCGCAGAAGGGATCCTGCACACCTCCTTACTATGCTGGCAGTAGGGCTCAACGTCATCAGGCGGTTTTTACATTGAAATGTCTGGGAAATGTGAGTCACACAGCTGAGGAGTTGTGGTCAGCTCTGGAGAACCAATTTCATGAATGGTTGTCTCCACTGGACCTGAAACCAGGGAAGGCCGTGTGCGACAATGCTGCAAACCTGGGTGCGGCCCTTCGCCGGGGCAATGTCACACACGTGCCTTGTATGGCTCACGTGTTGAACCTGGTTGTCCAGCAATTTTTAGCCCACTATCCCAGACTAGATGGCCTTCTGCAGAGGGCACGGTCGCTGTGTGCTCACTTCCGCCGTTCGCATCCCGCAGCTCAGCGACTTACATCTCTACAGAAGTCGTTGGGCCTGCCACTTCACCGGCTAAAATGCGATGTGCCTACCCGGTGGAATTCAACTCTGCACATGTTGCAGCGACTGTGGCAGAACCGACAAGCTCTGGTGCAATACGTTCTGATGTATAGCCTGGGCCAACGAGATTCAGAGGTGGGGCAAATCACGCTGGAGGAGTGGTCTCAGATCAGGGACCTATGCACCCTTCTGCACAGTTTTGAAATGGCGACGAAGATGTTTAGTGCTGACGATGCCATTATCAGCATGACTATTCCGGTGATTTACATGCTGGAGCACATGTTAAACAGAATTCGGAGTCAGGTGGTGGCACAAGAGGAGGTGGAGGAAGTAGAGGAGGAGGAGTTGTATGCGGAAGGGCTAACATCTGCAAGGTCCAGACGGTCGGCAGCACCAAGGCGGCAGGCATGTGAGGGTGGGGGAGATGGTTTTACCAGGGTGCATGGTAGCAGCCAAACTAGTGAGGAAGGTGCAGGAGCCCAGGAAGAAGTGGAGGACGAACTGATGGAAGACTCATCAGATGAGGGAGACCTTGATCACATTTCTGTTGTGCGAGGTTGGGGGGAGAGGACAGAGGAAGGAAGCATGATTGTTACCTCGCCACCAACACAACAGGGACTTGGTGCTCCTGGATGCGCAACACACATGAGTGCCTTCTTGCTGCACTACCTGCAACATGACCCTCGAATTGTGAGAATTAGAAATAATCCTGACTACTGGGTTGCCACACTGTTAGATCCCCGGTACAAAAGTAAATTTGCAGAAATTATTCCTGCCATAGAAAGGGATGCACGCATGCAGGAGTATCAGCAGAGACTGTTGCAGAATCTTACATGTGCTTTTCCACAAAATACCAGTGGTGCACGTAGTGAATCTCACAGTTCCAACTTGCCAACCGTGGGACCGTCAAGTGTTCAGCACTCAAACCGTAACAGAACCACAGTATCTGCTGGTAACATCAATTTTGCGGAATCATTTCACCACTTTTTTAGCCCATCCTTTGCAAGGCCACAGGAGACAAGAAGTCTGACACATAGTCAACGCCTAGAGACGATGGTACAGGAGTATCTCCAAGTAAACATTGAAGCCACGACTGTGTCACTGGACCCTTGCTCTTTTTGGACTTCCAATCTGGATAAATGGCCGGAGCTAGCCACTTACGCCTTGGAGATCTTGTCATGCCCCGCAGCCAGCGTTCTGTCTGAACGTGTGTTCAGCGCTGCTGGTGGTGTGCTGACAGATAAGCGCACGCGGCTCTCCACTGATAATGTAGACAGACTCACATTCATAAAGATGAACAAATCATGGATCCGAAACGACTTTTCTACCCCTGTATCATCCTGGGGAGAGTAAAAGCTTGATGATTGGTTAAAATCACCCTACCAACCGTTTTAAGCTTTCAAATTACTAATCATGTTTATCTGTATCTTGACTGGAAAATAATTTGGGCTTTGTAGCAGTGTGCAGCACTGATCCTATTAGGCCATCTATACTAAAGCTTCACCAGATTTAAAATTAAAAATAATTTTTAGCTGCATCTAGCCCGGAAAATAATTTTGGGGCTCCGAGATGCACAAGACACATAAGTGCCTTCTTGCTGCACTACCTGCAGCATGACCCTCATATTGTCAGAATTCGAAGTAATCATGACTACTGGGTTGCCACACTCTTAGATCCCCCAAACTTTTCGATCAACCTTTTCATTTTAATAAAGACCAAAAAAATGGTCATTTTTGAAATTATAAGCATTAGCAGGTTGTTAGAAACTGAAATCAAACAGTTTTCAACTCAAAACTTTATTCTAGGTGATGTTACATTTTCACATAGGACCCCTTGTTCGAAAGGAGCTTCTGAACTCTCTCGTCCATTGAATTTGTCAGGTTTTGGATGGTTTCTGCTTCAATTGTTTTGCATGAGGACAGAATACCCTCCCAGAGCTGTTGCTTAGATGTGAACTGCCTCCCGCCATCATAGACACTCCTTTTAATGATGCTCCAAAGGTTTTGAATGGGGTAGAGGTCAGGGGAGCATGGGGGTCACACCATAAGTTTGTCCCCTTTTATGCCCATATCAGCCAGAGATGCAGATGTTTTATGTGCAGCATGAGATGGTGCATTATCATGCAGAAAAATGATCTTGCTGTGAAATACACGGTTCTTCTTCTTGAACCATGGCAGGAAGTGCTGTTTGAGAAAATCCACATACATTATGGAGTTCATCTTTAGCGCCTTCAGGGATCCTAAAGGGGCCGACAATCTCTCTCCCCATGATTCCAGCCCAAAACATTACTCCACCTCCTCCTTGTTGGCGCTGTAGCCGTGTTTGCGTGGGGTGTCCATCAACCAGCCATCCTCCACTCCATCCATCTGGACCATCGAGCGCTGCACGGCACTCATCCGTGAACAAAACTGTTTTGAAATCAGTCTTCATGTAATGTTTGGCCCACTGGAGCCGTTTCTGCTTGTGTGAAGTGGATAGAGGAGGTCGACAGGATGGCGTATGCACAGCTGCAAACCTCTGAAGGACCCTGCATCTTGTTGTTCGGGGGACGTTGGAGGCACAAGCAGCTTCAAAAACTTGTCTGCTGCTATGACAAGGCTTTTTGGCCGCTGCTCTTTCAACCTGACGTAATTGCCTGTAGGAAAGAGTCCTCAATTTGCCCTTATCAGCACGCACACGTGTGTACTGTGAATCAGCTACATACTTCTTGATTGCCAAGACACTTCATCCTGATCATCGCACAATGTTGATTGTAGTCATGCCTTGACCTAAACACTCCACAATTTGTTGCTTCTCAGCAGCCGACACATCCTTTTTCTTTCCCATTTTGGCAGAAAATGTAAGCTGCTTAATAATGTGAGAGAGCCTTCTTAAGTAGTCTTGCCTTTCATTGGACACACCTGCCAAACTAATTAGCACAGGTGTCTGCAATTGCTTACAGTGATATAAAGAGCCCTGACACACATCACCATCAATGAGTTTAACTGACAAACAAACAAATTCTTCCCTTATCACTCCTAAACACTTTTTGCATAATAATTTGGAACGCAGTGTACATGTGCTTTTCCACAAAACACCAGCGGTTCACGTAGTGAATCTTACAGTTCTAACTTGCCAACCGTGGTCTGTATGGAGTTGTTCAATAAAGGGCCCAAAATTAAGATAACATAGATGGGAGAGGTCTCTATGAATAGGAATTCCTAAGTATTTGATACCCTGTGAGGGCCAGGCAAAGGGAAAGTTGGACTGGATGGAATCCTATATGGATTTGGGGAGGGAGACATCGAGGGCCTCAGACTTCGCTGCATTGATTTTAAAATTTGACCATGTAACAAAGTGATCTATTTCAGCCATAACAGCAGGGATGGATATATGTGATTGAGTGATATATACTAGGACATCATCAGCAAATAGAGAGCACTTGTACTCGGTGCCTCCCACCTCAATCCACCTAATATTGGGGTTATGGCGAATTGATGAGAGCAGGTGCTCCGTCACTAGGATGTATAAGAGAGGGGACAGAGGACATCCCTGCCTTGTCCCATTGGTGATTGTGAAAGGTGATGAAAATGTTCTGACGCACCCCCTGGGCCTTGGGACACCCGGAGCCGGACCCTTTTTGGTGGATGCTGGTGGTTGTAGTCTTCGTGGCGGCGACCCGGTTCCGTGGCTCAGAGCGGTCAAACCAGTGGCGGAACTATTTATGTGGTTTTGATGTTTAAATGTCCGACTACGCCACCCGTGGATTGCGGTCAGAGTGAACCGCTGCTACAGGGCAGACCGCTGAGGCTGGTGTTGTGGGTGCAGCAGAGCGTAGCATAACTCCCCACGGGAGGAGTATAGCCTCAGGGCAGTGTATGCGGAGGATGGGGGTGATGGTGCAGGGCAGCAGCAGTAACGACACGGAGTCAGTGATGCAGTCCAGGGCCTTTACTCACAGTTCTTATTATCCAGACCACGTCTGCAGGTAACGGCTGCCCACGTCGTACTGTGCTCACCAGGTGAGGGGCTCAGACAACTCCCAGATAACTTTGGAGCACTTCACAGGACCCCCTTTGTGTGTCCTTTGTCTGGCCTTTCTTACCAACACTTCTGTCCGGCTGCCTCGAGCCTCCTCTTGGTAAACTTGGAGCCAGTTTCCCTGACCCTATGTGGTGCCTTCCTAGCGGGTGTAGCGAGGGGCTGCGCCACATAAAATGTCAGAGCCTCCGGTTTCTAGCTGAGGGTCGTTTCCTGCCTCCACTAGTTCGGGGACCGGTCTCCCCCTTTGGCCTGACCCCTCCACGCAGGTGGATTCGGGCGTGCGGTGGCGACTCGCCTGTCCGCACCCCTGGGATCCCTTCATTCCTCGTTCCTGGAGCCTTCTCCGCTCCTCTTCCTTCCTTCTCCCTCTTCCAGGCCTGGGCCTCTGTTACTAGGCCCGCCTCCGGAGCAGAGCTCATGCAGAGCCCCTGCTCCCTGCCACTTCTGCTCAGACTTCTCTGCACTGAACTAAGTTGGTGCCCACCTTTTATACTCCCTTCTCAATGCACCCAGGAACTGCTTCCTCCCTGCTCCTGCACTACAGGGTTCCCCTTCCTCAGTGTTCCCTCCCCCCACTCCAGCCAGGGACAGGGACTGTCGTGCCCATCTCAGGGGCATATTGGTCGCCCTGCCCCACGGCAATGTGGTGTAATGCATGCAGGTGTCGGGTCCTGATCCACACTCCATCCTTACCTGAGAGTGAGATATCACACCTCTAGGTGAGGTGCAATACGTCTGTAGCAACCGAGCCCTCAGGGTGCTACAGTTCCATTTATCTTCAGCCTAGGTGACGTATTGCGATACAGGGCCGTGATTTTGGCTATAAAAGGGTCCCCTAGACCCCTACCCCAAGCTTTTTAAGAGAATCATATATGGCGTGCCAGGAGACTCTATGGAATGCTTTCTCAGCATCCAACAAGAGTATCTAATTACAAATTTTTAACTGCATCTAGCCCAGGAAATACTTTGTGCCTAGTAGCAGTGTCTGCTAGTCAGCGGATTATCCCGGCTGTTAAGCAAGCTGCACCACCTGTAGTTTAGACACTTAATTTTTTCAAAGGAAATGCTTCGGGACCATGGGATACTTAGTGAAGAGCATCAGGAGGCACCCCAAGGCATAGGGGCTGGGACTGGCAGTAGGATGCCTTGCGGTGGACAGCCGAGCTCGATCCTTATAAAAGCTTTTTAACTGCAGCAGCTTTAGTGGACGCTACTGGAGCTGGAATTACCGCGGCTGCTGGCATGAGACTTGCCCTCCAATAGATCCTTGTAAATGGATTTAAAGTGTATTCATTCAAATTAGAGAGACAATTTAAATTAAAAAGCTTAGAGCTGCCTCCACCACAGGGGGGCTCGCTCGACCCACCAGCGGACAGGCACCAGTATTGGGAGAGGGGGGCTGGCCGTCAGGGTTCACCGCGGCTCTGGCACAAACCCGGCGACACGGAGGTGGCACGGGCAGGAGCGGACTGGCCGTGTCGGCTTCTCACTTTTTGGATTTTAGAAGGGCATGACATGCCTATATCTGTGTCTCCCCCTCCTTTTACTCCTCCACCTCTTTTATTTTCGCATGACTATATGTACTTGTCACTTTTCCATGTGTTAGTTATGTCTTCTGAGCAGTTTGTCAGCTTTTGGACACCTTTGAAGGTGTTTTCTATGTGTTTCTATGTGTTTTTGTTTGCCTGCCATTGGTTTTAACGGTGTTCGAAGGTGTTCGACGAACAGTTCGACGAACAGTTCGGCGAACACACGGGTGTTCGACGAACCGAACCGAACTCGAACACTACGGGGGTGGCTCAACACTAGTCTGGATAGACAATCAATTTCACACTAAATAGGAGAGTTTCTGCTTATATAAATACACTGTGTTCCAAATTATTATGTAAATAATATTTTCTCAGATTTTCCCAAATTACCTATATGAATTGCAGTCATTGTAATTTTCCAAATAACTATTAGAGTACAATTGAAAGGTTTTTGTACAAACTGCCTATGATAACAGTATATTTTTTAAAAATTAAAACAGTCAAACTGCTCTCAAAATGCATGTTCCAAATTATTATGCACAGCAGAGTTTTCAACCTTTTCATTTTAATAAAGAACCAAAAAATGGTCATTTTTGAAATTATAAGCATTAGCAGGTTATTACAAACTGAAATCAAACAGTTTTCAACTCAAAACTTTATTCTAGGTGATGTTACATTTGCACATAGGACCCCTTGTTCGAAAGGAGCTTCTGAACTCTCTCATTCATTGAATTTGTCAGGTTTTGGAAGGTTTCTGCTTCAATTGTTTTGCATGAGGACAGAATACCCTCCCAGAGCTGTTGCTTAGATGTGAACTGCCTCCCGCCATCATAGACACTCCTTTTGATGATGCTCCAGAGGTTCTCAATGGGGTTGAGGTCAGGGGAGTATGGGGGCCACACCATAAGTTTGTCCCCTTTTATGCCCACAGCAGCCAGAGATGCACATGTGTTATGTGCAGCATGAGACGGTGCATTATCATGCATGAAAATGATCTTGCTGAGGAATGCACGGTTCTTCTTCTTGAACCATGGCAGGAAGTGCTGTTTGAGAAACTCAACATACATTATGGAATTCATCTTTACCCCTTCAGGGATCCTAAAAGGGCCGACAATCTCTCTCCCCATGATTCCAGCCCAAAACATTACTCCAACTCCTCCTTGTTGGCGCCGTAGCCGTGTTTACATGGGGTGTCCATCCACCAGCCATCCTCCACTCCATTCATCTGGACCATCGAGATCATTTTCATGCATGATAATGCCCCGTCTCATGCTGCACATAACACATCTGCATCTCTGGCTGCTGTGGGCATAAAAGGGGACAAACTTATGGTGTGGCACCCATGCTCCCCTGACCTCAACCCCATTGAGAACCTCTGGAGCATCATCAAAAGGAGTGTCTATGATGGCGGGAGGCAGTTCACATCTAAGCAACAGTTCTGGGAGGGTATTCTGTCCTCACGCAAAACAATCGAATCAGAAACCATCCAAAACCTGACAAATTCAATGAATGAGAGAGTTCAGAAGCTCCTTTCGAACAAGGGGTCCTATGTGCAAATGTAACATCACCTAGAATAAAGTTTTGAGTTGAAAACTGTTTGATTTCAGTTTGTAATAACCTGCTAATGCTTATAATTTCAAAAATGACCATTTTTTTGTTCTTTATTAAAATGAAAAGGTTGAAAACTCTGCAGTGCGTAATAATTTGGAACATGCATTTTGAGTGCAGTTTGAGTGTTTTATTTTTTAAAAAATATACTGTTATCATAGGCAGTTTGTACAAAAACCCTTCTATTGTACTCTAATAGTTATTTGACTGGAAAATTACAATGACTGCAATTCATATAGGTAATTTAGGAAAATCTGAGAAAATATTATTTGCATAATAATTTGGAACACAGTGTATATGTTGGATATGACACTCCCTTGAAAAACTATAAAAAGACGGAGTCATGTATATATCCAATAAAAAGAGACTCTATATGAAAATTCTATTTAAGAAATCTTGGACCTTAATACAAATAAAAGAGACACCAAAAACTATATTTAATAGTCCTAATACATGGACAAAGATTTTAGAATTTGTTATGTGCTTGGTGTATAAAATTTTAAGACATATTGAATAAAAGTTACTTTTTAGACTTACTACTCCTATTGGAATTGACTGTGAAAATTTTGCTAATAAATTTGGAGCACATTTATAATATATAATACTGTGACGTGGCCAGTATGAAGTAGTGGAAAAGGTTGGCCACGTCAACTATAAAATTCATCAACCAGGGAGAAGGAAGCCCTACCATGTGTACCACATCAACCTGATTATGCCTTGGTGAGATAGGGAGCCCGTGGAAGCTCCGTGTTTGGTGGCAAAGTCCGAAGCCGACATAGAAGAGGTCAAGGTGGCAGAGTCGATGCCATGTGCCCAAAAGCAACAGTGCCAAGAGTCGCTACGTCGTAACAGAGACCTGTACTCAGAACTAGCAGGGTGTACCCAGATCACAGAGCACGAGGTTCGTACAGAGCCTCATGTCTGAGTAAACTTGAAGCTGTATCGGATTCCCGAAGCCCGCCGAGAGGTGATCTCGAAAGAGGTGAAGCAGATGCTGAGGCTGGGAGTCATTGAAGAGTCCAAAAGTGACTGGTCCTGTTCCATAGTCTTAGTGCCGAAACCAGATAGAGAATGGCGGTTTTGCAATGACTATAGGAAACTGAATGACGTCTCTAAGTTCGATACGTACCCAATGACCCATGTCGATGAATTGATTGAAAGGCTAGGGCCGGCCCGGTACATTACCATCCTTGACCTCACAAAAGGGTATTAACAAATTCCCATGTCCCAAGATGCCAAGGAGAAGACAGCCTTCTCAATGAGAGACGGATGTTTCCAGTACACAAGGCTGCCGTTTGGGTTACAAGGAGCACCAGCCACCTTCCAGAGAGTCATGGACCGGATTCTAACTCCCCACAACAGGTATGCAGCAGCCTACCTGGATGACATCGTGATTTTCAGCCAGGATTGGGGAAGCCATCTGAGCAAAGTACAGGTGACACTTGATGCTCTATGGAAGGCAGGGTTTTCCATAAACCTGAAGAAATGTGCCATGGATATGGAGGAAGCCAAATACTTGGGTTATGTTGTAGGTAGGGGTGAAATAAAGCCCAAATTAAATAAAGTTGACGCAATCCAGAGTTGGCCACAACCCCTCTCAAAGAGACAGGGCAGAGCGTTCCTGGGCATCGTGGGCGATAACTAACGGTTTATCCCTAACTTCGCCATGATAGGCTATGGCTAAGTGGTCTCCAGAAGCTGAGACAGCCTTCCAGGAACTGAAGCTAGCATTGTGTAAACAGCCAGTGTTGGCGGCATCGGAATTTCTCTAAGGAGTTTGTGGTCCAGACGGACGCATCAGATGTCAGGATGGGTGCTGTCCTATCAGAAGAGGTGCACAGTGAAGAGCACCCCATAATGTATTTAAGTCAAAAGCTTAAATCCTGCAAGAAAAATTGCTCCATAGTGGAGAAGGAATGTTTGGCCATCAAGTCGGCATTGGACACTCTAAGATACTACCTCTTGGGCAGGAAATTTCGGCTGGTGTCAGACCATGCCCCACTGAGGTGGATGAGGGAGAAGAAGGGGAGCAATGCCTGAGTGACCAGGTGGTTCCTAGCGTTTCAAGACTTTAGCTTCTGTGTAGAGCATAGACCTGCGAAACTGCATGGCTTTGGGCAGAGGGGGGGTATGTAAGATGGCTGCCAGACCGGTACTTGAGGGGAGATATGTATCATCGAGGTTGGTAGCTTCGGTGATGTGAGCCCAGGAAAGCATGCTGCAGCACGTATAGTGCTGAGAGAGTTAATAGGGTGTATCAGGGCCGGGTTTTACGAGCAGATGGGTGGGAGTGGCGGCTCACATATCCCCACCCCAGGGGCATGGTTTGGGAGATACAATGGAGACCAAGTGTCTCATACACTGGTTGTGTCTGGAGATGTGTAGATCTCCAGTGTTTTGGTCTGTTCTAAGGACTTAAGAATGGGACACTAACCTGAGTGAATAAACCCACGATATTGTATGGACTTTTTACTTGGTGTTTCCACTTTGTGTTGGAAAAAGCTGTTTTTTGTTTTGCTGACTGAGCGGTTTATGCAGTCTTAATAAACCAGCCTGGATATTCCAATGAAATCGCTTACTGTGCCTACCTCAACCGCAGCTAAGTGAGTACAAACCATACAGTCTGTAAAGTGTATGACGCTATGTAAGTAAAGCATGATAAATAAAAGCCTTTGTGGGCTGCCAAGGAATATGGTAAAAAGTGCTTTAAGTTTGACTACATTTCTAGTATCTATCCTTGTGGGGGAATAGAAAATTATGGACAGATAGGAGGAGCCCTTAAAACTTTATAACTAAATGAGGGGATCCTTGTCCAAATAAGACTATGCTTAAATGGAATCTGCCAGCAGGTTTTTGCTATGTAATATGAGAGCATCATGATGTAGGGGCAGAGACCTTGATTCCAATGATATGTCACTTACTGGGCTGTGTGTTATTGTTTAAAAAAAAAATCAGTGTTTTATCAGCAGGATATTATCATTACTGAACTTGGTGTCTAGTCAACAGCTCTGTATGACCCCACCCTCAACAATGATTAGCAGCTTTCAGCCTATGCACAGTGTACACAGAAATCTGCCAATCAGTGGTGTGGGTGGGGTTAAATATAGTTCAGCATTCAGAGCACTGCTAGATCTGCAGCAAAGAAAACGGTGATGGTATCAAAATGACAGTATGCAGACCATCAAGTGACACATCGCTGGAATCAGGGTCACAGGCCCTACACCAACTGCTCCCAGATTACATAGCAAAAACCTGCTGACAGATTCCCCTTAAAGTAGAAGACAAATGTCATTTGTGGATGGTTCTGCATTGGAAGAAATCTTGAATACTCTGACAAAACCCACGTGAGCAGGAAGAAAAAGTAAGAGACATGAGGGCATAGGATTTGTTGTAAGCTTACCCCTAGAGCCCAAAGTTATTTAAAGCTTAACCATGCACTACACATAACTTGGCATATTACCAGTTTTGTTGACAAAAGCCATTTTGGGGCAAGGTAAACATTCGAAGCAGCAAGAATAAGATCCCGTCTGCACCCGTCGTTCTCCTTTTGCACATTCCTTTGAACAAATTGATTCCGGAACCTGCAGTCAAACACAAAAGGCGCCCATATAATACAGATGATGATAAAATACTGCCGTTATTCACAAGTATCTTCTTCTACCTATGTGTTCACAGAGACAACACTGGACACAATGACCACCACCACAAGGATGCGGAGTGAAATGTGGGCATCATGCTGCCTTTATCCCCTCTGTTATGGAGATAATTGTAAAATCTATAAGCCATTTTATAGTTGATAGTGAATACTGAAGCAAGGTTATGACCTCCTGGTGCAAGAGGAGCCCCCTGATGTGAACAGGTAATTAAAGAAGTTTATCGGATGGCTTGCAGAACAGGCACGGCTGAAAGAGGAATTCTGGGATACGACAAATTTATAGCGGGTAGAGATAACCTATCACCTTTATCCTCATCTGCAGAAAAATGGGGGAGGTGACAGATTTTTGGCCTTAGCCTCAGCATGACCAAAACTGTCAAGCAAACTACATTAAGCTCCTTTGTTTCCATTCCAGTTATGAATATTGAGGTTTTTATATACAGCAAGGGTCCTACAGTTATGAAAGACATATTTTTGGAGTCATGATGAAGTGGCAAATGTAAAGCATTGTCTTACATCACTAGTCGGTTGAGACAGCACCTTTCAAATTGATATCGGGTAGATAGATGTGTATGCCATGTTTCTTCTCTATGGATAGATAAAATTGTGATAGGAGACATGACATTAATATCTCCCGCCTGGGACCTCCAGGGGTGAGGATATTGTAGAAGTTGGGGATACCATATTTGTTTAAAAAGAATAGCCACATCCCTGAACAGCTTTGCTATGAATCACCAGAGGGGAGGTATGTGGGCGTGACTTATGTTAATAAAAGCAAAAATAAAACTATGATCAGTGTCAGTCCTAGTAGACACGGTGCGCTGTGGTTCTGTCCATTACCCCCCAAAAAATGAAGAGCTCCCTTTTATAAAAGCCAGAGTCAACCCTGTGACATCAGGTTTAGTACACTTCTTCTGTTTATCCATTTTATTTTATGTGATTGTTTATACTGTATTGTTTTGTCCATTTTCTATCATCTTTGTATATTTTTATAAACACTTCCTAATTTTTGAATTAAATATATAAAAATGTAATAGCCCCATTCCTCTTGCTCTATAAACCGAGCCCTGAAAGCAATGCGCTATTTGTAACAGATGTCCAATTGGCCCGTATAAACAATTGGTGGTGGCAGCTAGTTCCTTTTGTTATTGTAGAGTTTTTCAGTGACCATACCGGGGTATATATATCTATTCCATGAGTTGAAATCAGAGGTGTGTATACCATACACTCACTGTGAGTTCCCCAATAACCGGCCTAATAGTGGAAACAGCCTCGTCCTTCACTTGTCAGTCAATTGTATAATAGTCCTGACGATTGGAGGCAGCAGTGTGTTGTTTCCTGACAAATTGGTACCAGCCGGGGATCTGTGTGATTCCCTCTGTTGTGTCCTTGACATGATCTACTCAAGATCTCAAGTAAGATTGGAGCTGCTGTAGAGTAAAGAGAGGGCCAATAGCAAAAATCTACCTTCATTTCTGGCTACAGGAGAGAATGGAGGTAGGACCCTCTGGATGGTTCTTCTACCATGTCTGGAAAGAGATGGTCTCTCTTAAGGCCATCATATATAGTAGACATACGATATTGGTGGGCCAAGGCGATAATATAATGTTTATGGATGTCCCCAACTCTCTCCGGGCAGATAATGATTGGGGAGATAAGGATCCAGGGCCTCCTATTTCGGACTACGATTCTTTTGTTTTCAGTGGCATAATACAGCACTGGAGAAGTCTGTTTGCGGTTCTCTCGTAAAGCACACAGGAGCTCTGTTGGAGAATTGTATGACAGCTGTCTGTTGCATATGGGGGCTTTCGTTTATATCACTAGAACTAATGACCCCACACACATTAGATTGAAGTCAGCCGAACCTGCTGATTTTAGAGGAATCAGTCGTCTATATGTTTGGGGCGTCTACTCACTCTTTCTGACAGATAATGTCAGGCAGTTTGCACTCAATAATGCAACCCATTTGTTCTTCAGGAAATAAGCTGCTGTCAGAAGGGTTGGGTAAACCCTTTACTCCCATTGAAAGCAATAAAGCCAAGTGCAACCCCTGAGTGATGGAGTCTGGGGAGATGGAGTCCGGCCAAACACTATCAAATGTTTATGGATGAAAATGCAGTCAATCTGAGCTGGAGTCCTCCGACTACATGAGCCCTCCAGCAGCTATCTCTTTTTAGTTAATTTTAGTTAATTTTGCCAATACTGGAAGAAGAGCCAGTTTCGGGTTAGCACCATGATTTTGGCAATACAAGCCCTTGGCCCTCCAGCACACAGGTTGACTTACAGAGTTATCCTTGGTATACCATTTAGGCTCCTCTTTCAGCTGAAGTCTTCCTGCAACTTTACTGTATGAACCAATAACTCTGAAGGTCGGGGTAACGGTATTCCAAGACCACATTACGATATCATAGCCGGTGGCTGGGTCCCCATTAGTGTCAAAATAGATGGACTGATTGTACAGAGTGAAATTCACCTTCTTCACATATTCTAGGAGCTGGTGGAATAAAAACAAAAGCATTTACTGCAGGTGCAGCGTCTACCGGCTGCAGCACCAGACGTCACTACTGTAATCTGTGCAAGAGGAAAATGTAGCTTTTTATGTATTAAAGTGATTGTCCGGCCACTTAATTTAAAAATAAATAAATAAAATGAAATGGTGTAAAAAAAAATAAAAGTTGTCCTGGTAAATTTTCTATAGTTCCTGTTCTGTCCAGACAGACATGTGACCCCTGGATAAAATGAATGGATGAATGGCTGTAGTGGTCACGTGTTCCTGGGACCTGTAAGTGACTGCATCACATGTCCATCTGACAGAGCAAAAGGTACAAAAGACCGATAAAGGACTCAGGAAGCATCAGAATGGAGGGTCAGTACAGTATTACTTTTTTTATCATGTTTTATTATTCTGAAAGTCTTTTTAAAAAAAAAAAATTAGGTGGCCGGACAACCCTTTTAAGACATTGTCTCAGTACCATTATCCCTTTCCAGATGTAATTTTAGGATATAAAGGGTAATGTCTCTCCTTGTGGAGAGTAACTTGCCTGGTATGCCAGTGTAAGGAGACTTATAGGCCATGCAATGCTCCTCTGGAAAATTAAATATTCAAATTCCCTCCACAGAGTGGAAGAGGACTAGAACTCTAGTGTAACCTACTGGAAGTAGCAATCCTAAAAGTCAATGTTGAGCCTGTTATGAGCCTTATCGCATGACTTAGAGAATCTGGTTTGGCTTTTAACCTATTTGCAGGTATGTGTTTAAGGGTGTTTACCCCTCCTCAGTCTTCTACTCTGAAAAAACAATCAGCATAATTTCTCAGTGGAGCATTGCATGACCTATAAATCTCCTTACTCTGGCATGTCACTGTCCACAAGAAAAGATGTTACCCCATAGACCACAGTCAGGGGCCTCTCATCTAGCCAAATCAGATCTCTTGTTTTGCACTGGGGGGGGGGGGGCAACACCCTGAAACATGTGTCTACAAATAGAGATTCTGGTTTAGCTTTTATCCTAAGACATGTGGCAAGGCTCGTTAAAGGGTCAATATTCACTTTTAGGATTGCTACCTCTAGTAGGTGGTACCAGAGTTCTAGTCCTCTTCCTCTCTGAAGAGTCAATTTGCATGAATTCTCAGGGGCATTCCTATATTAGTCGTCCTGGAAATGTATAACAAAATTGATGACTGGGTTGGTTGCTACATCTATTGTCAGTAGGGAATGTCCCTAAACACTGAGGTACCAATTCACAAAATTTTTTAAGTTGCACAAACATTTTTCAACTTTTGGAAATTTTATGCCAGTCCAGGATTTTTAAAAAATGGGCAAAGCTTGGATGGGATTGTCCAATCAGTACTCACATTGTCAGTCTGTGTCCTCTGAACAGAACAGAACTGGACTCGGCTACAATACCAGAAATGGCATGTGAGTGAAGGTGGCGCTGTGTCTGTCTAAACAGAACTTCAGTGCCATTTCATCTCATCTTTACTGGAAGTCCCAGTAGTGAGACAAGTGTGAACAGACACTTACCTGCCAAGGATAAACAGTGTCATTTCTGCATCGTCCAGATTTACAATCCAGTAGTTCATCCAAGGCGTGGGCTATGGCGTAGACAGCAGAATACACATTAAAAGAGGCGGACATGGCGAACTGGCTGGGGATGGACATGTTCTGCAGGGTGAATGAATGACAGTACCGGCAGATTTGGTTGCAGCCGTAGAGCCTCGAGTTTGTTGCTTTGATTGATTTAACATACGCAATCTCAAAGTCTATAAGTTTTGGGAAATAGATCTGACCCACTGAGACCCCTAGAACTGAGCCAATGCTCTTGATATTTGTCAGCCCAGCAATCTGTGAGTCCACGGACCAGCTCTCACTGCCAATCCAGACAAAATCAGTCACATTGGCATTAACCACTTCTTCAAAAAATATCCTGGCATTGAAATAGGCAGAGAAAACTACAGTTACCCGTACCCGAGCCTGGACTATGTTAGCAATCATCTTCTTCACACTGGACCTGTCTGTGCTGTACGGGATTAACCCTTGGTAAGCTACACAGATGCCGTTGTCTGTTGTTAGGTAGTAGAGGTCTTGTAAGCCCTGCCTACCATAGTCGTCGTCGCTGCCCACTATCGCTATCCAAGTCCATTTGAATCTCTGCAGCAAGTTCAAAATGACTTCAACTTGCAGTTTATCGCTGGGGATAGTGCGAAGGAAGGATGGATATATCTGCTTACGGCTGAGCAACTCATTGGAGGCCGAGTAACTTATCTGCAAAATATACATTACATAAAGTGGGTGAAATGTGCATTGTGTTATCCTATTAAAGCATAAATACAGTTCACATATCTAATGGATCTACACAGAAAGGCATGTCACTCTGTGCCCATCCTGAGTTACATCCTGCATTATACTCCAGAGTGGTACTCACTATTCTGCTGGAGGAGTCACTGTATACATACATTACATTACTTATCCTGTACTGATCCTGAGTTACATCCTGTATTATACTCCAGAGCTGCACTCACTATTCTGCTGGTGCAGTCACTGTGTACATACATTACATTACTTATCCTGTACTGATCCTGAGTTACATCCTGTATTATACATCAGAGCTGCACTCACTATTCTGCTGGTGCAGTCACTGTGTACATACATTACATTACTTATCCTGTACTGATTCTGAGTTACATCCTGTATTATACTCCAGAGCTGCACTCACTATTCTGCTGGTGGAGTCACTGTGTACATACGTTATATTACTTATCCTGTACTGATCCTGAGTTACATCCTGTATTATACATCAGAGCTGCACTCACTATTCTGCTGGTGCAGTCACTGTGCACATACATTACATTACTTATCCTGTACTGATCCTGAGTTACATCCTGTATTATACTCCAGAGCTGCACTCACTATTCTGCTGGTGCAGTCACTGTGTACATACATTACATTACTTATCCTGTCCTGATCCTGAGTTACATCCTGTATTATACTCCACAGCTGCACTCACTATTCTGCTGGTGGAGTCACTGTGTACATACATTACATTGCTTATTGTGATATGCAGAAATAGTGATGTTGCTTTAAAAGCATTCAAAAACTATTATACGTAACACAAGCACATGAGACAGGAAGTATTGTGCTCCAGAAGCATCCAGCAACTAGAGGGGTAAACAGTCACAAGAGAAGGGGAGTGTTTTAGCAGAGCCCCAGGGGGATTGTGGGGAAGTTGTTTACTGTCTGTCTGGAGCCGAAGAGAAAGGTGGTGCATGTGTTCTGTATCTCACAGAAGCGCCCCTGCAAGTGAAAAGGATTCAAGTCAGGAGTGAAGCTTAGTACAGGTCAGGTAGAGTTCCTGGACTAGCAGTGCAGAGTATTGTCAGACAAAAAGATAACAACTGGAAGAAATGGTGTCACAGGGACTATCTCCCTCAGCAAACCCTCCCCCCCTCCTCCATCTCACTGTGCTGTAAAGAATGCTGTGTTCATTAATGTGCCTTTGCATTGGAACTGAGCTGTCCTGTACTACTGGGAAGACTGTGAACTTCTGTGCTGCTAAGGAAACTGTACTGTTTGTCACTGGAGCCTGTTGCTCATAAGGCTATGTGCCCATGTTGCGGAAATGAAGCGGAAAATTTGCGCTTAGTTTCCGCATGTCCTTTCCCGGAAAAACGCATGCGGAATTTCACAAGCGTTCATCGCGTGTTTTCGACATGCGGCAATTCCGCATGCGGAAACGCAAAATTAATTGACATGCTGCTGATTTTTGTGCGCATCAAATCCGCAGCATGGGCATAGAACTTGCGGATTCTCATTGGGGACCATGGGGTGCGGATTACCAAGCATTTTACAAGCGTTTCCGCTGCAGAAAATCCGCATCAAATACGCTTGTAAAACGCTACGTGGGCACATACCCTAAGACTTAACTTGCACTGGCTGTGTGGCTTCTTATTAAATGCTACTGTTCTAGCGTTTATGAGGAGTCTTGTCAAGTATGTCTGGTCAGCAAATGAAACAACCTACGTGTCTGTGACTAAGGGTCAATACCCCTGTGTGTCTGAGAGAGGCTGCAGCACATGGTCTATGGTCGCCCTGAGTAACGGTTCCCCCAGGATTCCAAAGAATTCATGTAACCTGTCTCGCCCCTATCTGAACCTAGCGGCGTGCGTGTAACATAACATTATCCTGTACTGATCCTGAGTCACATCCTGCATTATACTCCAGAGCTGCACTCAATATTCTGCTGGTGCAGTCACTGTGTACATACATTACATTACTGATCCTGTACTGATCCTGAGTTACATCCTGTATTATACTCCAGAGCTGCACTCACTATTCTGCTGGTGCAGTCACTGTGTACATACATTACATTACTTATCCTATACTAATCCTGAGTTACATCCTGTATTATACTCCAGAACTGCACTCAGTATTCTGCTGGAGGAGTCACTGTGTACAAACTTTACATTACTGATCCTGTACTGATCCTGAGATACACCCTGTATTAAACTATTTTCACAGTCTTTCTTCATACAGCAGCATCCGCACACCTGCTGTGCAGTGAACTACATCACTGTGGCCCTTATTATCAAATTATGTTTGCCTGCTGCAGCCACTAGGGGGGTTGGTACGGGGGGGGGGGTGTAACTGCATATGGAGTTATACAGCTAGTTTAGGAGTAAAATCTGTATGAATTGTGCTTCTCCTATTGGCAGCTTTTAGCAAACACTTTGGGTATGATTTATCAAGACTTTCGTAGCGCAGGCTCGGGCTACACTAGTCTTGAAAGGGTACACAGCGCCAAATTCATTACAAGGCACTTGCTACTTAATGAATTTGGCACCTCTAGTAAGTGACATGCGCCAGAGATGTTACTCTAGTCTGGGACTGTAGTAGCATTTCTGGTGTAGAAAACACCAGCATATTTGATGAATTTGACGTGGCCATGCCCCATGCCAGATCCTGCCTAGCTCCATCCATTTTGACGGAGATGATCCAATGTGGCATGAAAATACTCAGTCTCATCATTATGCGACTTTTCAAAGCTTTTATGCCACTTTTATGGTGTAAAAGTTTTTATGAAATGTCCCCTTTGAGTCTGAACCCATAAGGACTTACCTGCGGAACGAGAAATTTTCCTAATATGCTTGCTGTAACAAAAGCAAAACTACTGCTGGCGGGCCCAACTAAGGCAATGGCTTTGGTTTCGTAGTCAGTAAAGTTGTTTTGCATCTTTATATAGGGTGCTGTACACTGGGAGAGGATCTTTAGTGTCCCGTATATGTTGGCAGAATCTGAGCAGGTGTCATACAGCTCGTACCCAAGTGTGACATTGGGGAGAAGCAGGCTGGAGTTATTGATTTCTTCAATGGCGAATCTCATTGCTTGGAGCAAATGATAACCTTGGGAATTGAATGAGGTCCTGTAAGAACAAAACGAAGATAAAATGTTCCCATTTTACATTGCACAACAGCGTTAAATTCTGTCCTATAGCACTGTTCATCCTGGGCCTCCTGATTCATGAATATATTGCAGAACTACAGTGAAAACTGATACTCAGGAAAAGTAGAAGCCATGGAGCATGGCCTTATGTAAGTGACTTAAGGCTAATTCGGATGAGTGTATTATACAGCGGGGGAAACAAGTATTTGATCCCTTGCTGTTTTTGTAAGTTTGTCCACTGACAAAGACATGAACAGTCTATAATTTTAAGGGTAGGTTAATTTTAACATTGAGAGATAGAATATCCCCCCAAAAAATCAAGAAAATCACATTGTATAAATTAGATAAATTTATTTGTATTTTGCAGTGAGAAGTAAGTATTTGATCCCCTACAAACCAATATGAGTTCTGACTCCTACAGACCAGTTAGACGCTCCTAATCAACTCGTTACCTGCATTAAAGACAGCTGTCTTACATAGTCACCTGTATAAAAGACTCTTGTCCACAGACTCAATTAATCAGTCAGACTCTAACCTCTACAACATGGGCAAGACCAAAGAGCGTTCTAAGGATGTTAGGGACAAGATCATAGACCTGCACAAAGATGGAATGGGCTTCAAAACCATAAGTAAGAGAAGGTGAGAAGGAGACAACTGTTGGTGCAATAGTAAGAAAATGAAAGAAATACAAAATGACTGTCAATCGACATTGATCTGGGGCACCATGCAAAATCTCACCTCATGGGGTATCCTTGATCATGAGGAAGGTGAGAGATCAGCCTAAAACTACACGGGGGGGAACTTGTTAATGATCTTGAGGCAGCTGGGACCACAGTCACCAAGAAGACCATTGATAACACATTACGCCTTAAAGGTTTAAAATCCTGCAGTGCCCGCAAGGTCCTCCTGCTCAAGAAGGCACATGTGCAGGCCCGTCTGAAGTTTGCCCATGAACACCTGGATGATTCTGTGAGTTATTGGGAGAAGGTGCTGTGGTCAGATGAAACAAAAATTGAGCTCTTTGGCATTAACTCAACTCGTCGTGTTTGGAGGAAGAAGAAGGATGAGTACAACCCTAAGAACATCGTCCCAACCGTGAAGCATGGTGGGGGAAACATTATACTTCGGGGGTGCTTTTCTGCAAGGGGACATGACTACTGCATCATACTGAAGGGAAGATGGATGGAGTCATGTATCGCAAGATTTTTGCCAACAACCTCCTTCCCTCAGTAAGAGCATTGAAGATGGGTCATGGCTGGTTCTTCCAGCAAGACAATGCCCAAAAAATACAGCCAAGGCAACAAAGGAGTGGATCAAAAAGAAGCACAGTAAGGTCATGGAGTGGCCTAGCCAGTCTCCAGACCATAATCCCATAGAAAACTTATGAAGGGAAATGAAGCTTCGAGTTGCCAAGCGACAGCCTCAAAATCTGAATGATTTAGAGATGATCCGCAAAGAGGAGTGGACCAAAATTCCTCCTGACATGTGCACAACCCTCATCATCAACTACAAAAAACGTCTGACTGCTGTGCTTGCCAACAAGGGTTTTGCCACCAAGAATTAAGTGTTGTATGCCAGAGGGATCAAATACTTATTTCTCGCAGCAAAATGCAAATAAATTTATCTAATTTATATAATGTGATTTTCTTGATTTTTTGGGGGGATATTCTATCTCTCAATGTTAAAATTAACCTACCCTTAAAATTATAGACTGTTCATGTCTTTGTCAGTGGGCAAATTTACAAAAACAGCAAGGGATCAAATACTTATTTCCCCCACTGTACGTACGTGTGCTGTCCATGTCCATGTTAAGATCGGGTATCACGCATGGCACAGGGACTAATGTTATCGAATAGGGTTGTTCAGATCAAACAGAATGTCCGTGTGAAAAATAATCACAGCATGTACTATTGTACTATTAATGTACTATTCTCTTTTGTTTTTCGGATGAGACTCCTCGTCTATACATGTCCATGGGTGTGCAAAAAGAAAAATCAGTTTCCATACGGATATTTCATATTGTATCCAATTTTTATGGATACAGTACCATTATTAACACAGGAATCTATTTGATCGTGTACATTTTAAACTGTTGATGGTAAATATCGGTGCCACACGGATGTAAAAAAAAAAGACACACACGGATGACATACGGATGACACTATGGATAAAAATTGTCCATTTTTTGGGATGAAAATAACAAATCCAATTTGGCACATTGGAATAATAAAAACTCTCTGCTAAAATCAATGGGAATGTAAGAGATCTTAAAGATTCTACAGCTGAGGATTTGCTACACTATTATATATCCAATTTATTAACCTTTTTTGGGATTAAAGATTCCCTCAAAAAAATGAAGAGATCCATGAAAAATATAACAATTTTAATAATCTTTATCTAAACATTTTGAAAAAAACACACCAAAATAAATAATAGTAATAAAAAACAGAGATGCCTTTAATGGACATGTAAGCTAACTAAACCTCACGAATTATGAAACAGGAATTAGCGCTATCACTTTTGTTCCAACTGCATAAAATAAATATCATCAATAAAACATTTCCACAGAATCACATCCGCACCAAGTTCCCCGTGGGGCGGGAGGGTTTTTTCCTCCCACCAACCCACATATAAGTTGGCAAAACTTGGTGCGAATCTGGTTCCCATCGCAGTTCCTCCCATCTGTTAATAAAATAGTTCTCTATATTTAAAATAATTGTGAGTTAAAATAAAATCAATGGCTTTTATAATAAAATGTATTTGATCCCCCGGTATTTCCAATTCTTCCTTCCCCCTTTCTAGGAAGGATTCCACTAACTCACATCCTTTTTTATTATTGATAATTGTGTATAATGACAATATGCCCAATGTAACCATGATGTAGTGGGGTTTCCACTGGATATCTTGTAATATTTGTAAAATATGCTCAGTGTCTTTAATATGGGTTGATGATACTTATTTTATTTGGGCAGGGGCACAGGATTCACTTAGTCAGTTTTTAGAAGATATAAATAAAAATGATTTTAATGAAAAAAATTTACATCCACCATGGTTAATATTTTAGATATAACAGTATTCTCAGAGGGCAATACTTTGGCAACAAAAACATATAGTAAGCCAATAGATAACAATGGCTTATCCATATAGACAGTTGCCATTGGCCAGCATGGCTTGAAAATATACCAAAAGGACAATTCACAAGGATAAGAAGAAATTGTACTAAACAAGAAGACTACTATAAAGAATCCCAAAAACTAATAGATAAATTCATCCAGAAAGGATATAGTCAAACTATGCTGATGGAGGTGACGCGCCCCCTGGGCCATATTCTTTTAGGGGGAATATCCGGAGCCGGATCAGATGGGGGTTGTAGTCTTCCGAGTGGCTGTGACCCGGTCCGTGCCCAGGGTGTCAAACTCAGTTGTATGTGGCAGTCATACAGATGTTATAAGTTCTTTTTTTGTCGACTACGCCACCCGTTGTGTTGCGGTCACTGTGGCCGCCGCTGCAGCAGGGTCCGCTGAGGCTGGTGGTGTAGGTGCAGCTTTGGTGATATAACCCCCAACGGGTGGGGTATAGCCTCAGGGGGATCAGGTGCAGAGGATGGGAGTTGTGGTGATGCAGTGTAGACGGCAATCAGAGACAGAGTCGGGTTATGCAGTTTAGGATGTTTACTCACTGCTGATGTTCTGGTCACTCCAGCTTCGAGTGACCTCCCGAGCCGTGCTGCGTCCACCAGGTTCTGGATCCAGCCAACCCCCAAGCGAGTCCGGAGCGTGACCCTGAGCTCTCCTTCTGTCCTTTCTCTGGCCGTCCCCACTATTGATCCACCCAGGTCCAGCTCCCTCGGGCCTTCTGTTGGGAGACCCTTGGCCTTGGGTTCCCTGACCCTCCTCGTGGTATGCCTTCGTGGTGGATGTGGTGGGTGACCGTGGCAAACGCTGCCCACGGTCTCCGGTCTCTGGCTGGGGAGTGTTTTTGCCCCCACCAGCTTGGGTTCCGGTACCCTGATGCCGACTCTTCACCCGGGGATTTAATTTGGGGTCTTAGAGTCCTTTCTTCTGTTTCCCCCTCTGGGTCTCTCTTTCTTCTCCTCTCTCACTCTGGGTCTCTCTTCTCCTCCGCTCGCTGACTTTCTCTCTGCAACTGACCCTGTTCTTAGTTGGTGCCCACCTTATATACACCCTCTATGTGTGAGCTCAGGTGACCAGCACCCAATGAGCTCCTATCTTTACCCAGGCTGCTCCCCCTATCTGCCCCTACACTACTTGGGATGTACCACCCCCCTCCCACTCCAGCCAGGAACAGACTCGGTCGTACCTGCACATTTCTAAGTGGGAGTACCGTCGGTCTGCTCCTCGGAAATGGGATGTGTGTAGTGCATGCAGCCTACCGAGCTCAGTTCCACACTCCATCCTTACCCGGGAGTGGAATATCACACCTCTGGATTGAGGTGCAATACCCCTGTAGCAGCCGAATCCTCAGGGTGCTACATTCCCCCCTGGTAAATCACAGCACGTCCTCGGGCTGTAAGACATAAACATCACAAAACATACAAAATTTTTGCATAACATATACATAATAAAACATCATATAAAACTTTTCAGATAAAACATTCTCGTCGTCTCTTGTTTCTCCTCCGGTCACTGTGCAACGTGTGACCGGGTAAAGTGCGACAGTCTCTCTGGAAAACTGGTTTTCCCTATAAAACCGGTAGGGGGCGCTTTAGGACGCGCAACTATTTACAAGGATATGGCCGCTCTCAGTCCTCGGCCAGGTATTAGGGAGGAATGACCGCTCTCAGTCCTCGGTCAGTGGGATTTAGGGAAATACGGGTAACAGTTCACAGATGCTGGTCCCAACGGGGACTATATTTAGCAACAGTAACAGTTTCAGTTTCAGTTTCACAGTTTCAGTTTACGGTTTCAGTTTATGGTGCCCCGACGGGCAACTATATACAGCTCCTGCTTCGCTGTACTTAACGACGGCGTCCTCCTGCTCTTTCTTTATTGTTACCTTTGGCTCTAGTTTCAGACCCGTCCGGGTCCTCTTGTTCTTCCTCCTCACACCGCAGCTCTTCCTCCGTCAGGCGATGCACATGGAGGGCGTAGGGTCCTTTGGCACACTTGTGCCGGGTGAAGGTGACCTCGTCCCCGATATAAAGGTCACGACCTCTGTGCCCCTCCGGCAGATGGGACTCCACATCTCTGCGCGTGACAAAGACGTCGCCGGGGGTGTTGTGGTCTCTGATGAAGCCCCACCCATGCTGCATGTTGAACTTAATTACAGTCCCGGTGGTGCGGGGACTGTGCGCTGCACGGGGGTCCCTCCTGGTTCGGCTCTTCTGCTCGGCGCTCCTTATTTGGGCCTGTTGTTCCCGGACCCGCCTCTCTCTCCGCTCCCTCGCAAACTCCTCGAGCTGCTGTCGGCAGCACGCAGCACGCTCCGCTGCAGCTGCCCTGGTTTCTTGAGTGAACCCCATTAGGTCTTCTCCGGTGGGGTCCCACTCAAATTGGGTCTCTTCAAGCGGGGGCGAGATCCTTATCACGGGCTTTGGAGCCGGAATCAGGGGCGCACACATGGCCCCAACTCTCCTCTGGTGCTCCAGTTCATAATATCTCTGGGGCCAGATGAAAGGCTGCCCGTCCGGCCACGTGTGCGGGGCAAACAAGTCCTCTCCCAGACGCGGCACCCTTGGTTTTACGGGTGCGGGCGCGGTGGTGGTGGCGCCCGGGTTGCCCAGGCCTTGCGGCCAGGCCTGGGGCACCTGGAAGGTGAAGGGCACCGTCAGGACGGCGGCGCCCTGGGCTACCTGGCCTTGCGGCCAGGCCGGAGGCTCCGCGGAGGTAGGGGGCGCTGTTGGTGATGCGACGCCCGGGAATTCTAGGCCCTGCGACCAGGCTGGTGTTACTTCCTGTTTTGCCACGCTCGGGGTCGGTGCGCATGGCGTCACAGGGGTCGCGGCGGCGGCTTCCGGTTGGGGCCTAGTCTGCGTCGGTGACATGGCGTTTTCGGGCACAGCAGGGGGACTTTCGGGCTCTGCGACGGGGAGCTGGGGCAGGTAAGCGGTGTCCTGGTTTGGGGTATAGACGTCCCCTTTACCTGCCTCCATGCGTTCGGCTCCCTTCTCGGCGCCGTCTCCGGCCTTGGGTCCTCCCGCGCCATCCTCAGAGGCGGTCTGTCTCCTCATCTTGGCTGGCGTGCTCCGGGTCTTGGTTTGCTGGGCCATCTCTCGGCTCCACTCCGCCAATGTCTCTCGCTGTACCCGGGCCATCCTCCGTGCGAGGCCCTCCAGGGCAGTCTGTGCACACTCCCGGTCTCGGGGGAGCTGTGCAAGGACCTCCACTAGGCCTAGTGGGGTCGTGGTTTCTAGCAGGCTCCTGACCAATGGGTCGGTGCTGCTCTGCTCTTCTTCCAGCAGGCTCCTGGCCAGCGGGCCGGTGCTGCTCTGCTCTCTGGCCATCTCCGGGTGAGCTTCTCTGCTACTCCTCTCCAGGCTTCTTGCCTCCGGGTGCGCTCGCTCTAGACTGCTCCAGGCGGCACCCATCTTTGTTCTCTTCTTTCGTCTCCTCCCCCTTCGAGGGCGGTCCCGGGGCCACTTGGTGACTGTCAGCTCCAGGGGCTGTTCTTTCACGCTGACAGACACCTCTAGCATCACAGTCTCTGTTGGTGGGGGCGGTTTCCACTTTTGGCGCCATTTTCGGTCCTGGCCCACGATGGGAGGTGGCCTCTCGCCACCCTCTGGCACGCCCATAATGGCGTCCGCTCTTCCAAGGCGGGAAACCTTTGGAAATGGCGGGAATCGCTTCCCCTTGGCGGGAAACTCTGCAGATGGCGGGAAAACGCTGTTAATGGCGGACAACCGGCTGGAATCGACTGGTGATGGGGTCCGATGGCGGGGACCCTCCGGAACCGGCAGGAGACTTCTTTTTGAGGTAAACTTGCACTTTTCTTCAGGCACGCAGTACCCGGGTGTTGCGGGCACGTAATCCTGCCGACTAAGCCAAAGTTGACGCGCCCCCTGGGCCATATTCGTTAGTGGGGAATATCCGGAGCCGGATCAGATGGGGGTTGTAGTCTTCCGAGTGGCTGTGACCCGGTCCGTGCCCAGGGTGTCAAACTCAGTTGTATGTGGCAGTCATACAGATGTTATAAGTTCTTTTTTTGTCGACTACGCCACCCGTTGTGTTGCGGTCACTGTGGCCACCGCTGCAGCAGGGTCCGCTGAGGCTGGTGGTGTAGGTGCAGCTTTGGTGATATAACCCCCAACGGGTGGGGTATAGCCTCAGGGGGATCAGGTGCAGAGGATGGGAGTTGTGGTGATGCAGTGTAGACGGCAATCAGAGACAGAGTCGGGTTATGCAGTTTAGGATGTTTACTCACTGCTGATGTTCTGGTCACTCCAGCTTCGAGTGACCTCCCGAGCCGTGCTGCGTCCACCAGGTTCTGGATCCAGCCAACCCCCAAGCGAGTCCGGAGCGTGACCCTGAGCTCTCCTTCTGTCCTTTCTCTGGCCGTCCCCACTATTGATCCACCCAGGTCCAGCTCCCTCGGGCCTTCTGTTGGGAGACCCTTGGCCTTGGGTTCCCTGACCCTCCTCGTGGTATGCCTTCGTGGTGGATGTGGTGGGTGACCGTGGCAAACGCTGCCCACGGTCTCCGGTCTCTGGCTGGGGAGTGTTTTTGCCCCCACCAGCTTGGGTTCCGGTACCCTGATGCCGACTCTTCACCCGGGGATTTAATTTGGGGTCTTAGAGTCCTTTCTTCTGTTTCCCCCTCTGGGTCTCTCTTTCTTCTCCTCTCTCACTCTGGGTCTCTCTTCTCCTCCGCTCGCTGACTTTCTCTCTGCAACTGACCCTGTTCTTAGTTGGTGCCCACCTTATATACACCCTCTATGTGTGAGCTCAGGTGACCAGCACCCAATGAGCTCCTATCTTTACCCAGGCTGCTCCCCCTATCTGCCCCTACACTACTTGGGATGTACCACCCCCCTCCCACTCCAGCCAGGAACAGACTCGGTCGTACCTGCACATTTCTAAGTGGGAGTACCGTCGGTCTGCTCCTCGGAAATGGGATGTGTGTAGTGCATGCAGCCTACCGAGCTCAGTTCCACACTCCATCCTTACCCGGGAGTGGAATATCACACCTCTGGATTGAGGTGCAATACCCCTGTAGCAGCCGAATCCTCAGGGTGCTACAGAGGTACATAAAGTAGTAGGGGAAACATCAAGGGAATGTTTGTTAACAACGAATGTCGCAAAAAAAGTGATCAAATCAAGCAGCCCCTTTAAAGTAACTCAGTACAATCAGGAGAGCAGGTTCCTTAGACGGATTGTGGCCTCTATTACTGGGAGATAAAATAATGGGGGAACTTATTCCATCAAGACCCAGTTTTATTTTTAGAAAAGCCCGCAATTTGACTAGTAAAATAGCACCAACAATAGTGAGACAGAAACACACAATCTGCAATCAGTTGCGAGACAAAGTTTCTTTCCCCTGTAAAAACTGTACAATGTGTAAAGAAACAAGAAAATATGAACTGAAATACGCATTTGACCTTAGAAGAAAAAACATGTTTAACCATAAAAGCACACATAACATGCCATACAAAGGGGTAATATATTGCATAAAATGCCCGTGCCAAAAATATTATATAGGCAGAACTAAGCGTGAAATGCGAGTGAGATTAAAAGAACATATCTATAACATCAAAAGACAATTCACGGAGCATCCCTTGTCTCAGCATTATAAGGTGGCGCATAATGGGAAAATAATGGTAAGTTCCTTTTGGGGTGTGGAAAAAGTGGACAAACATTGGAGAGGAGGAGATTTTATACAACAGATGTCGAGATCTGAAAGCAGGTGGATATTCAGATGGAACACATTAGCACTAGTGTTGAGCGAACATGCTCGACACTGCTCGGTACTCGCCCGAGCATCACGCTACTCGGGATGTTCGGCGAGCACCGAGCATTTCCGGGTTACTCGGGCGGGAGCTCGGGTCTCCACCCTGCATGTTTGGCGCTTTTTACAGAGCCAATGAACATGCAGGGACTGCCAGCCAGTCACTGTAAAGCCGCAGTCATGTAGGTTGTGGGCATTACATTGATTGGCTGGCCGCACAGCATCACCTCGAGTATTTAAAACCGGGCGCCGCCATCTTGGACACAGACGGCTGGGATCAGACAGTTTAGGGACAGCGCTGCTGATTTAGAGACAGAGATATACTGCGAAATAGTTAGTGTAGGGTCTGTAAAGGCTGCCAGATCAAACAAACAGTCCTTCTCAGGACTAATATCCATCCCAGATATCAGGCAGGCAAGCAGGCTGTATAGGAGATGCAGTGGTTATACCAGCAAACGCTGCATTACAGTCCTGTGTGCTCCTGTTGCTGAAATTGCTGGACTTAGCTCCAGGTCTCGGGGGCCAGGAAAAATCATTTTTTTTAATATAAATCCTCTTTTTTTTTTTTTTCCTCCTTCACACTGTACAAATACCCATCTTATTAACCTTTTGGTGTCCCCTCCCAAAAAAAAAGAAAAAAAAAAGTGTGTCTGTGACAGTTCAGACAAAATTATATATTTTTAAAAGAGTCTGGTGTAGGCCAGAGAAATAGAAGTGTGGTTTTGCAGTTCCACGGTTTAAACCTCTGTATTATCCACTTTTGGGCCATTTTTACCTAAAAAAAACAGTTTGAGTGTGTCGCTCACTGTTCAGCCGCAAATATATCTATTTAAAAAAGTCTGCTATACACCATTAAATTATAACTGTGGTTTTGCAGTCCCATGGTAAAAAATCTCAATTATCCAGCTTTTGGTATTTTTTACATAAAGAAAAACAGTAATAGTGCCTCCTGATTGTTCAGACACCAATATATCTGTTTAAAAGAGTCTGGTATACACCAGTAAAATATAACTGTTGTTTTGCCGTTCCACGGTAAAAAATCTCTATTATCCTGCTTTTGGCAAATTTTAATAGTGTCTCCCTGATTGTTCAGACACAAATATATTTGTTGAAAATAGTCTGGTGTAGGCCAGAGAAATAGAAGTGTAGTTTTGCAGTTCCACGGTTCAAACCTCTGTATTATCCACTTTTGGGCCATTTTTACCTAAAAAAAAAACTGTTTGAGTGTGTCGCTCACTGTTCAGTCGCAAATATATCTATTTAAAATTGTCTGGTATACTCCAGTAAACAATAACTGTGGTTTTGCCATTCCACGGTAAAAAAAATCTCTATTATTCAGCTTTTGGTATTTTTTCCGTAAAGAAAAACAGTAATAGTTTCTCCCTGATTGTTCAGATTGCCAGATCTGCTCGTCAAAGTACGCCGCATGTCAGCTCATTTTCGCAAGTCGGCTACAGCTTCCGCCGCCCTTGCTGTGTTGCAGCAGCGTTAGCAGCTTCTGTCACACCGACTAGGATTGCGGGCCCTATGTCAGTCAGAGTTGCCCCCACAGTGTACAGCTCCTGCGCATCATCCTCCTCCTCATGTTCAGCCTCCATCTCAGATATCACCACATCAGTTACAAGCTGGAAGCACTGCAGTACTGCCTCCACCAAGTGGCAACAGGCTGTGCTGAAACTCATAAGCTTAGGTGAGAAACCTCACACTACTTGTGAGTTGTGGACAGCTGTGAAAGAGCAGGCAGATCTGTGGCTGAGACCGCTAAACCTACATCCAGGCATGGTCGTATGTGACAATGGCCGTAACCTGGTGGCGGCTCTGAGGCGAGGCGAGATCACACAAGTACCATGCCTGGCTCATGTGCTTAACCTCGTGGTTCAGCGGTTTCTTAAATCGTACCCAGAGTTGCCAGATCTGCTCGTCAAAGAACACCGCCTGTCAGCTCATTTTCGCAAGTTGGCTACAGCTTCCGCCGCCCTTGCTGTGTTGCAGCAACATTTGCAGCGTCCGTCACACCGACTGGTGTGTGATGTCCCCACACGTTGGAACGCTACCCTCCACATGTTGCAAAGGATTTGTGAGCAGAAGAGAGCAGTTGTGGAGTACCAGCTGCAACAAGGCCGTTGAAATTCAGGTCAGACTCCACACATAAGACCTCAGGAATGGACCTGGATGTCTGACATATGTACCATCTTGACAAACTTTGAGGAGTTCACCAAGATGGTGAGTGGCGATGACGCCATCATTAGCGTCAGCATTCCACTTGTCTGTCTTTTGCAAAGCTCTCCGCAGAGAATTAAAGAGGAGGCATTGCAGACAGAGTATGATGAGATGGATCAAGAAGCCGTAACGGTCGATTACACACAGTCCAGCCTCATCTCATCCCAACGTGCATTGGGGGACAATGAGGGAGAGGAGGAGGAGGAGGAGAGCATGGTCAGTCGTCATCTTGGTGAGGACACGGAAGTCTTGCCCGTTACCAGTCTGGCATGCATGGCTGACTTTATGTTACGCTGCCTTAACCGTGACCCTCGCGTTGGCAAAATGTTGGGTGACAGTCATTACTGGTTGGTTGACACTTTTAGACCTCCGCTGCACGGAGTACTTTCACTCTTTTATTCCTGAGGTGGAGAGGTCTACAAAAATGGGGCAGTACCAGAAGGCCCTTGCTACAGAACTGTTAAAAAAATTCCCATCTGAACACGCTAGCGGCAGAGGTCACAGTTCGTTGCCCAACCAAGGCGTACATTCGAGAGAGACGCAACTCCAATCCAGCAGATGCAGGGGAACACTGTCAACGTTCTGGGACAGTTTTCTCAGACCCTCCCTTCGGACAGACCCTGAGGCGCGGGGTACTCTCACAAGGAGTGGAAAGTTTCAAAAGATGGTGAGGGAGTACCTTGCCGAACGTACCAGCGTCCTCCGTGATTCCTCTGTGCCTTTTAATTATTGGGTATCCAAGCTGGACACTTGGAATGAACTCGCTCTGCACGCCTTGGAGGTCCTGGCCTGCCCTGCCGCTAGCGTGTTATCGGAGCGTGTTTTTAGTGCCACTGGGGGAATTATAACTGATAAGCGCACTTGCCTGTCAACTGACAATGCTGACAAGCTGACTCTTAGCAAAATGAACAAGGGCTGGATTGGGCCAGACTTCTCATCACCACCAAATGACAGCAGAGTAAGATAAAGTCAAATCCACTGTGTTATTTCGGGAGGTGTATTCATTCACATGCACCGCTTCACACCCACACATGGGTATACGCTTCCTCATTTCGGCTGTTTTATGTTCTTCTCCTTATCCTCAGCCTCCACAACCACCACTATACCACCAGGGTGACCGTGGTCCGTGTTGCCATTAATGAAGGTTCCTTCGTCCTTTATTTTTGTCAGCTTTTGCTTGGAAGGCATAAGCAAAGACAGTGGGAGACCCACTCCCCAATAATGGGAATAATATTTTTAAGATGCTGTACTGTATGGCTCTTGTAAGGGGCATTAAAACCGTCTTGTTAAGCTACTGCGACCTCCACGTCTCTTCCGAGGGGCATTAAAAGCATCTTGTTAAGCTACTGGGACCTCCACGTCTCTTCCAAGGGGCATTAAAACCATCTTGTTAAGCTACTGGGACCTCCACGTCTCTTCCGAGGTGCATTAAAAGCGTCTTGTTAAACCACTCTGAACTCCACAGCTCTTCCAAGGGGCATTGAAATGTTGTTTTTAATTAACTCTAACCTCCACGACTCTTCGAACGGGCATTGCATTTCCTCCTAATTTTTGACAGCTTTTGCTTGGAAGGCATAAGCAAAGACTATGGGAGACCCACTCCCCAATAATGGGAATAATGTTTGTAATATGCTGTACTGCATGGCTCTTGTAAGGGGCATTGCAAATTTCTCCGTACTAATTTTTGGCAGCTTTTGTTTGGAAGGCATAAGCAAAGACTATGGGAGACCCACTCCCCAATAATGGGAATAATGTTTTTAAGATGCTGTACTGTATGGCTCTTGTAAGGGGCACTAAAACCGTCTTGTTAAGCTACTGCGACCTCCACCACTCTTCCAAGGGGCATTTAAACCGTCTTGTTAAGCTACTGTGACCTCCACCACTTTTCCAAGGGGCATTGAAACCGTCTTGTTAAACTACTGCGACCTCCACGACTCTTCCAACGGGCATTGCATTTCCTCCTAATTTTTGTCAGCTTTTGCTTTTCAATGCATAGGCGAATACTAAGGGAGACCCACTCCCCAATAAGGGGTAGAAGGTTTTTAGTACGCTGTAATCCACGTCTGTTTCAAGGGGCTTTGCAGTTCCTCATAATTTTTGGAAAGCCTTCCATTCACTGCTTAGGCCAACAGTGCACAGGAGACCCAGTTGCTATAAATGGAAAAAATGGTTTATTTAAGGCCCTCTGACCTCCATGTCACTTCCAAGGGGCATTGGAGTGCCTCTAAAGTTTTGGTAGGCATTGCACTCACTATATGCCCTATAACTGTGTAGCCGAACCGCTCCTTTTGGTACAGAAACATATCCTACAAGACATGAGTGGTTGACTGGCCTGATATTGATGTGAATGTTCCCTGTTCCTCCTGCTCTTTCTCCTTTGCCACCACCTCATCCATCATTTATCACCTGAAGCTTTATTTTAACGGGAGTCATAGAACTGGGAGAGTAGCAGGAAAACATCCAGCAATCCTCGGAGGAGGTAGGATATGCGCCAAAACGCTGACCACCTCAGGCCTAGCCGCTACTACATACATGCGCTTGCATTCCAAGAAAACAAAGCAGATGCTAACTTCATCATCATCTTGCTCCTCACCTTGGCACTCTCAACTCCCCTGATGGAGAAGCCAGGGCCCACCAGAGGAGTCTGGTTCTCTGGTGGGCTTGTCCAATGCTGCCCTAAAGCAGGCCAGGCTAAGAAAAGTGTGTGGGAAGGTGACAGGAGAAATAGGGGCGGCTGGGGACCGTTTATGGACACCCGGCTGCCCCAAGGTGGCTGGGGACCGTGTGTGGACACCCTACCGCGGGGCGGCTGGGGACCGAGTATTGACACTCGGCCGCCCCCTGGCGGCTGGGGACCGAGTGTGGACACCCGGCCGCCGGACGGCTGGTGACTGAGTATGGATACCAGGCCACCGAAGCAGCCATGAGGTAGTGGCCAGCTTCGGCCTCCTCCACACTAAAAGGCCGTATTTCAAGTGCAAGCTAGCAATATGGCATTGCAGCCTGGGGGTGGGTGGGTGGCAGGCTGCACACTTACGCTTGCATTAAAAGAAAACAAAGCAGATGCTAACTTCTATCATCATCTTCATGCTCCTCACCTTAGCACTCTCAACTCCCCTGATGGAGAAGCCAGGGCCCACCGGAGGAGTCTGGTTGTCTGGTGGGCTCGTCCAATGCTGCCCTAAAGCAGGCCAGGCTAAGAAAAGTGTGGGGAAGGTTACCAGGACAAATAGTGGCGGCTGGGGACTGAGTATGAAGATTTCGCTGCCAAAGCAGCCATGAGGAAGTGGCCAGCTTCGGCCTACTCCAAACTAAAAGGCCCCATTTCAAGTGCAAGCAAGCAGTATAGTATTGCAGCCTGTGGGTGGGTGGGTGGCAGGCTGCATATTTGCGCTTGCATTGCAAGGATTGAGGGAGGTACAATTGAACACTGCCCTGGGACAAGGACTTGCACGGGGATAGTTGCAAGTCTGCATCTTCTGATGCGGCAAGGATCACTTCTGATGGGCACACTTTTAGGCAGTGACCTGGGTGTCAGAGATGCTTCCAGTGGTCTTCCCCATGCTGTTCCCATGTCTTTTCAGCACTGTATGCATGTGTCACACAACACATGGCCAGATAAGGTTGTAAAATGCTAAAATGACATTTCCCGGTGAATGCATTTGTCACGGTTGAAAGCAATACAAAAGTGCAAAAACGCATACAAAATGCTACTTGAGAACATAGCCCAAGGTGTGGAGGAGTATTTTTGTTTTTGGTTATTTATTTTACCTTATACACAAGTCTTTACCCTGGAAAGGATGTTCCTTAACCCCTTTCCGACCAGGTTAGTAATAGTACGCACCAGGTTGGAAAGGCCGGTTCAGCGAGGGCTCCGGCGCTGAGCCCGCACTGAACCGGGCACATGTCAGTTGATTCTTACAGCTGACATGTGCCCGCAACAGCCGCGGGTGGAATCGCGATCCACCCACGGCTGTTAACATGTTTAATGCCGCTGTCAATCTCTGACAGCGGCATTTAACTCGCGCTTCCGGGAAGCGTGTTCTAAGCCCCGCTCATCGGTGACCCCGTCACGTGATCGTGGGTCACCAATGGGTGGGCATGACAACCCAGGGTCTGCAGCAGACCCCTGTGGTTGTCATGTCTCAATTGCTATGAGCGCCTCCTAGTGGTCGGAGCTCATAGCAAGTGAGCATTTCTGCTGCATACAAGCGATCTGCTCATCGCCTGTATGCAGTGGAAGCAATCAGACAACTGCTGCTTCTAGTCTCCTATGGAGACTATTGAAGCATGCAGTAAGTGTAAAAAAAATGTTTTTAAAAATATTAAAAAAATAAAAAAAATATAAAAGTTTAAATCACCCCCCTTTCGCCCCATTCAAAATAAACTAATTAAAAAAAAATCCCACATACATATATTTGGTATCGCCGCGTTCAGAATTGCCCAATCTATCAATATAAAAGAAGAATTAATCCTATCTGTAAATTGTGTAACGAGAAAAAAATCTAAACGCCAGATTTACGTTTTTTTGGTCGCTGCAACATTGCAATAAAATGCAATAACGGGCGATCAAAACATCGGATCTACCTTAAAATAGTATCAATAAAAACGTCAGCCCGGCACACAAAAAATAAGCCCTCACCTGGCCCCAGATGCCGAAAAATGGAGACGCTACGGGTCTCGTAAAATGGCATCTTTTTTTTTTTTTTTCCAGCAAACTTTGGATTTTTTTTCACCACTTAACTAAAAAAGAACCTATACATGTTTGGTGTCTACAAACTCATAATGACCTGGAGAATAATACTGGCAGGTCAGTTTTTGCATTCAGTGAACGTGGTAAAAAAAAGGACCCAAAAACAACTGTGGAATTGCATTTTTTTTGCAATTTCACAGCACTTGGAATTTTTTTCCCGTTTTCCAGCACATGATATGGTAAAACCAGTAATGGCGTTTAAAAGTACAACTCGTCCCGCAAAAAATAAGCCCTCACATGGCGATATTGAGCGAAACTTAAAAAAGTTCTGGCTCTGGGAAGAAGGGGAGCAAAAAATGAAAACACAAAAACAGAAAGACCCATGGTGGTTAAAGGGTTAACATATTTCACAGGAAAACAGTTTCGTTTTTGAACATTTTATTGTGAGCCCGTAAAAGTGGCTTAATACCGCTGACCACGTTGTTGACAGCAGTGACCCGGGGGTCAGAAATGCTTCCTGGGGCGATCCCCATGCTGTCCCCATGTCTTTTGAGCACTGTCACTATCGTTTTGGGCACTTTCTAGGCTTTCTACAGACTGCCGGGGGTGCCGCCGCAAAAATGCTCGGGTCTCCCATAGACTAACATTGGGCTCGTTGCTCGGGTCGAGCACCCGAGTATCACGGCGAGCTCAGCCCAAGCTTCGAGCACCCAAGCATTTTAGTGCTCGCTCAACACTAATAAGCACCAGTGGGTCTCAACAGTGAGACAGAATTATTTGCCTTTCAACATCAATCATATTCTCGACCAATAAATGAAGATAGTTTCCTATATAAGCATGGCCATAGACTGTAGATGTAATCCCTGATGAAGGCGGTCGGAGAAGCAATCATTCCCCTTTTTTCCTTAGGAGAGTCCGTACTGCTTAGAGTGACGTCACGCATCTGCAAGACGGCAGCTTTGTGGAACGGGTGTAAGTAGAAAAATGACCGGCCAGCACCATACCAAACACCGTTCTTTTTGCAAGTACGAGCACGGATCCAGCGCGCAGGATTCCTCGCATCCTTCACACTCCACTATCCAGAACGGACTGCTACGATTACATATTGTAGACAGGTAAGGAGGAGGCTTCCTCCACATTACCACCTTTTAGCGCAGTTCAAGGTTAATTCGTTAAACCTCATGAATATTCAAAGAATTTCCGGAAATCCAACTTAAATATGAATATCAATACTAGTGTTGAGCCACCCCCGTAGCGTTCGAGTTCGGTTCGGTTCGTCGAACACCCGTATGTTTGCCGAACTGTTCGTCGAACACCTTCGAACACCGTTAAAACCAATGGCAGGCAAACAAAAACACATAGAAACACATAGAAAACACTTCAAAGGTGTCCAAAAGCTGACAAACTGCTCAGAAGACACAACTAACACATGGAAAAGTGACAAGTACATATAGTCATGCGAAAAGAAAAGAGGTGGAGAAGTAAAAGGAGGGGGAGACACAGATATAGGCATGTCATGCCCTTCTAAAACCAAAAAAGTGCGAAGCCGACACGGCCAGTCCGTTCCTGCCCGTGCGACCTCCGTGTCGCTGGGTTTGTGCCAGAGCCGCGGTGGACCCTGACGGCCAGCCCCCCTCTCCCAATACTGGTGCCTGTCCGCTGGTGGGTCGAGCGAGCCCCCCTACGGTGGAGGCAGGTCTAATCTTTTTAATTTAAATTGTCTCTCTAATTTGAATGAGTATACTTTAAATCCTTTTACAAGGATCTATTGGAGGGCAAGTCTCATGCCAGCAGCCGCAGTAATTCCAGCTCCAGTAGCGTCCACTAAAGCTGCTGCAGTTAAAAAGCTTTTATAAGGATCGAGCTTGGCGGTCCACCGCAAGGCGTCCTACCACCAGTCCCAGCCCCTGTGCCCTAGGGTGCCTCCCCGATACTCTTCACTGAGTGTCCCGGGGGCCCAAACCATTTCCTTTGAAAAAATTAAGTGTCCAAACTACAGGTGGTGTAGCTTGCTTAACAGCTGGGTTAATCTGCTGACTAGCAGACACTGCTACTAGGCCCAAAATATTGCTTGGGCTAGATGCAGTTAAAAATTTGTAATTAGATACTCTCGTTGGATGCTGAGAAAGCATTTCATAGAGTCTCCAGGCACGCCATATATTATTCTCTTAAAAAGCTTGGGGTAGGGGACCCTTTTATAGCCAAAATCATGGCCCTGTATCGCAATCCGTCAGCTAGGCTGAAGATAAATGGAACATTATCATCACCTTTCATAATCACCAATGGGACATGGCAGGGATGTCCTCTGTCCCCTCTCTTATACATCCTAGTGATGGAGCACCTGCTCTCATCAATTCACGATAACCCCAATATTAGGGGGATTGAGGTGGGAGGCACCAAGTACAAGTGCTCTGCATTTGCTGATGATGTCCTAGTATATATCACTCAACCACATATATCCATCCCTGCTGTTATGGCTGAAATAGATCACTTTGTTACATGGTCAAATTTTAAAATCAATGCAGCGAAGTCTGAGGCCCTCGATGTCTCCCTCCCCAAATCCATACAGGATTCCATCCAGTCCAACTTTCCCTTTGCCTGGCCCTCACAGGGTATCAAATACTTAGGAATTCGTATTCATAGAGACCTCTCCCGTCTATTTTATCTTAATTTTGGGCCCTTTATTGAACAATTCCATAGAGATCTTACTTCTTGGCCAGTGAAGGATTTTTCCTGGTTCGGCAGAATAAATATACTAAAAATGAACGTCCTACTTAAACTCTTATACCTCTTCCAAACCATTCCCGTGGTAATTACCTCAAATTTTTGGAAAAGACTATGCAGCAGCTTTTGCAGATTTATCTGGGCAAGTGGGCGTCCACGCATTCGGGGGGATGTTCTGATCAGAAACAAACAAAAGGGGGGCCTTAGCCTTCCGGATTGTAGAAGGTATTACATGGCAGCAGTACACGCTAGAATCCTGGACTTCTTCCATCATATGGAGGGGAAATTGTGGGTCAAAATAGCTCAATCCATTTGTCCTAAATCTCTTACCACTCTCCCATGGTGCGCCCATTTAATTGTCTCCTCTCTTGGCCTCATGTCATATAGTACTTATGCCACTGCTTTGGCTTTGAGATCCCAAAAAAAAAGCTTATCCTCAATCGACCCCCAGGGCCCCTTGCTCCTGATTTCAGATAATCCAGATTTCCCACCAGGACTGTCTGCAAATAGATTTCTTGGTTCAAATAAATCCCATCCGATATTATTTTCTTATGTCATCTCCAATACTTCGCTGCTCCCCCTCAATGACTTGTTACAGGGAAGAGCCACTTCCCTGAAGGCTAATTTTGAATATAGCCAGATACAACACTTCTATTCAACTGTGAAGAAGCGCACACATCTTCACAGAGATCTCACAAACTTTGAAAAATTGAGCCTATCATTCTCACCCCCTACACACTCCATCTCCCTACTGTATAATCTCCTCATTGCCCAGGTAACTGACAATAGGCCAGGATTCTGCGGTGCATGGGAAAGGGAACTGGGGAAGTCCTTCTCTGACTCACAATGGGATAAATGTTTCTTCCTAACACATAAAACCTCAATAGGGTCCAAAGCTCAGGAAACCTCCTTGAAAATTATCTCTAGATGGTACCGGGTACCAGCAGTCCTTCATAGATGGTATCCAGTCATCTATCTAGGTGTTGGAGATGTGGGGAGGGGGAAGGGACAATGTCACACATATGGTGGGCATGCCCTATAATAAATGAATTTTGGGCAAAGGTGGTTCCCATGATTGAGAAAATAACTGGTTTGACTATCCCTAATAGACCAGAAGCCCTCCTTTTATCAATGTTACCAATAAGTAAATGACGCGCCCCCTGGGCCATATTCTTTAGTGGGAATATCCGGAGCCGGATCAGATGGGGGTTGTAGTCTTCCGAGTGGCTGTGACCCGGTCCGTGCCCAGGGTGTCAAACTCAGTTGTATGTGGCAGTCCTACAGATGTTATAAGTTCTTTATTGTCGACTACGCCACCCGTTGTGTTGCGGTCACTATGGCCGCCGCTGCAGCAGGGTCCGCTGGGGCTGATGGTGTAGGTGCAGCTTTTGGTGGTATAACCCCCAACGGGTGGGGTATAGCCTCAGGGGGTCAGGTGCAGAGGATGGGGGTTGTGGTGGTGCAGCGTAGATGTAAAATGAAGACAGAGTCGGGTTGTGCAGTTTAGGGTATTTACTCACTGCTGATGTTCCGGTCACTCCAGCTTCAAGTGACCTCCCGAGCCGTGCTGCATCCACCAGGTCCCGGATCCAGCCAACCCCCAAGCGAGTCCGGAGCGTGACCCTGAGCTCTCCTTCTGTCCTTTCTCTGGCCGTCCCCACTAGTGATCCACCCAGGTCCAGCTCCCTCGGGCCTTCTGTTGGGTGACCCTTGGCCTTGGGTTCCCTGACCCTCCACGTGGTATGCCTTCGTGGTGGATGTGGTGGGTGGCCGTGGCAGACGCTGCCCACGGCCTCCGGTCTCTGGCTGGGGTGTGTTTTTGCCCCCACCAGCTTGGGTTCCGGTACCCTGATGCCGACTCTTCACCCGTGGATTGGATTTGGGGTCTTAGAGTCCTCTCTTCTGCTTCCCCCTCTGGGTCTCTCTTGCTTTCTCCTCTCTCTCTCTCTGGGGCTTCTCTGCTCCTCTGCTTCTTACTCTGACAGACTGACCCTGTTCTCTGATGGTGCCCACCTTATATACACCCTCTATGTGTGAGCTCAGGTGACCAGCACCCAATGAGCTCCTATCTTTACCCAGGCTGCTCCCCCTATCTGCCCCTACACTACTTGGGATGTACCACCCCCCTCCCACTCCAGCCAGGAACAGACTCGGTCGTACCTGCACATTTCTAAGTGGGAGTACCGTCGGCCTGTTCCTCGGAAATGGGATGTATGTAGTGCATGCAGCCTACCGAGCTCAGTTCCACACTCCATCCTTACCCGGGAGTGGAATATCACACCTCTGGATTGAGGTGCAATACCCCTGTAGCAGCCGAATCCTCAGGGTGCTACATTCCCCCCTGGTAAATCACAGCACGTCCTCGGGCTGTAAGACAAAAACAACACCAAAACATACATTTTTTTTTTCATAAACATATAAAACATATTAAACAACATATCTTAGCAGATAAAACATCCTCGTCGCCTCAGGCTCCTCCTCCGGTCACTGTGCAACGTGTGACTGGGTAAAGCGCGACAGTCTCTCTGGAAAACTGGTTTTCCCTATAAAACCGGTAGGGGGCGCTTTAGGACGCGCAACTATTTACAGGGATATGGCCGCTCTCAGTCCTCGGCCAGGTATTGGGGAGGAATGACCGCTCTCAGTCCTCGGTCAGTGGGATTTAGGGAAATACGGGTAACAGTTCACACTTGCTGGTCCCAACGGGGACTATTTTTAGCAACAGCAACAGTTTCAGTTTCAGTTTATGGTGCCCCGACGGGCAACTATATACAGCTCCTGCTTCGCTGTACTTAACGACGGCGTCCTCCTGCTCTTGCTTTATGGTTACCTTTGGCTCTAGTTTCAGACCCGTCCGGGTCCTCTTGTTCTTCCTCCTCACACCGCAGCTCTTCCTCCGTCAGGCGATGCACATGAAGGGCGTAGGGTCCTTTGGCACACTTGTGCCGGGTGAAGGTGACCTCGTCCCCGATGTAAAGGTCACGACCTCTGTGTCCCTCCGGTAGGTGGGACTCAACGTCTCTCCTGGTCACGAAGACGTCGCCTAGGGTGCGGTGGTCTCGGATGAAGCCCCACCCATGCTGCATGTTAAACTTTATCACAGTCCCGGTGGTGCGGGGACTATGCGCTGCACGGGGGTCTCTCCTGGCCCGGCTCTTCTGCTCCGCGCTCCTTACTTGAGCTTGCTGTTCCCGGACCCGCCTCTCTCTCCGCTCCCTCTCGAAGTCCTCGAGCTGTTGGCGGCAGCACTCAGCACGCTCCGCTGCAGCTGCCCGAGTCTCTTGAGTGAACCCCATGAGATCTTCTCCGGTGGGGTCCCACTCGAACTGCGCTTCCGCTAGCGGGGGCGAGATCCTCTTTACGGGCTTTGGAGCCGGGATCAGGGGTTCATCCAGGGGTCTCTCTCTCCGGAGTCGGGGATGGTGGAACTCCGGTGGCCATATAAATGGCTGCCCATCCGGGCACGTATGCTGGGCGTACAGGTCCTCTCCCAGATGCGGCACTTTAGGTCTTATGGGCGCGGTGGTGTTAGCGCCCGGGTTGCCCGGGCCTTGCGGCCAGGCCTGGGGTATCTGGAAGGTGAAGGGCACCGTAAGGACGGCGGCGCCCTGGGCTACTTGGCCCTGCGACCAGGCCGGGGGCTCCGCGGAGGTAGGGGGCGCTGTTGGTATTGCGGCGCCCGGGGGTACTAGGCCTTGCGACCAGGCTGGTGGTACTTCCTGCTTGGTCACGCTCGGGGTCGAGGCGTGTGACGTCACAGGGGTCGCGGCTCCCGTTTGAGGCCTAGTCTGCGGCGGTGACGTTGCAGCGACGGGCACGGCAGGATAGACTTCGGGCTCTGCGACGGGGAGCTGGGGCAGGTACGCGGTTTCCCGGTTTGGGGTATAGACGTCCCCTTTACCTGCCTCCACTCGTTCGGCTCCCTTCTCGGCGCCGTCTCCGGCCTTGAGTCCTCCCGCGCCATCCTCAGAGGCGGTCGGTCTCCTCGTCTTGGGTGGCGTGCTCCGCCGACGGGTCTCGGTCTGCTGGGCCATCTCTCGGCTCCACTCCACCAACGTCTCTCGCTGCACCCGGGCCATCCTCCTTGCGAGGCCCTCCAGAGCGGTCTGCGCACACTCCCGGTCTCGGGGGAGCTGTGCTAGGACCTCCACTAGGCCTAGTGGGGTCGTTGTTTCCAGCAGGCTCCTGACCAACGGGTCGGTGCTGCTCTGCTCTCCTTCAGTTGTCTCCAGCAGGCTCCTGGCCAGCGGGCCGGTGCTGCTCTGCTCTCCCTCTTCTGTTTCTAGCAGGCTCCTGGCCAACGGGCCGGTGCTGCTCTGCTTTCTCGCCATCTCCGGGTAAGCTCCTCCGAAACTCTTCTCCAGGCTTCTTGCCTCCGGGTGCGCTCGCTCTAGACTGCTCCAGGCGGCACCCATCTTTGTTCTCTCCTTTCGTCTCCTCCCCCTTTGAGGGCGGTCCCGGGGCCACTTGGTGACTGTCAGCTCCAGGGGCTGTTCTTTCACGCTGACAGACACCTCTAGCATCACAGTCTCTGTTGGTGGGGGCGGTTTCCACTTTTGGCGCCATTTTCGGTCCTGGCCCACGATGGGAGGTGGCCTCTTGCCACCCTCTGGCACGCCCATAATGGCGTCCGCTCTTCCAAGGCGGGAAACCTTTGGAAATGGCGGGAATCGCTTCCCAGTGGCGGGAAACTCTGCAGGTGGCGGGAAAACGCTGTTAATGGCGGACAACCGGCGGGAATCGACTGGTGATGGGGTCCGATGGCGGGGACCCTCCGGAACCGGCAGGAGACTTCTTTTTGAGGTAAACTTGCACTTTTCTTCAGGCACGCAGTACCCGGGTGTTGCGGGCACGTAATCCTGCCGACTACGCCAAAGTTGACGCGCCCCCTGGGCCATATTCTTTAGTGGGAATATCCGGAGCCGGATCAGATGGGGGTTGTAGTCTTCCGAGTGGCTGTGACCCGGTCCGTGCCCAGGGTGTCAAACTCAGTTGTATGTGGCAGTCCTACAGATGTTATAAGTTCTTTATTGTCGACTACGCCACCCGTTGTGTTGCGGTCACTATGGCCGCCGCTGCAGCAGGGTCCGCTGAGGCTGATGGTGTAGGTGCAGCTTTTGGTGGTATAACCCCCAACGGGTGGGGTATAGCCTCAGGGGGTCAGGTGCAGAGGATGGGGGTTGTGGTGGTGCAGCGTAGATGTAAAATGAAGACAGAGTCGGGTTGTGCAGTTTAGGGTATTTACTCACTGCTGATGTTCCGGTCACTCCAGCTTCAAGTGACCTCCCGAGCCGTGCTGCATCCACCAGGTCCCGGATCCAGCCAACCCCCAAGCGAGTCCGGAGCGTGACCCTGAGCTCTCCTTCTGTCCTTTCTCTGGCCGTCCCCACTAGTGATCCACCCAGGTCCAGCTCCCTCGGGCCTTCTGTTGGGTGACCCTTGGCCTTGGGTTCCCTGACCCTCCACGTGGTATGCCTTCGTGGTGGATGTGGTGGGTGGCCGTGGCAGACGCTGCCCACGGCCTCCGGTCTCTGGCTGGGGTGTGTTTTTGCCCCCACCAGCTTGGGTTCCGGTACCCTGATGCCGACTCTTCACCCGTGGATTGGATTTGGGGTCTTAGAGTCCTCTCTTCTGCTTCCCCCTCTGGGTCTCTCTTGCTTTCTCCTCTCTCTCTCTCTGGGGCTTCTCTGCTCCTCTGCTTCTTACTCTGACAGACTGACCCTGTTCTCTGATGGTGCCCACCTTATATACACCCTCTATGTGTGAGCTCAGGTGACCAGCACCCAATGAGCTCCTATCTTTACCCAGGCTGCTCCCCCTATCTGCCCCTACACTACTTGGGATGTACCACCCCCCTCCCACTCCAGCCAGGAACAGACTCGGTCGTACCTGCACATTTCTAAGTGGGAGTACCGTCGGCCTGTTCCTCGGAAATGGGATGTATGTAGTGCATGCAGCCTACCGAGCTCAGTTCCACACTCCATCCTTACCCGGGAGTGGAATATCACACCTCTGGATTGAGGTGCAATACCCCTGTAGCAGCCGAATCCTCAGGGTGCTACATAAACATAGTTATAAAAGGTCATCAATAGGTTACCTAATACAGGCGGCTAAGAATGTCATTCCACGACACTGGAAAAGCAGAGACCCACCCACTGTGGAGGAATGGTTTGCGGAGATCTCCCTACTTAATAGGATGGAGCATCTGATTGCCATCTCACCGGCTGATGTTGATAGATACTGTGTGATTTGGAGGGATTGGATTGATTTGCAAAACTCTGACGCCTACCATCAAGCCCCCAACTAAAGTTATCCGTGATGTCGGCACAACAATGATCATAATCGCACTCTATTGATTGCTGGTCTGCCGTGGTCCGTTCCCTCTCTCTCTATCTTTCATATGGAAAAATACATGCTTGATCTGGATATTGATGGAAAACCCTCCATGTACCCCCCAATGTACTGTCGTTATGCATAGATTTATAGTTATACTACCCCTTTTACTATGTATATTGTATTTTCTTGTACTTTTTCAACACAAAAATAAAAAAAAACTTGAATTTGAAAAAAAAAATTGTAATTAGATCTACAGGCGGTGGCTACTCCGCTGACTAGCGGAAACTGAAGCTTTGGAGCAGACCTCTGATTCCCAGGCTATAGTATGAGTAAACAGCTCTTCAGACTCAACCATCTGTGTTACCCCAAGCCATAGTGTATGTAGTTTCTTACGGTTAAAAGGTGGGGGGTAGAGACTCAACCCACCTCTAATTGACGATGCCAACGTCACGTAAAACACAGCAAGGGGACTCCATATGCGTCTCCATTTTTTCCAAAAATTTGGGGCACAGACACCACTTAAGTGGCATCAATTGCCCCAGAGTTGCTTAAAACGGTTGGTGAGGTGATTTTAACAAATCCTCAAGCTTTTACTCTCCCCAGGATGACACAGGGGTAGAAAAGTCCTTGCGGATCCATGATTTGTTCATCTTTATGAAAGGGAGTCTATCTACATTGTCAGTGGACAGCCGCGTGCGCTTATCTGTCAGCATACCACCAGCAGCGCTGAACACACGTTCAGAGAGAACAAAAATTATTATTAATTTGAAAGCTGGTGGAGCTTAGTATAGATGTCCTAATAGAATGAGTACCACACACTGCTACCATGCCCAAAATTATTTTCCAGACAAGATGCAGCTAAAAATTATTAGTAATTTGAAAGCTGGTGGAGCTTAGTATAGATAGCCTAATAGAATGAGTACCACACACTGCTACAGGCCCAAAATTATTTTCCAGGCAAGATGCAGCTAAAAATTATTAGTAATTTGAAAGCTGGTGGAGCTTAGTATAGATGGCCTAATAGAATGAGTACCACACACTGCTACAGGCCCAAAATTATTTTCCAGGCAAGATGCAGCTAAAAATTATTAGTAATTTGAAAGCTGGTGGAGCTTAGTATAGATGGCCTAATAGAATGAGTACCACACACTGCTACAGGCCCAAAATTATTTTCCAGGCAAGATGCAGCTAAAAATTATTAGTAATTTGAAAGCTGGTGGAGCTTAGTATAGATGGCCTAATAGAATGAGTACCACACACTGCTACAATGCCCAAAATTATTTTCCAGACAAGATGCAGCTAAAAATTATTAGTAATTTGAAAGCTGGTGGAGCTTAGTATAGATGGCCTAATAGAATGAGTACCACACACTGCTACAGGCCCAAAATTATTTTCCAGGCAAGATGCAGCTAAAAATTATTAGTAATTTGAAAGCTGGTGGAGCTTAGTATAGATGGCCTAATAGAATGAGTACCACACACTGCTACAGGCCCAAAATTATTTTCCAGGCAAGATGCAGCTAAAAAATATTAGTAATTTGAAAGCTGGTGGAGCTTAGTATAGATGGCCTAATAGAATGAGTACCACACACTGCTACAGGCCCAAAATTATTTTCCAGGCAAGATGCAGCTAAAAATTATTAGTAATTTGAAAGCTGGTGGAGCTTAGTATAGATGGCCTAATAGAATGAGTACCACACACTGCTACAGGCCCAAAATTATTTTCCAGGCTAGATGCAGCTAAAAATTGTTATTAATTTGAAAGCTTAAAACGGTTGGTGAGGTGATTTTAACAAATCCTCAAGCTTTTACTCTCCCCAGGATGACACAGGGGTAGAAAAGTCCTTGCGGATCCATGATTTGTTCATCTTTATGAACGTGAGTCTGTCTACATTGTCAGTGGACAGCCGCGTGCGCTTATCTGTCAGCACACCACCAGCAGCGCTGAACACACGTTCAGAGAGAACGCTGGCTGCGGGGCATGACAAGATCTCCAAGGCGTGAGTGGCGAGCTCTGGCCATTTATCCAGATTGGAAGCCCAAAAAGAGCAAGGGTCCAGTGACACAGTCATGGCTTCGATGTTCACTTGGAGATACTTCTGTACCATCGTCTCTAGGCGTTGACTATGTATCTGACTTCTTGTCTCCTGTGGCCTTGCAAAGGATGGGCTAAAAAAGTGGTGAAAGGATTCCGCAAAATTGCTGTTACCAGCAGATACTGTGTTTCTGTTACGGTTTGAGTGCTGAAGACTCGACAGTCCCACGGTTGGCAAGTTAGAACTGTGAGACTCACTACGTGCACCACTGGTGTTTTGCGAAAAAGCACATGTAAGATTCTGCAACAGTCTCTGCTGATACTCCTGCATGCGTGAATCCCTTTCTATGGCAGGAATTATTTTGGCAAATTTACTTTTGTACTGGGGATCTAAGAGTGTGGCTACCCAGTAGTCAGGATTATTTCGAATTCTGACAATTCGAGGGTCATGTTGCAGGTAGTGCAGCAAGAAGGCACTCATGTGTCTTGCGCATCCAGGAGCACCAAGTCCCTGTTGTGTTGGTGGCGAGGTAAGAATCATGCTTCCTTCCTCTGCTCTCTCCCCCCAACCTCGCACAACAGAAATGTGATCAAGGTCTCCCTCATCTGATGAGTCTTCCATGCCAATCGCCAGTTCGTCCTCCACTTCTTCCTGGGCTCCTGCACCTTCCTCACTAGTTTGGCTGCTACCATGCGCCCTGGTTAATCACTCTCCCCCACCCTCCCATGCCTGCCACCTTGGTGCTGCCGAACGTCTGGTCCTTGCAGATGTTAGCCCTTCCGCATACAACTCCTCCTCCTCTACTTCCTCCACCTCCTCTTGTCCCACCACCTGACTCCGAATTCTGTTTAACATGTGCTCCAGCATGTAAATCACCGGAATAGTCATGCTGATAATGGCATCGTCAGCACTAAACATCTTCGTCGCCACTTCAAAACTGTGCAGAAGGGTGCATAGGTCCCTGATCTGAGACCACTCCACCAGCGTGATTTGCCCCACCTCTGGATCTCGTTGGCCCAGGCTATACGTCACAACGTATTGCACCAGGGCTTGTCGGTGCTGCCACAGTCGCTGCAACATGTGCAGAGTTGAATTCCACCGTGTTGGCACATCGCATTTTAGCCGGTGAAGTGGCAGGCCCAACGACTTCTGTAGAGATATAAGTCGCTGAGCTGCGGGATGCGAACGGCGGAAGTGAGCACACAGCGACCGTGCCCTCTGCAGAAGGCCATCTAGTCCGGGATAATGGGCCAAAAATTGCTGGACAACCAGGTTCAACACGTGAGCCATACAAGGCACATGTGTGACATTGCCCCGGCGAAGGGCCGCACCCAGGTTTGCAGCATTGTCGCACATGGCCTTCCCTGGTTGCAGGTCCAGTGGAGACAACCATTCATGAAACTGGTTCTCCAGAGCTGACCACAACTCCTCAGCTGTGTGACTCACATTTCCCAGACATTTCAATGTAAAAACCGCCTGATGACGTTGAGCCCTGCTGCCAGCATAGTAAGGAGGTGTGCAGGATCCCTTCTGCACAGTTAGAAAGCGGGTGGCAGGACCAGACAGGCTTTGGGTGCAGGTGGAGGACCGAGAGGAGGTTGAGGAGGCAGAAGCAGTGGAGGAACTTCGAGATAAAGAGGATTGACGCACAACTCGTGGGGACGGCAAGACTTGGACAGCAGCCCCTTGTCCTGCTGTCACCATAGTTACCCAGTGCCCAGTCAGTGACATGTAACGCCCCTGTCCATGCCTACTCGTCCAAGTGTCTGTGGTGAAATGCACCCTGTCACACACAGAGTTTCTCAAAGAAGCGGTGATGTTGTGTGCGACATGCTGGTGGAGCGCAGGCACACATTTCTGTGAGAAGTAGTGCCGACTGGGCATCTGGTATTGGGCATTGCGATGGACATAAGGTCTCGAAAATCCTCTGTGTCCACCAGGCGGAAAGGCAGCATTTCTGTAGCCAAGAGCTTGCAGATGGTGAAATTCAACCTCTTAGCTTTCGCATGGCTAGGAGGAAATGGTCTTTTACTTGTCCACATCTGAGGGACCGAGGGCTGGCTGTTGTGCTTAGACGGGGTTGAGTAGGGTGTCCCCAGCAAACTGACGGTCTGTGAGGAAGATGCAGGCGGAAAAGTTAGGTTGCCTTGATCCAAAGGTGGTGCTCTCGATGTCGGAGAGCGCTCAACACCAGCTGGTGTTTCCACTTCCAAATGAAATGATGACCTGCCAATCACACTGGCTGTTGCGGGTAAAGAGGTGGCAGGTCTGCGTCTCAAAACAGGTGTGACTGCTGTCCCCCCAGTCATAGAGGATGAAGAGGCCGTGGATGCACAAGATGGGGCAGACGGTGGTTGGCCCGGCCCGCTAGGCCGCATTGTAGCACAGTGAGCTTCCCACTGCAACTTATGCTTCATATCCATGTGACGGTTCATGCATGAAGTACTCAAACTATGGATTTTTTGGCCTCTACTTAGCTTTTGGTGACAAATGTTACAGATAACATGAGTTGGGTCATCCTTATCAATCAGAAAAAATGCCCAGACTATGCAAGGCTTAGAACCCATGCGACCTGAAGAGCCACCACGACTTGTGGTCAGAGGCAGAGTTGTGGTTGAGGATGCAGTTGATGACGTGCTTCCAGTACTACGTCTCTGTCCAGGAAGGCGCAACCTGACCTCGTCGTCACTAGCATCCTCCTCCACCTCCTCTGCTGATCTCATAGACTTGCTGTCTGTGGGTTGACAGTAAGTGGGATCTGCAACCTCGTCATCATCACCCTGTGTGTTCTCACACCCGTCGTCCTCAGAGCCAACCTCTTCCTGCCCTGACAAAAAACTCAAGTTGTCGCTCCAATCAGGTATTTGAGTCTCATCATCGTCTTCCTCATTGTCTCCACCAACAGGAGTTACAGTTTGGGAACGAGGGTCTACATTATGCTCAGAACCTTCTTCATCTGGTCCTGGATCCAACTCAAAGATTCTGGGCATCAGTGAAGATCATTTCCTCGTCTGGATTCACAGAAGCTCTGGAGCCGACCTCTGATTCCCAGGCTATAGTATGAGTAAACAGCTCTGCAGACTCAACCATCTGTTCTACCCCATACTCAGACGGGCAGCTGGAGACTTGGGAGCTGTGAGGAAGCAAGTTCGATTGGGGTGACACCTCTGAGGACTGGAGTATTTGTGATGTTGAAGTTGAGGTGGAAGAGAGCCCACTTAAAGGAGTACTTGATATCCGTTGAAGCACCTGCTGTTTTTGTGCCTCATCTGGAATTTGTAGTGATGGGCGTGGCCGTAAGAAAGGGATCGTATCACATTGTTCACTAAAAGAAGTAGACATCTTAGTTTGGCTGGAAGATGGTCTTTTTTCTGCAGATGTTACTGTTGCTTTAACACCTACCCCACGGACAAAACCTTTTTTTCCCTTCCCAACACGCCTATTCCCCTTTCCACCAGCAGCAGGCCTTTTGCCACTCATTTTGGTGGTTAACTAATTGACAACTCTGGAGTTGTTTGCACAAAAAACGATGGATGGAAACCAAGCAGAGCTGAGTGGCCAAATTGTGGTACTAGCCCAAAAGGATTGGCTGGGTTAGAAGCAGTAAAACAATTTTATTAGATACACAGGTGGTGGAGCTTGGTATAGATGGCCTAATAGAATGAGTACCAAACACTGCTACAGGACCAAAATTATTTTACAGGCAAGATGCAGCTAAAAATTATTAGTAATTTGAAAGCTGGTGGAGCTTAGTATAGATGGCCTAATAGAATGAGTACCACACACTGCTAATATGCCCAAAATTATTTTCCAGGCAAGATGCAGCTAAAAATTATTAGTAATTTGAAAGCTGGTGGAGCTTAGTATAGATGGCCTAATAGAATGAGTACCACACACTGCTAATATGCCCAAAATTATTTTCCAGGCAAGATGCAGCTAAAAATTATTAGTAATTTGAAAGCTGGTGGAGCTTAGTATAGATGGCCTAATAGAATGAGTACCACACACTGCTAATATGCCCAAAATTATTTTACAGGCAAGATGCAGTTAAAAATTATTAGTAATTTGAAAGCTGGTGGAGCTTAGTATAGATGGCCTAATAGAATGAGTACCACACACTGCTAATATGCCCAAAATTATTTTACAGGCAAGATGCAGCTAAAAATTATTAGTAATTTGAAAGCTGGTGGAGCTTAGTATAGATGGCCTAATAGAATGAGTACCACACACTGCTAATATGCCCAAAATTATTTTACAGGCAAGATGCAGCTAAAAATTATTAGTAATTTGAAAGCTGGTGGAGCTTAGTATAGATGGCCTAATAGAATGAGTACCACACACTGCTAATATGCCCAAAATTATTTTACAGGCAAGATGCAGCTAAAAATTATTAGTAATTTCAAAGCTGGTGGAGCTTAGTACAGATGGCCTAATACAATGAGTACCACACACTGCTACTATGCCCAAAATTATTTTCCGGGCTAGATGCAGCTAAAAATTATTATTAATTTCAAAGCTGGTGGAGTTTGGTATAGATGGCCTCATACAATGAGTACCACACACTGCTACTATGCCCAAAAGGTTTTACTTGGCTAGGTGCAGTAAAAAATTTGTATTACATACACAGGTGGTGTAGCTTGCAACACAGATACGCTACTCCACTGACTAACACACACTGCAAGAGGCCCAAAAAGGATTTGCTTAGCTAGATTTAGCCAAATGCTGTGAAAAACACTTGCACAGCACTAAAACAGACCTGCCTGGCAAAAAGTGATAGGAACTGATGTAACCTAGCCCTCAAAAGGGCTGGAATTACAACTAGTCACTACTCCCAACCTACAGTATCTGTCTATTTAAGAGCACAGACCTGCCTGCTAAAAGTGCTAGGAACTGCTGTAACCTAGCCCTCAAAAGGGCTGCAATTACAAACTAGTCCCTACTCCCTAAACCTTTCTATCTATTTAAGACAAAATTCTCTTGCAATTCAGTTACACAATATAGCGTTAACAGCAGCAGCAGTGCCGTCTAACACTCAGCTGCAGCAGTGAGAAAATGGTGGCGACGGGGAAAATGGCTGGGTCTTATAGGGCAAGGACATGTGACATACACAGCCAATGACACATGCCCTTGCTTGTGTGAAAAAAAGCACTTCGCTCCGTGTGTGCACTGCTGATAGGCTGACAGACTGCACCTCCCCACTGTAAATGCGGGAAAGAGAAAAAAAAATGGAGATCTTCATTATTTCTGCAGAGATCCATCCCATGCCCCTCCCCCCGCCACGCAGTACACTCAAACTGTGTATTAACATTGATTATCAGCATTACTGTGAAAAAATCCAGTTTTGGTGCACGAACAGTTATCGAACATAACCTCGAACAGCAGGATTTTTTTCAAATCGTTCGGATTCGTCGAACAGCTCGAACACCGCCCAAAACAGCTCGAATTTGAAATTGGCAATTTGAATTCGAGTTCGATTCAAACACCGCTCATCTCTAATCAATACAGTTTTTAATGCTAAAAGCCAAGTGGCTATGGTACATAATTGCGTATACATGTAGAGGTGTTTTAAATTGAGATACAGTGCTGTGAAAAAGTGTTTGCCCCCCTCCTCATTTGTTATTCTTTTGCATGTTTGTCACACTTATATGTTTTAGATCACAAAATAAATTTAAATATTAGACAAAGATACGAGTAAACACAGAATGCAGTTTTTAAATGAAGATTTTTATTATTAAAGGAAAAAGAAATCCAAACCTACAGGGCCCTGTGTGAAAAAGTGATTGCCCCCTTCCCCCTCATTTCTAAAGCTTTGGGACTCCAGCGAACCACATTGAGAGCCATTATCCACAAATGGTGAAAACATGGAACAGTGATGAACATTCCCAGGAGTGGCCGGCCGACCAAAATTATCCCAAGAGCGCAGCGACAACACATTCAAGAGGTCACAAAAGACCCCACAACAACCTTCAACGAACTGCAGGCCTCACTTGCCTCAGTTAAGGTCAGTGTTCATGACTCCACCATAAGGCCATGGCCCCACTATCAGTATTTGGTCAGTATTTTTTCTCAGGAGTGGGAGCCAAAACCAGGAGTGGGTGTTAAAAGCAGAATTGGGGCACTTGTTTCTATCATACCTTTTCCTTGATTGTTCCTCATCTGGTTTTGGATCCTACTCCTGAGAAAAAATACTGACCGAATACTGACCAAATACTGATAGTGGGGCTCTGGCCTTAGAAAGAAACTGGGCAAAAAATGGCATGCATAGTAGAGTTCCAAGGCGAAAACCACTGCTGAGCAAAAAGAGCATAAAGGCTAGTCTCAGTTTTGCCAAAAAAACATTTTGATGATCGCCAAGACTTATGGGAGAATACTCTGTGGACAAAAGTAAAAAAAAATCTATATAGTAATAGTATACCTTCTAAATTGATGTAGAAGACAAGGAATTGGTATAATACATATGCCTATTGTATACAGTGTTACATAGAATATATGCTGATTAAATGTGTTATATAGGACTATAAGGAAAATTTCATATCCATTATATCCAAAGAGTATATATATACAGTACAGACCAAAAGCTTGGACACACCTTCTCATTTAAAGATTTTTCTGTATTTTCATGACTATGAAAATTGAACATTCACACTGAAGGCATTAAAACTATGAATTAACACATGTAGAATTATATACTTAACAAAAACGTGTGAAACAACTGAAAATATGTCTTATATTCTAGGTTCTTCAAAGTAGCCACCTTTTGCTTTGATGACTGCTTTGCACACTCTTGGCATTCTCTTGATGAGCTTCATGAGGTAGTCACCGGAAATGGTTTTCACTTCACAGGTGTGCCCTGTCAGGTTTAATTAGTGGGATTTCTTGCCTTATAAATGGGGTTGGGACCATCAGTTGTGTTGTGCAGAAGTCAGGTGGATACACAGCTGATAGTCCTACTGAATAGACTGTTAGAATTTGTATTATGGCAAGAAAAAGAGCAGCTAAGTAAAGAAAAACGAGTGGCCATCATTACTTTAAGAAATGAAGGTCAGTCGGTCTGAAAAATTGGGCAAACTTTGAAAGTGTCCTCAAGTGCAGTTGCAAAAACCATCAAGCGCTACAAAGAAACTGGCTTACATGAGGACCGCCCCAGAAAAGGAAGACCAAGAGTCACCTCTGCTTCTGAGGATAAGTTTATCCGAGTCACCAGCCTCAGAAATCGCAGGTTAACAGCAGCTCAGATTAGAGACCAGGTCAATGCCACACAGAGTTCTAGCAGCAGACACATCTCTACAACAACTGTTAAGAGGAGACTTTGTGCAGCAGGCCTTCATGGTAAAATACCTGCTAGGAAACCACTGCTAAGGACAGGCAACAAGCAGAAGAGAATGCACATTAGACCAGTGGAAATCTGTGCTTTGGTCTGATGAGTCCAAATTTAAGATCTTTGGTTCCAACCACCGTGTCTTTGTGCAACGCAGAAAAGGTGAACGGATGGACTCTACATGCCTGGTTCCCACCGTGAAGCATGGAGGAGGAGGTGTGATGGTGTGGGGGTGCTTTGCTGGTGACACTGTTGGGGATTTATTCAAAATTGAAGACATACTGAACAAGCATGGCTACCACAGCATCTTGCAGCGGCATGCTATTCCATCTGGTTTGCGTTTAGTTGGACCATCATTTATTTTTCAACAGGACAATGACCCCAAACACACTTCCAGGCTGTGTAAGGGCTATTTGACCAAGAAGGAGAGTGATGGGGTGCTACGCCAGATGACCTGGCCTCCACTGTCACCAGACGTGAACCCAATCGAGATGGTTTGGGGTGAGCTGGACCGCAGAGTGAAGGCAAAAGGGCCAACAAGTGCAAAGCATCTCTGGGAACTCCTTCAAGATTGTTGGAAGACTATTTCCGGTGACTACCTCTTGAAGCTCATCAAGAGAATGCCAAAAGTGTGCAAAGCAGTCATCAAAGCAAAAAGTGACTACTAGTGTTGAGCGAACATGCTCGACACTGCTCAGTACTCGCCGGAGCATCACGCTACTCGGGATGTTCGGCGAGCACCGAGCATTTCCGGGTTACTCGGGCGGGAGCTCGGGTCTACGCCCTGCATGTTTGGCGCTCTTTACAGAGCCAATGAACATGCAGGGATTGCCAGCCAGTCACTGTAATGCCGCATACATGTTGGTTGTGGGCATGACATTGATTGGCTGGCCGCACAGCGTCACCTCGAGTATTTAAAACCGGGCGCCGCCATCTTGGACACAGACAGCTGGGAGACAGTGTAGGGACAGCGCTGCTGATTTAGGGAGAGATATATACTGCAAAATAGTTAGTGTAGGGTCTGTAAAGGCTGCCAGATAAAACAAACAGTCCTTCTCAGGACTAATATCCATCCCAGATATCAGGCAGGCAGGCAGGCTGTATAGGAGATGAAGTGGTTATACCAGCAAACGCTGCATTACAGTCCTGTGTGCTCCTGTTGCTGAAATTGCTGGACTTAGCTCCAGGTCTCGGGGGCCAGGAAAAATCCTTTTTTTTTTCATCTAAATCCTCTGTTTTTTTTTTCCTCCTTCACACTGTACAAATACCCATCTTATTAACCTTTGGTGTGCCCCCCCCCAAAAAAAGGTGTGTCTGTGACAGTTCAGACACAAATATATTTTTTTAAAAGAGTCTGGTGTAGGCCAGAGAAATAGAAGTGTGGTTATGCAGTTCCATGGTTCAAACCTCTTTTGGGCCATTTTTACCTGAAAAAAAAAACTGTTTGAGTGTGTTGCTCACTGTTCAGTGGAAAATATATCTATTTAAAAAAGTCTGGTATACACCAGTAAACTAGAACTGTGGTTTTGCTCTTCCACTGTAAAAAAATCTCTGTTATCCTGCTTTTGGCATTTTTTGCCGTAAAAAAAAAAACTGTAATAATGTCTCCCTGATTGTTCAGACACAAATATATTTGTTGAAAATAGTCTGGTGTAGGCCCGAGAAATAGGAGTGTGGTTTTGCAGTTCCACGGTTCAAACCCCTGTATTATCCACTTTTGGGCCATTTTTACCTAAAAAAAAAAAGTTTGAGTGTGTCGCTCACTGTTCAGCCGCAAATATATCTATTTAAAAGAGTCTGGTATACACCAGTAAATTATAACTGTGGTTTTGCCATTCCACTGTAAAAAATCTCTATTATCCAGCTTTTGGTATTTTTTCCGTAAAGAAAAACAGTAATAGTGTCTCCTGATTGTTCAGACACCAATATATCTGTTTAAAAGAGTCTGGTATACACCAGTAAATTATAACTGTGGTTTTGCCGTTCCACGGTGAAAAATCTCTATTATCCTGCTTTTGGCATTTTTTGCGGTAAAAAAAAACAGTAATAGTGTCTCCTGATTGTTCAGACACAAATATATCTGTTGAAAACAGTCTGGTGTAGGCCCGAGAAATAGAACTGTGGTTTTGCAGTTCCACAGGTCAAATCTCTGTATTATCCTGCTTTTGGAATTTTTTGCCGTAAAGAAAAACAGTAATAGTGTCTCCTGATTGTTCAGACACAAATATATCTGTTTAAAAGGGTCTGGTATACACCAGTAAATTATAACTGTGGTTTCGCCGTCCCACGGTAAAAAATCTCTATTATCCAGTTTTTGGTATTTTTTCCATAAAGAAAAACAGTAATAGTGTCTCCTGATTGTTCAGACACCAATATATCTGTTTAAAAGAGTCTGGTATACACCAGCAAATTATAACTGTGGTTGTGCCGTTCCACGGGTATAATATCTGTATTATCCAGCTTTTAGTATTTTTTCCGTAAAGAAAAACAGTAATAGTGTCTCCTGATTGTTCAGACACAAATATATCTGTTGAAAATAGTCTGGTGTAGGCCCAAGAAATAGAACTGTGATTTTGCAGTTCCACGGGTCAAATCTCTGTATTATCCTGCTTTTGTCATTTTTTGCCATGAAGAAAAACAGTAATAGTGTCTTCTGATTTTTCAGACACAAATATATCTGTTTAAAAGAGTCTGGTATACAACAGTAAATTATAACTGTGGTTTTGCCGTCCCACAGTAAAAAATATCTATTATCCAGCTTTTGGTATTTTTTCCGTAAAGATAAACAGTAATAGTGTCTCCCTGATTGTTCAGACACAAATATATTTGTCTGGTGTAGGCCAGAGAAATAGAAGTGTGGTTTTGCAGTTCCACGGTTCAATCCTCTGTATTATCCACTTTTGGACCATTTTTACCTAAAAAAAAAAAACTGTTTGAGTGTGTCGCTCACTGTTCAGCAGCAAATATATCTATTTAAAATTGACTGGTATACCCCAGTAAACAATAACTGTGGTTTTGCCATTCCACAGTAAAAAATCTCTATTATTCAGCTTTTGGTATTTTTTCCGTAAAGAAAAACAGTAATAGTTTCTCCCTGATTGTTCAGATTGTTTAAAAGAGTCGGGTGTAGGCCAGAGAAATAGAACTGTGGTTTTCCTCTTCCACGGTTCTAATCTACTTTTTATTACCCTTTTTCCATTGATAGTGCGAGTGTAAGCTATTTTACTTCCTTTACAATGGGCAAGGCGCGTGGCAAGGGATGTGGAACTGGACGTTCTGGTGATGGTGGTTGCAGAGGACGGGGCCGTGGCCAAGGTGAAAATGTGCCACAATCAACAGCCACATCTTCTCGCTCCCACTTCTTGACCGAATTACTAGGGAAGCACAGAACAACACCAGTATTGTGAACTGATCAGTGTGAACAGGTTATTAATTGGATAGCAGATAATACTTCCAGTTACCTGGGCACCACCACCTCTGGTCTGTCTTCCACACGGTCAACTCTTAGTAGCCGTGAGTCTCGACCGCATACTCCTCCTCACCCTGATGCTCCTTCCTCCCACCATGCCGAGTGTCGTCAGACAGCAACTGATCCCACACTTGGACACTCTGAAGAGCTGTTCACTGGTCAATTTCCAGATTTGTGCCCCTCGCCTGCTCCGCTTGAAGTGGTGGAAGAGGAGATCCCATGTAGCGATGCCCAAATATTTGAACAGCCACAGGAAGTCGACGCTGGCAATTTTTCACAAGAGGTGGACGATGACGAGACACAATTGCCAGGAAGTGAGGAGGAAGATTGTGGTGCGCAAGTGGAAGAGGAGGAGGTGGTGGATGATCTAGTAACTGACCCAACGTGTCAGGAGGACATGCACAGCGAGGCCAGCAGCACACAGGATGAGGGAGGCAGAGTACCCCAACAGGCAGGAAGAACCAGTGTGGTGGTCGCAAACAGAAGGCAGGCAACAGTTCCCCGTAACACCAACACGAGGGACATTGCCAGTACAACCTGTAGGTCTTCCAGAGTCTGGAATTTTTTTAAAGACTCTGCTGATAACCCCAAAAAGGCCATTTGTACCACCTGCCATGCCAGCATCAGCAGGGGTGACAAAACTACCAGCCTGACCACCACCAGCATGATCAGGCACATGGCAGCAAAGCACCCGACTTTGTGGGGTGAACCCCAGGGTCCACGACCAGTGTCAGCGGGTGTCACCACGGCTTCTTCCGCTGTTATGCATGCAATAGAACCCCCTGTTGTGTGTGCAAGGCAATCCCCTGTCCATACTGCATGCAAAGATGCCCCCGTCTCTCAGTCTTCACTTGTTATGGCAGTTTCTCAAGAAACAGCATCAACGTCCACGTCCATGTCCCACCGCAGCGTTCAATTGTCCATATCCCAGACCTTTGAACGAAAGCAGAAATTCACAGCCAACGCCTCACAGGCCACAGTCCTAAATTCGCACATTTCACGACTGCTTGCGCTGGAAATGCTGCCTTTTAGGCTGGTGGAGACGGAATCCTTCCGCAACCTTATGGCGGTGGCCATCCCTCGGTACTCGGTCCCCAGCCGACACTATTTTGCCCGGTGTGCCATCCCCGCACTATACAAGCACGTGTCTCAAAACATCTGCCGTGCCCCCAACAACGCAGTTACTGGGAGAGTCCACCTGACAACGGACACGTAGACAAGTGCTTGTGGCCAGGGACGGTACATCTCCCTGATGGCACACTGGGTAAACATAGTGGAAGCCGGGACCCAGTCGGACCTTGGGACGGAACACATCCTCCCCACACCGAGGATTGCGGGCCCTATGTCAGTCAGAGTTGCCCCCACAGTGTACAGCTCCTGCGCATCATCCTCCTCCTCATGTTCAGCCTCCATCTCAGATATCACCACATCAGTTACAAGCTGGAAGCACTGCAGTACTGCCTCCACCAAGTGGCAACAGGCTGTGCTGAAACTCATAAGCTTAGGTGAGAAACCTCACACTACTTGTGAGTTGTGGACAGCTGTGAAAGAGCAGGCAGATCTGTGGCTGAGACCGCTAAACCTACATCCAGGCATGGTCGTATGTGACAATGGCCGTAACCTGGTGGCGGCTCTGAGGCGAGGCGAGATCACACAAGTACCATGCCTGGCTCATGTGCTTAACCTCGTGGTTCAGCGGTTTCTTAAATCGTACCCAGAGTTGCCAGATCTGCTCGTCAAAGAACGCCGCCTGTCAGCTGATTTTCGCAAGTTGGCTACAGCTTCCGCCGCCCTTGCTGTGTTGCAGCAACATTTGCAGCGTCCGTCACACCGACTGGTGTGTGATGTCCCCACACGTTGGAACGCTACCCTCCACATGTTGCAAAGGATTTGTGAGCAGAAGAGAGCAGTTGTGGAGTACCAGCTGCAACAAGGCCGTCGATATTCAGGTCAGACTCCACGCATAAGACCTCAGGAGTGGACCTGGATGTCTGACATATGTACCATCTTGACAAACTTTGAGGAATCCACCAAGATGGTGAGTGGCGATGACGCCATCATTAGCGTCAGCATTCCACTTGTCTGTCTTTTGCAACGCTCTCTGCAGAGAATTAAAGAGGAGGCATTGCAGCCAGAGTATGATGAGATGGATCAAGAAGCCGTAGCGGTCGATTACACACAGCCCAGCCTCATCTCATCCCAACGTGCATTGGGGGACAATGAGGGAGAGGAGGAGGAGGAAGAACAGGAGCTTGTATCATGCACTGTAGACGGTAGTACAGGTACAACTGTCATACCGTCGGTTCAGCGTGGGTGGCCTGAGGACAGGGGGGAGGAGGAGGAGGAGAGCATGGTCAGTCGTCATCTTGGTGAGGACACGGAAGTCTTGCCCGTTACCAGTCTGGCATGCATGGCTGACTTTATGTTACGCTGCCTTAACCGTGACCCTCGCGTTGGCAAAATGTTGGGTGACAGTCACTACTGGTTGGTGACACTTTTAGACCCCTGCTACAAGGAGAACTTTCACTCTCTTATTCCTGAGGTGGAGAGGTCTACAAAAATGGGGCAGTACCAGAAGGCCCTTGCTGCAGAACTGTTAAAAAAATTCCCATCTGAACACGCTAGCGGCAGAAGTCACAGTTCATTGCCCAACCAAGGAGTACATGCGAGAGAGACGCAACTCCAATCCAGCTGAGGCAGGGGAACACTGTCAACGTTCTGGGATAGTTTTCTCAGACCCTCCCTTCGGGAAGACCCTGAGGAGCGGGGTACTCTCACAAGGAGTGGAAAGTTTCAAAAGATGGTGAGGGAGTACCTTGCCGACCTTACCAGCATCCTCCGTGATTCCTCTGTGCTTCTTAATTATTGGGTATCCAAGCTGGACACTTGGAATGAACTCACTCTGTACGCCTTGGGGGTCGTGGCCTGCCCTGCCGCTAGCGTGTTATCGGAGCGTGTTTTTAGTGCCGCTGGGGGAATTATAACTGATAAGCGCACTTGCCTGTCAACTGACAATGCTGACAAGCTGACTCTTAGCAAATGAACAAGGGCTGGATTGGGCCAGACTTCTCATCACCACCAAATGACAGCAGAGTAACATAAAGTCAAATCCACTGTGTTATTTCGGGAGGTGTATTCATTCACATGCACCGCTTCGCACCCACACATGGGTATACGCTTCCTCATTTCGGCTGTTTTATGCTCTTCTCCTTATCCTCAGCCTCCACCATCACTATACCACCAGGGTGACCGTGGTCCGTGTTACCATTATTGAAAGTTCCTCCGTCCTTATTTTTGTCAGCTTTTTCCTTGGAAGGCATAAGCAAAGACTGTGGGAGACCCACTCCCCAATAATGGGAATAATATTTTTAAGATGCTGTACTGTATGGCTCTTGTAAGGGGCATTAAAACCGTCTTGTTAAGCTACTGCGACCTCCCCCACTTTTCCAAGGGGCATTCAAACCATCTTGTTAAGCTACTGCGACCTCCACGTCTCTTCCGAGGGGTATTAAAAGCATCTTGTTAAGCTACTGGGACCTCCACGTCTCTTCCAAGGGGCATTAAAACCATCTTGTTAAGCTACTGCGACCTCCACGTCTCTTCCGAAGGGCATTAAAACCGTCTTGTTAAGCTACTGGGACCTCCACGTCTCTTCCGAGGGGCATTAAAAGCGTCTTGTTAAACCACTCTGAACTCCACAGCTCTTCCAAGGGGCATTGAAATGTTGTTTTTAATTAACTCTAACCTCCATGACTCTTCGAACGGGCATTGCAATTCCTCCTAATCTTTGGCAGCTTTTGCTTGGAAGGCATAAGCAAAGACTATGGGAGACACACTCCCCAATAGTGGGAATAATGTTTGTAATATGCTGTACTGCATGGCTCTTGTAAGGGGCATTGCAAGTTCCTCCGTCCTAATTTTTGGCAGCTTTTGCTTGGAAGGCATAAGCAAAGACTATGGGAGACCCACTCCCCAATAATGGGAATAATGTTTGTAATATGCTGTACTGCATGGCTCCTCTAAGGGGCATTGCAAGTTCCTCCGTCCTAATTTTTGGCAGCTTTTGCTTGGAAGGCATAAGCAAAGACTATGGGAGACCCAGTCCCCAATAATGTGAATTTTGTTTTTAAGATGCTGTACTGTATGGCTCTTGTAAGGGGCAGTAAAACCGTCTTGTTAAGCTACTGTGACCTCCACCACTTTTCCAAGGGGCATTAAAACCATCTTGTTAAGCTACTGGGACCTCCACGTCTCTTCCGATGGGCATTAAAAGCGTCTTGTTAAACCACTCTGAACTCCACAGCTCTTCCAAGGGGCATTGAAATGTTGTTTTTAATTAACTGTAACCTTCACCACTCTTCGAACCGGCATTGCATTTCCTCCTAATTTTTGGCAGCTTTTGCTTGGAAGGCATAAGCAAAGACTATGGGAGACCCACTCCCCAATAATGGGAATAATGTTTGTAATATGCTGTACTGCATGGCTCTTGTAAGGGGCATTGCAAGTTCCTTCGTCCTAATTTTTGGCAGCTTTTGCTTGGAAAGCATAAGCAAAGACTATGGGAGACCCACTCCCCAATAATGGGAATAATGTTTTTAAGATGCTGTACTGTATGGCTCTTGTAAGGGACATTAAAACCATCTTGTTAAGCTACTGCGACCTCCACCACTTTTCCAAGGGGCATTAAAACCGTCTTGTTAAGCTACTGCGACCTCCACGACTCTTCCAACGGGCATTGCATTTCCACCTAATTTTAGTCAGCTTTTGCTTTTCAATGCATAGGCGAATACTAAGGGAGACCCACTCCCCAATAATGGGTAGAAGGTTTTTAGTACGCTGTAATCCACGTCTGTTTCAAGGGGCTTTGCAGTTCCTCATAATTTTTGGAAAGCCTTCCATTAACTGCTTAGGCCAACAGTGCACAGGAGACCCAGTTGCTATAAATGGAAAAAATGGTTTAGTTAAGGCCCTCTGACCTCCATGTCACTTCCAAGGGGCATTGGAGTGCCTCTAAATTTTTGGTAGGCATTGCACTCACTGTATGCCCTATAACTGTGTAGCCGAACTGCTCCTTTTGGTACAGAAACATATCCTACAAGACATGTGTGGTTGACTGACCTAATATTGATGTGAATGGTCCCTGTTCCTCCTGCTCTTTCTCCTTTGCCACCATGTCATCCATCATTTATCACTTGAAGCTTTGTTTTAAGGGGAGTCATAGAACTGGGATAGTAGCAGGAAAACATCCAGAAATCCTCGGAGGAGGTAGGATATGCGCCAAAACGCTGACCACCTCAGGCCTAGCCGCTACTACATACATGCGCTTGCATTCCAAGAAAACAAAGCAGATGCTAACTTCTATCATCATCATCATGCTCCTCCCCTTGGCACTCTCAACTCCCCTGATGGAGAAGCCAGGGCCCACCGGAGGAGTCTGGTTCTCTGGTGGACTCATCCAATGCTGCCCTAAAGCAGGCCAGGCTAAGAAAAGTGTGTGGGAAGGTGACAGGAGAAATAGGGGCAGCTGGGGACCGTTTATGGACACCCGGTCTCCCCCAGGCGGTTGGGGACCGAGTATGGACACCCGGCCGCCCCCTGGCGGCTGGGGACCGAGTGTGGACACCCGGCCACCGGGCGGCTGGGGACTGAGTATGAATACCAGGCCGCCGAAGCAGCCATGAGGTAGTGGCCAACTTTGGCCTCCTCCAAACTAAAAGGCCCCATTTCAAGTGCAAGCTAGCAGTATGGCATTGCAGTCTGGGGGTGGGTGGGTGGCAGGCTGCACACTTACGCATGCATTAAAAGAAAACAAAGCAGATGCTAACTTCTATCATCATCATCATCATGCTCCTCACCTTGGCAATCTCAACTCCCCTGATGGAGAAGCCAGGGCCCACCGGAGGAGTCTGGTTCTCTGGTGAGCTTGTCCAATGCTGCCCTAAAGCAGGCCAGGCTAAGAAAAGTGTGTGGGAAGGTGACAGGAGAAATAGTGGCGGTTGGGGACTGAGTATGGAGACTTCGCTGTCGAAGCAGCTATGAGGTAGTGGCCAGCTTCGGCCTCCTCCAAACTAAAAGGCCCCATTACAAGTGCAAGCAAGCAGTATGGTATTGCAGCCTGGGGGTGGGTGGGTGGCAGGCTGCATATTTGCGCTTGCATTGCAAGGAATGGGGGAGGTACAATTGAACACTGCCCTGGGACAAGGACTTGCACGGGGATAGTTGCAAGTCTGCATCTTCTGATGCGGCAAGGATCACTTCTGATGGGCACACTTTTAGGCAGTGACCTGGGTTTCAGAGATGCTTCCAGTGGTCTTCCCCATGCTGTTCCCATGTCTTTTCAGCACTGTATGCATGTGTCACACAACACATGGCCAGATAAGGTTGTAAAATGTTAAAATGACATTTCCCGGTGAATGCATTTGTCACGGTTGAAAGCAATACAAAAGTGCAAAAACGCATAAAAAATGCTACTTGAGAACATAGCCCAAGGTGTGGAGGAGTAATTTTGTTTTTGGTTATTTATTTTACCTTATACACAAGTCTTTACCCTGGAAAGGATGTTCCTTAACTCCTTTCCGACCAGGTTAGTAATAGTACGCACCAGGTCGGAAAGGCCGGTTCAGCGGGGGCTCCGGCGCTGAGCCCGCACTGAACCGGGCACATGTCAGCTGATTCTTACAGCTGACATGTGCCCGCAACAGCCGCGGGTGGAATCGCGATCCACCCAAGGCTGTTAACATATTAAATGCCGCTGTCAACCTCTGACAGCGGCATTTAACTTGCGCTTCCGGTAAGCGCGTCCTAAGCCCCGCCCATCGGTGACCCCGTCACGTGATCGTGGGTCACCAATGGGTGGGCATGACAACCCAGGGTCTGCGGCAGACCCCTGTGGTTGTCATATCTCAATTGCTATGAGCGCCACCTAGTGGTCGGAGCTCATAGCAAGTGAGCATTTCTGCTGCATACAAGCGATCTGCTCATCGCCTGTATGGAGTGGAAGCAATCAGACAACTGCTGCTTCTAGTCTCCTATGGAGACTATTGAAGCATGCAGTAAGTGTAAAAAAAATGTTTTTAAAAATATTTTAAAAAAAATAAATAAATAAAAGTTTAAATCACCCCCCTTTCGCCCCATTCAAAATAAACTAATTAAAAAAAAACTCCACATACATATATTTGGTATCACCGCATTCAGAATCGCACGATCTATCAATATAAAAGAAGAATTAATCCGATCGGTAAACTGCGTAACGAGAAAAAAAATCTAAACGCTAGATTTACGTTTTTTTGGTCGCTGCAACTTTGCAATAAAATGCAATAACGGGCGATCAAAACATCAGATCTACCTTACAATAGTATCAATAAAAACATCAGCCCGGTGCGCAAAAAATAAGCCCTCACCCGGCCCCAGATCCCGAAAAATGGAGACGCTATGGGTCTCGGAATATGGCATCTCTTTTTTTTTTTTTTCCAGCAAACTTTGGATTTTTTTTTCACCACTTAACTAAAAAAGAACCTATACATGTTTGGTGTCTACGAACTCATAATGACCTGGAGAATAATAATGGCAGGTCAGTTTTAGCATTCAGTGAACGTAGTAAAAAAAAGGACCCAAAAAACAACTGTGGAATTGCATTTTTTTTGCAATTTCACCGCACTTGGAATTTTTTTCCCGTTTTCCAGCACACGATATGGTAAAACCAGTAATGGCGTTTAAAAGTACAACTCGTCCCGCAAAAAATAAGCCCTCACATGGCCATATTGAGCGAAACTTAAAAAAGTTCTGGCTCTGGGAAGAAGGGGAGCAAAAAATGAAAACACAAAAACAGAAAGACCCATGGTGGTTAGGGGGTTAACATATTTCACAGGAAAACAGTTTCAGTTTAGTTTTTGAACGTTTTATTGTGAGCCTGTAAAAGTGGCTTAATACCTCTGACCAAGTTGTTGACAGCAGTGACCTGGGGGTCAGAAATGCTTCCTGGGGCGATCCCCATGCTGTCCCCATGTCTTTTGAGCACTGTCACTATCGTTTTGGGCACTTTCTAGGCTTTTTACAGACTGCCGGGGGTGCCGCGCCAAAAATGCTCGGGTCTCCCATAGACTAACATTGGGCTCGTTGCTCGGGTGGAGCACCCGAGTATCACGGTGAGCTCGGCCCGAGCTTTGAGCACCCGAGCATTTTAGTGCTCGCTCAACACTAGTGGCTACTTTGAAGAACCTAGAATATAAGACATATTTTCAGTTGTTTCACACTTTTTTGTTAACTATATAATTCCACATGTGTTAATTCATAGTTTTCATGCCTTCAGTGTGAATGTACAATTTTCATAGTCAGGAAAATGCAGAAAAATATTTAAATGAGGTGTGTCCAAACTTTTGGTCTGCACTGTATATATATATATATATATATATATATATATATATATATATATATTGCACATCGCCCAATACTGACTAAATACAGCAGCAAGAGATATTAGTGCAATACCTAGTATCTATCCTCCACAGATAGAGAAAAGCAATAGCAATGGCAATGGGACTGTGACAGTCAGATGGCAAAATCAAAAGGCACTAAGACATTTACTACCTGTGACAGTATCACATAGGACCACGAGAGGTGTCAGCTGTGGGTTTAGTAAGCTTACGTGTTGTTTAGAGACATCTCTGTTTTTTATTACTATTCTTTATTTTGGTGTGTTTTTTTAATATGTTTAAATAACGATTATTACAATTTTTATATTTTTCATAGATCTCTTCATTTTTTCGGGGAATCCTTAACCCCGAAAACAGTTAATATATTGTATCTAGAGGTGCCATACTTGGATATTAAGTTGGACACTTTGTTGGTAGCTATTAGATATCCAGTCTGATCAGTACACATCAGCAGGATACAGTGTTCTCATGATAGTTTGCTAATTGTATCAGCACAGAGAAAATGTGGAGCTCACAAATATGTATCTAGATTGAATGCAAAAACCCTTTGGCTCTTACAAGTCTTAGATCTGTGTTTTTTTTAGTACCAAGGATGCAAACAAGAATGGTTCCATTCACTAACAGCAAGATAGAAAAGAAAATACTTACAGTAATTTGAAATAAATATTTGCCCCCCTACCCATCTTACCTATCGCAATTGTCGACCAGGGGTGTGGAGGATATTGATACATCCGCTTTATGATAAGTGAATAATCCTCCTAAAATGTAATCTCCAGGAACACTAAATTCAGTCTTATACTTGGTTTCCTTACAGCTCAGTGCGGAGTAGAAATTAAGAATTAGTATGAAGACACGGCCCGATGTCAGAGACGTGATAAGCATAATGTTCCCAGGACCTCGGCTGGGTGATAGGACAAGACAGGAGAGCTCCAGTTTGGCAAATAAGGAATTTGACGCTTTCCAGGTGTAATGGATGCTGTGTACATACATATGATGGATGTCCTCCCACAGGATCTACATAGTGGCTGATTTGTATATGTTTAGACTTGGGCGTAAAGCTGTTGTATCATCCATAGGATTATGAAAGAGGAAACTTTAAGTGTAGAGCTAATCGTATCCAAATCAGAGTGTACTGAATGATTGCTGAAGCTCCAAAGGGATCAAAATCTTAAGAGTGTAAATATGTACCAGCAAGTTAGAAAAACATCCATGCAAACAAAATAAAGATAGCTGACCTATAGGGCTGCCATCACTTGAGATACCCCTCTGGTCGCCGCATTAACCAGACCAATGGCGCCCCCTTTCTAGCAGCACCCACACTGCACTTGCCCACTCTGCTGCAGCCAGCCAGCCTTGCTCAGCATCTTATGAGCTGCTGAGATCGCTGATTGGCTGCAGCACTGTCAACGTGACATCAAAGCTGCAGACAATAACAGACACAGGGAGCAGTGACAGAAACTCAGAGATGGACCTAGGGAGAGCGAGGAAAGCTCAGTTTGTTTTTTTAACAACAAATTGCACATGGGGACACAACTTTCTTGAAACTGGAAAATCTAGTAGTTATGAACATTTACAGTAGGTAAGAAGAACTTATTCTGAACCAGAGATGCAAACACATGGGCTTACTAACATGGCTGACATACAGAATGAGGAAGAAGAAGGGTTACTGACATCAGAGCTACAGGGAGAGAAGAAGGACAGACTTCTAAAAGGGGCAAACGTTGCTGCATAGCACCCAAACAGCAGCACAATGATAATAACAATACAATACTGTATGATTCCCAAGTCATGGGACATGACACTCTCCATCTGAACGCTTTAGATTTCACAATAATTCCATCTTGACACACTGTCCTTCGATGATGTCCACCGCTGTTCTAGGAACCTGAAATACTAAAATGAAACAACCAAACATGCAACCATAAAGTCCAATTTACAGTAGGTGACCCGTGGTCCACAGCAGTAGTAGGATAATCCAAGTCCAATTGGACACTCACTTCAGAAAGACGCAGAAAGACGCAACTTGCAAACAGTTCCACCAACCTAACAATCCAATGGTGAATGTTGCATGTCCTAACGCAGCTGGAGGTATGCTCCCTCCATGAGCTTTGTCCAGCAGCAGTGTCTTATTTCAAGTGATATCCTCCTTTGACAGAAGCAGTTCAAGTTCAGTGACTTCCACCTTTCAAGTCTTTCCATTGGCCGGTTAATGCGATGAGGCTCATTATCTTTAATAAGGACAAGGTGTCCTTCATGGAGGTTAGGCCCTGACATCTGCCATTTGTGATGGACTTGAAGCAAATGCAAGTATTCAGTCTTCCAGCGGTGCCAAAACACTTTGGACAGGTGTTGTACTTGCTTCCATTGGCGTCTGAAAATGTCACTGTGGTTAAATTCTGAGGTCTTCAGATAGGCTACTGCAGCTATGGCCTCTGTAGATGCATCAGAGAAAATGTGGTTTTCTCTTCTGATGGCAGCTGATAGGGGCTTTTTAGGAATAACAACTTAGGATTTGGAGATGTTCTAGGACCTTCAGAGACTTCTTCCATGTCTCCCACCTTGTTGTTTCTGGGACTGTAGCCGAGTGTCCCAATCCGTGTTCTTAGCAGTCAACTGTCTCAGCAGTATTTTGCATTGAATGGTGATAGGTGCTATAAAAAACCCAAGAGGGTTTACTGTAAGGCTGTGCGCCCACGATGCATTTTTTAAGCGTTTCCGCAGTGGCAAAAATGCTGCAGAAACGCTTAAAAAACGCTTGGTAGAAGGCCTGCCATGGTCCCCAATGATAATCCGCATATGCTATGCACATGCTGTGGAAATTTCCACTGTGGGTTATCATTGCGGAAAAAAACACAGCACTACCAATTATTTGCGGAAGCGCTGCGTTTTCGCCGCCATTGACTTGCTTTGGAACGCATGTAATCCGCATCACTGGATCTGTACATGCGGATTACATGTGTTTCAATGTGCGGATGGTACCCGGGTGTGGAAGAGAGGAGACTCTTCTCCGGACCCGGGTACCATAGAACCTGTAAAAAAAAGAATAAAATAAAAAATAAATATTATACTTGCCTTCTGATGGCCCCCGGTGTGCTTGTCTTGGCTTGCCGGCAGCTCGCGGTGGACTCAAGGACCTGCACTGACGTCATTTAGTCATGTGACGGCAGGTCCTTCAGTGTAGTGTACCGCGAGCTGCCGGCAAGCCGAGACGCATCGAATAAAGACTCCGGGGGTCATCGGAAGGTAAGTATAGATTTATTTTTTTATTTTTTGACATTCTTTGGGGTTACACTATATAAATCCATGCCGTTTGCATGGATTTATATAGTGTGACCAAGTTGACAAGCACTTTCCAAGTGATGCTAAAATTGCTTGGAAAGCGCTTGTCAACCCGCATGCGGAAATGCATGTGAAGAACGCTTCACATCCGCATGAGCCTGGCAGGAAAAACGCATGTACAATCCGCATGTGTTTTTTCTGCCAGGGAGATGCAGAAACGCTCAGGAAAAAATCTGGAGCATTTCTGCATCGTGGGCACATAGCCTAACTGTTCACTACAGATAAGACTCTTCGTTTGGTGAAGGGTTTATCACAGGCGGACTCTTGCAATGTGAATGTGTCCTGTTTAATGTTCCACAGCAGACCAAGAGTGCATTGCATAGGAAGAACATTGGAGCCCAGATCGAGATTCTTTAAGCTCGTTGGATGGTCCTCTGATGGGAATGCTTTCATTACCTTCTGGCTGTTGGAGATAATCTTATGAAGTCTGAGGTTTGCTGCAGACAATATTTCTTGCGTCCTCGAGAGCAGATCAATTGCCTTTTCACTTGTGGGCAAAGACTTAAGTCTATCATCTAGAAGTCTAGAAGTTTTTCTCCACAAATAGATGAGCATCAGATCTGTACTCTCTCTCACCTTCCTGGGCTGTCCCTCTAAGACCATGGGTTGCCACAACAGGTGAGGGGCTGTTGCCGAAGACAAGTACCTTCATTTGGTAATCTATGACCTCGTTGTGGATGTTATAATCCTTGTCCCATAGACATCTGAGGTAGTTTCTACTGTCTTCCCTCAAGATAAAACAATTATACATTTGCTGGATGTCATCCATTACTTCAACAGGTTCTTATCTGAAGTGAATTAGTACTCCTATAAGGCTGTTGTTTAGGTTAGATCCAGTGAGGAGCAGGTTGAGATAGATGCCTTCACACTGAGCACTGGAGTCAAACACCACTCTGATTTGGTTAGATTTTTGAGTGTTAGGTATGAGCGAATCCGAACTGTAAAGTGTCTGGTACAGAACCCCGAAACGGACTTCTTGCTGTACGTCTGTTTTTTTCTTTTCTTTTTACTTACTGAGTTAGTAATGGGGGTGTCTGATAGACGCCTCTCCATTACTAACTCATGGGCTGATTGCCACCGCACCATGGTCACCACATCCATGGCCCTTTCCAGCCTATTAACTTCAGCCCTCAACTGTCTGTTTTGCCTTAGCAGTGTTAAGTTGGGATGGATGGAGCGATTGTACGTGGTCCTCACTGTCACACTCCAAACACTTAATTGCAACTTTACAGTCTTTAGCAAAGTGTTCAGTAGAAGCACATCTGTAACATACCCCAAACTTCCCATGCATGTCTGTAACATACCCCAAACACCCCAAGTGTTCCTGGATCAGTTTCTTTTTGAAGCCAATGCAATTTTTTATGGGTTGTGGCTTCTTATGAATGGGACACAGTCAATTAGGGTTTGCAACCTTTTCACCTTTGTTGCTCTTGTCTGAAGCTGATATAGGTGTGGGAAGAATATCAGTCTTTTTCACTGACACTGGACCTCTGTGGTTTCTATTATTAGGAGGAGATAAAGCAGGGCCGCTGGCTTCTCCATAGGAAAAGCTTGGGTCAGTCTTGCTGTAATAGTGGGGAAGGATGTAGCTTCCCTATAGCACTGAAAGAGTTAAAATAGTATGTTCCCAGTAGTTAGATCTCTCTGGGCTTCAGTTAGGTCCAGTTAAGGGGTTAGCTGTGATAATCCAGCCCAGTAGAGTAAAGGGAAACCCAGTGCACTGGTTATACATAAGATGTGAGTAAATGTCTTAGTGATAATATGTTTCCTTGTCGGCTGTAGCATTGGTAACCAGCCACAAGATGCCATTGCCCCGGGTGCAGTTGATAGATTAAGTCTGCTAGTAGGATTGCAGACATGTATGACAGTGAAGGGGGTTAATTGTGTAAGAGGACAGCCCATAGTGGGTGGGCACTTTAGGAAACCTGTGGTGAGTTTATAAAAACAGTCAGTGAGAGTTTGGACTGGGAACAGTACGGGCAGCCTGAGTATAGTGGCTGCTAGGGCAGACGTGAGCCCCATACCACAGACAGTAGGATCACCAGAGCGAAGATTCCCTACACAAGAGTCCACTTAGCCGGATGGAGAAACTCAGCAGAGGTATTGAGGACCCGGGGCACATTCTGTCTGCAGGCTACATAAGAAGCTAGAACTCAAGACTAGGAAGTGGGGAGAACTATGATCTGGATATACTGTCACTGGTGAGGAAGATTCTCTAGAGCTAGAGAACAAAGCAACAGAGATGCTTCATTTAAAAGGGGAACCAGGGCTGAAGTTGTATACAGTACCTGTGGGAAAGATGACAACCCGTTGGGCCTTATCCATTATATCTGCCTGTAAATATTGTACATATTCCTCTTCCCCAAGTAAAGTCCCAGTTATGGTTAAGAACCTCATGTCCTCTGAATTTATTGCTGCCCTGGTCCCAGAAGAGAAATGCCTGGAGTCAGATGCGACCACCTGATCTGAAGTAAGTGGAAAGCACCACATACACAGCAGCACATCAGAGAGAGGACACACATTGTCTGTAGGGTGCCAGAGCGAGCAGGGGCCACAGCTCGCCCACGACTAACTCGCTGGGGCACCTTACATTTGGCATAGTCGACAGGATGCGAGCTTCTCGCATGAAGAAAACGGGGAAGAGCCGACTCGGAACACTGAAGAGAAAGTGTTGGAAAACATGCGGCCCAAGATGGCGGCCCGAAGCATGGACTCCAAGATTGCGACAGTGGCGGTAAAGTACAGGAGAAGAACCGCTTATCATGGGCGTGGACAGTACTGGAGAGCGCAAAAAGGTGTCCAGTCCCTACGAGTTCTGGCCCAAGGAAGGATGGGCCCAGCAGTGAAGATTCGTCCCAGGATGGGAGGTACGGTGAAGAAGAGGGCGCGGCGTAGAGTGAAGTCCTGCCCATTGAGTATCAGTGCGTCAAGAAAAGGGGCATGGCTGAAGACGGTGCTGCCTAGAGTGATGCATGATGCAGCGGTCACGTCAGAAGACCGTCCCAGAAAGAGGAGCTGGATGCACAGGACATGTGTCACTGGTAAGCGACCAGTGCCATTTTCTGTCCAGTGCACGAGGAGAAGGATGTGCAGCAGCGGACGCTTCGAGGAAAAGGCAGCAGGCAAACCCAATTGTCCCATGGAGATGAGTGACAAGGAGGATGGGATTCTCGAGATCGTCACCCCAGGGGCCGCAGCCGGAAACCGTCATCCCATGGGCTCTGTCCATGGACCAATACCGCTACCACCGGTTACCGTTGAGTGGTCCACTGTGCCTCAGCCCAATGTAGGACTGCTGGTGCATGAACTGTGAGTGTGGTGCTGGAGTAGGATGCCGGAACGTGCTTTCCCATCGCCGGAGGAAGAAGAAAATCCAGGCGGAGCCGAAGCAGCAGCAACAACCCAGACAGACGGAGGTGAGGAGCGTCATCCCTTGTGGCTAGTCCCGCTTGCGATGCCCGCAGCAAAGATACCCAGCGGGGTGGTGGACACTCCAGGGCCCAAAGGCGGTGAGTCACCTCTAAGAGAGAAGCCCCAGAAATCAATTGGTGGTAGATGGCGCTGGACATATTAGATACACCCCCTGCTAAGCGATACTTTGAGCCCAGCCCAACACAGTTAAGGGTGCGTAATCCCCCAATGACACCACGGGAGCGCCAAAAGTGGACTGACACCTTCCTACGGGGCTGGCTAGAAGGCTCCAACACGGCACGGTGCGAGTCAGTAGAAAATTCCCAGACCCGGGGGCGGGTGACGGAGTTTGACCTTATAAAAGGATATGGATTCCTGGAGGAGGAATGGACCGGTGATGAGGTGTATTTCAGCCAGGACGTCGTCAAGCGAAAATATTTGCCTTCTCATATCCACAACCTGCACGCGGAGATATAGTCTACTTTGTGAAGTGTGAGTGTACCCGGGGGGGGTACGCGGCGGCACTTACCCACTACTATGAGTGGGAAGATATCGTCGAGAGGGATGAGGAGGTCTTCCAACGAAGAGCCAGGAGAGAGGCTCTACAGCGTTGGGCTAGGGAAGCCCCCAAGGAATTCCTACCCCCGCCCAAAGTAGATAGTCCTAGGGAGGAGGACCAGAGGAGACATCGATGGGAGGAGTCGGAGTCTGAAGATGAAGACTTCACGAGCTGCAGGGCAGCTGACTCTCCTAGTGGTCAGCTTCCCGCCAAAACACCCGAAGGGGGCTGAGGGAGCTGGTCAAGGGGCTGCTGGGGATTCGCAAGCTGGCAGCAGTCACGTGGTCCAGAATTTTAGGGTCACGAGCTATGGCCCTACCAGGGCAGGACTGGGTCAAAAAAGCAGCCCTGCCACACAAACCCACCAGCCCACATACTATAAGGGTATGTGCACACGGTTGGTATTGGCGGCACTTTTAACACAGTATACTTTATGCTGCGTCCAAAGCACTGCACGCAGGTGAATCCGCATGTGTTTATTAAATCATGCAGATTCACCACATCCTATACATCATAGTGACCTAATTTCTCTTGTGGAGGCTAGCGTCTCCGCAAGAGAAATTGACATGCTGCGGTGTGTGAAGACGTGTCACAAATCCGTCTCTGCGGGTGATCTGCAGGTGAACGGAGACGCATAGTGTACATGGGATTTCTACAACTCCCATCCACTATGTTGTAACATCTGCCGCTGCGGATTGCACGCAGCGCAAATGCAATCCCCAGCAATTACTGAATGTGTGCACGAACCCTAACACTCATTACCCCCGATCAGTGAATTTTGCTTTACTTTGTCATGCCCCTCACTCTCCTAAAAGGAGTTTTTTGAAGAGCCGCATGTGAATGGCGCCACAGTGCGTATGATCGACCACAGCTACATTTACATGGTGCTCTACAGAGCTCCGATTCTCGGAATCATGGGGGTCCCAACAGTCGGATCCCCAGCGATTGGACAATTATCCCCTATCTAGAGGAGAGGGGATTACTTTGGATAATCAATTTAAACAGGTTTTTCAAAATTTATTTTTATTTGGCCATAGAAATATTGAAAATACTAAACCAATATTGATACATCTCTGATAACAGGACTGGAGAAGTGGCACTGTGCAGTGTATATACAGGACAGGAGGAGTTGTACTGTGCAGTGTATAAATACAGGACAGGAGGAGTGGTACTGTGCAGTATATATACAGGACAGGAGTGGTACTGTGCAGTGTATATATACAGGACAGGAGAAGTGGTACTGTGCAGTGTAAATATACAAAACAGGAGGCATGGTACTGTGCAGTGTATATATACAGGACAGGAGGAGTGGTACTGTGACGTGTATATGTACAGGAGAGGAGGAGTGTCACTGTGCAGTGTATATATACAGGACAGGATGAGTGGTATTGTGCAGTGTATATATACAGGATAGGAGAAATGGTACTGTGCAGTGTACATACACAGGAGAAGTGGTACTGTGCAGTATATATATACAGAACAGGAGGAGTGGTATTGTGCAGTGTATATATGCAGGACAGGAGAAGTGGTACTGTGCAGTGTATATATACAGGATAGGAGAAGTGGTACTGTGCAGTGTATATATACAGGACAGGAGAAATGGTACTGGACAGTGTACATATAGAGGACAGGAGAAATGGTACTGGACAGTGTGTATATATGCAGAAAAGGAGAAGTGGTACTGTGCAGTGTATATATACAGGACAGAAGTGGTACTGTGCAGTGTATATATGCAGGACAGGAGAAGTGGTACTGTGCAGTGTAAATATACAGGACAGGAGAAGTAGTACTGGGCATTGCATATATACAGGACAGGAGGAGTAGTACTGTGCGGTGTATATATACAGGACAGGAGAAGTGGTACTGTGCAGTGTATATACACAGGAGAAGTGGTACTGTGCAGTGTCTATATGCAGAAAAGGAAAAGTGGTACTCTGCAGTGTATATATACAGGACAGGAGAAGTGGTACTGTGCAGTGTATATATATATAGGGTAGGAGGAGTGGTACTGTTCAGTGTATATATACACAGGACAGGAGAAGTGGTACTGTGCAGTGTATATATACAGGAGAAGTGGTACTGTGCAGTGTATATATACAGGAAAGGAGGAGTGGTACTGTGCAGTGTATATACAGAACAGGATGAGTGGTACTGTGCAGTGTATATATACAGGAGAAGTGGTACTGTGCAGTGTATATATACAGGAAAGGAGGAGTGGTACTGTGCAGTGTATATACAGGACAGGAGGAGTGGTACTGTGCAGTGTATATATACAGGACAGGAGAAGTGGTACTGTGCAGTGTATATACAGGACAGGAGAAGTGGTACTGTGCAGTGTATATATACAAAACAGGAGGAGTGGTACTGTGCAGTGTATATACAGTTAGGTCCAAATATATTTGGACAGAGACAACATTTTTCTAATTTTGGTTCTAGACATTACCACAATGAATTTTAAACAAAACAATTCAGATGCAGTTGAAGTTCAGACTTTCAGCTTTCATTTGAGGGTATCCACATTAAAATTAGATGAAGGGTTTAGAAGTTTCAGCTCCTTAACATGTGCCACCCTGTTTTTAAAGGGACCAAAAGTAATTGGACAGATTAAATAATTGTAAATAAAATGTTCATTTCTAGTACTTGGTTGAAAACCCTTCGTTGGCAATGACTGCCTGAAGTCTTGAACTCATGGACATCACCAGACGCTGTGTTTCCTCCTTTTTGATGCTCTGCCAGGCCTTCACTGCGGTGGTTTTCAGTTGCTGTTTGTTTGTGGGCCTTTCTGTCTGAAGTTTAGTCTTTAACAAGTGAAATGCATGCTCAGTTGGGTTGACATCAGGTGACTGACTTGGCCATTCAAGAATATTCCACTTCTTCGCTTTAATAAACTCCTGGGTTGCTTTGGCTTTATGTTTTGGGTCATTGTCCATCTGTAGTATGAAATGACGACCAATCAGTTTGGCTGCATTTGGCTGGTTCTGAGCACACAGTATGGCTCTGAATACATCAGAATTCATTCGGCTGCTTCTGTCCTGTGTCACATCATCAATAAACACTAGTGACCCAGTGCCACTGGCAGCCATGCATGCCTAAGCCATCACACTGCCTCCGCCGTGTTTTACAGATGATGTGGTATGCTTTGGATCATGAGCTGTACCACGCCTTCGCCATACTTTTCTCTTTCCATCATTCTGGTAGAGGTTGATCTTGGTTTCATCTGTCCAAAGAATGTTCTTCCAGAACTGTGCAGGCTTTTTTGGATGTTTTTTTAGCAAAGTCCAGTCTAGCCTTTTTATTCTTGATGCTTATGAGTGGCTTGCACCATGCCTTGAACCCTCTGTATTTACTTTTATGCAATCTTCTCTTTATGGTAGATTTGGATATTGATACGCCTACCTCCTGGAGAGTGTTGTTCACTTGGTTGGCTGTTGTGAAGGGGTTTCTCTTCACCATGGAGATTATTCTGCGATCATCCACCACTGTTGTCTTCCGTGGGCGCCCAGGTCTTTTTGCATTGATGAGTTCACCAGTGCTTTCTTTCTTTCTCAGGATGTACCAAACTGTAGATTTTGCCACTCCTAATATTGTAGCAATTTCTCGGACGGGTTTTTTTTGTTTTTGCAGCTTAAGGATGGCTTGTTTCACCTGCATGGAGAGCTCCTTTGACCGCATGTTTACTTCACAGCAAAACCTTCCAAATACAAGCACCACACCTCAAATCAACTCCAGACCTTTTATCTGCTTAATTGAGAATGACACAACGAAGGGATTGCCCACACCTGTCCATGAAATAGCTTTGGAGTCAATTGTCCAATTACTTTTGGTCCCTTTAAAAACAGGGTGGCACATGTTAAGGAGCTGAAACTCCTAAACCCTTCATCCAATTTTAATGTGGAAACTGTAAGGCGGCGGTGTTCACACCATGCAGTAACTGAGGCAGTGACCCAAGCAAGTCCAACATAAACAGCTTTTATTCAGCAACTCATGGGTAAACAGAAAGTCCTCTGGTTCGCAGCCGGGTTAACATGAGTCCATAAACAACGGTTGCCGGGGACAATGGCCGCGCCGGGCCGCTCAGAGCCTGACAGGTGCAGAGCCTTCCCAGGCATGGGTTCAGCCACACTCAATCCTACAGAGCTTTCCTGCTATGCTCCTAGCAGTTTCCAGCATAGAACAACACTAATCCTTAGTGCAGGGATTTTAAAGGACCTGTGGCAAGAGCCACTGGAAAACCCGGGTTGGAGGGAGGAGGCCGCCCCACTGCCTCCTGTGACCTCCTCCAAGGAATGAAGGCCCTGCCGGGTTTTACTTAATCTGCCTTAGCCAGGTAGTCTGACCAGGTGATTGCTCATCTTCATTCCTGCATTGCAGCCGCAGCTGTGTCTGTGACTGCAATGCACTCCAATGGATTTAATAGGTCTCTGTACACATTCTGGGGGATATATAACGTCCCTCGTATACGATCCCGGTCACTGCCTCACATATCCCCCCCCTCTGTTCAAACTTGGCATTCCTCATCCATACCAAGGGTGAGTGGTCCGTCACCAAGCGGAACTGACGCCCGAGTAAATAATAACGTAGTGATTCCAAGGCCCACTTAATAGCCAAACACTCCTTCTCTACCACGCTATAGTTTCTCTCTGCCGGGACAAGTTTTCTACTCAAGTAGGTGACCGGGTGCTCTTCACCATTCACTTTTTGTGACAATACCGCCCCTAGGCCTACCTCCGAGGCATCTGTCTGTACAATGAAGGTTTCCTTAAAGTTGGGGCTGATGAGGACCGGCTGTCCACAAAGAGCCAACTTCATGGACTGAAAAGCTTCTTCTGCCTGAGGGTTCCACCGAACCATTACCGATTTTTTCCCTTTCAAGAGATCGGTCAGGGCCGCCGTTCGCCCAGCAAAATTAGGTATAAACCGGCGATAATACCCAAGGATGCCAAGGAACGCCCTCACCTGTTTTGTACTTGACGGTTTAGGCCAGGTTTTTATGGCCTCAACTTTATTGATTTGGGGCTTGATAGCTCCTCCGCCTATCACATACCCCAAATATCGGGCTTCCTCTAGCTCTATAGCACATTTTTTTGGGTTTGCCGTTAACCCCGCGGCTCTGAGAGAATCCAGCACCGCTTGTACCTGTGATAGGTGCGTATGCCAGTCGGTGCTAAAGATGATAATACCTAGATACGCGGATGCGTACTCCTGGTGAGGCTTGAGCACTATGTCCATCAACCTCTGGAATGTAGCCGGGGCCCCATGTAACCCAAAAGGTAAGACTACATAGTGGTATAGACCCTACGGAGTTACGAAGGCAGTCTTTTCCTTCACCGAATCTGTGAGAGGTACCTGCCAGTAACCCTTGGTGAGATCGAGCGTGGTAAAGTACTGGGCCTGCCCCAGTCTCTCAATCAGCTCGTCCACCCTGGGCATTGGATAGAGGTCAAACTTTGACACTTCATTCAATTTCCGGAAATCGTTACAGAAGCGTAACGATCCGTCTGGTTTTGGAATCAGTATGATGGGGCTAGCCCACTCACTCCGTGATTCCTCTATGACGCCTAACTGAAGCATTTGTTTTACCTCAGCCGTGATGGCTTGCCTCCGGGCTTCGGGTACCCGGTATGGTCTTATTCGCACCCTTACCCCAGGTTCGGTGACAATGTCATGTTGGATAACCGTAGTCCTACCCGGTAGCTCTGAGAACACATCGGTATTGTGCTGCACCAGCGAGCGAGCCTCCCGTCGCTGCTGTTTAGTGAGGGCATCACTTATCCTGACCTCCCCCTCGGACGCTTGCCTGGCTGAAGGTAGAGAACTCTCTGGCGATATGCCCGGGGTGACATATGTAACTAAACACTCTCGATCTTTCCAAGGCTTTAGCAGGTTTACATGGTAAAGTTGCTCTGGTTTCCTCCTTCCGGGCTGACACACCCGGTAATTTACCTCCCCCACTTTTTCTCGAACCTCATATGGCCCTTGCCAGTTGGCTATGAGCTTACTCTCGGCTGTGGGTACCAGTACTAACACCCGATCGCCCTTGTTAAAAGACCTAACTCTGGCTCTTTTATTATATGTGTGCCTCTGGGCTGCCTGGGCATCTAACAGATGTTCTTTCACGATGGGCATGACTGCCGCGATCCGGTCCTGCATACTAGCCACGTGTTCAATTATACTCCTATGTGGAGTCGGCTCTTGTTCCCATGTCTCTTTGGCTACGTCCAACAGACCCCTAGGGTGTCTGCCGTACAATAACTCAAAGGGAGAGAACCCTGTGGAAGCCTGGGGTACCTCACGGACGGCGAACATCAAATAGGGTAGCAAGATGTCCCAATCCCTTCCGTCCTTAGAAACCACCTTTTTTAACATGGACTTGAGGGTTTTATTGAACCGTTCTACTAGCCCGTCGGTTTGAGGATGGTACACCGAGATGCGCAATTGTTTAATTTTTAGCAATTTGCACAGTTCCCTTATCACTTTGGACATAAAAGGGGTTCCCTGATCCGTCAGGATCTCCTTAGGTAGTCCAAGGCGACAGAACATGGCAAACAGCTCCCGTGCTATCAGTTTTGCCAAGGTGTGGCGTAATGGTATAGCCTCCGGGTATCGGGTGGCATAGTCGACGACCACCAGTATATGTTGGTGGCCACGGGCGGATTTTACAATGGGTCCTACCAAGTCCATTGCAATACATTCAAAAGGTACCTCTATCACTGGCAGGGGTACCAGTGGACTACGGAAACTTGCGGTGGGTGTGGTCAACTGACATTCGGGGCAGGATTCGCAGTACCTTTTGACTTCCGCGTAAACCCCAGGCCAAAAGAACCGCTGCAAGATACGTTCTTGCATCTTTTTTACCCCTAAGTGTCCACCAAGCAAGTGTGTGTGTGCCAAATCTAGAACCACCCGACGGTACGACTGAGGTACCACCAACTGTTCCACAACCTCGTCCCTGATCTTATCTATCCTATAGAGCAACTCACCGTTGACTACCATGCGGGGGAATTCAGTATCTGCACCGGGCTGTTGGGCTACACCGTTTACCTCTACCACCCTTTCCCGCGCCTGAGTCAGGGTGGGATCCTGTAGCTGAGCCGACCCAAACGTGTCCCGGGACACTTCCAGCTCGGGAATCGATGGGGTCTTCTTGACCTCTCCTGCCAGCACCTCTAAGGGAAACCTATCGGGGTCACACTCTGTCCCTAGATTGGACACCCCTACGGCAGGTTCGTCGTGTACAGCGCCTGTAATACATTCTACCGGGGAAGAGTGGATTTTGTTTTTCCACAGAGTCCAGAACAGGGGCAAGTCTCTTCCCAACACAGTCCCATAGGGAAGAGTTTTTACCACCCCCACCACATGTTTTATATCTCCACATGGCGTGGAAAAAACTACCTCCGCAGTTGGGTAATCTCGGAGGTCCCCATGGATACACACAACCCCGACTGGCCATCGACTGGGGTTGTTTCCTGCCCCCAGCGACCCATGTACCAGAGTCACGAGGCTCCCTGAGTCCAGGAGGGCCTCCGTGGGGTACCCATTAACCAGTACCTGGCATAGTTGGAGTTCACTGTCCCGGGGGCCGGACCTTGCCGTGCAGACGGTCTGGGCATACATTGAGACCTGGCGGCTATATCCGCAGTCCATGGGTTCCTTAGTCAGGGGACAATTAGCAACCACATGTCCCGGCCCCTGACACCGCCAGCACTTAAGGGTGGAGGTACTGTTAGGTCTTATGACAGTTTGGGAGGGAACCGGTCTCCTGCCACTCTCACTCCGGGGTTCCCCTTCAGCACGGGTACGGTGCTGACTGTCCCCAGCAGGGGGTCGCGACCCCTTTCCTGATTCCTGGGTTGGCAGGGATCGGCGTGACAGCCGAGAAGGGGCGGAGTCTCGAATGAAGTCCTGAGTGGCCGAGTAGCGCTCGATCAAACTGACCACCTGATCGAGTGTTCCGGGGTCCCCTTGCCCCACCCAACGTTGGATAGCGGCTGGCAAAGTCCTCAACAGCCGGTCAACCACCACCCTCTCCACCATCTGGGCTGGAGCCACCTCTTTACCAGCTGCAGGAGGTCATAAGCCTGAGACCAGGCGGGTCGGGTCTCCATATAGGCCCACGAAAACACACGCTGAGCCCTCACGTATGTATTGACCCCCAGCCGGGCAAGGATCTCACCTTTGAGCCTCAAGTAGTCCTGGGCATCCTCTCGACTGAGGTCAAAGTAGGCCTTTTGGGCATCACCGACCAAAAACGGAGCCACCACTTCTGCTCACTGGCCGGCTGGTAGGTTTTCCCGCTCTGCCGTGCGTTCATAGATGGTAAGGAAGGCTTCCACGTCGTCCTCCGGTCCCATTTTCCTCAACGCTGAGCGAACCTTGTCCCGGGCCTCTCGACATTCTGGGGCTGGTGCCGTCGGAGTCTCCTGCAGGGCTGTGAGCTGCTGCATGATCAGCTCATTGGTGTGCTGCTGCTGCTTGAACTGCTCCTGCTGCTGCTTGAACTGCTCCTGCTTCTGCCGCTGCGTGAGGACCAATTGCCTTAACAGCTCCTCCATTTTGTCCACGGGGTGAGGCTGAAAAGTAGCCGGCCGGATTGTGGTCATGCAGCTGCCGGTGGGGGTATGCCTCAGTCACAATGCCCGCATTCTCCACCAAACTGTAACGCGGCGGTGTTCACACCATGCAGTAACGGAGGCAGGGATCCAAGCAAGTCCAACATAAACAGCTTTTATTCAGCAACTCCCGGGTATACAGAAATTCCTCCGGTTCGCAGCCGGGTTAACATGAGTCCATAAACAACGGTTGCCGGGGACAACGGCCGTGCCAGGCCGCTCAGAGCCTGACAGGTGCAGAGCCTTCCCAGGCGTGGGTTCAGCCACACTCAATCCTGCTGAGCTTTCCTGATGTGCTCCTAGCAGGTTCTAACATAGAACAACACTAATCCTTAGTGCAGGGATTTTAAAGGACCTGTGGCAAGAGCCACTGGAAAACCCGGGTTGGAGGGAGGAGGCCGCCCCACTGCCTCCTGTGACCTACTCCAAGAAATGAAGGCCCTGCCTGGTTTTACTTAATTGCCTTAGTCAGGCAGTCTGACCAGGTGATTGCTCACCTTCATTCCTGCATTGCAGCCGCAGCTATGTCTGTGACTGTGTGAAGCACAGCTGTGCTTGGTATCACAACTCCTAGAAGGGTGTATTGAAGGATTCCTCCACAAGAGGCCCCCATAACCATTCACACATCTCCACCTTCCACCTCAGACCAGCAGAGGGAGCCTGTTAGGGATATAAAAGGGAAGGTGGAGCCAGGCAGTTGAGAGTTCCTGCAGAATGAGACGCAGAAACAGGTCAGTCTGCACTGGAGCTCCGTGACTCAGCAATTCCTCTGGAGAGTTCAGTTAGTGCAAGCCTGAATACAGAGTTGAGCCTGGTTGAGTCGTAGCTCAGTGAAGTGAGCTTCAGGTGTGCCGGCGCCATAAGATCGGTGAAGTGCGGCAAGCTGCCGTTAGTGTGAGTAGCCTATTGAGGGCCCGAGTAGGCCGAAGGCGCGTAGAGAGTTAGTTCATAGGGGCAGAGGAGCTTAACTAGCACACCCCAAAGAAGCAGTTACCGGACATCGGGTCCGAAGCTTACCGGGATCTCCATGACCCAGTAAGATGAACCGGAATCCCTGGAGAACTACAAGTCCCAGAATTGCTAAAGTGCTGATACGTACTAGAGCCAGGAGACACATAGGCCTCGTAGGTCGGGAGCGTGCACTCCAAGAGAAGGCCCTACCACAAGGTCAGCCAGCGCAGGACAGAGACAAAGTTAGGCCTAGCTCTAGGTCAGAAACTTACTACGCAGAGGCAAGAAACAGGAGGCCCAAAACCCGCTCATTGGGGAGGATCCGGACATACACCCTTCACCCTACAGTGCTCCGGGGAGTGCCTGAATTTCCATCAGTAAAGGTACTGAAGTGAATATTGTGTCCGTCCCTGTTTTTGCTCTGACCCGGCTGAGTCTCTCCGTCCTGCATACCCCAACCGTACTCTGCCCTGAGGCCTAGCTCCACCTGTGGGGAGCCATACCATCTAGCTGCCTTATCACCGGCCTCAGCGGACTGCGCAGCGCTGGTGAATATCATCAGAAACCATAGGTGGCGTCACGAACTTTTATAAACTTGATATCTATCAACGCCTTTTTAAAGAGAGACCCCAGAGTACGGGCCCAGGAGCCGACCACCACGACCTCCTTAAGGCTAAAGGCCCGGGTAACCGAGTCATCCCCCATCCCCTGGGCTAATCATCTCTTCTGGCGTCACGAACAGGATTGCGTGCCCGCTGCAACGACGCCGTGTTTTGCCTGTTGCCACCGGGTACTGTGCGCCTTTATTCTGAACTGTGTACGTAAAGTTGTGGTGAAGATAGCCGCCATTGTTGGGTCGCCGAGCGAGAAGAAGGGCTTGACCGCGGGAAAATAAGGGGCGTACCTGCAAAAGAGCGCGAAGTCCCGGACACGCCCCACGCCTCGACGTCGAATCAGGAAGCGCCAGGTCCTGTACGGAGCGTCGCTGAACGCTCTGACGTAGGACGCAAGCGACGCGAGGTCCTGAGGATAACCGTCACCTGCGGAGCTGCGGCCTACCGGAAGAAAAAACAGAAGGTAGGCCACGGTTAACTAGGGGGGCGCTAAGATGTCTGACGAGCAGCAGAACGCTGACCTGCCGGTCAACGTCCCTGAAGTTCAACCCCCGCCCGATGATGAGCAGGCCGAAGCCACCGCTCCACCAGCAGCGCCTGTAACACCTGTGATTACTATGACTTTACCGTACATTCCTGGAGCAAAGTGGCTCCCCCAGTACAACGGCAAACCAGATACCCTGTCTGGATTCAAACGGAAGATATGTGGTATCTTAGACATGTACTCTATGACCGGCAAACAAAGAGCTGCCGTTGTATTAGGACAACTGACCGGTGCTGCGGAGCGGGAAGTGGAAACATGGTCAGCCGCAGACCAGGAGTCAGTGTCCACAATATTCCAAAAACTACAGACTGTATTTGAGGACCTTACTGAGGCGGACCTCCGGATGAGGTTCTACAGCTGCTCCCAACAACCAGAGGACAATGTTCGGGACTACGCCTGGCGTCTCCAAGGGGCCCTGCGGGCTCTGAACCAGGTTAGTCCAACCAGCGTTGAGAATGAGAACAAAATGCTGAAGGAACAGTTTGTCCAGGGACTGAAGTCTCCAGAGGAGAGCAGGACTGTGCGTTGGTGGTCCCTGGATCATCCGGATGCCACCTTTGACAATCTTAAGGACATGGCTATAAAAGGACTGCAGCCCCTGGAAACTAATGTCATCCAACGTTACCAGGGTGGGGTAGCCCCAGAGCCTACTACACCCACCTTTTCCCAAGTGGCTGCTGAAGCTAAGGTTCCAGCAACGTCCCCTAAAGAACTGGACAGTCTGCACTCTGAGGTGCGTCAGTTGAGCAAAACCCTGACCACCGTGCTGAGTGCCCTGCAGCTGCGGACGGAGCCCGAGGAAGGAGGGAAGATCCTGATAGCCGACAGCCCTGAGGATGTCCCCTGGATGCGGAGGAGGAGAAGGCCAACACCACCCTCGCCAAGGACCAGTGACCAGCGCCGCCAACCTAGGGAACCAACCTGCTACCGATGCCGTAAGACCGGACACCTCGCCCAGAAGTGTCCTTTAAACGAGAAAACCCTGGGTCCGAGGGCCGACACCCAGGAGTAGAATCACCAGGCCCATCAGACTGGTACAACAGGTTCATCGGAGGAAGACCTTTCCTGTCCATTGTATTGGACGGGATCCCGACGCATGCCCTGCTGGACACAGGATCTCAGGTAACCATCATGCCTGAAGTCCTCTACAAGAGGTTCTGGTCCATGGACGATCTACGTCCGCCAGCTCCAAATTTGTCTGTATATGCCTCAAATGGACTCCCCCTTAACCTACTCGGGGTTAAGAATGTGACTGTAAAGGTGGGGAGAGTGGAGCTGAAGGACCAGGGACTAATTGTAGTGGAGACTAACCCTGATGACAGCAACCCATATATGGTACTAGGAACTAATGTTGTTGGTAACTGTTTGGGAAAGGTTGTGTTCTTACTCCAACAGATCGCTGACACTGCCAGACCGAGACAAAGGAGGGCACTGCAGAGAGAGATCCGCGTCCTGATGTATCAACAGCAAGTAAGGTTGACAGATGGTGAAATCGGTAACGTGAGGGTAACAGACCCCATACCCATTGTCATTCCCCCAATGAGTGAAATGCTCATCTGGTGTAGAGCTGCCATAGGTCTTAGAGGACAGAGCTACCAGGCGGTAGTAGAACCCCTTTGCTCCGAGCACAGACCCACGCTCTTAACCGCCAGGGGAGTGGTAGATGTACGTAATGGGAGGGTGCCCGTCCGTCTTCTTAACCTAGGGGAAGATGAGGTCAAACTGCCACATTATGCCACTGTTGCCAAATTACATGCTGTCAATAATAACTGCATCCATGAGGCGGAGTCCTTAACCTCACCAGATGATGTAGAGGATAATGACCCTGCAACCCAGGTGGTGGATTGGTGTCAACAGCTCCATGTTGGGACAGACACCACTCCTACCCATCAAAAACAGGGTGTACACCGGGTGGTACAAGAATACTCGCAGGTGTTCAGTAAACATCCACTAGACTTCGGGAGGATTAAGGGGGTTCAACATCATATCCCCACAGGCAACCATTCCCCAATCAAAGAACGTTATAGGACTATACCCCCAGCTCACTACCAGAAGGCAAAAGAAATGCTGCATGACATGAGGAAGGCGGGAGTGATAAGGGATAATTGTAGTCCCTGGGCTACTCCCCTAGTGCTGGTTAGGAAAAAGGACGGGAGCATGAGAATGTGTGTAGATTACCGTCAAGTAAATCGCATTACACATAAGGATGCATACCCTTTACCACGCATAGAGGAGTCACTAGCTGCCTTAAAGTCTGCAAATTACTTTTCTACCCTTGACCTCACTAGTGGGTACTGGCAAGTAGCTGTGGCTGAGGAGGATCGAGAGAAGACGGCCTTCACCACCCCGATGGGACTCTGCGAGTTCAACAGCATGCCGTTTGGACTCTGCAATGCCCCCGGAACGTTCCAGAGATTGATGGAGTGCTGCCTGGGACACCGCAACTTCGAGACTGTGTTACTTTACCTGGATGACGTAATTGTGTACTCCAGAACGTACGAGGACCACTTGAAACACCGGGCAGAGGTATTTGAGTCACTGTCCCGGTATGGGATGAAGTCGAAGCCCTCAAAGTGCCACCTGCTCAAGAAGAAGGTACAGTACCTGGGACACATTGTCAGTCTGGAAGGCGTAGCACCAGACCCGGAGAAATTCACGGCCATTCAGAAGTGGCCGGAGCCGAAGAACCTCAAGGAGGTGCGTCAGTTCTTGGGACTAGTAGGATACTACCGGAGGTTCGTAAAGGACTACACAAAGAAAGCAGCTCCTCTGCAAGACCTCCTGGTAGGGCAGTCCCCTAAAGGCAAAAACCCTCCATTCCACTGGGGTAAGGAGCAAGCAGAGTCGTTTCAGGAGATGAAGGAGATCCTGACAGGTGATAAGATCCTAGCCTACCCTGACTACAGCCAACCGTTCCTGCTGTATACGGATGCCAGCAACGAAGGCCTGGGCGCTGTCTTAAGTCAGAAGCAGAATGGGCAAGAGAAAGTCATCGCATACGCAAGCAGGAAGCTCCGCCCGACTGAGAGGAACCCAGAGAACTATAGCAGCTTCAAGTTGAAGTTCCTAGCCTTAGTCTGGGCTATCACTGAAAGATTCAAGCACTATCTGGCTTCCAGCAAGTTCACTGCCTTTACTGATAACAACCCCTTGACCCATCTTGAAACAGCTAAGCTGGGGGCTCTGGAACAACGATGGATGGCTCGGCTGTCAAACTAACAATTTACAATCAAATACCGGGCGGGCCGCAAGAACGCCAACGCCGATGCCCTGTCTAGGATGCCTCACCAGTCAGACACAGAAGAAGAAGTGGATGACCTGGAAGAGATAGAGCTACCTGCCTTTCACCGGAGTGGGATGATCCATGAGCAACGAGCCTCCAGGAAGCAGCGTGGAAAGACGTTAAACCCCCTGCCTCAACACAGCTGGAAAGAGACCCAGGACAGTGACCCGGTTGTCAGCCGCATCAAACAGCTGATAACCCAAGAAGGTGCCTCCCTGGAGAAAGATGCGTCTCTGCAAGCAAAGCAGCTGTGGAACGAGAGAAGCCGGCTGTTTATTTACCGTGAGAAGCTGTGCCGGAGGTACGTCAATACAAAAACTCATGAGATGGTATGGCAGATAGTAGTCCCTAAGACAGACATCCAGATGGTATTGGAAGCTTACCACGATCAGGCGGGGCACTTTGGCTGGAAAAAGCTAGAGACCCTGCTGAAGTGTCGATTCTACTGGGTAGGAATGCGCAGCTCCATTGAAAGGTGGTGCCGGGACTGTGGACCCTGCGGCCTAAGAAGGAAAGACTTCAGCAGCCAGAAGGCACCCCTGCAACCCATCAAGACGACTCGACCCCTGGAGATCGTGGCCCTGGACCATGTCAAGCTGTCCCCCAGCAGGTCAGGGTACTCCTATGCTCTGACCATGGTAGATCACTACTCACGTTTTCTGGTGGTCGCCCCCATCAAAGACCTGACGGCAGAGACAGCAGCAAAAACGTTCCAAGCGTATTTCTGCAGACCCCATGGCTACCCTGAGCAGGTGCTTACGGACCAAGGCCCGGCCTTTGAGGCTGAGTTGTTCAAGGAGTTCTGCCATCTCTACGGGTGTAAAAAGATAAGAACTATGCCTTACCACCCACAAACAAACGGTCTCTGCGAAAAGATGAACAACATCATCATCGACCTGCTAAAGACCATACCACTTGAGGAGAGAAACCAGTGGCCAGACCTACTACCAGACCTAGTGGATCTGTACAATCATATACCAGTCAGTTCCACCAATTGCACTCCTGCATATCTCATGCAGGCAAGGCCAGGAAAGCTGCCCATGGATCTGGAGCTTGGTGTTGTTGAACCGGAAGCTGATATGACCACTGAGGACTGGGACAAGACCAGACAAGAGCAGTACAGAAGGGTACAAGCTTGTGTCAAGGACAGTCTTACTCGGGTGAGAGAAAAGCAGGAAATGCACTACAACAAAAACGCACCAGCAGAAACTTTCACACCAGGTGAAACAGTACTAAAAAGGAAAAGACGTAACCACAAACTTGATGACCACTGGGAAAAAGATCCCTACACTGTGTTACCGTCAAGATTTGACAACAAAAAGACATGCATAATCAGTTGTGATGGAGGAAGAACATCTGCTACAGTGTCCAGGGACCATCTAAAATTGTGTCCACATCTACTAAAGACTCAGGAAGTAGTGTCTCTCACAACCCAGGAAGAACCTAAAGAAACAGTGATACACACTGACCTTGGAGACTTCCCAGCTGATTGGCCTCAGATAGGAGGTGCAGTAATCATTCCAGTACCCCAATTCTATGAACAACCAGAAAACCCTCCACAGCAAGTTGTACCTGTAAGTGCTGCAGAAGAGCCAGCTCAAGAAGTATCCTAGGATGAAGGATCCCTGGCAGGAGCAGAGCAAGAAGGCCCAGCCAATGGTAGACTTGCCAGTCCAAGAGAGAGGTTAAGGCAGTTTTACAACATGCTTACACGTAGAACTGATAGAGTAACTGAGGATACAGACACTGACACTCCACCAACCACAGCACTACGCAGATCAGTACGCAGCACAAGAGGTAAACCTCCTGCTAGGTACACACAGTAGATGATTAAAATTGCTGAAAGTGTAGATAGTTACCCCTGGGGTATTGTGTAATAAACTGAAAATGTATTGAATTAATTGTGTATTTTCATGCATGTTTATCAATTTGTGCTTTTTCCTATTAATTCTTTATGCCTCCATAATGAACTTCGTGGCTGAGGACTGTGTGCAGCCCAAAAACTTTTATTGTACATAATTGCGCTCCCTGGAGTGCCCTTTAGGTGACCTCAGAAGGAAAACCTGTCTGGAGTGGCTCTCTTGGAGGTCCAACTCGGGATCTTCATGCCCTGCAGCCACCCCAGGGCCTACGTAGACGGTTTAGGACAGGTCCCTCAAAAACACCAAGTACTCTACTTTGTGAGATGGACATCCTTTTTGGGAACCTCACCACAAGAGACTTGAATTCTGAGGACACTCTGCTTTGTTATTGTTATGCAACGTTTAAAATTTGTGCCTCCCATAAAGGGAAGAATGTTTTAGTACTGCTTATGTTCCTATTGTTACTGTTTTATAAAATGTACTTCAGCCTGAGAGTGCTGAGTTTAACTAGGGGGGAATGTGAAGCCCAGCTGTGCTTGGTATCACAACTCCTAGAAGGGTGTATTGAAGGATTCCTCCACAAGAGGCCCCCATAACCATTCACACATCTCCACCTTCCACCTCAGCCCAGCAGAGGGAGCCCGTTAGGGAAGGTGGAGCCAGGCAGTTGAGAGTTCCTGCAGAGTGAGATGCAGAAACAGGTCAGTCTGCACTGGAGCTCCGTGACTCAGCAATTCCTCTGGAGAGTTCAGTTAGTGCAAGCCTGAATACAGAGTTGAGCCTGGTTGAGTCGTAGCTCAGTGAAGTGAGCTTCAGGTGTGCCGGCGCCATAAGATCGGTGAAGTGCGGCAAGCTGCCGTTAGTGTGAGTAGCCTATTGAGGGCCCGAGTAAGCCGAAGGCGAGTAGAGAGTTAGTTCATAGGGGCAGAGGAGCTTAACTAGCTCACCCCGAAGAAGCAGTTACCAGACACCGGGTCCGAAGCTTACCGGGATCTCCATGACCCAGTAAGATGAACCGGAATCCCTGGAGAACTACAAGTCCCAGGATCGCTAAAGTGCTGATACGTACCAGAGCCAGGAGACACATAGGCCCCATAGGTCGGGAGCGTGCACTCCAAGAGAAGGCCCTACCACAAGGTCAGCCAGCGCAGGACAGAGACAAAGTTAGGCCTAGCTCTAGGCAGGTCAGAAACTTACTACGCAGAGGCAAGAAACAGGAGGCCCAAAACCCGCTCATTGGGGAGGATCCGGACATACACCCTTCACCCTACAGTGCTCCGGGGAGTGCCTGAATTTCCATCAGTAAAGGTACTGAAGTGACTATTGTGTCCGTCCCTGTTCTTGCTCTGACCCGGCTGAGTCTCTCCGTCCTGCATACCCCGTCCGTACCCTGCCCTGAGGCCTAGCTCCACCTGTGGGGAGCCATACCATCTAGCTGCCTTATCACCGGCCTCAGCGGACTGCGCAGCGCTGGTGAATATCATCAGAAACCATAGGTGGCGTCACGAACTTTTATAAACTTGATATCTATCAACGCCTTTTTAAAGAGAGACCCCAGAGTACGGGCCCGGGAGCCGACCACCGCAACGTCCTTAAGGCTAAAGGCCCGGGTAACCGAGTCATCCCCCATCCCCTGGGCTAGTCATCTGCAATGCACTCCAATGGATTTAATAGCTCTCTGTACACATTCTTGGGGATATATAACGTCCCTCGTACACGATATCGGTCACTGCCTCACAATACCCTCAAATGAAAGCTGAAAGTCTGAACTTCAACTGCATCTGAATTGCTTTGTTTAAAATTCATTGCGGTAATGTCTAGAACCAAAATTAGAAAAATGTTGTCTCTGTCCAAATATATATAGACCTAACTGTATACAGGACAGGAGGAATGGTACTGTGCAGTGTATATATACAGGACAGGAGAAGTGGTACTGTGCAGTGTATATATACAGGACAGGAGAAGTGGTACTGTGCAGTGTATATATGCAGGGCAGGAGAAGTGGTGCTGTGCAGTGTATATATACAGGAGAGGAGGAGTGGCACTGTGCAGTGTATATATACAGGACAGGAGAAGTGGTACTAGGCCGTGTATATATACAGGACAGGAGAAGTGGTACTGTTCAGTGTATATATGCAGGACAGGAAGAGTGGTACTGTGCAGTGTATATACACAGGAGAAGTGGTACTGTGCAGTGTATATACACAGGACAGGAGAAGTGGTACTGTACAGTGTATATATACAGGAGAGGAGGAGTGGCACTGTGCAGTGTATATATACAGGACAGGAGGAATGGTAATGTGCAGTGTATATATTCAGGACAGGAAAAGTGGTACTGTGAAGTGTATATATACGAAACAGGAGGAGTGATACTGTGCAGTGTATATATACAGGACAGGACAAGTGATACTGTGGCGCCCCTGAGGGTTCGACCCGCCACAGGGATGCTGCACTTCTGCTATGGAGTGTGGTGTTCCTCCTCTGAGGTAAGGCCAGTGTGATGGTAGTGACCTAGCCTTTTGCATCCAACACCACATTTCCACCAGAGGGAGCTAGTATGCACTATGTGCTGCTCCCCTGGTTACAGGGTGACTGGGGAACACAAAGTGGTAGGAACCAGTTAGTGGGTGTGGGTGGAGGAACAGTAGTAGGTTACACTTCAAATTTCATATTTAATAGAATGCCATCTTTGATCTTGGTTCTTCTCTGGTCTTTTGGTCCTAGTTAGTCGGTCCTTCTGTGGTCCATCAGTCTAGCCTTTGCTAGTCTGTCGGCTGTCACTGTGCTGTCAAAATACTGTGTGTAATGTGACTTCCCTCTGGGAGCGCAGATCCTGTGTGGGCCTGCACCGGCATGGGACACAGCCCTCGTACCCTGATCTTGGGACGAGAGGTAGGTTGCAGACAAGGAATGTCTCAACCCGGCCGAGGACCAGGATCAAGAAGGCCCGGGAGCTTTAGAGTGTGGCTCCCTAGCAAATGGGTCCCGGGGAGGATGCAGACGGAGCGGAGCACGCCACCTGTCCTCGCCTACCTGATCTATTCAGAGGGATTCCGGCTGCAAGTGGGTTACCGGCCCCCGACACCCGACCTTGTACTCCACGTCCAGGACGGGAAAGCCCGGTTAGGCCCTGAGGATCCCACCGGGCGTCGGATGGAGAGGAGTTGCCACCCGAGCCCTACACCTGAGAGGAGCTCAGAGGGAGACCCGGCCTATCTACACACGCACAGACGGGAAAGGGTGAAGTCTGTAGTGCAGGAACACTCTGGTGCAGGGACGCTACCAAACACTGGACTTCCTCGGAGGTAGTCGGACCCCCGTCCCTGGTGGCCGCAGGACTCCGCGAGGAGCAGGGAGTCGCCTTCCCGCTAACATCTCTGAGTGAGTAAAGCCTTGGAAGTTCACCCCTATGGCCTCCGAACTGTTCATTACGCGCCATACCACGCGACGTGGTGCCCGTACTCCCCGCGCTACTACTACTACCCCCCCTTCATCCTGCCTTGCCTGCCCTGAGGCCCTGCTCCGCCTGTGGGGAGCAGTGAGAACTTTAGCCGCTATGACACCGGGCCTCAGCGGACTGTAGTGGCGCTGGTGGCCCTTCACCAGAAACCACAGGTGGCGTAGTCGTTAATTAAGCCACTCAACCCGGATTAGCCCACACCATCTCTTTCTAATGTGACGGCCCTGAGCACGGGTCGGGCCCGGGCCACGGCTGCATCCCATCTCTTCGACACAGGGCCCGACACCGAGTCCCCCAACACCCAGGGTAAAACACGGGCTTTCTGAGTAGAGGCGTCACAATACTGTGCAGTGTATACACACAGGACAGGAGGAGTGGTGCTGAGAGTAGCACCTGCCTCCTGAGCTCAAGCACTTCCAGGAGGAGGGTCGTCGTCTGCCTCTCTTCTCACTAGGGAGAGGCAGGCCTACTGGGAGGCCGGCATGGCTTCCCAGCCTCCTATCCACCGGTCGATGCCGGCGGGGGAGAAGGAGCCTCAACAACCGACCCAGGAGGGAGTGAGGAGATCGGGAAGGGTGAGGAAGAGTATATCCACCTGCTCCAACCCCGAGACTGTTCACCGCCCACCCAGAGAGGGAGACCGGGGCACCCCAGGCCCCAGGAACAAGAGCCCAGCAAGATCCTGGGGCGAGATGAGCTCCAGCGAGTGCACAAGTTCCTTCTCCTCCCGAGTGGTCGCCACGTTGCGAGAGTACGAGGACGCCGGCAAAGCACTAACCCAGCTGAAAGAGGAGCTGAGAGAGGCCCGGATCCTGAACACCCGGGCATCCAACAAGGAAACACCCGCGACCTCCCAGAGGTTTAAAGCCCTCAGAGACGAGGTGGTCAGGTTAGTGCTCCTCCGGGAGGGGATTGAGAAAAGCGCAGGTCCCTTCCTGGAGAGGTTTAAGAACCAGCAGCGGTTCTCAGAAATGAAGGGGTTAAACACCTCAGGAGAACCGCCAGCCGGCGTCCTTAGTGAAGAGGAGGAGGAGGATGAAGAGGTGACTGGAGTTTCAGTTGCTGGAGCCAGTGAGGGGCAGAGCCGGAGCCCAAGTGGTCTCCCTGCAGGCAAGAGGACTCCGACAGCAGAGGCTGGAGTGTCAGAGGAGGAGGAGGAAGGAGGATTGCTGAGGGAGATCCGACTGCTGGAGTCTCCAGTGTTCCTGACGCGGTTTTCCTTCGGTGAGGACAAACCAGTGGAGGAGACCAAGAGGAGGAAGAGGAAGACCGGAGGAGCCGCACAGGAGGTGGTGAGTTACAAGTATGTACCAATGTCTGATGTTGCGCCTGCCACCTTCTGTTTAAACCCCACCAAACCTAAAAGCACGGGCTCTGCAGTGGGCTCGAGGCAGAGGCAAGGTGGGGAGAGGAGAAGGACGTCCGGCGATGCTGCCATCTGTGCAGGGAAGCGTGCAGGGGGCGAGGCTGTGGAGGTACTCACAGCGCCGGACATAGGAAGTTCTGTGGAGTTTCCCTCCCTGCCCTCTGCGGGTAAGCCGGTTATCACCGGGGCTGGGGGGGCCAGGAGGGATGTGAAAAACACATCTGCGAGGAACACTGGGCACACTGCTGCGACAGGGGGGCAGTGTACCCCAGCGTCCAAAAAGGACACTAAGATCCCAAAGTCTGTGGGTGCAGGGCGGGCAGCGGTGCCCAACAAACAGTCTGCCCAGCACAAGGACCAAAATGCTGCAGTAGGGGGGCAGGGCGCTCCAGGAGACGACCTGCAGAAAGCCAGCACCAACCAAAGGGAAACGGGTGTGGTGCTGCAGGGAAAGGAGTCTCTGGAAGTGCTCCCCTCCCCCGGCCCAGCAGGTGTGAGTGCAGAGACACCAGACACAAGGGAGGAAGGAATGGAGGTGACTGTGGAAGGTACAGAGGAGGTAATGGGGTGACAAGTAAAGGGAATGGAAGTAGTGGTGCAGTGAATGATGGGAGTAGTGGTGGAGCAGATGGTGGGAGTAGTGGTGGAGTGAATGGTGGGAGTAGTAGTGGAGTGAATGATGGGAGTAATGGTGCAGCGAATGGTGGGAGTAGTAGTGGAGTGAATGATGGGAGTAGTGGTTGAGCAAATGGTGGGAGTAGTGGTGCAGCGAATGGTGGGAGTAGTGGTGCAGCGAATGGTGGGAGCAGTGGTGCAGCGAATGGTGGGAGTAGTAGTGGAGTGAATGGTGGTAGTAGTGGAGTGAATGATGGGAGTAGTGGTGGAGCAAATGGTGGGAGTAGTGGTGCAGCGAATGGTGGGAGTAGTGGTGCAGCGAATGGTGGGAGTAGTGGTGCAGCGAATGGTGGGAGTAGTGGTGCAGCGAATGGTGGGAGTAGTGGTGCAGCGAATGGTGGGAGTAGTAGTGGAGTGAATGGTGGGAGTAGTGGTGCAGCGAATGGTGGGAGTAGTAGTGGAGTGAATGGTGGGAGCAGCACTGGTGGTGGGAGGGAAGTAGGCGATGGTCCCGCTGCCCCCCCCAGCGAATGGTGGGAGTAGTAGTGGAGTGAATGGTGGGAGTAGTAGTGGAGTGAATGGTGGGAGTAGTGGTGCAGCGAATGGTGGGAGTAGTAGTGGAGTGAATGGTGGGAGTAGTGGTGCAGCGAATGGTGGGAGTAGTGGTGGAGTGAATGGTGGGAGCAGCACTGGTGTTGGTGGGAGGGAAGTAGGCGATGGTCCCGCTGCCCCCCCAGCATTGGCTGGGGCTTCAGCCCAAAGCTATTCAGGAGCTGTCAGTGCTGGGAGTAGTAGTGCGCCCTCGTCTGGTGGCCCGGGGGATGGTGACTTGCAACAGCAGCTCCTGGACGCCCTGAGGAGAGGGGAGAGCTCCATCACTGTAGAGGGGAGGGAGGTTGATCTGTCTTTCTGGATAGAGAGACATGGTCTTTCAGCCTTCTGAGATAGAGGGGCAGAGACTGTCTGGTCTCTGCCGACAACGGGGCAGAGGAGTAACCGTAGGAACGAGGCCCGTCTCCAGTGGGTGAGCAAGGATGCCTGTCCTGATAGGGCGAAGGTGGTTGAGCTCCTGCTGGGGATGGGCTTTGCGGCATATGACATCTTTGCCTTGATCCATCCCTACGGGACCTCCTACTTCGATGTCAGCTTCGTGAGACCGGAGGGCATTGAGTTTTTTTGGTCTCGCCATGAGCTGGCTCGGAGTCGCCCCGAATGGCATGGTCTCTTTCCCCTGGCAATAACCCGCCAAAATTCAGTCAGGAAGGTGACCGTTTTGACTAGCAACGAGTCGCTTTCCTGTATGGACATTACGACCTGGGTGAGCCGATACGGAGAGGTCACCAATATTCCCGAAAAGAATCTGGATGACCATGGTATCTGGTCAGGGGCCTGGACCTTCATGGTGAGATTGAAGGTTTCGGGAAACACTGTTACCCATATCCCCTCCTCAACCTTTTTGGGGAGGGATAGGATCTTGATTTTCTACCGGGGGCAGCCTAAGGTCTGTCACAGGTGCGGTAGCCCCACACACTTCAGTGCGCAGTGTACCACCCAGAAATGCGCACTGTGTGGGGACCTTGGTCATCTTGCTGCTGCCTGTCGAGGGATTAGGTGTAACTTGTGTGGTGACCTTGGTCATCCGTTCAGTCGCTGTCCGCGTTCCTTCGCCAATGCGGTCCTGAAAGCGGCGAGTGCGGGACAGGCGAAAGCCGGGACTAATCTTGCCGGTGAAGGGACCAGTAGGGGCGGGGGAGGCAGGGAACCGGTGAGGAGCAAGCTGCCGCCATCCACCATCAGGCGGCAGGAGCAGCGCCGTGGGGGCAGGGGGCACGGAGTAATGTCCCTAAACTCTGACCCAGGTACTTCACTTGCAGCTGAGGATCCTAAAGACAGCGAATTGAGCGAGGAGGTCAAGAGACTTGAAAGGTAAGAGCGAGAGGACGCCATGTCTTCCCAGGAACCCTCTTCTGGTGACAGTCTAGATGAGGGAGAGGGGGAGTGGTCACAGAAAAAGAAAAAGGGTTACATGAAAACGGCCAGAGGTAGGAGGGGGACCAGGTCTCGAGCTGCCTCTTTGGAGTGCGACCCCTCTGACTCTCTGGCCGTGATCCAAGCGCCATTGGAGGGTTCAGCCGCCCCCCCTCTGGTGGATCTCTCCAACCGGTTCGGGGCTCTCCAGGACCTCCCTCTGGAGGGGGGAAATGGGGACCCGGGGCCGGAGGTTGCGGACAAGGTGGTTGGGGCTCAGGGGATGGCTGGGTCTTCCTCTCGGGGGGCAAATACGAAGCCCTCTGGGGGGACGACTAACCCAGGACCACCAGACGAGGGCAAGAATGTATGTAAGGAGAGAATGGACGAGTCTGTTTGTCTTAAGCGCACTAAAAACCCGTCATTATCAGAGGAAGAGGTTGGGACTGTCAGTGGTGGGAAGAAAAAGGTTATCTAATTCAATCAATCATGATGGCGGCACCCACCCCGTTGACGCTGGCAACTATTAATGTTTGCAGCATAAAGTCAGATGCGGCAAGGTACACGGCCTTTCATTTTCTCGGCCAACTTGACGCCGACATTTTGTTTTTGCAGGAGACCAGGTTGACCGATATATCAACCTTGCATAAAGCAAGGCGGGAGTGGAGGCATGGGCCCTCCTACTGGTCTCTTGCGGCCGAGCCGTATAGCGGGGTGGCGGTCCTTTTTAAGACCGCAGCGGTTGAATGCAGACGAGTGATCGAATTAGAAATGGGGAGATGCTTGATCCTAGATGTCTCCATGGGGGGACAAGAGCTTCGGCTCATTAACATCTATGGTCCCCAGTCCAAGTGGGACCGCAAATGTCTCTTCCTGAAGATCAAACCTTTTTTATTTTCGAGTCGGCAGGTGGTCTTCGGAGGGGATTTCAACAATGTCACGAGATCCTGTGATAGAGGAGGTTCCGGAGACCGGCTGGCTTATGACTGCGTCGCGTTTAACAGGATAGTGAGTGAGGCTCGCCTGGTGGATGTCCACATCCGGCACAACCCGGGCGACACGGGATTCACCTTTTTTAGAGGTAGTCAGTGCAGGTCTAGGCTAGACAGGTTTTATTTGAAGGAGGAGGCCGTCTCTTCACCATTGTCGGTTGTGGAGGTGGAGTTCTCCGATCACTGTTTGATTATGTTTTCTCTGAATGTTACAAAGACTCCTCGGATGGGAAGAGGCTATTGGAAGCTGAATTCGTCACTCCTTGAGGAAGAAGCTGTAAGACGGTCTTTTGAGGAATTCTTTCAGAGCCAGGTACCATTGCTGGGCCTAAGTAACACTAAGTCAGAGTGGTGGGAGAAGTTCAAACACCGGGTGGCGAGATTCTTCCGGCAGCTCTCGAACCTCAGAAGCCTGAACAGGGATCGCCTGTATCAGAGCCTGAGGAGGAAACTCGAGCATCTTGTCTCGACTGGAGGTAGCCGTGAGGAGATCTCCAGAGTGAAGTCCTTGCTGAAGAGGTGTCAGTACGATAGGCACGCATCTTTGGTTTTCGAGAGGGACTACGGGAAGTACTGCTCGCTCGACCCTTACAGAAACTGTAAGATGTCAGTGAATAGTAAGATAGTGACGGGGCTGGTGGACAGTACGGGGTCCCTGAGAAGGTCCAGATCAGGGATCTTGGAGGTCGTCAGTTCCTACTACTCGCACCTCTTGGGAAGGAGGGAGCTTGATCGTGACGGGATGTCGGCTTTCCTGGCTGAATCTGTTCCTGAGCCAGGGGCTGACCTCTCGCTGGGCGTTTTGGCAGAAGCGATCAAAGAAGAGGAAGTGAGACTGGCGATCGATGGGCTTAGGCCCAAAAAGTCGCCAGGTCTGGATGGCTTAACATCTGAGTTCTTTAGGACCTTTAGGGACTCTTTGGTCCCCCTCTTGACTCAGGTGTTTAACGAGTGTCTCTCCTCGGGCACTCTGCCGAGATCATTAAGGAGGTCAGCTTTGATCATTTTGTCAAAGGGTAAGGATCCGTCACGCATTGAGAACTGGCGTCCCATAGCACTTCTCAATGTGGACAGGAAGATTTTGGCTAAGATACTTTTCAACAGGCTGGTGAAGTTTGCACCCTGGCTCCTTTCGGAGGTTCAGCACTGTTGCGTTCCTGGTCGTAGCACTTGTAGTGCTGTTCTAAGTGTCCGAGATGCCGTGGAGCAAGGCAGGGCGGGCCTCTGGAAGGGGTTCTTGCTGACCCTGGATCAGGCAAAAGCCTTTGATCGGGTTAACCACGAGTACCTCTGGTCCACTCTTTTGAGGTATGGTCTGCCTGGAGGGTTTGTGGACTGGCTTAAGACCTTGTATGCAGGGGCTGAGACTTTCCCTCTGGTGAATGGGTGGATTGGACGACCTTTCGGGGTAGGATCCGGTGTCCGTCAGGGCTGTCCTCTTAGCCCTTTGCTTTACGCATTTGCAATCGATCCCTTCCTCAGAAGGATCGATTGTGGACCGTTGGCGGGGGTGCGGATGGGCGGGGCGGCGCTGGAGGCTATCCTGAGGGTGGTGGCCTACGCGGACGATGTCACTGTCTTTGTTTCTTCGCAAGAGGAGGCAGCGGCGGTGATGTCAGAAGTGGAGCACTACTCGGAGGCATCCGGGTCCAAGGTCAACCAGGATAAGTGTGAGAGTCTCTGGCTGGGAGGGGGAGATCCCGGGTTTGATCTTCCGTACACCCTCCCCGAACCCCAAGAACATGCCAAAGTCCTGGGCATCGAATTCGGCCAGGGTGATTACCCCACGAAAAACTGGGAAGGCAGAATCAAAGGTGTCGCCCAAAGAGTGGACCAATGGAGGGGTTGGTCTTTGACCCTGAGGGAAAGGGTTGGCCTGTGCAAAGCTTTCCTGCTCCCCTTGCTAATCTACCTGGGCAGCGTCTGTGTCTTGCCAGAGCCTCTCTGGGCACGGGTCTACAGTCTGTTCTTCCAGATGTTATGGGGGAACAGACTGAATCTAGTCAAGCGGGAGGTCACTTACCGCACGAGGAGACTAGGGGGTTTGAATATGGTGAACCCCGTGGTGTTCCTAGTGAACACCTTCTTGAAAGCGAACGTGGCAAACCTCTGGAAAGAGAGGGCTCCTCCGTGGGTATTCTCCTGCAAGAGATGGTTTCAGCCTTTCTTCCAGGAATGGGAGATAGGGGGAAGAGTGAAGGATCTTCGCACACCACACAGGCATCTCCCGGCTTATGTTACCCCGGTTCTGAAAATGATCCGCCGGTGGGGTCTGGGAATGTGGGAGGTGAGGTCCCTCCCGAGGAAACTCCTCGATATGAGGGTCTTGCTTTCTCATTTTCAGAGTCCATTGGCCCTCAAAACTGCCCAAGTCGGGATCTGGAGGTTGGGTTGAGTTTGTTAAATTCTAGCAGGATCCCCGAGAAGTACTGGGACTTGACTTGGCGCTGCTTCCATAGTAAGCTGTATGTGAGGGACAATTTGAAGTTCAGGAGCTCCGAGGACAGGAATTACCCCCGTGAGGCTTGTGCTAATGTGCTGGAAAGCATGGAGCACTTCCTGCTTCATTGTCCCTTTAATACAGAGGTGTACAACAGGGTGGGGGCTTCCATTGGTTGGCCGCGGCTGGCTACTCTGTCCTACGCCGGGTGGGCCTATGGAGCGTTCGGAGATCTTGGGAGAAGGGACCGAGACACTTTATTCATAGTCAGCGCAGTGGTCAGGTATTTCACGTGGAACGCACGAGTTTTAGTCTCGACGCAGAGTAAAATCCTCCATGTAGATGAAGTCTGTAGGAACATCCTAGGTGACCTGGTGAAGGTACGTTCTCTGGAGTATGAAAGACTGGGTGCCCGGAGGGCGGCCCGTCTCTGGAGGGGCTTTTCCTTCAGGGTGCCTTAGTCCGGTAGTACTCCTATATCCTGGTGGTGGGCTGATGTCTTTCCACCCTAGATTTTTGTTTTGTATTTCTGTCTCCTGAATAGAAGGTTTGCCGGCATCGAACTTGAGCCTTGGATGGTGAGTGTGTAGGTTGTGTTCTGTATATATTGTATATAATGTATAATAGGGGGTTTTAGTTAGGTTGGGTGGGGGATTTGGGCAGGTTTTCATCGGCGGTGATAAGAGGACTGATCTGGCCTGGTCCAGGCCCCGCCTGGGGAAAAACTTTGGGGCCTGATCCTAGCTCAGAGTAATCCTGAACTTTGTGGCCAGAGCTGGATCAGGGGTGGCGGGATAGTTAGTGTAGGTCTGTGTTTTATATATATATATTAAAAAATTACAAAAAATATATACAAAAAAAAAAGTTTAAAATTGTCCATGTTACTATTGTATATATTGTTATTTTTGGTTTTCTGTGGTGTGAATGAGGTGCGGTAAGGGTGTGACTAAGGTCAGGCAGTGGGACCAGTAGGTTAATATTAGTTTCCGGTTGTATATACGTTATATTAGGTTTAGTGTTTTGTGTTTCTAGTGTTTTATTGTATATAATCTTGTATATAGGACGGTGTTTTATGTGTATATAGGACGGTGTGAGCGTTGTGTGGGATTGTATATAGTAGTATGAATGAAGCTGGGCCGGGGGTTTTATAGGTTTTATAATATTTATTTCTAGTATATGTATATATTCCTGGGGGGATTTATTTTCTGTGATTTGTCGTCTTGTTTTGTTCATATGTTTGGTGTCCTGTGATGTATTATTGTTCTGTCATGTACTGTACTTATTCTATCAATAAAAAAAAGACCTGCAGTGTATATATACAGGACAGGAGAAGTGGTACTGTGCAGTGTATGTATGCAGGACAGGAGAAGTGGTACTGTGCAGTGTATGTATGTGTAGCACCCTGAGGACTCGGCTGCTACAGGGGTATTACACCTCAAGCCAGAGGTGTGGTATTCCACTCCCGGGTAAGGATGGAGTGTGGAACTGAGCTCAGTTAGCTGCATACACTACATACATCCCATTTCCGGGGGACAGATCGACGGTACTCCCACCAGTTTATGTGCAGGTACGACAGTGTCTGTCCCTGGCTGGAGTGGGAGGGGGGTGGAACATCCCAGTAGTGTAGGGGCAGATAGGGGGAGCAGTCTGGGTAAGGCTAGGAGCTCATTGGGTGCTGGTCACCTGAGCTCACACATAGAGGGAGTATATAAGGTGGGCACCATCTTAGGACAGGGTCTTTTGTAGAGTGAGTCGGTCAGTCTTTTGTAGAGTCAGAGGAGCAGAGCAGAGAAGCTCAGCCAGAAGGGCTGACAGGGAGTTGTGGTTCCGGCTGGGCCCAGCTCCAAGGCCAAGTCTGAGAGAGAGAGAGGAGTCAGAAGGACCCAGAGAGAAGAAGAAGGAACCCCAAGACCCCAGAATACAAACAGCAGGGTGAAGGGTTGGCACCCAGGGTACCGGATCCCAAGCTGGTGGAGGCCACTAATCCTCAGCCAGAGACCGGAGGTCGTGGGCAGGATCTGCCACGACCCTCACTAAATCCACTAGGAAAGCATACCAAGTATAGGGTCAGGGAACCCAGAAGAGGTGTACCCACCAAGAGACCCGAGGGAGCCGGACATAAGTGGATCCCTGGTGGGAACGGCCAGAAGAGAGGGGAAGTCAGACAGGAGCTCAGGACCACGCTCCAGAATTGCTTGGGGGTTGGCCGAGTCCAGGACCTGGTGGACGCAGCACGGCTCGGGTGGTCGCTTCAGGCCAGAGTGACCATAAGAACACCCGTAAGTAAAAACCCCTGAACTGCACAGCCCGACTCTGAGTCTTCTTGCTTAGCTCTCCTGCACCTTCACAACCACCATCCTCTACATCTGACCCCCTGAGGCTATACCCCTCCCGTTGGGGGTTATACTACCACAGCTGCACACATACCAACAGCCTCAGCGGACCCTGCTGCAGCGGCGGCCTTTTGACCGCAAATCAACGGGTGGCGTAGTCGACACTAAGAACATTTAACAACATCTGTAAAGACTGCCACACACTGAGTTTGACACCCTGGGCACGGACCGGGTCGCCGCCACTCGGAGACTACAACCCCCATCTGATCCGGCTCCGGGTAATCCCCAAACAGCACTGGCCCAGGGGGCGCGTCAACTTTGGCGTGGTTGGCGGGATTTCGTGCCCGCAACCACCGGGTACTGCGTGCCTGAAGAAAAGTTCAAATTTACCTCAAGAAGAAGTCTCCCGCCGGTTCCAGAGGGTCCCCGCCATGGGACGCCATCACGGATCGTTTCCCGCCGGTTGCCCGCCATCTGCAGCTTTTTCCCGCCATCCACGGAGTTTCCCGCCACTGGGAGACGATTCCCGCCATTTCCAGAAGATTTCCCGCCTTGGAAGAGCGGATGCCATTATGGGCGTGCCAGAGGGTGGCAAGAGGTCACCTCCCATCGTGGGCCAGGTCAAGGAATGGCGCCAAAAGCGGAAACCGCCCCCACCAACGGAGACTGTGATGCTAGAGATGTCCATCAGCGTGAGAGAACTGCCCCTGGAACTGACAATCACAAAGTTGCCCCGGGACCACCCCCAATGTGGGCGGAGACAGAACAAAAGAGAGAAGATGGGTGCCGCCTGGAGGAGTCTGGAGAGAGCGCACCCGGAGACAAGAAGTCTGGAGAGGACTCCGGAGAAGCCGTACCCGGAGATGGAGGGAGAGGCAGGCAGCACCGACCCTGTGGTCAGGAGCCTGATGCAAGCAACCACCCCACAAGACCTGGTGGAGATCCTGGCACAGCTCCCCCGAGACCGGGAGTGTGCACAGACCGCGCTGGAGCGCCTCGCATGGAGGATGGCCCAGGTGCAGCGAGAGACGCTGACGGAGTGGAGCCGAGAGATGGCCCTGCAGGCTGGAGCCTGCCAGCGAAGCACGCCACCCGAGACGAGGAGACAGACCGCCTCTGAGGATGGTGCAGGAGGAGTGAAGGTCGGAGACGGCGCCGAGAAGGGAGCTGGACAGATGGAGGCAGGTAAAGGGGACGTCCCTACCCCGAGCCGAGAAACCGCGTGCCTGCCCCAGCTCCCCGTCGCAGAGCCCGAAATTCCCCCTGCCGTGCCCGTCGCTGCATCGTCACCGCTCCAGACAAGGCCTCAAGCAGAAGCCGCGGCCGCGACCCCTGTGACGTCACGCGCCTCAACCCTGAGCGCGGCAAAGCAGGAAACACCACCGGCCTGGTCGCAAGGTCTAGTACCCCCGGGCGCCGCAGTACCAACAGCGCCCTCTACCTCCACTGAGCCACCGGCCTGGTCGCTGGGCCAAGTAACCCCGGGCGCCGCCGTCTTCACGGTGCCCTTTACGTTCAGGGTACCCCAGGCCTGGTCGCAAGGCCTGGCGAACCCTGGCGCCGCTTCCACCACCGCGCCCTCAACATCTAGAGTGCCGCACCTGGGTGAAGACTTGTTTGCCCAGCATACGTGCCCGGATGGGCAGCCCTTTATATGGCCACCGGAGTACTACCAACTGGAACTCCAAAAAGCAAGGCCCCTGTGCGAGCCCCTGATTCCGGCTCCGAAGCCCGTTAAGAGGACCCCGCTCCCGCTGGAAGAAGCGCAGTTCGAGTGGGACCCTACCGGAGGAGACCTCATGGGATTCACCCAAGAGACTCGGGCAGCCGCAGCTGAGCGTGCGGAGTGCTGCCGGCAGCAGTTAGAGGTCTTCGACCGGGAGCGAAGAGAGAGGCGGGTCCGAGAGCAGCGGCTGCAGATACAGAGCGCAGAGCAGAAGAGCCGGACCCGGAGGAACCCCCGTGCAGCTCATGGCCCCCGTGCCACCGGGACTGTGATTAAATTCCAACTGCAGCACGGTTGGGGTTTCATCAGGGATCACCACACCCCCGGCGACGTCTTCGTGACCAGGAGAGACGTCGAGTCCCATCTGCCGGAGGGACACAGAGGTCGTGACCTATATGTGGGGGACGAGGTCACGTTCACCCGGCACAAGTGTGCCAAAGGACCCTACGCCCTCCATGTACACCGGCTGACGGAGGAGGAGCTACGGTGTGAAGAGGAGCAAGAGGATCCGGACGGGTCTGAAGGAGGAGCAGGAGTACGCCGTCATTAAAGTACGGTAAAGAGACTGTACATAGTTACCCGTCAGGGTATAAGAACTGTTACTGCTGCTAGTTAAAATATAGTCCCCGTTGGGACCAGCAAATTGAACTGAAACCCGTGTGTCCCTATTCCCACTGACCGAGGACTGAGAGCGGTCATTCCTTTCCTAATACCTGGCCGAGGACTGAGAGCGGCCATATTTCCCCTTGTATATAGTTGCGCTTTTTAAGGCGCCCCCTACCGGTTTTATAGGAAACTGTTGTTTTTCTACAAGAGACTGTCGCACTTTACCCGGTCACAAGTGCACCGTGGCCGGAGGAACAAGAAAGTTTACAAGAATGTTTATTATGAAAAAGTTTTATGCTGATAATATATCTAATGTTTTATATGTTTATGTTGTTATGAAAAAATTGTATGTTTGTGGATGTTTTTATTCTTTTACAGCCCGAGGACGTGCTGTGATTTACCAGGGGGGAATGTAGCACCCTGAGGACTCAGCTGCTACAGGGGTATTACACCTCAAGCCAGAGGTGTGGTATTCCACTCCCGGGTAAGGATGGAGTGTGGAACTGAGCTCAGTTAGCTGCATACACTACATACATCCCATTTCCGGGGGACAGATCGACGGTACTCCCACCAGTTTATGTGCAGGTACGACAGTGTCTGTCCCTGGCTGGAGTGGGAGGGGGGTGGAACATCCCAGTAGTGTAGGGGCAGATAGGGGGAGCAGTCTGGGTAAGGCTAGGAGCTCATTGGGTGCTGGTCACCTGAGCTCACACATAGAGGGAGTATATAAGGTGGGCACCATCTTAGGACAGGGTCTTTTGTAGAGTGAGTCGGTCAGTCTTTTGTAGAGTCAGAGGAGCAGAGCAGAGAAGCTCAGCCAGAAGGGCTGACAGGGAGTTGTGGTTCCGGCTGGGCCCAGCTCCAAGGCCAAGTCTGAGAGAGAGAGAGGAGTCAGAAGGACCCAGAGAGAAGAAGAAGGAACCCCAAGACCCCAGAATACAAACAGCAGGGTGAAGGGTTGGCACCCAGGGTACCGGATCCCAAGCTGGTGGAGGCCACTAATCCTCAGCCAGAGACCGGAGGTCGTGGGCAGGATCTGCCACGACCCTCACTAAATCCACTAGGAAAGCATACCAAGTATAGGGTCAGGGAACCCAGAAGAGGTGTACCCACCAAGAGACCCGAGGGAGCCGGACATAAGTGGATCCCTGGTGGGAATGGCCAGAAGAGAGGGGAAGTCAGACAGGAGCTCAGGACCACGCTCCAGAATTGCTTGGGGGTTGGCCGAGTCCAGGACCTGGTGGACGCAGCACGGCTCGGGTGGTCGCTTCAGGCCAGAGTGACCATAAGAACACCCGTAAGTAAAAACCCCTAAACTGCACAGCCCGACTCTGAGTCTTCTTGCTTAGCTCTCCTGCACCTTCACAACCACCATCCTCTACATCTGACCCCCTGAGGCTATACCCCTCCCGTTGGGGGTTATACTACCACAGCTGCACACATACCAACAGCCTCAGCGGACCCTGCTGCAGCGGCGGCCTTTTGACCGCAAATCAATGGGTGGCGTAGTCGACACTAAGAACATTTAACAACATCTGTAAAGACTGCCACACACTGAGTTTGACACCCTGGGCACGGACCGGGTCGCCGCCACTCGGAGACTACAACCCCCATCTGATCCGGCTCCGGGTAATCCCCAAACAGCACTGGCCCAGGGGGCGCGTCATATGCAGGACAGGAGAAGTGGTACTGTGCAGTGTATATATGCAGGACAGGAGAAGTAGTACTGTGCAGTGTATATATACAGGACAGGAGAAGTAGTACTGTGCAGTGTGTGTATATACAGATACTTAGATTTGCACTCCACAGGCAGTATATATCTCATAACTGAGCAGCACTAAATCAAAGTAATCTGTCACCCCCTGGGAAGTTTTTAAGCTATTAATACGGGCATACAGGTGATAAGACTATTATAACCATTCTACCTGTATGCCCATATCTGTGTTCTTGTGGAGAAATCATCTTTTATTTCTTTATGGTAATGATTTCTTCCAGGTTCTGAGGTGTGCAATGCCTTGAAGAAAACGCTGCCTCTGGTCTTCATTTGTATACCACCCCCCTCCCATCAGGGTCACGGGGTCCTGCGCCTGCACCCTGCAAGTGATTATATGCACCTTTTCTGCCATTCAATGGGCAGAGTACACATCACAGGGCCCTGCGAGGAGGATGGGAGGGTGTGGTACGCAAATGAAGACCAGAGGCAGCGTTTTCTTCCAGGCATCCCATACCACAGAGCATGGAAGAAATCATTACCATAAAGAAATAAAAGGTGATTTCTCCCTAACAAGACCACAGATATGGGCGTACAGGTAGGACTATTCTAACCATTCTATCACCTGTATGCCCGTATTAACAGCTAAAAAAGGTCCCAAGGGTGACAGATTCCATTTAAGCAGTGGACTCTTTATTAGCCCTGTGTCAACATTTCAGTTACATAGCAGAGAAATGTTCTGTTATGGATCCAAAACATTGCCACATGGGCTAATAAAATGTCCTCCACTTTTTTCACAGTTAATCGGAGTGATGCACATATTATACATATATATATTATATATATAATTTTTTTTTGTAGCAAGGCTCTGCTTTTTTTTTGCGCCACTTAAAAAAATAAACAAGTTTGCAAGTTTGATTTTGCTGTAATCATACTAACCTGGAGAATAATGTTTAAAGGCAAATTTTACCATATCATGAATGCCTTAAAAACAAAACCCAGTGCACATTGGTGGGGTTGCATTTTTTTCACAGTTTCATCCCACTTGGAATTTTTTTTTCTGCTTTTCAACACATTGTATATTAGAAGGGAGGGCATCATTTAAAACTATAACCTTTCAAAGTTTTGGCTGAAAGCCCGGTGTGTGCGCAACCTCTCTTGTGTGCACTCACTGACAGGGGCGGGGATGCAGCCGCAGCGCGCACGCCTTCACGAGGGCCGCAGCGCTCACGCCCTCACAGGGGCCGCGGCGCGCACGCTCTGACAGGGGCTGCAGTGGCTCTTGTCAGTGCGTAGAAATGTGAGAGCGAGCGTCAGCGCACACACACAGAGCCTTCAGTGAGACTTTTAAAGAGCCGGCGGCCCACCGGGCATCTGCCCGCTTACTAACATTGCCAATCCTGACCTGGGTCCTATCCAAGTCGGCTGTGGCAGCACTACGTCCTCAGATGAGGACCCTGGGTCCAGCAGGTACCCTGACCAGCCTTGGAGGTGGAAGAAACCACCTTCATCTACCGCTTGGGACGCCTTCATGAAGGAGCGGAGGGAGGCCCAGAAGAAGTGAGCAATTCCATGAAAAGGTCTGTTGACCTTCCAGTTTCTTTAAAAATAAGACCCACTGGTGGTGGTTCTTACCTGGGACTGTTTCTCAATGAGGGCGGACCGCCCTATGTTGACCTAAGGTCCAAAAGAAATGAGAGGACTGTTTCCTTACCTCCCAGGCCAAGGAGGCCACAAGCAGCACTAAGTTGTGTGCCTATGTGAGCTGCTCTCTTTTATTTTCATTTTTGTTGCACCTGTTGTGCCTCTTTCTGCTGGAATTTGCAACACTGAGGCACACCTAGAGGATGGATATCCTCTGCTACTAAGAGACTTGCGGCCTAGTGGGAAGAACCAGTGACCCCCCGCTAGGGCCAGGAAGAAAGAGACTCATGGGGTGTTCCCTGTGACCGTGTGCCTCAGGATGCAGCCCTTAAACGAGATTGATGGCTATTGGTGTGTTGACCTGTCTTGATAATATGGACATGGACACTGTGTTTCCGGGGTCCTTACCAAGAAGGACCGGTACTCTTGAAAGTTGTTGAACATTATGACAATGAACTGTCTTAATTGCTGTTCCGGGGCCCTTAATCGAGAAGGGCCCGTCTCCACACAAGAAGAAGACTTCGGAACCAGTCTTGTTCTAAAATATTTTAGTAATGTGATATGATGTTATAAGTGTTAATATGTGATTGGTTGCCTAGTATGGTCGGGGACGACCATCATTAAAGTGTGGGGGAATGTAGCAGTGGGGAAGGACGTAGCTTCCCTATGGCACTAAAAGAGTTAAAAGAGTATGTTCCCGGTAGTTAGATCGCTCTGGGCTACAGTTAGGTCCAGTTAAGGGATTAGCTGTGATAATGCAGCCCACTAGAGTAAAGGGGAACCCAGTGCTTTGGTTAGGCATAAGATGTGAGTAAATGCCTTAGTGATAATATGTTTCCTTGTGGGCTGTAGTATTGGTAACCAGCCACAAGATGCCATTGTCCCAGGTGCAGTTGATAGGTTAAGTCTGCAAGTAGGATTGCAGACATGTATGACAGTGAAGGGGGTTAGTTGTGTAAGAGGACAGCCCATAGTGGGTGGGCACTTTAGGAAACCTGTGGTGAGTTTCCAAAAACAGTCAGTGAGAGTTTGGACTGGGAACAGTACGGCAGCCTGAGTATAGTGGCTTCTAGGGCAGACATGAGCCCCATACCCCAGACAGTAGGATCACCAGAGCGAAGATTCCCTACACAAGAGTCCCCTTAGCCGGCCGGAGAAACTCAACTGAGGTATTGAGGACCTGGGGCACATTCTGTCTGCAGGCTGCAGAAGAAGCTAGGACTCAAGGCTAGGATGTGGGGAGAACTAGGATCCAGATATACTGTCACTGGTGAGGAAGATTCTCTAGGGCTAGAGAATACAGCAACAGAGATGCTTCACTTAAAGAGGGAACCAGTGCTGAAGTTGTATTCAGTACCTGTGGGAAAGATGGGCCTTATCCATTATATCTGCCTGTAAATATTGTACATATTCCTCTTCTCCAAGTAAAGTCCCAGTTATGGTTAAGAACCTCGTGTCCTCTGAATTTATTGCTGCCCTGGTCCCAGAACACAAATGCCTGGAGTCAGATGCGACCACCTGGTCTGAAGTAAGTGGGAAGCACCACATACACCACAGCACATCAGAGAGGGGACACACATTGTCTATAGGGTGCCAGAGCGAGCAGGGGCCAAAGCTCGCCCATGACTACCTCGCTGGGGCACCTTACATTACATTCTGCAATATTTTTGATAAACCCACAGAAGTAGGAAAAAGGAGGAAAACCTTTCTCAGGCTGCGAGCGGTGACATCAGTAAGGTTAAAACAGTTCACAGCTGGCCGGCTCACACAGAGGTTACTGTGAGGATCGTCGCCTGTGACTTGCAGTAACCTTAATGATGTGGGACCTCCTTATTATGGATTTACGGTGGACACCTGTGGATTACTTTTATTTTTATGATATTAATTGGGTAAATGAGGGTAACTATCGTGGAGTGATTCTTACAAATAAAGGACTTTTCTCTGTGTGTGTGTTTATTACTTTTGACTACGGGGCTAATAATGGGGGTGTCTGACAGACACCTCTCCATTATTAACCCCGAGGCTTGATGCCAGCAGACATTACACAGCTGACATCAACCCCAAAACCATTACTGCGTTTGCCAACACACCGGGGCAAGCAAGAAGAGCTGAGGCTAAGCGCCAGAATTGGCACATCTAATGGATGCACCATTTCTGGGATGGCTGAGGGCTGGTGTTATTAGTCTGGGAGGGGGCCAACATCCTTCCAAACCTATTAAGATCAGCCCACAGCTGTCTGTTTAGCCTTTGCTGGTTATTAAAAACAGGGTGGGCCCCACGTCATTTTTTTGGGGTCCTTCCTTTTTAATAAACAGTAAAGGCTCAGCAGACAGCTGTGAGCTGTTATTAATAGGCTGGGAACCTTTATGGATATTGGCCCCTTCCCGTAATAACACCACCCCCTAGCTGTCTGCTTTCTTTCAGCTGGTTGTATAAATAAGGGGGAACCCATGTCAGTTTTTTAATTTATTTATTTAATGCAAGCTATTCCCAGACAGTGGTGCTGACTACAACTGTCATCAGCGTTGCCTGGTCTCGCTGATCACATGAATACAATGGGTGTGCGTGTGTATTTGTGGTCCTTAAAAAAACAGACCACATACGGACATAAAAAATGGATGTGTGAAAAAGTCCTTATAAATACACACACACATACACTTATACTTACAAACACAAATATACACAAACATTCACACACCTATACACACACACACACACACGTACACGTACACATACTGTATATACACATACATTTTGTAAACAAAAATAAGGGCCATCACACATGTTAGTATACGTGTAATATGCAAGTTCACATACATTATTACATGAATACATCATTAGAACCACTATTAGTACATGAAATAACCTTCAGAACCACCATCTGTACATGATTACAGCACAAGAACCACTATCAGCACATGAAACATCACCTGAACCATCATCAGTACATGAATATTTCACGAGAACCACTATCAGTATATGAATACAAGACCAGAACCACCATAAGTACATGTATACATCAGAACCACTATCATCTGCTTCGGCTTGGCAGGACTTCCCTATGGCCGCTGCCCTCTGCTCCACTCCACGCCGGGTTTTACAAGTGCCCAGCATGCTATCATGTGACCAGCTGCCTTGGCCTATATAAGGCCCATCAAGACACACACCTATGTCTTGGTATTAAAGGTATGTGCCCCCTATCAGGATATAGCAGAGTTTTGGAAGCAGTGTATATTCGCGCGTCTAAAATGCTGCGTGGTAATCACGCAGTTAAATCCGCATGTGTTCATTGAACCAAGCAGATTTAACGCTTCCAGTGCATTCTATTGTGGAAATTCCTATTGCGGAGACTAGCGTCTCTGCAACAGAAATTGTCATGCTGCGGCTCGTAAACCCGCGCCGCGAATGAGTTTACGCAGTGTCAAATAGAAGCACAGTGGGCATGAGATTTCTATAAATCCCATCCACTGTGTTTCTAATGTAGAATGCAGCGTTTTGGACGTAGCGCAGGTGAGCTGCATCCAAAACGCTGCTATTCCTGATTATAGGCATGTACCCTAAGACTTCGTTCTGTTTGCCTTTGTGTGCACTACTACCTACTTAGTCGCCAGTGCTTGAAATTCCCTGCTCCATTCCTGCTTTTCTGCCTGTGGTCTCCAGTGCTTCTAATGCCTGCTCCATACCTGTTTCCTGGTGTCCAGTCTGCCTGTGGTCTCCAGTGCTTCTAGTCCTTGGTTCCCACAGGCCTTACCTGCCTGCTGAACTGATGCCTGTAGGCCCGCATGCCAACCAGTACCTGAGCTTAGAGGATCCATCTCACAAGGCAAGAATAACACAGTACATGAATACAGCACAAGAACCACCACCAGTAGAGGGATACAACAATCAGAACCACTATGTAACGTCTGTCTAAGACTACAGGCTCATAAAGGCTACCTCAGACAGACTTGGCACAAGCCACTCCGACTGGCAGACACCATAGAAACCAAACACCATTTAACCCCTATACAGGGATCTGGATTTACAATGAGGTCCAGTGGATTGCTAGCACGCTAGGGCTGCTGTCTGGAGTTGCGAACCGAAGGCAAGAATGGTTGCCCAGCAGGGTCAAAGCTGAAAATTTGCATAACGGACAAAATTATGATCCGTAAGAACAGTCAGAAAACATAAGCCTAGGTCAAAACAAGGAGTAATTGAAACAAGAAGGTGACAAGACTGAACCAGAAAAGAACAAGAATATATCTGGCATCTTCCAGCAGTAAGAAGCTGGAAGCTAAAGTATAGTGTGGTGCTCTCCAATTGGCTAGAGCAGGGAGCAGAAAACAGCACACACATCCATACTGCCAGACTGGATGGTACTAAAGGTCCAAGCCACTCAAATCTAAGTGGCTGGAGAGAACCTGTGCCATCCAGAGCTTCTGGTTCCAACATCTCTTCTATCACCAGTGCCGCCCGCAAAATAAATATGGTGGCACCTGGCGACAGAAGCTACTGAAGATATTGCAAGAGCAGGTCCAGCTGGAGATTTGACACACTATCAGTACATGGATACAGCACCAGAACCACCATCAGTAGATGTTTGCAGCACAAGAACCATCATTAGTAAATTTATACAACACCAGAATCAACATCAGTACATGGATAAAGAACCAAAATCATCATTATTATATGAATACAGCATCATAACCATCATCAGTATATGATTACAGCACCAGAGCCAATATTAGTAGATGTCTACTGTACCAGAACCACAATCAGTACATGAATACAGCACCACAACTATCATCAGTACATAACTACAGCACAAAGCTTAGAACAGTGATCAATTGTCATGTCAGGTCAAACCCAACGATATACATGTGTATAGCATGAACCTACAACTCCCAGTATAACCTTAATAATGGTAAGGAGATGCTGGAAGTTATCAGCCATCTTCAGACTGCAGACCATACCGGAATGACAGTACTGGTTAGACGTAGTACTAGTCAGTATCACAAATTAATATTCACAGCCAGGTACCTTACAGGTGACTTCTTCTCTGGTTGGAGTTGTTTTCTTTTTTTTCTTCTCTGTCTTGTCCAAACGCCATGATGGCTTTTAACATCCACAACCCATCACTGTCTTCTGCAGCACATCTCAAAATTGTGAACTTAAAAATAAAAGTGTCATTATGGTGCCCCTTAAATAAAAATATTGGCTTATGCTGTGTCTCTCAATAAATAACTGTCTCTAACTGTGTTTCCTGCACAGAATATGACCACCACACTGTCCATTAAAATATATTGCCTCCAAACTGTCCTCTCCTAGAAACATTCCATCAACACTGCCCTCAGTTATAAACAATGACATCCATACTGTCCTCCCTTATGAACATATGGCCTCTATGCGATCCTCCCTTATAAATATGGCCTCCATAGTGACGACACTCCTTAAAGTCCTCCCAAAAAGACACATATGCATGTTTTTATTAATATCTAACATGAAATCAGAATAAACCTTTCCCATTTTATGTCAATTAGGGTTATCATAATTTTTAATATTTGCCAAATTCCAGAATAATGAGAGAGAGAGAATGTTTTAAGGCATTTTTATTACTTACCGCAAAGTCAAAAGTTTACATACACTTAGATTACTATGCCTTTAAATTATTCTGGACTGCTCATATGATGATGCTATGATCTGCAACAAATACTATGGAAAGAAAGGGGAAAGCTTTCCCTACAGTAAGACTAAGCTGAATCCCTATGATGTAGCAGGCTGCCTGTTCCTTGAGAACAGACCCGCCTTAGTCCTGGGCTAGTCTGAAGAAGACGTATAGCATAAAGGAAGGGGTCCCTAAAAGAACTAAGGACTGGAACAAAAATGGGACACCTCCTGAACAGAGAAGGTTGTTGCAGAACACAAAAAGATAAACTGACAAAAAGGTACTAGAGGTCCCAGAAGGACCAAGCAAACTGACAGAGATAGGCACAGAAGCACCTGGCTAGCAAAACAGTCAAACAACACTGAAGTCCAGCACAGCCAAAAAGGAGGAGCTGGAATATATAGGCAGATGGTCACGTGACCGCAAAACACAAGATGGAAAAAACAAACAGGAGGGTTCTAACAGTACCCCCTCTTTTATGAGGATCCTCTGGATCCTCCAGGCCAAGGCCTATCCGGAAACCTCTTGTGGAAAGCTCTAACAAGTCTAGGAGCAGAGACATCCGCCCTTACCCAGGAGTTATCTTTGGGACCGAAACCCTTCCAGGAGACAAAATACTGTACTCTCCCTCTATGCCATCTAGAATTCAAGATACGAGAAATTTCATATTCGCCGTCTTCCACCACAGGAGGAACTGTAACAGTGGCATCCCTATCTGATACATCAGCCTTTTTCAACAAGGAAACATGAAACACAGGATTAATCTTCCAAGAAGTAGGGACATCCAACCTAACCGCAGACGGGTTAACAACCTGAAGCACTTTAAATGGACCCACAAACTTAGGACCCAGTTTTTTAGAGGGAATCCTCAACAGCAAGTTCCTTGAGGACAACCAAACTATGTCACCCACAGTAAACAAAACCTCCTTAAGTTTCGTGTCAAAATACTTCTTGGACTTCTTGTTAGCCTCTTGAAGGTTGCAATGAACATTAGTCCAAACTCTCTCCAAATCACCTGAAAAATTCTCCTCCTCTGGCACCGCCAACCCCAATTTGGAGAACGAACCAAAAGACGGATGTCTCCCAGTACAACAAAAAAAGGAGAACACCCAGCTGAGGAGGATGTATGATTGCTAAGAGCAAATTCTGCGAGAGGCAGAAACTCAGACCACAACTCTTGATTGTCCACCACAAAACAACGTAAAAACTGTTCTACATCCTGTTTTTTTCTTTCAGTCTGTCCATTAGACTCAGGATGATACCCAGATGAAAATGACAAATGGACTCCCAACCTGTCACAAAAAGCACGCCAAAAGCGAGCCGCAAACTGAGTTCCTCTATCAGAAACAATATCCGTGGGAACGGCATGAAGCTTGACAATCTCCTTAACAAACGCCTTAGCGAGTGTCTTGGCGCAGGGCAACTTAATGAATGGAACCAAATGACACATCTTACTAAAACGGTCAATGACCACCCAGATGACAGTAAAACCCTCGGATACAGGCAGATCAGTAATAAAATCCATTGTGAGATGCGTCCAAGGCGCACTAGGAACCTCCAGAGGGCAAAGCAACCCCGCAGCAGGAGTATGTGAAACCTTTGACCTAGCACACACAGTACATTGACGCACCCACTTGATGAGTTCCTTCTGCCATCCAGGCCACCAAAAACTGCGACTGATAAGTCTCTTAGTCTCAAAGATTCCAGGATGACCTGCCAACTGAGACTCATGACACTCCACAAACAAATCTCTCCTAAAGGTTCTAGGCACCAACAACCTCCCATGGGGAGTGTTAGATGGAGCATCATCTTCAGCTTTCAGAATCCCATTCTCCAAAATGGAGTCCAATGCCGCCACCACAACTCCTTTCTGTAAAATGCTCTCCTCCTCCTCAGCACCGACCGTAGGAGAGATGCTGCGAGATAAAGGATCGGCTTTAACATTCTTAGTACCAGGGATATAGGTAACAGAAAGATGAAACTGAGAAAAAAAAAGTGCCCACCTAGCTTGATGGGCATTCAAGTGCTTGGCAGCATCCAGATAGATCAAATTCTTATGATCTGTGAAAACCTGAATAGGAAATCTAGCGCATTCCAAAAAATGACGCCAATGTTCAAATGCAAGTTTAATGGCCAGCAACTCCCGATTAACAACATCATAATTCAGTTCGGTTTCCGAAAATTTTTTCGAAAAGAAGGCACAAGGGTGTACTCAATCCTTGTTCTCCTGAGACAAAACTGCTCCGACCCCCACAGACGAAGCATTGACCTCGACCAAAAAAGGCTTGGTCTCATCAGGCTGCATAAGGATAGGGGCAGAACTGAACCTCTCTTTGAGATACTCAAATGCTTCAATGGCCTCAGTAGTTCACTGGACCGTATTCGCACCTTTCCTGGTGAGATCGATTAGAGGCTTAACAATTACAGAAAAATTCTTAATGAATTTCCTGTAATAATTGGCAAAACCCAAAAATCTCTGTATAGATTTCAAACCAATAGGCCTAGGACATTCCTGCACAGCCTGAACCTTCATGGGGTCCATCTCAAAGCCCTCGCTGGAGACAATGTAGCCCAAAAAACTAATTTTCTGCACAGCGAACTCACATTTGTCCAGCTTAGCAAAGAGTGAATTATCACTCAATAACTGCAAAACTTCACATACACTCTGCCAATGGGACTCCAGATCTGGCGAATAAATCAAAATGTCATCTAAATACACAACCACATTCTTACCAATCAAAGGTCTCAGGATGTCATTAATAAGGTTCTGAAAAAATGCAGGAGCATTGGTAAGACAAAAAGACATCACCAGATTCTCAAAATGACCTACCGGAGTGTTAAAAGCGGTTTTCCATTCATCACCCTCCTTCACTCGTAACAAATTGTATGCCCCCCGGAGATCAATTTTAGAGAACCACTTGGCCCCCACTAACTGGTTAAACAAGTCAGGATTTAACGGCAATGGGTAGGAATTGCGTACGGTAATCTTACTTATTCATTTCACGAAAATCCAGACATGGACGTAAACTCCCGTCCTTTTTTTTAACAAAGAAAAATCCCACTGCCACAGGCGACTTAGAAGGTCTAATGTGACCAGCAGCCAGGCTAGTCTGTATGTACTCATCCAAGGCCTTTCTTTCAGGGATAGTCAGATTAAGCAAGCGACTCTTGGGAAGAGTAGCTCCCGGAACAAACTCAATGGCGCAATCATAATCCCTATGAGGAGGTAAAACTTGCGACTCCTCCTCCGTAAAAACCCTCCAAAAATCTTGAATAGGTACAGGTAATTCCCCTTTTTCCACAGCCACAATGCGACCATTACAACATTTATCATAGCATTTCGGACTCCAAGATTTTATCATATTAGTAGACCAGTCCAGCAAAGGATTGTGCAGTTTTAACCAAGGCAATCCTAGAATGACCAGAGAGGGTAAATTATTTAATACAACCAAGTCCAAAATTTCTTGGTGAAGTCCATTGATAGTGAGGGGAAATGCAGCAACCTAGTAAGTAATACATTTCAAGGGAGTGTTATCAATTGCAATCACAGAAATAGGTGATGACAAAGGTTTGGATTTCAATTTAAGTTTTTCCAAAAACCCTTTATCAATCACATTAAGTGTTGAACTACAATCCACAAATACCTGAAATTCAATCAAATTTTCCTGCAAAGTAGTACTCCCTGAAAGAAATACTCCTGCAGAGCGTAAACAAGTTATACGAGCGTACCTGACCTTTTTTTTTCTTTACTTAAACGAAGATCACAATACTTAATCAAATGGTCAGCTTTATCACAATAAAGACACAATCCCTCGGTGAACTTCCGGTCTCTTTCCTCAGAGCGGAGCGACATCGCCCCAACCTCCATCGGTTCTACGCCGTCTGAGCAGATTTTCTGGGGACTAGGACCTGGCATTACAGGAGTCTTTACCTCATTCTGCCTAGATCTCAGCCTCCTATCCACACGAACAGCTAATTGCATGGCATCCTGCAGAGTCTCAGGTGCAGGGAATGCAATTAGCAAATCCTTAACCCTTTCACTCAGACCAGCAAGAAATAGAAATTTCAGAGCAGGATCATTCCATTTGACTTCTGAAGCCCATCTTCTAAAGTGTGTGCAATAATTTTCAACATCACCTGACGCCTGATTCAAACGCCTGAGTTCAGCCTCAGCAGATGAGATTCGATCAGGATCGTCATATAATAGACCCAGAGCAGAAAAAAATTCTTCTACCGACCTTAAGCATGGATCATTAGGTTGGAGAGAAAAGGCCCACCCTTGTGGTTCATTGCGCAAAAGTGACATAATAAAACCAATGCACTGTGATTCATTCCCAGAGGACCTTGGTCTCAAACGAAAATATAACAAACAAGCATTTTTAAAGGAAAAAAAATCTTGCTGTTTACCATAAAAAACATCAGACAGTCCTACCTTGGGTTCCACAAAATGCGCTCCAGAACAACTACTCACGTGTTGCTGGAGCTCGGCCACCTCCAGAGTCAACCCCTGCAAGCGTTGAGCCAAATCCTGGACGGAAGCCATACTGATCCCCGAATTTCTTTCCATTTAGTTTTTTTTGCCTGGACTTACTGTTATGATCTGCAACAAGTACTAAGGAAAGAAAGGGGAAAGCTTTCCCTACAGTAAGACTAAGCTGAATCCCTACAATGTAGCGGACTGCCTGTTTCTTGCGAACAGACCAGCCTTAGTCCTCGGCTAGTCTGAACGAAGACCTATAGCATAAAGGAAGGGGTCCCTAAAAGAACTAAGGACTGGAACAAAAATGGGACACCTCCTGAACAGAGAAGATTGTTGCAGAACACAAAAAGATAAACTGACAAAAAGGTACTAGAGGTCCCAGAAGGACCAAGCAAACGTGACCGCAAAACACAAGATGGAAAAAACAAACAGGAGGGTTCTAACAGATGTCATGTGTTTGGAAGCATCTGATTTTTTTGGCAACATCTGAGTTAATTAGAGACACACCTGTGGATGTATTTTAATGCACACCTGAAACACACTGCTTCTTTAGTGAAAAGAGTACAGTATTAACATGGGCTGAAAGGCCACTCTGCCAGGAAGAATCCATTACTCCAAAAGAAACATAAAAAAGCCAGATTAATGTTTGCAAATGCACACAGGAACAAATAATAATGTTTGCAAATGCACACAGGAACAAAGACCATATTTTTCGGAGACATGTCCTGTGGTCTGATGAAACTAAAATTGAACTTTTTGGGCATAATGACCATCGTTACATTTGGAGGAAAAAGGGAGAAGCTTGGAACACCATCCCAACTGTGAAACACGGGGGGTGGCAGCATCATGTTGTGGGGTTGTTTTGCTGTCCTTGCTGCCTCTGATTTCCAGGCCCCTCCATCACTACTCCCACGTATATATATCCCTATCATGTAGTACATCATTCTTTTCATGCACATATAGCCCCATCCTTCAGTTCATCACTCCTGTCAGCTCCTGTATATACAGTACATCACTCCTCTCAGGGCCCTCTATATACAGCCTGCAGTACATCACTGCCCTCATCTCCTCTGCATACATCCTCCTCCTGCAGTACATCACTCCTCTCAGTCCCTCTATACACATCCCCATCCTGCAATATATCACTCCATTTACCTCACTATATACATCCCCTCCTACACTATATCACTCTTCTTAGGCCCTCTGCATACAGCCTCCTTTTGCAGTACATCACTCCTCTGAACCCCTCAATACACAGCACCCTCCTGCACTATATCACTCCTCTCAGCGCCTTTATATACAGCCTCCTCTACTGTAGTCTGGTGGCTGGAGCCTTGTGCGATTCCACAGGTTGCACATAGTTAAAGGGAACCTGCTACGTCCTAGTTGCCCTCTAGACTGCCCCCATAGCATTGTTAGTGATGCAACGGGTAACATAGCGTGTCATAGCGCATGCGCAGTGAAGCTGACCTCACTGCGCATGCGCGGGGAATAGAGCGTCATAGCGCATGCGCAGTGCAGCTGCGAACTACACAGCTTCACTGCACCTGCGCTATGACGCACTATGTTCCCCGCACATGCGCAGTGAAGCTGGTAATCACACAGCCTCACTGTGCAGGCGGCCGGACATATACAAGTGCGCCTGCGCCGCACAATATCAGCGCTTGCCGGGAGCAGGATTCAAATACATGGGCGGCGGCAGCAGTGAGTGAATGCTGCGCCTGCCCATGACTGAATATGACAAGCACGCCCCTATGACTGAAAATGCAGGTAGGATCTAAGTATATTAAACGTTATAAAATCATTATAGCTGCACCAATTTTCATGAAAACAGCTTGTTAGTGATGCACATTGCATCACTAACAACGCTATGGGGGCAGTGATGATAGTAACTAGGACGTGACAGGTTCCCTTTAAAAACAGACAACACACAGACAGCCATTTGTGCTGTCAGTGATATTTCCTTCGGTCTTCGAAAAACAAGGACACGTGAGCAACATAGACAATAATAGGTACATGTTCTATCTGTAAAATATGCAAATTGTCTCTTCATAGAGGAAGAGAACTATAGTGCCACCTATTGGATGTAGCAATCTTAAAAGTCAATATTCTCTGTGAACTTTGCACTGACGAGGGCCAATAGCCCGAAACACAGTGTCTGCAAATTGAGATTCTGATTTGACTTTTATCCTAAGTCATGTGGCAAGGCTCGTTAAAGGGTCGATTGTGACTTGGAGCATTGCTACTTCCAATAAGTGGCGCTATAGAGTTCAAGCCCTCTTTCTCTCTGAAGAGGCAATTTGCATATTAAATATCCTCTGTGAAGAGACAATTGCATACTTAATTTCCCAGAGGAGTATTGCATGGCCTAGATGTCTCCTTTCATCGGCTTGGCGCTCTAAAGCATCCACACTTCTGGGAAGGATTTCTACAAGATTTTGGAGATGTCTGTGAGATATTTTGCCCCTTCATCCAGAAGAGCATTTGTGAGGTCAGACACTGATTTTGGGGAGAGGCTTGTTCACAATCTCCTTTCTAGCTCTTCTCAAAGGTGTTGGATGGGACTGATATATGGGCTCTGTAAGGCCGGTCATGTTCATCCACCAAACTCACCCAATCATGTCTTTATGGACATTGTGCACTGGGCACAGTCATAGGGAACCAAAAAGGGCTTTCCCCAAACTGTTCCCACAAAGACAGAAGCTATAATTGTCAAAAACCAGGGGAGGAGTCCTGAGGAGATAATTTGCATATTCCCACTGCATTTTGGGGTAAGTGAAGAGTCTCCGCGAGCTCAAAGAACACTGGATTTTGGCTGTTGGAGCTGAAAAGAGGACATCGGTAAACCAGGGGAGGAGTCCTGAGGAGATAATTTGCATATTCCCACTGCATTTTGGGGTAAGTGAAGAAAGAGTCTCCGCGAGCTCAAAGAACACTGGATTTTGGCTGTTGGAGCTGAAAAGAGGACATCGGTAAACCGCGCGCCCACTGGCGCGCGCATTTTTAAGCTTTTTTTTTAAGCTTTTTTCACTGTTTTCAGAACACTAACAATAAGAACATGGAAGAGTCCAGGAGCCATTTGGTGAGCTGCATATCCTGCTACATGTTCACAGACTTGCCAGTGGAAAAGCCAAACTTCACATGCCAGAAATGCAAGCTTGTGTCCCTGTTGGAGGAAAAGTTGCGAAATCTAGAAGAGAGGTTAACTACCTTGAAAATCATTAAGGAAGGTGAAGAGTTCTTAGACAGAGCAGAATTATCTCTTCATGATTCAGAAAGAGAAGAAATTCGAACTGCACCTGATGAAACAGAGGAATGGAAGCATGTGATCCACAGAAGCTGGAGGATCGAGAGGCAGTCAGCACCCATACTGCTCAGGAACCAGTACCAGGCGCTCACGCAGGAGAACCATGAAGAAATACAGCAAAATAAGACTTTGCCAGCAATGAATAACCTTGTAAGCCCTCAGAATCCTCCTGGATGGAGAAAGAAGAATGTTGTGAAGAAAAAACGGAGAGTGGTGGTCATGGGGGATTCCCTGTTAAGAGGAACAGAGGCCGCTATCTGCAGACCAGACATAACCTCAAGAGAAATGTGCTGTCTTCCAGGAGCAAAAATTAAAGATGTGTCTGACAGGATATCAAGACTCTTCAGACCTACAGATCACTACCCATTCCTGCTAATACATGTGGGGACAAATGACACCGCAAGAAAGGACCTGGTAACCATCTGCAGTGACTTTGAAGACTTAGGCAAGAAAGTGAAAGAATTGGGAGCGCAGGTGGTCTTCTCATCCATCCTCCCAGTGGATGGCCATGGAACAATGAGGTGGAATAAGATTCTACAGGTGAACAACTGGCTACGTCGATGGTGCCGTCAACAAGGATTTGGATTTCTGGATCACGGAATGAATTACCTATACGATGGACTACTTGCTAGAGATGGGGTGCACCTTACGAAGACTGGAAAACATGTATTTGGAAGTCGCCTTGCTACACTCATCAGGAGAGCTTTAAACTAGAACAATGTGGGAAGGGAAGCAAAAGGCCAGAAAAAGCCATACAGCTGACAAATACTATTGAGATCTCTGCTACTGGAAGTGGAAAGGAAGAACAAAGACAAAACAATTTAAATAATAAAAATATGGGAGGAAGAGAAACCAATCACAAACTAAAATGTTTTTATACAAATGCACAAAGCATGGGCAACAAACAAGGAGAATTGGAACTACTAATGCAGGAAAAGGAATATGATGTCATTGGAATCACTGAAACTTGGTGGGACGATACACATGATTGGAATAAAAGGCTAAAAGGATACAACTTATTTGCAAGAAACAGACTTGATAAACGAGGAGGAGGTGTTGCATTGTATGTTAGAAAAGCGTATATCTGCACAGAGATTGAAGCTTCAGAGACTGGGAGTTCTGTGGAAACTGTTTGGGTAAGAATACAAGGAGAGAACAACGGAAAGGACACCATTGTAGGCATTTACTACAGGCCACCTGGGCAAGCTGAAGATATGGATGAACTCTTTATGTATCAAATGACCAAGTTCTCCAAAAAATATGACGTAGTGGTCATGGGAGATTTCAACTATCCAGACATTTGTTGGGAATCTCTCTCAAGTAAAACTAACAGGTCAAGCAAATTCTTATCCTCTCTTGCTGACAACTTTATCTTCCAAAAGGTAGGGGAGAAAACAAGGGGATCTGCTACTTTGGATCTAATCCTTATAAACAGGGAGGAAATGGTTGAGGAGGTAAAGGTGGCTGGGACCCTAGGAGGCAGCGATCATGCTATTATAGAATTTTGGATAACTAGAGGAGGAAGACATGTGAAGACTCAAACTTCAAGGTTAGATTTTAGAAAGGCAGATTTTAAGAGACTCAGAAAGAGAATAGGAGGGATCCAATGGCTGGATGTCCTTAAGGACAAAAATGTCCAGGAAGGATGGGAAATTTTTAAAAATGAAATTCTCAAAGCACAATCGTTAACAATCCCGAAAAGTAGGAAGAATGGGAAGCATTTAAGGAAACCAGGATGGATGAACACAGAACTTAAACACATGCTAAAAAGAAAGAAAGAAATGTTTATTAAATGGAAAGAGGGAGGCATATCTAAAGAAGATTATAATGCAGTCTGCAGATCCTGCAGGGCACGTATCAGGTTAGCTAAAGCTGACAATGAATTAAGGCTTGCAAGAGATGTCAAAAGCAATAAAAAAGGATTTTGGGGGTATGTCAAAAGTAAAAGAAAAGTCAAAGATGCTATAGGATTTTTACAGGATGAAAATGGAGAAATGGTAAGAGAGGATGTTGAGAAGGCCGAACTTTTTAATTCCTATTTTGCATCTGTTTTCTCTCAGAAAGAAAATGTAACATCAACTGATCTTCACTGTCCTTTTAAAGGAATAGAGGAATCCAAGTTATCTGTAAACAGAAAGATTGTGAGGGAATATTTAGCTAACATAAATGAGTTCAAGTCTCCAGGTCCAGATGAATTACACCCCAGAGTACTGAAGGAGATCGTAGAAGAAATTTTAGAACCACTCTCCATAATCTTTGAAAATTCTTGGAGAACAGGAGAAGTCCCAGAAGACTGGAGAAGAGCAAATGTTGTTCCTATCTTCAAAAAGGGGAAGAAGGTGGACCCAGGGAACTATAGGCCGGTGAGTCTGACTTCTATACCAGGAAAGATCTTTGAACAAATTATTAAACAACATGTATGTAAGTACATGGATAAGAATGAAGTGATTAACCAGAGTCAGCATGGGTTTGTAACTAACAAGTCATGTCAGACTAACTTAATTTCCTTCTATGACAGAATCACTGACTGGGTGGATCAGGGAAATGCTGTAGATATAGTATATCTTGACTTCAGCAAAGCATTTGACAAAGTATCTCACACCATCCTTATTGAAAAAATGACCAAGTATGCAATGGACCAGGCAACTGTTAGGTGGATTCATAACTGGCTTAGTGATCGGACTCAAAGGGTGGTTGTAAATGGCTTCACATCCAGCTGGATGAATGTCTCAAGTGGGGTACCACAGGGCTCCGTCCTGGGACCTGTATTGTTCAACATCTTTATCAATGATTTAGATGAAGGAATTGAGGGTAAACTGATTAAATTTGCTGATGACACAAAGATAGGAGGGATAGCTAATACTAGGGAAGAGAGAGAGAGGATTCAAAAAGACCTAAATAAACTGGAGCAGTGGGCAGCAACCAACAGAATGGTTTTTAACAGGGAAAAATGCAAAGTACTACATCTGGGCAATAAAAATGAAAAAAGCATATACAGAATGGGAGGAATAGAGCTAAGCAACAGTACATGTGAAAAAGACTTAGGTATACTAATAGATCATAGACTGAACATGAGTCAACAGTGTGATGCAGCAGCAAAAAAGGCAAATACAATTCTGGGATGTATTAACAGAAGCATACAGTCTAGATCACGTGAAGTCATTATCGGTCTTTACTCCTCTTTGGTCAGACCTCATCTGGAATACTGTGTACAGTTTTGGGCACCACATTTTAAAAAAGACATAGACAAACTGGAGCAAGTTCAGAGAAGAGCGACCAGAATGGTGACTGGTCTGCAAACCATGTCCTATGAGGAACGGTTGCAGGATTTGGGAATGTTTAGCTTGCAAAAAAGAAGACTGAGAGGAGACTTAATAGCTGTCTACAAATATGTCAAGGGCTGTCACATTGTAGAAGGATCATCTTTATTCTCATTTGCACAAGGAAAGACTAGAAGCAATGGGATGAAACTAAATGGGAGGAGACACAGATTAGATATTAGAAAAAACTTTTTGACAGTTAGGGTGATTAATGAGTGGAACAGGCTGCCACGAGAGGTGGTGAGTTCCCCTTCAATGGACGTCTTCAAACAGAGGCTGGACAGACATCTGTCTGAGATGATCTAGTGAATCCTGCTTTGAGCAGGGGGTTGGACCAGATGACCCAGGAGGTCCCTTCCAACTCTACCATTCTATGATTCTATGATTCTATGAAAATGTCTTAAGCTGAAGGACTAAGATTTCCCTTCACTGGAACTAAGGGACCAAAACTTGAACTGTTAGGGTATGTGCACACGATGCAGAAATGAAGCAGAAAATTTCTGCATCATTTCTGCATCTCCCTGGCAGAAAAAACGCATGCAGATTGTGCATGCGTTTTTCCTGCAGAATACATGCGGATCCACATGCAGATTCACATGCGTTTCCGCATGCAGATTGACAAGCGCTTTCCAGGCGATTTTAGCATCACCTGGAAAGTGCTTGATAACTAGGTCACACTATATAAATCCATGCAAACAGCATGGATTTATACAGTGTGAACCGAGAGAGTGTATATACTTACCTCTGATGGCCCGCGCTGTCCTGCTCACTCCGTTCTCCCGGCTGCCGGCAACTTTGAATTGAAAGACCTGCCGACGTCAGCGTCACGTGACCCGTCACATGACTCTGACGTCACCGCAGGTCCTACAACTCACTGCAAGTGCCGGGAACCAAGCGGGAGCGCTGCGCGGGCCGACAGAAGGTAAGAATACATTTATTTTTTATTTTATTCTTCTTTTTACAGCTTTTTTAATGGTACCTGGGTGTGGATGAGACTCTCCTCTCCTCCACACCCGGGTACCATCCGCACATTAGAACGCACCAATTACGCAAGTACAAATGCTGTCTTGCGGAATTGGCGCGTTCTAATGCAAGTCAATGGCGGCGAAATCGCCGCGTTTCCGCAAAATTAATTGACATGCTGCGGATTTTTGACCGCAGCGTTAACGCTGCGGAAAAATCCGCATCATGGGCACAGCACATGCGGATTTCCATTGGGGAACATTGCTGCCCTTCTACCATGCGTTTTTCATGCGTTTCCGCGGCGTTTACGCAACTGCAAAAACGCCGCGGAAACGCATGAAATACGCATCGTGTGAACACAGCCTTAGGAAGTCTTTCCATTGGTCCAGTAATTAATCCCTTATGTTCTTATGTATTTTAAGAAAGTACTGATATAATTATGGTTTACTCTTTGACTCTCTAGGGTTTTTTAGTTTTTTTTCTTTTAGCTGAAATCCGACCGGAAATTTAAAAAATAAAAATGTATATATTGCCATAAAATAGTTTTTTACTTTTTACATTTTGATGCAACTGTTTCATTACTCTAGCTTTCTCTGTAAGACCACAGCCCCACTATCAGTATCACAGTGACTCGCCGGCATCTGCGCACAACATACTTGATCATAGACGGGAGGATAAAGCGTGCCTTGCGTACAAGGTAAATTGCGCAGGCGCGGGATCTGGCTAAGGGAACGGCATGTCACAGGGTACTCTGACGTGCAGGGGGGGGCGGAAAAATTATAATACCACAGGAGGCGGGGATTTCTTCCCATTCCATGGCCGCAAGCGTCAAAAACTGTAAAGAATAAAAAGCCATATCACTGCAACAAGACCTCTAATATGAAGCATACAGGTAAGTATAAATTTACATTTCTATCTGTATGCCAATATTAGAGGTCTGATAAGTGCCAGGGGGTGACAGATGGACTGAAGAGGTCCAAGAGTGTTAGCAGGGAGGCCACAGAGGAGAATATTGCAGTAGTCGAGGCGGGTGAATTGTATTATGCTGTATACATATGTACTGCACAGTGCCACTTCTCCTGTCCTGTATATTGGGTGTAACTCTCAGTATCTGTATTATTCTGTATATATACACTGTACAGTACCACTACTCTTGTCCTGTATACTGGGTGTAATTCTCAGTTAACTGTATTATTCTCTGTATACACTGCACAGTACCACTACTCTTGTCCTGTATACTGGGTGTAATTCTCAGTTAACTGTATTATTCTGTGTATACACTGCACAGTACTACTTCTCCTATCCTGTATACTGGGTGTAATTCTCAGTATCTGTATCAGGGATAGGGAATCTTTTTTCTGCCATGGGCCATTTGGATATTTATCCCATCCTTCGGGGGCCGCACAAATTGCATGTTAACTCCGCCCACAAAGTACTTCCTGACACTAAGGCCACGGCCCCACTATCAGTAATTGGTCAGTATTCAGTCAGTATTTTTTCTCAGGAGTGGGAGCCAAAACCAGGTGAGGAACAATCAGAGAAAAGGTATAATAGAAACAAGTTACCAATTCTACATTTCTCACCCGCCCCTGGTTTTGTCTCCCACTTCTGAGAAAAAATACTGACTGAATACTGACCAAATACTGATAGTGGGATTGATATAAGAAGAGTTAATGTTTTTCCTCTCTGCTCTATATTTCTCTGCATTTCTGTCTGTTCTCTGTTTTATACTTTGCTTACAATTATCCAGCCTCATAGTCTCGCAGTCAAGAATTTTATGCTTCTTATCTCATATGCAAAATTCTGCGGTTTTCTGCAAAAACCATGTTATGGGGACAGAGTGAATAAAATCGTCATGACCTGGACAACAGGGGCCATACGGGCTGCATTGAGTTGCATTGCTTGTAAATGGTATAAGAAATGGTATTCTTTGTTGGAATAAACAGACATTGATTTGCTCATGACCTGTGTGCAGTCCTTTCTCCGAGCACTCGTTATATTGGAGGGCTTAACCTCTTAATTCGGCCTCACTGGTGATCTGGCATATCTGACTTTGGGTCAGAATAAAAACAGCTACAACACTTTGAGGTGCCCAACGTGGGGCCATGGTAACCAGCCTATTCGGAAGCCATATGTGGGAGTTTCCTGAGAGATTGAAACTTCAAATTCCAGCTGCAGCAAGGTAAGAAGCCTTTATTCTTACACCTTGTCTTTGTGCTTTCAATCTCTTGGAACTGTTGCAATATCTCTGGGTAAAGGCTGCAAAAACCACCGTTCAAGAACCAACATCACCAGTGAGTTTTCATGTATGAGAGTTGAATAATAGAGTAATAAGATTATAAGTATAATCTGTATTATTTATCTGTCTACTAACTGATTGCGTAGTGCAGAGCTGCAGAGTTGGGGCAGTCTCTGTGTGATTCTATTGGTGTGGCCATCTCGGATTGGTAGTACATTATTTAAGGCTGTATTTATGTTTATGTAATTGGCTTCAGTTGTTACCAAAGCATCAGTGAGAACTAAAGTCCTTATACGTTTATAAGTTTGTACTTATTCCTAGATTCAATAGTCAGGTTGTGAGGTTTGTGTGAATTTTTGTATATATGTTTATGAGAACCTCTGAATGATATGAGCGATAAGTAAGTGAGAATAAGGGACAAATAAATAAGTCCTTGATTGATATAAGGGGTTCCATTAGGCGTGGTCCACTGTATGTGACAGAGGACATTCAACTCACTTTGGAGTGATTGAGATAAGGGACTCTACATGAGAGAAGAAAAAAAAAAATCGACTTGAAGTAGATCCCTGAATGAGCACGCATGAAAGAATCGTCACTTGTCAGTCTGTGATTCTGTGAAAGGTGCACAGAAGTATCCTGGGTATAATATGCCAGGCTGAGTCCTACAGGAGTTTCATGTGAAATTTTTGGCCTAACAATGGTGTCAGGATGTAATCTTTCATCGCACTTGCCTCAGCATTCAGTAGTGAACACTGCGTGCGTGTGCTCACAGAGCAAGAAGAAATTAATTGGCTGGCAGCCGTCAAAATATAGCTGCCGGCCCAAGCACTGCGGTCCCTGTGAATCTGCCGGGGGACCGGATAAAAGATCATCGAGTGCCGTAAACGTCCTGCGGGCCTGAAGTTCCCCACCTCTGATCTGTATTATTCTGCATGTAAACACTGCACAGTACCACTTCTCCTGGCCTGTATATATACACTGCACAGTACCACCATTCCTGTCCTGTATATATACACTGCACAGTACCACTTCTCCTGTCCTGTATACTGGGTGCAATTCTCAGTATCTGTATTATTCTGTATATACACTGCACAGTACCACTTCTCCTGTCCTGTAACTAGGTGTAATTCTCAGTATCAGTATTTTTCTGAATATATACACTGCACAGTACCACGTCTTCTGTCCTGAATATATACACTGCATAGTACCACTTCTCCTGTCCTGTATACTAGGTGTAATTCTCAGCATCTTTATTATTCTGTATGTATACACTGCACAGTACCATGTCTCCTGTGGAAGATGGGGGTAGCAGGAACCACTCAGAGACGGTGCGGTGTAATTCAGGGTCTTTACTGGTAACAACGATAGACCCTCCCGGAGTACCTGCTAGCGAACGGGGCCTGGTCAGTCCTTGAGCAGATGGGATCTCCCCTGGCCAGGCAGAGTTGTAGGCCTCCCAAACTGACTGTACTCTTCTGGCTACCTTGCTAGAAGCGGATATAAGTAGCCCACGTCCCTGAGTGTACCGTGTGGTGCTCACCCGTATGGCCGGTGACTCGGGGCCTTCTAATGGCTTCCGCTCCACGATGGCGGTGCTGGTCCCACGAGTGTGACCGTGCCTTCGGGTTTCTGGGCCTGAGGACCTGAAATCCCCTGCCGGTCGGCTTCTGCTGCTGGGTAAGAGTTAGTCCCCACAGCCTCGGACGCCGGGTCCGGTAAGAAAGCTTCTCAGTCAGGGCGAGCTCTGCAGCTGCCAGCCCCTGACTCGTAGTAGTATTGCTCCCACTGAGCTTCTGCTGTTTCTTCCTATGACTGTTTCTCGTCTCTACTTCTTCTCTACTCCTCACCCTGCCTCAGCCCCGGGTTTATATAGGGGAAGTTCTTTCCCTCCCAAGACTGGGCAGGAGGTGTGGCATGCACAGGATCCCTGACCAAAGGACCTCCCACCTGCTCTCAGACATAACATTACATTACTGTGGGAAACCAGACCCCTGGGGTGCCACATTCCCCCCTAGTGAAATTTAGTACTCCGGGACTAAACATATCTTAGAAAAACATAACAAGATATAACAACAATAATAGTACAATAAGAAGAAACACATAAAGGTGGTCACGGCATGTCCGTAACCGGGTGTAGTCTTTGAAGAAAAGCAAGGTGTCCATTTCACCAAAACAGGGAGACGTAGCCAGGTAGGGGTTTGTCCTGCCCCGAGTCCTTAACAGTCTTTAGTCCGTCCTGGGTTACGCTCCAACTATGTACAAAGGATTCCCGGTAAATCCACCAAGGACTCCTACAAATAACTAGAAACACAAAATTATACACAAGCAACAATACACAGGTAAACATAAATAAAACAATTTATACACTTCAAATCCTCCAACGTGCGGGTAACTGGCCTCTAGTGGCCCTAGTGGACCTACGGAGCTGACTGTCTAGCCCTGAACTACAGGGTGTAGGAGCTGTCAAGGGTAAACTGGGCAGCTGTCTACCGGCTCTTTGGCTCACTAGGGATATGGCAGGCTCACTGCAAGCAGAGGGTTGATCCTCCTGGTCTGCGGGTGTGGGGTCTTCTGCCTCCTGGACCGGCTGTTCTTCCAGCTCTACCTGTTGCTCCGTAGGTGCTTGGGATGCTGGTTGGAGGAAGGTGAGTACGGGTACCACAACTGCACCATTGACTTGAGTCCAAGACCGAGGGAAGTCCCCGAGCACAGTACTAACCATATCTTCCCTTTCCTCTACGGGTCGATGGTCTTCTGGTTCCTCTTCAGGGTTCCTCAGTTGTTCGGGACACTTCTTCAGGTGGTCCCGGGATACAATGGCTGTGGTTTCCCCTCCGTCTTTACTGATGGTACAAACCTTCGGGTTCTCGTGGCTTGAGGGCAGTACGGTGTACGGGTCCTTCTCCCACTGGTCGTCCAACTTGTGGAGCCGTCTCTTCCTCTTCAAGACCTGCTCTCCGGGTACCAGGGGAACAGCGGGAGCATACTGGTTGTAAGTTTTCTCTTGTCTTTCCCTAGCCTGACAGAGACTTCGCTCCACGCTCTCCTGTACTCTCCGGTACTGCTGCTGCCTCTCTGTGTCCCAGTCTGCTTCTGGTGAAGTGTCCTCGGGTGTCAGGACTCCCATTTCCAGGTCAACAGGTAACTTACCAGGTCTTGCCCTCATTAGGTAAGCCGGGGTACAGTTGGTGGAACCTACCGGGATGTGGTTGCATAGGTCCACCAGTTCGGGCAGCTTCTCAGGCCACAGACTGCGTTCTTCCAGGGGCAACGTTTTCAGAAGATCCATTACCACCTGGTTCATTTTCTCACAAAGTCCATTAGTTTGCGGATGATAGGGTGTCGTCCTTATCTTCCGGCAGCCATACAGAGTGCAGAATTCTTGGAAGACCTCCGCTTCAAAGGCAGGTCCCTGGTCTGTCAACACTTGGTCCGGGTACCCGTGTGGACGGCAGAAATGCTGCTGGAAGGCTCTCGCTGCTGTCCGAGCTGTTAAGTCCTTGACGGGGACGACAACCAAGAACCGGGAGTAATGATCCACGATGGTTAACGCGTAGACGTAGCCATTTCTGCTTGGGGTCAGTTTTACATGATCCAAGGCTACCAGTTCCAACGGTTGCCGGGTGACGATGGACTGCAGGGGAGTCTTCTGGCTGGCACGGTCCTTCCTTCTCAGGTTGCACGGGCCACAGTCTCTGCACCACTTCTCAATGGTTCCCCTCATGCCTACCCAGTGGAATCGCTCGCGCAGCAGGAACTCCAGCTTCTTCCACCCGAAGTGTCCAGCTCCGTCGTGGTATGCCTCCATCACCATGGCTGCGTCTCTTCGTGGCACCACTACTTGCCAGAGTAGTTCATGCGTCCGGGAGTTAACCATTCTGCGGCACAACTTCCCCTTGTAAAGGAACAGTCGACTCTTCTCTGCCCATAGTTGTTTGGCTTCCTCCGGAGCGTCTGGTTCAAGGCAAGCCTCCGGGCGAGTCAGCATCTCCTTCACCAGTCGGACGGCAGGGTCGCTGTCTTGCGTTTCCGCCCAGTTGTAGTGAGGTAAGGGGTTCAACGTAGCAGCCTGCTTACTCCTTACCCGGTGGGAATACTGGATAGTCCCATGACGGTGGAACGCAGGGAGTTCAAATTCTTCCAGTCCCTCCGGATCTTCTCCTTCGTCCGGCAGGTTGGGCATCCTGGACAGGGCGTCCGCGTTGGTATTGGAGCGTCCGGCCCGGTATTTGATTGTGAACTCGTAGTTGGACAGACGGGCCATCCACCTCTGTTCCAGGGCACCGAGTCTTGCCGTGTCCAGGTGTGTCAACGGGTTGTTATCCGTGTACACGGTGAACCGGGAAGAAGCGAGGTAATGCTTAAAGCGCTCGGTGACTGCCCATACTACGGCCAGGAACTCCAGCTTAAATGAGCTGTAATTCTCGGGGTTCCTTTCGGTGGGTCGCAGCTTTCGGCTGGCGTAGGCGATTACTCGTTCCTTCCCCTGCTGGATCTGGGACAGTACGGCTCCTAGCCCGATGTTACTGGCGTCGGTGTAGAGGATAAAGGGCTGGCTATAATCCGGGTACGCCAGGATTTCGTCCCCCGTGAGGGCCATCTTCAGCTGGCGGAAGGACTCTTCTTCCAGCTCCTCCCATTTGAAGGGCGGTTTCTGGTTCTTGGCCTTCCGGGACTGGCCTATCAGGAGGTCCTGCATAGGTGCTGCCTTTTTGGTGAAACCGGGAATAAACCTTCGGTAGTAGCCTACCAACCCGAGGAACTGCCGCACTTCTTTTACGCTGGAGGGGCTTGGCCATTCCTTAATTGCGGTGATCTTATCAGGGTCGGGAGCCACTCCGTCAGCGCTCACCACGTGTCCCACCTTTGGTTTCAGGAGGTGACACTTGGAGGGTTTCACCTTTAGGCCGTAACTCGCCAGAGCTTCGAACACTTCCGCCAGGTGTTTCAGGTGGTCCTCATATGTCTTGGAATATACGATGACATCGTCCAGGTACAACAGGACCGTCTCGAAGTTTCTGTGGCCCAGAAAACACTCCATTAGTCGTTGGAAGGTTCCTGGTGCGTTGCAGAGTCCGAACGGCATGCAGGTGAACTCGCTAAGTCCCATCGGGGTGGTGAATGCAGTCTTCTCCCGGTCCGCCTCTGCTACAGGAACCTGCCAGTACCCGCTAGTGAGATCCAAGGTAGAGAAGAAGTTAGCAGATCTTAAAGCAGCCAATGACTCCTCTATCCTTGGTAAGGGGTACGCATCCTTGTGTGTGATACGGTTGATTTTCCGGTAATCTACACACATCCTCATGGTGTTGTCTTTTTTTTCTGACTAAGACTAGTGGAGCTGCCCAGGGGCTACAGCTATCCCTGATCACCCCAGCCTCCTTCATGTCTCTAAGCATCCCCTTGGCGTGTTGGTAGTGTGCAGGGGGTACGGGTCGATACCTCTCTTTTATGGGAGGATGGTCTCCCGTGGGGATGTGGTGTTCTACCCCCTTGACTCGCCCGAAGTCTAACGGGTGTTTACTAAACACTCTCTCGTACTCTTGAACCACCCGATAGACTCCCTGTTTCTGATGTGAGGGAGTGGAGTCAGTACCCAAATGTAGTTGCTGACACCAGTCCTCCATTGTTTTCTTAGAGCCGTTACCTTCCTCCGGGTGAGATGGAGGCAAGGGTTCTACAGATTGTATAGCATTTTGGTTAATGGTATATAATTTGGCTAGCGTGGCATACCGGGGCAGGTACACTTCCCTCTTCCCGATATTGATTATGCGAACGGGCACCCTCCCATGGCGTACATTAACCACCCCCCGTGCTGTCAAGATGGTGGGCCTACTGTCTGAGTAAACTGGTTCTACCATTGCCTGGTAATCTCTACCTCTCAGACCAATAGCTGCCCGGCACCAAATCATCATTTCACTTTTTGGGGGCATGGCAATAGGAAAAGGGTCACACATTCTTACGCTACCAATCTCACCGCCGGAGAGTTCCACCTGTTGCCGTCGCATCAGTGCCCGGATCTCTTTCTGGAGCACCCGCTGCTCGCTGGAGCTGGCGTTCTTGGCAACCTGTTGTAAAAGGAAAATCACCTCTGCAAGACAATTTTCAATTACATTAGTTCCTAGCGTTATCTTTGGGTGACTCTCGTGTTTGTCAATGTCTACAATAATCAGTCCCTGTGCTGCTAGTTCGACTCTACCAATTTTAATGGTCGCCTCTTTAAATCCGATCTGTGGCACGGGCTGACCATTGCTGGCGATGATACTCAAGTCGTCGTCAGGGTAGCGGGTTATATCCAAGTCATTCCAGTACTGCTTGAAGAGCACGTACGGGATGGTGGTGACCTGTGACCCGGTGTCCAGTAGGGCACTCATAGGGATGCCATCCAGTACCACAGGCAAGACTGGACGTCCTCCGACATATTTGTCGCGCCAGTTCGATGGGCCTGGTGATCTTTTTCCTGGGGGTTGGCCCTCTACCCCCAGGTTGTGCCAGTTTAAAGGACAGTACCTTGCCATATGTCCGGGTTGATTGCAGCGGCGGCAGATGGGTCGTCCGTCCTCGTTGTACCGGTCACTGGGTCTTCCTCTGGCCGGTGGGGTCCTCCTTGGTCGACGCCACGGGATGTTCTCCGGTCCGGATGCCAGCTGGATCTTCCCTGGAGTGGAAGCCTGTAAAGACTGCACAGTTCGGGTTAACGCAGCAACGCTTTTAGCTAGCTCTTGGACCTGATGGTGCAGGTCTGGAGCCGGGTCATTGTTCAAAGCCTGCGCATCAGCCCCTACAGGCCCTGCCGACAAGGGCGCCGCCTCCTGGTGGTAAGTGATAGCTGGGCGCCTGTGGGTCACAACGCCATCCGGTGCCGGTTCTCGGAGCACCCAGATGGCTCTGTCCTTGAACTGTGCAAATCCCAGATGAGGGTCCTGTAGGGCCATTGCCCGCAACTGGGTTCGGTGGGCATTGCAATATAAACCCTCTATAAATTGTTCAGTCAACAGCCTGTCCTCGTCTCCCACGCCGTCAGGGTCGGTCTGCTTAACGGCTCTCAGGGCCTCTTGTAGGTTCAGGGCATAGTCCCTTATACTCTCATGGGCCCGCTGTTTGCACCCGTAGAATCTAAGCTTGATCTCGGCTGAGGTGCGGGTATCAAAGCCGGGTTAGTATCCCTGCGACAGTCCTCCCCCCAGGTGGCCAGGACTTTACCTCCCTTCGGGCTGCTCCGGTTAATTGGGCCACCAGGATGCTCACTTTTTGCTCTTCTGTGAGGGGGTACACCTGGAAGAGGCTATCCAGCCTTTCTCTAAAGTCCTGCAGGGTATGTGACTCCCCTGAGTACTGGGGTAGCCAGGCTGCCCCCGGGATATAGGGCATGGTGAAAGGCATGACCGCGACAGCGGTGGCGCTGGCGGGGGTTGAAGCGGTGAAGCTCTCCTCCGTATCCGACATCCTTCTCCCCCCTAGTGGACCGTGGCCTACCTTGCGATGATCCTCTTCCGTAGGCCGCGGCTCCGCAGTGGATCGTCAGGGTTGAGGACCTTCCGTCGCGCTCCGGTGACGTCGGCGTCTGCTGGGCTCCTTCCAGGACCTTACGCAACGTCCGGACGTGAGGCGCGGCTTCAGTTCTCGCGGGCTTTTCGGAGTCCACGCCCCTCTTCTTCCCGCGCGGCGTCCTCAAGATGGCGTCCAACGGCGGGAAAACTCCACGGATGGCGGGAAGAAGGCTGAAGATGGCGCCGGATGGCGGGAATCTTCACCGATGGCGGGAAAACTTCACGGATGGTAAGTTTTAAAAGTCTCTTTTTCAGGCACGCAGTACCCGGTGGTTGCGGGCACGAAATCCTGCCGACTACGCCAAAGTTGACGCGCCCCTGGGCCTGCTGTGTCGCGCAGCGTCTCGCGCACGGGGGCTTACCCGGAACCGGATCAGATGAGGGTTGTAGTCTCCGAGTGGCGGGGACCCGGTCCGTGCGCAGGGAGTCAAACTCAGTGTGTGGCAGTCTTGATAGATGTTATTTGAGTGTCGACTACGCCACCCGTTGATTTGCAGCTATGGAGCTGCCGCTGCAGGGCAGACCGCTGAGGCCGGTGTAGAATTGTGCAGCGTGATAGTATAACCCCCAACGGGAGGGGTATGGCCTCAGGGCAGCCGACGTGGAAGATGGGGGTAGCAGGAACCACTCAGAGACGGTGCGGTGTAATTCAGGGTCTTTACTGGTAACAACGATAGACCCTCCCGGAGTACCTGCTAGCGAACGGGGCCTGGTCAGTCCTTCAGCAGATGGGATCTCCCCTGGCCAGGCAGAGTTGTAGGCCTCCCAAACTGACTGTACTCTTCTGGCTACCTTGCTAGAAGCGGATATAAGTAGCCCACGTCCCTGAGTGTACCGTGTGGTGCTCACCTGTATGGCCGGTGACTCGGGGCCTTCTAATGGCTTCCGCTCCATGATGGCGGTGCTGGTCCCACGCGTGTGACCGTGCCTTCGGGTTTCTGGGCCTGAGGACCTGAAATCCCCTGCCGGTTGGCTTCTGCTGCTGGGTAAGAGTTAGTCCCCACAGCCTCGGACGCCGGGTCCGGTAAGAAAGCTTCTCAGTCAGGGCGAGCTCTGCAGCTGCCAGCCCCTGACTCGTAGTAGTATTGCTCCCACTGAGCTTCTGCTGTTTCTTCCTATGACTGTTTCTCGTCTCTACTTCTTCTCTACTCCTCACCCTGCCTCAGCCCCGGGTTTATATAGGGGAAGTTCTTCCCCTCCCAAGACTGGGCAGGAGGTGTGGCATGCACAGGATCCCTGACCAAAGGACCTCCCACCTGCTCTCAGACATAACATTACATTACTGTGGGAAACCAGACCCCTGGGGTGCCACATAATTCTTAGTATGTGTCTTATTCTGTATATATACACTGCACACACAGTACCATGTCTCCTGTCCTTTATACTGGGTGTAATTCTCAGTATCTGTATTATTCTGTATGTATACACGGCACAGTACCATGTCTCCTGTCCTGTATACTGGGTGTAATTCTCAGTATCTGTATATATACATTGCACAGTACCACTTTTCCTGTCCTGTATACTGGATGTAATTGTAAGTATCTGTTTTATTTCATTCAGCTTTCATGCCTGTGTCCTGTACATAACAGCTGTTTAGATAAACAATCCTTATCAACAATTTAATCTCCAAAATGTGAACATTTAAACCCATCCATGCCAGTAATGAACCCAAAGTGCCCATTTTTGTGTGATATTTACATAATCCCCCACTACTTTTGTGGTCTGGTTGGTGGTATTGTCCCAGCAAATTGGGACAGTTTACAAATAAGCCAATCTGTTAGGAATACGTTTGGAAACCAGCTTGTCAATTGTTTCTTCTGGGAAGAAACAGTACAGAGCTTGTCATACGAAAAGCATATACTATTCAGTGATCTTCTGCGCAGGCAAGTCACTGCAACTTCCTCCCATAGAAGGAAGGAAGAGGTACGGATCGTGGAGGGAGTGGAGGGCGCAGGTGTGGGATTACGGCACCGCAACAGCACGTCACAGGGCACTGTGATGTGCATGGGAGGGGTTGGCATTATAATGAAGAGAGGAGGCGGGGATTTCTTACAGGCACCCTATGCCCCAGAGCCTGGAAGGAATCATTAACAAAGATATAAAATACGATTTCACAACAACAAGACCATTAATATAAGACATACAGGTAGGGCTAATGAAATATTTTTATCACCTGTATGTCCATATTAAAAGGTTATATACATCTCAGGGGTTGACAGATTCCCTTTAAATGTTACAATGTGCTAAGATCAGAACTGCACTTAAAGGGGTTGTCCATTTCAGGGGAAAAAAATTAGGCAAATGCATATTATGCTTGAAAACGAGCATTACTTAGCTATTCAAGCCCCTGCTGTTCCAGCGCTGCCTCTCCGCTACCTCCCACTGGTCTTTGACTGCATTGGTGACATCCTGTCTACAACATGTGACCACTGCAACCAATCAGTCTTATGCTACCTTTGCATAAATGCTGAGACAGTAATTGGCTGCAGCCCAGCCAACAAAAAGTGGCGGAAAGCAGCGGAATATAGGGCATGGATGTTTATAACAGTTTCCACAACCATGCACCGAGCACACATAAGGAGCCACTGAGACTGGGAGGAGGATAATGCAATGTGTGACCGGGAATTCTTACATTTCCCTTCTCTAATGTGGTTCTTCTGGCTACAGTAGTAAATTGTAATATGTCACTGCAGGCTTATATTATAGGAAGGACACGGTGGATCTGGAGAGTGGATGATGGACAGGGAATAGTCAGGTTGTGTTCCAGATCTTCATGGAATATGAAGAAACAGCATTTATAATCATCATCATCTATAATCATCGTCTTCATCTATAATAATCCTGGTAATTATGTGATCTAAAAATCACAGAGAACTAGTTGAGGTTACGTTGTATTTATTACCATGGCTCACAATGTACTAACACAACAGGATAGATAGACCCAGCTACTAAGAGTTTAAATTACAATCTAAAGAAAAGAATCCTCTCACTAAACACATAACTAATACAATAGAATAGACAATCACTATAAGACGCCTAGTACAATGTAACCTGTTATATATAAGAAGGCTTGGACTGGCCCACAGGAGAACAGGAGAATCCTCTGGTGGGCCCCTGTACAAGACTGGCCACCACCCTCTTATATGAGCAGTACTTGGCACAATATACTTGAATCACTATGTACAGACAAAGGCAGCATCTTATTCATCTAACAATCTATAAATTTGTGATTGAGGATAATGTTACATTTGCATGTAGTAGAAAGGTGGGGCCTTGGAGTTGGTTACTGGTTGGCCCTCTGCACCCCAGTCCGACACTGTATATAAGGGACATCATGTTAAGTGAGTTCAAGATCTAAAGAAGCCCATTCATGTCGATGCAGAGGAAGGCAGAAACCCCATGAGTCAAAAGACCCCATATTAGGGGAAAAATTCTTTCCCGACCCCACGTGTGGCGATCAGACTAGTTCCTGGATCAACGTCCCTTCAAAGAATCAAGGATTATAACATATTGTGTGTCCCTTTCCAAGAGATCCCTGCACTTTCCTGCTTACAATCTAAGAAAAATAATCAAAACTCTTATATAACCAAAGCTTTTTGAAAAATCCTACAGCTCCATGTAGGCAATGAGTGGTAGGGTGATGGTAGGGTGGTGGTGATGGTAGGGTGGAGGTGATGGTAGGGTGGAGGTGATGGCAAGGTGGAGGTGATGGTTGGGTGACGGTAGGCAGGAGGTGATGGTGAGGTAATGATACAGTGAAGGTGATGATAGGGTAGATGTGATGGTAGGGTGATGCTAGGGTGACAGTACAGTGATGGTAGGGTGAGAGTATGGTGCAGTTTATGGTAGTGCGGAAGTGATAGTAAGGTGATAGTAGGGAGGAGGTGATGGCAGAGAAATGGTTGAGTGAAGGTGATGGTAGGGTGGAGATGATGGTAGGGAGATGGCAGGGTGGAGAAGTTGGTAGGGTCCGAGTGGAGGTGAAAGTAGGGTAATGGTACAATGATAGTAGGGTTGAGTTGATGGTAGAGTGATGGTAGGCAGGAGGTTATTGTAGGATGATGGTAGGATGCAAGTGATGGCAAGGTGGAGCAGGTGCTAGGGTGATGGTAGGGTAGGGTGGAGGTGATGGTAGGGTAATGGGAGGGTGGAGGCGATGATAGGGTGGAGTTGGTGGTAGGGTAGACGTGATGGTACGGTGGAGGTGATAGTAGAGTGGAGGTAGGGTGGAGATGGTGGTAGGGTTGAGGTGATGATAAGGTGATGGTAGGATGGAGATGATGGTATGGTGATTGTAGGGTAGTGGTGATGATTGGGTGGAGTTGATAGTAGGGTGAAGGTAGGGTGGAGGTGATGGCAGGGTGGAGGTAACAATATGGGGATGGTAGGTTGGAGGTGATGGTAGGGTGATGTTAGGGTAGAGGTGATGGTGGGATGATGGTAATGTGGAGGTGATGGTGGGATGATGGTAGGGTGGAGGTGGTGGTAGGGAGTAGGTGATGGTAGGGTGATTGTAGGCTGGAGGTGATGGTAGGATGATGGTACTGTACGGTGGAGGTGATGGTAGGGTGATGGTACAGTTAAGGCTGTGGAGTCGATAAGCCAAACCATCGACTCCGACTCCTCAATTTCCCTGAATTCCGACTCCACAGCACTGCCTCACTACTCAGTATGTACATAAAGTGCAGCTCAGATTTATCTCAACTAAAAGCCTAAATCCTTAGATCAGGAACAGAACAGACATTTATAGGACATTTCATAACTTTCCCAAATTATTATGAAAACATTTACAGCACATCCTACATTGTGCTAATGAACCCAATTTATTATATATTTTAGGAGTCGACTGACTCCACAGCCCTGGGTACAGTGTAGGTGATGATAGGGTGATGGTAGGGTGGAGGAAATGGTAGGGTGGAGGAAATGGTAGGGTGGAGATGAGGGTAGGTTGGAGGTGATGATGGGGTGATGGTAGGGTGAAGGTGATGCTAGGGTGGGGGTGATAATAGGGTGATAGTAGGGTAGGGTGGAGGTGATGGTGTGATGGTAGGGTAATGATGGGCTAGGGTGGAGGTGATGGTGGGGTGATGATAGGGTGATGGTAGGGAGGTGGTAATGGTAAGGAGAAGGTACAGTGGGGATGATGGTAGGGTGGAGATGATGGTATGGTGATGGAAGGGTGGATGGGATGGTAGGGTGATGGTAGGGTGGAAGAGATGGTACAGTAATGGAAGGATAGGGTGTAGGTGATAGTAGGGTGAATGTGATAGTAGGGTGGAGGTGATGATAGGGTGATGGTAGGGTGCAGATGATGGTAGGGTGGATGTGACGATGGAGTGATGGTAGGGTGGAGGAGCTGGTAGGGTGATGGAAGGGCGAAGGTGATGGTAGGGTGAAGGTGATAGTAGGGACTCAAGAGAGACGGCAGAAGTTTTTTATAGCTGGATTTACACTTTAGAAAAGGTTGCTGTGACTTTTAAATGAAGTTCATCCATATAAAAGTAGTGGGCAATCCCTTTAAGACTTGTGTCCCAATAATTTGATCTATACAGTGTATACAATTAAGAATACTTATATCCCCCCTGGACTGGGAGTAGGCCGTTCTCTGATCTGGTTGTCAAGCTGGCAGCTGGATCAGAGAAGGTGCAGCGCACCAGCTCCCAGTGATCAATTGTACTCGCGTCTTTCAGAGGTGAGTAGAATTGAATACCTGATGGACAGGGCAGGGCAATATCAGCAGCGTGATGAGGTCATGTGATCACGCTGCTGACGTCACTCACCGGAGCCACAGAGGCGCAAACAACATTGGTGGTAAGTGCTCCATTGGAGTTGAAGACACCGAAGATTTATTGTAACAGGAGTGGGGAAGATTTAAGGACACAGTATGGAGAGCGAGAAAACCATGGGTGCGGACATAATATGGGAAGCAAGAGAAATTTGAGGACACAGTAGGAGGTGCAAGAGGGGAGAAGGGGGGCATGTATAAGGAAACAGTATTAGGGGGGATGGGTGTGGACACAGTATGAGGAGCAAAGGGGAAAATGTTCTGCGGACACAGTATGGGGAGCGAGGGAGGGAATGGGTGTAGACACAGTATAGTGAGTGGGGGGATGGGTGCGGACACAGTATGGTGAGTGGGGTGGGTGGGTGCGGACACAGTATGGTGAGTGGGGTGGGTGGGTGTGGACACAGTATGGTGAGTGGGTGCGAACACAGTATAGTGAGTGGGGGGGTGGGTGCGGACACAGTATGGTGAGTGGGGGGTGGGTGCAGACACAGCATGAGGAGCAAAGGGGAGAATGTATGCGGACATAGAATGGGGACGATGGGTGCGGGCACAGTATGGAGAGTGAATGGGGAATGTATGCGAACACAGGAAGGGGAGCGAGGGAGTGGATGGGTGCAGACACAGTATGGTAAGTGGGGAGATGGGTGCACACACAGTATGAGTAGCGAGGGTGAAATATATTGGGAAACAGTATGAGGAGCGAGGGGAAGAATGTAGGACATAATTTTACCTCTATACAAGTCACTAGTGCGACCACACTTAGAATACTGTGTACAGTTCTGGTCTCCGGTGTATAAGAAAGACATAGCTGAACTAGAGAGGTTATTAGAGGTCTGGGGGGTCTGCAATACCAAGACAGGTTATTACACTTGGGGTTATTTACTTTGGAAAAACGAAGGGTTAGGGGTTATCTTATTACTATGCACAAATATATGATGGGACAGTACAAAGACCTTTCTACTGATCTTTTTACTCTGAGACGGGGACAAGGGAGCATCTTCTACGTCTGGAGGAAAGAAGGTTTAATCATAATCACAGACGGGGATTCTTTACTGTAAGAGCAGTGAGACTATGGAACTCTCTGCCGCATGATGTTGTAATGAGTGATTCACTACTAAAATTTAAGAAGGGCATGGATGTCTTTCTTGAAAAGTATAATATTACAGGTTATATATACTAGCCAAAATAGCCAGTGCTGTATAAGTTATGGCCCTTTAAGGTGCATGTAGGTAAAGGCCATGTGCACACGTTCAGTATTTCACATCAGTATTTGTAAGCCAAAATCAGGGTGATAAATGCAGAAGTGGTGACGTGTTTGTATTATACTTTTCCTCTGATTGTTCCACTCCTGGTTTTGGCTTATAAATACTGATGTAAAATACTGACCAAATACTGAATGTGTGAATGTGACCAAACAAGGAGAGAGTGATATCACAGAAACGTGTTTTTTTGCCAAACAGAGCATGTCACTTCTTTCAGCATTTTTTCACCCATTGGAAATAATGGGTGGTGAAAAAAATGCTGAAAAACCTGACACCGGCATTTTTGGTGCGTTTTTTTGTGCCAAAACCAGAATGAGATTTTTTTTTTTTCATGCACAAAGAGACAATAGGACAGTGAAAAAAACCGCAGCAAAAACGCACCAAAAAAGCAAGAAAAATCCCGAACAAACCTCCTGCCAAGAGATCAGATTTCACAGCAGAAAAAAAACACAGCCAAAACGCAATGTGCGAACATAGCCTTAGGGTCCGAGCCCACGATGCGTTTTTCAAGCGTTTTTGCTGCGGAATTTTTGCAGCGGAAACGCTTGGTAAGCCTTCTCCCATGGTCCCCTCAGTAATTCCGCAATTGCAATGCCCATGCTGTGGAATTTTCTGCAGCGTTTTTGATGTGCGGAAAATTCCGCAGCATGTCCATTATTTGTGCGTTTACGCATGGGGAATTGCCATCTACAATGCATTAGAAAACGCATGTCAAATTCCGCATGCGTTTTTCCACGCAAGGACATGCAAGGAAATTTTCCGCTTCATTTCTGCATGGTGGGCACATAGCCTTACAACAGTATTCTGGTGTAAAAGCTTTGATGAATCGGTCCTGATCTCTTTAGTGGAAATTTCTTTCACCACCATATAGTGCGAAATTCCACCAAGGCTTAATTCAGATCAGAAGAATTAAAAAAAGATCATTAAGCTGTTTTGTCCTCCCCCCAAAAAATGTCTTAAAACACATTGACACGCAGAAACGAGTACTAACAATGAATATAAAACGTTGGTATTACCCTATAGAAAATGCTGTAAGAAGAACAAAACTCCAAAAATAATGGCAGCATTTTCTTTCGCCCCCTCCCATCAACAAAAAGTTAAAACATTATTTGCACCCCCAAAATAGTGCTCTTAAAATACAGCTTCTCCTTTTGTAAAAAAAAAAAAAAAAAAGGGAAAGGATGGAAAAATAAATGTTATTACTTTCAGGACAAAGTGATGCAACAGTAAAAAAAAATGCTGTGTCCTTAAAAAAATACCACCTGCCACCAGCAGACACTAGAGGTCGCTGCTGCGCACTACAGTCCCTCCTCCTCATCTGCCGCTCACTGGTAGGCGGGGCCTAGCGACGTCAGAGCGTAAGGGACAAAAAGTATCTAACCCTGGGTTATGGAGGTTGTGTCGCGTCTCTTTTACAGTAGAAGTAATATCACCCAGGGACATTTATGGTTGTCCCTTTCTCCTTGAACTGTTCATACCCGCTCTTGCGGCGCCGCGCTCCTCCGGTTACAGTGAATCTCCGCTATGAAGCAGCAGCCGCTTACTGCTCGTCCGGGGCCTTCCTACAGGATCCGGCCGGGGAAGAGCGGATCCGCTAGAAGCAGGAATGCCCTGGCTGAGCGCTGTAAGCTGGCCGCCAGCTCTGAGCCGCACACGTCTCGCTCCAGCGCTGCCAGTGAGGAGGAGACGAGCCGCGGCGCGCTGCTGGTGGAGGAGGGCGTGTGTGTGACCGTGCTGCAGCCCGGGGAGGTCAGTGCCGGGGACGGGGCGGCTGCAGGACACCTTTTAGCGTATGTGTTCACAGTCACTGACTGCAAGCAGAGGTCGTGTGCATTGTGACGAATGAGACCACATGGGGCCCCAGTGATTACAGGGCCCAGTGCTGTTCATGATGTAGAGACAGAGACCCTGATTCCAGCGATTTCACTTACTGCTCTGCTTCCTCCAGTTTTGATAAAATCACTGTTTTCTCTGCTGCAGTTCTCTAAATGCTGAGCTCTATTCAACCCCGCCAGACCACTGATTGGCAGCTCTCTGTACACTGTGCATAGGCAGAAAGCTGCCAATCAGTGGCGGGGGCAGAGTTGGACTACATGGCAGCAGGTTTACTAGTCCTCTAGTGATAAAACTGTGATCTTATCAAAACTTCAGCAAGCAGCCCAGTAAGTGACACATCGCTGGAATCAGGGTCTCTGTCCCTACACCGTGCGCCTCTCAGATTCCATTGCAAAAACCTGGTGACAGATTCCCTTAAATGAAGTCTGCACTGTAGTAAGGCGCACCATATTCAGTCAGAAGTACAGGCCATGTCCTGCATCGGGCACATCTTACCACTGCCATCCGTCAGAGATCTGGGGTGTATTTCTGCCACAATTTACACCATTAAAGTGGAATATATTTTGATGGGCTTCACCAAGCACTGCTACTTTGGCAAAGGCGGCTGGAATTGATGCAAAAGTTGCAAACTTTTTGCACAAAATCAAGTTGTACAAAACTTTTGCAACCTTTTTATATATTTTTTTTTTACACCAGAAAACTAGAGACCTATCCGTCTGGTGACTATAAATAGAGACCAGACTAGTCCTGCCCCGCCCCTGGCCGGCTTCTCCCCGCCCCACTCCTGGTGATTGGCGGCTGTCTGACTATGTATACACATGGGAGACACCTGTCAATCATGGGAAGGGTATTCATTTTATAGGTGGGAAACATAGTGACCTGGGCACAAGTAAAGAAATTGGGGGTGGGGTTAGAACAGTCAATATAGTAAGAAGGAATAGAGGTACAGAGAGATACATAAAATGCATGTACACTAATGCCAGAAGCCTCACCAACAAGATGGAGGAATTAGAATTAATTTTGTTGGAAAATAATTATGACATGGCTGGGATATCTGAGACGTGGCTGGACGAGAGCCGTGACTGGGCAGTTAATTTACAGGACTATAGTCTGTTCAGAAATGACTGTACAAACAAGCGAGGTGGGGGTGTTAATATCTAAAATCATCCTTAAAACCCATCTTGTTTCAGAATATATGTGAATCTAATGAAAATGTAGAGTCCCTGTGGGTGGAGATAAGGGGAGGGGGAAAAAATAATAAATTACTGATAGGGGTTTGATATAAGTCTCCAAAAATAATGGAAGCAGCGGAGAATATCCTCATAAAGCATATAGGTGAAGCAGCGACTCAAGGAGAAGTCATTATGGGGGATTTCAACTACCCTGATATACATTGGGGGACAGAAACCTGTAGTTCAAGCAAAGGTAATAGGTTTTTGACAACTATGAGAGACAATTACCTTTCACAACTGGTTCAGGACCCAACAAGAAGGGGGGCACTGCTAGACCTAATATTAACCAATAGGCCAGACCGCATATCAAATATACGAGTTGGGGGTCACTTGGGTAATAGTGATCACAAAACAATAAGTTTTCATGTATCCTTTAATAAGATGTGTAGTAGAGGGGTTACAAGGACACTAAACTTCAGGAAGGCAAATTTCCAACGGTTAAGAGATGATCTTAGTGCAATAAACTGGGACGATATCCTGAGACATAAAGCTACACAAAGCAAATGGGAGACATTTATTAGCATGCTGAATAGGACCTGTGCACAATATATACCCTATGGGAATAAACATGCTAGAAATAGGAGGAAACCACTATGGCTAAATAGAGCTGTAAGGGGCGCAATAAGTGACAAAAAGAAAGCATTTAGAGAACTAAAGCAAGTAGGTAGTGATGAGGAATTAAATAAATATAGAAAATTAAAAATTCTGTATAAACCAAATCAAGGCAGCAAAGATTGAGGCAGAGAGAATCATTGCCGGAGAAAGTAAAAATAACCCCAAAATATTCTTTTATTACATAAATAGTAATAAATGATAGTGTTGGCCCCCTTAAAAATAGTCTGGGTGAAATGGTGGATGAGGAAAAAGCCAGTATGCTAAATGATTTTTTTTTTTCAACCGTATTTACACAAGAAAATCGCATGACAGAAAACATGATTAGTGATAACAAAAATTCTCCATTAAATGTCACTTGCTTAACCCAGCAGGAAGTACGGCGGCGTCTAAAAATCACTAAAGTTGACAAATCCCCGGGCCCGGATGGGATACACCCATGAGTACTGCAGGAATTAAGTAATGTCATAAATAGACCATTATTTTTAATCTTTAAAGATCCCATAATAACAGGGTCTGTACCTCACGACTGGCGTATAGCAAATGTGGTGCCAATATTCAAAAAGGGGACAAAAACCGAACTTGGAAATTATAGGCCGGTAAGCTTAACCTCTACTGTGGGTAAAATCCTGGAGGGTTTCCTAAGAGATGCTATACTAGAGTATCTGAAGAAGAATAACCTCATGACCCAATATCAACATGGGTTTACGAGGGACCGTTCCTGTCAAACTAATCTGATCAGCTTTTATGAGGAGGCAAGTTCTGGACTGGACCAAGGAAATGCAGTGGATGTTGTGTATATGGACTTTTCAAAAGCTTTTGATACGGTTCTACACAAAAGGTTTATACATATATTTCCCCCTATCCCCATTGTTCTTATTTTATGTATGTGGGTTAAGAACTGGCTCAGTGATGGAAAACAAAGGTGTGATTATTAATGGAACACACTCAGACTGGGTCTCAGTTAACAGTGGGGTACCACAGGGGTCAGTATTGGGCCCTCTTCTTTTTAGCATATTTATTAATGACCTTGTAGGGGGCAAAAAGAGTAGTATTTCAATATTTGCAGATGACACTAAACTCTACAGGGTAATCAATACAGAGGAGGACAATTTTATATTACAGAAGGATATATGTAAACTAGAATCTTGGGCTGATAAATGGCAAATGAGCTTTAATGGTGATAAATGTAAGGTAATGCACTTGGGTTGAAGAAATAAAATGTATAATTATATGCTTAATTGTAAAACACTGGGCAAAACTGTGACTGAAAAAGACCTGGGTGTATTGGTGGATGACAAGCTCACGTTTAGTGGCCAGTGTCAGACAGCTGCTGCAAAGGCAAATAAAATAATGGGATGCATTAAAAGAGGCATAGATGCTCATGAGGAGAACATAATTTTACCTCTATACAAGTCACTAGTGCGACCACACTTAGAATACTATGTACAGTTCTGGTCTCCGAGTGCAGAGATGAGCGACCAAGGTTATTAGAGGCCTGGGGGGGGTCTGCAATACCAAGACAGGTTATTACACTTGGGGTTATTTACTGTGGAAAAAAGAAGGCTTAGGGGTGATCTTATTACTATGTACAAGTATATGAGGGGACAGTACAAAGACCTTTCTACTGATCTTTTTACTCTGAGGCCTGAGACGGGGACAAGGGGGCATCTTCTACGTCTGGAGGAAAGAAGGTTTAATCATAATCACAGACGCGAATTCTTTACTGTAAGAGCAGTGAGACTATGGAACTCTCTGCCGCATGATGTTGTAATGAGTGATTCACTACTAATATTTAAGAAGGGCATGGATGCCTTTCTTGAAAAGTATAATATTACAGGTTATATATACTAGATTCCTTGATAGAGCGTTGATCCCGGGAACTAGTCTGATTGTCGTATGGAGTCGGGAAGGAATTTTTTTCCCCAATGTGGAGCTTAGTGTTTGCCACATGGAGTTTTTTGCCTTCCTCTGGATCAACATGTTAGGCTATGGGTTGAACAACACTGTGTGCAGAATTATTAGGCAAGTTGTATTTTAGAGGATTATTTTTATTATTGATCAACAACTATGTTCTCAATCAACCCAAAAGACTCAAATATCCAAGCTTAATATTTTTGGAAGTTGGAGTGTTTTTTTTTTTAGATTTGGCTATCTTAGGAGGATATCTGTTTGTGCAGGTAACTATTACTGTGCAGAATTATTAGGCAACTTAATAAAAAACAAATATAATCCCATCTCACTTGTTTATTTTCACCAGGTAAACCAATATCTGTGCACAAAATTTAGAAATAAACATTTCTGACGTGCAAAAACCCAAAAAATTAGTGATCAATATAGCCACCTTTCTTTATGATGACACTCAACAGCCTTCCATCCATAGATTCTGTCAGTTGCTTGATCTGTTTTCGATCAACATTGCATGCAGCAGCCACCACAGCCTCCCAGACACTGTTCCGAGAGGTGTACTGTTTTCCCTCCCTGTAGATCTCACATTTTATGATGGACCACAGGTTCTCTATGGGGTTCAGATCAGATGAACAAGGGGGCCATGTCATTATTTTTTCTTCTTTTAGACCTTTACTGGCCAGCCACGCTGTGGAGTAGTTGGATGCATGTGATGGAGCATTGTCCTGCATGAAAATCATGTTTTTCTTGAACAATACCGACTTCTTCCTGTACCACTGCTTGAAGAAGTTGTCTTCCAGAAACTGGCAGTAGGTCTGGGAGTTGAGCTTCACTCCATCCTCAACCCTAAAAGGTTCCACAAGTTCCTCTTTGATGATATCAGCCCATACCAGTACCCCACCTCCACCTTGCTGGCGTCTGAGTCGGAGTGGAGCTCTCTGCCCTTTACTGATCCAGCCTCTGGCCCATCCATCTGGCCCATCAAGAGTCACTCTCATTTCATCAGTCCATAAAACCTTTGAAAAATCAGTCTTAAGATATTTCTTGGCCCATTCTTGACGTTTTATCTTATGTTTCTTGTTCAAAGGTGGTCGTTTTTCAGCCTTCCTTACCTTGGCCATGTCCCTGAGTATCGCACCCCTTTTTGATACTCCAGTAACGTTGCAGCTCTGAAATATGGCAAAACTGGTGGCGAATGGCATCTTGGCAGCTTCACGCTTGATTTTCCTCAATTCATGGGCAGTTATTTTGCGCCTTTTTTGGCCAACACGCTTCTTGCGACACTGTTGACTATTTGCCATGAAACGCTTGATTGTTCGGTGATCACGCTTCAAAAGTTTGGAAATTTCAAGACTGCTGCATCCCTCTGCAAGACCTCACAATTTTGGACTTTTCAGAGCCCATCAAATCTCTCTTCTGACCCATTTTGCCAAAGGAAAGGAAGTTGCCTAATAATTAAGCACACCTTATATAGGGTGTTGATGTCATTAGTCAACACCCCTCCTCATTACAGAGATGCACATCACCAGATTTACTTAATTGGTAGTTGGCTCTTAAGCCTATGCAGCTTGGAGTAGGACAACATGTATAAAAAGTATCAAAGTGATCAAACTACGCATTTGCCTAATAATTCTGCATGCAGTGTAGATGGACTTTTTTTTTTTAAGGTTGAAGGAAGGCTATGTACCTGTTTGCTATCCACAGCCAGGCTCAGATTCATGTCTGTGGTTCAGGCAGCATGTCTATACTGACAGGTGCCCCATACGCCGTCCACACCTGCGGCCCAATAGCTATGTACAGGCCATGTCCTCTCCCCCATCCCGATGCAGAAGTGAGCACCGCCGGCCGGACAACTACTTTATCTTTTTATGTTCTCTATTGTATATATCAGACCTGTTGTGTGTGTTTTTTCTGTTTTTTGTTTTTTTGGTGAGGGGAAGAAATTCTTTGCTACTTTTTTAATTATTTTTTTCTCCAATGAAGTAAAAACAGCATTGCTGCCATTGTTTACTTTTTTTCTAGTCACCTTGCAGACAATTAAAGTGTTAATTATACCATATGGGTCTATCCAGATGCCTTCCTACTGATTGATTATAGGATTTTCCTTCTAAATTCCTATATGAAAACCCAATATTGCATTTTTTTTCCCCCCCAGAAATTAACTTTCATAGGTAAATGTGTCCTGACCTGTTTGTACGGCAGCGTGAAAGTGCTGGGCTTAACAATCAACTCCAGCGAGATACCTTATGAGCTGTTTTCACCAAAAACCCATGCGCCCCTTGCAATCGAAGGGCTGAAGCTGAAGAAGAAGAATAAAACGCGCAAGGAGATCCGAATGGAGGCCCGGATGCTGCTCCGCGCATATCTGTCCTTAGGTAAGAAATTACTCCTCCGCCCGCGGTCAGTGGCATCTTAATATTGATACTGGACCTGAAAAACTGAGTATGGGGCACAACTATTATGTGGCACCTGTCAGCCAGACCTTCTCTGGCTTTCTTATAGCAGCTAGTAGACTGCACAGAGATCCTCTCCGCTTTATAAGCATTATCACTGTTTTATGGGTAAAACGAACAGGATCAGAGTTTTCTCCAATCCTGGGCGTTCGTGTCAGTCACAGCCTGGCTCCTGATGTCAGAGCCACGTCTGATTTTATAAAGCCGCCATTGTAATCCAGACCTTCTCTTGTTGCAGATTGCAGACGGGCAGTAATGAAAAACTTCAAATCCTCCTGCTCCATCCTGCTGCTGGAACGCTTGGAGGATACAGCAGTCAACTTCATCTTGAGTCACCCGGAATATGCCAGCTTCTTTGGCACAGAAGTGGTACGAAATTGTAGTAACGTTGCATTTCCATTTCTTTTTTATTTCTCCTGGCAGAAATCAGCGCCTGAGTGGTCACTGTTCTCCTTGTCAATAAGTGTCCTACTAAGAATGTCAAAATGTATGCCAACCTCTCCAGGAGGAATAACAGAGGAACAGAAATATGTCCGTTTTGATTTTACTGCACCCATCACCCCTGTTTCTGGGGGTTGGACCCCCTATGATCATTGAGTCAGTTGTACAAGGTAGTATGTGATGTGCCACTGACCCCATTCACTCTTGTGGGGTCTTCTGACATGTCTCATTGATTCTTTCTGAGCTCCATCCATATATATTAATCAGAGCCATAAGCCACAGGTGCTCATTGGTCAGAAGACCACCATTGACCCCTTACAATGACTGGGGTCCCTGCTTCCTTCTGCCTTGCCTCAGTGACTCTTAGGACTCTTTCACACATCCAGATATTTCTGGTACTGGAAAAAACAGTACCAGAGATATCTGTGTCCGTGTCTATTATACATGTGGCAACCGTGTGCCGCATCAGTATCACACGTACCGGCGCCTGGGAATCAGCGTACAGTTAGCGCTGTTCCCAAGCATCGGCCGCTGAACGCTGCCCTCATCATGGTTCCCTGTTTTTGCTCCCCTCAGCACCAACAGGGGACAATGTTGAGAGTAGTATTTTGCTCCTGCTGTCTCCTAGTGTAAAAATAAAATTAAAAAAATCCTTATACTCACCTGTTTGAAGATGAAGTAAGTATCCCACGCTGTAATCTACCTGACACACACACTAAGCAGCCGGGGAGAATGACTCGCTGCAGTGAGCTTGCCCCTGACCTGCACTGAGCTCACTGAGCGGTGTCTTGTCACTCACTGAGCTCAGTGCAGTTCAGGGGCCCGCTCGCTGCAGCAAGTCATTCTCTGCTTCTAAGCGTGTGTGGTCGCCTCAAGCCACCGCAGACGCTGATGAAGAAATGTCGGTCAGATGGATTATGGCGTTTGACAATATGTCGGACAGGTGAGTATTATGTTTGTTTTTTATTTTTTTTTTACAGGGGACAATGGCTTCAGGGAATTAGGTGTAAAGGGGAGTATAATGTTTTTTATTTTTTTTTTATTTTACGCTTGCTGGACACAGCAGGGGCAGAATACAATTCTCAACATTGTCCCTTGCTCACGCTGATCGTAGCGCAAGCAGGGGACAATGATGAGGTCAGTGTTCAGCACCCGGCGCTTGGGAACAGCGCTAATTGTACACTGATTCCCAGGTGCCGGTATGTGTCACACGGATGGCATCTGTGTGTCATCAGTGTGCACGTGTGTGGGATGTTTTACAGCACGTTCTGCGGGTAAAAAACAGACATATCAGCGTGTTTTGCCCCCAGACACGCGGTATGTGGAAACACCCTGACATGTGTACAGACCCATAGATTTGAATGGGTCTACCTGTGTCAGTGTCTACAGTGCGTGTGGAAACTGTCACCACACGTACTGGAAACACTAGCGTGTGAAAGAGCCTTTAAATAGATTTTTCGCTCTGCTTTCCGTATGATTTGACCTCTTTAGTGAATTTGTAAGAAAACATCTCAGAAACACTTTGCTTGTTTTTCAGAAAAAGAAGCATTCGTCCTCGGGGAGGGATCCGGTTCTGCAATCTATTGGAGTGTACAGTTGTGATCCAGAGATCGCTGTCACTATGTCAGAGGCCGTGACGTCAGCAGCCCAGCAATTGGTCAGCGCCTGCCTCGGTATGTCCTGCCATCTCACAAATCAAAACTTCATTTTACAGTCACTTTTTAGATATCTCAGTAATGGGAACATCTGTACTTGCTGAAGGCCGATTTTACCTGTGACTTCAGAATGAATGATCAGAGAAAGAAGCAGATTTCTCTGATAAGATATATTACAAAGTTTCTTATTTTCATGTGTGCTATTGATTTCTGAAAAAATGAATTAAACGGACAGTTATACTATAAAGGAGCAGTAAGTTCCTTTATGTTTGTATCCAAGATGTTTTCTAAGGTTCGGGCCTGTGTGGCTTTTCTTTCCTGTTTATCTATGAATATATCTCACTTTACCAAATCAGTGACACATGACAAACCATAATAACTCAGAAATACTATAATGTTCTGGTCCGTGCAGCCGCCACGTGGGCTACTTCTTTCCTTTTTGTTAGGCCACATTCACACTTTCACTGTTTGGTGACTTTATTTTTTTTACCTCAGTATTTGTAATCTAAAACCAGGAGAGGAGCAATCGAGGAAAAGTATAATAGAAACACGTCACCACTTTTGTATTTTTCACCCACTCCTGGCTTACAGATACTGAGGTAGAATTCTGACCTAATGCTGAAGGTGTGAACGTGGCCTTAATGTGACTGTCAAAATAATTTTTCTGATGTGGCGATTACCCCTGCTGTTCAGCATTCTGTACATTAAAGTTCTGCAGCTCGTGGCACTCCAGTTGTTGTGAACTACAACGCCCAGCATGTTCTGTGTTGTAGCATGCAACAACAGGAGAGCGGCAGGTTACATCAGATCACTTGCTGTGCAGATGAAGAACGAGGGTCTCCAAGTACTGGATTCCTGAAGACCCTGTAATGTCGCTTTCTGCTGGTTAATTATATTCAGGGTGTCGTCTTCTTTTCAGAGGAAGATGATGGCTGCCCCATTGTTCTTGTATGTGGTCCCAAAAATGTCGGAAAATCAACATTCAACAGATTCCTCATCAACCAGCTGCTACAGCAGTGAGTAGATTTTTTTTTTCTATTAACTCTAGTACAGACTACAAGTGGCCAAAACTTTTTCGGGCTTTTAATTAACCACCGACCCGATCAACGTCTGTATCTAGACTCGTTCATCCATCTATCTTCTGTGCTTTTCAGCATCCCGTGTATTGACTACCTAGATTGTGACCTGGGACAGACTGAATTCACTCCTCCTGGTTGTATCTCATTGATGAGTGTCACTAAGCCAGTTCTGGGTAAGTAACTGTATACATTACACTGCATGGCCAAAATTATGAGGATAACTGACCATCACATCTATATGTGCATGTGCGCCATCATAATCCAAAACGAAGGGCTTTTATGTGGACTCGCCCTGAACAAAGTGTTGGGACACCGGTCTTAATCATTATATTCAGGTTTCTCATCCACTCGCCCCCCCCTCCGATGAATAACATCCGGATCTGGCCCCCGCTGAGCCCCCATTTATAACATCCCACCCCTTGTTCCCCCCCCCCCCCTTGACCGATAAAACCACAGGCCCCCCGCCATGCCATCTGACATTACTTGCATGTGACAGAATGGCCGGTGGTGCAGAGCTCACTAATACCAGCGCGATCCTGTAATAGGAGCCAGGGTAATAAGTCCGTTCATGACATTTCTCCCCTCTTAAATCTTCCCCATCACCTGTGAGTGATGATATTGAGAAGTGGAAGGAACCGCAGCAACTCAGACCCCGTAACGTTACAGAGCAGGGGGCTGAGGAGCAGAGGGCAGAAAAGTCACCAACGCTCTGCTGACTCCATACGTGCAGAGTGCAGACCTCCTCTGGCTCTGCACCCCCGCCGGAGCTTCATGGCCTAGCAGCTGCATGCAGCCGTACATCACCAAGCACAATGCGGAGTGTCGGATGGAGTAATGTAAAGCTGCGCCACTGGACTCTAGGGCAGGGGAAATGTGTTCTGGACAGAGCTGTTTAGAACGAACAATACCATCAGTAATGTTATTCTATGGGGATTACATGGTCGTGTACCGGATTATAATGCATGTGGAGAGAACATCTGAAACGTATGATTAGTAGGGGTGACCACAAGGTTTTACCAAGCTAATTGTATATATGTATGAAACATTCAAATTCTTTAAAGAGTTTGTCCGCCACTCAGACAATCCCTACTTATGTACTATATTCCTTACTGTTACATTAAAAGAACAGATACTTGGCTCCCGTGACGGTGGCTGCAGCGCTCCCGTGACGGTGGCTGCAGCGCTCCCGTGACATGCCGGTCAGCGGCCGCTAATGTGCGACCGTTCGCTGAGCAAAGTATCTGTTAGCAGCCGCTGATTGCCTGCAGGGCTCGCTTGGCGTAACAATGTCACACAACCACCAGTGACAGCTTCTCTGGAGCAGTGTCGGTGCGGGAAGTGAGTATCTGTTATTTTTTTTATTTTACACGGGGGGGAATTAAGCATTTCTGATGGGATTTTCCGAGTAGTGGACATTAATGATGCAGCTATTAATAAAGACAGAGTCCTGCATTGGTTCTGCACAATTTCATAGTCGTCATTCGCTGCCTGACTTTCTATTTTTCTTGTTATGAAAAGATCCATTTAACACTTGTTTCTGCGGAGTGACACGGTCACCAGTGTGATGCCCAGGAAGCCCCCTCTCTTGTAATAACTTACCTCTTTTTGATCTTAGGGCCTCCATTTACTCAGCTGCGGGACCCTCACAAAATGGTTTACTTTGGCGAGACCACCTGTGAGCAGGACATGGAGCGGTTTATTGAGTCGGTGAAATACGTCATTACGGGTTATAAGCGAGACCAGCCGCTCATCATCAATACCATGGGATGGGTTAAAGGTGAGCATCCTCCGTTCTTCCTCCGTATTTGCTGCACAGTGGTATACTGTCTATCACATCGCCATTACTTGTTTCTTTTTTAGGCTTTGGATTGCTGCTCCTGATTGATCTCATACATCTCCTTTCCCCAAGTCATATAGTCCAGATGACCATCAAAGACAAAAACATGATGGAGCCACTGACGCCCGAATACGTCAGGAGCTCCTCGGGGTTCATGACAAAAGCTCAGGCGCAGTGCAGGACCCGAAGCGTGGACTACTTAGATAGAGAGGAGCTGGACTACAATGACCAGCACCACTCCAGAGCATCCGATGGCCATCATCTCATACAGATCGAGAGCACCTTTAATGGCGCCGGAGATACTGACAACATGTAAGCGGACAACACTGGGGGCCACAAATTACTCCTCTGGGACCACTAGGTTTCGTTTGATCTCACTCCCCCAACACATTAGGATGCCACCATAGCACACAAGGAAAGGACCTGTCCCCGCATATTTTTATGGTCCTGAATTGGTACCTAATCTGGCACCACAACATTTTGCACACTTTGTGTAATGTCCCGCATCCGAGCACTAATGTTTTATGACTTTCTTCTTCCATCTAGACCTTGCCATAACTGGATCCTGCGTGACCTGGCCATGTCGGGATACATCAGTAAATTACAGCAGTTTGATCCCGACCAGATAATCCCATTGAACGGGCTGTTACCCTATGAGGTGAGTGTTTGGCCTATAATAAAATTCTTATCGTAACGGCATTAACCAGATCTGAGCGATGATGGAAAATGAGACAGTCTTGTAAGGATGGAGAACCTTCGGGAAGCCCTCTTAAGGGCTTGTTCATGCTTTAAGTATTTGCAGTGTTTTATTTGTGCGCAAAAAACAGTTTTACAAGCCCAGAAAAATCGTAAGTAATTTTAAAAATATTAACCATGTGCTGCTTTCTTTTTGTTTAAAAATCTGCAGTGAATGCCTAAAGGTGCATGAAAAATGTACATGTGTAGTGGTTTTCCTGCCAACATCTTCGAAATGCCCTGTGTGAACACTCCCTTAGGGTTCTTCTGATATCTGATTAACCCCTTGACAACCTGCGGTATAACATTAGAGTGCAGGTGGGAGTCAGTCTGATCATTTGGGCACTAGTAAGCAAGATCAAGGCTGTAAAAACACAAAGAAATCTCTGCTCTCCATTGTTTCACCCCTTTTATGCCACGATCAAAGCAGATTGCAGCAGACAAGAAAAGCACAAAGGAATGATCTGATCCTATACTGGGACAGTCCGTTCCAGGGGCCGAGGACTTCGTGCTCAGGATTTCTTTTGTTGCTTTATACTTACATATGTCTTGATAATAAGAGTTGTTTTTTATTCTTTGATTTACTTTTCTGTCAACATATAAATTAGAATAATTGATAGCTACAGTACAGACCAAAAGTTTGGACACACCTCATTTAAAGATTTTTCTGTATTTTCATGACTTTGAAAATTGTACATTCACACTGAAGGCATCAAACCTATGAATTAACACATGTGGAATTATAAACTTAACAAAAAAGTGTGAAACAACTGAAAATATGTCTTATATTCTAGGTTCTTCAAAGTAGCCACCTTTTGCTTTGATGACTGCTTTGCACACTCTTGGCATTCTCTTGATGAGCTTCAAGAGGTAGTCACCGGAAATGGTCTTCCAACAATCTTAAAGGAGTTCCCAGAGATGCTTAGCACTTATTGGCCCTTTTGCCTTCACTCTGCGGGCCAGCTCACCCCAAACCATCTCGATTGGGTTCAGGTCCGGTGACTGTTGAGGCCAGGTCATTCTAGCGTAGCACCCCATCACTCTCCTTCTTGGTCAAATAGCCCTTACACAGCCTGGAGGTGTGTTTGGGGTCATTGTCCTGTTGAAAAATAAATGATGATCCAACTAAACGCAAACCGGATGGAATAGCATGCCACTGCAAGATGCTGTGGTAGCCATGCTGGTTCAGTATGCCTTCAATTTTGAATAAATCCCCAACAGTGTCACCAGCAAAGCACCCCCACACCATCACACCTCCTCCTCCATGCTTCACGGTGGGAACCATGCGTGTTGAGTCCATCCGTTCGCCTTTTCTGCGTTGCACAAAGACACGGTGGTTGGAACCAAAGATCTCAAATTTGGACTCATCAGTAGTGTTGAGCCACCCCCGTAGTGTTCGAGTTCGGTTCGGTTCGTCGAACACCCGTGTGTTCGCCGAACTGTTCGTCGAACACCGTTAAAACCAATGGCAGGCAAACAAAAACACATAGAAACACATAGAAAACACCTTCAAAGGTGTCCAAAAGCTGACAAACTGCTCAGAAGACACAACTAACACATGGAAAAGTGACAAGTACATATAGTCATGCGAAAAGAAAAGAGGTGGAGGAGTAAAAGGAGGGGGAGACACAGATATAGGCATGTCATGTCCTTCTAAAATCCAAAAAGTGAGAAGCCGAGACGGCCAGTCCGCTCCTGCCCGTGCCACCTCCGTGTCGCCGGGTTTGTGCCAGAGCCGCGGTGAACCCTGACGGCCAGCCCCCCTCTCCCAATACTGGTGCCTGTCCGCTGGTGGGTCGAGAGAGCCCCCCTGTGGTGGAGGCAGCTCTAAGCTTTTTAATTTAAATTGTCCCTCTAATTTGAATGAATACACTTTAAATCCATTTACCAGGATCTATTGGAGGGCAAGTCTCATGCCAGCAGCCGCGTAATTCCAGCTCCAGTAGCGTCCACTAAAGCTGCTGCAGTTAAAAAGCTTTTATAAGGATCGAGCTCGGCTGTCCACCGCAAGGCATCCTAGTGCCAGTCCCAGCCCCTATGCCTTGGGGTGCCTCCTGATGCTCGTCACTAAGTATCCCGTGGTCCCGAAGCATTTCCTTTGAAAAAATTAAGTGTCCAAACTACAGGTGGTGTAGCTTGCTTAACAGCCGGGATAATCCGCTGACTAGCAGACACTGCTACTAGGCACAAAGTATTTCCTGGGCTAGATGCAGTTAAAAATTTGTAAGTAGATACTCTCGTTGGATGCTGAGAAAGCATTCCATAGAGTCTCCTGGCACGCCATATATGATTCTCTTAAAAAGCTTGGGGTAGGGGTCTAGGGGACCCTTTTATAGCCAAAATCACGGCCCTGTATCACAATACGTCACCTAGGCTGAAGATAAATGGAACTGTAGCACCGAGGGCTCGGTTGCTACAGACGTATTGCACCTCACCCAGAGGTGTGATATCTCACTCTCAGATAAGGATGGAGTGTGGATCAGGACCCGACACCTGCATGCATTACACCACATTGCCGTGGGGCAGGGCGACCAATATGCCCCTGAGATGGGCACGACAGTCCCTGTCCCTGGCTGGAGTGGGGGGAGGGAACACTGAGGAAGGGGAACCCTGCAGTGCAGGAGCAGGGAGGAAGAAGTTCCTGGGTGCATTGAGAAGGGAGTATAAAAGGTGGGCACCATCTTAGTTCAGTGCAGAGAAGTCTGAGCAGAAGTGGCAGGGAGCAGGGGCTCTGCATGAGCTCTGCTCCGGAGGCGGGCCTAGTAACAGAGGCCCAGGCCTGCAAGAGGGAGAAGGAAGGAAGAGGAGCGGAGAAGGCTCCAGGAACGAGGAATGAAGGGATCCCAGGGGTGCGGACGGGCGAGTCGCCACCGCACGCCCGAATCCACCTGCGTGGAGGGGTCAGGCCAAAGGGGGAGACCGGTCCCCGAACTAGTGGAGGCAGGAAACGACCCTCAGCTAGAAACCGGAGGCTCTGACATTTTATGTGGCGTAGCCCCTTGCTCCACCCGCTAGGAAGGCACCACATAGGGTCAGGGAAACTGGCGCCAAGTTTACCAAGAGGAGGCCCGAGGCAGCCGGACAGAAGTGTTGGTAAGAAAGGCCAGACAAAGGACACACAAAGGGGGTCCTGTGAAGCGCTCCAAAGTTATCTGGGAGTTGTCTGAGCCCCTCACCTGGTGAGCACAGTACGACGTGGGCAGCCGTTACCTGCAGACGTGGTCTGGATAATAAGAACTGTGAGTAAAGGCCCTGAACTGCATCACTGACTCCGTGTCGTTACTGCTGCTGCCCTGCACCATCACCCCCATCCTCCGCATACACTGCCCTGAGGCTATACTCCTCCCGTGGGGAGTTATGCTACGCTCTGCTGCACCCACAACACCAGCCTTAGCGGTCTGCCCTGTAGCGGCGGTTCACTCTGACCGCAATCCACGGGTGGCGTAGTCGGACATTTAAACATCAAAACCACATAAATAGTTCCGCCACTGGTTTGACCGCCCTGAGCCACGGAACCGGATCGCCGCCACGAAGACTACAACCACCAGCATCCACCAAAAAGGGTCCGGCTCCGGGTGTCCCAAGGCCCAGGGGGTGCGTCAGAACATTTTCATCACCTTTCACAATCACCAATGGGACAAGGCAGGGATGTCCTCTGTCCCCTCTCTTATACATCCTAGTGACGGAGCACCTGCTCTCATCAATTCGCCATAACCCCAATGTTAGGTGGATTGAGGTGGGAGGCACCGAGTACAAGTGCTCTCTATTTGCTGATGATGTCCTAGTATATATCACTCAATCACATATATCCATCCCTGCTGTTATGGCTGAAATAGATCACTTTGTTACATGGTAAAATTTTAAAATCAATGCAGCGAAGTCTGAGGCCCTCGATGTCTCCCTCCCTAAATCCATATAGGATTCCATCCAGTCCAACTTTCCCTTTGCCTGGCCCTCACAGGGTATCAAATACTTAGGAATTCCTATTCATAGAGACCTCTCCCATCTATGTTATCTTAATTTTGGGCCCTTTATTGAACAATTCCATACAGACCACGGTTGGCAAGTTGGAACTGTGAGATTCACTACGTGCACCACTGGTATTTTGTGGAAAAGCACATGTAAGATTCTGCAACAGTCTCTGCTGATACTCCTGCATGCGTGCATCCCTTTCTATGGCAGGAATAATTTCTGCAAATTTACTTTTGTACCGGGGATCTAACAGTGTGGCAACCCAGTAGTCAGGATTATTTCTAATTCTCCCAATTCGAGGGTCATGTTGCAGGTAGTGCAGCAAGAAGGCACTCATGTGTGTTGCGCATCCAGGAGCACCAAGTCCCTGTTGTGTTGGTGGCGAGGTAACAATCATGCTTCCTTCCTCTGTCCTCTCCCCCCAACCTCGCACAACAGAAATGTGATCAAGGTCTCCCTCATCTGATGAGTCTTCCATCAGTTCGTCCTCCACTTCTTCCTGGGCTCCTGCACCTTCCTCACTAGTTTGGCTGCTACCATGCGCCCTGGTAAAATCATCTCCCCCACCCTCACATGCCTGCCGCCCTGGTGCTGCCGACCGTCTGGACCTTGCAGATGTTAGCCCTTCCGCATACAACTCCTCCTCCTCTACTTCCTCCACCTCCTCTTGTGCCACCACCTGACTCCGAATTCTGTTTAACATGTGCTCCAGCATGTAAATCACCGGAATAGTCATGCTGATAATGGCATCGTCAGCACTAAACATCTTCGTCGCCATTTCAAAACTGTGCAGAAGGGTGCATAGGTCCCTGATCTGAGACCACTCCTCCAGCGTGATTTGCCCCACCTCTGAATCTCGTTGGCCCAGGCTATACGTCAGAACGTATTGCACCAGGGCTTGTCGGTGCTGCCACAGTCGCTGCAACATGTGCAGAGTTGAATTCCACCGGGTAGGCACATCGCATTTTAGCCGGTGAAGTGGCAGGCCCAACGACTTCTGTAGAGATGTAAGTCGCTGAGCTGCGGGATGCGAACGGCGGAAGTGAGCACACAGCGACCGTGCCCTCTGCAGAAGGCCATCTAGTCTGGGATAGTGGGCTAAAAATTGCTGGACAACCAGGTTCAACACGTGAGCCATACAAGGCACGTGTGTGACATTGCCCCGGCGAAGGGCCGCACCCAGGTTTGCAGCATTGTCGCACACGGCCTTCCCTGGTTTCAGGTCCAGTGGAGACAACCATTCATGAAATTGGTTCTCCAGAGCTGACCACAACTCCTCAGCTGTGTGACTCACATTTCCCAGACATTTCAATGTAAAAACCGCCTGATGACGTTGAGCCCTACTGCCAGCATAGTAAGGAGGTGTGCAGGATCCCTTCTGCGCAGTTAGAAAGCTTGTGGCATGACCAGACAGGCTTTGGGTGCAGGTGGAAGACCGAGAGGAGGTTGAGGAGGCAGAAGCAGTGGAGGAAAAATGACATAAAGAGGATTGACGCACAACTCGTGGGGACGGCAAGACTTGGACAGCAGCCCCTTGTCCTGCTGTCACCATAGTTACCCAGTGCCCAGTCAGCGACATGTAACGCCCCTGTCCATGCCTACTCGTCCAAGTGTCTGTGGTGAAATGCACCCTGTCACACACAGAGTTTCTCAAAGAAGCGGTGATGTTGTGTGCGACATGCTGGTGGAGCGCAGGCACACCTTTCTTTGAGAAGTAGTGCCGACTGGGCATCTGGTACTGGGGCACTGCGACGGACATAAGGTCTCGAAAATCCTCTGTGTCCACCAGGCGGAAAGGCAGCATTTCTGTAGCCAAGAGCTTGCAGATGGTGAAATTCAACCTCTTAGCTTTCTCATGGCTAGGAGGAAATGGTCTTTTACTTGTCCACATCTGAGGGACCGAGGGCTGGCTATTGTGCTTAGACGGGGTTGATAAGGGTGTCCCCGGCAAACTGCCGGTCTGTGAGGAAGATGCAGGCGGACATGTTAGGTTGCCTTGATCCAAAGGTGGTGCTATCGATGTCGGACAGCGCTCAAGACCAGCTGGTGTTACCACCTCCAAAGAAAATGATGACCTGCCAATCACGCTGGCTGTTGCGGGTAAAGAGGTGGCAGGTCTGCGCCCCAAAACAGGTGTGACTGCTGTCCCCCCAGTCACAGAGGATGAAGAGGCCGCGGATGCACAAGATATGGCAGACGGTGGTTGGCCCGGCCGGCTAGACCGCATTGTAGCACACTGAGCTTCCCACTGCAACTTATGCTTCATGTCCATGTGCCGGTTCATGCATGAAGTACTCAAACTATGTATTTTTTGGCCTCTACTTAGCTTTTGCTGACAAATGTTACAGATAACACGAGTTGGGTCATCTTTATCGATCTGAAAAAATGCCCAGGCTATGCAAGGCTTAGCACCCATGCGACCTGAAGAGCCACCACGACTTGTGGTGAGAGGCAGAGTTGTGTTTGAGGATGCAGTTGTTGACGTGCTTCCAGTACTACGTCTCTGTCCAGGAAGGCGCAACCTGACCTCGTCGTCACTAGCATCTTCCTCCACCTCCTCTGCTGACCTCATCTCTTGGCTGACTGTGGGTTGACAGTAAGTGGGATCTCCGACCTCATCATCATCACCCTGTGCGTTATCACACCCGTCGTCCTCAGAGCCAACCTGTTCCTGCCCTGACAAAAAACTAAAGTTGTCGCTCCAATCAGGTATTTGAGTCTTATCATCGTCTTCCTCATTGTCTCCACCAACAGGAGTTACAGTTTGGGAATGAGGGTCTACATTATGGTCAGAACCTTCTGCGTCTGGTCCTGGATCCGACTCATAAAGATTCTGGGCATCAGTGCAGATCATTTCCTCGTCTGGATTCACAGAAGCGCTGGAGTCGACCTCTGATTCCCAGGCTATAGTATGAGTAAACAGCTCTGCAGACTCAACCATCTGTTCTACCTCATACTCAGACGGGCAGCTGGAGATTTGGGAGCTGTGAGGAAGCAAGTGCGATTTGGGTGACACCTTTGAGTACTGGAGTATTTGTGATGTTGAAGTTGATGTGGAGGAGAGCCCACTTAAAGGAGCACTTGATATCCGTTGAAGCACCTGCTGTTTTTGTGCCTCATCTGGAATTTGTAGCGATTGGCGTGGCCGTAAGAAAGGGATCTTATCACATTGTCCGCTAAAAGAAGTAGACATTTTAGTTTGGCTGGAAGATGGTCTTTCTTCTGCACCTACCCCACGGACACAACCTTTTTTCCCCTTCCCAACACGCCTATTCCCCTTTCCACCAGCAGCAGGCCTTTTTCCACTCATTTTGGTGGTTAACTAATTCACAACTCTGGAGTTGTTTGCACAAAAAAACAATGGATGGTAACCGAGCAGAGCTGAGTGGCCAAACTGTGGTATTAGGCCAAAACTATTGGCTGGGTTAGATGCAGAAAAAAATTATTTTTAATTTGCAACCTGATGGAGGTCAGTATAGATGGACTAATAGACCAAGTCCCACACACCGCTAGAAGCCCAAATATTTTTTCAGAGCTAGATGCAGAAAATTGTTTTATTCAATTTGCAACCTGATGGAGGTCAGTATAGATGGACTAATAGACCAAGTCCCACACACTGCTAGAAGCCCAAATATTTTTTCAGAGCTAGATGCAGAAAAAAATTATTTTTAATTTGCAACCTGATGGAGGTCAGTATAGATGGACTAATAGACCAAGTCCCACACACCGCTAGAAGCCCAAATATTTTTTCAGAGCTAGATGCAGAAAAAAATTATTTTTAATTTGCAACCTGATGGAGGTCAGTATAGATGGACTAATAGACCAAGTACCACACACCGCTAGAAGCCCAAATATTTTTTCAGAGCTAGATGCAGAAAAAAATTATATTCAATTTGCAACCTGCTGGAGGTCAGTATAGGAGGACTAATAGAACAAGTCCCACACACTGCTAGAAGCCCAAATATTTTTTCAGAGCTAAATGAAGAAAAAAATTATTTTTAATTTGCAACCTGATGGAGGTCAGTATAGATGGACTAATAGACCAAGTCCCACACACTGCTAGAAGCCCAAATATTTTTTCAGAGCTAGATGCAGAAAAAAATTATTTTTAATTTGTAACCTGATGGAGGTCAGTATAGATGGACTAATAGACCAAGTCCCACACACCGCTAGAAGCCCAAATATTTTTTCAGAGCTAGATGCAGAAAATTTTTTTATTCAATTTGCAACCTGATGGAGGTCAGTATAGATGGACTAATAGACCAAGTCCCACACACTGCTAGAAGCCCAAATATTTTTTCAGAGCTAGATGCAGAAAAAAATTATTTTTAATTTGCAACCTGATGGAGGTCAGTATAGATGGACTAATAGACCAAGTCCCACACACTGCTAGAAGCCCAAATATTTTTTCAGAGCTAGATGCAGAAAAAAATTATTTTTAATTTGCAACCTGATGGAGGTCAGTATAGATGGACTAATAGAACAAGTCCCACACGCTGCTAGAAGCCCAAATATTTTTTCAGAGCTAAATGAAGAAAAAAATTATTTTTAATTTGCAACCTGATGGAGGTCAGTATAGATGGACTAATAGACCAAGTCCCACACACTGCTAGAAGCCCAAATATTTTTTCAGAGCTAGATGCAGAAAAAAATTATATTCAGTTTGCAACCTGATGGAGGTCAGTATAGATGGACTAATAGAATGATGCTATGCCCAAAAGATTTTACTTCACTAGGTGCAGTAAAAAAATTGGTATTCTATACACAGGTGGTATATCTTGCAACACAGATAGGCTACTCCACTGACTAACACACTCTGCAATAGGCCAAAAAGGATTAGCTTTGCTAGATTCAGCCAAATGCTGTGAAAAAAACTTGCACAGCACTGGCACAGACCTGCCTGGCAAAAACTGATAGGAACTGATGTAACCTAGTCCTGAAAAGGACTCCAATTACAATTAGTCTTTACTCCCACAATCTATCTATTTAAGAGCACAGACCTGCCTGATAAAAGTCGTAGGAAATGCTGTAACCTAGTCCTTAAAAGGACTGCAATCACAACTATTCCCTACTCCCAAGCTATCTGTATATTTGTGCGAAAATTGGCTTGAAATTAACAAGGTATAGCGCACACAGCAACAGCGGTGCCGTCTAACACGCAGCTGCAGCAGTGAGAAAATGGTGGCGACGGGGAAAATGGCTTGGTCTTATAGGGCAAGGACATGTGACATACACTGCCAATCACACATGCCCTTGCTTGTGTGAAAAAAAGCACTTCGCTCCGTGTGTGCGCTGCTGATAGGCTGACAGATTGCACCTCCCCACTGCAAATGCGGGAAAGAGAAAAAAAAATGGAGATCTTCATTGTTCCTGCAGAGATCCATCCCCTGCCCCTCCCCCCGCCCCGCTGTACACTCAAACTGCGTATTAACATTAATTTTCATCATTACTGAGAAAAAATCCAGTTATGATTTTGGTGCACGAACAGTTATCGAACATAACCTCGAACAGCCGAATTTTTCTCAAATTGTTCGTGTTCGCCGACCGGCTCGAACACCGCCCAAAACAGCTCGAATTTGAGATTGGCGAACAGTTCGAGTAGAACAACGCTCATCTCTACTCATCAGACCAAAGCACAGATTTCCACTGGTCTAATGTCCATTCCTTGTGTTCTTTAGCCCAAACAAGTCTCTTCTGCTTGTTGTCTGTCCTTAGCAGTGGTTTCCTAGCAGCTATTTTACCATGAAGGCCTGCTGCACAAAGTCTCCTCTTAACAGTTGTTGAAGAGATGTGTCTGCTGCTTGAACTCTGTGTGGCATTGACCTGGTCTCTAATCTGAGCTGCTGTTAACCTGCGATTTCTGAGGCTGGTGACTCGGATAAACTTATCCTCAGAAGCAGAGGTGACTCTTGGTCTTCCTTTCCTGGGGCGGTCCTCATGTGAGCCAGTTTCTTTGTAGCGCTTGATGGTTTTTGCAACTGCACTTGGGGACACTTTCAAAGTTTGCCCAATTTTTCGGACTGACTGACCTTCATTTCTTAAAATAATGATGGCCACTTGTTTTTCTTTACTTAGAATTTGTATTATGGCAAGAAAAAAGCAGCTAACAGTCTATTCAGTAGGACTATCAGCTGTGTATCCACCTGACTTCTGCACAACACAACTGATGGTCCCAACCGCATTTATAAGGCAAGAAATCCCACTTATTAAACCTGACAGGGCACACCTGTGAAGTGAAAACCATTTCCGGTGACTACCTCATGAAGCTCATCAAGAGAATGCCAAGAGTGTGCAAAGCAGTCATCAAAGCAAAAGGTGGCTACTTTGAAGAACCTAGAATATAAGACATATTTTCAGTTGTTTCACACTTTTTTGTTAAGTATATAATTCCACATGTGTTAATTCATAGTTTTGATGCCTTCAGTGTGAATGTACAATTTTCAAAGTCATCAAAATACAGAAATTTCTTTAAATGAGAAGGTGTGTCCAAACTTTTGGTCTGTACTGTATATGTACCCAAAAGAAAGAACAAGGCCTCATACAAGTGTATTAGCCTGAAATTAAAAAACCTTTGGCCACCAGAATACTGAGGTGAAAAAAAAAGGTAACCATACATTTTTCAGGTACTAGAGGCCAAAAATGGCTGCGTTTTCAAGCATAAAATGGGTTGCAATGACAGCCGGGGGTCTGCTGAAGAACCCCTGTGATGGTCATTATGGAACTCCTTTGAAACCCTGACTGTAACCATGATTTTTACTATATACTGCGATGCCACAATAATCAGACGATCGCATCTTCAAGTCCCCTAAGGGGACTAATCAGAACAGTGAGAAAGAAAAAATGTTTAAACCAAAAACATAAGTTCATATCCCCTCCCCTTTTCCCCTATTAAAAATAAAGTTATTAAAAAATACCAATATTTGGTATCGACGCGTTCAGAAAAGTCCAATGTGTCAAAATAATTAACCCAATCTCTAAATGCCGTAAACGGGGAAAAAAAATCAAGAACTCCAAAGTTGTGCATTTCCACAAAAAATTCTGTAACAAGCGATGAAAATCTATACCAAAATAGTATTCATAAAAACGTTGTCTAGTCCCCAAAAAAATAAGCTGTCACTCAGCTCAATCGACTGAAATTTTTTTATGGATCTCGGAAAATGGCAATACAACCCCCCAAATTTTTTTTTATTTTTTTTTTTTGCAACTTCTGATTTTTTAATATAATAAAAAAAAACTGGACATGTTGGGCCTCATCGTAATCATACTGATGAGGAGAATCCTATTGCATGGTCATTTCTACCCCCCACCCCTCCCCAAAAAAAATATACACCATAAAAACAATTCCCAAGAAATGTCAGTTTTTTGGGGTCTTTTTTCACAATTTTTCCCCACCTGAAATTGTTTTTCCTGCTTTTCCAGAAGACTATGTGGTAACATGAATGGTGTCATTCAAAAGTACAGCTCGTCTCATATGTCTGTGGACAGAAAATTAAGAGTTATGGCTGTGGGAAGAAGGGGAGGAAAAAAACGGAAATTAGCTGTGGCATAAAGGGGTTAGTTAGTAAGTGCCATAAAATCATATAATCAGTACATTAGTTAAAAATAAAGGTAAAGTGGCCGACCCTTTAAATGTTTTTCCTATGTTATTTGCATTGTGTCTGCACAGGATCAGATCGGAGCCTTTGTAAGTCTGATGCAAAGCAGAAAAAAAATCTAGAATGCAACAAGAATAACTTAAGAGAGATAATAGTCCTCGGTGTAAAACCCCAGGGAGTACGGCGTTTTTCGGATTTGCATGCTTAGACCCGCATGTCCTGGACTGCGATTTGCACGTATTGGAGGCCACACCATGAACAAAAACTATTGTGAACTTGGTCTAAAGAGTTAAACCCGTGCGCCAGCTATTCACCCCATTCCCCACACTAATATTTTTGCACTGCTACATGCTTCTTACATGCCCCTTAACATGTGAACTAAGATGCTTGTTCCATGTTTACTATTAAATAGTGAGTTTTTAAATCCACCTCTGTTGTTCTTCCTGGAAATATATGAATATATAAAGGCTTAACATGACATTTTCCTGGTAAATGCAGTGTGTGAATCTTGACAAGAGGAATGGTGGCACCCAGTTGTCAATTCTATTTATTTTTCATTCACTTCCAGGAGGAACAATAGAGGAACGGCACAATACAGAGTTCCAAGGAAAGATTTATCTTATGGAAAATGTAAATGTTTAGTTTAAACGGACTGTGCTGTCGCTTTTTTATAACCCTAAGTTTACATTTTTTGGCTCATTTATGTGTTTATTTTTTGCAGGTACCTTTTAATGCGGTTGCTTTGCGTGTGATCCATGCAGACGTGGCCCCGTCTCACATCATGTATTCGGCAAACGCCAGCTGGGTCGGCCTCTGCCATATTCTGGACGACATCAGCAGTCAGGACAGCGGCCCCGTTTTATTGACTCAGACGCCAATCTGTGACTGCTTGGGGTTTGGTAAGATATTCTGTGTCATCCCAACTCTGTGACCTTTAATTGTCTGCTGTATGATAAGGAATTATTGATCAGCCCTAACATGATGCGCTATATTTATTAAGAGGCGCACATCACTTAATGAATTTGGTGTATCTTCTCAATGGCGTGCGCCAAATGTTATTCCGGTCAGGGACTGGAGTGACATTTCTGGTGGTAGAAACGTCGCCACTTACCATGAATTTGATGGACAGATGTAACCATGCCCCCTGCACTTTCCCAGCTACGGCTATTTTGGCGCAGCTGCTTGAAAATGGTGCAAAAATTTTGCGAATATTCAAAGTGTTTTACATGTAAACACTTTCATTGGCCCCAAAGTATCAGCCCAATATGAGTCAAAGGTCACAGTGAAAACTGCTAGATTTCAGGATCTATTAAAATCTAAAATTATTTAAATCGTATAATAAACGCCATAAAACAGAAAAAAATAAAATGCCAGCAATGCCACTTTTTAGTCTCGACACTGCCCTAAAAAAAAAAAATTAAAAAAAAATCTCTCAAAAGTCATATGTAACCCAAAATGGTATCAATAAAAATCAGATTGTCACATATGAAAGTGATGACACAAATCAGAAACTTGCCAGGTCCTTCATTTCAAACGCCATAAAAACCAAAAAGTAATAACGGAATAGTTTTTGTTTTTTGTCTCTTGCAGTTTCTCACTGCACATGGGATTTTGTTTGCCATTTTTTAGTATACTATAAGGCTGTGTGCTCACGATGTGTTTTTTTTAAGCGTTTCCACAGCGGCAATTTTGCCGCGGAAACATTTAAAAAACGCTTGGTAGAAGGTCTGCAATGTTCCCCAATGATAATCCGCATTTGCTGTGCACATGCTGCCAAAATTTCCGCTGCGGATTATCATTGCGGAAAAATCCACAGTACAACCATTAATTTTGTGTAATCACTGCCATTGACTTGCATTGAAATGCATAATAATCGCATCACTACATGTGCACATGCGGATATTAAGCGATTCAATGTGCGGATGGTACCCTAGTCTGGAGAAGAGGAGACTCTCATCCAGACCCGGGTACCATAGAACCTGTAAAAAAAAGAATAAAATAAAAAATATACATTCTACTCACTCACCTTCTGATGGCCCCCGGTCTCTATAGTGAGGTGTCCTGGCTTCCCGGCGGCTCGGGATGGTCTAAAAGGACCTTCCATGACGTCATTTAGTCATGTGACTGGTCACGCGACTGTTGACGTCGGCGGTTGCGTGACCTGTCACATGACTAAATGATGTCATGGAAGGTCCTTTTAGACCACCGCGAGCTGCCCAACACACCGGATGCACTGGAGAAGGAGACCGGGGGCCATCGGAAGGTGAGTATAATTTTTATTTTTTACCATTCTTTTTAACTATTAACTTGGTTACACTACATAACATGCCAGTTTCATGGATTTATATTGTGTGACCAAGTTGTCAAGCACTTTTCCAAGTGATGCTAAAATCGCTTGGAAAAGCGCTTGACAACCTGCATGCGAAATCGGGTCTGGTGGCGTTCCCAGCTGTTTTGGCGGCACTAGGCTTTAATGTTATGTCTGATGTATATATTCTACATTTACTCCTTCTGTTCCCCTTGTTATTATGTCTATACTAATGTGATGTCTTTATCACCAGGTATTATTCGAGGGGTTAATATCACAAAAAAGATCTACCACGTTTTGACCCCTTTGCCACCCGAAACTCTTCGACTGGTCAATTGTTTTCTGATAGGCAACATATCTATACCACATAGCATCTTCAAGCATCAGGTATGAGCTCCTAGTAAAAGATGTGGCATCTCCATAATGGATGTAATGATATAGTAGATATTCTGTATGTTTACGTTGTTTTTTCTTTCTATATAGCCCGGAGTGCAGGGCGACCTCCCCTATGTAACCACCGAATACGACTTCTCTATATACGGATCTGGAAAGCTAAAACTGAACAAACATCTGAAAAGACGGGAACAGCTATAAGAAACAAACTTTTTATTTTGTTACTTTAGGGGTGCAGACGGCCGTATTATCGGTCCAAGTGCGATCCGACAAAGCATCAGATCGCACCCGGACCAATGTTATTCTATGGGGCCATGCACATGTCAGATCTTTTTTTCTCTTGGCCAAGGAAAAAAATCCCTGCATCATGAGTTTGATCCAATTATCGGATCGCACTCAGACATGCAAATCATTGAGTGCGTGTAAACCATCGGCCTGCACTCGGATGATATCTGAGTGCCGTCTAATTTCCGTACACTGACGCAATGGAGAAGATGAAGACGTTATTTTCTCCAACTTCTCTTCATCTAATAGAATCAGATCACACTGTGCGGACACTCTGATCAGAGTGTCATTTGCAGAATCGGCCCTATTCTCTCGTATGAGGGAATCTACGGCCGTCTGCACTTGCCTTTAAGGAAAATGGTCAGTAAAAAAAACAAACAAATTATCTCTATGGCTGCAGCTAAATACCATTTTAAACATATGCAGCAATCTACCTGGAAGTGCAGCGGCAGGGAGAAAAATAAGTTATATCGTCCTGCAGCTGCTCGCTTCCAGGCATCAGGACGGCATCGGGGCTGTGAACAGGAGCATGCATTAATCAGTGAGCGTGCATTAATCACATATGCCGCTTCTTTACTCACATTGTGCCTTGCAGCGTATTTGTGCAGAGTAGGATGTCAGTCAGGGAGCCTAGGGAGTGATTGCAATACGGTCACTTTGTAGTGAGTGCTGACTGTTAACAGCTGCGGTGCTGCCCCGATGACCGGAAGCGATCGGCTGCAGGGAGGATATAACTTCATTTTCTCCTTGCAGCTGCACTTCCAGTGAGACGGCTGCACATAATCAGTGCTGGTCTTCTCAGGCTGTGTAGGGACTCACCCTATTGACGAGGAACATTCTGTCCCATTAGAAGGAATACAAGTATTTAGAGGAGAGATCCTCCTTGCAAGCTGCTTTCTTAATTTTTTTCTTTTTAGCTTCCCACTAGATAAATGGCAGCATCCGTCCTCTTGTAAATATTTTCTATCAAAGTTGTTTTTTATTAATCCTGTCATTAACGGTAATTTAAGGCGCGTGTAATAGGGCGCTCTGTGGGATTAGCGGTGTTTATCTGCTCACACTTCGGTTTTAAGTCGACTTGTATATTATGTAAATATTTTTAAATTGCAAGGACCGAGCTTTTCCAACGTCTGGAGTTTTGCAATAAAGATTTGTTAAGAAAAATAATGCCGACTTGATCTTTATTTTGCCGTTGTGCCACCGGGGTTGCTTGCCCTCTAAAAAGCTTTATATCCTGAGTCTTTATTTTACAGGGAACCTGTCACCTCCAAATAATATAAAAATATAGGGATAATCTGCAGGTAAATGGCGTTTAAATCCTTACTGGCTGCCTTACTGAAGCAGCAGCTACTGGGAGAAAATGAAGTTATGTTCTCCCTGCGCCCACTCACTTCCAGTCCTGTCGGTTCAGGGAGCTGTTACAGTTAACACTTACCATACTGTGATCTTGCTGTAGTTACCCCCTGCTCTGGGATTGACAGCTGTCTCTGCACATACGCTGCGCACGTACTCTGCAGAGCAGGCTGTCAATCACAGTGCCGGGAAGTGATAACAGTGTATAGAGAGCGGTGACTGTAAGTGCTCCCTGTACCTCCTGATCACTGGAATCGAGCGGCTGGAGAATAAAACATAATTTTATTACTGCAGAGCTACACTTATTCATTCAAATCGGGGCAGTTGTGCAGTATCTGGCTGTGGCGCTATACAGGTGATGGAGCTGTGCAGCTCTGCAACTGATCACATCCAGCCAGCACAAGGAACAGCTGATCGGTGGGGGTGACGGGCGTCACAAGAATAGGCGATCAGTATAAAAGTAATGGACAACTCTTTCTTTAGTAGTACTGACTCCTGCCACCACTAGAGGGAGCTGTAGGACCTTGCTGAATACAGTTTGTGCACTGACCTCTGTAGTAACACAGAAAAACAACCTGGCACTCAGAAGACTCATGGGTTCTTTTAGTGATTTTTAATAGAGTAATGTAGTAAATAACAAATAAACAGACGTTTCGGTCACAATAGACCTTCATCGGTGTACTACAAAAGCAAAAAAATATAATAGTGAGTACCACATAGAAATATGCAATTCATATAACATAGGTTTGACAGAATGAGATCAACATTCAATTGGTCATGGATAATGTACATACAGAAAATACAACATCGGGAAAAAAAGTAGAGGATCTGGGGAAAGGGGATGGGAAGGAGGACTAGGTTAGGAGGGAAAGGGAAAAATAAAAAGTGACATACCGGATTTATTAAAGGCGTGATGCATTTGGGCCGCTGTCTGTAGAAATTTGTAAACTAGGGGAACACATAAAAAATTTTTAAAAAATAAAGAGGTCTAGAACAATGTAAGATGTGTGATGACACTTAGTGTAATCGGTGGCTATGAGGTAAGAAATACCCAGATAGGTGCTGTGGGATGAGGAACAATGAAGAGCCCATAATGTGTGAGGGCAGAGGAAAAAAAGCGTACCCGTTGCTTGCGGTAGGTACTTAAAGGTAATGGCCTGGTCGGTGCCGTAAGCTGTATAGAAAATGGAGTAATTAATATAATATCTATAAGATATAGGGGCATTAAGTATAGTAGGAGCCAAAAAAGGAAAACATACCCGTAGAAGAAAATGAATAACCAGAGGCAGTAGCCCGGTAGGAAGTAGTATGCTAAGGGAAAAAAAATGGCACATTAAATGAAGCCCCAATAAGTATTAAGGATAAGGGGACCAGGGTAGGAGGCGTACCTGTATTTTAAAGGACGCAGGACGCGGTATCCACCGTTTGTCCAAGAGCATGTGGCAGGATAAGGCACCAGGGGTCTTTAAATAGGGGGTAGGAGGGGTGAAAGGTTGTAATAGGAGCCAATCATTGGTGGTAGTGGTGTGGGAACGCGCTTTACTAGATTCTGGGATAGGACCTGAAAACCGGAAGTAGCGTCAAATGACGCTATTCAGGTCCTGTAAGGAAAAACCGGTCACGTGACCAGAAGTGACATGTGTATGCGTTCCACACAGTTTTATATGTGTTCCACTGAGCAAGGGGAGCGCTGTAATACTTGTAACAGCGCTGTAGAGCAGAGGAGACCCACTAATAGATGTGTGGTTGCGTTCCACGCAGGTACCATGCGTTCCACAGAACGGTGGGAACGCTGTATTACTTGTGACGGCATAGTAGAACAAGGGAAAGCCAGGATGGGAGTCCAGGAAGGATAGGGATCAGGAGGAGGGATGCCATATTAGGATGGGATCTGGAGAAACAGAAAATGATAGCATAAGTTATTAAGGCAGAAAACACGGTGTATACCATAAAAACGACAATAAAGTGTAGTCATATCATCACGACCCCCTAAGCAACAAATAAAAGCGGTTCCAACAAATAATATACCTGTGGTCTTGGTAGTGAATTCATGTATATATGCAATCCGTGTTGTGTGGTAAGAATCAGTCGAAGTGGAAGAACTTAATTGGTTACGAGGCACACACACATACACACACATATACATTTATATATATCTATATACACACCCATTCCGAGATGGCTATAGTCGTTCAGGTAAAGGAGCTGAGATCGTATTCCTTATTTAAGCCCCTTGGGGATAACGATTGTAACTCGTGGATCCAAAAAGCCTCTCTATATTTAAGAAGGCGAATACGGTCGCCTCCCCGTCTGGGAGGGGGTACGTGTTCAATCACTTGAAATTTTAGCTGCGCCACTGAATGGCCAGCTGACGCAAAATGTGATGGAACCGGTAGAAGATGGTTTTTACAACTTATGGTCGATTTGTGTTTTGAGATCCTATCTTTAACACACTGGGTGGTTTCCCCCACATAAATGAGACCACAAGGACATTTAAGGATGTAAACAACATAGGAAGAGTTGCAGGTAAAGTAGTCCTTAATTTTGTACTGTTTCCCCGAGTGTGGGTGGTAAAAAGTGTCGCCTCGGATGATATTGTTGCATTGGTAGCATTGAAGACATGGGAATGTCCCGTTTTTGGGTGTGGACAGAAATCTTTGTCGAGGTTTAGTGATGGGGGTGCCTACGTCGGAATGGACGAGGCGGTCACGGATGTTAGTAGGTCTCTTGTAGCATGGTAAAAATGGAACTTTGAATTCTTGAACTGTAGGGTAGGCTGTTTGGAGTATGTTCCAATGTTGTCGTATTTTCTTGTGTATTATCGAGACTACAGGATGGTAGGTATGGACAAACGGCATACAGTTATTGGTGGAAAGACTGGGTCTGTTGGTGGGTTCTAGGGCTCGAGATAATGTATCAGGTGGGTAACCTCTGTTGAGGAACTTCTCTTTCATCTCGGTGATCCTAATGTCCCGTGTGGTAGGATTGCTAACAATTCGTTCAACGCGGTGGAATTGGGACTTGGGCACCGAGGTGAAGATGGATTTGGGGTGGAGGCTGGTATAATGTAAGAGGCCGTTTCTGTCTGTGGGTTTAACATAAAGGTCCGATGAGAGGTGTCCTAGATTATCTTTTAAAATGGTAGTGTCGAGGAAGTTTATGGATTCCTTGCTAGAGGAAATGGTGAACCGTAGGCCCTCCCAGGATGAGTTAAGGGTCTCAAAGAATAGTGATAGGGTTTCTATGGGTCCCGCCCAGATACAAAAAATGTCGTCAATATAGCGTTTCCACATCCTGGAATAGGTTTGGAAGAGTGGGTTCGTATATACCACCTCTTCTTCAAACGATGACATGAAGCAGTTTGCATACGGTGGGGCTACATTGGATCCCATGGCGGTGCCCTGTTTCTGTAAGTAGAAGGTATCCTGGAAGAGGAAGAAGTTTCTGGACAGGACCAAATGTAAAAGGTCTAGACAGAGGTGACTAATTTCAGGTGGTGTTTGGGACAACTCCAATAGATTTTTGATGCAAATGATACCCTTTTCATGTGGGATCGAGGTATATAAGTTGTTTACATCTAAAGTGACCAGTAGGGAGTCTGGGTGGACCTGTTTGATTTCTCTAATAATGGTAAGAAAAGCTCCTGTATCTAGAATAAAGGATGCAGTTTGTTTAACCAGAGGGGTCAGAATTTTCTCCAGAAAAATGGCCAAAGGTGAAAGAATAGAATCAGTGGCGGCGACGATGGGACGTCCCGGGGGATTCTCCATGTTCTTGTGTATTTTGGGTAGTATATAGAACACTGGAGTAATTGGGAATTTGTTAGTTAAAAATTCACAGGTTTTGATATCTATCGTCCCGTTTAGGGAATGGTGTTTCAATGTTTCGGAAATGGCCCCCCTGATCGTGAAAGTTGGGTCATGTGAGAGCTTCTGATAAACTGAGCTGTCATTCAGTTGTCTCTGGATCTCACCCAGGTAGAAGGATGTGTCCATCACCACTATCGCTCCCCCCTTGTCTGCCGGTTTTATGGTAATTGAGGGGTCGGATTGAAGTGTTTTGAGTGCCTGTCTATCCAAAGAAGATAGATTCTGGTGGTAGTGTACCCGGCCCAGGTCAATGTCCGACCGTAGTTTTAGAAAGGATTGTTTAATGAAATCGATAAAGGTCTCTGCTGCGTGATAATGTTGAGGGGGTCGATATGTGCTTTTGTTTTTCAAGCCTAAACTGGTTGCTGTGATGCTAACGGAGTTGTTAGTGGGTATGGTGGTGTCAGTACCAGTTGTCTGGGAGAAATGTGCCTTCAGTCTGATGGACCTAAAGAACCTCTGCAACTCCATTTCTAAGCCAAATGTATTACATTTATATGATGGGCAAAAGGACAGGCCTTTTTGTAATACCGTTAGTTCCGCTATACTAAGCGATCGAGAAGAAATGTTCACAACCAATGGGGTCGTACCTGGGAACGTGTGACTCTGGTGAAGTTCCTGTCCCCTCCTGTTGGTGCCGCCTCTCCTCGTCCTCCTCCTCTTCTGTTGTATTTCTTCCGGTAACCTAAAAAATGATGAGTAGAGGTGGAAGGTTGATCTCGTCTGTCCGTCTCCGAGCCGGAGGAGGATAGATCGGTTGAGGAGCGTCCAGGATACCCCGGTCCATGTTTTATGGTAGAAAAGTCGCGCCATTTGTAAACTCGATTTTTCTGGTAGTCCTCCGTACCACGGATAAATTTCAGCCTTTTCCTGTTTTCTGTGTCTCGACGATGCTGTTCAAGGTTCTGGTTCACCTTGATCTTTAAGGAGCTTAACTCTTCCGCGGAGGTCGTAGACGTCAGTTGGGATTCAATGTTAGAGATTTGTTCCTTCGATATGACTATTTCCTTCTGTAAAGATTCAATTGTTAGGGTCATCAAATCAAACGAGCATTCGTTCAAACTTTAGACAGTAGTCTTCTTGGTTGCTAAAAAGAGTAGGGCGTAATGGGACCCTAAGTCCCCTTGGAATACGTTGAACTCGAACGTATTCAGAAAGAGTCGCACAGTGTAATTCAAGATTGGTGCAATGGCGTAGTTCCTTCTCCCAATCCCTGCTTCTTGTTTCCCTGGGTGGTATTTTCAGGAAGTCACAAGAAAAATTGGAGTTGGAGATGATACTGGAAGTTTCCTCGGCGTTGTAGAAGAAGGTGTTAGTTGTCATGACACCACAGGGTGCTGGTATATAGAAACCAGATATATAAAATAAAAACTACCGCACTCCTGGAGTGGTGGTGGTGCCCAGGTAGGGTTTCAAGCCCGTATAGATACAGAAAAACAACCTGGCACTCAGAAGACTCATGGGTTCTTTTAGTGGTTTTTAATAGAGTAATGTAGTAAATAACAAATAAACAGATGTTTCGGTCACAATAGGCCTTCATCGGTGTACTACAAAAGCAAAAAAATATAATAGTGAGTACCACATAGAAATATGCAATTCATATAACATAAGTTTGACAGAATGAGATCAACATTCAATTGGTCATAGATAATGTACATACAGAAAATACAACATCGGGAAAAAAAGTAGAGGATCTGGGGAAAGGGGATGGGAAGGAGGACTAGGTTAGGAGGGAAAGGGAAAAATAAAAAAATAAAAAGTGACATACCGGATTTATTAAAGGCGTGATGCATTTGGGCCGCTGTCTGTAGAAATTTGTAAACTAGGGGAACACATAAAAAATTTTTAAAAAATAAAGAGGTCTAGAACAATGTAAGATGTGTGATGACACTTAGTGTAATCGGTGGCTATGAGGTAAGAAATACCCAGATAGGTGCTGTGGGATGAGGAACAATGAAGAGCCCATAATGTGTGAGGGCAGAGGAAAAAAAGCGTACCCGTTGCTTGCGGTAGGTACTTAAAGGTAATGGCCTGGTCGGTGCCGTAAGCTGTATAGAAAATGGAGTAATTAATATAATATCTATGAGATATAGGGGCATTAAGTATAGTAGGAGCCAAAAAAGGAAAACATACCCGTAGAAGAAAATAAATAACCAGAGGCAGTAGCCCGGTAGGAAGTAGTATGCTAAGGGAAAAAAAATGGCACATTAAATGAAGCCCCAATAAGTATTAAGGATAAGGGGACCAGGGTAGGAGGCGTACCTGTATTTTAAAGGACGCAGGACGCGGTATCCACCGTTTGTCCAAGAGCATGTGGCAGGATAAGGCACCAGGGGTCTTTAAATAGGGGGTAGGAGGGGTGAAAGGTTGTAATAGGAGCCAATCATTGGTGGTAGTGGTGTGGGAACGCGCTTTACTAGATTCTGGGATAGGACCTGAAAACCGGAAGTAGCGTCAAATGACACTATTCAGGTCCTGTAAGGAAAAACCGGTCACGTGACCGGAAGTGACATGTGTATGCGTTCCACACAGTGTTATATGCGTTCCACTGAGCAACACAGTCCATCAGATCCTGGTTAGGATAATCATTCATCCAAGGTCATCTAGCAATCGCACCCACAGTGATTTCTGGAAAATGTCTATGATGTTGACGTATAAGAAAGTGTAATGTGAGAGCTGCACAGGAATGATGAGGCCGGGCGAGGGCTTATTTTTTGCCCGCCGAGCTGACGTTTTCATTGATACCATTTTGAGATAGATCCGATGTTTTGATCGCCCGTTATTGCATTAGAGGTATGGGGAAAATCCTGTAAAATTATTCTGTTATTTGCTTCAATCATTTCTAGGTTTAGTAATTCTTTAAATGGTCACTTCCGTTTGAACGACCTGCATAAATAGTAATTCCCCTGAGGGCTCATATAGACGAGCGAATACATCGGACAGCACACGGACCCATGTTACTCAGTAGGGCTGTTCAGATCAACAATTTGTCTGTCCAGGAGAAAAAAAAAATCGATTGAGACTTGAGACTCGCCCATTCTAGACTATGGGTGTGTGGGGGGAAAAAAAAAAAAATTGGATCTCACACACATCATCAATGTGGCACTCGATTTTTACAGACACCTTTTTATTATAAACCCAGGAAACTATTTGATCATGTACATTTTTTTAATGTAGATGTATGAAAACTGATCAGACATGGATGGAAATTAGTTGAAAATCATTTGCATTTTCTGGATGAAACTCGGACGATTATTCCTACGCTCGTCTGCAGCCGTCCTTCGAGTTGGTGAGAGAGCGCAATGAAAGTAACACAGTGGTGAGCAGGGACAGCACACTGAGCATGTGCTGGTATTGACTGCCTGCACATGCTCAGTATGGCAGAGGACAGCCCTGCCCCTGAAAGGGTCGTTCCTCATGATTATCCATTGCAGTTGGGGACAGCAGTGACCGCAATGTCAGCCCCCTGATGACGTTTCAGAATCATTTCACAATCACCAGTGCATGCTAGGAGACTCGAATGAAACATCGTTGAAAGTAAGAAAATTAAAAACCGCAATGAGAAGTTAGAGTAGAGGGAATTTCTAATTGAAGTACAGTACAGACCAAAAGTTTGGACACACCTTCTCATTTAAAGATTTTTCTGTATTTTCATGACTGTGAAAATTGTACATTCCCACTGAAGGCATCAAAACTATGAATTAACACATGTGGAATTATATACTTAACAAAAAAGTGTGAAACAACTGAAAATATGTCTTATATTCTAGGTTCTTCAAAGTAGCCACCTTTTGCTTTGATGGCTGCTTTGCACACTCTTGGCATTCTCTTGATGAGCTTAAAGAGGTAGTCACCGGAAATGGTCTTCCAACAATCTTGAAGGAGTTCCCAGAGATGCTTAGCACTTGTTGGCCCTTTTGCCTTCACTCTGCGGTCCAGCTTACCCCAAACCATCTCGATTGGGTTCAGGTCTGGTGACTGTGGAGGCCAGGTCATCTGGCGTAGCACCCCATCACTCTCCTTCTTGGTCAAATAGCCTTTACACAGCCTGGAGGTATGTTTAGGGTCATTGTCCTGTTGAAAATTAAATAATGGTCCAACTAAATGTAAACCGGGTGGAATAGCATGCCGCTGCAAGATGCTGTGGTAGCCATGCTGGTTCAGTATGCCTTCAATTTTGAATAAATCCCCAACAGTGTCACCAGCAAAGCACCCCCACACCATCACACCTGCTCCTCCATGCTTCACGGTGGAAACCAGGCATGTAGAGTCCATCCGTTCACCTTTTCTGCGTCGCACAAAGACACGGTGGTTGGAACCAAAGATCTCAAATTTGGACTCTTCAGACCAAAGCACAGATTTCCCCTGGTCTAATGTCCATTCCTTGTTTTCTTTAACCCAAACAAGTCTCTTCTGCTTGTTGCCTGTCCTTAGCAGTGGTTTCCTAGCAGCTATTTTACCATGAAGGCCTGCTGCACAAAGTCTCCTCTTAACAGTTGTTGAAGAGATGTGTCTGCTGCTAGAACTCTGTGTGGCATTGACCTGGTCTCTAATCTGAGCTGCTGTTAACCTGTGATTTCTGAGGCTGGTGACTCGGATAAACTTATCCTCAGAAGCAGAGGTGACTCTTGGTCTTCCTTTCCTGGGGCTGTCCTCATGTGAGCCAGTTTCTTTGTAGCGCTTGATGGTTTTTGCAACTGCACTTGGGGACACTTTCAAAGTTTGCTCAATTTTTCGGACTGACTGACCTTCATTTCTTAAAGTAATGATGGCCACTCGTTTTTCTTTACTTAGCTGCTTTTTTCTTGCCATAACACAAATTCTAACAATCTATTCAGTAGGACTATCAGCTGTGTATCCACCAGACTTCTGCACAACACAACTGATGGTCCCAACCCCATTTATAAGGCAAGAAATCCCACTTATTAAACCTGACAGGGCACACCTGTGAAGTGAAAACCATTTCCGGTGACTACCTCTTGAAGCTCATCAAGAGAATGCCAAGAGTGTGCAAAGCAGTCATCAAAGAAAAAGGTGGCTACTTTGAAGAACCTAGAATATAAGACATATTTTCAGTTGTTTCACACTTTTTTGTTAAGTATATAATTCCACATGTGTTAATTCATAGTTTTGATGCCTTCAGTGTGAATGTACAATTTTCATAGTCATGAAAATACAGAAAAATATTTAAATGAGAAGGTGTGTCCAAACTTTTGGTCTGTACTGTATATTAAAAAGTGATTAGGTTTTTGTTTTTTTTTACGTTAAATAACGAATCATATGAAATATAGTTAGGTTTCGGACAACCCCTTTAAGGTCTCGATGTTTCTCTTAAACTTGAAGCAATTAAAGATTATCACATCCCTGATTGATTGCAATTGCCATTTATTCTTGGGGAAGAGAGGGTTTCATAATCTGCTAAGCTTTCAGGGGTGTACTGATCTGACAAGCTTGCTGACTGTTTCCAATGATGATCACTATATACAACTATGGACTACAATGGTGTGTAAATACAGAGCAGTTTTGTTCCCATACCAATACATTTTTAATCAATTGTATGCTTTATGGGAGCACAATTTGAGATGTTCCAACATCAAGGCATAAAAGGTGGAAGCTATTACTGTATGGGGGCAGAAATGGTGCACGTTACTGTGGGGAGCGGGCATTACTGTTGCATTTGAGCACAAAGACTACTTTACTAATAAAAAAAAATCCAAAGTGATCTGCTGACACAGGGACCCTCCCCTGCTGACACAGGGACCCGCCCCTGCTGACACAGGTACCCTCCCCTGCTGACACAGGTACCCTCCCCTGCTGACACAGGTACCCTCCCCTGCTGACACAGGGACCCGCCCCTGCTGACACAGGTACCCTCCCCCTGCTGACCCAGGGACCCTCCCCCTGCTGACACAGGTACCCTCCCCTGCTGACACAGGTACCCTCCCCCTGCTGACCCAGGGACCCTCCCCCTGCTGACCCAGGGACCCGCCCCCTGCTGACCCAGGGACCCTCCCCTGCTGACACAGGGACCCTCCCCTGCTGACCACATAGGAGAAATTCATTGAAAAGCCATTTGTGGTTTCTTTTGGCACCAGCTCCAATCGAGAGCGAGCGCTCTGATTGGCTAGCTGTAGAATGCACATGTGAGATAGGGAAACTACTGTAGAGAGCACCTTATATGGGCGTAATCTGATAGGAGGGAATCCGGTCTGTAGATGGCGCTGCAACAATCAATCCGGGGGATTGCACACTTAGTGTCTTGTTGGATGCCTCCTAAACTTGGCCCACCATCAATAACAAATCTGCCATGTGTGAATTCCCCCTTATACTTATTGTATTCCTATATAAACTATTAAATGCCGGTCAGAGGTGGTAACCTCGTCTCTTTTCTTCTCCATCTTTGCTTCTACTTTACTTCTTTACAAACCTCTGATTGTTCTGTTCTTCTTTTACCCGTCTGTGTTTTCTGTGCTGGTTTCCACATACACTCCTTGGCTTCCGGTGGCTGAGCACTTTCAAACTATCCTTCCTTCTTATTCCTGATACTATATAATTTTCATTGCCCTACGGAGCAATCTGCCCATTAAATTCTGCGCAGAACATAAATCACTCTCAGTCTACTGAGCCGACAAAATGTGAAAGTGCAAACAATGGTCGGGAGTGTTTATCCTCTGCCAGTGATGTTGACACCAAGCAAACTGACCGGCTCATTCATTACATCGGGACTGGCTTTTATTTAAAGGGGTTATCCAGGCTTGGGGCTCATGTCTGCTGTGGCCCTATGTGACTGCAGACTTGTGATTCCTCGCAGCGCGCACTGCACATTTCGCTTGATAACTATGCTGCAAAGGATCTGCTTTTCCTGTAGGGTTTCCTTAAATTTCCTTAAGTTTAGCGTATGGATTACATAGTATAAAGCCCTCTACTGGTAGGTTACCATTCACACTTTTCTGTTCGCTGAGCACTGCACTGGGGTTTCCATCTAAATACCTCAATAACGGGACTGAACCTCGACAGTACCATCCACTATAATGAGGCAGATGGAGTCACTTTTGACTCTGCCACGCTCCTGTGTCCTCCTAAACATGTCGGAAAACCACTTCATCTTATAATTTGTAACTGCTTTTTTAGGGCATATTAACACTGCGTCTTTTTCCAGCAGGTTAAAAATGTCCAAAAGATACCCCTTTTTTTCGAGAGTTTTGTAAACCTGAAGAGTCTCTTTTTTTAATGTTTTTGTAGCTCTTTGCTGAGCACTTCTTTAACATTTTTATCACTGGTGTCTTCTTTTGTTTTTTTTTATTTTTTAAGCATTTTTTAGTTATTTTTAGATGCCTTTTTATTGGCGTTTTCTGGACATTTTTTTTAATCCATTAAACAATGAAGAAGACGCTAGAATTTTTTTTTAAAGCGAAGAAGCAGACAGCTTAAAAAGGCTCAAAGGCTTTTTTTTTTTACTTTAATTTTTTTGTAACTTTTTTTAAACTTTAATTTGTTTTTAACTTTTCTTTTTCAACTTATACTTTTTTTTCAACTTATAACCATTCACTTATAAAGTATTGAGCATAATGCTAGCAGAAAATGATCTGCTCACTTCCTTCAACCATTTCAGGGTTCGAAAGCCATGAAGCCGTTAAAAGAAGTAGCATGTTCATTATTTGGCCGACTTTGCTATCTAAAATGTAAATTACAAAAAAAAACACAAAGACAAAAGGAAAAAAATCCAATGAAAAAAACGTAAGGAAAAACGTCTTTCACACACACACACACCATTAGGCTATGTTCACATGCAGCGTTTTTGCAGTGTTTTTTTGCTGCCTTTTTATGCAAATAAGACTGCTTTTTACAATATGAGTAAAAGCTATAAGATTTCAGAAATCTCATGCAATATTGCTAATTTTTTTTTTAATCGTAACTACATTTCAGGACCGCAGCGTTTTTAAAATCTGCAGCAATGTCAATTTTTTTCATCGTTTTTGCAACACTTTTTCACCCATAGAGAGGAATGAAAGAGTGAAGAAAAGCTGCAAAAACTAATTTTTGCGGCGGTGTTGGTCAATAAAACTACATTTATTAAATTTATACTGTAGGCAAAGAATACTTGTAACCCGTACCCAAAAAATGCTGCAAAAAAAAAAAAAAGTTGCAAAATGGGCATTGTGAACGTAGGGTTTTTGCAGCTGTTTAAGACTGCAGGAAAAAAAAAAAGCTGCAAAAATGCTGCGTGTGGATATTGGGTTAGGGCGTATTCACACTGAGGTTTTTTTGCTGAGTTTTTGGAGCAGAAACTCTCCAACTCTCCAATCAAGTCTTGTGGTTTTTGGAGAGTTTCTGCTCCAAAACCTCAGCAAAAAAAAATTCATTGTTAACACACCCTTACAGGCTGTATTCACACTGAGTTTTCGGAACAGTTTCTTTTAATACTCTAGTCATTCCTGATGGAAACACGTCTGAAGAGGTTTCTGACTGCAGTGAGCAGACGTTCTGACAGCCTGGAACACAAACACATGGTGCTGAGCACTTAACACTGACCTCAGCTTTCCCCATGATAGTTCTGTCTGCGAGAAACTACAAACTGCAGAGTGAACTTGATTCAACTTTCTCTTTCTTTCTCTTTTTTTTTCGTTTATGTAGCAGGTTGCCCTAGATAAGACCCTTTATGCGCAATCTATTATTTACGTTTTTTCTCTTTTGTCTTGTGCTATTCGTTGACATTTTTTTGCACCAAATTCTCAAAAATGGCACTCGGGGTTTATAAATATTGCACAAAAATAAAATGCTCTTTATTTTAAACTTTTTTGTGACTTTTTTTTAGCTCAAAAAGTCGCATTTTTCGTTAAAATGCTGCAAAATTTTCACAAAAATTTCAGCCGTATGTAAAATCACTCCACCGAAGAAGGGAGGGACTAGAGTAGATTTGTACAAAAATGTTACTACTTTTTAAAAAGTCGAAATTAATGAATTAGTTGCAAACATCTGGGAACCCCAAACCCCGCACACCATGACAAGCATAAAATAAACAGGCGAACAAATATAAAGTAGACTTAAAAAAGATGCAAATCAAAGAACATATAAGGCACAAATGAAAAACAGGTGAAAATGGTGCAAATGTAATAGTTAATTTGACACTTAGTTCCGTTCTTCTAGAAATAGCGCCACATATGTCTATAGGTTGCGTGTGGTATTGCAGCTCAGCACCACTAAACTGGAACAGACGTGTGCTACCAGAGTTTTTCAAGGGGAAGACGCTTCTGGATACCTCGACATTTTTTTGTCCTGAAGCGTCTCTTTGGATGTTTGCGCACTGGTTTTGTTGTGTTTAACCACTGGTGGGGTTTTTTTCAAGCTTTTTTCAATCATTATTGGTTGTTTCCTGAGCACTTTTTTGATGTTTTTGTGATTAATTTATGACTGTTGTTTTCTGGTTGTTGTTTTTTTTTCTGTACTGTACAATGAAGAAACTGCTAGTGGTTTCTGAAGTGGAAACACTGGTTAAATGCTTCTTCTGGACGTTTTTTCAGCCTTCCCATTGATTTGTATTGTAAAGTACAAAGTGTCTTCAGAGCGGTAATCATCTGAAGAAATGGTTTACTCATTTCTTTTAACGGTTTGGCGTCTTTGGAATCTGAAAGGGTTAAAAGATGTATTATTTTCTGAAGAAACTAAGGTTGAACTTTTTTGACTTAATTCCAAAGCCAACACTGAGGCACCAAAAGATCACCATACCCACAGTGAAGCATGGTGGAGGCAGCATTATGCTTTGGGGCTATTTTTCACCAGCTGGAACTGGAGCTTTAGTCAAGGTGGAAGGAATTATGAATAGTTCCAAATATAACTCAATTTTTACAACAAAACCTTCAGATCTCTGCTGCAAAGCTGAAGATGAAGAGGAATTTCACCTTTCAGCTCAACAACGATGCATACTGTACCACCTAATCAACAAATGAATAGCTTTGCCAGAAGAAGGGTAAAGTTTTGGAATGGCCCAAATCTGAATCCAAGTGACAATATGTGGGTGACCTCAAGAGGGTACTGTACAAAGGAGATGTCCTCACAATCTGACAGATGTGGAGCTTCTGCAAGGAAGAGTGGAAAAAGATTGCTGGGGACCTGGGTTCAAATCCCATGAAGGACAACATCTGCAAGGAGTTTGTGTGAGTTTCCTCCTGGTTCTCCGGTTTCTTCCCCCACTCCAAAGACATACTGATAGGGAATGTAGATTGTGAGCCCCGATGAGGACATTGATGATGATGTCTCAAAGTGCAGCGGAATATGATGGTGCTATATAAGTAAGCCTAATAAATATATACACTGCTCAAAAAAATAAAGGGAACACTCAAATAACACATCCTAGATCTGAATGAATGAAATATTCTCATTGAATACTTTGTTCTGTACAAAGTTGAATGTGCTGACAACAAAATCACACAAAAATCATCAATGGAAATCAAATTTATTAACCAATGGAGGCCTGGATTTGGAGCCACCCCCAAAATTAAAGTGAAAAACACACTACAGGCTGATCCAACTTTGATGTAATGTCCTTAAAACAAGTCAAAATGAGGCTCAGTATTGTGTGTGGCCTCCATTGGAAGGAACCCAGGGACAACCGCACCAGCATATGGTCTCACAAGGGGTCCTGACAGGGCACACCTGTGAAGTGAAAACCATTTCCGGTAACTACCCCTTGAAGCTCATCAAGAGAATGCCAAGAGTGTGCAAAGCAGTCATCAAAGCAAAAGGTGGCTACTTTGAAGAACCTAGAATATAAGACATATTTTCAGTTGTTTCACACTTTTTTGTTAAGTATATAATTCCACATGTGTTAATTCATAGGTTTGATGCCTTCAGTGTGAATGTACAATTTTCATAGTCATGAAAATACAGAAAAATCTTTAAATGAGGTGTGTCCAAACTGTTGGTCTGTACTGTATATATGGATAAATATTTTATGCTCAGTGGCTGCTACATTCATTTGTAATCTAAACTCCATTTTTTTGGATTTTCTAGGGTTAACCGTTTAATGTGTCAATTCCTAATTCTCTCCATATGGTTTGATCTGGTTACAAAGAACAGACTTGGCTGGCTATCAAATCCCCCCAAACAGTGGCTGGCTATGGAGGCCATCTGTTTAATATAGAGGTGGGGGTGGGGGACAGGAAGACGAAAGTAGGGAGGAAACTACATGTCCATTCAGGGACTTGGTTGTCTGCACGTTGTGGCTCTGCTGCAAGGGCATGCTAAGGCTTATAGCTTGGCACAACTGGAGAAGTTCAACTTTAAGAGTAAAAAATGACAGAAGCAAGAGCCTGCTGGGGATTGTAGTCTTACAGTAGCTAGAGAGCGACAGGTTGCACATTAAATTACATAGACCTAATACTTTGTAATGAATTGACTTCAGCACTCGGTTGCGATGGCAACGTTTCCACCTCGGATGTGCACTGTGCTGTGATTTTAATTTTTTATTAGTGATTGCAGCTTTAATGGACTCCAAATGAACATTCTGTACTTGCCGAGGCCAGCCACATTCATTTCACTGACATGACGTGTTCCGACAGGACCCCGTGATTAAGAGAGAATATTTTTGGAGAGTGCAATGTTCCAGTTTAAAATTATAGTAATCCAGAATAGTAACAGATTTCCTCTATAATTAAATATAACTATTGAAAAATAGTTTTTCAATTATTATTTTTTTCCTTTTTTCCTTATTTTTTTTTTAAATCTATGCATTTCATTTACACAGTGATTTTTAAACTTTGATGCCAACGAATAGATAAGTAGCTTGTTAAAAAGTAACTACACTTTTATTTATTTACTTATTTTTTAAATCAACAGTAAAAGCTATGACAAAAACGCTCAAATCTGTCTACAGTTCTGTCTCCAGAGGGAGATCAATTTATTTCTGCTGCCTATAGAAGTCTATGGAGAAGGGAGGGAGGAGAATTGCTGGGGATTCTAATGACTATCGTCTACAGAGAGGAAAATTCAGAGTTCTGAATTCAGCTTTTGACGTAAATGGGGAAGAAAAAGCCATCTAACTCCTGGAACGAAGCTTTATTACTAATCCATCTTGTCATATATTATTTCGTTTGACCATAATGAAAATGTAACGTTCAGTGTCACATCGGCATATCGTCTTTTGATTTGTTTTTGTTGGAAATAAATACCCGAAAGTTAAGCATAACCTCCATTTACAAGTTTACTTTTTTATTTGTCCTGTCCAAGAAAAATATCATCAATGTTCTGCCAGTTTAACTCATGACATAAGTGTTATACTGATGCCTATAATTGCTGCCAAGTTATAGGGCACCCGAATCAGATATCATGGAAATTATGTGGAACAAGCAATTTCAGTACTACCATAAAAGCTGCTGCGAGGCACTGTAGAGGGTGCAACTAACAAAAAAAAGCCCAAAATGTCATGCAACAGTTCAGCAATTTAGTGCTGCAAGACTTCAACTCTGCACCTACATCTGTACATCCAGACAACAGGGGTCTAAATAGCTTAAGGAAGGGTTCCCCAACTCCAGTCCTCAAGGCCAACCAACAGGTCATGTTTTTAGTATTGCATCACCTGCACAGGCAATAATTGAATCACCTGTGCAATACTAAGGAAATCCTGAAAACATGACCTGTTGGTGGGCCTTTGAGGACTGAAGTTGGAGAACCCTGGCTTAGGGGACAGGACTCATTCACACGAACGTCTCGGACTTTCCTTGCTCAATTAAAAGCATCACAAGTGCCCGATCCCTTCATAAAGTGCTCAAATAATGCCAATGCAAAGTGGTAATATAATATTACGGTACAGTGCTCTAATAATAGACATTAACCCCCTTACAACCCAAGGTGGTTTGCACGTTAATGACCAGGCCAATTTTTACAATTCTGACCACTGTCACTTTATGAGGTAATTATTCTGGAACGCTTCAACGGATCCCCCTGATTCTGAGATTGTTTGTTACTTTTGACCCAATTTTTTTTATTTTTTGCAGGGGTAACAGGAAAAAATGGACCCCAAAATTTGTTGTGCAATTTCCCCTCGGCACGCAGATACCCCATATGTGGGGAAAAATCACTGTTTGGGCGCACGGCCGGGTTCGGAAGGGAAGGCGCGCCATTTGACTTTTTGAATGTAAAATTTGCTTGAATAATTAGCGGACGTCATGTTGCATTTGGGGAGCCCCTGATGTGCCTAAACAGTGGAAACCCCCCACAAGTGACACCATTTTGGAAACTAGATCCTTCAGGGAACTTATCTAGATGTGTGGTGAGCACCTTGAACCCCCAGGTGCTTCACAGAAGTTTATAACATTGAGTCGTAAAAATAAAATTTTCACATTTTTCCCACAAAAATGTTTTTCAGCCCCCACTTTTGCATTTTCATAAGGGTAACAGGAGAAATTGCACCATGCAGTTTGCTGTGCAATTTTTCCTGAGTAAGCAGATACCCCATATGTGGGGGAAGACCACTGTTTGGGGGCACGGCAGGGTTCGGAAGGGAAGGAGCGCCATTTGACTTTTTGATTGTAAAATTTGCTTGAATAATTAGCGGATGTGCCCCTGATGTGCCTAAACAGTGGAAACCCCCCACAAGTGACACCATTTTGGAAACTAGACCCCTCAGGGAACTTATCTAGATGTGTGATGAGCACCTTGAACCCCCCCAAGTCCTTTACAGAAGTTTATAACATGGAGCCGTGAAAATAAAAAAATCAAACTTTTTCCACAAAAATGATGTTTTAGCCCCAATTTTTTTATTTTCACAAGGGTAAGAGGAGAAAATGGATGCCAAAAACATTTGTGCAATTTCTCCTGAGTACGCCAATACCCCATATGTGGGGAAAATACAGTGTTTGGGCGCACGGCAGAGTTCAGAAGGGAAGGAGCAATGTGTGACTTTTTGAACGCAAAATCGGCTGGAATCGAGAGCGGACGCCATGTCGCGTTTGGAGAGCCCCTGATGTGCCTAAATAGTGGAAGCCCCCCACAAGTGACCCCATTTTGGAAACTACACCCCTCAAGGATTTTATCATGGGGTATAGTGAACATTTTGAACCCAGAGGTACGACACAGAATTTGATAACATTAGGTCATCATATTGAATAAGTTGTCATTAGTCTTGAGCGCAAGTGCTCGCTACTTGAGTTTGCATCAGGAACTCAGGTATGCACCATGTATCGCGTGTGCTCAAGTGACATGCTCAAGTCCCCGCCCGCATGTTTCACGGTTATTAGACACCCAAAAAAAAACATGCGGGGATCGCTCATGCATGGCAGGCAATCCCCGCAAGGTTTTTTTGGCCGCGAAGCATATGGGGCGGAGACTCGAGCATGTCACTCGAGCACCCGCGATACTCAATGCATACCCGAGCACTCGATGCAAACTCAAGTAGCGAGCACTTGCGTTCAACACTAGTTGCCATATCGTCATCTTTTTATCTTTTTTTTTAATTTTATTTTTTTTACTTTTGAAAAAAAACAACAACCCTAACCCCAACCCCAGCCCTAGCGTTTATTTTTTACGCCATTCCTAGTGCAGTATAAGTGATTAGATGACTTTATTCTTCGGGTCGGTGCGACTACAGAGATACCAGAATCATATCGGGTTTTTATGATTGGCCGCTGTCACACACTAAAAGACGCATTTTTTTGTAAAATCTAGTTTTTGCATCATCATATTTTGAGAGCTATAATTTTTCCATATTTTGGCCGACAGAGTCATGTGACAGCTTGTTTTTTGCGGGATGAGTTGACGTTTTTATTGGTGCCATTTTCAGGCACGTGACATTTTTTGATCACTTTCTATTCCGATTTTTGGGAGGCAGAATAAACAAAAACCAACAATTCAGGAATTGTGTTTTTTTTACATTTTTTTATTCTGCTCCGCGTGTGGTAAAATTGATAAGGTAGCTTTATTCTTCGGGTCAGTACGTTTACAGCGGTACCACATTTATATCGTTTTTCTATGTTTTGGCGCTTTTACACAATAAAAGCTATTTTATAGAAAAAAATATTTTTTTGCATCGCTTTATTCTGAGAGCTATAACTTTTTGATTTTTTCGGATGATGGAGCTGTATGGCAGCTTGATTTTTGCGGGACAAGATGATGTTTTCAGCGGTACCATTTTTATTTATATTCGTCTTTTTGATCGCGTGTTATTCCATTTTTTGTTTGGCGGTATGATGATAAAGAATTGTTTTTTGCTTCGTTTTTTATTTACTTTTTTTTACCGTGTTCATTGAAGGGGTTAACTAGTAGAACAATTTTATAGGTCAGGTCGTTCCGGACGCGGCAATACCATATATGTGTACTTTTATTGTTTGATTATTTTTTTTTCATAATAATATTTATTGATGGGTACATTATATTTTTATTTTTGGTGGATTATTTTTTTTTTTTTTCAATTTTTTTTTTTTTTCACTTTCTGACAGATTTTTTATTTTTATACTTTGTCCCACTATGGGACTTTCACCTTTTTTTATTCTGATCGCCTGCATAGCACAGGAATGGAGCACCATACCTGTGCTATGCAGGCTGTCAGCGCTGCACAGTGAGAAGATAGTTTGGTCATGTACTGCGCATGACCAAAAAATCTTCCTGCTGTCTGGTGACCCGGATGTTGTCATGACGACATCGGGTCGTCATGGCAACATCCGGGAGGCCGCGGCAGACAGCGCTGGAGGTCGGAAGAGGAGGTGAGTATTGCGATCACCTCCCCTTAGCCACCGCAATGCTGCGATCGACTTCGATCGCAGCATTACGAGGGTTAATGTGCCGGGAGCGGTGCGGGACCGCTGCCAGCACATAGCACCGGGTGTCAGCTGTGACAATCAGCTGACACCCAGCGGCGATCGTGCCCGTACAGCCTGTGTGCGGGCGCGATCGCCATGACGTATTAATACGGGTCAGGCTCTTAAAGTCCAGGGCACAGACGTGTATTAATACGTCATGAGCTTTAAAGGGGTTAAAGATTTGTTTTTCTTAAGTATAGTTCACACTGTGCGTTTTTGATACATTTTCGTGCCGTTTTTTCCGCGCGGAAATGCACCAAAAACACTAGGTAGTCTGCCAGCTAATGCAATGACACTCCTGATGTGGAATTTTCTGCTCAGGATTGTCATTGCTTTAAAATACGCAGCATGTCCATTCTTTGTAGCGTTTCTGCATCGCAAAAAGACTCAAAGAAAGGTACCCAGGCCGAGGAAGAAGACAACTTCTCCCACCATCCGACCGCCGCTCCCGCTGATAACAGCGAGAGCCTCGCGGCTGAGGGGAGAAGTAGTCTCCTCAGCCGAGCCGGGTCTGTGCGCGGTAAAAAAAAATAAAAAATGTAAAAATCAATATTAAAATAAAAAACACCTTTATCCTCACCTGTCTGGCGTCCTCCGGTGTCCAGCCGTACTCCTGATGTCCCCCGGTGATGCGATCATCCCGACAGCTGGCGGTACACTGATGAGAGCGCGCTCGCTCCCGGCAGTGTACATCGCTGCGGTGCCGGCTGAGGTCACGCGAGTTCACAGCTGAAGATCAGCTGAGAGCTCCGGGACCACAGTTTATGGCACCGATGCTGCCTGGGAACTTTCTCAAGAATGTTCCCACGTACACTGCCATTGATGCAGTATGAAGTCACCAGAGCTGATCAGCTGATCTTCAGCTGATGAACTCACCTGACATCAGCCTGCAGCACAGCCATATACACTGACAGGAGTGATTACACTGTCAGTTTACAGTGCTGTCTTCTACAGCAGTCACATCAGTGATTGATGTGGCTGCTGTAGAAGTGACCCAGATCACCATGGGACAATCTGGATTACGTCCTGACGGAGGACAGGTGAGGTATATAGTTTTTTATTTTTTTTATTTTTTTTTATAGAAGCTCGAGGGCTTTGGGGATTGAGAGCACAATAAAAAAATTATTAAAACTGTGTGTAATTTCAATAAAATGCTTTACTCTGGCAGTCTTTTATTGAAAAAGCGGTGAAAACCTTACTACGGATTTAGTAATGGGGGTGTCTTATAGACTCCTCTCCATTACTAACCTGAGCTTCATGTCAGCTGCCAATACAAGGCTGTCATGAACCTCAACCCCATTACCCCACTCGCCACCGCTACACGGCAGTGGGAAGAGCGGAGGCTAAGCACCAGATTTGGTGCATCTTATGGATGCGCCATTTCTGGGACTTCTGAGGGGTGATATTATTAGCCGCGGAGGGGGCTAGTATCCATGACCCCTTCCCTGGCTACTAATATCAGCCCGCAGATGTCTTTTTAGCCTTTTCTGGTTAGTTTTTTGTAGGGGGACCCTACGTCAATTTTTTTCAGGGGTCCCACTGTAAAGACTAAGCAAACAGCTGCGGGCTGTTATTAATAGCCAGGGAACATTTTTGGCTAATTGCCCGGCTACTAATATCAGCTCCCAGCGGTCGGCTTTTCCTCTGCTGGTTATAAAAATGACGCAGAAGCCCACACTATTTTTTTTTTATTTTTTAGGCTATGTGCCCACGATCCGGACGTAGCAGCACTTTGGATGCAGAATATTTTTGCTGCATCCAAAATGCTACATTCTATTGAACGCAGGTAAATCCACATGTGTTCACTGAACTATGCGGATTTACCGCATTCAATACATTCTAGTGATCAAATTTCTGTTGCAGAGACGAGCGGCTCTGCAAGAGAATTTGACATGCTACGGTCCTGAAAGAAGCGCCGCGTGTCACTGTCCGCAGGTGACCAGCAGCCTCAGATGCAAGCATAGTGGACATGGGATTTCTAGAAATCCAATCCACTATGCTGTAACATCTGGACGCTGCGGGTTCAACACTGTATAAATACGCAGCTTCAAACCCGCAGCGGCTCCTGACCGTGGCCACGTACCCAAACTCACCCGCAGCATGTCAATTTCTGTAGCGGACAAGCTAGTCTCTGCTGCAGATTTTGACCGATTGAAATGTCATTATATGAGGTTGATCCGCAAGTATTCACAATAAACATGCGGCATTAGAACACAACGTTTTAGATGCAGCGAAAATACGCTGTGTACAAAGCGCTGCTGGGTGCTGATCGGGGGACGTAGCGGCTAACAAAACAGCTGTGAGCTGTTATTAATAGCCAGGGAACATGTTTGCCTAATGGCACCTTCCTAGGCTAAAAGTAGCAGCTCTCAGGTGCCCCAGAAATGACTTGAATGGAAATGCTAATGAGCTTGGGTATATGGGATTAGGTGACACCTAGCCCTTTTGTTTGGTGATGACAAGGTGTCAATCAGACCCTTTCATTACTAAAAGCTAATTAAAGTAAAGTAAAGATTTAAATAAATACACAGACACAGAGTAAACACTTTATTTGAAATACAGCAGACACATTCTTTAATCATTTAAATTACCCAATATACTCACCCCAGTTCTGACGGTAATCCAAGGGTTGAAGCAATGTCCCACGTTTCTTTTGTCAAATATCTTTATTTAGCTCCAAAAAGCATTCATTGATGTCCAAAAACGCATCCAAAAAATGCATCAAAAAATGTGTCAAAATCGCGACAAAATGCGCGTTTTTTCCGCAGCGTTTTTCCTGCCAAGAGATGCAGAAACGCTGCAGAAATTTCTGCAATCAAATCCTGAACGTGCGCACATAGCCTTAGGAGAATATCTTTGTGAGCAGGATTATTGGGCAACTAAATGAAAAATACAAATTTTCTTATCTCAATTGTTTATTTTACTGTTAAAGTAAGAATTTTAACCAAACAGCTTAAAAAGTAAAAAAAATACATTTCCCCAAAAATCTGTGACCAATATAGTAATTCCTAATAACTCCATAAACTCCATCCAAGGAGTCTGTCAGCTTCTTAATCTGTTGCAATCAACTTTTTGGGCAGCACCAACCACAGCCTCCCAGACACTGACCAGAGAGGTGTATTGTGTTCCATCATCATAAATCGCCCATTTAAAAAGGATCCACAAGTTCTTACTAGGGTTTAAGTCCAGTGAGGAAAGGGCCGTGTCATTATTCTTTCATCTTTAAGGCCTTTACTGAGCAGTGGAGACTTTGATGCTGAGATGGAGCATGGTCCTGCAGAAAAATCAGGGTTTTCTAGAAAGCTGCAGACTTTTTCCTGTCCCACTGCTTGAAGAAAGTGTCTTCTAGACTGGCAGAAGGTTTGTGAGGTGATTTTGAGACCATGTTTAATCCAAAAAGATCTAATTAGCTCATCTTTAATAATCCCAGCCCATAGCAGAGCCCACCTCTACATTGCTGGTGTCTGAGTACAAAGTGGAGGTCTGTGGCCATTACTGATCCAGCCGTGGCCCATCCATCTGGTCCAACCAGAGGCACTCTCATCTCATCAGTTCATAAAACCTTTTATAAATCTGTCTTCTTGACCCAGTCTTGACGTTTCTGTCTTGTACAGTGGTGGTCGGGTATCAGCCTCCCTTACCTCGGCCATGTCTCTGAGCACTGAACACCTTGTACTTCTGGGCTCCAGGGAGGTTGGAGCTCTGGAATATGACAGCACCGGATAAGAGCGGACATAACATTGGTGCAACCTGTGCAACCGAATAGGGGCGCAAGGGATACAGGGGTCCATTTCCATCTCCAAAGGAGCAAGCAGCTTCTATCACAGACACATAAAGGGGCCCATGTACTGTTCTTGCACAGGGGCCCTCTACAGTCTTTGTCCGCCACTGGCACTGGAGGTTAATGGCTTCCTGGTCACAACACATTTGATTTTTTTTCTCAAATCTCTGGCTGTTATTGTGCATCTTTTTTCCTTGATATGTTTTTTTCAACCTTAGGCTATGTGCCCACGATGCAGAAATGCTCAGGATTTTTCCTGAGCATTTCTGCATCTCCCTGGCAGAAAAAAAACGCATGCAGATTGTACATGCATTTTCCTGCCAGAGACATCCGGATGTGAAGCGTTCTTCACATGCATTTCCGCATGCGGGTTGACAAGCGCTTTCCAAGCGATTTTAGCATCTCTTGGAAAGTGCTTGTCATCTTGGTCACACTATATAAATCCATGCAAATGGCATGGATTTATATAGTGTGACCTAAACAATGGTTAAAAATAAAAAATAATGTCTATACTTACCTTCCGATGGACCCCGCAGTCTTGATTCCCTCCGTCCTGGCTGCCGGCAGCGGTAGACTGAAGCGTTGCATGACCCGTCACATGACTATGACGTCAGCGCAGGTCCTTCAGTCCATCGCGAACTGCCGGCAAGCAAGGAGGAGCGCATCTGGTGCCGCCAGAAGGTAAGTATATATATATTTTTTATATTATTCTTTTTTTTTTTTACAGTTTTCTATGGTACCCAGGTCCGGAGGAGAGTCTCCTCTCTTCTAGACCTGGGTACCATCCGCACATTGGAACGCATGGAATGCGCATCTACATATACAGTGATGCGTAATCCATGCGATCTAATGCAAGTCAATGGCGGTGAAAACGCAGCACTTCCGCAAAATAATTGGTAGTGCTGCGTTTTTTTCCGCAATGATAATCCGCAGCGGAAATTTCCGCAGCATGTGCACAGCACATGCGGATTATCATTGGGGAACATGGCAGGCCTTCTACCATGAGTTTTTTAAGCGTTTCTGCAGCGTTTTTGCCGCTGCGGAAACGCTTAATAAAATGCATCGTGGGCACACAGACTTATTGTAACAAAACTTTTGCTGGTTCTGTGATCATGTGGCGCCCTGCTGCGCATAGGTGCCACAGATCCGAGAGGGGTGCATTGATGGATTTATCCACAAGAGGCCCTCATAGCATTCACACACCTCCACCCTACCACCTCTCACCACCAGAGGGTGCCCGGATAGGGATATATAAACTGGAGGGTGGAGTTAGGCAGTTCAGTCTAGAGTCTGGAGTCTAGATTCTGGAGTCTGCTGCAGCCAGAGAGGTTGTCAGGTCAGTCTGTTGAGAGGAGCTCCTGCAGAAGCTAGCCTGCAGTGGAGCTCAGTCAGTTCAGTCCAGACTCAGAGAGCTTGAGTTAGTGAGCCTAGGGCGTGCCGACGCCAAAAGAGCGGTGAAGAGTAGCGAGGCCTACTGCCCGTGTGAAGCCTAGTGAGGGCCCCGAGTGTGGCCGAAGGCGAGTGGAAAGAGAGTAACATAGGGGGCAGAGGAGCTTTACCCGCTCACCCCAAGAACATATACCGGACACCGGGTCCGCGTCTGCAGGGATTCCTTACACCCAGCAGAAACAACCGGAACCCCTGGCGAACTATATGTCCCAGGAACACCAAAAGCTGATTACGTACCAGGGTCAGGAGTCACGGAGGCCCCAGAGACCAGGGAGTGTGAACTCCAATAGAAGACCCTACCACCAGGTCAGCAGGTGCAAAACAGAGACCAAGTTAGCCTAGCTCCAGGCAGGTCAGAAACTTATCAAGGAAAGGCAAGGAACAGGAGGCCTTACACCCGCTCACTGGGGAGAGTCCTGATATGCAGCCTTCACCCTAAAGTGCCCTGGATCGTGCCTGAAACACCACCAGTAAAGGTCGTGAACTGTCGTGTGTGTGCCTATTCTTCCTCTGACCGGGCTGGGTCCACTCTGTCCTGCATCCCCTCACCTACGCTGCCCTGAGGTCCCGCTCCACCTGTGGGGAGCCGCACCAACTAAGCTGCCTAAACAACGGCCACAGAGGGCTGTCACAGCGCTGGTGATCCTCACCAGACACCACAGGTGGCGTCACGAACATCCCTATCCCATACAACTTCCCCCCTTCTTTTAAGAGTGACCCCAGGTTACGGGGGAGCCGACCACCGCGACATCCCCCAGACCCAGGAAACAAGGCCCGGGCGCTGAGTCGTCCCCATCCCCTGGGCGCGTCAATCACACCCCAATACTTAACAATTTCAAGAACGCTGTGTCCTTCTGCAAAACTTTTACAATTTTTGACTTTTTAGGGTTAGTTAAATTTCTTTTTTGGTCCATTTTACCTGAGGGAAACAAGCTGCCTAATAATTCTGCACACCTTGATGAAGGGTGTTATATCCTTAGACCACATCCTCCTCATTACACAAATACACATCACCTGATCTGCTTCATCCAATAAGCATTAAAGTTTATACAGTGCGGAGTGGGAAAATCTGCAATAATATAATGATATGGTTAAAATATTATTGCGCAAAACATCTGCAGAGGTAGAAATATCTCTCCTGGGTTGGGGAGTGCCAAGAACAATATCTGGGCCCTTTGCAGCCAAGAGCTCCTAAAAATTCAAAATTGCACCTGCTTTGGAGGTAGAAATGGCCCCCCTTGCCTCTCGGACCCTTGAGCGGCAGGTTGCACCAATATGTCCGCCCCTGCATTAATCTGCATTCAGATGGGGCCCTATCACAAATTTTCTTAATGTAGATTTATTAGCAGATATTCTGACTATTTAAAAGATCATTGGTTTTAAACCAAGATGGATACTTCTGTCCTTTGTGCAGCAGAATGAATCACGACCCTCATTCAGCGCTTGTTATTCTCTGTAACAATCTGCAACAAAAGCATCATTGAGACTCCGCACTCTGCTCTGCCAATTTACTTATGGGAAAAGTTAAATGTCCCCTTTTAGAAGTTTATGTTCCCATGAAGGGGCCAGAACCATACGGTCAGTTTATTATATGTACACAGGTTACATAAGGTCCTAACTTCTCTCAAAGGCAATGTGCTGATATATTATAAGTTGACCTGCAAAGCAATTAATAAAGTAACTCGAAACATCGTCATAACCTGAACTCCTACCTAAGCTTAAGTTAAAGGGGAACTCAAATCAATTATCTGCACAGTGTAAGGGGTTTATTTACCGTTGCAGTAAGGTTTCCACATTGTGTCGCCCACTGGCTATTTTATGTTTCCCCCTTTTTTTGCTTCATGTGGCCCATTTCAGATTTTGCATAAGGGCCCAGAAACTGTCAGTAAGATCAACCCCCCACTCTCCTAAACTGAATTTCTGGGCTTGCAGGTCTTTGAAATTGAAATCCATAGAGACCTTTATATCTTCCATCTGTTGCTGCATTCTCAAGAAATTAGTATGACCTTAGCTATGATTCAAGCTAAACAAACAACCTCCAGAGGCAGAGCCTTGGAAAGTGCTTTGTCACACCAGAGCACTTACCACCTAATTTGCATATGAATTAAAATTGTAATTACTCTGGAATGCAGCAACAGATAGAAGATATAAAGGTTTCGATAGATTTTACATTTCAAAGACCTGTATATCCATATATATTCTGTAGTTTGTGGGGTTGATCTTACAGATTCCCTTTCAAGTTATACTTTTACCACAGTGATTTAGCATGGAGGGAACTAGAGGGTGGTTGCCCCAAGCTCCAAATTGTATTGGGGGCACAAAATCTTGCCCTCCCCACTTCTCTTCCACACTACCCCAACTGTCAATTGAATGACAACTGCAAGCACCACTTCTTCTTGGAGAGGCACAATGAATGCCTGCCTGGAGGTGCTAATGCAGAACGCTACTGGTAAGATGAGTTTGTCATTGGCTGCTGCACGCAGCATAGACAGCAACCAAGATCACAAAGCTCAGCATAATTAAGTGAGCTTTGTCAATCTCAGTCGTTGCCTATGCAGAGTGCAGCAGCCGATAATCTTCTGACTGCTGCACTCTGCATAAGCAGCAACCAAGACAAGAGAAGATAAGAAGCAAATGAATGAAGACAGTATTGAATTACGGTGAGTACAGTGCACATGATTCACTACTGTCTTCATTTATTACTAAGAGCTTATTTTATACTTTTATATTTTTTTCTAACCCTAACTAGGATTACGGTTAAGTTTAGGGTTAGACTGAGGCAGGATTCACACACATCCGTTTTTCGTGGTCTGAATACGGACCTCGATTAAAGGACATGGATGTGTGAATCCAGCCTTAGGACTTGAGTTAGGGCTAGGGTAGGAAACTTGTATAGTTAAAAAAATGCTATAAAAATAGATATATAAAACAACATACAACTTTTTTTTTTAATTGTAGCAAAAAGAGTAAAAAAACAGTAGACCAGAGCACAAATTACATTTACATCAGCATTTTCCTCAAATTACTTGACATGTGCTCGGGGGATAAGAGGTTCAGTACTGGACTGGTGGAAGGAACTGAAGAAGTCCTAATCTTCAAGGGCTCAGAGACGCAAAATACTTGTCTTGCTCCGGGCTTGCAACCCTCTTTACACCACTGCCTTTGCACATTTATATACTCTATATACTGTTTGTAAGTTACAATATATGGACACTTATTGTCGTTTAGGTGGCATTTCGAGGACCTAATGAGTATAATTTCATCCTCTCGCTCTGTAAGGGCACCGTACAAATTCCTTATTCTTAAGGCAGCCTGTACTGGTAAAAGATTATTGTTAGTGTAACCTTTAAGCATTCCATGATTGAAGTGATGGATGAAATATATTTCTAGAAATGTCAATTTGCTATTCTATGATGCTTGAGAAGTCATGTTTTGGTATAATAAGTCAGCCTGAGCAGCAAAGAGACCAGACATTTGATCTCCGAGCCAAACCTAGAGTCTGTCGACTATCCAGTTTCTTAAAAAGAAATCCTGGAAGTTTGCGCTCTTCAGTCATCCCGTCCATAATATTCATTCTTGTCACGCAAGGTTATCCAAAGGACCAGCTGGCACCAATGCATTGGAAACTGTGGTCCTGTGCCAGGCTAAACAAGCATCTAAAACCATCTCATCACAGAAAATATAAGGCATTTTTGAAGGATTCTTATATACTCCATAACAATTTTATTTAACCTTTAGGTCTTTATAAAACTACAACTCACAGTCTGCGCTGTGAGGGCATGTTGGGAGTTGTAGTTTTACAAACTCTTAGAAAGTCACAGGATGGAGTCCATTGCCCTCCAACAGTGGTGCGTATATGGCTTCCATTGCTAAGCAGTGGTGCTAGTACTATGGCACGTGACTCCTGCTGCCATTGATTAGGGCAGGTAAGAGAAGAAGTATCATTTATTTTTTTTATTTCAAATAATTAAAGGGGTTTAAATAATGAAAAAGTTACAGAACTATTTTACGTTGAAGGAATTTCCATTGCAAAACTTCCAGTATCAGTATTATAGAGATACTAAGAAGATTGAAATCACTATCCACATTCACAAGCACAACTTAGCAGGATTATTCTCAAATTTGGAAGTTATCACCTATCCATGCAGTAAGTGATAACTTCCCGATCACTGGCGGTCCGAACGCTGGAACCTCCACCGATCCCGAGAACCAAGGCTCTGAAGACCCTCATGTAAATGGAGCGGTGGTTGATCATGCGCATTGCCGCTTCATTCATTTTTAATGGGACCACCGGATATAGCCAAGCATTGCCCTCAGCTGGTCTTTGGCACTCCTATAAGAATGAATAAAGAGAAACGGCGAATGGTCAACCTCTGCTCCATTCACACGGGAGTTCTTCAGAGCCCTGGTTCTCCAAATCGACAGGGGGTCTTAGCGATCGGGAAATAAAGCCCTATCCTGGCAGCTATAACAGAACAAACTGATTATTACTTACTCTACCCAGGGCCCAGCGTTGGGTCTTCGCCGCTTCTCCAATTTCTGCTGTTGGTCTGCAGCACTAACGTCACTTTGACAACACTGCAGTCAATCACTGAGCTCAGCGGCTCTGTCCGCGTAGATGGCACAAGCCACTGAGCTCACTGATTAGCTGTCGATGTGACTTCAGTACTGCCGACAGAGTCTGGGGAAAAGGCGGAGAGACAGCACTGGCACTGGGGAGGTTAAGTAATACCAAGTTTTGTTATAACTACCGCAGTTTATAGCCCATAGTTTTTGAAAGGGGATAACCTCTTTAATGCTCTAGGGCCTCAATATAAAATTTAACTGCCCCCTCATGAAGTCCGTGCATCTAAGTAGCACTTTCTGAATGTGTTTACTTTTTTTCTTTTCTATAGACATCACTAAAGAAAATAAAACCTATATAGCTCCCCCGACCTGTTTTGCCTATGCAAGCTTCCTCAGGGGGCCAGAGATATATTGACCCCCTGAGGAAGCTTATATATAGGCGAAACTGGTCGGGGGAGCTATATAGGTTTTATTTTCTTTAGTGATGCCTATAGAAAAGAAAAAAAGTAAACACAATCAGAAAGTGCTACTTAGATGCACAGGCTGCAGCCGTGATCTAGAGAGGACGATATACACTGCTCAAAAAAATAAAGGGAACACTCAAATAACACATCCTAGATCTGAATGAATGAAATATTCTCATTGAATACTTTGTTCTGTACAAAGTTGAATGTGCTGACAACAAAATCACACAAAAACCATCAATGGAAATCAAATTTATTAACCAATGGAGGCCTGGATTTGGAGTCACCCCCAAAATTAAAGTGGAAAAATACACTACAGGCTGATCCAACTTTGATGTAATGTCCTTAAAACAAGTCAAAATGAGACTCAGTATTGTGTGTGGCCTCCACGTACCTGTATGACCTCCCTACAATGCCTGAGCATGCTCCTGATGAGGTTGCGGATGGTCTCCTGTGGGATCTCCTCCCAGACCTGGACTAAAGCATCCGCCAACTCCTGCACAGTCTGTGGTGTAACGTGACGTTGGTGGATGGAGCGAGACATGATGTCCCAGATGTGCTCAATCGGATTCAGGTCTGGGGAACGGGCGGGCCAGTCCATAGCTTCAATGCCTTCATCTTGCAGGAACTGCTGACACACTCCAGCCACATGAGGTCCGGCATTGTCCTGCATTAGGAGGAACCCAGGGCCAATCGCACCAGCATATGGTCTCACAAGGGGTCTGAGGATCTCATCTCGGTACCTAATGGCAGTCAGGCTACCTCTGGCGAGCACATGGAGGGCTGTGCGGCCCTCCAAAGAAATGCCATCCCACACCATTACTGACCCACTGCCAAACCGGTCATGCTGAAGGATGTTGCAGGCAGCAGATCGCTCTCCACGGCGTCTCCAGACTCTGTCACGTCTGTCACATGTGCTCAGTGTGTACCTGCTTTCATCTGTGAAGAGCACAGGGCGCCAGTGGCGACTTTGCCAATCCTGGAGTTCTGTGGAAAATGCCAAACGTCCGGCACGGTGTTGGGCTGTGAGCACAACCCCCATCTGTGGACGTCGGGCCCTCATACCACCCTCATGGAGTCGGTTTCTAACCGTTTGTGCAGACACATGCACATTTGTGGCCTGCTGGAGGTCATTTTGCCGGGCTCTGGCAGTGCTCCTCCTGTTCCTCCTTGCACAAAGGCAGAGGTAGTGGTCCTGCAGCTGGGTTGTTGCCCTCCTACAGCCCCCTCCACATCTCCTGGTGTACTGGCCTGTCTCCTGGTAGCGCCTCCAGCCTGTGGACACTACGCTGACAGACACAACAAACCTTCTTGCCACAGCTGCATTGATGTGCCATCTAATGCTACCACGAGTGTGAAAGCACAACCAATATTCAAAAGTGACCAAAACATCAGCCAGAAAGCATTGGTACTGAGATGTGGTCTGTGGTCCCCACCTGCAGAACCACTCCTTTATTGAGGGTGTCTTGATAATTGCCAATAATTTCCATCTATTGTCTATTCCATTTGCACAACAGCATGTGAAATTGATTGTCAATCAGTGTTGCTTCCTAAGTGGACAGTTTGATTTCACAGAAGTTAGAATATAACTCCAAGTAAATCAGTTGTTTAAGTGTTCCCTTTATTTTTTTGAGCAGCATATATAAAGGTTGAATGTCTATAGCAGATTGAAGAGATAATAATACAATAATAATAGTTTTTATTTTTATAGAGCCAACATATTCCGCAGCACTTTACAAATTTTAGGGGGGACATATACAGACAATACAGAATAAGCATATCTCATATCGAAAGGAGTGAGGGCCCTGCTCGCAAGCTTACAGTCTATGAGGAAATGGGGGAGACACAAAAGGTAAAAAGTACATATATTGTATAATACAGCCTTGATATACTAAATAGGATAAATAATAATACATGGACTGGTCGCCAGCCAGTATGTGTACAGTCCTGACCTGAAGTTGAAGAAGATTTTAATATGGGGGGAAACTGGGACGGACAGAGTGTGTTTAGGCGATACGCCAGTCTAAAGAAATGTGTTTTAGGGTTCGCTTGAAACTGTGGGTATTGGGAATTAATCGAACTGTCCTGGGTAGTGCATTCCAAAGAATTGGCGCAGCACTCGAGAAATCTTGGAGACGGGAGTGGGAAGTTCGGATTATGGAGGATTTTAGTTTTAAGTCATTTGCAGAACGGAGGGCACGTGTAGGGTGGTAGACTGAGACAAGAGAGGAGATGTAGGGGGGTACTGAAGCATGAAGCGATTTGTGGGTAAGCGTGATAAGTTTAAATTGAACTCTATATTGGATGGGCAACCAATGCAATGACTGGCACAGGGAAGAGGCATCGGTGTAGCGGTTGGCGAGGAATATGATCCTGGCTGCTGCGTTAAGGACGGATTGGAGAGGGGAGAGTTTAGTAAGAGGGAGACCGATTAGCAGAGCGTTGCAATAGTCAAGACGAGAATGAATAAGAGCTACAGTAAGAGTTTTTGCCGAGTCAAAGGTGAGAAAAGTCCTGATTCTTGAGATGTTTTTGAGGTGTAGATGACATGAACGAGCAAGTGATTTGATGTGAGGAGTGAAAGAAAGATCTGAATCAAAAATGACCTCAAGACAGCGGGCTTGTTGCTGGGGAGTAATGGTTGAGCCACAAACGGAAATGGCAATATCGGGCACAGGTAGGTTAGTGGAGGGAGGAAAGACGAGTAGTTCAGTTTTTGACAGATTCAGTTTTAGGTAGAGGGAGGACATAATGTTAGACACAGCAGTAAGACAATCACTGGTCTTTTGTAGTAACGCAGGGGTGATGTCCGGAGCAGAGGTGTATAATTGGGTGTCATCAGCATAGAGATGGTACTGAAAACCGAATCTACTGATTGTTTGTCCAATAGGAGCGGTGTATAAGGAGAAAAGAAGGGGGCCTAGGACTGATCCTTGAGGAACCCCGACAGTAAGGGGAAGTAGGGAGGAGGAGGAGCCGGCAAAAGACACAGAGAAGGAGCGGTCAGAGAGATAGGAGGAGAACCAGGAGAGAACAGTGTCCTTGAGGCCAATAGTGCGGAGCATAGTGAGGAGGAGCTGGTGATCCACAGTGTCGAATGCTGCAGAGAGATCCAGGAGAATCAGCAGGGAGTATTGACCATTAGATTTAGCTGTTAGTAAATCATTAGAGACTTTAGTGAGGGCAGTTTCAGTAGAATGTAAAGAATGGAAACCAGATTGTAAAGGGTCAAGAAGAGAGTTGTCTGAGAGATAGCGGATGAGACGGGAGTGGACCAGGCGTTCCAGGAGTTTAGAGATAAAGGGAAGATTGGAAACAGGTCTGTAGTTGGCCGTGCAGTTCTGGTCAAGGGATGTTTTTTTAGGTAATGGTTGTATGCTGGCGTGTTTAAAAGAAGAGGGAAAGATACCAGATGAGAGGGAAAGGTTGAAAATTTTAGTTAGGTGAGTGGTGACAGCTGGAGCAAGGGACTGAAGGAGATGTGAGGGAATAGGGTCACTGGTGCAGGTGGTAGGGCGAGAAGATGCAAGGAGCCTGATCACTTCATCTTCCGTGACAGGTTTGAAGTCAGAAAGTGAGCAAGATACAATGTGGCGGGGGAGAGCATGCATAACATTTGGGGATTGGGAGAAAATTTCCTGTCGGATATGGTCAATTTTTTCTTTGAAATAATTGGCCAGATCGTCAGCGCTGAGGTCGGTGGTCGGGGCCTGTGTTGTTTGATTGAGGAGAGAATGAAACGTGTCAAAGAGTCGTTTAGGATTATTGGAAAGTGAGATGATGAGGTTGTTAAAGTAGGTTTGTTTGGAGAGGTGAAGGGCAGAGTTATATGTTTTCAACATAAATTTATAATGGAGGAAATCTTCGGGCAGATTTGATTTTCTCCACAGCCGTTCAGCGCACCTGGAATACCTCTGGAGAAGACGTGTTTGAGGCGTGTGCCAGGGTTGTCGCCGTCTATGCTGAATTTTTCTTTGTGTAGGAGGTGCGGCTTCATCCAGGGCGCATAGCATTACTTTGTTATAATGCTTCAATGCAGAGTCGGGACATGAGAGGGAGGAGATTGGGGCCAATGATGATTGCAACCTTTTTATAAATTTCTGGGTGTTAATGGCACGTATATTTCTATAAGTGTGGACAGTGGGAGTGTCTTGAGTAGAGTCACAGTTCTTGACAAAGAATGAAAGAAGATTATGGTCAGAGAGTGGAAGGGGAGAGTTAGTAAAGTCATGTACTGAGTAGTGTTGAGCATTCCGATACTGAAATATCGGGTATCGACCGATATTCGCGGTATCGGAATTCCGATACTTCATTCCGATACTTTTACAATATCGAATACCGGAATCGGAAGTTCCCATAATGCCTGCGCTCTGCAGTGTCTCTGAAGGATGACAAGCTGGATGGCAGCGCTCAGCTGAGATCCAGCCTGTCATCAGAATGCCATCCCAGCGTGGGAGAATTCTCCTGATCGTTTAAAAGCCGGCGGGCGGTAAAAAGCCGCCGGCTTTTAAACAATCACACAGCCCCATACTGCTTCCCCGCAGCCTACCACCCCGATCCTCCGCTCCCCTCGACACCTCCCATCCCGATCGTAAGTTAGGACCGGGCGGGGAGCGCAGCACCAAGGAGCGGGGAGCGAAGGACCCGGGCGGGGAAGCCGGCAGTGAAAAGACTTCACCGCCGGCTTTCCTGTTCTGTGCTGCGCTTTCCCGCCGGTTATTTCAAATGAACAGCTGAGGTATCAGGTGATGCTGATCAGCTGTTCATTTGAAGTCGCCGCGGTGCCCTCAGAGGGTTCACGTGAGTTCATGCTTGACTGCATTGCATGAACTCACATGAACTTTCCCACGGCCGCACAGGTCAGCCTCACCTCCCAGACGATCAGCCCGTCATGATTGGTGTGTGTGGGTGTCTGTGCGCGGTGTCTGCGAGTGTGTGCGGGGTGTCTGTGCGTGTGTCTGCGAGTGTGTGCGGGGTGTCTGTGTGATGTCTGTGCGATGTGTGCGGGTGTGCGTGGTGTCTGTGCGATGTCTGCGAGTGTGTGCGGTGTCTGTGCGATATCTGCGGGTGTGTGCGGTGTCTGTGCGGGTGTGTGCGTGCAGGCAGACATAGGCCGATGTGACATTACTACTCCCACCGGCCTATGTCTGTCCCCCGTCCACTTGTGCCAGCAGGATCAGCTCGATGGGAGCAGTAGTTCCCATCAGCCTGATCCTGCTATTTAAATTGCCCTACTGTGTCCCCAATAAATTTTAAATACATGTCATTGGTGTCCAGTGGTTACCTAAAATAAATTAGTTTATACATTACCTGTCCCCGCCGATCGCCACCTAAAATAAAGTAAAAAATAAAAAACTACACCTATACTCACCTAGACACCTAATTCCCCGAAGCCATCAATCTCCTGTAATAAAATATAAAATAATAAACCACAACCTTATCCTTACCCCTCCGTAGTAGTCCGCGAGTGTCCCACGATGATCTCCAGTTTAGAGCAGCCACATAGAATGTGACCGCTCTGAACCGCTGCCGCCGCTAGAATGACGGGGCCGTAAAGCAGCCCCGTCATTGCATAAGCGGGTTCGCCGGAGTTCAGGCAGCGCTGCTCCGGTTAGCTCCTTTACGGCCCTGCTGTATCGTGAGAAATTCCCACGGTACAGCAGTGCCGTAAAGGAGGTCTCCGGAGCTGCGCTGCCTGAATGCACTCCGGTGACCTCAGTCAGTGGCTCCCACTGCCGGGAGCGGACGTGTTCCCGGCAGTGTGAGCTTACAGCAGAAAAAAAGGGCTTCCCTATATTGTTGTGTCCGGCCAGGTACAAATAGGCAGCTGGTGGTTGGGCGCAGCCCGTTCCTGCCTGCTGTACCTGGCTGGACACAAATATAGTGCGAAGCCCCACGTCAATTTTTTTTAAATTATTTCAGGAAATTCATGAAATAATTAAAAAAAAATTCATGTGGGGCTTCGCCCTATATTTGTGTCCAGCCAGGTACAGCAGGCAGGAACGGGCTGCGCCCAACCACCAGCTGCCTATTTCTATCTGGCCGGACACAACAATATAGGGAAGCCCTTTTTTTAAAAAATTATTTCATGAAATAATTTAAAAAAAATTGACGTGGGGCTTCGCATTGTGTCCAGCCAGGTACAGCAGGCAGGAACGGGCTGCCCCCAACCACCAGCTGCCTATTTGTACCTGGTTGGACACAACAATATAGGGAAGCCCTTTTTTTCTTAATTATTTCATGAATTTCATGAAATAATTAAAAAAAAAATACGTGGGGCTTCGCCCTAATTTTGTGTCCAGCCAGGTACAACTAGGCAGATGGGGGCTGGAATCCGCAGCGCAGGGGGGCCCAAGCTTTCTGGGCCCCACCCGCTGCAAATAGCAGTCCGCAGCCACCCCGGAAAATGGCGCGTTCATAGAAGCGCCATCTTCTGGCGCTCTACCCAACTCATCCAGGGCCCTGGTGCGGTGGCTCACTGGGTAATAAAGGGGTTAAGGCCAGCTTGGCATTATCAGCTGGCCCTAAGCCCGAAATTCATGGGGTCACGCCAATATTAGACATGACCACCATGAATTTCTAGTAAAGTATTTAAAAAAAACACAACACCCAGAAAAAAGTCCTTTAATTGAAATAAACACACAATTCTTTATTGTTCTAAATTAAACTCTACTTACCATCACGCCCATTCCAGCTGAAGCCAACGATCTCCTGCAATAAAAGTAAAATAATAAACCAACCTCATCCTTACCTTTCCATGGTTCCCACGACAGCTTCAGCTCTGCTACATCGAGATGGCAGGCTGGACCGCAGCAGAACGCTGCCATCCAGCCTGTCATCCCGCAGACACTGAGAAGCGCAGGCATGCTTGCGCTCCTCAGTGTCTCTCTGTGACGGCATAAAGATGAGCCGAGGTCATGTCCAATGAACTCGGCTCACCTCATGCACGTCACTGACAGCGTGGGAAAATTCTCCTGCACTCAGCGCTTCAGCGTGAGAATTTTCCCACGCTGTCAGTGACGTGAATGAGGTGAGGTCATGTCCAATGAACTCAGCTCACCTCATGCACGTCACTGACAGCGTGGGAAAATTCTCACGCTGAAGCGCTGAGTGCTGGAGAATTCTCCCACGCTGTCAGTGACGTGCATGAGGTGAGCTGAGTTCATTGGACATGAACTCGGCTCATCTGGATGCCGTCACAGAGAGACACTGAGGAGCGCAAGCATGTCTGCGCTTCTCAGTGTCTGCGGGATGACAGGCTGGATGGCAGCGTTCTGCTGCGGTCCAGCCTGTCATCTCGATGTAGCAGAGCTGAAGCTGTCCTGGGAACCATGGAAAGGTAAGGATGAGGTTGCTTTATTATTTTTCTTTTATTGCAGCAGATCGTTGGCTTCAGCTGGAATGGGTGTGATGGTAAGTAGAGTTTAATTTAGAACAATAAAGAATTGTGTGTTTATTTCAATTAAAGGACTTTATTCTGGGTGTTTGTGTTTTTTTTTTAACTTTGACTATGGGGTTAGTAATGGGGGTGTCTTATAGACGCCTCTCCATTACTAACCTGGGCTTGATGTCAGCTGGCATTATAAGCTGACATCAACCCCAGCCCTATTACCCCACTGCTACCGCTACAGGGCAGTGGGAAGAGCGAGGCTAAGTGCCAGAACTGGCGCCTCCTATGGATGCGCCATTTCTGGGGCGGCTGACGGCTGGTGTTTCTAGCCTGGGAGGGGGCCAATATTCATGGCACCCTTCCTGGGCTATTAATGTCAGCCCCCAGCTGTCTGCCTAGCCTTTGCTAGCTATTAAATTAGGGGGGACCCCACGTCATTTTTTTGAGGGGGTCCCCCATTTTAATAGCTAGTAAAGGCTAGGTATTCAGCTGGGGGCTCATATTAGTAGCCTGGGAAGCTCCGTGGGTATTAGCCCCTTCCCAGGCTTCAAACATCTGCCCCAGCCGTCTGCTTAACCTCCGTTAGAGACTAAAATTAAGGGGAACCCCACGCCAATTTTTTTTTAAATAAATCCTTTATTTTAACACTAAATGACAAGTACAGTAAGCAACACTATCACTGTACTTCTTATATATGTGACTGACATGTTTCTATCTATCTAATCTATGTGTGAAGCTCTATTCTGTCTGTTATAAATTGTCGGGTACCGCTGCTGAATTGCCGGCCGGCTTTTTTAAAGAGACAGTGCATGAAAACACAATTATTTTTTTAAAGAAATCCTTTACACTAAATGACAAGTACAGTAAGCAACACTGTCACTGTACTTCATATATATGTGACTGACATGTTTCTATCTATCTAATCTATGTGTGAAGCTCTATTCTTTCTGTTCTAAATTGTCGGGTACCGGTGTATGCCGCTGATGAATTGCCGGCTTTTCATGTAATACATTCTACATTATTCTTAGTTGTTTTACTTCATGTAGAATTAACCTACAAGGAAAGAAAGGGTTTATTTTCATTCCGATATTTGTGTCCCATTGACTTGCATTGGTTTCCGGTATCGGAATCGGCGATATCCGATACTTTTTGGGTATCGGTCCGATCCAATTCCGATACGATATTTCCTGATATCGGAAGGTATCGCTCAACACTAGTACTGAGCAAAGCTGGGAGAAGATCAGGTCCAATGTGTTCCCAATGTGTAGGAGAATTAGCAAGCTGTGAAAGGCCAAAGGAGGAGGTTAGTGATAAAAGATGCGTGGCAGATGGGGAAAGAGAATCGCCAATTGGGATGCTAAAATCTCCCATGATTATCGTCAGGATGTCGCAGGATAGAAAATTTGGAAGCCAGGCAGCAAAGTCATCCAGGAATTGACGGGGGGGACCTGGAGGGCGATAGACAACCGCCACTCGCAGGGAGAAGGGCCGGTAGAGTCTGACTGTGTGGGCCTCAAAAGATGGGAAGATAAGGGAGGGTACAGGGGGGATAACCTGAAAAGTACATTTTGTTGAAAGAAGCAGACCAACACCTCCCCCTGATCTGTTGTCAGGTCGCGGGGTATGAGAGAAATGTAGGCCACCATAGGAGAGAGCTACAGCGGCGGTGGTGTCCGACTGCTGGATCCAGGTTTCAGTGAGAGCCAGAAGGTTGAGGGAATTAGAGAGGAACAAGTCATGGATGTAAGAGAGTTTGTTACAAGCTGAGCGCGCATTCCAAAGGGCACAGTTGAATGAGACAGAAGATATGCAGGGAATATTAATGAGATTAGCAGGGTTTCTGAATGTAACAGGGAAAGAGTTAGTATTATTATTACTGGAGGGTCCTGGGTTGGGTGAAATATCACCTGCGACTAATAGAAGGAAGATACAGAGAGTGAGCAGATGGTTGAGTGATTTGTGAGAGCGTTTCCTGTGTTGTATGGTGGGAATGAATGGATCTGCGTGGTATAACATTGTGAAGAGAGCATGACAACTGTACATAGGAGAAGAGAGGAGTGAGGGGTTAATATGGATGAAGTGTGCCGAATTTGTGGGAGAATGGTGAATGTGGATGATTGTAGCAGCCAGAATATAAATGGCACAGATACAAATGGTGAATACTGTTTGCAAAACAGATGACCTGGAAGCAAGTTTGTTTAATTGTCTTGCATGTCTTACCTGTCTCCTGCCCTGTCCAACTGCCATTTTCTAACTGCCACGGCACTTTGATAAATTATGGCACTTCGATAAAGTATGCATAAATGCTATATGCATAAATGCCCCCGCATAAATGCTGCCCTTTGACTATGTCTCAATATATAGGGACGTATCTGCTTAGCTCTACACAGATTTAACTCGTTAGCAATCAATCAACTAGCTTAAGACAACAGGAGACAATAAAACTGCAGAAAAAAAAACAGACTGGCAACTCAACATGGATCATAAACTCTTAAAGTAAGTGTGAAGACCTTAAAGTATCATGCATTAAACAACGTAGAGGAGTGAGAAATATATACCAGTGATAGGCTGCAGAGCATTGCATGGAGGTACAATGCAGTTTTCAGGATAGATCACACATAGGAGTGAGAAATATATACCTGTAAGAAGAGAAGAAAGATGAATATTAGCAATGAGATGTTCCAATATGAGGAAACTTTCTCTTATATATAGGAATAATATAGGACTACTATAGTAATTTTAAATGTTGACCACTTTTCAATAGAAAATTAATAAAAGTTTTTTCTTAGCAGATCCCTTAAACAGGGTTTATTTACCCTCTTGGTAACTGTTGTTTCAAAATGTGTCATGGGGACACGGCAGATGAGGAGCTACAGGTTTCTTTCTGACTTAAAAAAAGTTGTCCAGTTTAGAAGATTTCGCTTCATCTTTTGGCCATAGTGAAAGACAGTTGTGTGGCGCCCCTGAGGGTTCAGTCGCCACAGAGGTACTTCACCTCACCCAGAGGTGTGGTGTCTCCCTTCTCTCAGGTAAGGAGGGAGTGCTGCACGGAACCCCAAACACCTGCATCCAACACTACACTGCTCCAGGCCGGCTGGAGGGGCAACATGCAGAGCGCAGCTGCTGAGCCCTGACCCTGGCTGGAGTGGGGGGAACCCAAAGGTAGGGGTAACCAGTAGTGGGTGTGAGAGGAGGAAGTAGTTAGATGGAGCACTTTGTAGAAGTATAAATAGGGAAGCCATCTTAGGGTGGCAAGTTAGTTGAGTGGATAGTTCTAGGGAGCTGTTCAGAGGAACGGCTCGGGACAGATCAGAAGAACAGTCCGGGAGCAGAGTCTCAGTAGGAGATCTGCTCCACAGTTAGGGCCAATTCTGGAGGCCCCGGAGGGGAGCAGAGAGTAGGCTCCGTTTTGAGAAGGGATCCCAGGGGGTACGGCGAGTGCAGGAAGGCACCCGTATGCCCCGCATCTGCCAGAAGACAGAGGGCCGCATTCTAGTCCCTTGAGGGACAAGCAAGTCTATGTAACTCCAACGGACAGGAGGGACTTCAGAGTACCCGAACAGGATTGAGAGTGGGCAGTGCAGAGCAGGAGGGAGAAAGACCAGTGTGAAGTCAGTCAAACTAGGAACACGAGAAAGTGGGGTTCTGCCAGGTATTCCCAAGTTGCCTGAGGAAGAATTGAACCCCTGCCCGGTGAACGCAGCGCGACGTGGGAGGCCTGCACCTGTACAGTGCGCCTGTAGACTATCTGAAGAATTGTGAGTAAACTCTCGGATGACTGCACTGCACTCAGATGACTGCCTCCGTCCATTCTTTCATCGGCGCCATTGTTCCCCCTACACTACAACGCCCAGCGCAGCCCACGCTCACCCACTTCACTGCCCTGAGGCCTGCTCCACCTGTGGGGCGCCGTCCCATCACAAGCTGCCCTAACATCTGCCTCAGAGGACTGTTGCAGCGCTGGTGATCCTCACCAGACACCACAGGTGGCGTCACGAACTTTCCAATCCCCTATAGATCTCCCCCTTTTTACTGACCGCCCTGGGTCACGGACCGGGCCAGCCACCGTGATATCCCCCGACAACCTGAGGCCCGGCCGCCGAGTACCCCACGGCCCTGGGGGCACGTCAGATCTGGCGTCACGAACAGTATGCGTGACCAGCCCATATCGGCAGGTGAAGTGTGCCTAAAGAACTGTGTTATGTTACTGAATGTGGCGCCCGCCCCAGAAGAACGGGCGCCATTATGTGCGTGCTAAAGGACAACAGTATGGAACTTCCCATCATGGGCCGGGTCCCGGAATGGCGCCATAAGCCAGCCCTGACCCTTGCAACAGTGACTGTCCGCATAGATTTGTCCATCAAGGCAGGGAGGCCGTCACAGGGAGTGACCGACAGCAGATTGCCATGGGACCGCCCCCGAAAGAAGAGAGGAGGAGGAGAGAAAGAATGGAGACAGGGTGTGGTCTTAACCAGTCTAGACAGACCGCACCCGGAAGCCAGCATGGACGGATGCGAAGACGAAGCCTCCGCCTCTGGCCTGTTGCAGCAGCAGGTGCCCCCCCTCACCCTGGAGGGCGAAATATCTAAGCTGTCCCCTGGGGATGCCGAGTTCCTCCAAGCAGAGGTGCAGGAGCTGAGCTGCAAAGTAGAGGACACACCCCTGCCGGAAATCCCTCATGACCCGGCTGGGTCAGGGAAGAACGAAAAATACCCCAGGCGGGGTCCCCACTATTGAGCCAGCAGGTGGGACTGAACATTAATTGTATATAGTCACCCGTAAGGGTGCAGTATTGAGAGTTGAAAATAGTATTTTGCTTTATAGTGTGTGTTTACTTAAGTACCCGCCAGGGTAAATAGAGTTGTAGGCTGGGGACAGTGAACGGCCAAGAACTTGCATTGTAAAATAGTTCTGCACTTCTTAAAGTGCACCCTATTGGTTTTATATTAACGACCATGATCACAGAACAAAAACCCGTTTGGCGTGGCGGAAGCTGTAGTCCAACTCCAGGATCGCCTATGCCCTGCAGCCACGCCCAGGGCCTACGTTGAGGGTTTGCGGACGGGTCCCTCTTGCTTCTACTTGATGCACTTATTGAAAAGAAAAATGTTATTTAAGAAAGTTTTATGATGTCTCTGGAAAATGTAACCTGTAACGTTTAAAGTGATGTGCCTCCCATAAAGGGAAGATATGTTGTGTTTTTGTAATCTTATATGCGAATGCATTCTTAAAAATTTTGTATGTCAAATATCCCTGTTTTGCTTTGTTCCAGCCGACGGACGTGCTGTGTTTTACCGGGGGGGAATGTGGCGCCCCTGAGGGTTCAGTCGCCACAGAGGTACTGCACCTCCCCCAGAGGTGTGGTGTCTCTCTTCTCTCAGGTAAGGAGGGAGTGCTGCACGGAACCCCAACACCTACATCCAACACTACACTGCTCCAGGCCGGCTGGAGGGGCAACATGCAGAGCGCAGCTGCTGAACCCTGACCCTGGCTGGAGTGGGGGGAACCCAAAGGTAGGGGTAACCAGTAGTGGGTGTGAGAGGAGGAAGTAGTTAGAGGTAGCACTTTGCAGGAGTATAAATAGGGAAGCCATCTTAGGGTGGCAAGTTAGTTGAGTGGATAGTTCTAGGGAGCTGTTCAGAGGAACGACTCGGGACAGTTCAGAAGAACAGTCCGGGAGCAGAGTCTCAGTAGGAGATCTGCTCCACAGTTAGGACCAAGTCTGGAGGCCCCAAAGGGGAGCAGGGAGTAGGCTCCATTTTGAGAAGGGATCCCAGGGGGTACGGCGAGTGCAGGAAGGCACCCGTACGCCCCGCATCTTCCAGAAGACAGAGGGATCGTGGCCGCATTCTAGTCCCTTGAGGGTCAAGCAAGTCTGTGTAACTCCGACGGACAGGAGGGACTTCAGAGTACCCGAACAGGATTGAGAGTGGGCAGCGCAGGGCAGGAGGGAGAAAGACCCAGCGTGAAGTCGGTCAAACTAGGAACACAAGAAAGTGGGGTTCTGCCAGGTATTCCCAAGTTGCCTGAGGAAGGATTGAGCCCCTGCCCACTGAACGCAGCGTGACGTGGGAGGCCTGCACCTGTACAGTGCGCCTGTAGACTATCTGAAGAATTGTGAGTAAACTCTCGGATGACTGCACTATACTGCCTCCTTCCATTCTTTCATCGGCGCCATTGTTCCCCCTGCACTACAACGCCCAGCGCAGCCCACGCTCACCCACTTCACTGCCCTGAGGCCTGCTCCACCTGTGGGGAGCCGTCCCATCTCAAGCTGCCCTAACATCTGCCTCAGAGGACTGTTGCAGCGCTGGTGATCCTCACCAGACACCACAGGTGGCGTCACAAACTTTCCAATCCCCTATAAATCTCCCCCTTTTTACTGACCGCCCTGGGTCACGGACCGGGCCAGCCACCGTGATATCCCCCGGCAACCAGAGGCCCGGCTGCCGAGTACCCCACGGCCCTGGGGGCGCGTCAGTTGCAAAGAGCATCTCTCCTTCTGGAGGACATGTCTTGTCCTGCATTACACAGACAACCCATTGATTTGGATTACCATTGTGTAATACTCCTTTTCTCCTGCGATCGTTCTGCAGGGAAATTGAACAGGTATTTCTAGGTTTCCCCGCAGATTGTACCTGAACACTGAGAATCCCAGCAGGAAGACAAATTTGTGGTCTGGATTTTCTCAAGAAACCCTTTTAACAAGTAGCAGAGAACTTCTTAGATGTCTGGTAGTTCTCCTTTAAACAGTAAATAATTATCTCTCTACATGAAAATAAAACATTTATGGTCATTATTTGCCCTGTTTATAACTGTTCAGGGTTTATAAACATATTAATGGCTTTACTTCATTAAGATGGAACACTTATGGCCATTATTTTAACTGTTTAGACTTGTGTCTAGGATTTTGTAAACTGTAGTAAAATCTCATACAAACTTTTATAAAGACGTAAGAAAATCTGCCTATCTGATGCCACCATAATAACAAAAACACTACTTACAGTATGTAAAAGGAGGTAGGCTGTTAAATCCCCTAAAGTCAGCCTGTATGCTCTTGCATCGAATATATACGCTAGCGTAACACAGGCCTAAGGCTATGTGCCCACAATGCAGAAATGCTCCGGATTTTTTACTGAGCGTTTCTGCATCTCCCTGGCAGAAAAAAACGCATGCGGATTGTACATGTGTTTATCTGCCAGGGACATGCGGATGTGAAGCATTCTTCACTTGCATTTCCGCATGCGGGTTGTCAAGCGCTTTCCAAGCGATTTCAGCATCACTTGGAAAGTGTTTGACAACTTGGTCACACTATATAAATCCATGCAAACGGCATGGATTTACATAGTGTGACCGAAAGAATGGTAAAAAATAAAAAATAAATATCATACTTACCTTCCGAAGGCCCCAGGAGTCTTTATTCGATGCGTCTCGGCTTACCGGCAGCTCGCGCTACACTGAAGGACCTGCCGTCACATGACTAAATGACGTCAGCGCAGGTCCTTGAGTCCATCGTGATCTGCCGGCAAGGCAAGACAAGCACACCAGGGGCCATCAGAAGGTAAGTATAATATTTATTTTTTATTTTATTCTTTTTTTTTACATGTTCTATGGTACCCGAGTCCGGAGGAGAGTCTCCTGTCCTCCACACCCAGGTACCATACGCACATTGAAACGCTTGGAATCCGCATGTACAGATGCAGTGATGAGGATTCCATGCGTTCCAATGCAAGTCAATGGTGGCGAAAATGCCGCAAAATAATTGTTAGTGCTGCATTTTTTTCCGCAATGATAATCCACAGTAGAAATTTCCGCAGCATGTACACAGCACATGCGGATTATCATTGGGGAACATGGTAGGTCTTCTACTAAGCATTTTTTAAGCGTTTCTGCAGCAGAATTGCCGCTGCGGAAAAGCTTAAAAAACGCATCGTGGGCACCCAGCCTTATACTGCTTCTACAGTGGCTTGCGAAAGTATTCACCACCTTGCCATTTTTTGTGTTTTGCTAACTCACAACCAGGAATTTTACAGTTTTTTTTTGGGGGGGTGGGGAGAGGATTTGCATTAGTTTATGTAAAGAACATGTCTACAAGTGTGAACATTTGGTTTTCTTTTTATTGTGAAACAAACAACAAAAAAACTGAAAACTTCATTTACACGTTTAAACTCCTCGAACCTCCGTCCCAGTCTCAAATCACTGACAGACTGAAACAGGTTTTTCTCAAGAATATCCCTGTATTTTATACCATCCATCTTCCCCTTGATATGGACCATTTTTCCTGTCACTGCTGCAGAAAATCTTCCCCAGAGCATGATGCTGCCACCACCATGTTTCACTGTGGGGATGGTGTTCTTGGGGTGATGAGTGGTGTTGGTTTGGTGCCAGACATACCGTTTACTTTGGTGGCCAAAAAGTAAAATTTTGGTTGCGTCAGGACACAACACTGTCCTCCATACATTTGGGGAGTGTCCCACTTGTTTTTTGGCAAACTCAAAACGAGCCTTACAATTTTTGTGTGTAAGTAAAGGCCTTTTTTTGCCCACTCTTTCAAAAAGGCCACCTCTATGGAGTGTACGGCTTATTGTGGTCATATGGACAGATACTCCAGTCTCTGCTTGGGAGCTCTGCAGAGTTACCTTTGGTCTCTGTGCTGCCTTTGTGATTAATGCCCTCTCTGCCCGGGCTGAGAGTTTTGGTGGGCGGCCCTCTCTTGCCATGTTTGTTCTGACACCATATTCTTTCCATTTGATGGTAATGGATTTGATGGTGCTCCGAGGAATCATCCGACATTGGGGTATTTTTTTATAACCCAACCTTGACTCATACTTCTCAACAACTTTGCCCCTGCCTTGTTTGGAGATCTCCTTGGTCTTCATGGTGTTGTTTGGTTAGTGGTGTCTTTTGCTTAATGGTGTTGCAGCCTCTTTTGCCTTTGACTTCAAAGTGTCTTGTCTTTGACTTCATTTCACTAAGCATGTGACCTATGAAGGCAATTGCTTGGACCAGAAATGTTCAAGGGATTCATAGCAAAAGGGCTGAATACATATGCACATGCCAATTTTTAGTTATTTGATCCCATAAATGTAATTTTTGCCTATATTTTTCTCACTTCACTTCACCAACTTAGACTATTTAGTGCTGATGCATCACACACAAATTGGATCACAAAAATATTTACACACAGGTTGCAATGTAACAAAGTAGGTAAAAAGTCAAGGGGGTGAATACTTTTGCAAGCGACTGTATATACAAGAATATAACTACTATAATACTGCCCCCATGTACAAGAATATAACTACTATAATACTGCCCCCATGTACAAGAATATAACTACTATAATACTGCCCCTATGTACAAGAATATAACTACTATAATACTGCCCCCTATGTACAAGAATGTAACTACTATAATACTGCCCCCTATGTACAAGAATGTAACTACTATAATACTTCCCCCTACGTACAAGAATATAACTACTATAATACTGCCCACTATGTATAAGAATATAACTACTATAATACTGCTCCTATATACAAGAATATAACTACTACTAGATGTTGGCCCGATTCTAACACATCGGGTATTCTAGAATATGTATGCGGCTGACCGGGCGCAATCAGCAAAGCAGTGTTTAAATTTGGCGCCAAAATCGCTGGTTGGTCGCGACCGCCGACCGCGACCAATCAGCAAAGCAGTGTTTAAATTTGGCACCAATATTGCTGATTGGTCGCGGCCAGCGACCGCGACCAATCAGCGAATCGTATTAGTGAGGACCGGGCAGCGGCGCTGCCTGTGCGGGTACTTCCGCTGCGAGGAGCCGGGAGATGGCCGGCTGCTCGCAGCCGAAGTATGCCGACCAGCGGCGCTACTCCCCGTTCTCCCTTCACACTTGCCGTCGGGAGATCAGCGGCCCTAGCCGCTAATCTCCCGACGGTAGCCACATGGAGGTCAGCAGCGGCGCCGCCGGTCTGGGTACTTCTGCTGCGAGCAGCCGGGAAATGAGCGGCGAGCGCCGCTCATCTCCCCGCTGCATCGCCGCTGACCTCCGTGCGGCAGATGAGCCGCTAACGGCCGCCATCTTTTTCTGAAATCCCGCATCGCTGATTGGCCGCGGCCGGACCAATCAGCGACGCGGGATTTCCTGGACAGACAGACAGGATAAGACGATTATATATATTAGATAATGCTGCCCCCTATGTACAAAAATATAGCTACTATAATACTGCTCCTATGTACAAGAATATAACTACTATAATACTGCCCCTATGTACAAGAATATAACTACTATAATACTGCCCCCTATGTACAAGAATATAGCTACTATAATACTGCTCCTATGTACAAGAATATAACCACTATAATACTGCCCCCTATGTATAAAAATATAGCTACTGTAATACTGCCCCCTATGTACAAGAATATAACTACTATAATACTGCTCCTATGTACAAGAATATAACTACTATAATACTGTCCTCTATGTACAAAAATATAGCTTCTGTAATACTGCCCCCTATGTGCAAGAATATAACTACTATAATACTTCTCCTATGTACAAGAATATAGCTACTATAATACTGCCCCCTATGTACAAAAATATAGCTACTATAATACTGCCCCCTAGGTACAGGAATATAACTACTATAATACTGCCCCTATGTTCAAGAATATAACTACTATAATACTGCCCCTATGTACAAGAATATAACTACTATAATACTGCTCCTATGTACAAGAATATAACTACTATAATACTGCCCCCTATGTATAAAAATATAGCTACTATAATACTGCCCCCTATGTACAAGAATATAACTACTATAATGCTGCCCCTATGTTCAAGAATATAACTACTATAATACTGCCCCTATGTACAAGAATATAACTACTATAATACTGCTCCTATGTACAAGAATATAACTGCTATAATACTGCCCCCTATGTACAAAAATATAGCTACTATAATACTGCCCCCTATGTACAAGAATATAACTAATATAATACTGCCCCTATGTTCAAGAATATAACTACTATAATACTGCTCCTATGTACAAGAATATAACTACTATAATACTGCCCCCATGTGCAAGGTGTAGCATCGGCGTCTCTGCCCCCTGCCAGGCAGATACGTCGTCCCCCTTACAGCCGGGGTCCTGCTCCGGCGTCTTCCAGCCTCCCTGCTGCTGCTGGTGCACGCAGCTTCCCTGGCACTGTGCTTAGGCTGAGTTAATACTTAGTCACGCCCCTCTGGTCCCTCCTTGCATCGAAGCACAGAGGTTCCACCACCCGGATCCGTAACAGTTTGCACGGGCCATGGAACCCGGTGCCTCCCAGGCTCCTTCGCTTTCTGACCTGTACCAGGAGGTTTCTCGTCAGAAATCCCATCAGGAAACTATCCTGACCTACCTGCGGTCTGTCAACTCCCGCCTGGACACGCTGTCCATCCCACCTGTGTCCGTCTCGAGCCAAGCGGCACCCGCTCCGGCGGCGCCTCAGCCTACTAGTGCCATGGCATCCATCTCTGGACCCCGGCTCTCTGCGCCTCCACGTTTTGGTGGTGATCCCGTCTTATGTCGGGGTTTTCTAAACCAGTACACCCTGCACTTTGAACTCCTGGCACATCAGTTTCCCTCCGACCGGGCCAAGGTGGTGTTCATCATGTCTCACCTGTTCGATGTCCGATCTTCCGGCTTTCCTCACTGCCTTCCGGAAGGTCTTCGATGAGCCCAGACAGAAGGCTTCTACCGCCTCCTCACTGCTCCGTCTTCACCAAGGGAGTCTCACCATGGGCCAGTATGCCATACAGTTCCGTACCCTCGCATCTGAGCTTGCCTGGAAGAACGAGGCCCTGGTGTCCACCTTCTGGGAGGGTCTTTCCGGACAAATCAAGGATGAGCTAGCCGGTCGTGACATCTCTTCCACCCTGGACTACCGGGTGTCACTAGCTACCCGGATTGACATCCGTTTCTTGGAACGAGTTAAGGAGACTACCCGGGAGAGAAGATTTCCTCGTCTCGCTCCGGTATTCCAGAGACCTGCCTCCCTACCAGCAATTCCCCGGGCACGCTCGCCTGAACCCATGCAAATTGACCAAACCAAGATGGTCGGGTTTCGCCAGGAGACGAGCCGAAGGGAGTTGCTTCTACTGTGGCAGTAAGGAGCATCTGATCCGTTCCTGCCCGGTGAAGCCGGGAAACTCCAGTGTCTAGGACCGCTCGAAGAGGTCGTCCTAGGCAAGAGTAAATCCTCTCCTTCCTTGACTCTCTGTTTCTATTTCCAGTGGCGACACCCGCTTCTTTGAAACCGCCCTCCTGGATTCCGGAGCCGCTGGGAATCTCATTTCTCAGGCCCTTGTGGAGCGGTATCAGATTCCTACCAAACGTCTAGCCGAACCATTAGCAGTCGCTTCCGTGGATGAGAGTCTCCTTCCGGTGACCATCCTGCTCGTCACAGTACCTGTAACCCTTCAGGTGGGAATGCTGCACTCGGAGAGGATCTCCTTTCATGTGCTGTCCGGTGTCTCTCACTCCCTCTTGCTTGGTCTACCCTTGCTACAGAGACATGAACCCGTCCTGAATTGGCGATCTGGTGAGGTGCTCCATTGGGGGCAGGATTGCCATGAGACCTGCCTGGTTCCGGTTTGTTCGGCTCGACCTCCGTCTACTCCGGCTAATCTACCTGGTCTGCCGGCACAATACTGGTCCTATGCGGACGTCTTTGACAAGAAGGAAGTGGAGACACTACCACCTTATAGGCCGCATGATTGCCCTATCGACCTGGTACCCGGTGCTTCTCCTCTCCGCGGGCATATCTACCCCTTGTCGCTGGCTGAGACCTAGGCCATGTCTGAGTACATTGAGGAGAATCTTGCTAGGTGATTCATTCAGAAATCTACATCCCCAGCTGGAGCAGGAGTCTTCTTCGTTAAAAAGAAAGACGGCTCGCTACGGCCGTGTATCGACTACAGGGGCCTTAACCAGATTACCATCAAGAATAAGTACCCCCTGCCTCTCATCTCGGAGCTGTTCGACCGCCTTAAAGGCGCGAGAGTCTTCACCAAGCTCGATCTTCGTGGGGCGTACAATTTGGTCCGGATCCGCCAGGGAGATGAGTGGAAGACAGCATTCAACACCCGGGACGGTCACTATGAATACCGAGTGATGCCCTTTGGTCTCTGTAACGCCCCAGCCGTCTTCCAGGAGCTGGTTAACGACATCTTCCGTGAGCTCTTGTATTCTTGCATAGTGGTGTACCTGGACGATATCTTGGTCTTCTCTCCGGATCTGCCCACACACCGGAGGAACGTTCGTCAGGTTCTGCTAAGGCTCCGGCAGAATCGTCTCTACGCAAAATTTGAGAAGTGTCTCTTCGAGCAGACTTCCCTTCCGTTCCTGGGATATATTATCTCCGAGACTGGTCTTCGGATGGACCCCGAGAAGGTTTCTGCCGTCTTAAAATGGCCCCGGCCAGAGGGGTTGAAGGCGATTCAGCAATTCCTGGGCTTCGCAAATTATTACCGCCTCTTCATCCCTCATTTCTCCTCCCAGACCGCTCCCTTCTCCGCGCTCACCCGTAAGGGAGCAAATCCCAAGGAATGGACTTGTGAAGCGGAGGAGGCCTTTGTCTCCCTAAAACTAGCTTTCTCCTCTGCCCCTGTGCTGCACAGTCCGGATTGCAACAAGCAGTTCTTCCTGGAGGTAGATGCTTCCTCCTCCTCCTCCGGAGAGGTGCTCACCCAGAAATCCCCGTCCGGGAGAATGGTAGCCTGCGGCTTCTTCTCCAAGCTCTTCTCCTCATCCGAGCGCAACTACTCCATAGGAGATCGTGAGCTGCTTGCCATCAAATTGGCGCTGGAGGAGTGGCGCTACCTGCTGCATGGGGCTCTGCACACGGTGATCATCTACACTGATCACAAAAACCTGGCCTATTTACAAAACGCCCAGAGACATAATCCGCGTCAGGCCCGGCGGTCTCTGTTCTTTACCCGATTCTGCTTTACTCTACATTACCGCCCTGCGGAAAAGAACATTAAAGCCGACGCTCTATCCCGCTCATTCCTGTCCTCTGACCAAGAGGAGGAGCCTCTGTATATCATCGACCCCTCCAGTGTAATGACTGTGGCCCCGTTTGACCTGTCTCGTCTTCCACCCGGTAAGACTTTTGTAGCTGTTCCGGATCGTAAGAAGGTTCTTGTCTGGGGTCATCCGTCCAAACTAGCCGGCCATGCAGGCCAGAGGAAGACCTTCCTGCTCATCGTCCGGCATTACTGGTGGCCTTCTCTATGCAAGGACGTTGCGGATTTCATCACGGCTTGTTCCTCCTGTGCCCGTAACAAATTTCCCAGGCATCTTCCTGCCGGCCGTCTCCTGCCTCTACCCGTACCTTCCGCTCCGTGGCAACACATTGCTATGGACTTCATTACGGATCTCCCTGTTTCTGCCGGTTGTACTGTCATTTGGGTGGTCGCTGACCGTTTTTCTAAGATGGCCCACTTCATCCCTCTGCCTGGTCTCCCGTCCGCATCTGTGCTGGCTAAGGCCTTCATTCATCACATCTTTCGTCTCCACGGCCTACCCCTCCACATTGTGTCTGATCGCGGGGTCCAGTTCACTTCGTGCTTCTGGAGAGCTACGTGTAAACTGCTGGATGTCACCCTGGATTTCTCCTCTGCTTATCATCCTCAGTCCAATGGTCAAGTGGAACGTATCAACCAGGTCCTTACCAGCTTTCTCCGGCATTTCGTCAATGCTCACCATAACGATTGGGTTGAGCTCCTACCATGGGCCGAGTTCTCTTATAACAACCATGAGAGTGAGTCTTCTTCCAAATCCCCGTTCTTTGTGGTCTACGGTCAACACCCCCGGATTCCGTTTCCCGTCTCCACTTCTGTGGACAATCCTGCCGCGGAGTCTCTAGTCAGCGAATTTTCTGCTATTTGGGAAGACACTAGAGCCGCACTTCTTCAGTCCTCTGAGCAGATGAAGAAACATGCCGATAAAAGACGTCTGGATCTGCCTCAATTCCGTCCGGAAGACAGGGTCTGGCTCTCCTCCAAACATGTTCGGCTCAAAATACCATCGTATAAGTTGGGTCCGCGGTTCTTTGGCCCGTTTGAGGTTCTAAAGCAAATCAATCCCGTGGCTTACAAGCTAAAACTCCCGGCCACCTTACGGATACCCAACTCCTTCCACGTATCTCTCCTCAAACCAGTTGTTCTTAATTCTTTTTCTGATGATCCAGGTACCACTCCAGCTCCAGTCTCCGCTGAGGACGTCTATGAGGTAGAGAACATTTTGGCCACCAAAAGGGTAAGAGGTAAAACATTTTTTCTGGTGGATTGGAAGGGGTTTGGCCCGGAGGAGAGGTCTTGGGAACACAGGGAGAACATCCATGCCCCTCTTCTTCTTAAAGAATTTCTTGCTGACCTAAAAAAGAGGGGGCGTAAAGGGGGGGTGTACTGTAGCATCGGCGTCTCTGCCCCCTGCCAGGCAGAGACGCCGTCCCCCTTACCGCTACGGTCCTGGTCTGGCATCTTCCGGCCTCCCTGCTGCTGCTGCTGGTGCACGCAGCTTCCCTGGCACTGTGATTTGGGCGCGCACGTGCTCCCTCCCTCTTTAAGGGGCCGCGTGCGCCGTGCTAAAAAGTCCCCGGCCAATGGCCGGAGGACTTTCTCTATAATAGGCACCTCCTCCAATATGGAGGTGCCCGTGCAAGGTTGTTGCTCTGTGATATTTACTTTGCTTCAGCCCTCAGGTCCTCTGCAAGTCAGTCCTGTCTGCCAGTCTGATCTTCAGTCCAGTCCGCCAGTCTGACTACTTTCCAGCCCGACAGTCTGCCTACAGTCCAGTCCGCCAGTCTGTCTATGGGCCCTGTCCGCCTGCTTACCTGGAAGCGCCCGCCTGTTACCTGCTGTGCCCGCCAGCCTGCTTACCTGGAGGCACCTGCCTGTTACCTGCCGAGCCCGCTTGCCTGCTTACCTGGAAGCACCTGCCTGTTACCTGTTGTGTCCGCCAGCTTGCCTACCCGGAGCACCCGTCTGGCTATCAGCCGAATCAGCCTGTCTGTCTACCCGGACCACCCGTCAGCCTGCCTGCCGTGCTCATCCGCTGTACCGGTCAGTACCTGCCTTCTGACCCGTGGGAGTCACCTGCTCTCATACAAGGTCGGTCCCAGAGTGGCACCTGGTCCCTCTGCTCGGTCCCTCCCTGGTTCACGGAGTCGACTGAGCCGCCGTGCGACCTTGGTCAGGCCAAGTAGATACTTAGTCACGCCCCTCTGGTCCCACCTTGCACCGCAGCACAGAGGTTCCACTACCCGGATCCGTAGCACAAGGATATAACTACTATAATTCTGCCCCTATGTACAAGAATATAACTATTATAATTCTGCCCCTATGTACAAGAAAATAGCTACTATAATACTGCTCCTATGTACAAGAATATAACTACTATAATACTGCCCCCTATGTACAAGAATGTAACTACTATAATACTGCCCCTATGTGCAAGAATATAAATACTATAATACTGCCCCCTATGTACAAGTACAAGAATATAACTACTATAATACTGCCCCCTATGTACAAGAATGTAACTACTATAATACTGCCCCTATGTACAAGAATATAACTACTATAATACTGCCCCTATGTACAAGAATATAACTACTATAATACTGCCCCTATGTACAAGAATATAACTACTATAATATTGCCCCTATGTACAAGAATATAACTACTATAATACTGCCCCCTATGTACAAGAATATAACTACTATAATACTGCCCCCTATGTACAAGAATATAACTACTATAATACTGCCCCGTAGGTACAAGAATATAACTACTATAATACTGCCATCTATGTACAAGAATGTAACTACTATAATACTGCCCCCTATGTACAAGAATATAACTACTATAATACTGCCCCTATGTACAAGAATATAACTACTACAATACTGCCCCTATGTACAAGAATATAACTACTACAATACTGCCCCTATGTACAAGAATATAACTACTATAATACTGCTTCCTATGTACAAGAATATAACTACTATAATACTGCTCCTATGTACAAGAATATAACTACTATAATGCTGCCCCCTATGTGCAAAAATATAGCTACTATAATACTGCCCCCTATGTACAAGAATATAACTACTATAATACTGCCCCTATGCACAAGAATATAACTACTATAATACTGCCCCCTATGTACAAGAATATAACTACTATAATACTGCTCCCATGTACAAGAATACAACTACTATAATACTGACCATATATACAAGAATATAACTACTATAATGCTGCACCCTATGTGCAAAAATATAGCTACTATAATACTGCCCCCTATGTACAAGAATATAACTACTATAATACTGCCCCTATGTACAAGAATATAACTACTATAATACTGCCCCCTATGTACAAGAATATAACTACTATAATACTGCCCCTATGTACAAGAATATAACTACTATAATACTGCCCCCTATGTACAAGAATATAACTACTATAATACTGCCCCTATGTACAAGAATATAACTACTATAATACTGCTCCCTATGTACAAGAATATAACTACTATAATACTGCCCCCTATGTACAAGAATATAACTACTATAATACTGCCCCTATGTGCAAAAATATAACTACTATAATACTGCTCCCTATGTACAAGAATATAACTACTATAACACTGCCCCTATGTACAATAATATAACTACTATAATGCTGCCCCCTATGTGCAAAAATATAGCTACTATAATACTGCCCCCTATGTACAAGAATATAACTACTATAATACTGCCCCTATGTACAATAATATAACTACTATAATACTGCCCCCTATGTACAAGAATATAACTACTATAATACTGCCCCTATGTACAAGAATATAACTACTATAATACTGCCCCCTATGTACAAGAATATAACTATAATACTGCTCCTATGTACAAGAATACAACTACTATAATACTGACCATATATACAAGAATATAACTGCTATAATACTGCTCCTATGTACAAGAATATAACTACTATAATACTGCTCCTATGTACAAGAATATAACTACTATAATGCTGCCCCCTATGTGCAAAAATATAGCTACTATAATACTGTTCCCTATGTACAAGAATATAACTACTATAATACTGCCCCTTTGTACAAGAATATAACTACTATAATACTGCTCCTATGTACAAGAATACAACTACTATAATACTGACCATATATACAAGAATATAACTACTATAATACTGCTCCTATGTACAAGAATATAACTACTATAATACTGCCCTTATGTACAAAAATATAGCTACTATAATACTGCCCCCTATGTACAAGAATATAACTGCTATAATACTGCCCCTATGTAGAAGAATATAACTACTATAATACTGCCCCTATGTACAAGAATATAACTACTATAATACTGCCCCCTATGTACAAGAATATAACTACTATAATCCTGCCCCGTAGGTACAAGAATATAACTACTATAATACTGCCATCTATGTACAAGAATGTAACTACTATAATACTGCCCCTATGTACAAGAATATAACTACTATAATACTGCTCCTATGTACAAGAATATAACTACTATAATGCTGCCCCCTATGTGCAAAAATATAGCTACTATAATACTGCCCCCTATGTACAAGAATATAACTACTATAATACTGCCCCTATGTACAAGAATATAACTACTATAATACTGCCCCCTATGTACAAGAATATAACTACTATAATACTGCCCCTATGTACAAGAATATAACTACTATAATACTGCCCCTATGTACAAGAATATAACTACTATAATACTGCCCCCTATGTACAAGAATATAACTACTATAATACTGCTCCTATGTACAAGAATACAACTACTATAATACTGACCATATATACAAGAATATAACTGCTATAATACTGCTCCTATGTACAAGAATATAACTACTATAATACTGCTCCTATGTACAAGAATATAACTACTATAATGCTGCCCCCTATGTGCAAAAATATAGCTACTATAATACTGTTCCCTATGTACAAGAATATAACTACTATAATACTGCCCCTATGTACAAGAATATAACTACTATAATACTGCTCCTATGTACAAGAATACAACTACTATAATACTGACCATATATACAAGAATATAACTACTATAATACTGCTCCTATGTACAAGAATATAACCACTATAATACTGCCCTTATGTACAAGAATATAACTACTATAATACTGCTCCTATGTACAAGAATATAACTGCTATAATACTGCCCCTATGTACAAGTGTTATGATCTGCTATCAGAGCTAAGGAAAGAGAGGAGATCTGTCCCTACGATAGAACTCAGCTTAATCCCTACGATGTAACAGGGAACCTGATCCTGCGATCAGACCTGCTAAAGTCCTAAGCTAGTCTGTACGGAGACCTATAGATGTGGGGGAGGAATCCCTACAAGTACTAAGGACTGGGAGGAATATGGGACACCTCCTAACAGAAATAGTAGCAGACAGACGAACAAACAAAATATATAGAACATAGAGGTCAGTAGACCAAGCAAACTAACAGAGCAAGACACAGAGCACAGGCTAGCTAGAAAGTAGATATACAATGAAGTCCAGCAAAGCCAGAAGGGCGGAGCAGGATTAAATAGGCCAACAAGGTCATGTGACCAGCAAAGGAAAAAAAAACTAAGAGCAAGGTTCTAACAACAAGAATATAACTACTATAATACTGCCCCTATGTACAAGAATATAACTACTATAATACTGCCCCCTATGTACAAGAATATAACTACTATAATCCTGCCCCGTAGGTACAAGAATATAACTACTATAATACTGCCATCTATGTACAAGAATGTAACTACTATAATACTGCCCCTATGTACAAGAATATAACTACTATAATACTGCTCCTATGTACAAGAATATAACTACTATAATGCTGCCCCCTATGTGCAAAAATATAGCTACTATAATACTGCCCCCTATGTACAAGAATATAACTACTATAATACTGCCCCTATGTACAAGAATATAACTACTATAATACTGCCCCCTATGTACAAGAATATAACTACTATAATACTGCCCCTATGTACAAGAATATAACTACTATAATACTGCTCCCTATGTACAAGAATATAACTACTATAACACTGCCCCTATGTACAATAATATAACTACTATAATGCTGCCCCCTATGTGCAAAAATATAGCTACTATAATACTGCCCCCTATGTACAAGAATATAACTACTATAATACTGCCCCTATGTACAATAATATAACTACTATAATACTGCCCCCTATGTACAAGAATATAACTACTATAATACTGCCCCCTATGTACAAGAATATAACTACTATAATACTGCCCCTATGTACAAGAATATAACTACTATAATACTGCCCCCTATGTACAAGAATATAACTACTATAATACTGACCATATATACAAGAATATAACTGCTATAATACTGCTCCTATGTACAAGAATATAACTACTGTAATACTGCTCCTATGTTCAAGAATATAACTACTATAATGCTGCCCCCTATGTGCAAAAATATAGCTACTATAATACTGCCCCTATGTACAAGAATATAACTACTATAATACTGCCCCTATGTACAAGAATATAACTACTATAATACTGCCCCTATGTACAAGAATATAACTACTATAATACTGCCCCCTATGTACAAGAATATACCTACTATAATACTGCCCCTATGTACAAGAATATAACTACTATAATACTGCCCCTATGTACAAGAATATAACTACTATAATACTGCCCCCTATGTACAAGAATATAAGTACTATAATACTGCCCCCTATGTACAAGAATATAAGTACTATAATACTGTCCCGTAGGTACAAGAATATAACTACTATAATACTGCCATCTATGTACAAGAATGTAACTACTATAATACTGCCCCTATGTACAAGAATATAACTACTATAATACTGCTCCCTATGTACAAGAATATAACTACTATAATACTGCTCCTATGTACAAGAATATAACTACTATAATGCTGCCCCCTATGTGCAAAAATATAGCTACTATAATACTGCCCCCTATGTACAAGAATATAACTACTATAATACTGCCCCTATGTACAAGAATATAACTACTATAATACTGCCCCCTATGTACAAGAATATAACTACTATAATACTGCCCCTATGTACAAGAATATAACTACTATAATAATGCTCCCTATGTACAAGAATATAACTACTATAATACTGCCCCTATGTACAAGAATATAACTACTATAATGCTGCCCCCTATGTGCAAAAATATAGCTACTATAATACTGCCCCCTATGTACAAGAATATAACTACTATAATACTGCCCCTATGTACAAGAATATAACTACTATAATACTGCCCCCTATGTACAAGAATATAACTACTATAATACTGCTCCTATGTACAAGAATACAACTACTATAATACTGACCATATATACAAGAATATAACTGCTATAATACTGCTCCTATGTACAAGAATATAACTACTATAATACTGCTCCTATGTACAAGAATATAACTACTATAATGCTGCCCCCTATGTGCAAAAATATAGCTACTATAATACTGTTCCCTATGTACAAGAATATAACTACTATAATACTGCCCCTATGTACAAGAATATAACTACTATAATACTGCTCCTATGTACAAGAATACAACTACTATAATACTGACCATATATACAAGAATATAACTACTATAATACTGCTCCTATGTACAAGAATATAACTACTATAATACTCCCCTTATGTACAAAAATATAGCTACTATAATACTGCCCCCTATGTACAAGAATATAACTGCTATAATACTGCCCCTATGTACAAGAATATAACTACTATAATACTGCCCCTATGTACAAGAATATAACTACTATAATACTGCCCCCTATGTACAAGAATATAACTACTATAATCCTGCCCCGTAGGTACAAGAATATAACTACTATAATACTGCCATCTATGTACAAGAATGTAACTACTATAATACTGCCCCTATGTACAAGAATATAACTACTATAATACAGCTCCCTATGTACAAGAATATAACTACTATAATACTGCTCCTATGTACAAGAATATAACTACTATAATGCTGCCCCCTATGTGCAAAAATATAGCTACTATAATACTGCCCCCTATGTACAAGGGAGACAAAAAACACTGAACTAAAGAGCACGGGACACAGACCATACTATCACCTGTAGATTGGCCTGGTCTAACCTATATCGCGTGCTTTAATGTATGGACCAATAGGGAATGGCAGACCATTCGGTAACAAACATAAGAAAAACGAGAACCACCGAATGATAGGTCCAATAAAGGATACATATAAGACTTTATTATAATAACGGCAACACGTGGCACTTCATGCAAGAAGAAAAACCGCATTGCAGTGACCAAACACAAACAGAAATCATATAATAGAGATTACATAGTGAGCTGCATAGACACATATGAGTAATAGTACAACAGGTATACATATAAGACACATGTTAAAGCTCCATTGGACATATAGTAAATACCACCTAAGAGAACAAACACAGAGACAGGCATCAAGCCATCTCATGAATATAGAGGTGCATGTACATCATCATTGTAACCATATTGGTATCAAATGTATCTACTGGGTAAATACTTAGGTGACAGCATGTAATCAGTAAAAGAGGAAATAATATACCTTAGTCTATAGCAGCTTGTGTGGATGGCACGTGCGGCGAACCCCGACGCGCGTTTCGGACAGCAAGTCCTTCGTCAGGGGGTACTGTCCAACTGAACCACCGCGTGTATAAAGGTAAGTGTGACCAAAAGAATCCGGGGCATACATAATTGATGTGACCTCAGGGCGCGATCGCGTAAAAACACGTGCACCCAGTGTTATGCTGATACAAATGGCAAGAGGCGTTTGTAATGTGCGCATGCGCAGCCCGGAGGAACCGGAAGCCGCGAGCGCCGCGTCATGCATCAGCTGACATCGGGTCAAAAAGACCCGAGTCACCTGACACATAGAGACGCACGCATCACAGCTCCCCGGAACACGGACTGAGCATGCGCGCCACGCCAACCAGGTACCCATAGTAACCGGATATACACAGTAACCGGCACGCTTCAAATAGAAATTCTCATATTAAATACTCAGCGGATTTGGAATGGAAGGGGAACATGAAACCATTTACATCGCAATCATGGGGTATAAAGAATCCATAAAGAAAATAGAAAGGATACTAAGGATACACAATAGGAATAAAACAATAAGTAAATAAACAGCATAAAAGGAAAGATATGTAAGAGTGAAAATGTGAAGGCTTGTGCCTAAATACATCACAGGTGCAAATCAATGCACATAGGTGAACATGACAGTGGAAAAAGTGTCCCTGTGTATGTATGTAGATGGACGTGAGATTAGAAAATATGAATAAAGATATAATTGTATAATGTGACAGTGAAAAGAAAATAAGAATGAATGTAAATAAATGATAAAAAAGGAAAAGAGAAACGAAGGTGAAACACTGTGAAATAAAAGTGACAGTGCAAAACTAATGTGTAAAACCAAAGATGAGTGAATATATATTAAAGTTAAATAGTGACGATGAAAAAGAAGAAAATAAAGAAGAAAAGAGGGGGGGGGGGGGAAGGAAAGAGAGACAAAGAAAGAAGGGGGGTAGAAGTGAAGATAGACAAGGAAGGATGAGGGAAGAAAGAGAAACCAAAAGAAAAAAAGGAGAAGGAACAAATACGAAAAATGTCTGAACTCATCCTGCTACGAATTGCCATGCTATTGCAGGATGGAAAACATCTACAAAACCATCAATACCATCTATCATAGTATACAGATGGTATAGATAATCGATAATACACCCATCAGTGTTAGATGTGTCAATAAACAAGGAAGTACACACCACGGGCGAATAATATGTGATACATACATCATAAACGCACAAGATAATCATAAAAATATACGGTGATATCAATATATAAATATAGTAATAAATACATATAATATAATAAATAAATACATATCATATGCACAGATCATAAAAATTAAAAAATGTTATACATCTATATACAATGGTGGTATATCATATTTCATAAGGAATATTGCATGTACTGGACGACATAGATAAATGAATATACAGGAACAACGGGAAAAAGAAAAAGGGGATGAAAAGAAAAGAAAGAAAAGGAATAAGAAGAGAAGGAGAAAGAAGGGCAGGAAAGGCGAAGGGGAGGGGGGGAGGGAAAAGGGGAGGAAGGGGAAAAAAAGGGGGGAAAAAGGAAAAGGGGAGGAAGCCAAAAAGGGGGAAAAGGGGGGGGGGGAAGGGGGGGAACAAAAAACAGAAAGAAAAAGGAGAAGAAAGGAGAAAAATTTTTTTTTAAATACTATATAAAAATATATATATAGATAGATATATATACAAAAAAAATATAAATAAATGGAAATAAAACACTGTAGCGATATCCAGTCTTCAATCCATAATCCCCCATGATATGCGAGGCCCCAGTCTGGTGATGACAGCAAAGATCACATCAGTAGTACGCTAAATACGGAAAATATAAAAAGAAGAAAGTTAAAACCTCATAAAAACATACGCTAAAAACAAAAACACAACCTAGGTTCAAGGACTATGTGGATCACAAGAATGGGACATAGCTGATGTTTTCATTTAACCCAAGTGGACATACTGTTTTAAGTGTCCAGATCCAGCGAGTTTCAAGCTGGGCCAACAACTTGCTGATTTTTCCCCCTCTAATGTTTGATGGAATCAAATCAATGCCAATGACCTTAAGCAATGAAGCATCACATTCATGAAATTGCTTAAAATGTCTTGGTAATGTCTTTAAGAGGGACGGGTCATTAATTTCCTTTGCTGCAGCAATACCAAGAACATGTTCACGTACCCTAACCTTTAATTGGCGGGTTGTTAGCCCCACATAGATCAGTGAGCATGGGCATGTAGCATAGTATACCACAGCCGTGGAAGAACATGTTATATGATGTTGAATGTTATATTCAGTGAGTCCATCAGAGCTATGAAATTTATCCGATCTCCCCACATTGGGACAGGCTACACACTTCCCACAGGGACGGCAGCCGTTATGTACTTTGGCTCTAGATAGAAATGATGTAGATATGTTTATATAATGACTTTTGACTAGTTCATCACGTAGATTCCGTGATCTACGGAAAGTAATGTTTGGTTTTGGACCTAAGTATTTAGATAAGATTGGATCTGATAGTAGAATGGGCCATGATTTGTCCAAAAAGTGACGCATCAGATTGGTCTGTCCATGATGTTGAGTAATGAATCTGACAGTCTTGTCAGATATCTTCGTATTCTTTACATACAAGGCCGAATGCCTAGAGGTGTGTCTGGCCCTATTGAAAGCCCTTTTAATAGAACGACGGCTGTACCCTCTTTCCAGAAATTTTGTTTTCAATATATCAGCCTGTTGTAAAAAGTCAACATCGTTAGAGCATATTCTTCTCAATCTGAGAAATTGGCCCACCGGTATCGACCGGATCATTGGAGGGGGATGTGATGAGGACGCCAGCAGTAGAGAATTCACTGCTGTGTCTTTACGGAACAGGGAAGATTGCAGGCAATTTTGGTAGTCCCTGTGGATTTTAACGTCCAGAAACTCAATAGAGCTCCTATCACTCTGGTATGTTAAATGGATGTTCGAATGATTGTGATTCAGGCTATCCATAAAATGGTGTAATTCTACCTCAGTCCCCTGCCAGATCAAGAAAATATCATCGATGTACCGCGTCCAAAAAAGGACGCGGTCAATCGAAGGATATAGATCAGACAGAAAAAGATCCCTCTCCCACAGCCCCAGGAATAGATTGGCATACGCTGGAGCAAAAGATGCCCCCATGGCGGTGCCCTGGAGCTGCAGGTAGAAGGATTCCTTGAATAGAAAAAAATTATGCGATAGAGTAAACTCAAGTAGTTGGCTGATAAAGTTCATCATATTCAATGTCTTAGAAGAGGCTTGAATGAAGAACTGGGTAGCCTGAATACCATCAACGTGGCGGATGCTGGTATACAGCGACTCCACATCGCATGTCACCAATATGGTATCCATGCCTATGTGGAGTCCATCAATTTTCTTCAAAAAATCTGAGGTATCCTTCGTAAATGAAGGTAACAGCTCCACCAGGGGCTGAAGTTCAGCATCAATGAAACGATTCACATTTTCCAGATAATTCCCCCTCCCTGATACTATTGGCCTACCCGGTGGGGTCTGACAATCTTTGTGTATCTTAGGTAGAAGATATAGGGTGGGAATGACAGGTTCACTGACCCGTAATGCTAGGTATAGTTCCTTAGAAATAGCACCAGTATCTCTGGCGGATTGCAAAATGTAATCTAATTCTCGGGGTTCGCCGCACGTGCCATCCACACAAGCTGCTATAGACTAAGGTATATTATTTCCTCTTTTACTGATTACATGCTGTCACCTAAGTATTTACCCAGTAGATACATTTGATACCAATATGGTTACAATGATGATGTACATGCACCTCTATATTCATGAGATGGCTTGATGCCTGTCTCTGTGTTTGTTCTCTTAGGTGGTATTTACTATATGTCCAATGGAGCTTTAACATGTGTCTTATATGTATACCTGTTGTACTATTACTCATATGTGTCTATGCAGCTCACTATGTAATCTCTATTATATGATTTCTGTTTGTGTTTGGTCACTGCAATGCGGTTTTTCTTCTTGCATGAAGTGCCACGTGTTGCCGTTATTATAATAAAGTCTTATATGTATCCTTTATTGGACCTATCATTCGGTGGTTCTCGTTTTTCTTATGTTTGTTACCGAATGGTCTGCCATTCCCTATTGGTCCATACATTAAAGCACGCGATATAGGTTAGACCAGGCCAATCTACAGGTGATAGTATGGTCTGTGTCCCGTGCTCTTTAGTTCAGTGTTTTTTGTCTCCCTGAATCTTACTGTGTTTTGCACAGGTTACATCTATTCTGGATATGGACCTTAAAGCCAGGGAACTTTCCTGGCAAGGACAAATTAATGAAGTGTTTGGCAACAGTGGTGCTACGGCAATGGACTCCAGTGGTTCACAGGTTGATTCAGTCTCAAGCATAATTAGGGGCTTACTACTAAAAAGAACACGTTTATGGTGGAACAAAGCCTTTTTAGAAAACTATATATTGAAACAATTGATCCCTAGGGGCCTAAGGGTACGGGTTATACCATCATTTCTGGTAGAAGATGAGGAGTTCATCAGGGATTGGGAGCAGATATGCAATGAGACGTCTAAAAGGTTCATGCAACTGTTGATACAACTGAATCTTAAATCAATCAGTGAGATTGACAAATCCCTTGAGACAATTTATGTAAAGGCTAAGGTGGATTTTTCGGTGGATCAGATGAATATCATTGATACACAAATGGATAAATCCATGGATCTATGGGTTAAAGACATCCAGACAAACCATGCCAGGAAATTGATGAGAGACCAGAGGGATCTTGCCTCAGGGAGAATCTACATGTGGAAAAAGTCTGTACTTTCAGGCAGCAATAGAGCTCGTACTCCCTCACTATCATCCAATCCACAGACTAGCGAGGCCTCTGACGCCTCCTCTTCCGTCTCTGGTTCGGTAGTTTCTACTCCTAAACGGAAACGTGAATTACGGTTTCCTCCCAACAAGCGCAACTATACCTACGCACCAGAGGCGAGAGACAATCTAAAGGTAATCAATTTGAGTGCTCACTCTTTTTCTGAGATGGAGTTGTCAATATTAAAGAAAGGTCTAATGTTTTGCCCTACGGCGCAATTTGATAGATTTTCAGCCATCAAAGACTTGCATCTCTTTGCAAGGAAATTATTATTTAAACGACACTTCCATGATGAAACTACATCTCGCTTATTCCCCACAGAGACGGAACAGGAGGCGCTAGCTGATCTTGAAGTACTGGCGGAGGAACATAATGATCAAATAGAGGGTAAGATCCCTCCATCTATTAAACCACGTTCTCAGAAATTTCCTCCTTTATCCAATTGCTCAACCATTGAGGTATTTGTCAAAATGGTGAGCAAGGATTTTGAAAGTATTCCCCGATATCCAACACGGGATAATTTAACGAGAGATGAGAGACAATGTCTCCAGAAATTGCGTAAATATTCTGACGTCGTATTTAAGCCAGCAGATAAGGGTGGGAATGTGGTGATCTGGCCCAAATCTATGTATGAGGAAGAAGCGTTCCGTCAACTTAAAAATCCAGAGTGCTATAAAAAGTTGACCTTTAACCCCTTGGGTAAATATCAAAAAGAATTAGATTACATTTTGCAATCCGCCAGAGATACTGGTGCTATTTCTAAGGAACTATACCTAGCATTACGGGTCAGTGAACCTGTCATTCCCACCCTATATCTTCTACCTAAGATACACAAAGATTGTCAGACCCCACCGGGTAGGCCAATAGTATCAGGGAGGGGGAATTATCTGGAAAATGTGAATCGTTTCATTGATGCTGAACTTCAGCCCCTGGTGGAGCTGTTACCTTCATTTACGAAGGATACCTCAGATTTTTTGAAGAAAATTGATGGACTCCACATAGGCATGGATACCATATTGGTGACATGCGATGTGGAGTCGCTGTATACCAGCATCCGCCACGTTGATGGTATTCAGGCTACCCAGTTCTTCATTCAAGCCTCTTCTAAGACATTGAATATGATGAACTTTATCAGCCAACTACTTGAGTTTACTCTATCGCATAATTTTTTTCTATTCAAGGAATCCTTCTACCTGCAGCTCCAGGGCACCGCCATGGGGGCATCTTTTGCTCCAGCGTATGCCAATCTATTCCTGGGGCTGTGGGAGAGGGATCTTTTTCTGTCTGATCTATATCCTTCGATTGACCGCGTCCTTTTTTGGACGCGGTACATCGATGATATTTTCTTGATCTGGCAGGGGACTGAGGTAGAATTACACCATTTTATGGATAGCCTGAATCACAATCATTCGAACATCCATTTAACATACCAGAGTGATAGGAGCTCTATTGAGTTTCTGGACGTTAAAATCCACAGGGACTACCAAAATTGCCTGCAATCTTCCCTGTTCCGTAAAGACACAGCAGTGAATTCTCTACTGCTGGCGTCCTCATCACATCCCCCTCCAATGATCCGGTCGATACCGGTGGGCCAATTTCTCAGATTGAGAAGAATATGCTCTAACGATGTTGACTTTTTACAACAGGCTGATATATTGAAAACAAAATTTCTGGAAAGAGGGTACAGCCGTCGTTCTATTAAAAGGGCTTTCAATAGGGCCAGACACACCTCTAGGCATTCGGCCTTGTATGTAAAGAATACGAAGATATCTGACAAGACTGTCAGATTCATTACTCAACATCATGGACAGACCAATCTGATGCGTCACTTTTTGGACAAATCATGGCCCATTCTACTATCAGATCCAATCTTATCTAAATACTTAGGTCCAAAACCAAACATTACTTTCCGTAGATCACGGAATCTACGTGATGAACTAGTCAAAAGTCATTATATAAACATATCTACATCATTTCTATCTAGAGCCAAAGTACATAACGGCTGCCGTCCCTGTGGGAAGTGTGTAGCCTGTCCCAATGTGGGGAGATCGGATAAATTTCATAGCTCTGATGGACTCACTGAATATAACATTCAACATCATATAACATGTTCTTCCACGGCTGTGGTATACTATGCTACATGCCCATGCTCACTGATCTATGTGGGGCTAACAACCCGCCAATTAAAGGTTAGGGTACGTGAACATGTTCTTGGTATTGCTGCAGCAAAGGAAATTAATGACCCGTCCCTCTTAAAGACATTACCAAGACATTTTAAGCAATTTCATGAATGTGATGCTTCATTGCTTAAGGTCATTGGCATTGATTTGATTCCATCAAACATTAGAGGGGGAAAAATCAGCAAGTTGTTGGCCCAGCTTGAAACTCGCTGGATCTGGACACTTAAAACAGTATGTCCACTTGGGTTAAATGAAAACATCAGCTATGTCCCATTCTTGTGATCCACATAGTCCTTGAACCTAGGTTGTGTTTTTGTTTTTAGCGTATGTTTTTATGAGGTTTTAACTTTCTTCTTTTTATATTTTCCGTATTTAGCGTACTACTGATGTGATCTTTGCTGTCATCACCAGACTGGGGCCTCGCATATCATGGGGGATTATGGATTGAAGACTGGATATCGCTACAGTGTTTTATTTCCATTTATTTATATTTTTTTTGTATATATATCTATCTATATATATATTTTTATATAGTATTTAAAAAAAATTTTTCTCCTTTCTTCTCCTTTTTCTTTCTGTTTTTTGTTCCCCCCCTTCCCCCCCCCCCCCTTTTCCCCCTTTTTGGCTTCCTCCCCTTTTCCTTTTTCCCCCCTTTTTTTCCCCTTCCTCCCCTTTTCCCTCCCCCCCCTCCCCTTCGCCTTTCCTGCCCTTCTTTCTCCTTCTCTTCTTATTCCTTTTCTTTCTTTTCTTTTCATCCCCTTTTTCTTTTTCCCGTTGTTCCTGTATATTCATTTATCTATGTCGTCCAGTACATGCAATATTCCTTATGAAATATGATATACCACCATTGTATATAGATGTATAACATTTTTTAATTTTTATGATCTGTGCATATGATATGTATTTATTTATTATATTATATGTATTTATTACTATATTTATATATTGATATCACCGTATATTTTTATGATTATCTTGTGCGTTTATGATGTATGTATCACATATTATTCGCCCGTGGTGTGTACTTCCTTGTTTATTGACACATCTAACACTGATGGGTGTATTATCGATTATCTATACCATCTGTATACTATGATAGATGGTATTGATGGTTTTGTAGATGTTTTCCATCCTGCAATAGCATGGCAATTCGTAGCAGGATGAGTTCAGACATTTTTCGTATTTGTTCCTTCTCCTTTTTTTCTTTTGGTTTCTCTTTCTTCCCTCATCCTTCCTTGTCTATCTTCACTTCTACCCCCCTTCTTTCTTTGTCTCTCTTTCCTTCCCCCCCCCCCCTCTTTTCTTCTTTATTTTCTTCTTTTTCATCGTCACTATTTAACTTTAATATATATTCACTCATCTTTGGTTTTACACATTAGTTTTGCACTGTCACTTTTATTTCACAGTGTTTCACCTTCGTTTCTCTTTTCCTTTTTTATCATTTATTTACATTCATTCTTATTTTCTTTTCACTGTCACATTATACAATTATATCTTTATTCATATTTTCTAATCTCACGTCCATCTACATACATACACAGGGACACTTTTTCCACTGTCATGTTCACCTATGTGCATTGATTTGCACCTGTGATGTATTTAGGCACAAGCCTTCACATTTTCACTCTTACATATCTTTCCTTTTATGCTGTTTATTTACTTATTGTTTTATTCCTATTGTGTATCCTTAGTATCCTTTCTATTTTCTTTATGGATTCTTTATACCCCATGATTGCGATGTAAATGGTTTCATGTTCCCCTTCCATTCCAAATCCGCTGAGTATTTAATATGAGAATTTCTATTTGAAGCGTGCCGGTTACTGTGTATATCCGGTTACTATGGGTACCTGGTTGGCGTGGCGCGCATGCTCAGTCCGTGTTCCGGGGAGCTGTGATGCGTGCGTCTCTATGTGTCAGGTGACTCGGGTCTTTTTGACCCGATGTCAGCTGATGCATGACGCGGCGCTCGCGGCTTCCGGTTCCTCCGGGCTGCGCATGCGCACATTACAAACGCCTCTTGCCATTTGTATCAGCATAACACTGGGTGCACGTGTTTTTACGCGATCGCGCCCTGAGGTCACATCAATTATGTATGCCCCGGATTCTTTTGGTCACACTTACCTTTATACACGCGGTGGTTCAGTTGGACAGTACCCCCTGACGAAGGACTTGCTGTCCGAAACGCGCGTCGGGGTTCGCCGCACGTGCCATCCACACAAGCTGCTATAGACTAAGGTATATTATTTCCTCTTTTACTGATTACATGCTGTCACCTAAGTATTTACCCAGTAGATACATTTGATACCAATATGGTTACAATGATGATGTACATGCACCTCTATATTCATGAGATGGCTTGATGCCTGTCTCTGTGTTTGTTCTCTTAGGTGGTATTTACTATATGTCCAATGGAGCTTTAACATGTGTCTTATATGTATACCTGTTGTACTATTACTCATATGTGTCTATGCAGCTCACTATGTAATCTCTATTATATGATTTCTGTTTGTGTTTGGTCACTGCAATGCGGTTTTTCTTCTTGCATGAAGTGCCACGTGTTGCCGTTATTATAATAAAGTCTTATATGTATCCTTTATTGGACCTATCATTCGGTGGTTCTCGTTTTTCCCCTATGTACAAGAATATAACTACTATAATACTGCCCCTATGTACAAGAATATAACTACTAGAATACTGCCCCCTATGTACAAGAATATAACTACTATAATACTGCCCCTATGTACAAGAATATAACTACTATAATACTGCTCCCTATGTACAAGAATATAACTACTATAACACTGCCCCATGTACAATAATATAACTACTATAATGCTGCCCCCTATGTGCAAAAATATAGCTACTATAATACTGCCCCCTATGTACAAGAATATAACTACTATAATACTGCCCCTATGTACAATAATATAACTACTATAATACTGCCCCCTATGTACAAGAATATAACTACTATAATACTGCCCCTATGTACAAGAATATAACTACTATAATACTGCCCCTATGTACAAGAATATAACTACTATAATACTGACCATATATACAAGAATATAACTGCTATAATACTGCTCCCATGTACAAGAATATAACTACTATAATACTGCTCCTATGTTCAAGAATACAACTACTATAATGCTGCCCCCTATGTGCAAAAATATAGCTACTATAATACTGCCCCTATGTACAAGAATATAACTACTATAATACTGCCCCCTATGTACAAGAATATAACTACTATAATACTGCCCCTTTGTACAAGAATATAACTACTATAATACTGCCCTCTATGTACAAGAATATAACTACTATAATACTGACCATATATAGAAGAATATAACTACTATAATACTGCCCCTATGTACAAGAATATAACTACTATAATACTGCCCCTATGTACAAGAATATAACTACTATAATACTGCTCCTATGTACAAGATTGCAACTACTATAATACTGACCATATATACAAGAATATAACTACTATAATACTGCTCCTATGTACAAGAATATAACTACTATAATACTGCCCCCTATATACAAGAATATAACGACTATAATACTGCCTCCTATATACAAGAATATAACTACTATAATACTGCTCCTATGTACAAGATTGCAACTACTATAATACTGACCATATATACAAGAATATAACTACTATAATACTGCTCCTATGTACAAGAATATAACTACTATAATACTGCCCCCTATATACAAGAATATAACGACTATAATACTGCCCCCTATATACAAGAATATAACTACTATAATACTGCTCCCATGTACAAGGATATAACTACTATAATACTGCTCCTATGTACAAGAATATAACTACTATAATACTGCCCCATGTACAAGAATATAACTACTATAATACTGCTCCTATGTACAAGAATATAACTACTATAATACTGCTCCCTATGTACAAGAATATAACTACTATAATACTGCCCCTATGTACAAGAATATACCTACTATAATACTGCCCCCTATGTACAAGAATATAACTACTATAATACTGCTCCTATGTACAAGAATATAACTACTATAATACTGCTCCTATTTACAAGGATATAACTGATATAATACTGCCCCTATATATATATAAGAATATAATTAATGTAATACTGCCCAGTATGTGCAAAAATATATCAAATATTTTGCTGCTTTAAAGAAAATATCATTACCCCAGAAAACTATATGATGTAACTAGACACATTTTTCTGTCACTTCTATTCTTATTTGACAGATTTCAGTCTATTGAATGCACACAATGCTTAATTAATGGAAAATCATACAGATGATTCATTCTTCCCCTCATGTACAGGACACATCTCCAGTGACACCTTAGATAAAATAAAGCTGAAAGTGTCAACATTTTCCACTAGTTTATTTTGGAGAGAGTAAAAAAACAATAAATTGTCTCTATGTGAAGGACGCTGCATTCTTCTGAAATCAATGAAAATTCAAACAAATCTCCCATAAAACTCTGGAATGTTTTTGTCCAACACAAATGATTTAATACTTTAAAAGCTTTTGTGGCATTTAGACTTTTGACGGTTTCTCTTAAACAATAGCATACCCCATTGCTCTAGTACTGTGTAAAGCACAATAAATACTACCATACCACCATACAGTGGCCATAAAGCGGTGGATAACCGCTCTACACAGGCACTCTGCAGAACTTATCAAAATATATTACAATTTTATGCCAAGACTCACAAGGTATTGTAGCTTCATATTTCCATGAAATATGTTTTGTGTTTTCCATCTGGCCCAGACCACCATAACAACTTATTTTTTCTGAAAACTTTGCTGCACAAACATCTTTGTCGTCTCACTTTTCGAGCAGCCTACTTACCTTTTTCCTACCTTCCCAAACTCTCTATTCTGCTTTCCCCAAATTTTCTGCATGTTGCTGCCTCTTCTGTCCTAATTTTTGTACCTGCTGTGTTGCACAGTGCCCCCAAATACTGCAGTTATGATATAATGGTGTCAAACTTATATTTACCACCTAAAGAAACGCCATACAGGTAGTGCCCCTGAAAATAATACTGCCAAAAAATAGCAGTGTCAAGCAAATAATGCCCCATATAGTGCTACACATCGTAATAGTGTACCACACAGTAAATGTGCTATCTGTTGTACTAATGCCTCCATACAGTAATAGTGCCCATTTAGTATCAATACTTCTCTTTCTTCTCCCTCGTATAACAATTCTGCTATGTTGCCCCTGCAAAGTAGAAAGCATACCCATACCATCCAAAATAAAAATTCCAAGCAATTCCTATGATACTTAAAGGGGTTGTCCGGTCTACACTGATAAGTCTGCAGTCACTCTGAGTGACTGCAGACTTATGAATCCCCCCAGCACAGGCACTGTGCGCTACGGGGTTTCGGCAGTTTCAGACCCGAGAACGGGGCGTATGGTGTGAGGCCATGCCCTCTAGTTGGCCACGCCCACTAGATGACTGGGTCACTAGACAGGGCACGGCTTCGGCTCAATACAAGTGTATGGAGTCCACTGGCCAGGGGTATGTATATGTGGCGCCCCTGAGGGTTCAGTCGCCACAGGGGTACTGCAGCTCAGATGAGGTGTAGTATCTCCTCTTCCAGGTAAGGATGGGGCATCTCACAGGACCCCACTTCACCACTCAACACTACACCACTCCTGTCCCGAAGGGGGCCTAAATGCACCAGGGTGCTTCCCCGGCCCGGGATAGAGGAGATGGGGGGAACCAAAGATAGGGGGAACCATGTATTGGGTGAGGGTGGAGGACACACTTTTAGGAAACACTTATTCATTCATATTTAATCTACGGCCATCTTAGGTTCAAGGTCTTTGATTGCAGGTCTTCTGTCAGGATCCAGCAAGAGGCTGTAGCTGGCGGAAGGTTCGCGGTCCTCGTACTCTGGCCTTGAGACGAGGAGCGGGTCAGAGTTAACCACTGTCTCTACCCGGTCAAGGTCCTGACCTAAGAAGGCCTTGGAGGGGAGCGGAGGAGATAGGCTCCACAGGCAAAAGGATCCCAGGGGGATACGGACGGAGCGGAGTCGCCACCTGTATTCTTTACTCTGGCCTAGCCAGAGGGATTCCTGCTGCAAGAGGGGTAACCGGCCCCCGTTATCTGACTTTGCTACTTCACGTCTCAGTCAGAAAAGCCCGGAGGCTTAGTGGATCCCAGAGGGATACGGACGGAGCGGAGTCGCCACCTGTATCCCTTAAACTGCGTTTATCCAGTGGGACCCGGCCTTACACCACGTTCATACCACACACTGTCAGGAGAAGACTTAGTGGGAGAACTTACCAAGGAGAGGAACACACACCAGCGGGGTCTCGACAGGTGCTCCTGATCTACCTGGGAAGTGCTGAACCCCCTTCCCGGTGGCCGCAGTACACCATGTGTAGCAGAGAGAAGCTTTGCGGCTGAAAGTTCATCTGAAGTGAGTAAAGACCCGGATGACTTCATACACCGCCTCAGCTTGTTATTTCCTGCGCGGCACTGCACCCACCATCCCTTCTCACACTGCCCTGAGGCCTGCTCCGCCTGTGGGGAGCCGTCCCATCTTAGCTGCCCCTAACACCAGCCTCAGTGGACTGTTGCAGCACTGGTGTCCATCACCGGAAACCACAGGTGGCGTAGTTGAAATACCACTCATCCTTGAAATCCCAATACCTTCTTTTTATTGTGACAGCCCTGGGCACGGAACGGGTCGAGGCCACGACTGCATCCCCCGCGACCCCTACACTGACCCGGCTCCGAGTAACCCCACCACTCAGGGAGGGCTAGTGCCCCACATATAACTCATACATACCCTCCGTTCTCCGGTCTGAAACCAGCGAATCCCCGCAGCGCACAGTGCCCCCACTGCTGAGCTGAATGACTGCCCGCTAGCAAGCCAAATAAATCAAGCAGTCAACTTTGTGAGAGGACAGATGCAACCTGCTGGGAGGGCTATCCCAAATTAAAAAATTGACTCCTGTAAAAAAAAAAAAAAGCTCAAAACAATAACATTTTAATGAATTGTATGTTTCTATACGCTTTCTCTAACCCTATCTAGGGTTAGGGCTAGGGTTAGGGTTATGGCTAGGGTAATATAAAATTGTTACATGAAAAAAAAGAAATGTAACAAAAAAAATGAAAAAAATATAAATGTATAACTTTTTATTTTTTCAAATTTTATGTCAGGATTTCAGCAAAAAAGCAAGGAAAAGGGGGCTCAGTACTGGACTAATGGAAGGGATGGTCCACAGATTAGGAGGCACAAAATACTAGCCTTGCCCTGGGTGCTGGCTACCCAGACTATGGCACTATAATGAATGGTAGATACAGTCATAGTGTGGACTGTATCAGGGGTTTCCATATGTCCCGTAGACAATGATGAACACCCCTGCATTCACAGACACCTGTCTCCTACAAATAGGGGCATGGCTCTTTGGTTGGCATTGACTATGCGGTTCTTTGGAGCCCGAGTGACTTTGTGACTGTATAATAGCCCTATAGCTACTAAAAATGCGTAAGGGAGTCTGCTATACATAAGCCAGATTAGAAAACCAACTAGCTGATAAAGGAAAACATAGAAAAAAGTGAATAAAGTAGTTTGACATTTAATCTCAACACTTAAAATATTGGAGGACCTCTTCTCTACCCATCGTTGTTGCCCCCCATTATGTTTATTTTTGTAATATCCAGCGACTGAACCGCAAACCATAAGAAATGCAATTATCCTTATCTTAAATGTCATACTTCCTTAGATTAATTTCTTTCAGAGCCCATGAAAAACAGAATTTCGAAACCGTCTGTAGGAGGCGAGAGAAAGGCCCATTGTCTGGTCTGGTGCGGAGACCATTGGTCAGTGTGTAGCCACAGTCTGTGTTTTACCAGTTTTCTGTCTTTTATGAACATGAATTCATTATTTGTTCAGAACTCTGAGCTTTTTCTCCCCTTTGGAAGTAAAGAGCGGCCCGTTTCCTCTAACCCCGGGGATGATACAGCTAAAATACTTCACACAAATCCCCCAAATCCAAACCAATAGGCTCTGGAGGGAGGAATGAAGGCAGTAAGATCATAAGAAGGCTTCTCTAAGATTCTTTATCTGGGGATATTTATTGCATTTGTCTTCAATATGTTTCTTTATTGGAAAAAACGGGGAGCTTATGAGCTTGAGACGCTCCCCACGTCCCTGACGGAGCAGGGCTACAGTGCTGTGGAGCGCTTCTCCTGGAGTTCATCCCTGGATATCATCGAGGATCTTGCAGGTAGGTCACGGGGAGATGAGCAAGTGACTCTTATTTTCTGTTTGTCCCATACATGATATATATTCTGATTCTGTGTGACAACCACATTCACCACCATGACAGATCCCATGTGCAACTTTCCCAGACACCCTGTGGTTAACTGTGGTTAACCTCCATCCTTGGGTTCATCCTTGGACAATTAAGCAAATTTGCTGTTCAAAATCCTAAGAGAGCTGGCTGATTCCCTTGTGGGAAATGTAAAGACAGCCATATTCGATGGCATAACAGAATCATAGTGCTCCGCACCACCATGAGCATTTTCAGCAACAAGCTCAGCTATTGACTATATTGCTTTCCCTTATGCTCAGGGATGATAGACACAGATGTCACAGGGAGAATTCACACAGTATTGTCACAGTACAGAGATAATGCACATTGTGATTTTAGTGCATGGGTCACCTATGTAGTAACTGTAGCACAATAATTACACAAAAAGTGATGACTGTACCAAATAAAACACACATTAATCTATAGTACAGGGATAAAGCACAAAGCAATGTAAAAGAGCATGAATAAGCTACTCAGGATGTTAAAGAACAGGTGATACACAAACAGGGAGAATGCACACAATAATGTCAGAGTACTGGGATAGAGCATAAGGTAAAATTAGTGTTCAGTGAGAAGGCACACAGTGATGTCACAATACAGGGAGAAGGCACACATTGATGTCACAGTACAGGGACAAGGCACACAGTGATGTCACAGTACAGGGAAAAGGCACAAAGTGATGTCACAGTACTGGGAGAAGGCACACAGTGATGGCACAGTACAGGGAGAAGGCACACATTGATGTCACAGTACAGGGAGAAGGCACACAATGATGTCACAGTACAGGGAGAAGGCACACAGTGATGTCAGTACAGGGAGAAGGCAAACAGTGATGTCACAGTAGAGGGAGAATGCACACAGTAATGTCAAAGTACAGGGAGAAGGCAAACAGTGATGTCACAGTACAGGGAGAGGGCACAAAGTGATGTCACAGTACAGGGAGAAGGCAAACAATGATGTCACAGTACAGGAAGAAGGCACACAGTGATGTCACAGTACAGGGAGAAGGCACACAGTGATGTCACAGTACATGGAGAAGGCACACAGTGATGTCACAGTACAGGGAGAAGGCACACAGTGATGGCACAGCACATGGAGAAGGCACATAGTGATGTCACAGTAGTTGGAGAAGGCACACAGTGATGTCACAGTACAGGGAGAAGGCACAAAGTGATGTCACAGTACAGGGAGAAGGTACACAATGATGTCACAGTACAGGGAGAAGCCACACAGTGATGTCACAGTACAGGGAGAAGGCACACACTGATGGCACAATACAGGAAGAAGGCACACAGTGATGTTACAGTACAGGGAGAAGGCACACACTGATGGCACAGTACAGGAAGAAGGCACACAGTGATGGCACAGTACAGGGAGAAGGCACACAGTGATGGCACAGTACATGGAGAAGGCACACAGTGATGTCACAGTACAGGGAGAAGGCACACAATGATGGCACAGTACAGGGAAAAGGCACACAGTGATGTCACAGTACAGGGAGAAGGCACACAATGATGGCACAGTACAGGGAAAAGGCACACAATGATGGCACAGTACATGGAGTAGGTACACAGTGATGTCACAGTACTGGGAGAAGGCACACAGTGATGTCACAGCACAGAGAGAAAGCACACAGTGATGTCAAAGTACAGGGAGAAGGCACACACTGATGGCACAGTACAGGGAGAAGGCATACAGTGATGGCACATTACAGGGAGAAGGCACACAGTGATGTCACAGTACAGGGAAAAGGCACACAGTGATGTCACAGTACAGGGAGAAGGCACACAATGATGGCACAGTACAGGGAAAAGGCACACAATGATGGCACAGTGCAGGGAAAAGGCACACAGTGATGTCACCGTACAGGGAGAAGGCACACAGTGATGTCACAGTACAGGGAGAAGGCACACAGTGATGGCACAGTACAGGGAGAAGGCACACAGTGATGTCAGAACAGGGAGAAGGCACACAGTGATGTCACAGTACAGGGAGAAGGCACACAGTGATGTCACAGTACAGAGAGAAGGCACAGTGATGTCACAGTACAGGGAGTAGACACACAGTGATGTCACAGTACAGGGAGAATGCACACAGTGATGTCAGTACAGGGAGATGGCACACAGTGATGGCACAGTACAGGGAGAAGGCACACATTGATGGCACAGTACAGGGAGAAGGCACACAGTGATGTCACAGTACAGGGAGAAGGCACACAGTGATGGCACAGTACAGGGAGAAGGCACACAGTGATGTCACAGTACAGCGGGAAGGCACACACTGATGTCACAGTACAGGGAGAAGGCACACAGTGATGTCAGTATGGGGAGAAGGCACACAGTGATGGCACAGTACAGGGATAATATACAGAGTGATGTCAGCACAGGGAGAAGGCACACAGTGATGTCACAGTATAGGGAGAAGACACACAGTGATGTCACAGTACAGGGATAATATACAGAGTGATGTCAGCACAGGGAGAAGGCACACAGTGATGTCACAGTATAGGGAGAAGACACACAGTGATGTCACAGTACTGGGAGAAGGCACACAGTGATGTCACAGTACAGGGATAATAGACACAGTGATGTCACAGTACAGGGAGAAGCCACACAGTGATGTCACAGTACAGGGATACACAGTGATGTCAGTACAGGGAGAAGGCACACAGTGATGTCACAGTACAGGGAGAAGGCACACAGTGATGTCACAGTACAGGGAGAAGGCACAGAGTGATGCCACAGTAGTGTGAGAAGGCACACAGTGATGCCACAGTACATGGAGAAGGCACACAGTGATGTCACAGTACAGGGATAATACACACAGTGATGTCACAGTACAGGGAGAAGGCACACAGTGATGTCACAGTACAGGGAGAATGCACACAGTGATGTCAGTACAGGGAGAAGGCACACAGTGATGGCACAGTACAGGGAGAAGGAGCACAGTGATGTCACAGTACAGGGAGAAGGCACACAGCGATGTCACAGTACAGGGAGAAGGCACACAGTGATGTCACAGTACAGGGAGAAGGCACACAGTGATGTCACAGTACAGGGAGAAGGCACAGTGATGTCACAGTACAGGGAGAAGGCACACAGTGATGTCAGTACAGGGAGAAGGCACACAGTGATGTCACAGTACAGGAAGAAGGCACACAGTGATGTCACAGTACAGGGAGAAGGCACACAGTGATGTCACTGTACAGAGAGAAGGCACACAGTGATGGCACAGTACAGGGAGAAGACACAAAGTGATGTCACAGTACAGGGATAATATACACAGTGATGTCAGCAGAGGGAGAAGGCACACAGTGATGTCACAGTATAGTGAGAAGACACACAGTGATGTCACAGTACAGGGATAATAGACACAGTGATGTCACAGTACAGGGAGAAGGCACACAGTGATGTCACAGTACAGGGATAATATACACAGTGATGTCAGTACATGGAGAAGGTACACAGTGATGTCAAAGTACAGGGAGAAGGCACACAGTGATGTCACAGTACAGGGAGAAGACACACAGTGATGTCACAGTACAGGGAGAAGGCACACAGTGATTTCACAGTAGTGGGAGAAGGCACACAGTGATTTCACAGTAGTGGGAGAAGGCACACAGTGTTGTCACAGTACATGGAGAAGGCACACAGTGATGTCACAGTACAGGGATAATACACACAATGATGTCACAGTACAGGGAGAAGGCACACAGTGATGTCACAGTACAGGGATAATACACACAGTGATGTCACAGTACAGGGAGAAGGCACACAGTGATGTCACAGTACAGGGATAATACACACAGTGATGTCACAGTACTGGGAGAAGGCACACAGTGATGGCATAGTACAGGGATTATAGACACAGTGATGTCACAGTACAGGGATAATACACACAGTGATGTCACAGTACAGAGATAATAGATACAGTGATGTCACAGTACAGGGAGAAGGCACACAGTGATGTCACAGTACAGGGAGAAGGCACACAGTGATGTCACAGTACAGGGAGAAGGCACACAGTGATGTCACAGTACAGGGAGAAGGCACACATTGATGTCACAGTACAGGGATAATACACACAGTGATGGCACAGTACAGGGAGAAGACACACAGTGATGTCACAGTACAGGGAGAAGGCACACAGTGATGTCACAGTAGTGGGAGAAGGCACACAGTGATGTCACAGTACAGGGAGAAGGCACACAGTGATGTCACAGTACAGGGATAATACACACAGTGATGTCACAGTACTGGGAGAAGGCACACAGTGATGTCACAGTACAGGGATAATACACACAGTGATGTCACAGTACTGGTAGAAGGCACACAGTGATGTCACAGTGCAGAGATAATACACACAGTGATGTCACAGTACAGGGATAATACACACAGTGATGGCACAGTACAGGGAGAAGGCACACAGTGATGTCACAGTACAGGGAGAAGGCACACAGCGATGTCACAGTACAGGGAGAAGGCACACAGTGATGTCACAGTACAGGGAGAAGGCACACAGTGATGTCACAGTACAGGGAGAAGGCACAGTGATGTCACAGTACAGGGAGAAGGCACATAGTGATGTCAGTACAGGGAGAAGGCACACAGTGATGTCACAGTACAGGAAGAAGGCACACAGTGATGTCACAGTACAGGGAGAAGGCACACAGTGATGTCACTGTACAGAGAGAAGGCACACAGTGATGGCACAGTACAGGGAGAAGACACAAAGTGATGTCACAGTACAGGGATAATATACACAGTGATGTCAGCAGAGGGAGAAGGCACACAGTGATGTCACAGTATAGTGAGAAGACACACAGTGATGTCACAGTACAGGGATAATAGACACAGTGATGTCACAGTACAGGGAGAAGGCACACAGTGATGTCACAGTACAGGGATAATATACACAGTGATGTCAGTACATGGAGAAGGTACACAGTGATGTCAAAGTACAGGGAGAAGGCACACAGTGATGTCACAGTACAGGGAGAAGACACACAGTGATGTCACAGTACAGGGAGAAGGCACACAGTGATTTCACAGTAGTGGGAGAAGGCACACAGTGATTTCACAGTAGTGGGAGAAGGCACACAGTGTTGTCACAGTACATGGAGAAGGCACACAGTGATGTCACAGTACAGGGATAATACACACAATGATGTCACAGTACAGGGAGAAGGCACACAGTGATGTCACAGTACAGGGATAATACACACAGTGATGTCACAGTACAGGGAGAAGGCACACAGTGATGTCACAGTACAGGGATAATACACACAGTGATGTCACAGTACTGGGAGAAGGCACACAGTGATGGCATAGTACAGGGATTATAGACACAGTGATGTCACAGTACAGGGATAATACACACAGTGATGTCACAGTACAGAGATAATAGATACAGTGATGTCACAGTACAGGGAGAAGGCACACAGTGATGTCACAGTACAGGGAGAAGGCACACAGTGATGTCACAGTACAGGGAGAAGGCACACAGTGATGTCACAGTACAGGGAGAAGGCACACATTGATGTCACAGTACAGGGATAATACACACAGTGATGGCACAGTACAGGGAGAAGACACACAGTGATGTCACAGTACAGGGAGAAGGCACACAGTGATGTCACAGTAGTGGGAGAAGGCACACAGTGATGTCACAGTACAGGGAGAAGGCACACAGTGATGTCACAGTACAGGGATAATACACACAGTGATGTCACAGTACTGGGAGAAGGCACACAGTGATGTCACAGTACAGGGATAATACACACAGTGATGTCACAGTACTGGTAGAAGGCACACAGTGATGTCACAGTGCAGAGATAATACACACAGTGATGTCACAGTACAGGGATAATACACACAGTGATGGCACAGTACAGGGAGAAGGCACACAGTGATGTCACAGTACAGGGAGAAGGCACACAGTGATGTCACAGTACAGGGAGAAGGCACACAGTGATGTCACAGTACAGGGAGAAGGCACACAGTGATGGCACAGTACAGGGAGAAGGCACACAGTGATGGCACAGTACAGGGAGAAGACACACAGTGATGTCACAGTACAGGGAGAAGGCACACAGTGATGTCACAGTACAGGGAGAAGGCACACAGTGATGGCACAGTACAGGGAGAAGGCACACAGTGATGTCACAGTACAGGGAGAAGGCACACAGTGATGTCACAGTACAGGGAGAAGGCACACAGTGATGGCACAGTACAGGGAGAAGGCACACAGTGATGGCACATTACAGGGAGAAGGCACACAGTGATGGCACAGTACAGGGAGAAGGCACACAGTGATGGCACAGTACAGGGAGAAGGCACACAGTGATGTCACAGTACAGGGAGAAGGCACACAGTGATGGCACAGTACAGGGAGAAGGCACACAGTGATGTCACAGTACAGGGAGAAGGCACACAGTGATGTCACAGTACAGGGAGAAGGCACACAGTGATGGCACAGTACAGGGAGAAGGCACACAGTGATGGCACAGTACAGGGAGAAGAAACTAAGGATTTCACATGCATTCATTTAAGATGTCCCAATACAGGGATAGGGAAAACATAAGGCTCCAGAAAAGAGATGGGTAACACCGCAGCAGTAGCAACTATCGTGACTGTATAGGATGGGGCTGCATTTTACTTTACACACCCACTTATTCCTTATAGGAAATGGCTGGCCCCCTTAGTTGCTGGGCTCCATAGCAGATGCTGTGCCTTCTACCCAGGTACTTCCACCCATGGCCACGTTGGTACATACAGTATGAATTAAGAGAAAGCTGTGTAAAGTTTTTAAAAAGGAGTAAAGTAAAGGCTTATATTTATTTGGAAATATTCCTTTTTTTTGTACAAATAATAATGTATTATTAATTATCTGCATCTGTTCACTTATGCCGAGCTCTTACACAGCTACAGCAACTCCTGCTTTTGTGTTGTGTCAAAATATGTTTTATTTAAAAAAATTGATAAGAATCTTTTCCTTCTTTTTTTTGCAAGATTTTTTTTTGCACTAGGTGCCATGTTTCTTTCCCATACCTATCTGCACATTATATATACATATATATATATATGTAGTACGCACATAGACATGCATATATACCATCATTCAGCAATTGATTTCTAAATATCTTGCCTTGCAGGATTGCTGCTTCCAATAGGTGGCGCTATTGAGTTCAAGTCCTTTTTTTCTCTGAAGAGGCAATTTGCATATTAAATATATTGCAAAATTCATATATATTTGATGCAATATATTTACAATTAATTTTCTGGATTAATGTTTGCGATCTTTTCATATAGACTGGATGGCCGCGGCAGTAACCCAGAGATGCCCTACAATGTTTTCCTTCTGCATTTGCATTTTAACCCACTGTCTTATCATTCGGATTCCCATAGACAGCTGATATAACATAACTGCAACAGAACAAGTTGTGTATTTAGATGTGTTAGTTGGAACAACAGTATTATGTTCAGCTGCAATTTACTGCCTGTTCATCAGAATGATTCTTGCCATCTTCCTCTGCCCACTTTCATTGCCATCCACAGTATCCCCTTTCACTGGATGATTTTCCACAATCACGCCATTCTTGGTATACACTTGACACTGATGTATGACAAAACCCCACAACATTGTCAGTCTTTGAAGTGCCTGCCTCAATAGCCTAGCATTAATGACAAGGTTTCTCTCGAAGTTGCTCAGATTGTTTGATCTTTCCTTTCTACACTGAAAAGTACTCATGAGAATCCTACTCACTTGATTTTACGCTGCAGTCAGGGGTCACATCTCTAGTGTCCATACATGGAAAATTCCAATTAGTTTTTTAAAAGTTTGCTGAATACCCAATATATAAATGAAGCCATGAAGAGTCCAGAACTCCAGTATTTATAAAAACATACTTATTTTATATAAGAAGGTATCAATATCTGACCGGCACCTTCCAGAACTCAATCCTTGGTCATATCTTCCACAACTAAGATGTGAGCTCTGAAACGCGTCAGCTACCATTGGAGTCCTGACCTTTCTACCTCTGGAAAATACTCAGAAGTTGTCCAGGATCCTTTCTAATGCTAATTTGATAGTATCTATCTATTATGTTTTGTTATATAGCGTTAACTTATTCAGTAGCCCTTTACATACATTGTAAGATATGCAAATAGACTAGCGCCCAAAGTGATAGTGTGACGCCTACTTCGCTACTCGCTAGCCCACCCTGAGAGATGGGGGTACTCGGAACCGGGCCTCCAGGTGGAGGGTGGATGCAGTCGTGACCTAGGCCCGGCCCGTGCCCAGGGTTGTCACATCAAAAATAAGGGCTAGAAGGGACGGTGGTAATCGAGTGGATTTAAATGACTGCGCCACCTGTGGAGTCTGGTGATTCGCCACCAGCGTTGCGGCAGTCCTCTGAGGCGGGATGTAGTGGCAGCAGAAGATGGTACTGACGCGCCCCCTGGGCCATGTGTGAGGGAATACCCGGAGCCGGGTCTCTGTGTAATGCTGGGGGTTGTAGTCTCCGTGGCGGCGACCCGGTCCCGTGGCTCAGGGTGGTCAAACCAGTGGCGGATCTGTTTACTTGATTTAGTAATGTTTAAATGTCCGACTACGCCACCCGTGGATTGCGATCATTGAGAACCGCCGCTGCGTGGCAGACCGCTGAGGCTGATGTTCTGTGCGCAGCAGAGGGTAGTATAACTCCCCACGGGAGGAGTATAGCCTCAGGGCAGCGTGTGTAGATGGTGAGGGTTGTGGTGCATAGGCGCAGCAGAAATGACTCAGAGTCCGTGCAGTGCAGTTCAGGGTCTTTACTGTTGGTAATGAAGGAGACCCTGCCGGGAGTACTGGCTAACATTAGAGGCCTGGTAAGTCTGTGAGCGAACAAGAGTCCCCCTGGCCAGGTGGAGGTGTAGGCCTTCCCGTCTGACTGCACTCTTCCTGGCTACCCTGCTGTAGTCGTGTAGTAGCCCACGTCCCTGAGTGTACCGTGTGGTGCTCACCCGTATGGCTGGTGACTTGGGGCCTTTGGTACCTTCCGCTCCTCGATGGCGGTGCCGGTCCCTTGCGTGTGACTGAGCCTCCGGGCTTTCTATGGCCAGAGGACCTGAAATCCCCTGCCAGGTGGTTTCTGCTGCTGGATGTTAATATCCTCACAGCCTCGGACTCCGGTGTCCGGTTCCCTGCGTCTTCTGCCAGGATGAGCTCTGCTAGCTTCCAGCCCCTGGCCATCAGCTCCTGGCTCCTACAGAGCTCCTTGCTGCTGCTCTGTCCCTTCCTCTGGAACTAGACTTCTCTGCTAACCCCGCCCCAGATCCAGTTTATAAAGGGCAGGTTCCTCCCCTCCCTGGACAGGGGCAGGAGGCGTTGCATGCAAATGTGCTCCTGACCAGGAAAACCCATGCTCGCTCTCAGACATGGTATTTCTACCATTGTGGCAACCAGACCCCTGGGGTGCCACAGTACTACTCCCCACAGGCGGAGCAGGGCCTCAGGGCAGAGGAGACGGATCAGGGGAGTCGTAGTGGGTGGTGCGGTGTGGTGTCGCGCTGAAATAAGGGACCGGAGGCGATAGATGCAGTCTTCCAAGCTTTACTCACGTTGTTAGGTGTCAGCTGCAAGGCTTCTCCTTGCTCCTCACAGCGCGCTGTGGCCACCAGGAAGGGGTTCAGCACTCTCCGGGTAGTTCGGGTGCAGCAATCAGGACCCCCAGCACCAGAGTGTTCCTAGACTTTCCCACTAGGTCTTCTCCTGTCCGTATGTGGTGCGTGTACTAAGGCCGGGTCTCCCTCTGGACTATGCACAGAACAAGGGTACGGGTGGTGACTCCGCTCCGTCCGTTACCCGGTGGGATCCTCCAAGCCTCCGGGCTTCTCTGACTAAGACTTGAAGTGACAGAGTCAGATATCGGGGGGCCGGTACCCCTTTTGCAGCAGGAATCCCTCTGACTAGGCCAGAATAGTGAGGACAGGTGGCGTATGCCGCTCCGTCTGCATCCCCCTGGGATCCTTTTGCCTGCGGAGCTTGTCTCCTCTGCTCCCCTCCAGGCCTTCTTAGGTAGGGACCTTGACCGGGTAGAGACAACCGTTAACTCTAGCCCGCTCCTCGCCTAAAGGCCAGAGCACGAGGACTGTGTATCCTCAATCAGCTGCAGGTTCACACAGAAAGCTACGTTCAGTGATGAAGATCACAATCAAAGACCATAAGCCCAAGATGGCTATTTATTAAAATGAATTTTGTGGTGTAACCTCTAAGTGAGTCCTCCACCGTCTCCCACTACATGGTTCCCCCCTAACTTTTGGTTCCCCCCATCTCCTCTTATCCCGGCTGGGGCAGCACCCTGGTGCATATAAGCCCCCCTCAGGTGGGAGAGGTGTAGTGTTGGATGGATGGCTGAGTCCTGAGAGGTGCTCCTTCCTTACCTCGGAGAGGAGATACCTCACCTCGGTCTGAGGTGCAGTACCCCTGTGGCGACTGAACCCTCAGGGGCGCCACAATAGAAACTGCTTGAAGCTTCCGACAGATCAACAGGTCCTGTGTGATTGCCCATAAGTAAAAACCTACTAATGGATAAATAAATTATACTGTCACGCTAATAGAACAAAAGCTGTGGCGGAAGAAATATAGAGATACAGTGGCATGTGAAAGTTTGGGCACCCCTAGTCAAAAATACTGTTATTGCGAAACGTTAAGCAAGTTGAAGATGAAATGATCTCTTAAAGGCCTAAAGTTAAAGTTTACACATTTCCTTTGTATTTTAGGCAAAAATATATCTACCGTATATATTTTCATCTTTTACATTTTAAAAATAACAAAAAGGAAAATTGACTGATGCAAAAGTTTGGGCACCCTTGAGATTAGTGTGCTTAGATAACTTTGACCAAGGTTTCAGACCTTAATTAGTCTGTTAGGGTTATGGCTTATTCATTATCATTGTTAGGAAAGGCCAAGAGATGCAAGTTTCCCAGCTTTATAAAAGCCCAGCCTCCTCTAACCTTGTGCCAAAAAAAACAGTCATGAGTTCTTCTAAGCAGCTGCCTAGCACTCTGAAAATGAAAATGATGGAGGCCCACAAAGCAGGAGAAGGCTATGAGAAGATAGCAAAGTGTTTTGAAGTTGCCCTTTCCTCAGTTCGAAATGTAATTAAGAAATGGCAGTTAACAGGAACAGTGGAGGTCAAGATAAGATCTGGAAGACCAAGCAAAATTTCACTCAAAGCTGCTCATAGGATTGATAGAGAGGCAAATCAGAACCCCCTGGTGAAGCAACACGTGAAATGCACGTATGAGTACTGGGTAGTGTGGTATTTCTAATATGGCACATGGTTTGTATTACTTATAAATATAGCTGCCTACTAACTGTCTCACTGTGATGGTCATTTTGCATAGTTATGCTTCTAAGTATGTGGATATGTTGAATTGGGTTTACTGTAACCAAACAATACGCTGTAATGCAATATAAATGGTGCTGTGTGACCAATAATAATATTTATAGTTACTGTGAAGGCTATATAAGCCAGTTACTCATATTGACTTGTAAATATCTATGTACAACAGTGTTACTGTGTGTATACTCACCTGTGCGCTATAATACCATCTGTACACCACACTGCCCATGTTTTTTTAATGGGATTTTAGGGGCATGGTTTTAAATTGTTTTTGCTTGCTGTGCTTAAAGAATTGTATATTTTGCGTTACTACATGACTATGTCATATTATGACTCTTTTTGATAATTTAAAAAATGGGAGTATATTGAGATTCTAGATTAGATTTGGGGTACTCCCTTTATTCTGTTAAATGGATCTGTATATCTTAGTAGTGCTAATAAATCAGAACCCTCGCCTGACTGCAAAAGACGTTCAGAAAGATTTAGCAGACTCTGGAGTTGTGGTACATTGTTCTACTCTTCAGAGACACCTGCACAAATATGGCCTTCATGGAAGAATCATCAGAAGAAAACCTCTCCTGTGTCCTCACCATAAAATTCAGCATCAAAAGTATGCAAAGGAACATCTAAACAAGCCTGATGCGTTTTGGAAACAAGTCCTGTGGACCGATGAGGTTAAAATAGAACTCTTTGGCCACAATGATCAAAGGTATGTGTGGAGAAAAGAGGGCACAGAATTTCAGGAAAAGAACATCTCGCCAACCATTAAGCATGGGGGTGGATCAATCATGATTTGGTGTTGTGCTGCAGCCAATGGCACAGGAAACATTTCACGGGTAGATGTAAAAATGGATTCAATGAAATTTCTACAAATTCTTGATGCAAATATAACACCATCTGTAAAAAAGCTGAAGTTGAAAAGAGGATGATTGTAAAAATGGATAATGATCCTAAACATGCATCAAAATCCACAATAGACAACCTCAAAAGGCACAAGCTGATGGTTTTACAATGGCCCTCACAGTCCTCTGATCTGAACATCATTGAAAATCTGTGGCTAGACCTCAAAATAGCAGTGCATGCAAGATGACCCAGGAATCTCACAGAACTGGAAGAATTTTCCAAGGAAGAATGGATGAAAATCTCTCAAACAAGAATTGAAAGACTCTTGGCTACAAAAGCGTTTTACAAGCTGTGATACTTGCAAAAGGGGGTGCTACTAGGTACTAACCATGCAGGGTTCCCACACTTTTACATCAACCCATTTTCCTTTTTGTAATTTTTAAAATGTAAGAGATGAAAAAATATTTTTTTTTTCTAAAATACAAAGGAAATCTGTCATCTACAACTTTAGGCCTTTTAGAGATCAATCCATCTTCAACTTGCATAACTTGAACATTTAACTTTTTTCCCAAAAATGTTACTTTAGACCCCAATGTTTATTATTTTTGCAGGGGTAACAGGAAAAAGTGGACCCCAAAATTTGTTGTGCAATTTCCCCTGATCACGCAGATACCCCAAACGTGGGGAAAAAAACACTGTTTGGGCGCACGGCAGGGCTCAGAAGGGAAGGAGCACTATTTGACTTTTTGAATGTAAAATTTGCTTGAATAATTAGCGGATGCCATGTTGCATTTAGAGAGCCCCTAATGTGCCTAACCAGTGGAAACCCCCCCATAAGTGATGCCATTTTGGAAACTAGACCCCCTCAGGGAACTTATCTAGATGTGTGGTGAGCACCTTGAACCCCCAGGTGCTTCACAGAAGTTTATAACATGGAGCTGTGAAAATACAATTTTCACATTTTTCCCACAAAATTGTTTTTCAGCCCCCAGTTTTGCATTTTCAAAAGGGTAACAGGAGAAATTGCACCATGCAACTTGTTGTGCAATCTCTCCTGTGTAAGCTGATATACCATATGTGGGGGAAAACCACTGCTTGGGCGCACGGCAGGGTTTGGAAGGGAAGGAGCACCATTTGACTTTTTGAATGTAAAATTTGCTTGAATAATTAGCAGACGCCATTTTGCTTTTGGAGAGCCCCTGTGATGTGCCTAAACAGTGGAAACCCCCCACAAGTGACACCATTTTGGAAACTATACCCCTCAGGGAACTTATCTAGATGTGTGGTGAGCACCGGGGGAATCCCCAGGTGCTTCACAGAAGTTTATAACATGGAGCCGTGAAAATAAAATTTTCACATTTTTCCCACAAAAATATTTTTCAGCCCCCAGTTTTTGCATTTTCATAAGGGTAATAGGAAAAATTTAACCATGCAGCTTGTTGTGCAATCTCTCCTGAGTAAGCTGATACCCCATATGTGGGGGAAAACCACTGCTCGGGCATACGGCAGGTTTCGGAAGGGAAGGAGCGCCATTTGACTTTTTGAATGTAAAATTTGCTTGAATAATTAGCGGATGTGCCCCTGATGTGCCTAAACAGTAGAAAACCCCCACAAGTGTCACCATTTTGGAAACTAGACCCCTAAGGGAACTTATCTAGATGTGTGGTGAGCACCTTTAACCCCCAGAAGTTTAGAACATGAAGCCGTGAAAATAAAAAAATCTAACTTTTTCCACAAAAATGATCTTTTAGCCCCAAATTTTTTAGTTTCACAAGAGTAAGAGGAGAAAATGGAACCTAAAAACTGTTGTGCAATTTCTCCTGAGTACGCCAATACCTCATATGTGAGGAAAATACACTGTTTGGGTGCACGTCAGGGTTCAGAAGGGAAGGAGCTCTGTGTGACTTTTTGAATGCAAAATTGGCTGGAATCAAGAGCACATTTTGGGAGCCCCTGATGTGCCTAAATAGTGGAAACCTCCCACAATTGACTCCATTTTGGAAACTAGACCCCTCAAGGATTTTATCAAGGGGTATAGTGTACATTTTGAACTCAGAGGTACGACAGAATTTGATAACATTAGGTCATCATATTGAATAAGATGTCATTAGTCTTGAGCGCAAGTGCTCGCTACTTGAGTTTGCATCAGGTACTCGGGTATGCATCATGTATCACGGGTGCTCGAGTGACATGCTCGAGTCCCTGCCCCGCATGTTTCACGGTTGTTAGACACCCAAAAAAAACATGCGGGGATCGTTCGTACATGGCACCCGATCCCAGGAACATTTTTTTTGGCCGTGAAGCATATGGGGCAGAGACTCGAGCATGTCACTCGAACACCCGCTATACTCAGTACATACCTGAGCACCCGATGCAAACTCAAGTAGCGAGCACTTGCGCTCAACACTGGTCTCTATATTGTCATCATTTTTTTTCTTTACTTTTGAAAAAATCCCAACCCCAACCTCAACCATAATACAACCCCAACCCTAACACCAACCCCAACCCTAACCCTAGCCCAACCCTAACCCTAGCCCAACCCTAACCCTAACCCTAGCCCCAACCCTAACACAACCCCAACCCTAACCCCAACCCCAACCCTAGCCCAACCCTAACACTAGCCCAACCTTAACCCTAGCCCAACCGTAACCCCAACCCTAATACAACCCTAACCCTAGCACAACCCTAACCCTAGAGTTTATTTTTTTACACTGTTTCTCGTGCGGTATAAGTGATTAGACGACTTTATTCTTCGGGTCGGTGTGGTACCAGATTCATATCGGGTTTTTATGATTGACAGCTATCACACACTAAAAGACACATTTTTGCAAAGACTAGTTTTTGCATCACCATATTTTGAGAGCTATAATTTTTCCATATTTTGGCCGACAGAGTCATGTGACAGCTTGTTTTTTGCGGGACAAGTTGGAATTTTTATTGGTACCATTTTTGGGCATGTGACATTTTTTGATCGCTTTCTATTCCGATTTTTGGGAGACAGAATAAGCAAAAACCAGCAATTCAGGAATTGTTTTTTTTTGTTTTTTTTATGCCGTTCCGCGTGTGGTAAAATTGATAATGCAGCGTTATTCTTCAGGTCAGTACGTTTATAGTGGTACCACATTTATATCGTTTTTCTATGTTTTGACGCTTTTACACAATCAAAACTATTTTCTAGAAAAAATAATTTTTTGTATCGCTTTATTCTGAGAGCTATAACTTTTTATTTTTCGGATGATGGAGCTGTGTGGCGGCTTGTTTTTTGCGGGACAAGATGACGTTTTCAGCGGTACCATTTTTATTTACATTCGTCTTTTTAATCGCGTGTTGTTCCATTTTTTGTTTGGCGGTATGATGATAAAGCATTGGTTTTTGCTTCGTTTTTTATTTATTTTTTACTAAGTTTTACCGGGTTAACTAGTGGGACAGTTTTATAGGTCGATCTGGAAGCGGCGATGCCAAATATGCGTACTTTTATTGGTTTATTTTTTTTTTCATAATAAATATTATGGGTTCAATATATTTATATTTTGGGGGGATTCTTTTTTTCATTTTTTTTTTATATTTTTACAATTTTTTTTTCCACTTTTATACTTTTTTTTACTCTTACACATTGTCCCACTATGGGACTTTCACTTTTTGCAGCTTGATCGGCTGCATAACATAGAGAGCAGCAGCTCCCTTTGTCATTCAGCCTGTCAGCGCTGCACACAGGTGAGACATTACTTTGGTCATGCACTGCGCATGACCAAAGTAACTTCCTGCCTCCTGGTGACCCGGATGTTGTCATGACGACATCGGGTCATCATGACAATATCCGGAAGCCGCCGCAGACTTCGCTGGACGCTGGCAGGAGAGGAGAGTATAGCGATCACCTCCCTCCTCAACTTCGATCGCAGCATTGTGGGGGTTAATGTGCAGGGAGCCGTGCGGGACCGCTCCCTGAACATAGCACCGGGTGTCAGCTGTGACAATCTTGTGCTTGTGCGCGTAATAGCAAGTAGGTCGGAAAGGGGTTAAAGATGTAATATATTTAAAAAAACTCACTCTTGAAGTTGTATGTTTTGTCATATCTGAAAGATATTTAAATTATGGGCAAAATGGTAAACAAAAGGAAATCATTCACTATTCACTAAGTCGCACAATATCCATTCTATGCATACTTTGGTTAATACTGAAAATAAACCATCTGGTTGGAAAGCATATATAGATACGACACCCCAGGATAGGTGAGTAGATACAGTTGTGCTCAAAAGTTTACATACCCCGGCAGAATTTTTCCTTCCTTTGCCTTGTTTCAGAGAATATGAATTATAACATAAAAACTTTTTCTCCACTTATGGTTATTGGTTGGGTGAAGCCATTTATTGTCAAACTACTGTGTTTTCTCTTTTTAAATCTTAATGACAACCAAAAACATCCAAATGACCCTGGTCAAAAGTTCACATACCCCAGTTCTTAATACCGTGTATAGCCCCCTCTAGCATCAATGACAGCTTGAAGTCTTTTGTGGTAGGTTGGATGAGGTTCTTTATTTTCTCAGATGGTAAAGCTGCCCATTCTTCATGGCAAAAAGCCTCCAGTTCCTGTAAATTCCTGGGCTGTCTAGCATGAACTGCGCGCTTGAGATCTCCCCAGAGTGGTTCAATGATATTGAGGTCAGGAGACTGAGATGGCCACTCCAGAACCTTCACTTTGTTCTGCTGTAGCCAATGACGAGTCGACTTGGCCTTTTGCTTTGGATCGTTGTCATGTTGAAACGTCCAAGTACGTTCCATGTGTAGCTTCCGGGCTGATGAGTGCAAATTTGCCCTCAGTATTTGCTGATAACATGCTTCATTCATCTTTCCTTCAACTTTGACCAAGTTTCCTGTGCCTTTGTAGCTCACACATCCCCAAAACATCAGCGATCCACCTCCGTGCTTTACTGTAGGAAGGGTGTTCCTTTCATCATAGGTCTTGATGACCTCTCTCCAAATGTAATGTTTATGGTTGTGGCCAAAAAGTTCAATTTTGGTCTCCTCACTCCAAATTACCTTGTTGAGGTTTGTCTCTGTGCTGTTTGGCATATTGTAGGCGAGATACTTTGTGGCATTTGCACAGTAATGGCTTTCTTCTGGCAACTCGACCATGCAGCCCATTTTTCTTCAAGTGCCTCCTTATTCTGCATCTTGAAACAGCCACACCGCTAGGTTTCAGAGAGTCCTGAATTTCAGCTGATGTTATTTGTGGGTTTTTCTTTGCATCCCGAACAATTTTCCTGGCAGTTGTGGCCGAAACTTTTGTTGGTCTACCAGACCTTGATTTGGTTTTACAGAACCCCTGATTTTCCATTTGTTAATCACAGTTTGAACGCTGCTGACTGGCATTATCAATTCCTTGGATATTTTTTTGTATCCCTTTGCTGTGTTATACAGTTCAACTACCTTTTCCCGTAGATCCGTTGAAAATTCTTTTGCTTTCCCAGTAACTCACAATCCAGAAATGAAAAAACAAAGGGGTGGGGTGGAGAAGCGCTGTGCTTGTGTGAACCTGTTTAATTGATGGAATACATATGCAGATACCAAATGGCTGCTCACCTTGATGGGTTGTGCAGACCGCACAACCTGGGTTTAGAGGCCTCTGGTGTTTAAAGTGTTACCGCCGCGTCCACTGTGTCTCCTCTAAAACCACTGCCGGAGCTTCCGATCACATGCTTCCGAGTGTAGATCACGCGGGCGGTGACATCATCACAGGTCCTAGTTGCTGAAAGTGCATCCAGTTTCCTGCAGCTCCGAGCCACAATTCCCAATGGGAAAGATAAGACAATGTGCAAAGTATTGTGGTCAATTCGGGCACCAGACGCTGAATTAAGCACCTGGGACAGATTACTTAATAGAAACGAACCTCTTTATTTAGACACTCTTATGCCCACGACGCGTTTCTGCAGCGGTCTTCTGCCTTCATCAGGTGGAATTATGGGGAAATTACAAATGAGGCACTTTATATACAGAGTAGAGGAACTCAGTGGGAGGTGTTAAAAAAAAATCCTTTGACCTTAACTCCTTGATTACTATTCACCATGAACAGTCCAAATTTATAATCAAGAGACCTAAAAACCTCTTAAAAACCAACACTTACACATTATAAAACTACTGTTAAAAACATCTTTGATCTCACAACTTTTTGTCTCTTACGACTTTGTGAATTCCTTCTGGAGGGATCTTGCCATTGAACACTGTTTACAGCAGGGGCAGTAGCCACATGATAAGAAACCCCCCCCTGATGAAGAAGGCTGATTCTATTTTGTTTAATAGACAAAATGCTGACGTTACTCGTGGGTGCAGTTCGATTACCCAAACTTTGTACCTGTTTATAGACAAACTTGGGATGGCTTGTTAAAAGCTCCCCAATGGTCTTATCTTGTTTTAGTATGTGCCAATATTTAGAAATAATTTTCTTGAAAGTCCCACAGTTATTGTGGTACTGAGTAATAATAGGTACTTGGCCAAGCTGATCCTGTATACTTAGGGATGTTGGTGACACCCTCGTAGTATGGATGTAGTATGGATCAAGTTTGTCCTTGGAATGTCTTGTACTTCCTTTAATGTGGCTTCTAATAAATTTGCATTATAACCTTTTCTGATGAATTGTTCCATTAAGAATTTTGCTCCCTCAGTATAGTCAATAAAATCAATACAATTTTGGCGGATACTGGTAAATTGACTTTTAGGGATATTCAGTAGCCATGCTGGAAGATAGCAGCTTATTATAGGTATAAAGCTATTGGAATCCACCTCTTTTAAAAAATTCTTGGTGACTAGAGTGGTTTGATTCACCACTATGGTTATGTCTAAGAAATTGACACTTGTGGGGATAAACTAAAGGCCATAGTCATTTTAGTTCAATTCCCTAAGGAAATTGGATAGAGTATCTTGAGAGCCCTCCCATATAAAATGAACGTCATCGATGAAGCGACGCCACAGAACCAAACCAGCAATTAATTCTCCTTGAGTATATATGGTGGATTCTTCCCACTCACCCACATATAAGTTGGCATAACTAGAGGCAAATTTGGTGCCCATGGCCATACCCCATGACTGAAGGTATAATTGACCGTTATATACAAAATAATTGTGGGTAAGAATGAATTGGATGCAGTCAGTAATAAATTGGATTAGTGTATTTGTGTATTTACCATTTTTCTGTAAAAAGTGACCAACAGCCTGTCACCCTTTCTCTTGGTCTATGACAGTGTACAGTGATGTAATATCTGGTGTACCTAATTTATAATGGGTTTACCATGTTATAGTTTCTAGTATCTGCAACATGTGTTGTGTAACTTTCAAATAGGCTGGTACTTGAATTAACCAATCCTGTAGATGTAGGTCCACATATTTAGATAAATTGGCAGTAAGGCAGTTTATGCCCAAAATGATAGGTCTACCTGGTGGATAATTAATGTTTTTATGGATTTTGGGGACATGGTAGAAAAATGCAATGCTAGGGGTTTTGTTTAGGATCAAAAGGAACTCATTTTTATTCATAATCCTTGATGTGCTAGATTAGTTAAATCTTTCAGAAACACTTTTATTGAATCTGTTTTAAGTTGTTTATATGTTTTAGTATCTCCTAAGAGGTGGAGTGATTCTGCATGGTACATAGTTTGGTCCACGATCACAATACTACCCCCTTTATTGGCTGGGAGGATAATGGTGCAGTTACTCTCCTGTAGATTAGTCATGGCCTGTTGTTCGTTATGCGTCAAATTGTGTACAGTATACTTTGGGTCCCTATTTTTAATTTTGCGAATCTCCATCATGACCATATTTTTAAACGTAATGAAAGCTTTTGAATATTGGGGTTGAACTTAGACCTATTGGTTAATGTTATATGAATATATTGTTTCTGTTCCAATTGTGCTTTCAGGTGGTAGCTTTGTTTCATTAAGTATTTATTGAGCGCTAGATTGTGTAGATATTTGTTAACTCCAATATACAAATTAAATAGGTTTTCTCCTGATGTGGGGGCAAACTTGAGTCCCTTTTGAGTCCCTAGATAGTTTATGGGAACTGACATTGAATATTTTTTTGTGGTAGGTTAATTCTTGTATGTTTTATTTTCTTTTTGGTGAGTTTCCGGCCTCTTGAGCCTTTTTTTGTTTTTTTGTAATTTGCCTGAAAAAATCCCGATCCATTCTAATTTGCTATGAATTTGATGGATTGTTTTTTCTCACATTACTTTTTTTATTATTTGTATCCTAATTTCTATTGGGATTTCTATTGGGGCTTTGGGCTCGGTTAGCTGTCTGGCCCCCTTTTTTTGTATGTGAGGTTTTTTTAAAAAATTCCATGAAGTGACATTCGGTGATTAATATTCCTATCCAGTTTTCTAGGTCTTGGAGATTTATGAATAGTATGTCGGGTACTAGCCCTATGGGGTCTAGAGGTACTAGGTCTTGCTTCTGACGTGGATAAAGGTAAGTAATGGTTAGATGTCGGTAGGTCAGTTTCTTCAATGGGTCATGGGTGCTAAAACTGACGCAAATGTTTCTTGATGACTTATGTGGCTCATTGTTGTTACTACCTTCCTTTTCGGGGGTTTTATCTGAGATGACAATCTCCAGTGTTAGAGTAACCTGTTCACTCAGATCTACATTAGAGTCCTCATATATAGAAAATATCATGGATGTTTCAGATATCTCTTGAATGGACGTAGCACTGTATTCGTCTAGTATTATAAACGGTGAGTGTGTAAGCATTGTGGAGGTGGGTGGAGACCGAGCTAGTCTCCTATTCCAGCTGATGTTATAGGGGATATTATCCCTCCTAATTTTGCTGCTTTTTTCATCCATAATATCTTTTTCCTTTTTGTTTAATCCTTTTTTCAATATTGAGCTAAATGTCCTCAACTTCTGTTAAATGACCAAAAGGTTTGAGTTGGTCAAATAAACTCAAAATCTCTCTACTGGTTTTAATGAGATTATCCCCTCGTTTGCTGATAATGAACTGAAGTGTTTGCTTAGAAAAACTGGTAAACATCCGATCCCATTCCTTAGAGATCACAGGGTCCCCAAAGTCACCCTAGAAGGCTTCTTGGTGTGATGCCTGCCTTTTGATATCGTTCTAATGAGAGGTCCCTCATTTCAATCATTAGAAGTTTTTCTATAGTCCTTAAGAGATCTTTGGCTATTTCCAGGTCCCCTTGTTGGGTATTCTTGGGATGATGAAAAAATTGTTAAACAAAGTTAATCCTATTGCCCCTGTCACGCCATAAACTACCGGTTGCCATATGTGGGCTGCTAAAATGTAACACACAGGATAAGGAAAATGTAAGCTATGCAAATACACTAGCACCCAAAATGATAGAAACCGCTAGAACTTCTGACGGATTAATGGGTCCTGTGTGATGGCCCATGAGTAAGAACCTCATTTTTAAAAAAAAAAAAAAAAGTTTTTTTACATATATTATTATAACATATATGTTATAACTTCAAGGGTGAGTTGTTTTTTAGAGAAATTACACCTTTAAGGTATTATATATGCTTATTAATACACCTACACTTTCATACAACATATTTAAAAAAAGATATATATAAAAAATAATCAGAAAATGTGGGTCCTATGACATTTTAGCACATTCCCCATGGGACTGTTATGCCTTTATATTTAAATGTAAATTAAAATGTATTTATTCATTTATTTTTGGTCACTTGGTCTTACGTTATAGAAATATTGTATACTCACCACAAGTGAATCGATATACAGTAGGTTTCCAGATGTTAAATTGGTTAGCGACACCTACGCCTGATATTTTTCACATTTTTACAAATTTTCTTTATATGCAAGTCCTTTTTATAATATATCTCTCCTTTTTTGTCTGCAACAATGAATAAAGTCAACACATCTTTTAATTTCATCACCATTTTATTCAAGAACATTATGTATGAGCCAAGGTTAATATATATATATATATATATATATATTTATATATATATATATATATATTAAGCTTTCTTTTTGCTGCCCTCCTGCTTCTCTTCTTGGAGCAAACATCCCTATAGATGGGCTTCCAAGCTTTTAATCTTTAATCTGTGGCAGCTACCGAGCAGAAGGGAAACAGAGATTCCCCGAAACGCGTGGGTTTCCGGACTCCACAGGATCCCTTAGCTAGCTTTTGTGACCTCCCACGCTACATCCGCATCTGCTCTCATGGTTATCAGGGACGCTACCGGCTGGAGCGCCATGACTTCACCCAGTGCTCGGAAGACTTCAGCATCTCACTTTACCAAGCACTTCAGAACTACCCAACCACAAAAAATATTCAATCTTAGTTCCCATAAACTATCTAGGGACGAGGAAATACTTCTCTAAAAGGGACTCAAGTTTGCCCCCACATCAGGAGTAAACCTATTTAATCTGTATTTTGGACTTAAAAACTATCTACGGAATCTAGCGCTCAAAAGACTGCTCAGAAGACTTCAGCGTCTCCCTTTACCAAGCACTTCAGACTCTGACAACAGGAGACTGTGGGCATTGGAGCGCGCACAGCAGGAGATCGGCAACCCGCACCCTCCAGCAGGATTTCACAGACCTGAACAAGGGACCAACCTAACAAACTGTATGTTTGATTTCACGACCTAAATTAATCCTAGCTTACTATGAATTATTCACCATTAACACTGCCACGATTAGGAGTCCAATTCATCATTTAAGTGAACTTCCATTCCTATTGAGGAACCAGACCTTGATTAAACTTTTTAACCCCTTATGTGCATATATATTTTGACTGTATGGGAAGCATTTTTTTTACTGTCATCACAGATAGCACTTTCTCTTGTGTGAGATTTTTTTTAACACAAGCATCAATTATTTATCCATTAATAGGCTTTACATACATTGTCGTCACTGGCTTCATTAGGCCTCAGAATCCAAACTACATATCAATATGTCTATTGGAGTGTGTGGTGAGAAATCCGGAGAACCCAAAGAAAACCCAAGCCGCATGCCATTGATCGAATATGAACCCAATATCCCAATGTTGCAAGTAACTAGTGAGCTAAGCCTCAATGAATTCATGGATCCAATGCATCCACCACCATAGTTGAACCCTGACAACTCAAAACCATTTGTAAATTACAGAATTTACGGTATACCTATTTTGGTGATGTCAGAGGAAACCAAGCCTTTGATGCCCTACAAAGGGATGGTAGTCCAGTCCAGTAGACTGGACCATGCTTAGTTGTTGCCAGTCTTTCCCACCATAGTGGTTACAGTTTCTTAATGGGCAACCATATGTTTCTCAGCTTCACCTGGTGATGCTAGGCACAGTTTTGGGAATACAATTTGTTGCTCTTTTTGAAATCAGACACTTTTAAATGTTTATTTTATCAAGGATGAAAGAATATGAAGGCATCAAAGAAGGACAGAGGTTTACCGGTAAGAACCTCTAAAGCCGGTTTTCAGCATCCAAAAGAATGTGGAGTTTCTATTTTACGTGAAGATATGGTTAGATAGCTCTGTAATACTCTGACTGATCGGAATGCTTGATTTAGTCAAGGTCAAATAAAGTACAAAGAAGTAAGGAATTGTCCTAGGACCCTTTCACCAACATAAATAGGCAATGGTCTGAAAAGGAACCCCTGCCATTAGCTAATTATCGTTGGTCAGCTCTGGAAGCTGGTTTCCAAATCGTAACTGGGCCAAGTTCTCCAAAGTTAACTGACATTTCCATGTAGCTCTTGACTCTGGCGCATTGAAGGGAGTATGTAAGACCTGCCTTAAAGGGGTTCTCCAAAGACTCTCATGAAGTGAGTTATGCCATTGACCTTGCTTCTACACATACAAGCTGGAACGCGTTCACAATTGGCAGGAATCGTGCTCCTGTCCTATTCATTAGTGGTCGGACCTCCACAGATTACAAAGTTATTACTTGTTCCATTGAGAACATTTAGTTTTGATCATTTTTAAACAAAAAAACCTACAGCAGTGCATATAAAAAAGAAAGCAAAACATACACAATAAAGTCGCACATAATACATAAAGACAGAAATTGTTATGCGCAACGAAAAACTCTTGAAAATCAATGAGTTGTAATCCTTTGGAACCTTGGAATACGTGACAGCACAAAAGATCACACTTCTGTATATGCTAACAATAAAATGGAGATGTTTAGTTCTTGTGCCTACATTCTGAAGGACATGATGTATCCTAGTATCTAAGGAAGTCAGACGTAGGTGGAACGTGTCTATCTTTTCTCCTGCGGGAAAAATGAGGAGTTGGAAAAAATAGGAGTTCATTGTTAAGGGCTCATCTGGTGATGTGGATTCTCTAAGCTATAGGTCTGAGTGAGCAACACGGACCTGAAGCAATGGTGCAGCGGAGAGGATCTTGATGAATGACATGTGAATCAGTGAGGATCGGACAAGCTGGATAAGCAAGACAGCAGACGAAATAGCACAGCAGGTACCACAGGTGAAGCAGAGGCAGGTATGCAGACACACATGGGAAAAGTGACTGTATAAAAAACTGGTATCTTCCAGCAGGGTTGCAGTTAATCTCAGGAAAACAGTCTGGTATATTCCAGCTGGGCAATGGTCAATCACAGGTATAACAGTAGTAAATGCGTTGTGGGAATTTTCCTGCAGGGAAAAGGTTAATCACAGGTAAAGCAGAAAAGTAAATGTAATCTGGTATCTTCTAGCATGAAAAATAGTTAATAGCAGCGATGTATGAAAACTGAGAGTTGTAGCAAGGAAATGGACTGAGTTTGGAAGTAACTCTGGTTGTAGCATGGAAGTCAGGAGTAGCTGAGAAGATGACAGACATCTGACTGGAGCAGAGACTAGACAAGTAGCACCAATTTCCTGAAAAACTTGAGGCAACTGTGGACAAAACTACTTAATACCCAAACAGCTGGCCTATGCCAGAGCTGGCCTATGCCAGAGCCGGCCTAATAAGGCCTAGGGTGATAATGTTAGAGGAATTTGCTGGATTATCTGACAAGACTATTGCAAAAGGAGGTGGCCATAGGAGAAGGGAGCCAGGCCCAGCGCTTGTGCCAAGACAGGCGAAAAACATTTAAAAAACCTATATGTCTACAAAAATTGTCCCTTTGTGATCAAAAGAGTCCCAAATCCATAGAAGATAGTAAACAAAGAGGGTCCTATCCTCTTTATGTTGACGGGACCAGGGAGAACTCAGGGTAGAGTTGACAATTTGTGACCAGTTTATGGTTTCTTCCAGGTTTACCCATTGTTGGGTGCTACTTTGGAGTTTCCAATTGAAAATCCTACCCAATATAGCTGCCTGATGATATCAAGTCAGGCAGTCCAGCAACTCCTAAGGATTTTGGGAAAGAACATAATTGGGACCTTTTGAACGAAAAAAGATAATCACTTTTAATATTGAGAATAACCCTTCACTGCTTTATTAATTATCAGAAAGGTTATACTGTATGTGGATGCAACAAAGTAACATCAAAGTAAAGTTATCAAAACTGATTGTGGATCGGGAATGAAAGATCACAGCCAATGCCAGTGTTTATACACCAGTGATTTAGTCACAGAACTTGGTGCGAGATAATCACAAACTTTAAATGGTATAAAAAGTAGTAAGAGGATGATAAATTATCCACTAGAATCAGCGTTCACAAACCATCGCTGGAACTTCCTGTATATCTTTTGCTCTTGGTTTGTACAATAAATTTAAAAATTAAAAAAAAATATATTTATTAATCCACCCCCCCACCCCCCCATAGTGTCACATCGTGGCGTCTGAGTCCTATGTCACACTTGGAGGCAGTGATGCAACATACAGCCACAGTGTTGGAAAAAAAAATATATATATATATTTTTTTTCAGAGGCTTCATTTAGTTGTATTCCCACATAAGCTGTGCGCTCAATTAAAACTATTTTGGAAACAAACAAAATAATACACTAAAGTCATACAAAATATATGCAGAAAAATCACTGCACTGTACTGTAATATCAAGCCTTGTCTCATATTAAGACTATGTGTCTCTTAATATGAGACAAGACTTGATATTACAGTACAGTGCAGTGATTTTTCTGCATATATTTTGTATGATTTTAGTGTATTTTTTTGTTTGCAAAATATTTTTTTGTGTTTTTTTTTCTTTTTCCATATGTTTTTGCCTTTGTGTATGTGGGAAATTTCTATGGGATCTTTATAGTAAGGTCTTTTAGATAATGTCTGTGGGGACTTACTCTTTTCTGGTCTTTCCAGATTATAATATCACTGTAGTATGAGCCCTTAATTTTGGATTACCATTCAACTGTGTATATGGGAGGGCCCCACTGCGCTATAAATCAGACCTGTTCCAACAGTAAGTCATGACTAAGACCTAACGAGTCGAAACGCGTCGATCTGGATCGCCATAGAGCGTGCATGGTAGTTGCTCTTGATTGTATCCACTGGATTATCTTTTACATTTTATTCAATAAAGAGAATGGATTTTTATTAACAATATCATCGCTGGACAGATCTTCTTCTTTTCGTGCAAGCAGACGCACTCCACTCCGAAGATGCGCCAAAGTCATTTAGTGGCTAGCACCTCTTAACGAATTTTGTGCATTGTACTCCAGAGAGTCCTTCAATAAGACTGGGGTTATTAAGATTTATAAGCCAGTCTTAATGAATCGGTCCCATCGTCTCCAGACGGCTGTTCAAAGTACACTGCTCAAAAAAATAAAGGGAACACTTAAACAATGGAATATAACTCCAAGTAAATCAAACTTCTGTGAAATCAAACTGTCCACTTAGAAAGCAACACTGAGTGACAATCAATTTCACATGCTGTTGTGCAAATGGAATAGACAATAGATGGAAATTATTGGCAATTATCAAGACACCCTCAATAAAGGAGTGGTTCTGCAGGTGGGGACCACAGACCACATCTCAGTACCTATGCTTTCTGGCTGATGTTTTGGTCACTTTTGAATGTTGGTTCTGCTTTCACACTCGTGGTAGCATGAGACGGACTCTACAACCCACAGAAGTTGCTCAGGTAGTGCAGCTCATCCAGGATGGCACATCAATGCGATCTGTGGCAAGAAGGTTTGCTTTGTCTGTCAGCGTAGTGTCCAGAGGAGACAGTTCAGTACACCAGGAGATGTGGAGGGGGCCGTAGGAGGGCAACGACCCAGCAGCAGGACCGCTACCTCCGTCTTTGTGCAAGGAGGAACAGGAGGAGCTCTGCCAGAGCCCTGCAAAATGACCTCCAGCAGGCCACAAATGTGCATGTGTCTGCACAAACGGATAGAAACCGACTCCATGAGGGTGGTATGAGGGCCCGAAGTCCACAGATGGGGGTTGTGCTCACAGCCCAACACCGTGCAGGACGCTTGGCATTTGCCACAGAACACCAGGATTGGCAAAGTCGCCACTGGCGCCCTGTGCTCTTGACAGATGAAAGCAGGTTCACACTGATCACCTGTGACAGACATGACAGAGTCTGGAGACGCCGTGGAGAGCAATCTGCTGCCTGCAACATCCTTCAGCATGACCGGTTTGGCAGTGGGTCAGTAATGGTGTGGGGTGGCATTTCTTTGGAGGGCCGCACAGCCCTCCATGTGCTCGCCAGAGGTAGCCTGACTGCCATTAGGTACCGAGATGAGATCCTCAGACCCCTTGTGAGCCCATATGCTGGTGCGTTTGGCCCTGGGTTCCTCCTAATGCAGGACAATGCCAGATCTCATGTGACTGGAGTGTGTGAGCAGTTCCTGCAAGATGAAGGCATTGAAGCTATGGACTGGCCCGCCCGTTCCCCAGACCTGAATCCGATTGAGCACATCTGGGACATCATGTCTCGCTCCATCCACCAACGTCACACAGCAGACTGTCCAGGTGGTGGCGGATACTTTAGTCAAGGTCTGGGAGGATATCCCACAGGAGACTACCCACAACCTCATCAGGAGCATGCCCAGGCGTTGTAGGGAGGTCATACAGGCACGTGGAGGCCACACACAATACTGAGCCTCATTTTGACTTGTTTTAAGGACATTACATCAAAGTTGGATCAGCCTGTAGTGTGTTTTTCCACTTTAATTTTGGGGGTGACTCCAAATCCAGGCCTCCATTAGTTAATAAATTTGATTTCCATTGATGATTTTTGTGTGATTTTGTTGTCAGCACATTCAACTTTGTACAGAACAAAGTTTTCAATGAGAATATTTCATTCATTCAGATCTAGGATGTGTTATCTGAGTGTTCCCTTTATTTTTTTGAGCAGTGTATGTTCTCTCTGAAACGCTGAATATATGGTTGCAATAATGCAGCCAATGTCTGTTTCAGGCTGCCCGTGGTTCAGGCAACTTGTATAAGATACCAAGCAATGTGAACTGAGGTCTGAGATGGTACACATGCAAGAAATAGGAGCATGTTCACACTAGCAAAAAGATGCAAAACCTACAAAAGACAAAAAATATATCTCATACCCTACCATTATTATATATAAATGTAAAGCAAAGTTGCATATGAAATATAGGGTACTTAGTGAACTATTTTTGATCAAAAAAAGTATACAAGCCGTCCCACCAGCGACACGGTGACCCTAAATTGGGATGGTCCTACACTGTCTATATTAAAAACCTTACTGTATATCAAAGTTGAAGTAATGCATATAAAAGGGTAGACAAATAGAACTGGGTCCCAACATCAGACCACCTAAGCCCGTGGTAAGCTACATATATACTAACCAGCTCAACAAGGGGGATGACACACCCCTAATTTGCACAGAAAGCAAACAAGACAAAAAACCAAGCAATGTGAACTGAGGTCTAAGATGGTACACATGCAAGAAATAGGAGCATGTTCACACTAGCAAAAAGATGCAAAACCTACAAAAGACAAAAAATATATCTCATACCCTACCATCATTATATATAAATGTAAAGCAAAGTTGCATATGAAATATAGGGTACTTAGTGAACTATTTTTGATCAAAAAAAGTATACTAGCCATCCCACCAGCGACAAGGTGACCCTAAATTGGGACGGTCCTACACTGTCTATATTAAAAACCTTAAAGTTGAAGTAATGCATATAAGATGACAGGTTCCCTTTAAAAGATATGGACCCAGATTTTAAAAAAGCATGTATTTTGGTTTATAACTAAATGTTTCATTGAGAGTTTTGCGCCATTTGGCTTTCACAGTCTCCTTGTCTCCCTGACAGATTCTCAGTTAACTCCTTCAGCAATCAGCTTGTTCTGGTGAGGAGCTTTTAATGATCTTATCTGTCTTTTACAGAACTCCTCTTTGCTGATTTATGACAATTGACCACATCAAAGTTGAGCTGAACTTTGATGTGGCCATAAAAGAACTGAAAGCAGCTCAGAAAAAGACAGATAAAGAGATTGCTGTCGGAATAAGATCATTGATGGATTCCTACTGCAGTTATCTCACTCAGCAGCCAGCAATAAGGCAGGGAAAAAAAGAACCTGTAAGAGCCAAACAGTGTAAAATTTTGAATAAAATACAAAAATTATTTTTAGTCCAAAATCTATATACTGTGTTTAAGAAAAAAATTGCCTACAGGGTGTACATATCCTTTATCCATAAGGACATGCTGTCAATTTTACTATTCAAGTTTTGGCACATTGTAATCAATCAATGGAGTGAAAAATTGACCTAAGAGTTATAAAAAGGTCATTGAGTTGGAAAAAAAATACTAATCCCCTCTGTTCTGGGTACCAAAATCGATGCAAATGGAGGATTCTCTATGGATGCTTATATTCTGCGAGTAAAGAAGAAAGCAAGCTCTTGTATTTAGGAAGGGTTCACATACTTTTTGCATGTAGTGCACACTTCTTAGGTTTATAGTAAATCCATAACCACATTAAACATTGTAACCTGTAAGAACAGAAATTGATATTATTTAGTGCCCAAAAGAATAAGGTCATGCTTGCCCCATTAACGTCGCAGTAATTGGAGCATCAATGAGCGCGTTTGTGCTCCCCCTCCTCCTCCTCCCTGTCCCTTATTGTTGTACTTCGCCCTGATGAAAGAATGCCTTGTTAGCTCCAAATATTATTCATAACGGGGCAACAAAATGAAAATGTATCATGTCTGCGCCCAATGGAAGCCGGCCACAACCATGTGAGTTCTCTTTGTAACGCAGCCGGGCACAGTCGTATATTGTCTCATTTTCAAAATGGCTTTAAACCGTGGGTAGCAAAAGCTTCTCAATATGCACATAACTCCGAGCAATCATGCAAGTTTTTGCTGAGCTTTGTCCATGGTGAATTCCATAACAGGAGATCAGTAGAGAACAGCTGTGAAAATGTTTCCCTATCTGGTTACACTACAGTTCATTTATGGGACCCCTAAAAAAACTGCGGTACTTCCTATAGCACCCAATCAGATACTAACCAAAATCTCACAGTTCCCTGCTTGTTCAGTGTCTGCTAAGACATTGCTTTCGAGAAAGTGAAACCTTTACACCAGGTAATGTTCAATCATGCAGTGCTCAGCTTAGCTGCTAAGGACTGTGTCTGTAAATTTCTGCACTTGTCGGCTGTATCACATAACAAACAACAGGACAGTGACTGCAGCTCTGGAGCATAAGGTCTTATTCACATGTAATGCAGGTGCCGGGATGCAACGCTCAGAGACACAAGGCGAGAACAGTAAGAGTTGAATATAAACAGTTTATATATATATGTAACAGGTACGCTGAACAAGGGATTGGCAACAAGGGTAATAAACAGTCATTTGAAGTATTAGCAAAATGCGAAGTCTCTCAAGGTAATGTGGTGTCCTCAATCATGGGAGACACCACGTGAGTTCCTTAACTGTGCATATGGCTCTAGCGGGGGTCACCGGTTATTCCTGCTAGGCCGAAAGTCTTTTCCGGACAAATTCAATTAGATCACGTTGAGCTTCTTTAGCCCCAACCGTTCCCCTCCCAACCTGAGTACCTAAACCCAATTATCCCCGGTACCGTGGGTGAACAGTAGAAGTGACGGCCCTGTTCACGTATGCAGCTCCTCTGCTTCCGCTGGCGTGACTTTCCTGGGGCAGCCGTCTCTCAAGTCCTCTCTGCTTGGCCGTTGGAGGCAATCTCTCGAGCCTTGGGTAGGGGGGTCCAGACCTCGTCTGTCGGCGGGCGACGTCGGGTTCCGCGAACTCACTCAGCACCGCAAGCAGGTTCCGAGTCTCCTCAGCAGGCACAGCACTCGGGTCACAACTGTGAGGGATCCGGAGCTCTTCTACCGGTGCCCGGCTGTGGCACCTCACAGGCCTCTGGCTTAGGCCTGTCACGCGGGGCTTCCCAGCACGCAGGGAACACGTCTGCTCCTTTCTGCTGCTTGGCGCCAAAGACCCCTCAGGTTTGGCGCGCTGGCCTCTTATCTCTCGGAACTCCTTCCTGGATGTCACCTGATCGGGTCCAGCGTCTAAATCTGCTCTCTCTTCAACTTCCCTTGCATATCTTGGTTCCGCTTGACTGTGTCTGGCCAGCAGATGGCAGCCTCTCTCCATTTTTGAAACATCATGTAGGAGTTCCCTTACAAGCTCTCTCGCCTTCGCTACACACACATGCAGATCCGTTCAGTATTTTTCATCAGTATTTGCAAGCCAAGGGTAATATAATGGATAGATTTATACTTCTATTTCACCCACTAGTGAGTGTGGCTTCAAAATACTGATGGAAAATACTGAAAACATGAGTAAGTCCTATTCACGATGTACTACTGGTGCAAGAAAAGTAATGTAATGTATTTACCTAGTGACACCACCAGCAGAATAGAGAGTGCAGCTCTGAAGTATAATGTAGAATGTAGCTGTCACGGGTGTGTCAGAAGTGACAGACAGTTGCCCTGCAGTTGGTTGCAGATCTCTACGTTTGGCATTACAGACACCTTCTTACAGGCTGTCTCTCTAGGACTCAGCAGCTACCTTCCTCTGGCTAATTAACACCCTGGCCTGGGTGCAGGGCCGACGTCAGCACCCGGCGAACCCGGGCAAATGCCAGGGCCCTGAGCAGGCGGGGGGGGGCCCACTCGCGGTCGGGCACCCCACCGGTATATGGGCGGAGGAGAGCGGTGCCAGTGCCCACCCTTCTCCCCCGCTTGCTCAGGGCCCCGGCAGCCAGATACTTACCTCTCCCCGTGCCTCGGCAGATCCGCTGTCTTCCTGCTGTTCGCTCCCTGTGACTTTTCAAGTCAGAGGGTGCGGTGACGTCTTTCCACCGCGCCCTCCCCTGAGCCATCACAGGCAGCGCAGAGCGGGAAGACGCCGATGACGCTGGAGTCCGGACCTGAGCAGCGGCAGTAGGTGAGGAGGAGTGAGGTGAGTATTTGATTTTTTTTTTTTAAATGTATGGAGGCATGGGGCATTATATGGGGGGGTGACATCCTGCATGGGGCATTATATGGTGGGGGAAAGGGTCATCCTGCATTGGGCATTATATGGGGGGGTGACATCCTGCATGGGGAATTATATGGGGGGGTGACATCCTGCATGGGGAATTATATGGGGGGAAAGGGACATCCTGCATAGGGCATTATATGGGGGGTGACATCTTGCATGGGGCATTATATGGGGGGTGACATCCTGCTTGGGGTATTATATGAGGGGTGACATCCTGCATGGGGCATTATATAGTGGGTGACATCCTGCATGGGGCATTATATGGGGGTGACATCCTGCATGGGGCATTATATGGGGGGAAAGGGACATCCTGCATAGGGCATTATATGGGGGGTGACATCTTGCATGGTGCATTATATGGGGGGGTGACATCCTGCATGGGGCATTATATGGGGGGTGACATCCTGCATGGGGCATTATATAGTGGGTGACATCCTGCATGGGGCATTATATGGGAGGTGACATCCTGCATGGGGCATTATGTGGGGGGGAGTGAAATCCTGCATGGGGCATTATATGGGGGGGTGACATCCTGCATGGGGCATTATATGAGAGGTGACATCCTGCATGAGGCATTATATGGGGGGGAGAGACATCCTGCATGGGGCATTATATAGAGGGAAAGGGACATCCTGCATAGGGCATTATATGGGGGGGAGAAGTGACATCCTGCATGGGGCATTATATGGGGAGGAGTGACATCCTGCATGGGGCATTATATGGGGGGTGACATCCTGCATGGGACATTATAAAGGGGGGGACAGCCTGCATGGGGCATTATAAGGGGGGGAACAGCCTGTATAGGGCATTATGTGGGGGGGAACAGCCTTCATGGAGTGTTATATGGGGGCCAGTATCCTGTATGGAGCATTATAAGGGGACCAGTATCCTGTATGGAGCGTTATATGGGGGCCAGTATTCCGTATGGAGCATTATATGGGGGCCAGTATTCTGTATGGAGCATTTTATGGGGGCCAGTATACTGTATGGAGCGATTCGTCAGTTTCTGAGCTATTGTGAAATTTACAACAGATATCACTCATGTAATGTAAGAAGTGAAATCTTTGCATTGTACTATACCTATATTTCTCCGCGGTATCTGTGCATCATGAATTGTGGTATGTGGTAAAGGGGCACACTGAGACTCTTGTGCCCAGGGCCCAGAAAAACCTGGAGCCGGCCCTGCCTGGGTGTATAAATACCTGCTGTCTGCTCGGGGGAGGAGCGGGAGATACTCACATTACCCTTTGTGAAGGCTCGAAGCAAGTGCATTACTTCATCCTCTCTGGAGCTATGAGGACGGGTGATTATCTCTCTGAAGTCGACTAAAAGTTACGCTATCTTCCCTTGTTTGTTTCTCCCTTGTTATCTTTAGTAGTCAATGGGGAATGATGAAGCGCTAATCCCCCTCCCTTTCCTAGCCAGGGCCCAATGCCAGGGAAAGACAGGGCGAGATTCACATGTCGAGATTGGCAAAGAGCCAATACAGGGACGTTAGTGGAGACAGGGTGATACTAGATCAGCCGAGGAGGTCTCCACTCCCCCCTTTCCCTAGAGTCTGGGCTCCCTTTCCCTCTTCCCTTTGTGTTGCAATAAGTCTTTCCCACACCTTGCGTGACAGTAGCTCAGGGTCAGTACAGGATAAGTAATGTAATGTATGTACACAGTCACTGCACCAGCAGAATAGTGAGTGCAGCTCTGGAGTATAATACAGGAAGTAACTCAGGATCAGTACAGGATAAGTAATGTAATGTATGTACACAGTGACTGCCCCAGCAGAGTAGTGAGTGCAGCTCTGGAGTATAATACAGGATGTAACTCAGGATCAGTGCAGGATCAGTAATGCAATGCATGTACACAGTGACTGCACGAGCAGAATAGTGAGTGCAGCTCTGATCAGCTGTTGCTCACTGTGGTGATTGTGGGTGTGGTGGCTGCAGATCCTGCTGTGCGCTCCAGAGCTCTGAGAACCAACACCTCTCCACCTGAGGATCTGCTCTCTCTCCTACCCAGGGAGGGAGTGGGTTTCCTGGGATGAGTGATGGAGACAAGTCCCAAGCTTCTGCTTCCCGAACTAGGCCGGCGGGGGGCAGAGGAAACCAGCAACCGGCCTGCACATCGGAGGACTGGGGGTGAGACACTCACCAGGAGTCGTAGCAATGTGGCTCCTACTCCCCCCAGGACTGTGCAGACTCCTAGCAGCCGCAAGACTTCCAGCATGGTGGTTAAGCCTGACAGCGAGAATGATGGCACTCCTTCCGGAGGAAAGCTGAGTGCTCACGGAGGTGAAGCCGACCTCACTGAGGAGGAAGGTTGGGCGATTCAAAGTCCCCGGGAGTCTGTGTCCACCTATGCCTCCCGGGTCATGAGCCGCCTCCGTGAGTATGAAGATGCGAGTAAGCTCATCAGGAGGTTTTGGGAGGAGCAGCGCTGCACAAGCACCAAAGCTGCAGGGGCCTCCAAACCGAGGAAGACTAAACTCCAGGTGGAGGTAAAGAGCCTCACAAGTGTGAGTGTGCTTGAACTTAGGAAAGCTGTCATCAGAGAGCAGAGTGGTCCATTCAAGGAAAAACTGATAAATAAAGACCAATTCAGAGAAATGGCTGATAACAGAGAGCAAAGGCAGATGGGGCTGCAGCCTGAGAGCCAGGTGGATGATGAGAGTGATGATGACCAGCAGAAAGCCCCACCTGGCAGCCTGCAAAGTCACCCGCAGTTCACGTGCAGCAAGCTCCCTGCAGGACAGACGACAATGACATCCGGTAGCAGTTCTGCCGACTCTGAGGAGGATAGTGATAGCAGTGGCCAGGGAGGGGCGCTAATGGCGGAAATAAAGCTCCTGGAGTCCCCAGAGTGCCTCAAAAACTTCCATCTTGGTGACGATCTACCAGAAGAGGCACCTGGGGGCCACAAAAAGGCTAAGAAGGCAAGCCAGAGCAGCAGGAAGCGGTAAGATACATATATGCCCCCCTCCCTATACCCCCTGAGTCAGCGGCAGGCTCAGCTCGCTGTATAAGCCCCGTTGCCCAGCCCAGCCGGGGTTCTGCTGTGGATCCGGTGCAATGGCGCGGCGAGATTACACAGCGTGGTAGTGAGGTGCAGAGCTCCGTCTCTGCTTGTAGTAGGGGGACGCAGCAGGAGGTGCATCAGCCGAGAGGCTGGACAGAGAGGGCAGCCCGGAGGCGGGCGTTCGGTCATGCCACGATACTGTGGTGCGCTCCTCAGTGGGAGGGGGGAGCAGCCTGGTGTCGGGGGCAGCTCTGGTAGCCTCGCACCCCTGAATGCTGTTGCCGCTGATCACTTAGTTGAGAAGCGGCAGCAGTGTGAGGGGGCTGCTGGGGCTGATAGTTCCAGTCCTCCAACGAAAGTGCTATTTTGTATTGGCATTGCTGGCCCGGAGGATCCTGATGCTAGAGATCAGCGGCGCCTCACAGCAGCTAAAGATCAGCGGCGCATTATACCTAATGTCAAACAGAAATTACCAACTGATGATGTGGAGGGCACACATAAGACCAGGGGTGAGGTCGCCTCCAGTTCTATGGAGATGACTGAGCCCCTTGTGCCTGATGATGCTGAGGTCAAAATGTCATCCACCATTGTTACTGGTCCAGCAGGAATGAATGTGGTGGTGGGTGTGAATGAGGCCAATTCATTGTCTAGTGGTGTGGTTGCTGGTTTGGTGGAGGATGAGATGGAGGTGGGTAATGGTGATGCTGTGGGGCTGATGTAGTCACTGGTCCGGTTGCCCCCCGGTGGTGGCAACGCCTGTCCAGAGTTATGCCAGTGTCACCTCCGGGGCAAACAGGGCATCCTCCTCGTCTCCGGGCTTTGGGGACGGCATGTTGCAACGGCGCCTTCTGGAGGCTCTAAAGAAGGGGGAGAGATCACTAATGGTAGAGGGTCGAGAGATTGATCTATCCTTCTGGATAGAGAGGCATGGCCTCGGGGCCTTCCAGGATCAAAAAGAGGGGGATACAGTGTGGTCCCTCCCAACAGCCGGGCCAGGCAGTGTGCGTAGGAATGTGGTCCGTCTTCGGTGGAGGGGCAGTGATGCATGTCCTCCAAGGTCTAAAGTTGTGGAGCTCCTGCTGAGGATGGGCTTCAAGGCGATTGACATCTACGCCTTGATACATCCCTATTCCACGCCTGAGTTTGATGTCAGCTTTGTTCGGCCGGAGGGGCTTGAGCTCTTCTGGATGAATTATGAGTTGGCAAAAAATGAGCCCGGCTAGCGAGACTTTGCCGTTCAGGCAGTGTCTCGCCAAAACCAAATTAAGAAAGTGACCGTGATGACTCGTAACGAGTCGCTTTCTTGTTATGACATCATGACGTGGCTTGGTCTGTATGGAGAGGTGGTGGAGATGCCAAAGAAAAACCGCGACGAGTTTGGTATCTGGTCAGGGGTCTGGATGTTAATGGTAAAACTTAAGCGTTCAGGTGGTACGGTTGCCGACATTCCATCATCTGCCTTACTGGGTAGGGATCGTATCCTGGTCTTCTACCAGGGGCAACCAAAGCTCTGTCACAGGTGTGGCGACCCCACACACTTCAGTGCAAACTGCACTGTGCAGAAATGTGCGTTGTGTGGGGGTGTCGGCCGTCTTGCTGCCTCTTGTGTGGAGATTAGGTGCCACCTGTGTAGTGAGTTAGGTCACCCATTCAGCCGTTGTCCTCGCTCCTTAGCTAATGCAGTCAAGACCCCCCCGGTGGGAGAAAGCCGTGAGGCCGATTCTTCAGGGGAGGGGACTAGCAGGTGTGGGGGAGCTGAGGGGCCAGGGAAGAAAAGCAATAAAAAGACACCTGCCCAGCTGAGGCATCTAGACAATCGCAGACAGGAGAGGGAGTGGGGGGAGCCCCGGGTTACTGGGGCGGCCCCTGTCCTGGATGCCAGTGTTGCTGCTGAGGCCCCGAGGGATGATGAGTTGGATAAGGAGGTCAGGAGGATCCACAGGGAGGAAACTGCCTCTGCCTCAGAATCCTCCCATTATGAAAGTATGGATGAGGATAATAAGCGGTGGCTAGAGGACAAGCGTAAGTTCGACACCAAAAAGAAGAGAAAGAAGGGAGATAAAACATCTTCTCCCGCTCTGACCAAGGTACCTAAGGCTATGTGCCCACGATGCAGAAATGAAGCAGAAAATTTCTGCAGCGTTTCTGCATCTCCCTTGCCAGAAAAAAAGCATGCGGATTGTGCATGCGTTTTTCCTGCAGAATACATGCGGATTCACATGTGGATTCACATGCGTTAACGCATGCGTTTCCGCATGCAGACTGACAAGCATTTTCCAGGCGATTAGCATCACTTGGAAAGTGCTTGACAACTAGGTCACACTATATAAATTCATGCAAACGGCATGGATTTATATAGTGTGACCGTAAAAATAAAAAAATAAAGATATACTTACCTCCGATGCCCCGCCGCGTGTGCTGTCGCGCTAGTCCTGACTCCTTCCTGATTGCCGGGCTATCGCGAGACAGCCCGCGATGTCATCTCAGGTCCTGGAAGATAAGCGCTGCAGGGGCCGCCGGACAGGTGAATATAAACTTTATTTATTATTTTATTCTTTTTTTTACAGGTACAATGGTACCCAGGTCTGGATGAGAGTCTTCTCTCCTCCAGAACTGGGTACCATACGCACATTGAAACACATATAATCCGTGTGTACAAATGTACAGACATGGATTATATGCGTCCCAATGCAAGTCAATGGCGGCAATTCCGCTGCGCTTCAGCAAAATTAATGAACATGCTGCGGATTTATGAGCGCTGCAGAAACGCTGCGGAAAAATCCGCAGCATGTGCATTGACATTGCGGAATGCCATTGGGGACCATGGGGTGCGGATTACCAAGCGTTTTTGATGCATTTCCGCTGCGGAAACGCATGAAAAACGCATCGTGGGCACGCAGCCTAAGGAAGGTAAAATTGACTCCCCTCTAGCTGGTCTTTCTAACCGGTTCCAAGCCCTTGATAACATCTCTTCCTCTGAGGAGGAGGCTGAGGGTGAGGTTCCGGCTTTGGGGGAGCTTACAGGAGGCGCCGAGTCTCCTTCTCCTGGGGATGCAAGGTCCTTGGGGGGAGGAACTGGCCCAGAGTCCGGAGACGAGGATGAAAGAAGAAGGAAAAATGTGGGAATGGACACCTCTGTGTCATTAAAGAGGGAGAAGGATTCCTCGTCTGAGGCAGAGGATAAGGGGAGTGGGAAGAAAAAAGCCACCCAACTCGATCACCAATGATGGCGGTACCCACTCCGTTGACACTGGCGTCCATTAATGTCGCCAGCATTAAGTCAAATATGGCTAGATTTGCGGCCTTTTATTTTCTCAGCCGGGTTGAAGCTGACATTTTCTTTTTGCAAGAGACCAGGCTGCCAAACATGGCAGAGGTGTTTAAAGCAAAGAGGGAGTGGTGACTTGGGCCCTCCTATCGGTCTCTTGCGGCCGAGCCATATAGCGGAGTGGCGGTCCTTTTTACCGCACCGGTAGAATGCTGACGGGTTATTGAGTTAGAAATGGGGAGGTGCCTGATATTAGATGTCCTCATGAAGGGACAGGAGCTTCGGCTCATTAACATCTATGGTCCCCAATCTAAGTGGGACCGGAAGTGTCTCTTTATGAGGATCAAGGCCTACCTTTTTACGAGTCAGCAGGTCGTCTTTGGTGGGGACTTCAACACTGTCACGAGGCCCCGGGATAGAGGAGGTTCCAGAGAAAAGCTGACTTATGATAGTATAAGTTAATAGTATAGCTAGTGAGGCTCGCCTGTTGGATGTCCACATCCGGCACACCCCAGGCCATGAGGGGTTCACCTATCATAGAGGTAACTGTAGGTCCAGGATAGACAGGTTTTATTTAAAGGAGGAAGCTGTCTCTTCAGCAGTATCTGTTGTCTAGGTGGAGTTCTCCGATCACTGTTTGATTTTGTTTTCTCTTAATGTTACAGAGACCCCCCAGATGGGAAGAGGCTTTTGGAGGCTCAATTCGTCTCTCTTGGAAAAACGTAGATAAGACAGTCCTTTGAGGATTTTCTTCAGAGCCAAGTACCCTTACTGGATCTTTGTAGTAGTAAGTCAGAGTGATGTGAGATATTCAAGAAAAGGGTTGCGAGATTCTTCCGCCAGCTCTCGAGCCTCAGGAGCCAGGACAGGTATCGCCTGTATCAGGGCCTGAGGAGGAAACTTGAGCATCTTGTCTCAACTGGAGGTAGCTGCGAGGAGATCTCCAGAGTGAAATCTTTCCTAATGAGGTGTCAGTATGATAGACACGCATCTTTGGTTTTTGAGAGGGATTATGGGAAGTACTGCTCGCCTGACCCTTACAGAAACTGCAACATGTCAGTGAATAGTAAAGTTGTTACAGGACTGGTTGACACTGCGGGTTCCCTGAAAAGATCCAGATCAGGGATCCTGGAGGTCGTCAGATCCTTCTACTCGCACCTCTTGGGGAAGAGGGATCTGGATTGGGATGAGATGTCGGCTTTTCTGGCTGGAGCCGTCCCCGAACCAGGGGTAGACCCCTCTCTTAGCATTTTGACAGAGATGATCAGGGAAGAGGAAGTTAAGTTGGCGATTGAAGGGCTTGCCCTGAAGAAATCTCCCGGTCCAGATGGCTTAACATTTGAATTCTATAAGACCTTTAAGGACACCTTGGTTTCCCTCTTGACTGAGGTATTCAATGAGTGTCTTTCCTCGGGCACTCTGCCAAAGTCAATGAGGAGGTCTGCCCTGATCATCTTGTCAAAGGGTAAGGACTCATCTTGCATTGAGAATTGGCATCCCATAGCGCTTATCAATGTAGACAGGAAGGTTTTGTCAAAGGTGCTGTTTAATCGGCTGGTGAAATTTGCGCCCCGGCTCCTTTCGGGGGCCCAGCATTGCTCTGTTCCGGGCCGCAGTACGATTAGTGCTGGACTCTGTGTCCGAGAGGCGGTGGAGCAGGGTAGGGCTGGCCACTGGAAGGGGTACATGCTGTCATTGGACCAGGCAAAAGCGTTCAATCGGGTTAATTATGAGTAACTCTGGTCTGTTCTTCTGAGGTATGGCCTGCCGGGAGGTTTGTTGATTGGCTTAAGACCTTATATGCTGGGGCAGAGAGTTTCCCGCTTGTGAACGGTTGGATTGGCAGCTCTTTTGAGGTTGGGTGTGGTGTTCGCCAGAGTTGTTCCTTGAGCCCGCTGCTGTACGTGTTTGGGGTTGACCCGCTTCTTAGGAGGGTGGAGCGTGGACCTTTGGCTGGGATCGGGATGGACCGGGCAGCACCGGAAGCCACTCTGACAGTGGTGGTGTACGCCGATGATGTCACCGTTTTTGTTTCCTCTGACGGGGAGGCAGAGTGGCTGATGTCAGAGGTAAATCGCTACTCGGAGGCATCCGGGTCTAAGATCCACTGGGATAAGTGTGAGAGTCTCTGGCTGGGAGGAGGAGATCCTGGTTTTCATCTCCCGGACACCCTTCCAGGACCCAAAGTCTCTGCAAAAGTTCTTGGCATGGAATTTGACCAGGGGGATTACCCCAAACAAAATTGGGACAGCAGGCTAGAGATCGCCACTCAGAAGGTGAAAGAATGGAAGGGTTGGTCTTTGACCCTAAGGGAAAGGGTAGACCTGATCAAAACTTACCTGCTCCCTTTGCTGATCTATCTGGGCAGTGTGTGCATCTTGCGGGAGCCTCTCTGCACTCGGGTCTACAGTTTGTTCTTCCAACTGTTATGGGGGAATAGACTGAACCTGGTCAAGAGGGAGGTTACTTACCATACGAGGAGACTAGGAGGGTTGGGTATGGTCAACCCTGTGGTATTCCTTGTGAATACCTTCATTAAGATAAATATTGCAAACCTCTGGAAAGAGAGAGTTCCTCCGTGGGTATTCTCTTGTAGGGGATGGTTTCAGCCTTTCTTCCAGGAATGGGAGACAGGAGGGCAAGTGAAGGATCTACGCACACAGCATGGACATCTTCCGGCTTACGCTACCCTGGTTCTGAAGGTAATTTGCCGGTGGGGTCTGGGAATGTGGGAGGTCAGGACTCTGCCGAGAAAGCTCCTTGACTAAAGGGTTCTGTTGACCCATTTTCAGAGGCCTCTGGCGCTCAGGGATTGCCCAAGTCGGGATCTTGGGGTGGGTCTGCATTTTTTTAATTCTATCAGGATCTCCTCGAAGTTTTGGGACTTGGCTTGGCGCTGCTTCCATGGGAAACTGTGTGTGAGGGACAATCTGAAGTGTAGGAGCTCTGAGGACAGGAACTGTCCTTGGCAGCATTGTGGTACCATGCTGGAAAGCATGGACCACTTCCTGCTTCGTAGTCCCTTTAACACAGAGGTGTACAACAGGGTGGGCGCCTCCATTGGCTGGCCCCGGCTGGCCGGTCTCTCTTATGCGGAATGGTCCTATGGAGCATTCGGAGACCTAGGTGGTCGGGACCGCTACACCTTATTGCTAGTTTGCGCAGTGGTTAGGTATCACACGTGGAACGCACAGTGCTTAGTATCGACGCAACAGAAAATCCTCCCAGTGGATGATGTGTTTAGGACCATACTCGGTGACCTGGTGAAGGTGCATTCTCTGGAGTATGAGAGACTGGGTACACGAAGTGCCGCTCTCCTCTGGAGGGGCTTTTCTTTTAGTGTGCTATAGTCTGGTCATCTCCTTTCCTGGTGGTGGGCTGCTGCTGACACCATAGATTTTTGTTTTGTTTTGAGTAGTAGACAGTAATGTAGGGCTGCAGGCGCCAAATTTGGGCTTTGTCAGTTGTGGTTATTGTATTGTTTGTTATTGTATTGTTTGTTTCTGTATATCTTGTATATAAGGATATGGATTTGGGTGTAGGTGTTAGATTGGGTGGTGGGAAACGGGGGGAGGTGGGTTCATCTTGTGGGACTTTGGGACACTGGGTATTTGGGTGAAAAAGTGGCACTGTCTGATCTGGCCTATGGACATTGGACATGGACTGAGGCATGAGACGCAGGACCAGCTCTCAGGTCAGTGCCGGGGTTGGGAATGGTAGGCTTGAGTGTGGGGTGCTTAGTTTAGTGTTGTATAAATTTGTATAGTTAGTATTTATTTTATATTAATTTAAAAAAAAAAGTTTGTATATATTTGTCAGCTTTTGTTTATTTTGTTTATGTTTATTTTATTTATTGTTTGTGGTTATTATTTTTCTTTAGTAACCGGACCAGAAGTCTGTAGTATGAGTAGTTATTATTGTGTATATATGTATAATATGTGTGTGAGGAGAGGGAGCGGCTGGACCAGTTCATTACATTGTTTATTTTGTGGTTATTAATTTTGTTATGTTTCTGTTATTATTATTGTTATGTTTCTCATTTTTATAATAAAAATATCTACAGGAGGTAACTCAGGATCAGTACAGGATAAGTAATGTAATGTATGTACACAGTGACTGCACCAGCAGAATAGTGAGTGCAGCTCTGGAGTATAATACAGGATGTAACTCAGGATCAGTAATGTAATGTATGTATACAGTGACTGCACCAGCAGAATAGTGATTGCAGCTCTGGAGTATAATACAGGATGTAACTCAGGATCAGTACAGGATAAGTAATGTAATGTATGTACACAGTGACTCCACCAGCAGAATAGTGAGCGCAGTTCTGGAGTATAATACAGGATGTAACTCAGAATCAGTACAGGATCAGTAATGTAATGTATGTACACAGTGACTGCACCAGCAGAATAGTGAGTGCAGCTCTGGAGTATAATACAGGATGTAACTCAGGATCAGTACAGGATCAGTAATGTAATGTATGTACACAGTGACTGCACCAGCAGCATACTGGGTGCAGCTCTGATCAGCTGCTAGTCAGTGTGCTGATTACGGGTGTGGTGGCTGCAGATCCTGCTGTGAGCTCCTGATCTCTGAGAAACCAATACCTCTCCACCTGGGGACCTGCTTTCTCTCTTTCCCAGGGAGGGAGCGGGTTTCTGGGATGAGTGATGGAGCCAAGTCCCAGGCTTCTGCTTCCCGAACCAGGCCGGCGGGGGGCAGAAGAAGCCAGCAACCGGCCTGCACATCAGAGGACTCGGGGGTGAGACGCTGCACCAGGAGTCGCAGCAATGTGGCTCCTACTCCCCCCGGGATTGTGGAGACCCCCAGAAGCCGCAAGGCTTCCAGCATGGAGGAAAAGCCTGACAGCGGCATGCAAGATGGCGCTCCTTCCGGAGGAAAGCTGAGTGCTCACGGAGGTGAGGCCGACCTCCCTGAGGGGGAATGGGCGCTGCAGGGACCCCGGGAGTCTGTGTCCACCTATGCCTCCCGGGTCATGATCCGCCTCCGTGAGTATGAAGATGCCAGTAAGCTCATCAGGAGGCTCCGGGAGGAGCTGCGCTGCACAAGCGCCAAAGCTGCGGGGGCCTCCAAACCAAGGAAGGCAAAACTCCAAGCCGAGGTAAAAAGACTGAGCAGTGAAATTCAACGCCTGGAACTTAGGAAAGCCACCATCAGGGAGCAGAGTGGTCCTTTCAAAGAAAAACTTATAAATCAAGACCGCTTTAGAGAAATGGCTGATACCAGAGAGAAAAGGCAGATAGGGCTGCAGCCTGAGAGCCAGGTTGATGATGAGAGTGATGATGACCAGCAGCAAGCCCCACCTGGCAGCCTGCAAAGTCACCCGCAGGCCACGTGCAGCGAGCTCCCTGCAGGACAGGCGACAGTGACATCCGGTCGCAGTTCTGCCGGCTCTGGGGAGGACAGTGACAGCAGCGGCCAGGGAGGGGCGCTAATGGCGGAGATTAAGCTCCTGGAGTCCCCAGTGTGCCTCCAAAACTTCCATCTTGGTGACGATCTACCAGAAGAGGCACCTGGGGGCCACAAAAAGGCAAAGAAGACCAAGCCAAAGCTGCAGGAAGCGGTAAGATACGTATACGCCCCACTCCCTGTACCCCCTGAGTCGGCGGCAGGCTTAGCTCGCTGTATAAGCCCCGTTGCCCAGCCCAGCCCGGGTTCTGCTGTGGATCCGGTGCAAAGGCGCGGGGAGATTACAGAGCGCGGTAGTGAGGCGCAGAGCTCCGTCTCTGCTTGTAGTAGTGGGGACGTAGCAGGAGGTGCATCAGCCGAGAGGCTGGACAGTGAGGGCGGCCCGGCGGCGGGCGTTCCATCAGGCCACGATGCTGTGGTGCGCTCCTCAGTGGGAGGGGGGAGCAGCCCGGTGTCGGGGGCAGCTCCGGTAGCCTCGGCGCCTCTGAATGCTGTTGCCGCTGATCACTTAGTTGAGAAGCGGCGGCAGTGTGAGGGGGCAGTTGGGGCTGAGCGTTCCGGTCCTCCCACGAAAGTGCTATTTTGTGTTGGCGTCGCTGGTCCGGAAGATCCTGATGCTAAAGATCAGCGGCGCCTAACTGCAGCTAAAGATCAGCGGCACATTATACCAAATGCCAAACAGCGGAAATTACCGACCGATGATGTGGAGGGCACACATAAGAACGAGGGTGAGGTCGCCTCCAGTTCTATGGAGGTGACTGAGCCCCTTGTGCCTGATGCGGAGGTCAAAAGGTCATCCACCATTGTTACTGGTCCAGCAGGAATGAATGTGGTGGTGGAGGTGAATGAGGATAATTCATTGTCTAGTGGTGTGGTTGCTGGTTTGGTGGAGGGTGAGATGGAGGTGGGTAATGGTGATACTGTTGGGGCTGATGTGGTCACTGGTCCGGTTGCCCCCCCGGGGGTGGCAACACCTGTCCAGAGTTATGCCAGTGTCACCTCCGGGGCAAATAGGGCATCCTCCTCGTCTCCGGGCTTTGGAGACGGCATGTTGCAACGGCGCCTTCTGGAGGCTCTAAAGAAGGGGGAGAGATCACTAATGGTAGAGGGTCGAGAGGTTGATCTATCCTTCTGGATAGAGAGGCATGGCCTCGGGGCCTTCCGAGAGCAAAAAGGGGGCGATACAGTGTGGTCCCTCCCAACAGCCGGGCCAGGCAGTGTGCGTAGGAATGTGGTCCGTCTTCGGTGGAGGGGCAGTGATGCATGTCCGCCAAGGTCTAAAGTTGTGGAGCTCCTGCTGAGGATGGGCTTCAAGGCGATTGACATCTACGCCTTGATACATCCCTATTCCACGCCTGAGTTTGATGTCAGCTTTGTTCGGCCGGAGGGGCTTGAGCTCTTCTGGGCGAATTATGAGTTGGCAAAAAATGAGCCTGGCTGGCGAGACTTTGCCGTTCAGGCAGTGTCTCGCCAAAACCAGATCAAGAAAGTGACCGTGATGACTCGTAACGAGTCGCTTTCTTGCTATGACATCATGACGTGGCTTGGTCGGTATGGAGAGGTGGTGGAGATGCCAAAGAAAAACCGCAACGAGTTTGGTATCTGGTCAGGGGCCTGGACGTTTATGGTAAAACTTAAGCGTTCAGGTGGTACGGTTGCCCACATTCCATCGTCTGCCTTCCTGGGTAGGAATCGTATCCTGGTCTTCTACCAGGGGCAACCAAAGCTCTGTCACAGGTGCGGCGACCCCACACACTTCAGTGCAAACTGCACCGTGCAGAAATGCGCGTTGTGTGGGGGTGTCGGCCATCTTGCCGCCTCTTGTGTGGAGATTAGGTGCCACCTGTGTGGTGAGTTAGGCCACCCATTCAGCCGCTGTCCTCGCTCCTTTGCTAATGCAGTCGAGACCCCGGTGGGAGTAAGACGTGAGGCCGATTCTGCTGGAGAGGGGACTAGCAGGGGTGGGAGAGCTGAGGGGCCAGGGAAGAAAAGCAATAAAAAGACGCCTGCCCAGCTGAGGCGTCTAGACAAGCGCAGACAGGAGAGGGAGCGGGGCGAGCCCCAGACTACCGGGTCAGCCCCTGTCCTGAATGCCAGTGTTGCTGCTGAGGCCCCGAGGGATGATGAGTTGGATGAGGAGGTCAGGAGGATCCACAGGGAGGAAACTGCCTCTGCTTCAGAATCCTCCCATTATGAAAGTATGGATGAGGATAATAAGCGGTGGCTAGAGCACAAGCGTAAGCTCGGCACCAAAAAGAAGAGAAAGAAGGGAGATAAAACATCTTCTCCCGCTCTGACCAAGGTACCTAAGGAAGGTAAAACCGACTCCCCTCTAGTTGGTCTTTCTAACCGGTTCCAAGCCCTTGATAACATCTCTTCCTCTGAGGAGGAGGCTGAGGGTGAGGTTCCGGCTTCAGCGGAGCTTACAGGGGGCGCCGAGTCTCCTTCTCCTGGGGATGCAAGGTCCTTGGGGGGAGGGACTGGCCCAGAGTCCCGAGACGAGGACGAAAAAAGAAGGAAAAATGTGGGAATGGACACCTCTGTGTCATTAAAGAGGGGGAAGGATTCCTCCTCTGAGGCAGAGGATAAGGGGAGTGGGAAAAAGAAAGCCATCTAACTCGATCACCAATGATGGCGGTACCCACTCCGTTGACGCTGGCGTCCATTAATGTCGCCAGCATTAAGTCAAACATGGCTAGATTTGCGGCCTTTGATTTTCTCAGCCGGGTTGAAGCTGACATTTTCTTTTTGCAAGAGACCAGGCTGCCAAATATGGCAGAGGTGTTTATAGCTAACAGGGAGTGGAGACTCGGGCCCTCCTATTGGTCTCTTGCGGCCGAGCCGTATAGCGGAGTGGCGGTCTTTTTTACCGCACCGGTAGAATGCCGACGGGTTATTGAGTTAGAAATGGGGAGGTGCCTGATATTAGATGTCCTCATGAAGGGACAAGAGCTTCGGCTCATTAACATCTATGGTCCCCAATCTAAATGGGACCGGAAGTGTCTCTTTATGAGGATCAATCCCTACCTTTTTACGAGTCGGCAGGTCGTCTTTGGAGGGGACTTCAACACTGTCACGAGGCCCCGGGATAGAGGAGGTTCCAGAGACAAGCTGACTTATGATAGCGTCGCCCTTAATAGTATAGCTAGTGAGGCTCGCCTGGTGGATGTCCACATCCGGCACACCGCAGGCCACGAGGGGTTCACCTATCATAGAGGTAACTGTAGGTCCAGGATAGACAGGTTTTATTTAAAGGAGGAAGCCGTCTCTTCAGCAGTATCTGTTGTTGAGGTGGAGTTCTCTGATCACTGTTTGATTTTGTTTTCCCTGAATGTTACAGAGACCCCCCGGATGGGAAGAGGCTTTTGGAGGCTCAATTAGTCTCTCTTGGAAGAAGCGGAGATAAGACAGTCCTTTGAGGATTTTCTTCAGAGCCAGGTACCCTTACTGGATCTTTGTAGTAGTAAGTCAGAGTGGTGGGAGATGTTTAAGAAAAGGGTGGCGAGATTCTTCCGCCAGCTCTCGAGCCTCAGGAGCCTGGACAGGTACCGCCTGTATCAGGGCCTGAGGAGGAAACTCGAGCATCTTGTCTCAACTGGAGGTAGCCGCGAGGAGATCTCCAGAGTGAAATCTTTGCTAATGAGGTGTCAGTATGATAGACACGCATCTTTGGTTTTTGAGAGGGATTACGGGAAGTACCGCTCGCCCGACCCTTATAGAAACTGCAACATGTCAGTGAATAGTAAAGTTGTTACAGGACTGGTTGACACTGCGGGGTCCCTGAAAAGATCCAGATCAGGGATCCTGGAGGTCATCAGATCCTTCTACTCGCACCTCTTGGGGAAGAGGGATCTGGATTGGGATGAGATGTCGGCTTTTCTGGCTGAAGCCGTCCCCGAACCAGGGGTAGACCCCTCTCTTGGCGTTTTGACAGAGATGATCAGGGAAGAGGAAGTTAAGTTGGCAATTGAAGGGCTTGCCCTGAAGAAATCTCCCGGTCCGGATGGCTTAACATCTGAATTCTATAAGACCTTTAAGGACGCCTTGGTTCCCCTCTTGACTGAGGTATTCAATGAGTGTCTTTCCTCGGGCACTCTGCCAAAGTCAATGAGGAGGTCTGCCCTGATCATCTTGTCAAAGGGTAAGGACCCATCTTGTATTGAGAATTGGCGTCCCATAGCGCTTCTCAATGCAGACAGGAAGGTTTTGGCAAAGGTGCTGTTTAATCGGCTGGTGAAATTTGCACCCCAGCTCCTTTCGGGGGCCCAGCATTGCTCTGTTCCGGGCCGCAGTACAATTAGTGCTGTACTCTGTGTCCGAGAGGCGGTGGAGCAGGGTAGGGCTGGCCACTGGAAGGGCTACATGCTGTCATTGGACCAGGCAAAAGCGTTTGATCGGGTTAATCATGAGTACCTCTGGTCTGTCCTTCTGAGGTATGGCCTGCCGGGGGGGTTTGTTGATTGGCTTAAGACCTTGTGCTCTGGGGCAGAGAGTTTCCCGCTTGTGAACGGTTGGATTGGCAGCTCTTTTGAGGTTGGGTGTGGTGTTCGCCAGGGTTGTCCCTTGAGCCCGCTACTGTACGTGTTTGCGATTGACCCACTTCTTAGGAGGGTGGAGCGTGGACCGTTGGCTGGGATCGGGATGGACCGGGCAGCACCGGAAGCCACTCTGAGAGTGGTGGCGTATGCCGATGACGTCACCGTTTTTGTTTCCTCTGATGGGGAGGCAGAATGGCTGATGTCAGAGGTAAATCGCTACTCGGAGGCATCCGGGTCTAAGATCAACCGGGATAAGTGTGAGAGTCTCTGGCTGGGAGGAGGAGATCCTGGTTTTGATCTCCCGGACACCCTTCCAGAACCCAAAGTCTCTGCAAAAGTTCTTGGCATCGAATTTGGCCAGGGGGATTACCCCAAACAAAATTGGGACAGCAGGCTAGAGATCGCCACTCAGAAGGTGAACCAATGGAAGGGTTGGTCTTTGACCCTAAGGGAAAGGGTAAACCTGATCAAAACTTACCTGCTCCCTTTGCTGATCTATCTGGGCAGTGTGTACATCTTGTCAGAGCCTCTCTGGACTCGGGTCTACAGTTTGTTCTTTCAACTGTTATGGGGGAATAGACTGAACCTGGTCAAGAGGGAGGTTACTTACCGTACGAGGAGACTAGGAGGGTTGGGTATGGTCAACCCTGTGGTATTCCTTGTGAATACCTTCATTAAGATCAATATTGCAAACCTCTGGAATGAGAGGGCTCCTCCGTGGGTATTCTCCTGTAAGGGATGGTTTCAGCCTTTCTTCCAGGAATGGGAGACAGGAGGGCAAGTGAAGGATCTCCGCACACCGCATGGACATCTCCCGGCTTACGCTACCGTGGTTCTGAAGGTAATTCGCCAGTGGGGTCTGGGAATGTGGGAGGTCAGGACTCTGCCAAGGAAGCTCCTTGACAAAAGGGTTCTGTTGACCAATTTTCAGAGGCCTCTGGCGCTCAGGGATTGCCCAAGTCGGGATCTTGGGGTGGGTCTGCATCTTTTGAATTCTATCAGGATCCCCTCGAAGGTTTGGGACTTGGCTTTGGCGCTGCTTCCATGGGAAACTGTGTGTGAGGGACAATCTGAAGTGTAGGAGCTCTGAGGACAGGAACTGTCCTCGGGAGCATTGTGGTACCATGCTTGAAAGCATGGACCACTTCCTGCTTCGTTGTCCCTTTAACACAGAGGTGTACAACAGGGTGGGCGCCTCCATTGGCTGGCCCCGGCTGGCCGGTCTCTCTTATGCGGAATGGGCCTATGGAGCATTCGGGGACCTGGGTGGTCGGTACCGCTGCACCTTATTTCTAGTTAGCGCAGTGGTTAGGTATCACACGTGGAACGCACGGTGCTTAGTATCGACGCAGCGGAAAATCCTCCCAGTGGACGATGTGTTTAGGACCATACTCGGTGACCTGGTGAAGGTGCGTTCTCTGGAGTATGAGAGACTGGGTACACGGAGGGCCACTCTCCTCTGGAGGGGCTTTTCTTTTAGTGTGCCCTAGTCTGGTCATCTCCTCTCCTGGTGGTGGGCTGCTGCTGACACCATAGATTTTTGTTTTATTGATCAGTAGACAGTGATGTAGGGCTGCAGGCGCCGAACTTGGGCTTTGTCAGTTGTGGTTATTGTATTGTTTGTTTCTGTATATATTGTATATATGGGTTTGGGTGTAGGTGTTAGGTTGGGTGGAGGGAAAAGGGGGGAGGTGGGTTCATCTTGTGGGACACTGGTTATTTGGATGAAAAGCTGGCACTGCCTGATCTGGCCTATGGACGTTGGACTGAGGCATGAGGCGCAGGACCAGCTCTCAGGTCAGTGTCGGGGAGGGACTGGTGGGCTCGAGTGTGGGGTGTTTTGTTTTGTCTTGTATATATTTGTATAGTTAGTATTTATTTTATTTTATTTATTTAAAAAAAAAAAAAAGAATGTATATATTAGTATGTATATAATTTGTCGGTTATTGTTTATTATATTGTTATTATTTGTTTGGTAACCGGACCAGATGTCATGGTGTAGGTAGTTATTATTGTGTATATATGTATAATATGTGTGTGAGGAGAGAGGGAGCGGCTGGACCAGTTCATTACATTGTTTATTTTCTGGTTATTAATTTTGTTATGTTTCTGTTATTATTATTGTTATGTTTTTCATTTTTATAATAAAAGATCTACAGGATGTAACTCAGGATCAGTAATGTAATGTATGTACACAGTGACTCCACCAGCAGAATAGTGAGTGCAGCTCTGGAGTATAATACAGGAGGTAACTCAGGATCAGTACAGGATAAGTAATGTAATGTATGTACACAGTGACTGCACCAGCAGAATAGTGAGTGCAGCTCTGGAGTATAATACAGGATGTAACTCAGGATCAGTACCGGATACGTAATGTAATGTATGTACACAGTGACTGCACCAGCAGAATAGTGAGTACAGCTCTGGAGTATAATACAGGATGTAACTCAGGATCAGTACAGGATAAGTAATGTAATGTATGTACACAGTGACTGCACCAGCAGAATAGTGAGTACAGCTCTGGAGTATAATACAGGATGTAACTCACAATAAGTAATGTAATGTATGTACACAGTGACTGCACCAGCAGAATAGTGAGTGCAGCTCTGGAGTATAATACAGGATGTAACTCAGGATCAGTACAGGATAAGTTAAGTAATGTATGTACACAGTTACTGCACCAGCAGAATAGAGAGTGCAGCTCTGGAGTATAATACAGGATGTAACTCAGGATCAGTAATGTAATGTATGTACACAGTGACTGAAGCAGCGAAATTGTGAAAAAACGATGTTCAGCTATAACTGGCTTTACTGAATATGAAGTCCAACTCTGCTCAAAAAATTCAGATTCAACTACACTGAAGACATTATCCCTCTTCCCACTTCTCCTACTTCACTTTTTTAGGAATATGAGAAGTTGTTGGGTTAGGTCTTCACAAGGAAAATCTGCTGTAGCTTTCCATGTGCTTCACTGATGAGTCTGGACAATATGGTCCCCATAGGCTGGACTACTACTACTGGACTTTGATGGTTATGACTTTTTGGACAGTAGCTTTCCGTTTCTTGCGTTTCTGGATCTTCTGCTTCTTAGCCTTTGGTATGGAGACACCTGCTAGTTTCTTCATCTGGTTTTCAATAGAAGAGATCTCAGTCTAATAATGCTCCAAGCTCCATCCTATCTCCCAATCTTTTGGGATTGCCTCCTAAATACACTTTTGATAACCTCTGGAAAAGTTCTGAAATCCTGTGGTGGGCTTTAGCAGAGCGTCTCTGTCAAAGCCGGGGTCTTGAGATGCCAAATCTCCTGCAGCATCCTCCAAACTCTATCATTTCATACAATTTTACAGCTCGTAAATCTCTCCTTGTAGCAATTCCCTCCCGGATCTCCAAAAGATTTTCTTTTTTTTATCTGCATGTCACAGTATTACTAAAACATCAAAAGAATTGTAGGGATTTTTTTTTATTTTCGCCCTAGATTTCCTGATCACATTCCTTCACAGAATAATTTAGACATGAAAGTGAACGAGAAAATGAAATTCTGAGTAATTAAATTTCGCTGTTATTATTCAGCTTTGCGTCCCTTTTAGTGGTACAGATGGAATAGAAAAGACAACTGTCTTTAGCGTTTTGCCACCCTGTAAAGATCTTGTGTTCTGATTAATTTGGCTTTAATAGGGAGAGGGGTGGTCTGTTAGCAGACCCCACACTGTATATTACCTCTCACTGTTTCAATCCCAAAAAGTAGGACATTTTGGACCTTACTGCATTCTGGCTGGCAAGCACAGGCATAACTAGGGTACAACCATTACTTGTGCACTGGGTGCTGAGCGCCCTATAGGGGGCGCAACAAAGCACTTTTCCTTAGCCAGGGTAATCTGATACAGGGTTAGGGTGGCTCGGGACACCAACAACATACAGGAACCCTCTTCTTTATGCACATTTTTGCAGCCCTGCTGGAAGATATTCTGTGTATGTAAAAAAGCTGTGTTTAACAGGTACACATACTTAAAGGGATTTTCCATGTATAGGTTCTTCACACCTATCGGCTTCTGCAAGGTCAAAATAATAAACTACACTGTTACAAACCCTCCTCAGGTCCACTTTCCCTATCCCTGCCTTTTTAATGCAGGATTCACTTAAAAAAGATAAACTTATAGCTCACTGAGAGATCAGGTTACATGCTGCCTAGTATAGTCTATAGAGAGAAGAGGGGGAGGAAAAGGGAAAACCAGAATGAGAAAAAGAGGCAGAGATAGGATGCTGCAGCTTTCTTGCATTTATTTTACCCCAACATTGGATTTACAGCTACACTGCTCAGCAATGCGCCTTTTGAGAAACACCCCATGCACTACAAGAAGAACTCCGTGTAAATTTGGATTGACCTTACACCAAACCGAAAAAACTGACAATATCCAAGAGTCCAAGGCACCAGAGATAAGTTGAAACATCATCCTTTATTCATTCCATCAGATTAAAAGAAAAAAATAGCTACAAACAATGTACCGACATTTCGGCCATATGACTTTTATCAAGAAACACAAGAATAGAAATCAATAGATACAGACAAGAACATGTGGCAGCAATTTAACCCCTTAAGCCCCGAGGGTGGTTGGCACGTTAATGACCAGGCCAATTTTTACAATTCTGACCACTGTCACTTTATGAGGTAATTACTCTGGAACGCTTCAACGGATCCCCCTAATTCTGAGATTGTTTTTTCGTGACATATTGTACTTCATGATTGTGGTAAAATTTCTTCGATATCACTTGCGTTTATTTGTGAAAAAAATGTAAATTTGGCGAAAATTTAGAAAATTTTGCAATTTTCAAAATTTGAATTTTTATGCCCTTAAATCAGAGAGATATGTCACACAAAAGAGTTAATAAATAACATTTCCCACATGTCTACTTTACATCAGCACAATTTTGGAACCAAAATTTTTTTTTGTTAGGTAGCTATAAGGGTTAAAAGTTGACAAGTGATTTCTCATTTTTCCAACAAAATTTACAAAACCATTTTTTTAGGGACAACATCACATTTGAAGTCACTTTGAGAGGTCTTTATGACAGGAAATACCCAAAAGTGACACCATTCTAAAAACTGCACCCCTCAAGGTGCTCAAAACCACATTCAAGAACTTTATTAACCCTTCAGGTGCTTCACAGGAATTTTTTGAATGTGGAATAAAAAAATGAACATTTAACTTTTTTCACAAAAATGTTACTTTAGACCCAATTTTTTTTATTTTCACAGGGGTAACAAGAAAAAATGGACCCCAAAATTTGTTGTGCAATTTCCCCTGGGCACGCAGATACCAAATATTTGGGGAAAAAACACTATTTGGGCGCACGGCAGGGCTCGGAAGGGAAGGAGCGCCATTTGACTTTTTGATTGTAAAATTTGCTTGAATAATTAGCGAACGCCATGTTGTGTTTGGAGAGCCCCTGTGTGCCCAAACATTGGAGCTCCCCCACAAGTGACCCAATTTTGGAAACTAGACCCCCCAAGGCACCTATCTAGATGCATAGTGAGCACTTGGAACCCCCAGGTGCTTCACAAATTGATTCGTAAAAATGAAAAAGTGAAAAAAAAAACACTTTTTCATTTTTATGAATCAATTTGTGAAGCACCTGGGGGTTCCAAGTGCTCCCTATGCATCTAGATAGGTGCCTTGGGGGGTCTAGTGTCCAAAATGGGGTCACTTGTGGGAGAGCTCCAATGTTTGGGCACACAGGGACTCTCCAAATGCAACATGATATCCGCTAACAAATTGTCGGCTCACATTGTTAGCGGACACCATGTTGCGTTTGGAAAGCCCCTGTGTGCCCAAACATTGGAGCTCCCCCATAAGTGACCCCATTTTGGAAACTATACCCCCCAAGGCACCTATCTAGATGCATAGTGAGCACTTGGAACCCCCAGGTGCTTCACAAATTGATTCATAAAAATGAAAAAGTGTTTTTTTTTTCACTTTTTCATTTTTACAAATCAACTTGTGAAGCACCTGGGGGTTCCAAGTGCTCACTATGCATCTAGATAGGTGCCTTGGGGGGTCTAGTTTCCAAAATGGGGTCACTTGTGGGGGAGCTCCAATGATTGGGCACACAGGGGCTCTCCAAACGCAACATGGTGTCCGCTAACAATTTGAGCCGATTTTCCATTCAATTTGTTAGCGGACACCATGTCGCGTTTGGAGAGCCCGTGATGTGCCTAAACAGTGGAGCTCCCCCACAAGTGACCCCATTTTGGAAACTATACCCCCCAAGGATTTTATTAAGGTGTATAGTGAACATTTTGAACCCAGAGGTACGACACAGAATTTGTTTACATTAGGTCATCATATTGAATAAGTTGTCATTAGTCTTGAGCGCAAGTGCTCGCTACTTGAGTTTGCATCGGGTACTCAGGTATTCACCATGTACAGCGTGTGCTCGAGTGACATGCTCGAGTCCCTGCTCCGCATGTTTCACGGTTATTAGACACCCAAAAAAAAACATGCGGGGATCGCTCGTGCATGGCAGGCAATCCCCGTAAAGTTTTTTTGGCCGCGAAGCATATGGGGCAGAGACTCGAGCATGTCACTCAAATACCCACGATACTCAATGCATACCAGAGCACCCGATGCAAACTCAAGTAGCGAGCACTTGCGCTCAACACTAGTCGCCATATCGTCATCTTTTTTTCTTACTTTTGAAAAAAATCCCAACCCCAGCCCTAACTCCAGCCCTAACCGTAGCACAACCCTAACCGTAGCACAACCCTAACCCTAGCACAACCCTAACCCTAGCACAACCCTAACCCTAGCACAACCCTAGCCCCAAACCCAGCCCTAACCCTAGCCCAATCCTAACCCAAGAGTTTATTTTTGACGCCGTTCCTTGTGCGGTATAAGTGATTAGACGACTTTATTCTTCGGGTCGGTGTGATTACAGCAATACCAGAATCATATGGGGTTTTTATGACTGACAGCTGTCACACACTAAAAGACGCATTTTTTGTAAAATCTAGTTTTTGCATCGCCATATTTTGAGAGCTATAATTTTTCCAGATTTTGGCAGACAGTCATGTGATGGCTCGTTTTTTGCGGGATGACTTGACGTTGTTATTGGTGCCATTTTCAGGCACGTGACATTTTTTGATCGCTTTCTATTCCGATTTTTGGGAGGCAGAATAAACAAAAACCAACAATTCAGGAATTGTTTTTTTGGGTTTTTTTTTATTCTGTTCCGCGTGTGGTAAAATTGATAAGGTAGCTTTATTCTTCTGGTCAGTACGTTTACAGCGGTACCACATTTATATCGTTTTTCTATGTTTTGCACTTTTACATAATAAAAGCAATTTTATAGAAAAAAATATTTTTTAGCATCGCTTTATTCTGAGAGCTATATCTTTTTTATTTTTCGGATGATGGAGCTGTATGGTGGCTTGTTTTTTGCGGGACGAGATGACGTTTTCAGCGGTACCATTTTTATTTAGATTTGTCTTTTTGATCGCGTGTTATTCCATTTTATGTTTGGCGGTATGGTGATAAAGCATTGTTTTTTGCTTCGGTTTTTTTTTTTTTTTTTTACCGTGTTCACTGAAGGGGTTAACTAGTGGGACAGTTTTATAGGTCAGGTTGTTCCGGACGCGGCGATACCAAATATGTGTACTTTTATTGTTTTTTTGTTTTGTTTTTTTTTATAATAATAATTATTGATGGGTACATTATATTTTTATTTTTGGTGGATTATTTTTTTTATTTTTTTTTTATATTTTTGCAATTTTTTTAAAAAATTTTTTTTCACTTTCTGGGAGCTTATATTGTTTATTACTTTGTCCCACTCTGGGACTTTCACTTTTTTTTCTCTGATCGCCTGCATGGCACAGGAATGCAGCACCATCCCTGTGCCATGCAGGCTGTCAGCGCCGGACAGGGAGAAGATTGTTTGGAGATGCACTGCGCATGACCAAACAATCTTCCTGCTGTCTGGTGACCCGGATGTTGTCATGACGACATCGGGTCGTCATGGCAACACCCGGGAAGCCTTTGCAGACAGCGCTGGAAGCCGGAAGAGGAGGTGAGTATCTGCGATCACCTCCCCTTGCCCCCGCAATGCTGCGATCGACTTCGATCGACTTCGATCGCAGCATCGCGGGGGTTAATGTGCTGGGAGCGGTGCAGGACCGCTCCCTGCACATAGTATCGGGTGTCAGCTGTGACAATCAGCCTGTGTGCGCGCGCGATCGCCATGACGTACTAATACGGGTCTGGCTCTTAAGTCCCAGGGAACAGACGCGTATTAGTACGTCAGATGTTATTAAGGGGTTAAAGAGTCACCTTCGTTTTAACTTTTATTTAATAAATGGATAGTACATTTGAAAATAAGCAACTTTGTAATATATCTTATTAGAGAAATCTTCTTTGTCCTCCTGGACTGATCTTTCACTCTCAATTCACAGGTAAAATCTGCATTCAATGAAGCCAGATTTTGCCATTACTTAGATAGGAAATGACAGTTGGTGTTCTCAAAATTCTTTGTAAAGAGGAGGAGCTAGACGTTCTGCTGCAATTTCTCATAAAACGTCAGTTACAGGTCTCCACAGAACTTTATGAGCACCAACTGTCATCTATCTCTGAAATGAGTAAGTCTGTTCACTGAAGACACATTGTACCGGTGAATTAAGACTTTTAAGAAGGAAAGATCAGTCCAGGAGGAGAAAGAAACAGATTTCTTTGATTAGATATATTACAACGTTTATTATTGTCAAGATAGAAAAAAAAATAAAATGATGTTTACTCTTTAAACAAACTAGTTCCACCTACAACATTTCCTTGTCTGTTACCCAGTCGTCAAAGCAACCGTCATCAACACTAGGGATTGTAAAAGTATAAAAGAAAATTACAAAGATCAGATCTTCATATGTGGGCTGTACATGCATGCCATATATATAGGAGGCATTTGCTCTCATGTGCAGCCCAAATATGAAGCTGAGATGTTTTTGATTAGCCTTTTTAATTTTGTTTTTTAAATTTGTGTTTTTATTTGTTTGTTTTTTTACGCATATATCATGTACATATGAGTTAGTTGCTCCTCTGTGCAGCACAGATTTGATGTTCTGATGTTTTTATTATGCTTTTATATTTTTACATAAAACAACCTTGGACTCTTGTATATTTTTTGCTTCTGAACATGTGTTACAGAACAACAAGAGAGCATGAATCACTCATATACAGTACAGACCAAAAGTTTGGACACACCTTCTCATTTAAAGATTTTTCTGTATTTTCATGACTATGAAAATTGTACATTCACACTGAAGGCATCAAAACTATGAATTAACACATGTGGAATTATATACTTAACAAAAAAGTGTGAAACAACTGAAAATATGTCTTATATTCTAGGTTCTTCAAACTAGCAACCTTTTGCTTTGATGACTGCTTTGCACACTCTTGGCATTCTCTTGATGAGCTTCAAGAGGTAGTCACCGGAAATGGTTTTCACTTCACAGGTGTGCCCTGTCAGGTTTAATAAGTGGGATTTCTTGCCTTATAAATGGGGTTGGGACCATCAGTTGTGTTGTGCAGAAGTCTGGTGGATACACAGCTGATAGTCCTACTGAATAGACTGTTAGAATTTGTATTATGGCAAGAAAAAAGCAGCTAAGTAAAGAAAAACGAGTGGCCATCATTACTTTAAGAAATGAAGGTCAGTCAGTCCGAAAAATTGGGCAAACTTTGAAAGTGTCCCCAAGTGCAGTTGCAAAAACCATCAAGCGCTACAAAGAAACTGGCTCACATGAGGACCGCCCCAGGAAAGGAAGACCAAAAGTCACCTCTGCTTCTAAGGATAAGTTTATCCGAGTCACCAGCCTCAGAAATCGCAGGTTAACAGCAGCTCAGATTAGAGACCAGGTCAATGCCACACAGAGTTCTAGCAGCAGACACATCTCTTTAACAACTGTTAAGAGGAGACTTTGTGCAGCAGGCCTTCATGGTAAAATAGCTGCTAGGAAACCACTGCTAAGGACAGGCAACAAGCAGAAGAGACTTGTTTGGGCTAAAGAACACAAGGAATGGACATTAGACCAGTGGAAATCTGTGCTTTGGTCTGATGAGTCCAAATTTGAGATCTTTGGTTCCAACCACCGTGTCTTTGTGCGACGCAGAAAAGGTGAATGGATGGACTCTACATGCCTGGTTCCCACCGTGAAGCATGGAGGAGGAGGTGTGATGGTGTGGGGGTGCTTTGCTGGTGACGCTGTTGGGGATTTATTCAAAATTGAAGGCATACTGAACCAGCATGGCTACCACAGCATCTTGCAGTGGCATGCTATTCCATCTGGTTTGCGTTTAGTTGGACCATCATTTATTTTTCAACAGGACAATGACCCCAAACACACCTCCAGGCTGTGTAAGGGCTATTTGACCAAGAAGGAGAGTGATGAGGTGCTACGCCAGATGACCTGGCCTCCACAGTCACCAGACCTGAACCCAATCGAGATGGTTTGGGGTGAGCTGGACCGCAGAGTGAAGGTAAAAGTGTCAACAAGTGCTAAGCATCTCTGGGAACTCCTTCAAGATTGTTGGAAGACCATTTCCGGTGACTACCTCTTGAAGCTCATCAAGAGAATGCCAAGAGTGTGCAAAGCAGTCATCAAAGCAAAAGGTGGCTACTTAGAAGAACCTAGAATATAAGACATATTTTCAGTTGTTTCACACTTTTTTGTTAAGTATATAATTCCACATGTGTTAATTCATAGTTTTGATGCCTTCAGTGTGAATGTACAATTTTTATAGTCATGAAAATACAGAAAAATCTTTAAATGAGAAGGTGTGTCCAAACTTTTGGTCTTTACTGTATCTGTTTGTTCTGTGGAGAGGAGACATAGCAGATACTCAACTGAGACAACTGAAAAGTAGCTATAATTTCTTCTTCTCAACATGACAATGAAAAATAGAACAAATAAAAATCACACACTGCTAACCATCACAGAGCAAAGAAACATTGAATGTTGCACATATATTATTTTTAAGTTTTTTAGTTTGCAAAAAAAGAGTGCAAATTACATCACAGTAAATACTGCCCTAAACCCAACTGAACCGACCCTATTAAGAATGGGGAAAAAAAGAAAAAAAAGGGGCTCAAGTAATAAAGCTAGCCCAAACTTGTAACTTTTTCACTTTTAAAAAGTTATGCAATCTTTTTGTAGCTTTATCACAAAGATTGAGAAACATTACTTATGAGCAGGGCTGTCTTTATCGCTGGTGCCTAGGGTGACAGGTTGTGGGGGGCGGTGTTGGCTTGATAGAAAAAATATTATTTTTTAATTTCTTCCTCCGCTGGACCAAATGGCAAAATCAACATCTTTGCAGAGAGGGGTAAAAGTTCCCAACATTCATTTTTACTAATTTCTTTAAGAAGAAATTGCAAATGAAGATCCGAGCACTGACACTCCCGAGGTCAGAGGAGCCCTGATCAACTCCCCGCCCCGATGTGCAATAGCATACTCAAACTAGTGACATCACTGGAGCGAGAAAAAGTAACTTCAGCATGCTGCAGACATTGGTACAGTGCTGAAGAGAAGCAAAAGAAGCGAAAGTGGCAGCCGGAGAAGATAAGCATTCTGTAGAGCCGAGAATGCAAGGGGCCAGCATGGATGGCTCAGCATGGAGAGTGGCCAACATGGGGGGCTCAGTATGGAGATTGGCCAACATGGGGGGCTCAGTATGGAAAGGTCCCAGCATAGGGGTCTCCGTACATAGAGAGGCCAGGATTGGGGTACAGTGTCAAGAGAGGGCAATGTGGTGAGTTCAGTATGGAGCTGGCTGAGCATGAGGTAGTCAATGTGAAAAGAAGAGAGTGGAGAGTTTGGGGAGTGGGAAGCGAGGGTGGGCAGTGTGAAGAAAGGGCACAGTATGGAGTAGGGTAAGCAATAGTCTGAGCAAACTGTTAGGGCACCTGGTCTATAGAACCCCACCAATTCCTCAAAAGACCTCTTAGAAGTGCGCATCTCAGAAGACAAGAGAATATACACAAAGCACAGAGTGGATCAGTAGAAGGTCATAGGCTTTCTGTGTGTACCTGTCTCCTGAGCTGCGCACTTCTAAGAGGTCTTTTGAATGATTAGTGGGGGTCTCAGAACCCAGATAAGCACCAATCTTCTCAAATTAAAGGGACTAAAACACATAAGATATCTCCCAAAAGTTACTCTTTAAATGTCTAATAGTGCTACCGTCTAATCAGTACTGTGGATCATGTATGGTTTTCTGCTAGATGATGGTTGGTAACAACAACTCCCATCATCTACTTACCACTGTTAAGGACATACTCAGAGTTGTAGGTTCATGTGACATAACTGTATATGCCAGAGGTTTACATGACATTGCAATTTAGCAGCACTAAGCTTGGTGCTGTATTCATATACTGGTGATGGTTCTGGTGCTATTTACCAGTACTGATGGTGGTTTTGGTGATGTATTTATATATTGATTATGGTTCTGGTGATGTGATGGTGGTTCTAGTAATATACTTCTGTACTGATGGTGGTTCTGGTAATGTATTCATGTACTGTTGGTGGTTCTCGTGCTGTATTTATGTATTGATGATGGTTCTTTTGTTGTATTCATGCATAGATGATAGTTCTTGTGTTGTAGTCAAGAACTGATAGTTCGTCTGGTGATGTGTTCATTGTATTAATTTACTAATGGTGTGTCTGATCCTGTGTTGATGCAGTAAGCTTCAATTTGTTAAATTTGATGCTAGATCTTTATCAGGTCAGTGTGGAAACTGAAAATCCAGCATTCTGAATTAGTCCATATATATCAGCCAAACAAGAGCTTGACTAAAGCCTCTATACATTTGACATAGGTTCCAGCCAAATGATCGGACAGTTATCTCGCCCGACTCTCCTATGCATAAAAATGCTTTCCCTGCTAAGCGCTACAGTGTTTTTCATGATGCAAGAGACACTGTCAGACATGTCTAATGGTGGCTTGTCCTTTAGAGAACAAAAGCATCTGCAGTCTGAAATCAGACCTGATGAATCCTTATCTCCCCAGAAAATCAACAGTCAGAGGCAACCATGCACATTAGACTGTTGGTCAAACCCGTCGGTATCTGCGAGTTCGGCTGATGTTAGTATTTAAAGCCCCCATACACAGATTATCCAAAAGGGGCAACTTTAGGGTATGTGCACACAACGTCTTTCAGATGTCTGCAAACCCGGTAGTGTTTTCCCAACATTTGACCTTTGTCTTTTTATTTAAATTATATTGAACAGATCAGTGAGCTGCTTCCAAGCGGAAGTCACCTGAGGATTGGTCGGATCACTTCTTTTAACTACTTTGTGTCTTTTGAGACCTGAAGTAGTTAAAAAAAATGTTCAAAAGACTGAACATATGAACAGCAAGCCTAGAGTAGGAATGTCAAATTTAAATACACACAAGGCCAAAATGAAACACTTGGACAAGGTCATGGGCCAACCTTGATATTTATTAAAAAAATGTCTACAATTGAAAAAGTTTTTCCTTATCATCAAATATAATGATGAAATTTTTCATATGGAAACAAAATTAAAGGGCTTGTCCAACAAACAATGTAAATTTTAATTAATAGATCTTTGAATAAAATGAGCACATAATCACAAATGGGGCGCACTGAAATAATATAATATGTCCTTCATACAGTATAATGGCCTCACATACTCCTTCATACAGAATAATGGACCCCACATAGTCCTCGATACAGTATAATAGCCCCACATAGTCCTCCATACAGAATAATGGGCCCCACATAGTCCACCTAACAGTATAATGGGCCCCACAAAGGTCTCCGTACAGTATAATTGGCCCCACATAGTCCTCCATACAGAATAATAGACCCCTCATAGTCCTCCATACAGTATAATGGTCCCACATAGTGCTCCATACAGAATAATGGGCCCCACATAGTCCTCCATACATTAAAATGGGCCCCACATAGTCCTCCATACAGTATAATGGCCCCACATAGTGCTCCATACAGTATAATGGGCTCCACATAGTCCTCCATACGGAATAATGGGCCCCACATAGTCCTCCATAAAATATAATGGCCCCACATAGTCCTCCATACAGTATAATGGCCCCACATAGTCCCTCATACAGTATAATAGGCTCCACGTAGTCCTCCATACAGTATAATGGGCCCCACAAAGGTCTCCGTACAGTATAATTGGCCCCACATAGTCCTCCATACAGAATAATAGACCCCTCATAGTCCTCCATACAGTATAATGGTCCCACATAGTGCTCCATACAGAATAATGGGCCCCACATAGTCCTCCATACATTAAAATGGGCCCCACATAGTCCTCCATACAGTATAATGGCCCCACATAGTGCTCCATACAGTATAATGGGCTCCACATAGTCCTCCATACGGAATAATGGGCCCCACATAGTCCTCCATAAAATATAATGGCCCCACATAGTCCTCCATACAGTATAATGGCCCCACATAGTCCCTCATACAGTATAATAGGCTCCACGTAGTCCTCCATACAGTATAATGGGCTCCACATAGTCCTCCATACAGTATAATGGCCCCACATAATCCACCATACAGTATAATGGCCCCACATAGTTCTACATACAGTATAATGGGCCCCATGTAGTGCTCCATACAGTATAATGGCCCCACATAGTCCTACATACAGTATAATGGGCCCCACATAGTCCTCCATACAGTATAATGGCCCCACATAGTTCTACATACAGTATAATGGGCCCCATGTAGTGCTCCATACAGTATAATGGCCCCACATAGTCCTACATACAGTATAATGGGCCCCACATAGTCCTCCATACAGTATAATGGCCCCACATAGTCCTACATACAGTATAATGGCCCCACATAGTCCTACATACAGTATAATGGGCCCCACATAGTCCTCCATACAGTATAATGGCCCCACATAGTCCTCCATACAGTATAATGGCCCCACATAGTCCCTCATACAGTATAATAGGCTCCACGCAGTCCTCCATACAGTATAATGGGCCCCACATAGCCCTCCATACAGTATAATGGGCCCCACATAGTCTTCCATACAGTATAATGGCCCCACATAGTTCTACATACAGTATAATGGGCCCCATGTAGTGCTCCATACAGTATAATGGCCCCACATAGTCCTACATACAGTATAATGTACCCCACATAGTCCTCCATATAGTATAATGGTCCCACATAGTGCTCCATACAGAATAATGGGCCCCACATAGTCCTCCATACATTATAATGAGCCCACATAGTCCTCCATACAGAATAATGGGCCCCACATAGTCCTCCATACATTATAATGGGCCCAAATAGTCCTCCATATAGAATAATGGGCCCCACATAGTCCTCCATACAGTATAATGGCCCCACATAGTCCTACGTACAGTATAATGGGCCCCACATAGTCCTCCATACAGTATAATGGGCCCCACATAGTCCTACATACAGTATAATGGGCCCCACATAGTGCTCCATACAGTATAATGGCCCTACATAGTCCTACATAGAGTATAATAGACCGCACATAGTCCTCCATACAGTATAATGGGCCCCACATAGTCCTCCATACAGTATAATGGGCCCCGCATAGTGCTCCATACAGTATAATGGGCGCCACATAGTGCTCCATACAGTATAATTTGCCCCACATAGTGCTCCATACAGAATAATGGACTCCACATAGTTTTCCATACAGTATAATAGACTCCTACATACTATAGTGTTCCATACATTATAATGGCACCACATAGTCCTCCATACAGTATAATGGGCCTACATAGTCCTCCATACAGTATAATGGCCCCACATAGTCCTACGTACAGTATAATGGGCCCCACATAGTCCTCCATACAGTATAATGGGCCCCACATAGTCCTCCATACAGTATAATGGGCCCCACATAGTCCTACATACAGTATAATGGGCCCCACATAGTGCTCCATACAGTATAATGGCCCTACATAGTCCTACATAGAGTATAATAGACCGCACATAGTCCTCCATACAGTATAATGGGCCCCACATAGTCCTCCATACAGTATAATGGGCCCCGCATAGTGCTCCATACAGTATAATGGGCGCCACATAGTGCTCCATACAGTATAATTTGCCCCACATAGTGCTCCATACAGAATAATGGACTCCACATAGTTTTCCATACAGTATAATAGACTCCTACATACTATAGTGTTCCATACATTATAATGGCACCACATAGTCCTCCATACAGTATATTGGGCCTACATAGTGCTCCATACAATATAATGGGCCCCACATAGTCCCCCATACAGTATAATGTGCCCCGCATAGTGCTCCATACAGTATAATGGGCCCCACATAGTCCTCCATACAGTATAATGGGCCCCGCATAGTGCTCCATACAGTATAATGGGCCCCACATAGTGCTCCATACAGTATAATTTTCCCCACATAGTGCTCCATACAGAATAATGGACTCCACATAGTTGTCCGTACAGTACATAGTCACAGGCGTCGTGGGCAAAATATAATCACCCTGAGGGCCAGATTTGGTTCACGGGCCAGAGTCTGACATGTGTGTCCTAGAGTAACATGAATGCCAAATCTGGCCCTGTTTCTGAGCCTAGCGCGAACCTGAAATGTGAGATTTCTAGAAGTAAGCCAATTGTTAACTATGACAACTGCTAAGAGAAGGAGAAAGTTCACAAACTCTCTGCAAATTAACTTAAAATAGAATTGTACTTTCAACACACTTTGTATAAAATAAACTGGTAAAAAATGCAGGATACAGCCCATACAATGGAGAGGAATAGTGTAATTCCTCATCTATGCCTACATGACAATTTATCCTAAAAGAGTAATCTGAAATCACAGGGAGGCTTTAGCATTGTTAATCTGTAATAGATAAGAGAAATCTGCTTCTTTCTCCACTTATGAACCACTTCCCCTCACTTTTCTTCCTGAACTCATCATTCAATCAAGACAAGAAGAAGGAATGCCAGCTTGTTTCTGTCTATTAAAGTCTATAGATAAAAGAGGAGTAGGAGGAACTGAGTGAGAGACAGAGGCAGAGACATGGTGCTACTGCTTTCTAGTATTTATTTTACTCCAGCACTGGATTCACAGCTACACAGCAGCACAGCTGTATGTTCTCAAGGACTCATATCTATGTGTGTGCTGTGTAGTGGAGACATCAACTAGAGCTAGAACTTTCAGAGAAAAAAATGTTAAAAAAATGCAAGATACAAGCCATATAATGACCATAAATAGTGTTATTCCTCAAGTACACAAATGACAACTTTAACAATTTCATCTGCAACTGAACATTTTAAGCTTTGGCCACTTGAGAAACACCTCTCTCAATGAAGATATCTAGCCCCTGTTTTTCTAGTTTTTTGAGCAAATCATGACTGTGTGTGTATTGCAACAGAAACACATGAATTTTATAAAAGATTTCCCTTTAAATGAATAAAACAAAAGTCTGTGCACCATCCTATTAGAAATTCTATGATGCCACTTTTTAAATGATAACGAATATGGGCCACATCATTAGAGATGCAGCAGAAGTAGTCACCCAGCATTTTCATACACCTGATTAGCAAATCAGCCTAATCGTACAGCAATTCCTTACCTGATCTCATATCACTGAATAGCTGGGTTTTGGAATCCCCATTGATCAGCTGTAATCTGAGCAGGAACCTGGCAGAAAGTGTTCAATTTTCCTGCAGTGCCTCCAGAGGGGAACTAAAGCATTACATGAGGTTTAAAATCAATGGACTGCTGGGTCCCTTCTAGAGTGGCTCTTTGAAAATTCTCTCACTGAGGGTCCTAAATGTAGGCCCCATTCTGTTAACAATCCCTAGTTAAGGTATTCTAATAAATCAAACAACCCCCTTTTCTTCAGGAATAATCCAGAATACTGTCAGAATTCCTATGACGTTTCAGGAATGATATGTATGACTATAATTCGGTGCATTTCTATATTTAGTCTTTCCAGACAAGGCATGAGAATAATGTTATCACCTTTCGGAGTAGATTTATACATTTCAGATCTACTTGAGGAAAATATATTAACCAAAGCCAAACAATTTTCCACCCCAAGGATTTCAAAAGTATTTTTTGACACATTTTGTCAACAATGATGAGCACTGGAAAAAATGAACCTATTTCAACAATGGATTCACAGTTTATGATGGTTGCAAGTTTAACCCCTAAAGGACACAGCCAATTTTTGTTTTTGCACTTTCTTTTTTTCTCCCCTTCTTCCAAAAGCCATAACTTTTTTATTTTTCTGTCAACATAGTCATAAAAGGATTGGCTTTTTTTGTGGAACCAGATGGTTTCAAATGACACCATTAACTTTGCCATATGATGTACTGAAAAACAGGAAATAAAAATCCAAAGTGTGATGAAATGGTGAAAACACACAGCCGCCGAGTTTTCCCAGGTGAAGCCACTTGAGGAAAATGCTGATGTCTTTTACTCTATGCTGTAAGGTATAAAGAGCTGTTAGGCTCACGCCCGGACTAACTGGTGTGAGCATGATTAGTGATCCCACTGTACCATGAACCGGGGAGTGCCTGGAGGGGCATAACTAAGTATCTACCCGATCCGACCAAGGTCGCACGGCGGCTAACGACTCCGTGAACCAAGGAGGAACCAAGCAGAGGGACCAGGTGCGACTCCAGGTCAGACCCCGGTCACAGTTGTTGACCCACACCGGGGAATGCAGGAACACGCAGGTAGGCTGGCACACAGGCAGGTGCGTATTGGCAAGTACGGCTGGTATGCTGGCAGGTGGGCACTGGCAAGCACGGCTGGTATGTAGGCAGGAGGGGGTACTGGCCGGCACGGCTGGAGTGCCAACAGGGAGGCACTAGCAGGTTGGAGCGCAGACTGGATAGAGGCCAGTACAGTCTGGGAGACAGGAACAAAGCCGCATTAGCGGTAGACAGGCAAAGCAGAAAGGAACCGCCGGAGCGGTGGACTAGACAGAGCAAAGGGGAACCGCCGAAGCGGTGAGCAAGCAGAGCAGAACTAAACCGCAGATGCGGCGAACAAGGCAGAGCAGAAAGGAACCGCCTGAGCCGTAACAAGCTGAGCAAAGCAAAACCCGCAGATGCGGTAGACAAGCTAAGCAGAGTAAAACCCGCAGATGCGGTAGATAAGCTTGAGCAGAGCAAAACCCGCAGATGCGGTAGACAAGCTGAGCAGAGCAAAACCCGCAGATGCAGTAGACAAGCTGAGCAGAGCAAAACCCGCAGATGCGGTAGACAGGCTGAGCAGAGCAAAACCGCAGACGCGGTAGACTAGCGGAGCAAAGCAAAACCGCAGGAGCGGAGAACAAGCAGAGCGGAGCAAAACCGCAAGCGCGGAGAACAAGCAGAGCAGAGCAAAAACGCAGGCGCGGAGAACAAGCAGAGCGGAGCAAAAACGCAATCGCGGTGAACAAGCAGAGCGAAGCAAAACCACAGGTGTGGAGAACAAGCAGAGTGGCGCAAAAACCGCAAACGCGGTGAACAGACAAAGCGGAGCAGAACCGCAAGCGCGGTGAACAGACAGAGCGGAGCAGAACCGCAAGCTCGGTGGACAAAATAGAGCAGAACGGAACTGACAGTGCAAGCAGAAAGGACAGGACTCTGTTCACATGGAACAGATAAGAAAATACAGAAAAATGGCTAGAACACAGAAGGGAGATATGGAGGAAGGGAAAAGAGACAAACAGAACCAGATACACACAAGGTACTTCCAATGAAGTAGCGAGTGGACACAAAACTCACAAACAGAAGTACAGAGACAACGAATTGGAGCTAGGTGCAGGTTCAGACAATGCAGGAAAGGGAGGGTACGGACATAGAAACAAAACAGGTAACAGGCTAAAGTACAGTTCAGACAGGAACTGCTACTGCAAGAAATACAGGGGCGAGTCTGGGTATACGGCCCCCAGAATGGCAGACTGACAGGCTAGGGTACAGTTCAGACAGGAACTGCTACTGCAAGAAATACGAGAGCGAGTCTGGGTATACGGCTCCCAGAATTGTGGACTGACAGGCTAGGGTACAGTTCAGACAGGAACTGCTACTACAAGAGATACATGAACCAGTCTGGGAATACAGTCCCCAGAGTGGCAGAAGCAGACTAGAAGACAGAGGTAACAGGACAGGACCTGGCAATACAGAATGCAAAGACAAACTGAGTGAAGATGTTGCTCAGGCGCCTCCTACTGGGTGGAGGGGGTTTAAATATCCAGGGACTCAAAGCAATAGGCTGGAGACGCCCACAGCAGCTATAAGAAGCAGGAAGTAACCGGGCCGCCGCCCTAAGCAGTCAGACCAGAGCATGAACACAGTAAGAACAGGAGCACGACTTACAAACTGGACTGAAGGCTAAGATTGCGATCTTAACTAGTGGGAGATGGTGCACTATGCAAGTACGCCGCCAGGTATGTTACAAGAGCATTGGAAGCTGCCCTAAAAATGTGCATGTCACTTCTATTAACCTTTTCAGAGTTTCTGAACACTGAAGTGATTAATAAAAGTCACATAAGACAGAACATGTGCACAGCAATGTCGCTGTTGCTGTGCAATATATTCATTTATATCAGGGATTTTGTTGTGTCTTTTCAGCCGGATTGTGGGTGGAATTTGCATGAAAAAGGCGCCATGCTCATATAGCCCTGTATAGTTTTTCTTTAAAATTATTTTAGTGACTTAAACAATGCTCATTTTGTAAAAAAAAAAAAAATAATAAAGTAAGTATCAATTTGAGATGCTTATGGCAAACAATGGGTCATCAAGAAGATCTTCAGAAGCAATAAAGGGAACCCATCACCTGAAAAAATTATTTTAACCTGCAGATATTGGGTTAATATGCAAGTTAATAGCGTTGTGAACCTGCCCGGCGCCGGCATTTAGACCCACGCTGCTGGGAGGAAGTAAAATTTATTCCCCCCGGCAGCATTCGGGTCCCAGTCAAAGGAGTGGCGCCAGCACAGGTTCAGTCACCGCTCAGTGTATAGAGAGAGGCGGCTGTAACTGCGCCCCCGGCACTGACTGACAGCTGGCCCTAATGCTGAGCTGCTGTCAGTAAGTGCTGGGGGTGCGGTTACGGCCGCCGCTCTCTGTGCATAGAGCGGCGACTGAACCCGCGCATGCGCCACCCCTTTGACTTGAACACAAATGCTACCAGGGGAGAACAAAGTTCATCTCCTCCTGACAGCTTTGGTCTAAGCGCCAGAGCCTGGCAGGTTCACAACGTCATTAACCTGCAGATTAACCCTATATCTGCAGGTTAACCCCTTTAACCCCGAAGGTGGTTTGCACGTTAATGAGCAGGCCAATTTTTACAATTCTGACTACTGTCACTTTGAGGTGATAACTCTGGAACGCTTCAACGGATCCAACTGATTCTGAGATTGTTTTTTTCGTGACATATTGTACTTCATGATAATGGTAACATTTCTTTGATACGACTTTATTTGTGAAAAAATCTGAAATTTGGCTAAAATTTTGAAAATTTTGCAATTTTCAAATTTTGAGTTTTCATGCCCTTAAATCAGAGAGATATATCACACAATATAGTTAATAAGTAACATTTCCCACATGTCTACTTTGCATCAGCACAATTTTGGAACCAAATTTTTTTTTTGTTAAGAAGTTATAAGGGTTAAAAGTTGACCAGCAATTTCTCATTTTTCCAACAAAATTTACAAAACCATTTTTTTAGGGACCACATCACATTTGAAGTCACTTTGAGGGGCCTTTATGACAGAAAAAAAACAAAAGTGACACCATTCTAAAAACTGCGCCACTCAAGGTGCTCAAAACCGCATTCAAGAAGTTTATTAACCCTTCAGGTGCTTCACAGGAATTTTTGGAATGTGGAAGAAAAAAATGAACACAACTTGTTTCACAAAAATGTTACTTTAGACCCCAATTTTTTATTTTTGCAAGGGTAACAGGAATAAATGGACCCCAAAATTTGTTGTGCAATTGCTCCTGAGCACGTCAATACCCCATATGTGGGGGAAAACCACTGTTTGGGTGCACGGCAGGGCTTGGAAGGGAAGGAGCGCCATTTGACTTTTTGAATGCAAAATTTGCTTGAATAATTAGCGGACGTCATGTTGCATTTGGTGAGCCCCTGATGTGCCTTAACAGTGGAAACCCCCCACAAGCGACACCATTTTGGAAACTAGACCCCTCAGGGCCCTTATCTTGTTGTGTGGTGAGCACCTTGAACCCCCAGGTGCTTCACAGAAGTTTATAACATTGAGCCGTAAAAATAAAATTTTCACATTTTTCCGACAAAAATGTTTTTCAGCCCCCAATTTTGCATTTTCATAAGGATAACAGGAGAAATTGCACCATACCATTTGTTGTGCAATTTCTACTGAGTAAGCCGATACCCCATATGTGGGAGAAAACCACTGTTTGGGCGCACGGCAGGGTTTGGAAGGGAAGGAGCGCCATTTGGCTTTTTGAATGTAAAATTTGCTTGAATAATTAGCGGACGCCATGTTGCATTCAGAGAGCCCCTGATGTGCCTAAACAGTGGAAACCCCCCACAAGTGACACGATTTTGAAAACTAGACCTCTCAAGGATTCTATCAAGGGGTATAGTGAACATTTTGAACCCAGAGGTACTACACAGAATTTGATAACATTAGGTCATCATATTGAATAAGTTGTCATTAGTCTTGAGCGCAAGTGCTTGCTACTTGAGTTTGCATCGGGTACTCGGGTATGCACCATGTATCGCGTGTGCTCGAGTGACATGCTCGAGTCCCCGCCCCACATGTTTCACGGTTGTTAGACACCCAAAAAAAAACATGCGGGGATCGCTCGTGCATGGCAGGCAATCCCTGCAAGGTTTTTTTGGCCGGGAAGCATATGGGGCGGAGACTCGAGCATGTCACTCGAGCACCCGTGATACATGGTGCATACCCGAGAACCCGATGCAAACTCAAGTAGCGAGCACTTGCGCTCAATACTAGTCTCCATATCGTCATAATTTTTTTGATAGAACAACCCTAACACTAGCACAACCCTAACCCTGGAGAACAAAAACAGTTGGATCGCCAATGGTGAAGAGCCTGAGGTTTGGGGGGGGGAAGGAGGAGATGTTGTGACCACTCACCTGGTCCTGTTGTGCCAAGGAACCCCGCACAGCAAGGGAAAACGCTTCCAGGTAGGAGTCTTCTATATGATGACTGCTGTAAGGAGTTTCTTCCTGCTTCAGCGTGACCGTGAGACCGAAGTGGGCTTTCCACAATGACATCACGGCAGGTCCTGTGGTAATCTAGTTGTAAACAGAGCAGCTTCCACCGCTCTCCACAAGAGAGATTAGCAATCAAGAAGGAAAGAATTGTGCGGTGTTAGGGAAGAGCTAGAACAACTAGACAGGGAATTAAGGTTATAAAACACAAACCTTTTATTGTTTAATACGCTCTCTAACGCCACAACGCGTTTTGATGGCAGAAGCTATCTTCCTCAGGTAGATTAGAGAGCAAATGAAAGATCAACAACATACAGCAACTGGATCTCACCTTTACAGCAACTGTGTCAAAAACAGCCCTCCATTAATTGGACCTTTTTGGTGCGGGTTGACCCATCGGGGAGGTTGTCCACATCCACTCATTTTAAACAGGTTGATGTTAACAGCTACCTTTGCTTTGACAGTGGACACCTCGCTAGATGGGTCAGAAACGTACCATATGGCCAATACTGGAAGATTAGAAAAAACTGTACCAATGATTCTGATTTTGCCCTGGAGGCCAAAATCCTCAACAAACGGTCCAGGCAAAAAGGATATCACCGGAAACTACTGAGTGATGCCTTTCAGAAATGTAGAGTATTATCTCAAGAGTCCTGTATCAAAAAACTCCAGCTCCGTTCCCAAGATAGTATTGTTAAGAGTACGACTTTGGCCAGTGATAATACCCCTGATAACGCTACTGAGTTGAGTAACTGGAGCCTGGTGACTACTTATAACCAGTCTCACAGGAACATCCAGAAGTTACTAGACAAATTCTGTTTCATCCTTAAGAGCAATCCGGTCCTCTCTAGGCACCTTCGTGATAAACCGAGGGTGGTGTTCAGAAGGGGTAAGAACCTCCGCAATATGGTGGCTCCTAGCAACATGTTATGTGAATCCTCTCCAACCAAACCTATCTGTATGGGCAATTTGATCAGTGGTTGTTTCTCTTGTGGGTCCCCAAAATGCATGTGTTGCCAGAGCATCTTGAGTGGTTCAAAGACTTTCTCCTCGAACACCACTGGCAAAACATATACCATTAGACAATTTTTAAACTGTCACTCCATGTTCGTGGTATATCTTCTTGAATGTACATGCGGCCTACAATACGTGGGCCGTACGATACAGGCCATGCATGCACGGATGAATAAGCATAGGTCTAACATTCGTAGTGGTTTCCTTCTACATAGCGTTTCTAAACATTTTTCTGTGGCGCATAATAAGGATCCTACTGACTTAAGGCTTAAAATTATTGATCAGATTGCTGAAACCACGACGGACTGCTTGGGTCGTTTAATTAATCGTGAGAGTTATTGGATTTTTAGATTGGGCACTCTGTCCCCTGAGGGCCTTAATTTAACGATTGAGAATGCGATTCATTAACCCTATTTCTCTCTTGGTTCTTATTCATGCATTACTAGTTTTTATTCATTTTTTATTTTATTTATAATCCCTGCTTTTAGTACATCATGACATTATTGGGTATATTGTGGCATCTTTTATCCTCTTTTTTAATCTTTTGATCTACTGTAATGTAGTTTTTATATTTATATTCATATTTATACGATATTCATTTCCTTTTTTTTTTTAATTTACTTCCTGTTTTGTATTTCCTGTGTTGTCATAATTGTTAGTGTCTTTTGATTGGTGCACCTACCCTATATAGTAGTTGATCTTTCATTTGCTCTCTAATCTACCTGAGGAAGATAGCTTCTGCTATCGAAACCCGTCGTGGCGTTAGAGAGCGTATTAAACAATAAAAGGTTTGTGTTTTATAACCTTAATTCCCTAACCCTAACCCTAGCACAACCTGAACCCTAGCCCTAAACCTAGCACAACCCTAACCCTAGCAAAACCCTAACCCTAGCACAACCCTAACCCTAGCACAACCCGAACCCTAACACAACCCGAACCCTAGATACTTGTTCAATTGCTCTGTTATCTCTATATGCAACTAAAGTGATAACAGTGTAGACTCCAGAGCCACTGGTAGCTGAATGTGTTACAGCAGAACTTTTGCTGAGCTTTATAGCTCTACTAATACTGCAGCTCTGCTACTCACCAGAGCTGTCACTCAAGTAGGAGAGCCCGCCCTACCAGAGACCAGGAAGTGAGAAGACTAAGGAGGCTGAACTGCTTTGAGCTGCTCAACTTGAGAATAACCTTTTAACACAGCCTCATCCTAGCATGGAGAATCATGAACAAAGAATATTTCCTTATATCTGAAAAATAAAAACTTCTGAATAGAATTTTTTATTTCCTAAGAATTATATTTAGCTAGCCTCTGTTTTACCTGTTAACATAACAGGTTTGGTCTTTTAAGGATTTCCATGTGAATTATGCTATGTCTCTAATCTTTATATAGACTGAAAAGCATAAATTAATAATAACTAAACAGGCTATAATTATCAGGCACAGTGACTCATTCCCTGGATAGACTTACAGTACAGACCAAAAGTTTGGACACACCTTCTCATTTAAAGATTTTTCTGTATTTTCATGACTTTGAAAATTGTACATTCACACTGAAGGCATCAAAGCTATGAATTAACACATGTGGAATTATATACTTAACAAAAAAGTGTGAAACAACTGAAAATATGTCTTATATTCTAGGTTCTTCAAAGTAGCCACCTTTTGCTTTGATGACTGCTTTGCACACTCTTGGCATTCTCTTGATGAGCTTCAAGAGGTAGTCACCGGAAATGGTTTTCACTTCACAGGTGTGCCCTGTCAGGTTTAATAAGTGGGATTTCTTGCCTTATAAATGGGGTTGGGACCATCAATTGTGTTGTGCAGAAGTCAGGTGGATACACAGCTGATAGTCCTACTGAATAGACTGTTAGAATTTGTATTATGGCAAGAAAAAAGCAGCTAAGTAAAGAAAAACGACTGGCCATCATTACTTTAAGAAATGAAGGTCAGTCTGTCCGAAAAATTGGGCAAACTTTGAATGTGTCCCCAAGTGCAGTTGCAAAAACCATCAAGCGCTACAAAGAAACTGGCTCACATGAGGACAGCCCCAGGAAAGGAAGACCAAAAGTCACCTCTGCTTCTGAGGATAAGTTTATCCGAGTCACCAGCCTCAGAAATCGCAGGTTAACAGCAGCTCAGATTAGAGACCAGGTCAATGCCACACAGAGTTCTAGCAGCAGACACATCTCTACAACAACTGTTAAGAGGAGACTTTGTGCAGCAGGCCTTCATGGTAAAATAGCTGTTAGGAAAACACTGCTAAGGACAGGCAACAAGCAGAAGAGACTTGTTTGGGCTAAAGAACACAAGGAATGGACATTAGACCAGTGGAAATCTGTGCTTTGGTCTGATGAGTCCAAATTTGAGATCTTTGCTTCCAACCACCGTGTCTTTGTGCGACGCAGAAAAGGTGAACGGATGGACTCTACATGCCTGGTTCCCACCGTGAAGCATGGAGGAGGAGGTGTGATGGTGTGGGGGTGCTTTGCTGGTGACATTGTTGGGGATTTATTCAAAATTGAAGGCATACTGAACCAGCATGGCTACAACAGCATTTTGCAGCGGCATGCTGTTCCATCCGGTTTGCGCTTAGTTGGACCATCATTTATTTTTCAACAGGACAATGACCCCAAACACACCTCCAGGCTGTGTAAGGGCTATTTGACCAAGAAGGAGATTGATGGGGTGCTACGCCAGATGACCTGGCCTCCACAGTCACCAGACCTGAACCCAATTGAGATGGTTTGGGGTGAGCTGGACCGCAGAGTGAAGGCAAAAGGGCAAACAAGTGCTAAGCATCTCTGGGAACTCCTTCAAGATTGTTGCACAACTCAATTGATGGTCCCAACCCCATTTATAAGGCAAGAAATCCCACTTATTAAACCTGACAGGGCACACCTGTGAAGTGAAAACCATTTCCGGTGACTACCTCTTGAAGCTCATCAAGAGAATGCCAAGAGTGTGCAAAGCAGTCATCAAAGCAAAAGGTGGCTACTTTGAAGAGCCTAGAATATAAGACATATTTTCAGTTGTTTCACACTTTTTTGTTAAGTATATAATTCCACATGTGTTAATTCATAGTTTTGATGTCTTCAGTGTGAATGTACAATTTTCAAAGTCATGAAAATACAGAAAAATCTTTAAATGAGAAGGTGTGTCCAAACTTTTGGTCTGTACTGTATGTCCCAGCTCCTGTACATAGTGGACTTTTTATGTATCCTGGAAAAGCAATATATTGGCTTCGGACTTCAGTTTAAATCACCTTGTTTGCCTAATTTGGGGACATTGGAGGTCCATGCAGTCACATTAATTGTGCATATTTTTTTTTATCTTTTATTTTATTTATGCACTATTTATTTATTCATTATTTATTTTTTCCTCATGTTATTTTTATTTATTTTTGTTTATTTATTTTCCATGTATACAAAGCTTTCCAATGTCAATCACAATGAGTAGTGAGGCCAGGCAGCTTCCCAGCTCCATTTTTCTCAGGCTAAGAGAGAGATAAACACATTTTCTCAGTCATTCTGTATCTCGGAGCAGAGCTCTCTTCTTCCAGTATAACCTTCCAGACAGCGGATTCCAGCTCTACCGGGTGCAGATTTTACAGCTGCTGTGACAACCACAGATCTAAAGAGGAAATTAAAAGCCCTAATAAGACGCATTCTCATTAAATGGGTGAGTGAAAAGAAAATCCCTCTTATACCAATGACACACATACCTGCCTACACAACATCACTGGGATAGTGAAAAAAACACTGGGAATTTTTTAGTATTATTTCTGCATCAGTCTAGGTACATACAGGTCATTTGTTTAGTATTTTTGCTATTAGTAGATTATTTATTCAACCGTAGCATTTAATATTAATCTTGTGGTTTAGAGAATACTGTGATTTTTTATTCTTTCATTGAAAAAATTCAGTCCGAGAATGTATATAAATGCATGTGCAAATTTATTGTATTTTTATTTTTTAGTAGAAACAAAGAATGATCTCTTTTTTTTTTTTCATAATAGTAATTTAGTTCACAACTAAACTTCTCCTACCCCAGTTTGCCTGTGAACAACTGATATCAACATGCAGCATATGTATTACAAATTGTCTACAAAATCACAAATGTAATAATCATGTAATAATTGCATTGAATTTCAATGTTTAATGACGAGCGTCAGGTAAATTTAATACAATCTCTATTTCAGTATAGCTAAAACATTTTTAAAAAGAATGTCTAGTTTAGAAACTCACTTACTGCCAGATTCCCCCAAATATTACAGTTAATCATTGGAAGTCCCAGTTTTCCATTGTATTATTTGGATTTCATATTGGTCGTCTTTGTCTCTCAGCTTTTATTAAAGCAGATATAATATAGATTTTATAAGGAAATTGCATTTGCGGCAATCTTTTTTTATATTGGATACTCAAATTGTTCTTTTTTTTACGATAGTCAGGGACTTTGGGGTTAAAATTCCTTTACTGTACTCAGATGTTTGTTGTCCTCTTACATTTCTTAGGCTTCAGGCAGTGGCGTAACTAATTATATATATATATGTCCTCCATCCTGGTATACATGTCCCTCATCCTGGTACATATGTCCCTCATCCAGGCCCCATCCCGGTATATATATCCCCCATCCTGGTATATGTCCCTTATCCTGGGCACCACCTGGTATATATATAGAAAAAAACTAAACCATTATACTCACCAAGGGCGTACATAGAAGTCATGGGGCCCCATAGCAGAAGTATAATGCACTCCCCATAGCAGAAATATAATGCACCGCCCATAGTCTTCCATATAGTATAATGCACCCCATAATCCTCCATATAGTATAATGTGCCCTCCATATAGCATAATGCACATCCATAGTCCTCCATATAATATAATGCACTCCTCATAGTCCTCCATATAGTATACTCCACTCCCATAGTCCTCCATATAGTATAATGCGTCCCCTAGTCCTCCATATAGTATAATATGCCCTCAATAATGTTCCATATAGTATAATGCACTCTCCATAGTCCTCAATATAGTATAATGCACTCCCCATAGTCTTCCATCTAGTATAATGCACTCCCCATAGTCCTCCATATATAATGGGCCCTCCATATAATATAATGCTCTCCCCATAGTCCTCCATATAGTATAATGCACTGCCCATAGTTCTCCATCTAATAAAATGCACTCCCCATAGTCCTCCATATAGTATAATGTGCCCTCCATAGTCATCCATATAGTATAATGCACTCCCCATAGTCCTCCATATAATATAATGCACTGCCCATAGTCCTCCATATAATAAAATGCACTCCCCATAGTCCTCCATATAGTATAATGTGCCCTCCATAGTCATCCATATAGTATAATGCATCCTTAAAGTTCAAGCAAAAATTTTGGCTATAATTTTTAGCAACAGAAATGAAATCCCCAGTGAGCAGGAAAATCGCCACGAAGTGAAACACATAAAGTAATAGCTTTAATCTCTATTCATACCAGGTATATAAATCCATATGTTTCCTGTGGTTGGTTATCACTGCTTGGTATCATCAGTACTTCTTTCACAACGTAATTAAATGATTACAACTTAGTGTACATTAAAACAATATCTAATGGCTGCTGTCACTGAGTCTTTAAAGAGGTTGTCTAATATAGAAAAAAAATGTATTGCACATATGGGCTTTAAAGAAAACTGTGGCATGATCACTTTCCAGCACCACTATTTTTTATTTTAAGCCCATTTTTTCCTATATTGGACAGTCCCTTTAAGAGGTTTAAAAAGAGAATCAAATATAATGAGTGTAAAATAATACAGCAAGGCCAAAAACTGCTGCATAAGTTTCCTTAACTAGAGACAAAGGTTCTGTTTGTTGTCCTGGCCTTGTTCCTAAACACTATGCATATGGCAAAAGTGACTTGTTGACTTGTTGACAACCATCATTTGAGACACATGCCCTGGTAGCCGCCCTTTAGTTACCGTATGTCACTGCCTCTATTTTTTGGTAATGGGAGAACACATAAAAAATCTTTGTAGCACAGTAGGACCTTCCCGAATAGGGTCACCTTGCCGTGGTGGGATGGCTGCTATGTTATTTTTGATCAAAAACAGTGTTACTCCTTTCCCCTTGTGGGTGGATAATGTTTGCCTATTTGGTGAATTAATTCTTCACTCACAGGAATAATCCTCTTTGAGTCCTTCTATGGTTGCATTCCTCACCTTTGTTCTGTAATGATGGTACTCTCATGCTGGTAAGCAGGTTTCCCTCACTGGGATCAAACTAATCTAACAGAAGTATAAACTAGAGCTATTTGCACCCACTTGCTAGCTAGCTTTGTTGCAGACTGCTGTGCTGCACAGCTTCACTACCTTCCTCCAGGTTGCTACATCTGTGTGTGTCTGATCTATACTGCTGGGAAATGAGAATCTTATATGTGTAGTGTAAAGGCATACCCACGCTATCCTCTGATCCAGCAGTGTCACCAGTAACTTAGTGCATTAACTCTTTACCTATTTGGTGAATGAACTCTTCACTCACAGGAATAATCCTTTTTGATTCCTTCTGTGGTGGCATTCCTCACCTTTTTTCTGTAATGATGATACTCTCATGCTTGTAAGCAGGTTTCTCTCACTGGGATCTAACTAATCTGACAGAAGTATAGACTAGAGCTATTTACACCCACTTGCTAGCTAGTTTTGATGCAGACTGTTGTGCTGCACAGCTTCACCCCCTTCCTCCAGGTTCCTACATCTGTGTGTGTCTGATCTATAGTGCTGGGAAACGAGAAATCTTAAAAGTGTAGTGTAACGGCAAACCCACGCTGTCCTCTGATCTAGCCATGTCAATAGTGACTTAGTGCATTAACTCTTTGAAGATCATGGGTTAAAGGCTACATTGTACTGAGCATGCCTAATTGCTTTAGACATGAAACTACCTAGCCACAATGTTTGGCTGGACCTTTTTTATTTTTTAAATTTTGTGGAGCACCTATTTTCATCTCTCTTACAATATCACAGACTATTGGCATCACTCATTTGTGGTCTTACAGAGTAGTGATGTCACATAACAGTAATGCTATACAGCAGTAGTGTCACACAGCAATGATGTCATGTTATGGATCACCTGGTGAAGTGGATTTGCTAAACCGTAGGTCTGGATGAACAACTCGGACTGTAAGTGTTGGAGCAGTGAAATACCTTTTAGCAGGATAACCAGATGGTACAAAGAACAGCAGATCTGGATTAACCAGTTGACACTTGGAGTGGCATGGAACAGCAGAGCTGGATATGCTAGACGGCACAAGACACATTGTGGAAAATTTGAATAGCACGTGATGGATGGCACATGAAACAATAGAGCTGGATGTAGTCAGGCATCTTAGTACAGCTAAGTGGGGTATGTGGACCTAAAGCAGTAGAGACATATGAACATACACACATGGTCAAAATTGTTGGTACCCCTCGTTTAGTGAAAGAAAAACCCACAATGGTCACAGAAATAACTTGAATCTGACAAAAGTAATAATAAATTAAAAATCTATGAAAATGAACAAATGAAAGTCAGACATTGCTTTTCAACCCTGCTTCCACAGAATTTAAAAAAAAATTAAACTCATGAAATATTCCTGGACAGAAGTGATGGTACCCCTGAAAATAATGTGACAAAAGGGACATGTTAAATCAAGTTGTGTCCACTAATTAGCATCACAGGTGTCTACAGTCTTGTAATCAGTCAGTGGGCCTGTATATAGGGCTACAGATACTCACTGTGCTGTTTGGTGACATGGTGTGTACCACACTCAACATGGACCAGAGGAAGCAAAGGAAAGAGTTGTCTCAGGAGATTAGAAAGAAAATTATAGACAAGCATGTTAAAGGTAAAGGTTATAAGACCATCTCCAAGCAGCTTGATGTTCCTGTGATTCCTGTGACTACAGTTGCACATATTATTCAGAAATGTAAGATCCATGAGACTGTACTCAACCTCCCTGGACGTGGACGCAGGAGGAAAATTGATGACAAATCAAAGAGACAGATAATATGAATGGTAACAAAAGAGCCCAGGATAACTTCTAAAGAGATTAAAGGTGAACTTCAAGCTCAAGGAACATCAGTGTCAGATCGCACCATCCGTCGTTGTTTGATTCAAAGTGGACTTCATGGGAGAAGACCAAGGAGAACACCATTGTTGAAAAAAAATCATAAAAAACCCAGACTGGAATTTGGCAAATTATATGTTGACAAGTCACAAAGCTTCTGGGAGAATGTCCTATGGACAGATGAGACAAAAATGGAAGTTTTTTGCTAGGCACATCAGCTCTATGTTCACAGACAGAAAAATGAAGCATATCAAGAAAAGAACACTGTCCCTACATGGAGGAGGCTCTGTTATGTTCTGGGGCTGCTTTGCTGCATCTGGCAGAGGGTGTTGTGAATCTGTGCAGGGTACAATGAAATCTCAAGACTATCAAGAGATTCTAGAGAGAAATGTGCTGCCCAGTGCCAGAAAGCTTGGTGTCAGTCTCGGGTCATGGGTCTTGCAACAGGATAATGACCCAAAACACACAGCTAAAAACACCCAAGAATGGCTAAGAGGAAAACACTGGACTATTCTGAAGTGGTCTTCTATGAGCCCTGACCGAAATCCTATTGAGCATCTTTGGAAAGAGCTGAAGAATGCTGTCTGGAAAAGGCAACCTTCAACCACGAGACAACTGGAGCAGTTTGCTCATGAGGAGTCGGCCAAAATACCTGTCGAGAGGTGCAGAAGTCTCATTCACAGTTACAGGAATCGTTTGATTGCAGTGATTGCCTCAAAAGGTCGTTCAACAAAATATTAAGTTAAGGGTAGCATCATTTCTGTCCAGGCCTATTTCATGAGTTTAATTTTTTTTTAAAATTCTGTGGAAGCAGGGTTGAAAAGCAATGACTGACTTTCATTTGTTCATTTTCAAAGATTTTTAATTTATTATTACTTTATTACTTTTCTCAGATTCAAGTTATTTCTGTGACCATTGTGGGTTTTTCTTTCATTAAACGAGGGGTACCAACAATTTTGACCACGTGTGTATACATTGGTATAGCGCAGTGGTCCCCAACCTTTTTTGCACCAGGGACCGGCTTGAAGCAAGATCATTTTTCCATGGCCCAGCAAGGAGGGGGTGGGGTGGGCGGGGCTTTGGTCATATGGGGGCGGGGTAATGGAGGGATTTGGAGTTTAGTGCATACTTATCATATAGTGTAGACCAGGTCCCCGCCAGGAGCTATGCCAGGAGCCCCACATAATGTGCTGTGCCAGGAGCCGCATCACTGAGGCCCCATCACGCCCTGCAGCAGGACAGGGCAGCTGTCCTGACAGCTGCTGTTCAGCTGCATTTACTTCATCCCAGGGGCGGACACAGACTGTAGTGGGCCCCTGTGCAAGAAATTTTTGGGGGCCCCCCCCGCCCTTCATAAGGCAACAAAGTTATGTAAACATAACCCCCCCATGTGCATCTCTCACCCCCCCATGTGCAGCTCACCCCCGTGCATCTCTCATCCCCCTCCGTGCATCTCTCATCCCCCTCCGTGCATCTCTCATCCACCCCCCGTGCATCTCTCATCCCCTCCGTGCATCTCTCATCCCCCCCGTGCATCTCTCACCCCCCCGTGCATCTCTCATCCACCCCCCGTGCATCTCTCATCCCCCCGTGCATCTCTCACCCCCCCGTGCATCTCTCATCCACCCCCCGTGCATCTCTCATCCCCCCCCGTGCATCTCTCACCCCCCCGTGCATCTCTCATCCACCCCCCGTGCATCTCTCATCCCCCCCGTGCATCTCTCACCCCCCCGTGCATCTCTCACCCCCCCGTGCATCTCTCATCTCTCCCCTCCCTCCCATGTGCATCTCTCATCTCTCCCCTCCCCCCATGTGCATCTCTCATCTCTCCCCTCCCCCCATGTGCATCTCTCATCTCTCCCCTCCCCCCATGTGGATCTCTCATCTCTCCCCTCCCCCATGTGCATCTCTCATCTCTCCCCTCCCCCCCATGTGGATCTCTCATCTCTCCCCTCCCCCATGTGCATCTCTCATCTCTCCCCTCCCCCCCATGTGGATCTCTCATCTCTCCCCTCCCCCATGTGCATCTCTCATCTCTCCCCTCCCCCCATGTGCATCTCCCATTCCCCCCACTCCTAGTTAATTGTATTTAAAAAAAAATAAAACTTGTTATACTTACCCCCATGCGATCCCTGCAGAATCCTGGCGCTCGTCCAAATCGCTGACACCAGGTTCTCCTGACTTCCGGCCATGTGACGGCGCCGTCACATGACCGGAAGTCAGGGGAATCATGAAGGTGCTGCCGCAGCAGCGCAGCGCTAAGATGTCCCGGACCCGGCGCTTAGCATGCGGCCGGGGGCCCCATGAGGAGAGAGACGCACAAGAGGGGGGCTCCGAGGGGGCTCCTACCGGCCGGGCCCCATACTGGAGTCAGGGCAGTCATGCCCTGATGGCGGCCCTGCTGGAGGCTGGAGGGGCCCCCTCTCCCCGCGGACCGGCTGAAAAACCCCAACGGCCCGGTCCTGGTCCGCGGACCGGCGGTTGGGGACCTCTGGTATAGCGGATCTACTGTATGTAGGTGGACAGTACTTTACAACATTAGATCTGTGTAGACAGACAGGCACCTTGATATAGCAGTGCGAGATAGGCTGTCCAGCAACTTCATAAAGAAGAGACGAGTATGCCGACAGCATCTTGATATAACAGAGCTAAGTGTGCAGACAGCACCTTGGAAAAGCAGAGAGAAGCTAAATTGGAGGCATACTTTGAGGAGACCGTAGCAGAGCCCAGCAATGGGTTTGTTTTGGATTGATGCAAAGTTTAAACAAGTGAGTTTAGTACTTGAATACTCAGGCAGCATGCAGCCACCTGAGTTGCATCAAAGGAGCCCCCATGGCACACAGAGTTGTGTTTTCTCATAACCACATTCACACGTTCAGTATTGAATACAGATGTAAAATACTGACTAAATACTGAACATGTGAACGTGGGTTAATAGTGATGCCACACAGGAGTGATCTCAGTCTCCTGACAAATTCACATAGGAATCTGTTGTTAAATGTATTCCTTTAGCATCTGAACTGTCACGTTTATCTTTTGTAGATGAGCGCGCAGCAACTGAAGACAAAGTCCTGATCTGTGAGAATTCTGACTGTATAGATAGACGACGAGCGGCCAAGGTAGGCGCCTAATCTGCAAAACTCTTCTATTTATCTGACTTCTCTACAAAACTCCAATTGCGATATATCTTACTAGCTATTGAACCCGTTCTACGCCTGGGTGGTGAGCATTTTTATTGGTATATGGTCTCCCATGCTGGTATGTGTTGCCCCCCTCCTGGTATTTGTGCTGCTCCCATCCTGTTATGTGCTGCCCCCATCCTGTTATATGCTGTCCCCATCTTGGTATTTGTGCTGCCCCCATCTTGGTATTTGTGCTGCCCCCATCCTGGTATTTGTGCTGCCCCCATTCTGGTATTTGTGCTACCCAATCCTGTTCCCCCATCCTGTTATGTGCTGCCTCCATCCTATCCTGGTATGCATGGTACCCCTTATCTCTATCTTGGTATGCATGGCTCCCTCATCCCCAATCCTGGTATCCATGACACCCCATCCCTCATCCTGGTATGCATGGCTCCCTCGTCCCCAATCCTGCTATGTAAGACCCCCTCAACCTTATCCTGGTATGCATGGGCCCCTCACCCCTATCCTGGTATGCATGGCAATCTTCATTCTCCAGTCCTGGTATGCATGGCACCCCATCCCTCATTCTGGTATGTATGGTACCCCTCATCCCTATCCTGGTATGCATGGTACCCCATCCCTCATCCCTATCCTGATATGTATTGTACCCCTCATCCTGGTATGCATGGCACCCCATCCCTCATCCTGGTATGAATGGTACCCCTCATCCCTATCCTGGTATGCATATTACCCCATCCCTCATCCCTATCTTGGCATGTGTATGTATGGTACCCCTCATCCTGGTATGCATGGTACCCTCATCCCTATCTTGGTATGCATGGTACCCCCTCATCCCTATCCTGGTATGCATGGTACCCCCTCATCCCTATCCTGGTATGCATGGCCCCTCATCCCTATCCTGGTATGCATGGTACCCCTTCATCCCTATCCTGGTATGCATGGTACCCCCTCATCCCTATCCTAGTATGCATGGTACCCCCTCATCCCTATCCTGGTATGCATGGTACTCCCTCATCCCCAATTCTAGTATGTATGCCACCCCTCATCCCCAATCCTGGTATGCATGGCACCCCTCATCCCAAATTCTGGTATGCTTGGCACCCCTCATCCCCAATCCTGGTATGCTTGGCACCCCTCATCCCCAATCCTGGTATGCATGGCCCACTCATCCCCAATCCTGGTATGCATGGCACCCCTCATCCCAAATTTGGTATGCATGGCACCCCTTATATCAATCCTGGTATGCATGGCTCCCTCATGCCCAATCCTGGTATGTATAGCCCCCTCAGCCTTATGCTGGTATGCATGGTACCCCTCATCCCCATACTGGTATGCATATCACCCCTTATCCCCCAATCCTGGTATGCATGGCACCCCATCCCTCATCCTTTTATTTATGGTACCCCTCATCCCCAATCTTAGTATGCATGGCACCCCTCATCCCCAATCCTGGTATGTATGGTACCCCTCATCCCTATTCTGGTATGCATGGTACCCCTCATCCATATCCTGGTATGTATGGTATCCCCTCATCCCTATTCTGGTATGTATGGCCCCCCTCATCCCCAATCCTGGTATGTATGGTACCCCTCATCCCTATCCTGGTATCTATGGTACCCCATCCCTATCCTGGTATGCATGGTACCTCCTCATCCGTAGCCTGGTATGCATGGCCCCTCATCTGTATCCTGGTATGCATGGTACCCCCTCATCCCTATCCTGGTATGTATGTGACTCGCCCCCTGGGCCGTGGGGCACTCGGAACCGGGCAATAGGGAGACGATGGGGGTAGTAGTGGCGACCTGGTCCCGTGGCTCAGGGTGGTCAGACCAGTGGCAGTCTTTTAGATGTTTTAAGTGATGTCCGACTACTCCACCCGTGGATTGCAGTTATTAGGAACTGCCGCTGCAAGGCAGACCGCTGGGGCGGATGATGTATGCAGCTGGGATGGTGTGACTCCCCACGGGAAGAGTGCGGCCCCAGGGCAGTGTAGTGGATGGTGGGAGTGATGGTGGTGAGAGTCCCGGTACCAATAGTGCTGGAGGCACAAAGGAGCACACGGACAACAAGTCACAGTCCAGGGTCTTTACTCACAGTTCATTTGTTCCGGGTCACTTCTGTCAGCAGTGACCGCCCGAGCCGTGCTGCGTCCACCAGGTGTGGGGCTCGGTCAACTCCCAGACAGTTCAAGAGCATGCCCCAGGACCCCCTTCAATCCTTTCTCTGGCCTGCCTCACCAGTGACCCACTTTTTCCAGCTGCCGCGAACTTGTGCAGGTAAACGTGGATCCCGTTCCCCACTGTTCTATATGGTGCCTTCCTAGCAGGTTTGTTGAGGTGTCGCACCAATAAATGATCACGACCTCCGGTCTTTGGCTGAGGGTAGTTTCTCCTCCACCAACTTGGGATCCGGTACCCTTAATCTGCCTGACCCTTCGCCCGGTATTCTCAAGGGTTCTTAGGGTCCCTTCCACCTTCTTGTTCCTGAGCCCTTCTGTTTCTCTCTCTCTCTTCTCCTTCTTTCCTGTTCCTTCTTCTTATCCTTTCTCGTGGAGCTGGGCTGAGAAGGAACCACAGCTCCCCTTCACCTCCTCTCTCTTTCCACTCCACTCTCTTCCTCGGCCTCTCCCTAGGCCCACTCTGGAGTAGAGCTCCTACAGCGCCTCTACTCCCTGTCTTCTCCTCTCTCTGCACAGACTCCCTGTCCTAAGATGGTGCCCACCTCTTATACCTCCCTCTAGCCATGAGCCTAGGTGACCAGCAACCAATGGGCTCCTACCTACGCTCAGGAACCGTCCCCTATCTGCTCCTACATCACTGGGTATTCCTCCCCCCTCCAGCCAGGGACATGGTCTGTCGTACCTGCATTTCTGTCTAATGGGAGTACCGTTGAGCTGTCCCTCGGAAATGGGGTGAGTGTGCTGTATGCAGCTAACTGAGCCCTGGTCCATACTCCATCCTCACCCGGGAGTGGAATATCACACCTCTGGCAGAGGTGCAATACCCCTGTAGCGGCCGAACCCTCGGGGCGCTACATATGGTACCCCTCATCCCCAATCCTGGTATGCATGGCACCCCTCATCCCTATCCTGGTATGCATGGTACCCCCTCATCCATATCCTGGTATGCATGGCCCCTCATCCATATCCTGGTATGCATGGTATCCCCTTATCCCTATCCTGGTATGTATGGTACCCCTCATCCCTATCCTGGTATGCATGGTACCTCCTCATCCGTATCCAGGTATGCATGGGCCCTCATCTGTATCCTGGTATGCATGGTACCCCCTCATCTCTATCCTGGTATGTATGGTACTCCTCATCTCCAATCCTGGTATGCATGGTACTCCTCATCTCCAATCCTGGTATGCATGGTACCCCTCATCCCTATCCTGGTATGTATGGTACTCCTCATCTCCAATCCTGGTATGCATGGTACTCCTCATCTCCAATCCTGGTATGCATGGCACCCCTCATCCCCAATCCTGGTATGCATGGTACTCCTCATCTCCAATCCTGGTATGCATGGTACTCCTCATCCCCAATCCTGGTATGCATGGTACTCCTCATCTCCAATCCTGGTATTCATGGTACCCCTCATCCCCAATCCTGGTATGCATGGTACTCCTCATCTCCAATCCAGGTATGCATGGTACCCCTCATCCCTATCCTGGTATGTATGGTATCGCTCATCCCCAATCCTGGTATGCATGACACTCCTCATCCCCAATCCTGGTATGCATTGCACCCCTCATCCCTATCCTAGTATGCATTGTACTCTTCATCCCAATCCTGGTATGCATGGTACCACCTCATCCCTATCCTGGTATGCATGGTACTCTTCATCCCAATCCTGGTATGCATGGTACTCCTCATCCGCAATCCTGGTATGCATGGCACCCCATCCCTCATCCTGGTATGCATGATACCCCATCCCCAATCCTGGTATGCATGGTACCCCTCATCCCAATCCTGGTATACATGGTACCCCCTCATCCCTATCCTGGTATGTATGGTACCCCTCATCCCCAATCCCGGTATGCATGGTACCCTTCATCCCTATCCTGGTATGCATGGTACCCCTCATCCCTAGCCTGGTATGCATGGTACCCCTTATCCCTTTCACGCTGCACACACACAAAAAAATAAACACTTACACTCACCTTTCTTCTCTGTGCTCCGGCGCTGCATCCCGTTCTGCCGGAGGCCGGGGGAGGAGTGTGGTGCTGGAGTACGCACGTGTCCATACCGCGCTGTCCGGTGCCATTTTGTTGAAGACACACTGCAAATGGCGCCGGATAGCGCACTATGCGTATGCGCCGATGACGATTTTGATGCCGCACTCCTGCCCGGTCTATAGCCAGAACAGAGGTGCCACGGCAACGCTCCTCCCGGTCAGGTAAGTATGTAAGTATGGCGCCGGAGATCACGGTATGCGTTTAGTACCTATGCATACCGCGATCTCCAGTGCCATACACTCCTCTTACCTGTAACGGCTCCATGCGTTCTTCTGTCTGGAGCCAGACTGCGCAGGTGCGTCGTGCTTGTGCAGTCTATAAAGGCTTCGGACAGAGGGACGCATCTACGATTATGTTATAGATACTAGTCCACTTTGATGATGGGAGTTGTAGCTTCACACCTAACATGTAGTTTCACATGTAACAGTAATCTGAGTAGAGCGCCATTATTTTACATTATTACAACTGGAAAATTAGAATATAATTTTTTTAACATGGGCAACCAGTTCAAAAAATAGAAAATCCAGGATGTATTAGCCCTGCTTATCAGGGTGAGCGGTGAAAGGAAGGACTTACACACGCAAAGCTTAATTTGTATGTTACTGAGATAATTCTGCTGGAAAATGTCTCAAATGAAAACAGAATGCAAATGTGAAGCAAGTGACAGGTCATCGCGTCTGTCTGAGGTTCACCCCACATTTAGATTTTTTCATATTTTAAGCCACTTAGTAAAATTTTAACCTGGTAAGTCCTGTTTCACACGACTGTAATGTGGATCCATTTTCCTGCAATATCTGCAGAACCAAACTTAGATCTTAGAACCCTGTGAATAAAACCAAGAGAGGCTTGCGTATTGTAGGGCTGTAACATGGATGCGGAAGTGTAACGGTATTATGACGAACTTCACAAAAGAACATCCTCTGTCATTGATGTGCTTGAAGGGGGCTGGCTGCTCATTTCAATAGCTGTAAAGGGGTGGGGAGCCGAAGATGTGGTTCATCACTTGTGACCAAATGTCGCCATCTGCTGAGCAAACCCGGTAAGGTGGAACCAGAAGATGGAGGAAGTGTTTCCGGAGGGAAGATTTTGAGAGGAGCAATGGGTCAGGTGGTAGCTGTGATGCAGTTATCAAATATAAAAGTCTGGGTTTACAAAGTGGAAGTTCAGTTGCTGCGAATAAGAGAAACGCGGAAGACGTGTGAGCGGTGGAGCGCAGAGACAGCGCGATCAAAGTGTGGTTGGAGACAAAAACAGTCGGGATGCCATGGGTCAAACATCGAAGCCCAGGGACCCAGACTCCGTTGGTTAAGACCCGAAGTTCAGTCTTTATAAGCCGAGACCCGATATTTCCGGACGCCGCAGATCAAGCACCGAAGGCAGCCGAACTCAGATCATAGTTTGGGGCCGGACATCTGCCATGGTGATCAGGAGACGCGAGTGAACCAGGCCGTTACTTCCAGCGTAGACTTATGGTACAGGGTATGGGCAAGGGCCGTGCTGCAGAAGGAACCAGGGCTTGCCAGTGTGAGGAGCACACATAGGGTATTAAGTGACTCACTACTAAGAACTTGCGGCCAAGCGGGAAATACTGGTGACTGTCTTTAGTGCCAGTATAATAGTCAAACACATTTAAAGGACATATTGCAGTGACGATCCTGTCGTTGCGAGTGACACCTGTGGAAGTTAAAGCAGAAGGACATACAGTAAAAGCGCAATTCACACTGAGAGATAGATAGAACAGAGAATAAGATATATTGGTACATTGGTGCTATAGTTTCTCCACTCAGTAACCATTTGTCTCTCATATTACACTATGTGTTGAATATATCAAAAGATGTCCTTGAGTTCCTAATTTTTTTTGTTGGGCCAAACAATGGGGAACCTTATAATACTAAGCAAAGTAAATAATAAGGACTTTTTTTTTAATTTTATGGACTATCCCTTTACTACTTTACTTATGGCCAAGTTCTGACAGCTGTTTGAGATCCAGAAAAAAAAAACAGATGATTTTCCACCCCTAGTATCATCCTTATGTCCACTTTTGACATCCATTTTTATATATCATAAGTAAAAACATTATGCAAGGTCAAATACTTTTTCCTTTTTTAACAACTGCAATAGATCCATTAAAAATGGATGCCATGTAGATAATATCCGTAAAAAACGGATGTTGCAGTATGCATATGGCATTTGTTTTTTTACGTCCTGTTCAGACAAACATATGAAAGATCATCAATTTTTCATCCAGAAATTTTTTTTCCATTTTTCATCCGTATTGTCAATGATATGGAATCATTTTTTACACATCAATAAAATATTATGCAAGGGCCACATACAGTTTCCTATGCTAATAATTACAATAGATTAAAAAAAAAAAGCTGGATGCTAAATGGACGGTTTCCTTATGCCATCCGTTCCATTCACACATCCATTGAGTTTAGTAGGAAAGTCTGATTCGGAAAATGGATCAGCGTAATGCATTCGGCGTTTTTTTTTTTTGGGCACCTAGACCATCGGTCCACATGTAAAAAAGTTAATTTGAGCTACCTCTTTCATGTGTATTGGCCCGCGTATGGTTTGTTTGGCATAAGGATAACCTACAAGCTGCTAGTTTGAAAGAACCTTTAGGATAAGTTCACATAGTGCTTTTTTGCAGCATTTTTTTTCTCGCATGAAAAACAGAGTGTTGGCAGGAAAAACGCTGCATACATTATGAGCATTTTTGTGCATTTTTCCTGTGTTTTTTTATGCATTCAATTGAATGGGTTTAAAAAAACGCAGCAAAAATTCTGAAAGAATTTACATAAATTGACAAAATCATCACAGCTCAAAAAATTCAAGGAAAAAAAACACTGTCACTGAGATTTTAGGAAACTCATTTATTTTGCTGCTACTGTAAAACACTGCGGGTTTTTTTCTGCATAAAAAAGGCACAGAACAAACACACCAAAAACGCTACGTGTAAACAAGCCCTAACACTGCCTTCGACAGCTGTTTTACTACATACTGGAAATTACTAGCTCATTGGAGAAATAAGTGAACATATGTGTCGCCCTGCTGCGCATTGGTGCCACAGAACCCAGAAGGGTGCATGGATGGACTTCTCCACAAGAGGCCCTCACACATTCACTCACCTACACCCTACCACCTCAGTCCAGCAGAGGGAGCCCGTTAGGGATATATATAGGGAGGGTGGAGCCAGGCAGCTCAGTTTAGTTGGAGTCAGTGTTCAGAGACAGAGAGGAACACAGCTCAGAGTTGAGCAGAGAGCGTGCTGACGCTCAGAGAGCAGCACCCTGGCTGCAGTGCTTAGGCGAGCCAAGGCCTACAGCACGTGTGAAGGCCTAGTGAGGGCCTTGAGTGGGCCGAAGGTGAGAGGAGAAGGAAGAAGTAGTGAAGGGGCAGAGGAGCATACCAGGCTCACCCCAATATATATACCGGACACCGGGTCCGCGCCTACAGGGACCCTTTATACCCAGTAGGAACCACCGGAACCCCTGGAGGACTACAGGTGCCAGGTTCACCAAACACTGACTACAGTACCAGGGCTAGGAGTCAAGGAGGCCCCAGCGTCCAGGGAGAGTGATCTCCAAAGAGAAGGTCCTACCACCAGGTCAGCAGGTGCAAAGAGAGGCAGTAACCAAGCTAGGCCTAGCTCCAGGCAGGTCAGAAGCTTAGAGAATAAAGCAACGGATCAGAAGGCCGGATGCAGCACAGGAGCAGGTAGGAGAGAGTCCCCTGTCCCGGGCGATGCAAGCGCCGACCTGCTCCTGGGCCTCTTTCCCCAGCACTCCCCGTATGCCGCCATGCCCTCCCTGGAGCAGCTGCTATGCCGGAACCGCCACCCCACGGGCGCTGACCCAGAGGAGCCTCCACCTAGTGCCCTCCCGGAACCTTCACTCCCGAGCATGGAAACAGGGAGCCTGCTACTTGGTTCCTTCCCGGCGCCTCCACCTCCGGCACCCGAGTGGGTGTACGGCGATCGGCAGCTTGAAAAGGAGCGACGTGCTCGGCGGGCGCGCTGTGAACGCTTGGAGGCCCGGGACAAGGCCGCCAAGGCCCAAGTCCGCCAGGCGGAGTCAGCCCACCCCAGCCCTCGCGACGAGGGATTTGTGGTAAAGTTTGATCTGAAGGCTGGGTGGGGCTTTATTAGAGATCATAATTTTGCACGGGACATCTTTGTTAACCGGCGGGATGGTGAGCCCGAGCTGGAAGAGGGCCATCCCGACCGGAACCTTTACCCTGGTGATAAAGTTACCTATAGATGTCACCATGGAGAGTGCGGGTGGTATGCCCTGCATGTGTACCGCATCATCGAGGACACCCCCCACAGGACATACTGTATGACCCGGCTGGGTCAGGTAAAAATCAGCCGCACCCCAGGCGGGGACCCCACTATTAGTCCAGCAAGTGGGACTAACTGTAAATAGTCGCCCGGAAGGGTGCAGTAGCTAGAGTTTGAAATAATGTTTTCTTAGAGTGTGTATTTATATGGCTTGAAGTGTGTGTTTATAGGATTACCAATCAGGGTATATAGAGTCCCGGCTGGAAAAACTGGAGGCTTCTGGCTTATAGAGTCGGTTGCCGAAGCCACATTCTAATCTCCAGGAGGGTCAAGCAGGTCCGGGATCCGACGCACAGGAGGGACTTCAGAGCACCCGAGCGGGATTGAGAGTGGGCAGCGCAGGGCAGGAGGCAGAAAGACCCAGCGTGAAGTCGGTCTAGCTAGGAACACGTGAAAGTGGGGTTCTGCCAGGTACCCCTGATCTACCTGAGGAAGTGCTGAACCCCTGCCTGGTGAATGCAGCGCGACGTGGGAGGCTGACACCAGTACAGTGCACCAGTGGGATCGTCATAAGAACTGTGAGTAAAAACTCGGATGACTGCACCGCACTGCCTCCGTCCATTCTTTGATCTGCGCCATCGTTCCCTCCCTGCACTACAACGCCCAGCACATCCCACACCACCTTACACTGCCCTGGAGCTTGCTCTACCTGTGGAGAGCCACACCATCCCTGCTGCCGCAACACCAGCTCCAGAGGACTGCTCCACAGCGGCGGTTCCCTCTAGCCGCAATCCACAGGTGGCGTCACGAAAAATCCCCAAAAAAAACATATAAAAATATTCCCCCCTTTTGCACTGACCGCCCTGGGTCACGGACCGGGCCAGCCACCGTGATATCCCCCGTTAACCAGAGGCTCGGCTGCCGAGCACCCCATGGCCCTGGGGGCGCGTCACATACATATAAGGAAGGCTGTCCGTTTCTTGTGTAATTGCCATTCAAGCAGCTTCCTAATATAAAGTGAACTGGGCCCCCTGTAAGTGGATTAAATTATGAGACGTTTTATCAGCTACTCATCGGGTGGCCTGCCGGGGCCATAATTGGCTGACCATTTAGATTACAGGGATGTTACATCTAAACTTACCAGAACTGACAAGGACTTGCCTTAATCCACTCGACTCTTACTGTAAAGCTTAGTGGATTTAACGTTGGTTATCTCCCCGGAGATCATATGCTCTGCTGGTTTCCAATAGTAAAAACAGTAAAACCTCACACAGATAATGTCTGTCTGCAGCATGGAAGACGATGGCGCCAAGGTAAGAGATGGCAAATGAGCCTGTATTATGCATTATATATATTCATGCAAATGTATTATTCTATTATTATTATTACTAGTTGTGGTATTATATTGCCACTAACGATCTGTCAGTGAGATTCAATTGTCAGCTGGTGCATGTTCTTGGCACAATACATACCAGAGAGGACAGGGAATGTAGCCATAAAGAATGAGGTTGACTCCTGGTGCTGGTTCTTACCACCATTCATCCCAGAGAAGAGGAGAAAAACAGTTAAAAAGAAAGGGGATCCCTCCTGCTGCTTGTTCTTGATACCATCCCAGGAGAGAGGGCTGGTAGCCAAATAGATTGGGTGAACCTCTTGGTGATTAGTATTAGCACCATTTATCCCAGAGAAGAGGAGGAATATAGCCAAAAAGAATGAGGATCCATCCTGGTGCTTGTTCTTGACACCATCCTAGAAGAGAGGGCTGGTAGCCAAAAATAATAGGTATCCCTCCTGGTGCTTGATATTAGCACCATTCATCCCAGAAAAGAGGTGGGATATAGCCAAAAAGAATGGGGATCCGTCCTTGTGATTGTTCTTGACACCAGTCATATCAGAAGAGACAGCTGGTAACCAAAAAGAATGAGAATCCCTCCTGGTGCTTGTTATTGGCACCATTCATCCAAGAGAAAAGGGAGAATGCAGCCAAAGAGAATGGGGATTTCTGCTGATTATGGTTCTCGTCACCATACATCCTAGAGAAGAGGGGTAAGATAGCCGAAAAGAATGGGGATATCTCCTGGTACTTGTTCTTGGCACCATTTATCTCAGAGAAGTGGGGGAATACAGCCAAAAACAATGGAGATCCATCCTTGTGCTTGTCATTGCGCTATTTAACCCATAAGAGAGAGCATGTAGCAAAAAGAATGGGTTTCCCTCCTGGTGCTTGTTATAGGCACCATTAAACCCATAAAAAGAGGAGGAATACAGCCAAGAAGAATGGGGTTCCCTACTGGTGATGATTGTTGTCATCATACATCCTAGAAAAGAGGTGACAAGAAGCCAAAAAAAACCTCAATATATCCTCATGCAACTGATTCTTGTAATTATTTGTCCTAGTGAAGAAGGGGTATGTACGCAGCCAAAAAGTATTGGCTTTCTTCCTAACATGGTTCTTTTCATCATATAATCCAAAAAATGAATTGGCAACCATGTATTCGAAAAGAACATACAGTGGTGGCCAAAAGTATTGGCACCCCTGCAATTCTGTCAGATAATACTCAGTTTCTTCCTGAAAATGATTGCAATCACAATTTCTTTGGTATTATTATCTTCATTTAATTTGCTTGCAAGGAAAAAACACAAAAGAGAATGAAGCAAAAATCAAATCATTGATCATTTCACACAAAACTCCAAAAATGGGCCAGACAAAAGTATAGGCACCCTCAGCCTAATACTTGGTTGCACAACCTTTAGCCAAAATAACTGCGAACAACCGCTTCCGGTAACCATCAATGAGTTTCTTACAATGCTCTGCTGGAATTGTAGACCATTCTTCTTTGGCAAACTGCTCCAGGTCTCTGATATTTGAAGGGTGCCTTCTACAAACTGCCATTTTGAGATCTCTCCACAGGTGTTCTATGGGATTCAGGTCTGGACTCATTGCTGGCCACCTTAGAAGTCTCCAGTGCTTTCTCTCAAACCATTTTATAGTGCTTTTGGAAGTGTGTTTTGGGTCATTGTCCTGCTGGAAGACCCATGACCTCTGAGGGAGACCCAGCTTTCTCACACTGGGCCCTACATTATGCTGCAAAATTTGTTGGTAGTTTTCAGACTTCATAATGCCATGCACACGGTCAAGCAGTCCAGTGCCAGAGGCAGCAAAGCAACCCCAAAACATCAGGGAACCTCCGCCATGTTTGACTGTAGGGACCGTGTTCTTTTCTTTGAATGCCTCTTTTTTTTCCTGTACACTCTATGTTGATGCTTTTTCCCAAAAAGCTCTACTTTTGTCTCATCTGACCAGAGAACATTCTTCCAAAACGTTTTAGGCTTTCTCAGATAAGTTTTGGCAAACTCCAGCCTGGCTTTTTCATGTCTCGGGGTAAGAAGTGGGGTCTTCCTGGGTATCCTACCATACAGTCCCTTTTCATTCAGACACCGACGGATAGTACGGGTTGACACTGTTGTACCCTCGGACTGCAGGGCAGTTTGAACTTGTTTGGATGTTAGTCGAGGTTCTTTATCCACCATCCGCACAATCTTGCGTTGAAATCTCTTGTCAATTTTTCTTTTCCGTCCACATCTAGGGAGGTTAGCCACAGTGCCATGAGCTTTAAACTTCTTGATGACTCTGCGCACGGAAGACACAGGAACATTCAGGTCTTTGGAGATGGACTTGTAGCCTTGAGATGGCTCATTCTTCCTCACAATTTGGTTTCTTAAGTCCTCAGACAGTTCTTTGGTCTTCTTTCTTTTCTCCATGCTCAATGTGGTACACACAAGGACACAGGACAGAGGTTGAGTCAACTTTAATCCATGTTAACTGGCTGCAAGTGTGATTTAGTTATTACCAACACCTGTTAGGTGCCACAGGTAATTACACGAATTAGAGAAGCATCACATGATTTTTCAAACAGTGCCAATACTTTTGTCCACCCCCTTTTTTAGGTTTGGTGTGGAATTATATCCAATTTGGCTTTAGGACAATTCTTTTTGTGTTTTTTCATTGAAGACAAATTAAATGAAGATAATAATACCAAAGAATTTGTGATTGCAATCATTTTCAGGAAGAAACTGAGTATTATCTGACAGAATTGCAGGGGTGCCAATACTTTTGGCCACCACTGTAGGTGTCACGGGTGTGTCAGATGTGACAGACAGTCGCCCTGCAGTAGGTTGCAGGAGATCTCTTCGTTTGGCATTGCAGACACCTTCTTAGATCTGTTTCACTCTAGGACGCAGCGGCTATCTTCCTCTTGCTAATGAACACCCTGGTCTGTGTGTCTAAATACCTTCACTTTGCAATAGGGAGGCTCCGGTGATATTCACATGACCCCTTGTGAAGGCTTGGAGCAAGTGCAGTTCTTACTTCCTCTCTGGTGCTAAGAGGACGTGTGTGCAATCTCTCTGAAGTCGACTCAAGCTAAGCTACTTCCCCCATGTCTGTTTCCTCTTGTTGTCTTTAGTATTAGTGGGGACTGACTAGCGCTCATCTTCCCATTCCCTAGATGGACCCTAGCTCTAGGGAGACAAACGGTTTTAGGTTCCTGCTCGGCGATTCGTGAGCAACCAATATAGAGACGGTAGGGAAGGGCAGGTTGATATCAGATCAGCCTAGGAGGTCTCCACCGCCTCGGTCCTTAGTGTCTGGGCTCCCGTCTCCTCATCCCTTCGTGTTGCACTTTGTCTTTCCTACACTATGCATGACATTATCACTGGCCATGCACATTTAGAGAAAAAAAAACAAAAACAAAACTGACACTTGGGTTTAATTGTGTGTTGTTTTTTTCGGGAGTTCTCTTTTTCCTTTCACCCTTGGTATGAGTTGAGTTGCAGAGCTCACAGAGCGGCTGCGTAGTCAGTCTCTGGAGGTGAATGACCTCCGCTGTGAGGTTCAGCAACAGCATCAGCGGCTACAGGTCGCTAATGTGGGGGTCTCCGCAGGTAGGCCTGTCCAGCCTGAACCCAAGGTTGCCCTCCCGGACAGGTTTTCAGGAGTTGGGACAAGTTTTTTGTATTCAAGGAGGCCTGCAAACTGTATTTTAAACTTTGTCCTTACTCCTCCGGAAATGAGGAGCAACGGGGTGGAATTGTGATCTCTCTACTGCAGGGAGATCCTCAATCGTGGGCATTTTCTTTACCGCAGGATTCAGTTTGTCTGTTGAGGGTTTTTTCAGGCCTCATCTATAATGACCCTGACTGAGTCGCCGTGGATGAGTGTAGGTTACGTCGCCTTCAGCAGGGGAATCGGGCAGTGGAGATGTACAGTTCAGAATTCCGTAGATGGGCAACGGATTCCAAATGGAATGACTCAGCCCTTTGAAGTCAATTTTGTGAGGGTCTTACTGAACGTTTGAAAGATGCCTTGGAAGTATATGAAACCCCTCAGTCCTTGGAGGCTGCCATGTTGTTGGCCATACGTCTTGATAGACGCCTTCGGGATAGGCGGATGAGACCACCTTCTCCAGGGCCTTCTTGTAAGGGTTATGTACCTCTGTCGGGAGTGCGGTCTGGCGGTGAACCAGTACTGGGGAAGGTGGAGGAACCCATGCAGTTAGGGGGTGTCTTGACATCATACATTTCCAAAGAGATTCGCAAGAAAAAAGGTGTATGTTTTTTTGCTGGACATAGGGACATTTTATGGAGACCTGTCCTTCAATTCTTAAACAAAAGGAGACTCGATTAACTCTTGGTAGTCTAGAGTTGGATAAACAAGGGGTACATTTGTTGCCAACCTACAGTTCTCGGCTTGTCCTGACAGCAGAGGTGGTGCTAGAGAGCAAAACCAAGAAAATTTCTGTGTATGTTGACAGTGGAGCCGGAGTCAGCATGATTGATGCTGAGTTTGTGAAAACTCATGGTCTTGCTTGCTGTACTTTAGCTAAACCTATTTCCATCTTCGCCAACGACTCTGCGCCACTTGCACAGAAAGCATTTACTCAGATTGTACATAATGTAAAACTGAGGGTGGGGTCGGTTCATTGTGAAATAATCCCTTGCTATGTCCTGGACTGTCTTCCCATACCTATTGTTTTGGGTCTTCCCTGGTGGGTGAAACATTATCCATTGGTGGTTTGGCAAGCCGGGAGATTATTGAATGGGGAGATTACTGTCATGAGAACTGTTTAGATATTTCCCTTGCTACTGTCTCTACGAAAATATTACCTGCTTTTCAGTCTGGTTTTGAGGACGTTTTTTCTGAGAGGGAGTGTCAGGATTTACCTCCTCATCGTGCATATGACTGTCCTATTAACCTGACTCCCGGAGCTAAACTACCGAAGCCCAGACTGTATAAGGTTTCTGGCCCTGAGAGACAAGCCATGAAGGATTTCATTGCAGAAAGTCTGGAGAAGGGACATATCAGACCCTCATCTTCGCCCGTGGTGGCAAGGTTCTTCTTTGTGAAGAAAAAAGATGGCGGTCTACATCTCTGTTTAGATTTCTGGGAATTAAATCAAATTACCATCCGTGAGCCATACCCTCTTCCTCTGATTCCTGATTTTTTCAGCCAGGTTGTGGGAGCTAAGGTATTCTCCAAGTTGGATTTAAGGGGAGCCTACAATCTGGTTAGAATCAGAGAAGGGGACGAATGGAAAACAGCGTTCATTACCCCTGAAGGGCATTTTGAGAGTCTGGTTATGCCATTCGGTTTGACCAATGCACCTGCGGTATTCCAGCATTTCATAAATGATATTTTCCATCATTTGGTAGGGAGGTTTGTAGTGGTCTATCTGGACGATATTTTGGTTTACTCACCTGATTTTGAGACACATCAAGGGCATGTTAAACAGGTGCTTCAGATATTAAGGGGTAACAAACTTTATGCCAAACTGGAGAAATGTGTTTTCGCTGTTCAGGAGGTGCAGTTTTCCGGGTACTTGTTGTCATCTTCGGGTTTTTGGATGGATCCAGAGAAGATCGGTGCAGTCCTTGATTGGGACCGTCCCAAGAACCTGAAGGCTGTACAATGTTTTCTGGGAATTACTAATTTTTACCGGAAATTCATCCAAAATTACTCAGTAATTGTGAAACCCCTTACTGACATGACTAAGAAGGGGTCTGATTTTTTCAAATGGTCAGAGGGCCTCCCTTTTTTTTCTTCCTTAAAGAATCATTTTCCCACTGCACCTATACTCAGTTAACCCAATGTTTCCCTACCTTTTATTGTGGAAGTTGGTGCGCTGGATGTGGGGGTTGGGTCTCTGTTGTTTAAGGGTCCGTCCCCTGGTAAATGGCGCCCATGCGCCTTCTTTTCTAAAAAATTGTCTTTGGCTGAGAGAAATTATGATGTTGGTAATAGGGAACTTTTGGCAATCAAATTGGCGTTCGAAGAATGGCGACATTGGTTGGAAGGGGCTTTCCATCCTATTACTGCTATTACTGACCATAAGAACCTGTCATATCTCCAGTCAGCTAAACATCTCAACCCTAGGCAAGCCAGATGGTCCCTGTTTTTTACTAGGTTCAATTTTGTTGTCACTTTTTCCTCCAGGGGTCAAAAATGTCAAGGCTGATGCTTTGTCCCAGAGCTTCCCTGGTGGTGGTGACGATGAGAACGACGCCCCTGCCTCCTGCCCTTCAGGAAGGTTATTTGTACCATCTAATCTGCGCCGCGAAGTAATTAAGAAACATCATAACTCTGTACTTGCTGTGCATCCAGGTGGCAAGGCAACCGCAGACCTCCTCTCTCGTCGTTTTTGATGGCCAGGGTTGCATCAGGATGTGATTGAACACGTATCTGCTTGTAGTATTTGTACACGTTCTAAGGTTTCGTATACTTGTCCATCTGGTACTCTAGTAGACCATGGACACCCTTGTCCATGGATTTTATTACTGACCTACTGGTTTCTGCAGGCAAAACGGTGGTTTTGGTGGTTGTAGATAGGTTCAGTAAAATGGTTCACTTCGTCGCATTACCTGCACTTCCAAATGCTAAGACACTTGCTCAGGTGTTCATAAATGAGATTGTGAAGCTTTACTGGGTTCCCTCTAATGTGGTGTCAGATCAGGGGACCCAGTTTGTTTCCAAGTTCTGGAAGGCATTCTGTTCTTAACTGGGGGTGCAGCTGTCTTTTTCCTCTGCCTTCCACCCTCAGTCGAATGGACAGACCGAGCGCGTCAATCAGAATTTGGAGACCTACCTCAGGTGTTTCGTCTCCGAAAATCAGGAGGATTGGGCATTCTACTTACTGCTGGCAGAATTTGCCATTAATAATCATTGTCAAGAATCCACTGGCAGGTCACCATTCTTTAGTGCATACGGTTACCATCCACAATTTGGTACCTTTAGTGGGGGAGGAGCTTCGGGAGTTCCTAATGAGGAACATTTTGCTTTTTCGCTCTCCTCGGTGTGGCGGGGGGTCCTGAGTAATTTAAAGATCATGGGAGACAGGTACATAGGCGGATTATAATGAGGGCAATCTGGGCTACCGCCCGGGTCCCCGGGCCTCCAGGGGGCCCGGGGCTCCGGGGTGTCTATGACCAGATTGCCCTCATTATATGTGCGACGCCGGGGCACATACCGGCAGACAGTGGCGGGGGGGCCCCCGGACCGCTCCCCCAGCAGCGGCGCACGGCTGCTACTTCTTCTTCGGCCGGGCCAGCACTGCACCTGTTAACTTCCCTGTGCTGGCCCGGCCACATCACAGCTAGGAAACACGGCCCTGTGCGCGGCTGTGTCTCCTAGCTGTGACGTCACGCAGTGCGCGCCCGGCCTGCACTGCTGCACCGGAGAGGAGCAGGAGGACTGGAGCCGAGCCGGGGGATGGTGAGTGTGTGTGTGTGAGAGTGTGTGTGTGAGAGTGTGTGTGTGAGAGTGTGTGTGTGATTGTGTGTGTGATTGACTGAGTGAGTGTGTGCGTGTGTGTGCGTGTGTGTGCAGGCAGATATCATTGTGTGATGTCTGTTTATATGTATTTTTGTGTTTCAAATGTGTTTATGCGTGTATGTATATGTCTGTATATGTTTGTGTGTGCGTGCAGCCTCCCGCTGTCTCTGGGGGGGCGCCGTTCAGCCTCTCGCTGTGTATAGATGGCACTGTGCGGCCTCCCGCTGTGTGTAGATGTCTACGTGTGGCCTCCTGCTGTGTATAGATGGCTACGTGCGGCCTCCCGCTGTGTATAGATGGCACCGTGCGACCTCCTGCTGTGTGTAGATGGCTACGTGCGGCCTCCCGCTGTGTATAGATGGCGCCGTGCGGCCTCCCGCTGTGTATAGATTGCACCGTGCGGCCTCCTGCTGTGTATAGATGGCTACGTGCGGCCTCCCGCTGTGTATAGATGGCTACATGTGGCCTCCTGCTGTGTGTAGATGGCGCCGTGCAGCCTCCTGCTGTGTATAGATGGCTACATGCGACCTCCCGCTGTATATATATGGCTATGTGCGGCCTCCCGCTGTGTATAGATGGCGCCGTGCGGCCTCCTGCTGTGTACACTGTGTGCAGAATTATTAGGCAAGTTGTATTTTAGAGGATTATTTTTATTATTGATCAACAACTATGTTCTCTCAACCCAAAAGACTCATAAATATTCAAGCTTAATATTTTTGGAAGTTGGAGTGGTTTTTTTTTTAGATTTGGCTATCTTAGGAGGATATCTGTTTGTGCAGGTAACTATTACTGTGCCGAATTATTAGGCAACTTAATAAAAACCAAATATAATCCCATCTCACTTGTTTATTTTCACCAGGTAAACCAATATCAGTGCACAAAATTTAGAAATAAACATTTCTGACATTCAAAACCAAAAACCAAAAAAATTAGTGATCAATATAGCCACCTTTCTTTATGATGACACTCAACAGCCTTCCATCCATAGATTCTGTCAGTTGCTTGATCTGTTTTCGATCAACATTGCGTGCAGCAGCCACCACAGTCTCCCAGACACTGTTCCGAGAGGTGTACTGTTTTCCCTCCCTCTAGATCTCACATTTTATGATGGACCACAGGTTCTCTATGGGGTTCACATCAGGTGAACAAGGGGGCCATGCCATTATTTTTTCTTCTTTTAGACCTTTACTGGCCAGCCACGCTGTGGAGTAGTTGGATGCATGTGATGGAGCATTGTCCTGCATGAAAATCATGTTTTTCTTGAACGATACCGACTTCTTCCTGTACCACTGCTTGAAGAAGTTGTCTTCCAGAAAATGGCAGTAGGTCTGGGAGTTGAGCTTCACTCCATCCTCAACCCAAAAAGGTCCCACAAGTTCATCTTTGATGATACCAGCCCATACCAGTACCCCACCTCCACCTTACTGGCGTCTGAGTCGGAGTGGAGCTCTCTGCCCTTTACTGATCCAGCCTCTGGCCCATCCATCTGGCCCATCAAGAGTCACTCTCATTTCATCAGTCCATAAAACCTTTGAAATCAGTCTTAAGATATCTTGGCCCATTCTTGACGTTTTATCTTATGTTTCTTGTTCAAAGGTGGTCGTTTTTCAGTCTTCCTTACCTTGGCCATGTCCCTGAGTATTGCACACCTTGTGGTTTTTGATACTCCAGTAACGTTGCAGCTCTGAAATATGGCAAAACTGGCATCTTGGCAGCTTCACGCTTGATTTTCCTCAATTCATGGGCAGTTATTTTGCGCCTTTTTTGGCCAACACGCTTCTTGCGACCCTGTTGGCTATTTGCCATGAAACACTTGATTGTTCGGTGATCACGCTTCAAAAGTTTGGAATTTTCAAGACTGCTGCATCCCTCTGCAAGACATCTCACAATTTTGGACTTTTCAGAGCCCTTCAAATCTCTCTTCTGACCCATTTTGCCAAAGGAAAGAAAGTTGCCTAATAATTAAGCACACCTTATATAGGGTGTTGATGTCATTAGTCAACACCCCTCCTCATTACAGAGATGCACATCCCCAGATTTACTTAATTGGTAGTTGTCTCTCAAGCCTATGCAGCTTGGAGTAGGACAACATGTATAAAAAATATCATGTGATCAAAATACTCATTTGCCTAATAATTCGGCACACAGTGTATAGATGGCTATGTGCAGCCTACCGCTGTGTATAGATGGCTATGTGCGGCCTCCCGCTGTGTATAGATGGCGCTGTGCGGCCTCCTGCTGTGTATAGATGGCTACGTGCGGCCTCCCGCTGTGTATAGATGGCTACGTGCGGCCTCCCGCTTTATATAGATGGCTACGTGCCTCCTCCTGCTGTGTATAGATGGCTACATGTGGCCTCCTGCTGTGTATAGATGGCTACGTGCGGCCTCCTGCTGTGTATAGATGGCTACGTGCGGCCTCCTGCTGTGTATAGATGGCTACGTGCGGCCTCCCGCTGTATATAGATGGCTACATGCGGCCTCATGCTGTATATAGATGGCTACGTGTCATCTTCACATGTCATCTTCTGCGCTCCTCAGTGTCTCTGAAGGATGGAATGCTGGATGGCAGCGTTCTGCTACCATCCAGCATGCCATCTCAATGCCGTCCCAGCATGGGAGAATTCTCCTGCTCAAGCGGTGACGTCATTTGCCGGCACCGCATGCGCAGGAGAATTCTCCCACGCTGTCAGTGACGTGCATGAGGTGAGCTGAGTTCATTGGACATAAACTCGGCTCATCTGGATGCCGTCACAACGAGACACTGAGGAGCTTCTCAGTGTCTGTGGCATGGCAAGCTGGATGGCAGCGTTCTGCTGCGATCCAGCCTGTCATGTCAATGTAGCAGAGCTTAAGCCGTCATGGGAACCATGGAAAGGTAAGGATGAGGTTGGTTTATTATTTTACTTTTATTGCAGGAGATCGTTGGCTTCAGCTGGAATGGGCGTTATGGTAAGTAGAGTTTAATTTAGAACATTAAAGAATTGTGTCTTTATTTCAATTAAAAGACTTTATTCTGGGTGTTTGTGTTTTTTTTTAACTTTGACTATGGGATTAGTAATGGGGGTATCTTATAGACGCCTCTCCATTACTAACCTGGGCTTGATGTCAGCTGGCATTATAAGCTGACATCAACCCCAACCCTATTACCCCACTGCCACCGCTACAAGGCAGTGGGAAGAGCTAGGCTAAGTGACAGAATTGGCGCATCCTATGGATGCGCCATTTCTGGGGCGGCTGACAGCTGGTGTTTCTAGCCTGGGAGGGGGCCAATATTCATGGCACCCTTCCTGGGCTATTAATATCAGCCCCCAGCTGTCTGCCTAGCCTTTGCTAGCTATTAAAATAGGGGGGACCCCACGTCATTTTTTGGGGGGGGGTCCCCCATTTTAATAGCTAGTAAAGGCTAGGTATTCAGCTGGGGGCTGATATTAGTAGCCTGGGAAGCTCCGTGGGTATTACCCCCTTCCCAGGCTTCAAACATCTGCCCCAGCCGTCTGCTTAACCTCCGCTAGAGACTAAAATTACGGGGAACCCCACGCCAATTTTTTTTTAATAAATCCTTTATTTTAACACTAAATGACAAGTACAGTAACTAACACTGTCACTGTACTTATTATACATGTGACTGACATGTTTCTATCTATCTAATCTATGTGTGATGCTCTATTCTTTCTGTTCTAAATTGTCGGGTACCGGTGTATGCCGCTGATGAATTGCCGACCGGCTTTTTTGAAGAGGCAAAAACACTATTATTTTTTTTTTTTATAAATCCTTTATTTTAACATTAAATAACAAGTACAGTAACCAACACTGTCACTGTACTTATTATATATGTGACTGACATGTTTCTATCTATCTAATCTATGTGTGATGCTCTATTCTTTCTGTTCTAAATTGTCGGGTACCGGTGTATGCCGCTGACGAATTGCCGGCTTTTCATGTTTCACTGTGAGCACTGTTCCCATCGATTTGGGCAATCACTGTAATGCCACAACCACTATGGCTGTGACATTAGAGTGAGTGGCAGACAATCCCTGCATGATTGGTGCTCTAAATAGCGCCAAACATGCAGGACGGGGACCCAAGCTCCCGCCCGAGCATCTCAAATGTACTCGGCGAGCTCCGAACATCTCGAGTACTGAGATGCTCGGGCGAGTACCGAGCAGTGTCGAGCATGCTCGCTCATCACTACTTAGGAGGTCTCCCTTCCCCTCATCCCTTCGTGTTGCACTTTGTCTTTCCTACACTGTGCGTGACAATAGGTCTGATTTTTGCTGCTGGATATAGAATCAAAATCCCCCTCATCCTCAGAGCTGATGAAGAGGTGGGATCAGCCAAAAGACAACCAATTAGTTGTCCAATTGCAGTCTCGTGACTACCGGCAGCATATGATGAAGGGTCCAGTGCTTGCTTCCCCTCCACCTTCAGATCACTTGTAGAACAGAGAAATAGGTGATGAAATTTCTATTGAGTTTTATAAGAATTAAGGTTTGGTTCAGCATGGGCCAAGCTCCTTTTTGCTTTGGGTCTAAAAGCACTTGTGTTTTAGAGTTTGCTGTGTGATGATATATGACACTTTGTTTCGTTGAGATGGATTTTGTATTGTTGTTCAGCTTTGTAATGGAGCAAATCTTGCTCTCATGAACATCCTTAACGAAACACAAATATCTGTAACTAAAAATCCTGATATACACAATATATCATTTTCTGATGACATACTCCTTTAAATTAAATACGATAGGTATATATATATATATATATATATATATATATATATATATATATATACAGTACAGACCAAAAGTATGGACACACCTTCTCATTTAAAGATTTTTCTGTATTTTCATGACTTTGAAAATTGTACATTCACACTGAAGGCATCAAAACTATGAATTAACACATGTGGAATTATATACTTAACAAAAAAGTGTGAAACGACTGAAAATATGTCTTATATTCTAGGTTCTTCAAAGTAGCCACCTTTTGCTTTGTTGACTGCTTTGCACACTCTTGGCATTCTCTTGATGAGCTTCAAGAGGTAGTCACCGGAAATGGTTTTCACTTCACAGGTGTGCCCTGTCAGGTTTAATAAGTGGGATTTCTTGCCCATCAGTTGTGTTGTGCAGAAGTCATGTGGATACACAGCTGATAGTCCTACTGAATAGACTGTTAGAATTTGTATTATGGCAAGAAAAAAGCAGCTAAGTAAAGGAAAACGAGTGGCAATCATTACTTTAAGAAATGAAGGTCAGTCAGTCCAAAAAATTGGGCAAACTTTGAATGTGTCCCCAAGTGCAGTTGCAAAAACCATCAAGCGCTACAAAGAAACTGGCTCACATGAGGACCGCCCCAGGAAAGGAAGACCAAGAGTCACCTCTGCTTCAGAGGATACGTTTATCCGAGTCACCAGCCTCAGAAATCGCAGGTTAACAGCAGCTCAGATTAGAGACCAGGTCAATGCCACACAGAGTTCTAGCAGCAGACACATCTCTACAACAACTGTTAAGAGGAGACTTTGTGCAGCAGGCCTTCATGGTAAAATAGCTGCTAGGAAACCACTGCTAAAGACAGGCAACAAGCAGAAGAGACTTGTTTGGGCTAAAGAACACAAGGAATGGACATTAGACCAGTGGAAATCTCTGTTTTTTTCTGATGAGTCCAAATGAGAGATCTTTGGTTCCAACCACCGTGTCTTTGTGCGACGCAGAAAAGGTGAACGGATGGACTCTACATGCCTGGTTCCCACCGTGAAGCATGGAGGAGGAGGTGTGATGGTGTGGGGGTGCTTTGCTGGTGACACTGTTGGGGATTTATTCAAAATTGAAGGCATACTGAACCAGCATGGCTACCACAGCATCTTGCAGCGGCATGCTATTCCATCCGGTTTGCGTTTAGTTGGACCATCATTTATTTTTCAACAGGACAATGACCCCAAACACACCTCCAGGCTGTATAAGGGCTATTTGACCAAGAAGGAGAGTGATGGGGTGCTACGCCAGCTGACCTGGCCTCCACAGTCACCAGACCTGAACCCAATCGAGATGGTTTGGGGTGAGCTGGACCTCAGAGTGAAGGCAAAAGGGCCAACAAGTGCTAAGCATCTCTGGGAACTCCTTCAAGATTGTTGGAAGACCATTTCCGGTGACTACCTCTTGAAGCTCATCAAGAGAATGCCAAGAGTGTGAAAAGCTGTCATCAAAGCAAAAGGTGGCTACTTTGAAGAACCTAGAATATAAGACATATTTTCAGATGTTTCACACTTTTTTGTTAAGTATATAATTCCACATGTGTTAATTCATAGTTTTGATGCCTTCAGTGTGAATGTACAATTTTCAAAGTCATGAAAATACAGAAAAATCTTTAAATGAGAAGGTGTGTCCAAACTTTTGGTCTGTACTGTATATATATATATATATATATATATATATATATATATATATATATATATATATATATATATATATATATATATATATATATATATATATATATATATATATATATATATATGAACCCTAGCGGGCAAGGTCCTCTCTCCTCCTGTACCAGTCGGTGACTTGTTTTTGTTCAAACTATTGTACTTGTTGTCTGCTATGATTACCCCTTTTTCACATGTAAAGCGCGATGGAATTATAATAAATATATATACTGTACATAATGCTCTGTTCTGCATGAATTGATTTGAATATCTCCTTAAAGGTTATTGCCCCTTTAACATACAGTGAAGAAGATAAATCTGTGATGGAAGTGTTCACATCCCCAGATGCCCAAAGCAACTTTCATTACTCAGAAGCAACATCTCAAGGGGCCGATCCTAAAAATAACATCCGTACCTCTGTCCTTACACTACCCACTGAACCTTCCATCTCCACAGAAGATAACATAGACCTGCTTCATAAACAATTTGGTCGTTTTACAAGCGTAGATGAAGGCGTACAGATATAGTAATAATATTATAAGGTGTATTTATGTTAGGAGTTTTCTCTGCAGCTAAATCTTATACAAGGCAGAAGCAGATTAGATGAAGGATGTTCCGAATGTTATCAGAAGACAAAACTGGAGTTTTATTTTTCTAAATTGTTATATATAAAACTAAACAAATGACACAGATGTAAAAATGATGGCGCCATATACATTTTGTACTTAAACATCCTGTAGACTTTGCTTTGTATAAGGACATACATATTCCCCACACACACTTAGATATCATCACCAAGGAATATGATCACTTTGTGATTAGTTTATCCTTAGTTATATCATGTACTATACTCCAGAGCTGAACTCACTATTCTGCTGGTGCAGTCACTGTGTACATATGACGCACCCCCTGGGACATATTCCTTTTTGAGGGGAATACCCGGCACCGGATCAGATGGGGGGGTTGTAGTCTCCGAGCGGCTGTGACCCGGCCCCGTGCCCAGGGCGTCAAGCTCAGTGTTATGTGGCAGTCCTACAGATGTTATTAAGAGTTCTTTTGTGTCGACTACGCCACCCGTTGTGATGCGGTCACTGTGGCCGCCGCTGCAGCAGGGTCCGCTGAGGCTGATGGTGGGTGCGCAGCTTGGTGGGATAACCCCCAACGGGAGGGGTATAGCCTCAGAGGGGACAGGCGCAGAGGATGGGGGTTGTGATGGTGTAGTGCAGACGGCAGTGAAGACAGAGTCGGGTTGTGCAGTTAAGGGTGTTTACTTACTGCAGGTGTTGTACTGGTCACTCCAGCTGCTAGTGACCACCCGAGCCGTGCTGCGTCCACCAGGTCCTGGATCCAGCCAACCCCCAAACAAGTCCGGAGCGTGGCCCTGAGCTCTCTTTCTGTCCCGTTCTCTGGCCGTCCCCACCAGTAATCCACCTAGGTCCAGCTCCCTCGGGCCTTCTGTTGGGACACCCTTGGCCCTGGGTTCCCTGACCCTTCATGTGGTGTGCCTTCGGGGTGGATGTGATGGGTGACCGTGGCAGACGCTGCCCACGGTCTCCGGTCTCTGGCTGGGGAATGTTTTTACCCCCACCAGCTTGGGTTCCGGTACCCTGATGCCGACTCTTCACCCGGTGCTTTTAGTTGGGATCTCAGAGTCCTTCTTTTCTGTGCTCTGGGTCTCTCTCTTTTCTCCTCTCTCACTCTGGGTCTTGATCTTTCTTCTCCCCTCTCCTGACTTGTTCTCTGCAGCTGATCCTCTCTGCATCTGATCCTCTGCATCTGACCCTGATCTTAGTTGGTGCCCACCTTATATACACCCTCTATGTGTGAGCTCAGGTGACCAGCACCCAATGAGCTCCTAACTTTACCCAGGCTGCTCCCCCTATCTGCCCCTACACTACTTGGGATGTACCACCCCCCTCCCACTCCAGCCAGGAACAGACTCGGTCGTACCTGCACATTTCTAAGTGGGAGTACCGTCGGTCTGTTCCCCGGAAATGGGATGTGTGTAGTGCATGCAGCCTACTGAGCTCAGTTCCACACTCCATCCTTGCCCGGGAGTGGAATATCACACCTCTGGGTTGAGGTGCAATACTCCTGTAGCAGCCGAATCCTCAGGGTGCTACATTCCCCCCTGGTAAATCACAGCACGTCCTCGGGCTGTAAGACAATAAACATCACCAAAACATACAAATTTTTATAAACATATAAAACATATAAAACATTATACAAATAACATATCTTAGCAGATAAAACTTTCTCGTCGTCTCTTGTTTCAGGTTCCTCCTCCGGACACTGTGCAACGTGTGTCCGGGAAAAGTGCGACAGTCTCTTAGAAAATCTGGTTTTACTACAAAACCGGTAGGGGGCGCTTTAGGACGCGCAACTATATACAGGGGATATGGCCGCTCTCAGTCCTCGGCCAGGTAGAGGGAAGGGAATGGCTGCTCACAGTCCTCAGCCTGTGGGATTAAGGGGTTAACGGGTAAACAGTTCACTCAGCTGGTCCCAACGGGGACTATATTAGCAACAACAGTTTCAGTTTCTTTATACCCCGATTGGGTAACTTATTTACAGCACTTCTCTGCCGCACTCAACGGCGTCTTCCTCCTGCTCTTTGCTTATAGCTGGTGGTAACTTCAGACCCGTCCGGGTCCTCTTGCTCCTCCTCCTCGCACCGCAACTCCTCCTCCGTCAGGCGGTGTACGTGGAGGGCGTAAGGTCCTTTGGCACACTTGTGCCGGGTGAAGGTGACCTCGTCTCCGATGTAGAGGTCACGACCTCTGTGCCCCTCCGGCAGATGGGACTCAACGTCTCTGCGCGTTACAAAAACGTCGCCGGGGGTGTTGTGGTCTCTGATGAAGCCCCACCCATGCTGCTGGTTGAACTTGATCACTGTCCCGATGGTGCGGGGACAATGCGCTGCACGGGGGTCCCTCCTGGTCCGGCTCTTCTGCTCGGCGCTCCGTACTTGGGCCTGTTGTTCCCGGACCCGCCTCTCTCTCCGCTCCCGTGCGAACTCTTCGAGCTGCTGTCGGCAACACTCAGCACGCTCCGCTGCAGCTGCCCTGGTTTCTTGAGTGAACCCCATTAGGTCTTCTCCGGTGGGGTCCCACTCAAATTGGGCTTCTTCCAGAGAAGGCGAGATCCTTATCACGGGCTTCGGAGCCGGAATCAGGGGTGCACACATGGCCCCAACCCTCCTCTGGTGCTCCAGTTCGTAATATTTCTGGGGCCAGATGAAAGGCTGCCCGTCCGGCCACGTGTGCTGGGCAAACAAGTCCTCTCCCAGACGCGGCACCCTTGGTTTTACGGGTGCGGGCGCGGTGGTGGTGGCGCCCGGGTTGCCCAGGCCTTGCGGCCAGGCCTGGGGCACCTGGAAGGTGAAGGGCACCGTTAGGACGGCGGCACCCTGGGCTACCTGGCCTTGCGACCAGGCCGGAGGCTCCGCGGACGTAGGGGGCGCTGTTGGTATTGCGGCGCCCGGGGGTACTAGGCCTTGCGACCAGTCTGGTGGTACTTCCTGCTTGGTCACGCTCGGGATCGAGGCGTGTGACGTCACAGGGGTCGCGGCGGCGGCTTCCGGTTGGGGCCTAGTCTGCGTCGGTGACATGGCGTTTTCGGGCACAGCAGGGGGACTTTCGGGCTCTGCGACGGGGAGCTGGGGCAGGTAAGCGGTGTCCCGGCTTGGGGTATAGACGTCCCCTTTACCTGCCTCCATGCGTTCGGCTCCCTTCTCGGCGCCGTCTCCGGCCTTTGGTCCTCCCGCGCCATCCTCAGAGGCGGTCTGTTTCCTCATCTTGGGTGGCGTGCTCCGCTGACAGGTCTCAACTTGCTGGGCCATCTCCCGGCTCCATTCCGCCAATATCTCGCGCTGTACCCGGGCCATCCTCCGTGCGAGGCCCTCCAGGGCAGTCTGTGCACACTCCCGGTCTCGGGGGAGCTGTGCAAGGACCTCCACTAGGCCTAGTGGGGTCGTTGTTTCCAGCAGGCTCCTGACCAGCGGGTCGGTGCTGCTCTGCTCTCCTACAGTTGTCTCCAGCAGGCCTTCTGGAGTGGCGACCGGCAACAGGCTCCTGACCACTGGGTCGGTGCTGCCTGGAGTGGCGGCCCGCATCAGGCTCCTGACCACTGGGTCGGTGCTGCCTGGCTCTCCCTCCAGACGTCTTGTCTCCGGGTGCGCTCGCTCCAGACTGCTCCAGGCGGCACCCATCTTCGTTCTTTTCTTTCGTCTCCTCCCACTTCGAGGGCGGTCCCGGGGCAACTCGGTGACTGTCAGCTCCAGGGGGAGTTCTTTCACGCTGACAGACACCTCTAGCATCACAGTCTCTGTTGGTGGGGGCGGTTTCCACTTTTGGCGCCATTTTCTGTCCCGGCCCACGATGGGAGGTGGCCTCTTGCCCTCCTTTGGCACGCCCATAATGGCGTCCGCTGCTCTTCCAAGGCGGGAAATCTGCGGTTTTGGCGGGAAGCGTTGCCCAGTGGCGGGAAACTCTGCAGATGGCGGGAACAAGTTGGAAATGGCGGACAATCGGCGGGAAACGACTGGTGATGGAGTCCGATGGCGTGGACCCTCCGGAACCGGCGGGAGACTTCTTTCTGAGGTAAACTTGCACCTTTCTTCAGGCACGCAGTACCCGGGTGTTGCGGGCACGTAATCCTGCCGACTACGCCAAAGTTGACGCACCCCCTGGGACATATTCCTTTTTGAGGGGAATACCCGGCACCGGATCAGATGGGGGGGTTGTAGTCTCCGAGCGGCTGTGACCCGGCCCCGTGCCCAGGGCGTCAAGCTCAGTGTTATGTGGCAGTCCTACAGATGTTATTAAGAGTTCTTTTGTGTCGACTACGCCACCCGTTGTGATGCGGTCACTGTGGCCGCCGCTGCAGCAGGGTCCGCTGAGGCTGATGGTGGGTGCGCAGCTTGGTGGGATAACCCCCAACGGGAGGGGTATAGCCTCAGAGGGGACAGGCGCAGAGGATGGGGGTTGTGATGGTGTAGTGCAGACGGCAGTGAAGACAGAGTCGGGTTGTGCAGTTAAGGGTGTTTACTTACTGCAGGTGTTGTACTGGTCACTCCAGCTGCTAGTGACCACCCGAGCCGTGCTGCGTCCACCAGGTCCTGGATCCAGCCAACCCCCAAACAAGTCCGGAGCGTGGCCCTGAGCTCTCTTTCTGTCCCGTTCTCTGGCCGTCCCCACCAGTAATCCACCTAGGTCCAGCTCCCTCGGGCCTTCTGTTGGGACACCCTTGGCCCTGGGTTCCCTGACCCTTCATGTGGTGTGCCTTCGGGGTGGATGTGATGGGTGACCGTGGCAGACGCTGCCCACGGTCTCCGGTCTCTGGCTGGGGAATGTTTTTACCCCCACCAGCTTGGGTTCCGGTACCCTGATGCCGACTCTTCACCCGGTGCTTTTAGTTGGGATCTCAGAGTCCTTCTTTTCTGTGCTCTGGGTCTCTCTCTTTTCTCCTCTCTCACTCTGGGTCTTGATCTTTCTTCTCCCCTCTCCTGACTTGTTCTCTGCAGCTGATCCTCTCTGCATCTGATCCTCTGCATCTGACCCTGATCTTAGTTGGTGCCCACCTTATATACACCCTCTATGTGTGAGCTCAGGTGACCAGCACCCAATGAGCTCCTAACTTTACCCAGGCTGCTCCCCCTATCTGCCCCTACACTACTTGGGATGTACCACCCCCCTCCCACTCCAGCCAGGAACAGACTCGGTCGTACCTGCACATTTCTAAGTGGGAGTACCGTCGGTCTGTTCCCCGGAAATGGGATGTGTGTAGTGCATGCAGCCTACCGAGCTCAGTTCCACACTCCATCCTTGCCCGGGAGTGGAATATCACACCTCTGGGTTGAGGTGCAATACTCCTGTAGCAGCCGAATCCTCAGGGTGCTACACATACATTACATTACTGATCCTGTACTGATCCTGAGTTACATCCTGTATTATACTCCAGAGCTGAACTCACTATTCTGCTGGTGCAGTCACTGTGTACATACATTACATTACTTATCCTGTACTGATCCTGAGTTACATCCTGTATTATACTCCAGAGCTGCACTCACTATTCTGCTGGTGCAGTCACTGTGTACATACATTACATTACTTATCCTGTACTGATCCTGAGTTACATCCTGTATTATACTTCAGAGCTGCACTCACTATTCTGCTGGTGCAGTCACTGTGTACATACATTACATTACTTATCCTGTACTGATCCTAAGTTACATTCTGTATTATACCCCAGAGCTGCACTCACTATTCTGCTGGTGGAATCACTGTGTACATACATTACATTACTGATCCTGTACTGATCCTGAGTTACATCCTGTATTATACTCCAGAGCTGCACTCACTATTCTGCTGGTGGAATCACTGTGTACATACATTACATTACTGATCCTGTATTGATCCTGAGTTACATCCTGTATTATACTCCAGAGCTGCACTCACTATTCTGCTGGTGGAGTCACTGTGTAGATACATTACATTACTTATCCTGTACTGATCCTGAGTTGCATCCTGTAGTATACTCCAGAGCTGCACTCACTATTGTGCTGGTTGAGTCACTGTGTACATACATTACATTACTGATCCTGAGTTACACCCTGTATTATACTCCAGAGCTGCACTCCCTATTCTGCTGGTGGAGTCACTGTGTACATACATTACATTACTTATCCCGTACTAATCCTGAGTTACATCCTGTATTATACTCCAGAGCACCACTCACTATTCTGCTGGTTGAGTTACTGTGTACACACATTACATTACTGATCCTGTACTGATCCTGAGTTACATCCTGTACTATACTCCAGAGCTGCACTCACTATTCTGCTGGTGCAGTCACTGTGTACATATATTACATTACTTATCCTGCACTGATCCACAGTTACATCCTGTATTATACTCCAGAGCTGCACTCACTCTTCTGTTGGTGCAGTCATGTGTACATACATTACATTAGTGATCCTGAGTTACATCATGTATTATACTCCAGAGCTGCACTCACTATTCTGCTGGAGGAGTCACTGTGTACATACATTACATTACTGATCCTGTACTGATCCTGAGTTACAGCCTCTATTATACTCCAGAGCTGCACTCACTATTCTGCTGGTGCAGTCACTGTGTACATACATTACATTACTTATCCTGTACTGATCCTGAGTTACATCCTGTATTATACTCCAGAGCTGAACTCACTATTCTGCTGGTGCAGTCACTGTGTACATATATTACATTACTTATCCTGTACTGATCCTGAGTTACATCCTGTATTATACTCCAGAGCTGCACTAACTCTTCTGCTGGTGCAGTCACTGTGTACATATATTACATTACTTATCCTGTACTGATCCTGAGTTACATCCTGTATTATACTCCAGAGCTGCACTCACTATTCTGCTGGTGCAGTCACTGTGTACATACATTAAATTACTTATCCTGTACTGATCCTGAGTTACCTCCTGTAGATCTTTTTATTATAAAAATGAAAAACATAACAATAATAACAGAAACATAACAAAATTAATAACCACAAAATAAACAATGTAATGAACTGGTCCAGCCGCTCCCTCTCTCCTCACACACATATTATACATATATACAGAATAACAACTACTTACACTGTGACATCTGGTCCGGTTACCAAACAAATAATAACAATATAATAAGTAAAATAAACAATAGCCGACAAAAATATATACAAACTAATATATACATATACATTTTATATATATATATATATATTTTTTTTTTATTTAAATAATATAAAATAAAAACTCACTATACAAATATATACAAGACTAAATTAAGCACCCCACACACAAGCCCACCATTCCCAACCCCGGCACTGACCTGAGAGCTAGTCCTGCGTCTCATGCCTCAGTCCAGGTCCAACGTCCATAGGCCGGATCAGACAGTGCCAGTTTTTCTCCCAAATAATCAGTGTCCCACCACCCAACCTAACACCTACACCCAAATCCATATCCTTATATACAATATATACAGAAACAAATGATACAATAACAAACTATACAATAACCACAACTAACAAAGCCCAAGTTTGGCGCCTGCAGCCCTACATCACTGTCTACTGATCAAAACAAAACTAAAATCTATGGTGTCAGCAGCAGCCCACCACCAGGAAAGGAGATGACCAGACTAGGGCACAGTAAAAGAAAAGCCCCTCCAGAGGAGAGCGGCCCTTCGTGTACCCAGTCTCTCATACTCCAGAGAATGCACCTTCACCAGGTCACCCAGTATGGTCCTAAACACATCGTCCACTGGGAGGATTTTCCGTTGCGTCGATACTAAGCACCGTGCTTTCCACGTGTGATACCTAACCACTGTGCTAACTAGAAATAAGGTGCAGTGGTCCCAACCACCCAGGTCTCCGAATGCTCCATAGGCTCATTCCGCATAAGAGAGACCGGCCAGCCGGGGCCAGCCAATGGAGGCGCCCACCCTGTTGTACACCTCTGTGTTAAAGGGACAACGAAGCAGGAAGTGGTCCATGTACCACAATGCTCCAGAGGACAGTTCCTGTCCTCAGAGCTCCTACACTTCAGATTGTCCCTCACACACAGTTTCCCATGGAAGCAGCGCCAAGTCCCAAAACTTTGAGGGGATCCTGATAGAATTGAAAAGATGCAGACCCACCCCAAGATCCCGACTTGGGCAATCCCTGAGTGCCAGAGGCCTCCGAAAATGGGTCAACAGAACCCTTTTGTCAAGGAGCTTCCTTGGCAGAGTCCTGACCTCCCACATTCCCAGACCCCACCGGCGAATTACCTTCAGAACCACGGTAGCGTAAGCAGGGAAATGTCCATGCGGTGTGTCTAGATCCTTCACTTGCCCTCCTGTCTCCCATTCCTGGAAGAAAGGCTGAAACCATCCCCTACAGGAGAATACCCACAGAGGAGCCCTCTCTTTCCAGAGGTTTGCAATATTGATCTTAATGAAGGTATTCACAAAGAATACCACAGGGTTGACCATACCCAACCCTCCTAGTCTCCTTGTACGGTAAGTAACCTCCCTCTTGACCAGGTTCAGTCTATTCCCCCATAACAGTTGGAAGACCAAACTGTAGACCCGAGTCCAGAGAGGCTCCGGCAAGATGCATACACTGCCCAGATAGATCAGCAAAGGGATCAGGTAAGTTTTGATCAGGTTTACCCTTTCCCTTAGGGTCAAAGACCAACCCTTCCATTGGTTCACCTTCTGAGTGGCGATCTCTAGCCTGCTGTCCCAATTTTGTTTGGGGTAATCCCCCTGGCCAAATTCGATGGCAAGAACTTTTGCAGAGACTATCGGTCCTGGAAGGGTGTACAGGAGATCAAAACCAGGATCTCCTCCTCCCAGCCAGAGACTCTCATACTTATCCCGGTTGATCTTAGACCCGGATGCCTCCAAGTAGCGATTTACCTCTGATATCAGCCATTCTGCCTCCCCGTCAGAGGAAACAAAAACGGTGATGTCCTCGGCATAAGCCACCACTCTCAGAGTGGCTTCCGGTGCTGCCCGGTCTATCCCGATCCCAGCCAACGGTCCACGCTCCACAATCCTATGAAGTGGGTCAATTGCAAACACATACAGCAGCAGGCTCAAGGGACAACCCTGGCGAACACCACATCCAACCTCAAAAGAGCTGCCAATCCAACCGTTCACAAGCGGGAAACTCTCTGCCCCAGCATACAAGGTCTTAAGCCAATCAACAACCCCCCCCGGCAGGCCATACCTCAGAAGAACAGACCAGAGGTACTCATGATTAACCCGATCAAACGCTTTTGCCTGGTCCAATGACAGCATGTACCCCTTCCAGTGACCAGCCCTTCCCTGCTCCACCACCTCTCGGATAAACAGTACAGCACTAATTGTACTGCGGCCCGGAACAGAGCAATGCTGCGCTCCCGAAAGGAGTCGGGACACAAATTTCACCAGCCGATTAAACAGCATCTTTGCAAAAACCTTCCTGTCTGCATTGAGAAGCGCTATGGGACACCAATTCTCAATGCAGGATGGGTCCTTACCCTTTGACAAGATGATCAGGGCAGACCTCCTCATTGACTTTGGCAGAGTGCCCGAGGAAAGACACTCATTGAATACCTCAGTCAAGAGGGGAACCAAGGCGTCCTTAAAGGTCTTATAGAATTCAGATGTTAAGCCATCTGGACCGGGAGATTTCTTTAGGGCAAGCCCTTCAATCGCCAACTTAACTTCCTCTTCTCTGATCATCTCTGTCAAAACGCCAAGAGAGGGGTTTACCCCTGGTTCGTGGATGGCTTCAGCCAGAAAAGCCGACATCTCATCCCAATCCAGATCCCTCTTCCCCAAGAGGTGCGAGTAGAAGGATCTGACGACCTCCAGGATCCCTGATCTGGATCTTTTCAGGGACCCCGCAGTGTCAACCTGTCCTGTAAAAACGTTACTATTTACTGACATCTTGCAGTTTCTGTAAGGGTCGGGCTAGCGGTACTTCCCATAATCCCTCTCAAAAACCAAAGATGCATGTCTATCATACTGACACCTCAATAGCAAAGATTTCACTCTGGAGATCTCCTCGCGGCTACCTCCAGTTGAGACAAGATGCTCGAGTTTCCTGCTCAGGCCCTGATACAGGCGGTACCTGTCCAGGCTCCTGAGGCTCAAGAGCTGGTGGAAGAATCTCACCACCCTTTTCTTGAACATCTCCCACCACTCTGACTTACTACTACAAAGATCCAGTAAGGGTACCTGGCTCTGAAGAAAATCCTCAAAGGACTGTCTTATCTACGCTTCTTCCAAGAGAGACGAATTGAGCCTCCAAAAGCCTCTTCCCATCCGGGGGGTCTCTGTAACATTCAGGGAAAACAAAATCAAAGAGTGATCGGAGAACTCCACCTCAACAACAGATACTGCTGAAGGGTCGGCTTCCTCCATTAAATAAAACCTGTCTATCCTGGACCTACAGTTACCTCTATGATAGGTGAACCCTTCTTGGCCTGTGGTGTGCCGGATGTGGACATCCACCAGGCGAGCCTCACTAGCTATACTATTAAGGGCAACGCTATCATAAGTCAGTTTGTCTCTGGAACCTCCTCTATCCCGGGGCTTCGTGACAGTGTTAAACTCCCCTCCAAAGACGACCAGTGTTAAACTCCCCTCCAAAGAGACACTTCCGGTCCCACTTAGATTGGGGACCATAGATGTTAATCAGCCGAAACTCCTGTCCCTTCATGAGGACATCTAATATCAGGCACCTCCCCATTTCTAACTCAATAACCCGTCGGCATTCTACTGGTGCGGTAAAAAGGACCGCCACTCCGCTATACGGCTCGGCCGCAAGAGACCAATAGGAGGGCCCGAGTCTCCACTCCCTCTTTGCTTTAAACACCTCTGCCATGTTTGGCAGCCTGGTCTCTTGCAAAAAGAAAATGTCAGCTTCAACCTGGCTGAGAAAATCAAAGGCCACAAATCTAGCCATATTTGACTTAGTGCTGGCGACATTAATGGACGCCAGTGTCAACGGAGTGGGTACCGCCATCATTGGTGATCGAATTGGGTGGCTTTTTTCTTCCCACTCCCCTTATCCTCTGCCTCAGACGAGGAATCCTTCCCCCTCTTTAATGACACAGAGGTGTCCATTCCCACATTTTCCTCCTTTTTTTATCCTTGTCTCTGGACTCTGGGCCAGTCCCTCCCCCCAAGGACGTTGCATCCCCAGGAGAAGGAGATTCGGCACCCCCAGTAAGCTCCGCCGAAGCCGGAACCTCACCCTCAGCCTCCTCTTCAGAGGAAGAGATGTTATCAAGGGCTTGGAACCGGTTAGAAAGACCAACTAGAGGGGAGTCAGTTTTACCTTCCTTCGGTACCTTGGTCAGAGCGGGAGAAGATGTTTTATCTCCCTTCTTTCTCTTCTTTTTGGTGCCAAGCTTACGCTTGTCCTCTATCCACCGCTTATTATCCTCATCCATACTTTCATAATGGGAGGATTCTGAGGCAGAGGCTCATCCAACTCATTATCCCTCGGGGCCTCAGCAGCAACATTGGGATCCAGGACAGGGGCTGCCCCAGTAGCCCGGGGCTCGCCCCGCTCCCTCTCCTGTCTGCCTTTGTCTAGACGCCTCAGCTGGGCAGGCGTCTTTTTATTGCGTTTCTTCCCTGGCCCCTCAGCTCCCCCACCCCTGCTAGTCCCCTCCCCAGCAGAATTAGCTCACGGCTTTCTCCCGCCAACGTCTCGACTGCATTAGCAAAGGAGCGAGGACAACGGCTGAATGGGTGACCTAACTCAGCACACAGGTGGCACCTAATCTCCACACAAGAGGCAGCAAGATGGCCGACAGCCCCACACAACGCACATTTCTGCACTGTGCAGTTTGCACTGAAGTGTGTGGCGTCGCTGCACCTGTGACAGAGCTTCGGTTGCCCCTGGTAGAACACCAGGATACGATCCCTAGCCAGGAAGGCAGATGATGGAATGTGGGCAACCGTACCACCTGAACGCTTAAGTTTTACCAAAAACGTCCAGGCCCCTGACCAGATACCAAACTTGTCGCAGTTTTTCTTTGGCATCTCCACCACCTCTCCATACCGACCAAGCCACGTCATGATGTCATAACAAGAAAGCGACTCGTTACGAGTCATCACGGTCACTTTCTTAATTTGGTTTTGGCGAGACACTGCCTGAACGGCAAAGTCTCGCCAGCCGGGCTCATTTTTTGCCAACTCATAATTAGTCCAGAAGAGCTCAAGCCCCTCCAGCCGAACAAAGCTGACATCAAACTCAGGTGTGGAATAGGGATGTATCAAGGCGTAGATGTCAATCGCCTTGAAGCCCATCCTCAGCAGAAGCTCCACAACTTTAGACCTTGGAGGACATGCATCACTGCCCTTCCACCGAAGACAGACCATATTCCTACGCACACTGCCTGGCCCGGCTGTTGGGAGGGACCACACTATATCCCCCCCTTTTTGCGCTCGGAAGGCCCCGAGGCCATGCCCCTGTATCCAGAAGGATAGATCAACCTCTCGACCCTCTACCATTAGTGATCTCTCCCCCTTCTTTAGAGCCTCCAGAAGGCGCCGTTGCAACATGCCGTCCCCAAAGCCCGGAGACGAGGAGGAGGAGGATGCCCTATTTGCCCCAGAGGTGACACTTGCATAACTCTGAACAGGCGTTACCACCAGCGGGGGGGCAACCGGACCAGTGACTACATCAGCCCCACAGCATCACCATTACCCACCTCCATCTCACCCTCCACCAAACCAGCAACCACACCACTAGATAATGAATTGGCCTCATTCACACCCACCACCACATTCATTCCTGCTGGACCAGTAACAATGGTGGATGACATTTTGACCTCAGCATCATCAGGCACAAGGGGCTCAGTCACCTCCATAGAACTTGAGGCGACCTCACCCCTGGTCTTATGTGTGCCCTCCACATCATCAGTCGGTAATTTCCGCTGTTTTGCATTTGCAGCGATGCGCCACTGATCTATAGCTGTTGTGAGACGCTCTTCCTGACCAGCGGCGCCAACACAAAATAGCACTTTCGTGGGAGGACAGGAACGCTCAGCCCCGACAGCCCTCTCACACTGCCACCGCTCCTCAACTAAGTGATCAGCAGAGGCGCCGAGGCTACCAGAGCTGCCCCCGCCGACTCAGGGGGTACAGGGAGGGGGGCATATACGTATCTTTCCGCTTCCTGCAACTTTGGCTTGGTCTTCTTAGCCTTGTTTGTGGTCCCCCGGTGCCTCTTCTGGTAGATTGTCACCAAGATAGAAGTTTTGGAGGCACACTGGGGACTCCAGGAGCTTTATCTCTGCCATTAGCGCCCCTCCCTGGCCGCTGCTGTCACTCTCCTCCCCAGAGCCGCAGAACTGCGACTGGATGTCATAGTCGCCTGTCCTGCAGGGAGCTCGCTGCACGTGGCCTGCGGGTGACTTTGCAGGCTGCCAGGTAGGGCTTTCTGCTGGTCATCATCACTCTCTTCATCCACCTGGCTCGCAGGCTGCAGCCCCATCTGCCTTTGCTCTCTGTTATCAGCCATTTCTCTGGATCGCTCTTCATTAATTAGTGTTTTCCTTGAATGGACCACTTTGCTCTCTGATGAGAGCTTTCCTAAGTTCAAGCTCATTAATTTCAGTTGATAGCCTCTTTACCTCCACCTGGAGTTTAGTCTTCCTCGGTTTGGAAGCACCTGCAGCTTTAGTGCTTGGGCAGCGCAGCTCCTCCCGGAGCCTTCTGACGAGCTTACTCGCATCTTCATACTCACCGAGACGGCTCATGACCCGGGAGGCATAGGTGGACACAGACTCCCAGGGTCTCTGCAGCCCCCAACCATCCTCAGTGAGGTCGGCCTCTCCTCCGTGAGCACTCAGCTTTCCTCCGGAAGGAGCGCCATCATGCACGCTGTCAGGCTTATCCTCCATGCTGGAAGCCTTGCAGCTTCTCTGGGTCTCCACAAACCCAGGGGGAGTAGGAGCCACACTGCTGCGACTCCTGGTGGAGCGTCTCACCCCCGCGTCCTCCAATGTGCAAGCCGGTTGCTGGTTTCTCCTGCCCCCCGCCGGCCTGGTTCGGGAAGCTGAAGCCTGGGACTTGGCTCCGTCACTCATCCCAGGGAACCCACTCCCTCCCTGGGTAGGAGAGAGAGCAGATCCCCAGGTGGAGAGGTGTTGGTTCTCAGATCTCTGGAGCGCACAGCAGGATCTGCAGTCACCACACCCACAATCACCACAGTGAGCAACAGCTGATCAGAGCTGCACTCACTATTCTGCTGGTGCAGTCACTGTGTACATACATTACATTACTAATCTTGTATTGATCCTGAGTTACATCCTGTATTATACTTCAGAGCTGCACTCACTATTCTGCTGGTGCAGTCACTGTGTACATACATTACATTATTACTTATCCTGTACTGATCCTGAGTTACATCCTGTATTATACTTCAGAGCTGCCCTCACTATTCTGCTGGTGGAGTCACTGTGTACATACATTACATTACTTATCCTGTACTGATCCTGAGTTACATCCTGTACTATACTCCACAGCTGCACTCACTATTCTGCTGGTACAGTCACTGTGTACATATATTACATTACTGATCCTGTACTGATCCTGAGTTACATCCTGTATTATACTTCAGAGCTGCACTCACTATTCTGCTGGTGCAGTCACTGTGTACATACATTACATTACTTATCCTGCACTGATCCACAGTTTCATCCTGTATGATACTCCAGAGCTGCACTCACTATTCTGCTTGTGGAGTGACTTGGTTCACTCTTTATATAGTATTGTTCAAAATAATAGCAGTGTGTTCAAAAACATGAGTTAAGCACAAAATCTTTATACTAGTCTTTATTTCCATGCATCGGGAACATTGCACACTGTTTTCTAATTCAAAACATGAAGAAAAATCTATATAATTTTTAACTACTTTACAGAAAATAACCAAAAATGAACATTGGGTTGTTCTAAAAAATAGCAGTGTCTGCATTTGTCTTTACAAACCCACCATATGTTCTCTCCTTTTTTTGAGGATTTAGCATTCCTTTGAATCACTAACCTAATATTTAGTTGTATACCCACAGTTTTTTAGAACTGCTTAACATCTATGTTGCATAGAGTCAACCAACTTCTGGCACCTGTCACCTGTTATTCCAGCCCAGGATGCTTTAAATATGTAGCACCCTGAGGACTCGGCTGCTACAGGGGTATTACGCCTCAAGCCAGAGGTGTGGTATTCCACTCCCGGGTAAGGATGGGGTGTGGAACTGAGCTCAGTTAGCTGCATGCACTACACACATCCCATTTCCGAGGGACAGACCGATGGTACTCCCACTAGAGAAATGTGCAGGTACGACAGTGTCTGTTCCTGGCTGGAGTGGGAGGGGGGTGGAACATCCCCGTAGTGTAGGGGCAGATAGGGGGAGCAGCCTGGGTAAAGCTAGGAGCTCATTGGGTGCTGGTCACCTGAGCTCACACATAGAGGGAGTATATAAGGTGGGCACCATCTTAGATCAGGGTCAGTCAGTTGTCAGTCAGCCAGTCAGACAGTCTGTCTGAGAGCCTGAGAAGCAGAGCAGAGGAGAAGGAAGAGAGACCCAGAGGCGCAGAGGGGACCCCAAGATCCCAAAATAAGGACAAAAGGGTGAAGGGTCGGCAAAAGGGTACCGGATCCCAAGCTGGCAGAGGCTACAGCACACCTTAGCCAGGAACCGGAGGTCGTGGGCAGGATCTGCCACGACCCTCACCAAATCCACTAGAAAGGCATACCAAGCATAGGGTCAGGGAGCCCAGAGGAGGCTTGACCACCAAGAGACCCGAGGGAGCCGGCCAAAAGTGGATCCCTGGTGGGAACGGCCAGAAGAAGGGAGAGTCAGAAAGGAGCTCAGGACCATACTCAAGAATTGCCCGGGAGTTGACCGAGTCCAGGACCTGGTGGACGCAGCACGGCTTGGGTGGTCACTGCTGTACACAGTGACCCGAGCAACACCAGTAAGTAAAACCCTGGAACTGCATTTTATGCCTCTGAGTCTCCTTGCTGCACCTTCACAACCACCATCCTCCACGGCTGACCCCCTGAGGCTATACCCCTCCCGTTGGGGGTTATACTACCAAAGCTGCACACATACCAACAGCCTCAGCGGACCCTGCTGCAGCGGCGGCCTTTTGACCGCAAATCAACGGGTGGCGTAGTCGACACAAAGAACTCTAATAACATCTGTAGGACTGCCACACACTGAGTTTGACACCCTGGGCACGGACCGGGTCACAGCCACTCGGAGACTACAACCCCCATCTGATCCGGCTCCGGGTATTCCCTAACAGCACTGGCCCAGGGGGTGCGTCAAATACATCCCACAATTTTTTGCCATTTGTTGGCTTTCCCTCAGAAACAGCATTTTTGATGTCATCCCACAAGTGTTCTATCGGATTAAGGTCCGGGGTTTGGGCTGGCCACTCCATAACCTCATCATCATATCATAATGTTTGCACCACCATGCTTCACTGTCTTCAGAGTATACTGTGGCTTGAATGCAGAGTTTGGGTGTCGTCTGACGAACTGTCTGTTGCCCTTGGACCCAAAAAGAACAATGTTACTCTCATCAGTCCCCAAAATGTTTCTCCATTTCTCTTTAGGCCAGTTGATGTGTTCTTTTGCAAATTGTATCCGCTTCAGTACATGTCTGTTTTTTAACAGTGGGACTTTGCGGGGGCTTCTTGCTATGAGATTAGCTTCACACAGGCATCTTCTATCTGTCACAGTACTCACAGGCAACTTGAGACTGTCTTTGATCATCCTGGAGCTGATCATTGGCTGAGCCTTTGCCATTCTGGCTATTCTTCCATCCATTCGAATGGTAGTTTTCCATTTTCTTCATTGTCTCTCTGGGTTTGCTTTCCATTTTAAAGCATTGGAGAACATTTTACCTGAACAACCGATCATTGTCTGCACTTCTTATACGTTTTACCCTCTCTAATCAACTTTTTAATCAAAGTATGCTGTTCTTCTGAACAATGTCTCGAATGACCCATATTTCTCAGGCTTTCAAGGAGAAATGCATGTACAACATGTGCTGGCTCCACCCTTAAATAAGAGCCACCTGATTCACACCTGTTTCTTCACAGAATGATTGACCTCACTAATTGAACCCCACACTGCTATTATTTTGAACACATCCCCTTTCAATTATTAATTCAAATACACAGACTCAAAAACATGCAGATCATGAATGCGGAGTCTGGTGGTTTTCTTAGCATCTACTGCACCAACTGGTAAATTGTTTGACCTGTGGTAATATAATCTATACCAAAAACAGTGATTAATCTGGTTAGTCATAATGGACTGCTATTATTTTGAACACTACTGTACATGTAACTTTTCTTGATCACTTGAGGATTCCAAGTAGTCCAGATGCTTTTCAAGAAAAAAAAGCAGATACGTTAACATTAACTTCCTATTTCTGTGAGAATATAATTTTTACCATCAAAATCTCTGCTGCCTTTCAGTGAATGGAAACCCTATTGTGTACAACCAGAGTATTGATGAATCTTGACCATGCCCTGCTCACATTAATTTTGGAGCTCTTACACCATTAGGGCAGGTTCACATGAGCGTATAAAAAAACATTCAGAGTTTCATCCAGGAGAGTGAGACGATTTTCTCTCACTTGTCATCCGTGCACGATCCGTTTCACAGCAGCAGCTATTAATCTTTTACAGGACTATTTACAGTTTTCTATGATACAGAATTGCAATGTATCCGTAAAAATTGGATGCTCTACTGTGGTATACGATTTTTTTTACGCTCCCATGACTTGAATGGATGAGTCTCCAGTGAACAACATTGGTCTGAGTGCTGTCAGTTTTTTCCACAGACAGAAATTTTGAAAAAGAAAGAGCAGAGTTGATCATTTTAGACTAATTAACAGAGGACCCCTTTAAATGTCTGTGTGATATTGTTATATAACAGTATTTATTTTTCTTTTGCTTCTGTGTAAGTTACATAACGCTTCTCTCATCAGACGCATGGTGACTTCATACATGGAGTAATCAGTTTCTTGAGCAGATAACCATCTGTGGTGACAACTGTGCTCACGTCACCTCCTCCACTACATCTGCTTCAGGCTGTGTGCGAGCGTAATTATTGATGAAGCAAATCCAAATAGGACAATACTAAGGGAAGATAGATGGTCTTAAAGGGTTATGGGTCTTGTGAGTCCTATTGTCATTGTGTTGTGTTTCAATAAAAACTGTGTAATACTTCATTTGGCCTTCGGGGGCACTGTAGGGAAATTAAACACTTGCCTGGTTACACCAAAGATTGCAGCTCAGTAATATGATATCCTGAATTGCAGTAGTTATACTACTAATTCAGTAGACCATCATCTGTGCTGCCGATATGGGCGGATTTGGCTGATTTTAGTCTTAAGTGTCTATGAAAGTTCCTAGGGAACCATTCTCCTTTTAACCTATGTAAAATGCAATGAAATTAAAAGGTTTGTCTGATCTTCTAGATCTTCTTTCTTGCCAGTGGTGGTGTGCTCCTGGAGATATAATCTATCTGTCTCATATCTATCTATCTATCTATCTATGTATCCATCTATCTATCTATCTGTCTAATATATATCTAATGTATCTATCTATCTATTATATCTATCTGTCTATCTATCTATCTCCTATCTATCTATTTATCTATCTCATAACTATATCTATTGTATCTATCTATCAATTATATTCATCTATTTTATCTATCTATTTATCTATCTGTCTGTCTAATATATACAGTATCTAATGTATCTATCTATCTATTATTTATCTTTATCTATCTAATATCTGTATATATCTATCTAATATCTATCTATATCTATCTATCTATCCGTCATCTATCTAATATCTATCTATATCTATCTATCATCTATCTATTATCTATCTAATATCTATCTATCATCTATCTATCTATTGTATCTATCTCATATCTATACCTATTGTATCTATCTATCAATTATATTCATCTATTCTATTCTATCTGTCTATTATCTATCTATTCTCTATATATCATGTATCTATTTATCTAGCTATATATTTATCTAACTAATATTTATCTATCTGTCTAGCTATCCCATATGTATGTATCTACCTATCTCTCTCATAACTTGCCACACATTCAAACCTCACAAAAGTCTTGATTTTTGATGGACTGTCCTATGAACCGATCTTTTCAAATTCACATAAAAAGTGTCATTTTGGTCTAATTTTGTGCACAGTTGGATGGATGGAGCAGGGTTTCACTTGTTATTCTAAATGTCAGTTTTGGGAGGTGTAGGTGTATTAATACATATATGGCTTTTGATAATATGCAATCTTTTCAGACCTGAGCTGATCATTGGGCCACAAGTTCACAAGCCTTGAGCAGAATTTTGTATCCTACAAATCTCTTTCCATGTGTTCCTGCGATTACTTTGTCATTAACTAGTAAATGCCTTCATGATATGTAAAATTTATTTCCGACCTGGGGAAAACGTTCCTGCCATAAAAGCTTCCCACCAAGAGTTCTCTGTTCGTGAGCGCTCGTTACTTGTAGCTGCAGTGGGGAAGGAATTTTCTTCTTCCTCTTAATCTTAAAATGTTATTTACTCAACTGAATCTTGGTGGATGTTACTTGTAGCCGCAGACTAAATAGAAAAGAAGTCAGGGTCATTCATCAAACTCAGGAGGTTGGAGGATTGTTAAAACCGTACAATGCAAATACAACATTGATCCTGGTGCCACCAAAACCAAGGCTGAGAAATAATAATGTATTTCTGATGCAAAGACATAGATTAGAAAACATTATATTGTGGTTTTCGGCCTTCACCACTAGAGGGAGCTTTGGAGCTTACCGCATACTGTTATACTTGCATCTCCAAAATAAAACAGTATGCAGTGAGCTCCTAAGCTCCCCCTAGTGGTGACATCTAGAAGTCTAATGCAAGAAATAGGTATTAGCTTGTGAATAGCCATTTGTGACAGATATCAATTGGAAATTTGTTCGGCTGAATTTTGATGCTTTTATTTTGGATTTGCAGGGTTCTGTATGAAAACATCAAAAAGGCTTATCATTTAATTGTTTGCCATTGGTCAGGTGTCTATGGACATATTTACTTTTGATGGGCTGTTATGAGACAGTTAAAATCTGATTTACCAAGAAATCATGTCATTCATTTTTTAGGCTGTGCGCAATATTGCTGTTTAGCTCCAATTACATAAATAGGACTTAGTTGCAATGCCAGACACTGCCTATGGACTAGAGTGGCACTGTTTCATAAAGAAAGATGCTACATTTTGGTTATATTATTCAATCCTTTAAACATCACAGATTTGGCACCTGTGTTACTGATTGAATAGATGATCAGTTCTCGATCTATCACCTACTCTCTGTGCTAGCCTTTGGGTGACAACAATATCACACTTTCACATTTGTGGTCCCTAAACATTAATTGTATGACACTAATCTATTGATTCTGGACTAAGCAGCACTTGTGTAATGTACAGTATCTGACTCCCTACTCAAAGGAATCACCTGACACCAGATCCTTTTACTCCTTTACACCACTCCATCCGACACTCAGCATTGTGCTTGGTGATGTAAGGCTGCATGCAGCTGCTCGGCCATGAAGCTCCTGGCAGGGCGCAGTGTTTGTGCTGATGTTAATACCAGAGAAGGTCTGGACTCTGCAGCTAAGGGGTCAGCAGAGCGTTGGTGAATTTTCCACCCTCTGCTCTTCAGCACTGGCCCCCCACTCTGTAACATTACGGGGTCTCCACTCCATGGCTGAGTTGCTGCGGTTAATTCCACTCCTAAATAATTTCACTCACAGGTGATGGGGGAAGATTCAGGAGGGAAGGAATGTCATGAACGGACTTATTACCCCAGTGGCTTCTATTACAGGACCTACTGGTATCAGGGAGCTCTGCACCTCCGGCCGCTCTGACACATTGTTAGTAAAGGCAGACAACATGGCAGGGGGACCGGATGTTATACACGAGGGAATGAGGGTCCGGATGCCATACATTGGGGGGCAAGAGGCTGGATATTATACAAGGGGGGGCTATGAGACTGGAAGAGAAAACCAAATTCCAAAGACATGTGTCCCAACACTTTTGTCCACATAGTATGTTATCAACAACTTGGAAGTGTTTGCTAAACCTTTGAGTAACACTAGATGGCAGTATTGTAATGGAAAAATATCACAACTGGCTACATGGAGCTAAGTAATATACTGTGTATATATATATATATATATATATATATATATATATATATATATATATATATATATATATATATATATATATATATATATACACACAACTAAGTTCCAAAATATGTGCATAAATAAAACATATATAAAACAGATCATATATAGTATGCTTACCACTATTCATTTTCGAATGGGGCCATTCTTCTCCAAAAACCACAATGTAATCATTAACATACGTCTGTTGTCAGTGATGCAGTAATGCTTGTCCACATGGAGTATTATCATAGTTTTACTCTTGTAAATATTATAGTAGTTATATTCTCGTACATAGGGGGCAGTATTATAGTAGTTATATTCTTGTACATAGGAGCAGTATTATAGTAGTTATATTCTTGTACATAGGGGGGCAGTATTATAGTAGTTATATTCTTGCACATAGGGGCAGTATTATAGTAGTTATATTCTTGTACATAGGAGCAGTGTTATAGTAGTTATATTCTTGTACATAGGGGGGCAGTATTATAGTAGTTATATTCTTGTACATAGGGCGCAGTATTATAGTAGTTATATTCTTGTACATAGGGGCAGTATTACAGTAGTTATATTCTTGTACATAGGGGCATTATTACAGTAGTTATATTCTTGTACATAGGCGGCAGTATTATAGCAGTTATATTCTTGTACATAGGGGCAGTATTATAGTAGTTATATTCTTGTACATAGGGGCAGTATTATAGTAGTTATATTCTTGTACATAGGGGCAGTATTATAGTAGTTATATTCTCGTACATAGGGGGCAGTATTATAGTAGTTATATTATTGTACATGGGGGCAGTATTATAGTAGTTATATTCTTATACATAGGAGCAGTATTATAGTAGTTATATTCTTGTACATAGGAGCAGTATTATAGTAGTTATATTATTATACATAGGGGCAGTATTATAGTAGTTATATTCTTGTACATAGGGGCAGTATTATAGTAGTTATATTCTTGTACATAGGGGCAGTATTATACTAGTTATATTCTTGTACATAGGAGCAGTATTAAAGTAGTTATATTCTTATACATAGGAGGCAGTATTATAGTAGTTTAGTTATATTCTTGTACATAGGGGGCAGTATTATAGTAGGTATATTCTTGTACATAGGCGCAGTATTATAGTAGTTATATTCTTATACATAGGGGCAGTATTATAGTAGTTTAGTTATATTCTTGTACATAGAGGCAGTATTATAGTAATTATATTCTTGTACATAGGGGGCAGTATTATAGTAGTTATATTCTTATGCATAGAGGCAGTATTATAGTAGTTATATTCTTGCACATATGGGCAGTATTATAGTAGTTATATTCTTGTACATAGGGGCAGTATTATAGTAGTTATATTCTTGTACATAGGGGCAGTATTATAGTAATTATATTCTTGTACATAGGAGCAGTATTATAGTAGTTATATTCTTGTACATAGGAGCAGTATTATAGTAGTTATATTCTTGTACATAGGGGCAGTATTATAGTAGTTATATTCTTGTACATAGCAGCAGTATTATAGTAGTTATATTCTTGTACATAGGGGCAGTATTATAGTAGTTATATTCTTGTACATAGGGGCAGTATTATAGTAGTTATATTCTTGTACATAGGAGCAGTATTATAGTAGTTATATTCTTGTACATAGGGGCAGTATTATAGTAGTTATATTCTTGTACATAGGAGCCTTATTATAGTAGTTATATTCTTGTACATAGGGGCAGTGTTATAGTAGTTATATTCTTGTACATAGGGGGCAGTATTATAGTATATTCTTGTACATAGGGGCAGTATTATAGTATATTCTTGTACATAGGAGCAGTATTATAGTAGTTATATTCTTGTACATAGGGGACAGTATTATAGTAGTTATATTCTTGTACATAGGGGGCAGTATTATAGTAGTTATATTCTTGTACATAGGGGGCAGTATTATAGTAGTTATATTCTTGTACATAGGAGCAGTATTATAGTAGTTATATTCTTGTACATAGGAGCAGTATTATAGTAGTTATATTCTTGTACATAGCAGCGGTATTATAGTAGTTATATTCTTATACATAGGGGCAGTATTATAGTAGTTATATTCTTGTACATAGGAGCAGTATTATAGTAGTTATATTCTTGTACATATGGGCAGTATTATAGTAGTTATATTCTTGTACATAGGGGCAGTATTATAGTAATTATATTCTTGTACATAGGGAGCAGTATTATAGTAGTTATATTCTTATACATAAAGGCAGTATTATAGTAGTTATATTCTTATACATAGGGGTAGTATTATAGTAGTTATATTCTTGAACATAGGAACAGTATTATAGTAGTTATATTCTTATACATAGGGGCAGTATTATAGTAGTTATATTCTTGTACATATGGGGCAGTATTATAGTAGTTATATTCTTGTACATAGAGGCAGTATTATAGTAATTATATTCTTGTACATAGGGGGCAGTATTATAGTAGTTATATTCTTATACATAGAGGCAGTATTATAGTAGTTATATTCTTGTACATATGGGCAGTATTATATCAGTTATATTCTTGTACATAGGGAGCAGTATTATAGTAGTTATATTCTTGTACATAGAAGGCAGTATTATAGTAGTTATATTCTTGTACATAGGAGCAGTATTATAGTAGTTATATTCTTGTACATAGGAGCAGTATTATAGTAGTTATATTCTTATACATAGGGAGCAGTATTATAGTAGTTATATTCTTGTACATAGGAGGCAGTATTATAGTAGTTATATTCTTGTACATAGGAGCAGTATTATAGTTGTTATATTCTTGTACATAGGAGCAGTATTATAGTAGTTATATTCTTGTACATAGGGGACAGTATTATAGTAGTTATATTCTTGTACATAGGGGGCAGTATTATAGTAGTTATATTCTTGTACATAGGGGGCAGTATTATAGTAGTTATATTCTTGTACATAGGAGCAGTATTATAGTAGTTATATTCTTGTACATAGGAGCAGTATTATAGTAGTTATATTCTTGTACATAGGAGCAGTATTATAGTAGTTATATTCTTGTACATAGCAGCGGTATTATAGTAGTTATATTCTTATACATAGGGGCAGTATTATAGTAGTTATATTCTTGTACATAGGAGCAGTATTATAGTAGTTATATTCTTGTACATAGGGGCAGTATTATAGTAGTTATATTCTTGTACATAGGAGCCTTATTATAGTAGTTATATTCTTGTACATAGGGGCAGTGTTATAGTAGTTATATTCTTGTACATAGGGGGCAGTATTATAGTATATTCTTGTACATAGGGGCAGTATTATAGTATATTCTTGTACATAGGAGCAGTATTATAGTAGTTATATTCTTGTACATAGGGGACAGTATTATAGTAGTTATATTCTTGTACATAGGGGGCAGTATTATAGTAGTTATATTCTTGTACATAGGGGGCAGTATTATAGTAGTTATATTCTTGTACATAGGAGCAGTATTATAGTAGTTATATTCTTGTACATAGGAGCAGTATTATAGTAGTTATATTCTTGTACATAGCAGCGGTATTATAGTAGTTATATTCTTATACATAGGGGCAGTATTATAGTAGTTATATTCTTGTACATAGGAGCAGTATTATAGTAGTTATATTCTTGTACATATGGGCAGTATTATAGTAGTTATATTCTTGTACATAGGGGCAGTATTATAGTAATTATATTCTTGTACATAGGGAGCAGTATTATAGTAGTTATATTCTTATACATAAAGGCAGTATTATAGTAGTTATATTCTTATACATAGGGGTAGTATTATAGTAGTTATATTCTTGAACATAGGAACAGTATTATAGTAGTTATATTCTTATACATAGGGGCAGTATTATAGTAGTTATATTCTTGTACATATGGGGCAGTATTATAGTAGTTATATTCTTGTACATAGAGGCAGTATTATAGTAATTATATTCTTGTACATAGGGGGCAGTATTATAGTAGTTATATTCTTATACATAGAGGCAGTATTATAGTAGTTATATTCTTGTACATATGGGCAGTATTATATCAGTTATATTCTTGTACATAGGGAGCAGTATTATAGTAGTTATATTCTTGTACATAGAAGGCAGTATTATAGTAGTTATATTCTTGTACATAGGAGCAGTATTATAGTAGTTATATTCTTGTACATAGGAGCAGTATTATAGTAGTTATATTCTTATACATAGGGAGCAGTATTATAGTAGTTATATTCTTGTACATAGGAGGCAGTATTATAGTAGTTATATTCTTGTACATAGGAGCAGTATTATAGTTGTTATATTCTTGTACATAGGAGCAGTATTATAGTAGTTATATTCTTGTACATAGGGGACAGTATTATAGTAGTTATATTCTTGTACATAGGGGGCAGTATTATAGTAGTTATATTCTTGTACATAGGGGGCAGTATTATAGTAGTTATATTCTTGTACATAGGAGCAGTATTATAGTAGTTATATTCTTGTACATAGGAGCAGTATTATAGTAGTTATATTCTTGTACATAGGAGCAGTATTATAGTAGTTATATTCTTGTACATAGCAGCGGTATTATAGTAGTTATATTCTTATACATAGGGGCAGTATTATAATAGTTATATTCTTGTACATAGGAGCAGTATTATAGTAGTTATATTCTTGTACATATGGGCAGTATTATAGTAGTTATATTCTTGTACATAGGGGCAGTATTATAGTAGTTATATTCTTGTACATAGGGAGCAGTATTATAGTAGTTATATTCTTATACATAAAGGCAGTATTATAGTAGTTATATTCTTATACATAGGGGTAGTATTATAGTAGTTATATTCTTGAACATAGGAACAGTATTATAGTAGTTATATTCTTATACATAGGGGCAGTATTATAGTAGTTATATTCTTGTACATATGGGGCAGTATTATAGTAGTTATATTCTTGTACATAGAGGCAGTATTATAGTAATTATATTCTTGTACATAGGGGGCAGTATTATAGTAGTTATATTCTTATACATAGAGGCAGTATTATAGTAGTTATATTCTTGTACATATGGGCAGTATTATATCAGTTATATTCTTGTACATAGGGAGCAGTATTATAGTAGTTATATTCTTGTACATAGAATGCAGTATTATAGTAGTTATATTCTTGTACATAGGAGCAGTATTATAGTAGTTATATTCTTGTACATAGGAGCAGTATTATAGTAGTTATATTCTTATACATAGGGAGCAGTATTATAGTAGTTATATTCTTGTACATAGGAGGCAGTATTATAGTAGTTATATTCTTGTACATAGGAGCAGTATTATAGTTGTTATATTCTTGTACATAGGAGCAGTATTATAGTAGTTATATTCTTGTACATAGGGAGCAGTATTACAGCAGTTATATACTTGTACATAGGGAGCAGTATTACAGTAGTTATATTCTTGTACATAGGAGCAGTATTATAGTAGTTATATTCTTATACATAGGGGCAGTATTATAGTAGTTATATTCTTGTACATAGGAGCAGTATTATAGTAGTTATATTCTTGTACATAGGAGCAGTATTATAGTAGTTATATTCTTGTACATAGGAGCAGTATTACAGTTGTTATATTCTTGTACATAGGAGCAGTATTATAGTAGTTATATTCTTATACATAGGAGCAGTATTATAGTAGTTATATTCTTGTACATAGGAGCAGTATTATAGTAATTATATTCTTGTACATAGGAGCAGTATTATAGTAGTTATATTCTTGTACATAGGAGCAGTATTATAGTAGTTATATTCTTGTACATAGGAGCAGTATTACAGTAGTTATATTCTTGTACATAGGGGGCAGTATTATAGTAGTTATGTGGCACCCCAGGGGTCTGGTTTCCACAGTAATAGCCATATTACGTCTGTGAGCAGGTGGGAGGTCTCCTGGTCAGGAATCCTAAGCATACCACACCTCCTGCCCAGTCCTGGGAGGGGAAGAACTTCCCCTATATAAAGCTGGGGCTGAGGCAGGGTTAGTGAGTAGAGTAGAGTGAGGGAACACAGACAGAGACACAGTCTGGTCTGTAGTGGAGCAGCTTTAGGGAAAGAAAGATCAGGAGCTCTGTGGGAGCTGTGCTAAAAGAGATCAGGGACTGGAAGCTGTAGAGCTCGCCCTGATTGAAGAGTTCTGACCGGACCCGGAGTCCGAGGCTGTGGGGACGAATCCTTACCCAGCAGCAGAAACCGACCGGCAGGGGATTTCAGGTCCTCTGGCCAAGAAACCCGAAGGCACGGTCACACGCAAGGGACCAGCACCGCCGTCGTGGAGCGGAAGCTACCAGAAGGCCCCGAGTCACCGGCCATACGGGTGAGCACCACACGGTACACTCAGGGACGTGGGCTACTTTTACCCGCCTCTAGCAAGGTAGCCAGAAGAGTACGATTAGTTGGGGAGGCCTACAACTCCGCCTGGCCAGGGGAGATTCCATCTGCTCACGGACTGACCAGGCCCCGATCGCTAGCCAGTACTCCGGGAGGGTCTACCTTTGCCACCAGTAAAGACCCTGAACGACACCGCACCGTCTCTGAGTGTTTCATCATCCACGTCCGCTGCCCTGAGGCCTTACCCCTCCCGTTGGGGGTTATACCATCCACGCTGCACAACCGTACCACCGGCCTCAGCGGTCTGCCCTGCAGCGGCGGTCTCATAACCGCATTCAACGGGTGGCGTAGTCGAGCAATATAACATCTTCTGACAAGCACTGCCACTTAGTTTGACTCCCTGGGCACGGACCGGGTCACCACCACGAAACTACTACCCCTATCAGATCCGGCTCCGGGTTGGCCCCCGCGTGCGCAACGCTACTTGGCACAGGTCCAGGGGCGCGTCAGTTATATTCTTGTACATAGGGGCAGTATTATAGTACTTATATTCTTGTACATAGGGGTAGTATTATAGTAGTTATATTATTGTACACAGGAGCAGTATTATAGTAGTTATATTCTTGTACATAGGGGGCAATATTATAGTAGTTATATTCTTGTACATAGGAGCAGTATTATAGTAGTTATATTCTTGTACATAGGGGCAGCATTATAGTAGTTATATTCTGGTACATAGGGGCAGTATTGTAGTAGTTATATTCTTGTACATAGGGGCAGTATTATAGTACTTATATTCTTGTACATAGGGGCAGTATTATAGTAGTTATATTATTGTACACAGGAGCAGTATTATAGTAGTTATATTCTTGTACATAGGGGGCATTATTATAGTAGTTATATTCTTGTACATAGGGGCAGTATTATAGTAGTTATATTCTAGTACATAGGGGCAGTATTGTTATAGTTATATTATTACATACCCTAAACAAAAAAGGAGTGCATAACTCAATAAATATGCATAAGAAGTATATTCTTTATTAATTAAATGATTGACATATCTACATTAAAAACAACAGTATCGGACACGAAAAATAAATTAAATAAACAATGAAACTTCAATAAATACAAGATGAATTCTGAAAGATCTGTGAGCATCCATCCATCTTCTATGCAGAGTACTATTAGTTTAAATTATTAGGTTTAATATACAAAAAAGGTTATGGTGCCTAGCAAGATAAAAAGATGAAATGGCAAAAAGACCTACAAACAAGGCAAAAACAGGAGAAAAACATAAGGGATAAAATGCAGAAACGTCCTACGGGTTTGATCTGTGATGTATAATCATATGCAAGGAAAAATGCGTGCAGGACATAATTCTAATTTATTTCATATTTCCCTACAGGAACCCCCTAGTGGGATAATATGACCGCCATATTTTTTATCATAATTTCCCCATCATAGAAACCCCAAACATGACTATGATATGTCCATATTTCAGGTTCATATTATTTTTTGCAGTTTCATAAAGCCTAAAATCCTGGAACATGGAACTACAGAAGCAATTGACTCCCCCATAGAGATGGCATGGAAATCTTGCATTTCCATTGTGCTATGTGATGTCTCTGGATGGGCTGGAGACGTTCAGTCTACTGAGGAGCGATTATCTTCCCCTGCATATATTAGCACCTTTTTGCTTTGAGGTGATGTCGGATCCAGTGATATTGAAATTTGATTTATTGAATGCATAACAAATACCTATTGGGTGCAGTATTATTTTAGAAAATAGGTAAATTCGACACTGAAAAATGAGATGCTCACGAAATTTGCGAAATAATATTTCATGAAACGCCGACCAAAAGGGAAACAGAACAAAATCTGACGCTTCGGCTAATTTGTGTCCTTTGTCAAGGTTATCTGTCAATGCAGAATAATGCAATAATGCAAAAGAATAATTCAATATATACGAAAAAGAAGACAATATAGACAACTGATAAGCGTTGTTGAATTAAGGTCAGAGCACACGGACCAGTTGTCCATGTGGCTGAAATTCTGCGCCTATTGGCAGACAGTGGGTGGGTAGCCATCCACAATGTGTGGTCTCACCCTTAACATTTATGAGGGCAGTTATGCTGAGGAATATTATTTAGTGTCCAGCAATGAAATATTGAACTATGACTTATGTATCTTGACACATAGGCTTAATTATGTACTAAACATAAATGTAGCAATGTAATGGAAAAATAATATGCCTTAAAGGGGTTTTCCACTACTATTTGACCCCCTTTTATACGTCCTAATTGCTTTTCTAATATACTTTCATTACCTGTGTTTCTTCTATGAGCACTTCTCTATGTGGGTCACATAATCATTTTTTCACATGCAAGCACTGCTTCCTGTCTGTTGTGTCTGATTCGTACCCCATCTGGGCACAGGATTAAGTCGGCATGAGAAGAAAGTGTCACTCTGCTCCTGATGGGGCCCATGCTCGGACTGGCATATAGGGGAGAGGGTAAATCCTCTGGTGGGCCCCCACCTCTGTTATGTGCAGTAGCTGGCAAAATACAATTGATTTACTATGTACAGTACAGTACCATACCAAGCCAGCATCTCATCATTCATTCATTCATTCATTCATTCAATTAACTACCGTACCTAGTTTATTATTATTTAGAAGGAGAGGTCAATTTGTTAATGAAGTTAATGTAATATTTGCATTTAACTAAACAGTGGGCCCCCAGAGTCACTGTTACTGTTGGGCCACTTGTGAAAAGAAAAGAAAGGGCGCATGTGTAGACTCACAGGGCTATTTGCTTAATTTAAAAAGTGCCAGTACACTCACCTGTGAAGGTTGTGTACGTCTACACAACCAAGATTAAGCGTGTAATTAATGAGGCTCCGGGTCACCTCTATTTGTAGTACCGTCCTGTCGGTGTTTGCCTCGCAACTCCGTGCTCCTCAAGTGGTCACACGATCCTGCTGGACCAGATACCACGTCACCGCAGGTCCTCAGTAGTTTAACCCGGTGGTTGGATACCGCAGGTCCTCAAACATCCAAATAGACCAGGCCGCTCCTGCCGCTTTAGCTCCGCATGGAGATATCTCACAAGTAAACAATGGTGCAGCGGTCTCAGGGAGCGCCAAAGGAATACTGGACAATTTAGTAGATGTCAACCGACTTTTAATTCTTCCTCCAATACCACTGCCACAACGCGTTTCAACGGTCTAAGCCGTCTTCATCAGGTGGGGTAACGGGGAATGTTACAATGACAGCTTTATAAAGGGGTGGTATTTTACAAAATTTAGACCACGTGTTGTAATCAATTAACCCTTTCATTGAAAAACTCCATATAATACATTCTTAACCAATTAACCTCTTATTTCCCCTGGAAACAGCATTGTGCACTAAAAAATCCCTACATGGATTCTTAAAATCACAATTCTTAGTAAAAACTTCCTATTTGTAAAAAAATAAATAAGTTTTTTTTTTTTTTTTTTTTTTAAAAATATATTTATTACCAACTATTAAAAATTATTAAAATCATCCTGGGGACCTTCTTGGGGTGTCTTGACAGTGTTATACTGCAGTTTCCAGCCCCCAATTCAAAAGTTGAATTTCTTAAAGAGACAGTGCACTTTCATATAAAATGGCCGAAAATAACCCTGTACAATTACCCACTACGATTATAAACCCCATAAATGTTTAAAAACACCCTGGGAACCTTACCAGAGTGTCCTGACAATGCTATACTGCAGTTTCCAGCCCCCAATTCAAAAGTTGGATTTCTTAAAGAGACAGTACACTTTCATATAAAATGGCCGAAAATAACCTTGTACCCTTGCCCACTGCGATTATAAACCCCATGAATGTTTAAAAACACCCTGGGAACCTTACCAGAGTGTCCTGACAATGCTATACTACGATTGTCAACCCCCAATTCTAAAGTTAAGTTTCTTAAAGAGACAGTACACTTTCATATAAAATAGCCGAAAATAACCTTGTACAATTGCCCACTGCTATAATAAAACTCATAAAACCCAATGCTATCCATTATCATGATCGGAACCTATGCTTCCAGTAAACTAAGTAACTGACGACAACATGAAAAAAGAACTAAATACCAGCCCGAAAGGGCAAGCAAATCTCCTGCTATGCTACGTCATACCATACCTTTAATCCTGTGCAGGTAGCCCCGCAAGCCATCATTAAACGGCTGATGACAACCCGAGAAAGATATGAGAGGGACAACATTAAACCTTCTCAGATTTAATGGTTTGATGTGTTTTCAATCGTAAGGTTCAAACCCTCAGGGTACAAAGTGCCCATTTTGTATATCCAAAAACTTTCTTTCTTTATAAGTGTACTCAATCGTTCTGGTCCATTATCCACAATGTGGTCAATAATGGTTATTTTCATCTTACTCGGGTCTTTGTGGTGATGGTTTGCATAGTGTCTGGAGACACTATGTAATTGATATCCTGCCCTTATATTAGATCTATGTTTATTTAATCGGGCATGGGCGGTCTGAATTGTCCGGCCGATGTATTGCAAGCCACAAGGGCACTCCAGCAAGTACACTACATAGGTGGATTGGCATGTTAATCTCTGCTTGATCTGGAAAACCTCATTAGTGGTATTAGATTTAAAGGTTTTTGCATTATTGATTATAACGCCACAACACATACATTTAGGTGTATTGCATGTGAAGCAGCCTCCTGTGTTAGGATTAGTCGTCACATCCCTTATTTTTTTCTTTTTTCTATTCGTGTTGCTAGGAGCAAGCAAGGTTTTTAAACTTCTATTCTTCCTAAAGATAATATTTGGTTTCTCTGGGATACTTTTGGAGAGAATGGGGTCACCTTTTAAAATAAACCAATGTTTTTGTAATAACTCCCGTACTACCGACCTGGATTGGCAAAATGTAGTAATTAAACTCCACTTTGTCTTTTCCTCTGTCCTTACAGAAGCCCTATCCGGATTCTCCCTTCTGTCCAAGCACGAGTCCTGTGATAGAGTGCATGTTCTTTTATATGCATCTTTTAAAAGTTTTTTTGGATAGCCTTTTTCCAAAAATCTCTTTTTGAGAATCTTGGATTCCACCTTAAAGTCAGAATCCAGAGTACAGTTTTTCCTGACTCTCCAATACTGCCCATAAGGCACATTTTTGATCCATCCAGGAAGGTGTCCACTGTTGAATTTGAGGTAGCTATTCACATCTACTGGTTTAAAAAACGTGGATGTGAATATTCTCCCCAGGTGGTCGAACTGTACCCATAGATCTAAGAATTGGAGAGAAGTGGATGATGCTGTGGCCGTGAATTTTAACCCCCAATCATTGTGATTTAGTTTGTCCGCAAAGCTCAATGCCTCCTCCATTGATCCATGCCATATAATGAATAAATCATCTATAAAGCGCCTATAGAAAAGTACTCCACTCGTGGATGATCCCGGCTGCGCGATGAGGACGGATTCCACCGCACCCATAAAAAGGTTAGCATAGCTTGGTGCGAATCTCGTCCCCATCGCGCAGCCCTTGATCTGTTTATATAACCCATCCTCAAAGGAAAACACATTGTTCTCCAATATGAACGCTATTGCGTTCAGAATGAATTCTCTTTGGTCTATAGGCATATTAGTGTCTCCAGTTAAAACCTCTTTGATGACCTTTATTCCCAATGTATGTGAAATATTATTGTAGAGCGCCACTACATCCAGAGAGAGAAAAACGCATCCCTCCATGGGTGGTAGAGCCCTTAATTCTTTAATTAATTGTGACGAGTCCTTTAGATATGATGTTAATCTCAGAACATATGTCTGCAAAAATAAATCTACATAATGCGATAGATTACTTGTAATGGATTGGATCCCTGATATTATTGGGCGTCCAGGAGGATTTTTGGGGTCTTTATGCAGTTTGGGCAGAAAATAGAAAAAAGGTATTCTATATTGTGCAATGTCTAAAAAGTTCTTTTCTTTTTTATTGAGTATTCCCTTTTCATAAGCTTTCTTAATTAGAAGATTATACTTTATAAAGATACTGATATTAGGATCATCCTCCAACTTCTCATAAAATTCTGTATCACTCAATATTCTCATGCCCTCTTCCACATACCAAGATCTATCCATAAGGACAATTCCTCCTCCCTTATCTGCATTACGAATGATAATATCATTATTTTCTCTGATAGATTCAATGGCTGCTCTCTCTTCTTTTTTCAAATTATCTCTCATTTTCATGCGGGGAATTGACCTTACTTCCTTTAATATTAATTGTTGGAATGCCTCAATATGTGACCCCTTATGGTGTAAAGGATAAAATTTTTTATTTGGGTGTTTGATGTCTACATGTATCATTTCATCTATTGTGGTTCTATCTTTTTCTGCCAATCCACCTATGTAGTGTACTTGCTGGAGTGCCCTTGTGGCTTGCAATACATCGGCCGGACAATTCAGACCGCCCATGCCCGATTAAATAAACATAGATCTAATATAAGGGCAGGATATCAATTACATAGTGTCTCCAGACACTATGCAAACCATCACCACAAAGACCCGAGTAAGATGAAAATAACCATTATTGACCACATTGTGGATAATGGACCAGAACGATTGAGTACACTTATAAAGAAAGAAAGTTTTTGGATATACAAAATGGGCACTTTGTACCCTGAGGGTTTGAACCTTACGATTGAAAACACATCAAACCATTAAATCTGAGAAGGTTTAATGTTGTCCCTCTCATATCTTTCTCGGGTTGTCATCAGCCGTTTAATGATGGCTTGCGGGGCTACCTGCACAGGATTAAAGGTATGGTATGACGTAGCATAGCAGGAGATTTGCTTGCCCTTTCGGGCTGGTATTTAGTTCTTTTTTCATGTTGTCGTCAGTTACTTAGTTTACTGGAAGCATAGGTTCCGATCATGATAATGGATAGCATTGGGTTTTATGAGTTTTATTATAGCAGTGGGCAATTGTACAAGGTTATTTTCGGCTATTTTATATGAAAGTGTACTGTCTCTTTAAGAAACTTAACTTTAGAATTGGGGGTTGACAATCGTAGTATAGCATTGTCAGGACACTCTGGTAAGGTTCCCAGGGTGTTTTTAAACATTCATGGGGTTTATAATCGCAGTGGGCAAGGGTACAAGGTTATTTTCGGCCATTTTATATGAAAGTGTACTGTCTCTTTAAGAAATCCAACTTTTGAATTGGGGGCTGGAAACTGCAGTATAGCATTGTCAGGACACTCTGGTAAGGTTCCCAGGGTGTTTTTAAACATTTATGGGGTTTATAATCGTAGTGGGTAATTGTACAGGGTTATTTTCGGCCATTTTATATGAAAGTGCACTGTCTCTTTAAGAAATTCAACTTTTGAATTGGGGGCTGGAAACTGCAGTATAACACTGTCAAGACACCCCAAGAAGGTCCCCAGGATGATTTTAATAATTTTTAATAGTTGGTAATAAATATATTTTTAAAAAAAAAAAAAAAAAAAAAAAGAAAAAAAAAACTTATTTATTTTTTTACAAATAGGAAGTTTTTACTAAGAATTGTGATTTTAAGAATCCATGTAGGGATTTTTTAGTGCACAATGCTGTTTCCAGGGGAAATAAGAGGTTAATTGGTTAAGAATGTATTATATGGAGTTTTTCAATGAAAGGGTTAATTGATTACAACACGTGGTCTAAATTTTGTAAAATACCACCCCTTTATAAAGCTGTCATTGTAACATTCCCCGTTACCCCACCTGATGAAGACGGCTTAGACCGTTGAAACGCGTTGTGGCAGTGGTATTGGAGGAAGAATAAAAGTCGGTTGACATCTACTAAATTGTCCAGTATTCCTTTGGCGCTCCCTGAGACCGCTGCACCATTGTTTACTGTTGGGCCACTGGCACCTTAGTCTGACACTAATGAGGCCTTTAAATGATCGACTGATTTCTTAGCATGCAAGCTCAGAGGCTTTGGAGTATCGACCCTTTTGACAACGGTGGAGATTATCGTTTAATTGATCCAGGGAAACGATGAGAGTTGGTGATTTTTTTCCTCCTTTTACATTACATTACTCCATTCTTGTCCAGATTAACAGAATGAATTTATCTTGGGTCTTTACCGTTGCAGAGAGCTCACAGCGTGATTCAGACATTCTCCTTCCAATATTTTTTCCCGTCTTATCAGAAATCAGGCAATTGGGAATTCTCCTCCGGCATCCTGAGAGGAAACTGAGATTGCAAATCTGATTGTATTATACTTAAAATATATATTAAAATAACTAGATTTTCTTTAAATAAAAAAAATCCATATGATTTCCAGAAAGAGCCCATGTTCCCGCTGTATTATATAAGGTATTTTGCATATGTTTAGACGGCAGCATTTTGTGCTGTGCCCACGGCATGTCCTGCTGATTGTGTTTTATTAGTCCCTGCAGTCATTTCTTTTTCTTGGCTGAGGTTCATGTAACCAAGAATCAACACATTCTCCTAGATGTCTGTTAGGAAATGGTCTTTAATCTGCTCATGGCAGTGTGTATAGAAGAAAGCGGGCACCATAGCAAAGAGCAAATTGGGCCCCCCATTATGTGCCGAGATGGTGTGTTTTCTCCCTCTCCCCAGGGCCGGGAAAAGTGGTAGTCAGAGTAGGCACCTTCCTAGGGCACTACCTCTTGCCACCCGTGGGGGGCACACTTTGAAAAAAGGGTTGCTGAATGCCTGCGACCACCTTCCTTCAGCCACAGTCATTCAGCACAGTGACAGCCAGGGTGCTGGCATACAGGCGAGTAGTGTCAGTCACTGACACCGCTCACCCCTCTCTCTCAGATGCGAATACAATAGATGTATGCTGTGCTGTGGGGGCCATCATAGCATACATGGGGGGACTATTTTAGACATCATACCATTTACGGGGCTGTGGTTGGCATCATACTATATATGTGGGCTGTGGTGGTGACCATACTATAGATTGGCGGCTTGTTGTGGATATCATACCATATGGGCGACTGTGGTGACCATCATACTGTGTAGTGGGACAGTGTGAGGAGTGGTTACAATTTGAAGAGAACAACATGGTAGGCAATATGAGGGCATAGTGTGAAGAGGGGGCACAGAATAGATATAGATAGGTGACAGTGTGAAATGGGGGCACAATATGGAAAGAAGTTAGCATGATGGGGGGAGAGTGTGGAGACATAGAAAGTGTAATGGAAAATTAGAGAGGGGACAGCCATGATACAGGCCGTGGTTCGTAAGGGCGGATGGTGTGGCTGTTATAGCTGATAATGGTTGACAGTGTGGAAGTCATATACCATAGGAGGCCTATTTAGGGTACAGTATGGACAGATATTTTTTACAGAGGGCATTTTAATAACACTTTTATTTTTAAGGGCACTGTGTGGGGATGTGCCCCAAAAGACCAGAGAAGGTCTGCAGAGACTAGCTGTGGATGTGAAAAGTCATCATGGCATCTAGACAAGATGGAGATGAAAAGAGACGACTCCAGAGAAGATGTCATCTTTAAGGTACCTGGACGTAAATGTTTATTTGTGATACTGACTGCATCTCATCAGTAATGTGGTTCCTATATGGTCCGCAGTCTGATGATGGCTGGTAATAACAATTCCCAGTATGTCCTTACCATGGTTAAGGACATACTAGGAGTTGTAGGGTTGTAGGTTCATGTGATACGATTGTTTATGAGGCTGACCTGACATTAAAATTGATCATTGTACTAAGTTTGGTTCTTGTATTCAAGTACTTTTGGTTCTGGTGATGTATTCATGTACTTATGGTGGTTCTGGTGACATACTCATGTAGTGATAGTGGGTCTGGTGACGTATTAATTTACTGATGGTGGTTCTGGTGATGCAGTCAAGTACTGATGGTGGTTCTGGTGATGTAGTCATGTACTGATGGTGGTTCTAGTGATGCATTCATGTACTAATGGTCATTCTGGTGACATATTTATTTACTGATGATGTTTCTGGTGTCATATTCATGTACTATTGATGGCTCTGGTGCTCTAATTATGTACTGATGATTATTTTGGTTTCGTATTCATGTACTCATGATGGTTCTGGTGATGAATATATCACCAGAATCATCATTCCTACATGATTACAGAACCAGAACAACCATCAGTACATGAATATGTTACCAGAACTGGAATACATCACCAAAACCACCCTCAGTACATGAATACATCACCAGAACCATCATCAGTTTTGTGCAAGCTGTATTTGTCGCATGACAGACATAAAAACCATCAGATGTATCCCTTTATCTATAATAGGGGCCTGTTTATTTTCCATTAGGGTATCTGACAAATGCTGGACACCTTTATTGAAACCAAATGACCCCCATTATAGTTACGCTATATTATTTTCCATGACTATCCTTGGGTTTGACATTTAAAATATAGGACGTCAGGGATGTGTACTGCTATTTTTGTCCCTGTATTGTGTAAATGGTCTGAAAAAAAATTATTGATTCTGTATCTAACTTTGAAATTGCACTCCCTGTTAAGTCACATACCTAAAGTACACCACTTTATTTTTACTTTTGCTGACATTTTTTGGTGAAAAAGGTAACAATTCTAGTGGAAGTGGTCTTCAGAGCTTGTTTCCTGACCCATCGGATGGGGAAGGAAGAGGTGCATTAGGGGTCCTGTTACCTTAGTCTCTGACTTATTGTTTTATTTTGAGGTGGGGGGCGCCAGTGACTTCATCTGCCTAGGACACAAAAAATACATAGTCTCCACCCACAATTCATGATGGTTCTTGTGCCAGTTTCCCACCTTCTTTTTTGCTAATATTACAGCTCCCATATAAAGGGGAGTCCTGCACAGGTTCTGACCACCTAGAACTCAAGGAGGATGCTACCAAAGAGGACCGGGTCACTTCTTTAAGTACCTCCTTAGCAGCCGCATCGTCGTGTTTGATGGTGAATATAGCCTTGCCATATTCGATGTGTATGGGGGAATTTGATGCTCTGTTTTTTTTAAACAAACTCCAAATCCCCTACAAAGACCCTTTTATTGAGTAAGGTTATGTTCACACATGACATATTTTTTTGCAGATTTTCTGTCCAGATTTTCAGAATACAGTGCTGGTAAAGTGGTTGTGATTCTTTTAATCTCATCCGTATGCTGTTTTTATTTTTAGTCCTGATTTCTCCATAGATAAAACTGTGTGTCTAAAAGAATATACTCGCCTCTGCTTGTGATCTCTCCAGTCCCAGCAGGGTTTCTGTGCCAGTCTCTACGCATTAAGCCTCGGAAAAGTGCCAGCATCAAACCCACAATGTGTGAACTTACATGTAGAGTTAAATAATCCAATTTTGGGAAAAAAGATAAAGTATAACATAAAAAATAAATAATGACTAAAGTTTGAGATAAGCTTTACAGCTGAATGCCATGTACAATGCGTCTGTGAAATATGAAGAACTACAGGTGGCTTCTTAAGGGTGCAGATTGGGGCCAGGCAATGACAGAGTTAATCTGGAGAATTAGATTTGAGTTTTACAGGGTTTGCTTCTGACAGAAGTAGGATAAAGGTTGGGACTTAGAGACTTGTCCTGGCTCAGTGATTATGGATTAGGCTGATCAGCTACGTATATCAGATTAATTTACTAACTACACTCCGCTCCTGTTTGGAAACAATGTGCATGGCCCGCAGAGCGGATCTGCTGCAAGGTTCAGAATAGAAGTTGGAAAAATCTCTTTTATATGATAAGTATTTAAAGTTGGAGGTGGGTTCATTGTATCAGCAGTATATAGCGGCACATAATGAGATACCAGCACTTTAACAGGCACAAAGTGTGTAAAGGCTTCAGTGCTCGGATGAGGTTCTGATGGAATATTGCAGAAGAAACTGTGCTCCATAACTGTCACTACACTCTGTATGGGCTCTGTAACTTCTACCCATTCCCTACAATATTCAATCACTGTACCGTCATCTCAAAAGATTCAGCGCACAATGGTTTTGTGATTCTCTGTGTGTCTGTTCCATCTCGATATCATGGATACCTGTCCCTTGGTCACCACAACCTGTGTCTCAAGAGTCACATTTCTATGGACTTCATCTCTCACACGTTCAGACCACTCTTCGAGTTGTCTTCTCTCAAACTAGAGTGGACAGCTTGGCTAGACACCATTTAGACCCTAAATCTCTCAAAGTATATAACTTGGCCACCCCCCATTTTCTACTCCCCAAAGGCCAACAAAATCCAGAACCGTGCTTCCAGATCCCATCTCAGGACTACAGGTCAACCAGACCTTTACTATAGTCTCAACTGGCTAAAAAGCATCCTCTGGACACTCTGCAGAACCTGACGACAGCCCCTTTTGGGCTTGACCTCTCCTCCCTAACCTATACTGATTTCCTACCTGGCTGTTTTTTTCTACAGCCCTCAACAGACTATCCACTCCGGCTGGCAATATCCCTCAGCCTTCACTAGTTGGCAACCTCTGGCAGGTCAACTTCTTGGTCACTAGCAGTCACAGACCAGAAAATTTCTTATTCATTTATTTGCTATGTTACTCTTCAGGCCTCAATATACAAGAGAGGCAAGCCATTATCAAGGTCAATACATTCCAACATGCAACCTTTTCCCAAAGTTTTCCATGGGTCTTTCTAAGAAGCCTTCCAAACCCTGGTCCACCATTTCACTCCAGCAACCATTCAGTCATTTTCCGCCTCACCGCAGAGGGACCAGTTGCTATTCATGGTCTCAGTTTATCACTTATTCAGATCATCGGCATTCTGGTCTACCACCATATGGGCACCCCACCACAGGTAATCAAGAACTAAGTGTCCGATTCATCATTTGAGGTTTTACTTTGTTAAGTCTCTTTGCTTTATTTGTCTTGTGGAATTTGTTGACATTTTTGCACCAAATTTTCCATCAAACTTACAAGCTCTCCAAAATGATGCACATAGTTCATGAATTTTGTGCAAAATCCAAAATGGTCTTCATTTTGCTCTTTTACCTTTTTCGCACCTCTTTAGAGCAAAAAGTTATATGTTCTGCTAAAATGTCACAACATTTGTGCAACAATTTCAAGCGTACATAAAATCACTCTAGGGGTAGAGGGGGGAGGGACTGGAGTACATTAGCGCCAAAAGCAGACACATAAAACAGACTTTTAAAAAAGATGCAAATAAAAAATAAGGGAAAAACACAAAAAAGCTAGACAAACCAAGGGTTCAAATGCAATTAACAATCGGGCCCTAGGTGTCTTATATTTCAGCTCATAAAATATTATTTTCTCATAGAGCCGTAGGTGTCTGGCTGCTGCCATTGGGTAGATGAGGAATGAGCTGTCAGCCAAAGCTGTGAACATCATAGTGATCCTTCTCTATATAAAGACATGAAAATGCTCATACACCCATCCTCGTCTTAAGGCCCCTATAGACATTAGATAAAACTCTTCCGAAACCAACTCATTTCGCCCAGACGTTTTTATGTTAATGGGGGTCTCCCGATTGTTCTTTGACAGATGATGTCAGGAAAGATTAAGATTCGGCGGCTAAAATTTATATGCTTGATTCTTTTCTCAATGGGCAGAGGGGCATTCTCCCTTCTGCCCGTTGAGGTCAAGCCAATCGTTCATGTGTATGGGGGATAGTTATTGGCTGAGCATTGGGGCAACAGCATTCTCGTGTGTATGACCAGCCATAAGCACCCTTAATATGATGGGCCACTTCAGCTAAATATGTCCGCCCCTGTGTTGGAGGAGGCATGAACATTACTTCTTCATCTATATTTCATCATCGGGTCTTGACATCCAGCTTTCTACCTCTATAGTAGGTACAGATCCCACACCTCCTGGGATCCAGTTGACCGTGGTAGGACCACCATGTCACATAATGAATTAGTTTATGACCACCTGAAGAACATGGGAGCAGGATAAATGGGGTATTCTGCAGTTTGAAAGTCCCCTATGCTTTGGACAGGGAATAACTTTCCAATTGGTAGCAGTCTGATTATTGGGGCACCCATCGATCCCCAGAACCCTCTTAAGAACCCTGTGTGAATGGAGCAGAGGTTGATCATGTGTACTGCCACACCATTCATTCTTAATGGGACAAAGGGAGATTGCAGAATGCTGTGTAGAATGAATGGAGTGGAAGTTCACATGATTGATCTTAGCTCCATTTACACAGAGATCTTCAGATCTTTGGGTCTCATAATCAGTGCGGGTCCCAGCTATCGTTCGGACCCCCAGCAATCGGGAAGTTATCCCCGGTCCAAAGGACCAAAGAATAAGGGATAACTTTCAAACCTGAGAATACTCCATTAACCCTATAATGTAGTTACGGATTCTTGCAGTGTTTTGGAAAATTTTAATGAAACCATTGTAAGTCAGGTCACCGCTAATAACGTGGTCAGGAGACATATCCTGGCTGTACGGGAGATTTAATGAGGAAGCCATAGTCTGCTCACTGCCTGCTCTTAAGGCTATGCGTGTCGTCCATACAGCAACATTACCATGAACCTGAGTGTTTATATGTTAATAAGTACAGAGAGTAACAAGAAAAGGTTCAGCGAATCCTAACGGCACAGAACTGCGGACATCACTAGGAGCAGTAACCACAGTGTCTTAATAGCTCTACAAGAGGAATATATAGACTATAGCACATAAAGCTTCTCTATGTGCTATAAAGTAAACTTCATTTACCACCGTCCACATTTATATTACAATCGTCCGCATTTTTATGCCAGTCTAAGAAAAAGTTAAATCAACAAATGATGGCCCAAAAGTCAAAAATCTATATTATATATAGTTTAACTGCTGGTAATACACAGTTGTGTTCAAAGGTTTACATACCCCAGCAGAATTTTTCCTTTCCTGGTCTTGTTTCAGAGAATATGAATATTATATTATGAATTATAACAGAAAAACTTTTTCTCCACTCATGGTTATTGGTTGGGTGAAGCCATTTATTGTCAAACTACTGTGTTTTCTATTTTTAAATCTTAATGACAACCAAAAACATCCAAATGACCGTGATCAAAGTTCATATACCCTGGTGATTTTGGCCTGATAACATGCACAGAATTTGACACAAATGGGTTTGAATGGCTACTAAAGGTAACATCCTCAGCTGTGATCTGTTTGCTTGTAATCAGTGTGTGTGCATAAAAGCTGAGTGAGTTTCTGGGATCCAGACAGACTCTTGCATCTTTCATCCAGCCACTGACGTTTATGGATTGTGAGTCATGGGGAAAGCAAAAGAATTGTAAACAGATCTACGGGAAAAGGTAGTTGAACTGTATAACACAACAAAGGGATACAAAAGGATATCAAAGGAATTGATAATGCCAGTCAGCAGCGTTCAAACTGTGATTAACAAATGGAAAATCAGGGGCTCTGTAAAAACCAAACCACGGTCAGGTAGACCAACAGAAATTTTGGCCACAACTGATAGGAAAATTGTTCGGGATGCAAAGAAAAACCCACAAATAACATCAGCTGAAATTCAGGACTCTCTGAAATCTAGCGGTGTGGCTGTTTCAAGATGCACAATAAGGAGGCACTTGAAGAAAAATGAGCTGCATGGTCGAGTCGCCAGAAGAAAGCCATTACTGTGCAAATGCCACAAAGTATCCCGCCTACAATACGTCAAACAGCACAGAGACAAGCCTCAGAACTTCTGGAACAAGGTAATTTGGAGTGATGAGACCAAAATTGAACTTTTTGGCCACAACCATAAACGTTACATTTGGAGAGAGGTCAAGAAGGCCTATGATGGAAGGAACACCATTCCTACAGTAAAGCACGGAGGTGGATCGCTGATGTTTTGGGGATGTGTGAGCTGCAAAGGCACAGGAAACTTGGTAAAAGTTGAAGGAAAGATGAATGTAGCACGTTATCAGCAAACACTGGAGGCAAATTTGCACTCATCTGCCGGAAGCTGCGCATGGGACGTACTTGGACGTTCCAACATGACAACGATCCAAAACACAAGGCCAAGTCGACCTGTCATTGGCTACAGCAGAACAAAGTTAAGGTTCTGGAGTGGCCATCTCAGTCTCCTGACCTCAATATCATTGAGCCACTCTGGGGAGATCTCAAGCGCGCAGTTCATGCTAGACAGCCCAGAAATTTACAGGAACTGGAGGCTTTTTGCCAAGAAGAATGGGCAGCTTTACCATCTGAGAAATTAAAGAACCTCATCCACAACCACCACAAAAGACTTCAAGCTGTCATTGATGTTAGAGGGGACAATACACGGTATTAAGAACTGGGGTATGTGAACTTTTCATCAGGGTCATTTGGATGTTTTTTGTTGTCATTAAGATTTAAAAAGAGAAAACACAGTAGTTTGACAATAAATGGCTTCACCCAACCAATAACCATGAGTGGAGAAAAAGTTTTTTTTGCTATCATTCATATTCTCTGAAACAAGGCCAAAAAAGGAAAAATTCTGCCGGGGTATGTAAACTTTTTAGCACAACTGTACACCAAAAATGCCACCTAGTTTCCTACCATTTTGGGATCAGGTGTGCAAAGTGAACACCAACGCTAATTAAGTGTAAAAGTACATTTTTTAATAACTTAACAAAAATACACATATAAATACAAACAAGTATTAAAACAGGTGCATCAAGTTTGAGGGACAAACAACAACAGACAAATGCATACTGCCAGTAGCCCAATGTAAACCAATAGACCATGAATGAGATGTAAGTGGAATCAACTGACTGTATTAAAGTGCTAAAGTGCATGTAATCCAGACTTCTATACTGCTATTAATGCCAGTGTCAGTGCTTAGAGGTATAGAGATGGCATAATCAAAGCATAACATTATTACCTGAGATAGAGGTCTGATTATGAGTGGGAATGTGCAGAGCCAGTTGCCTGTCCCTCAGCCCGACGCGCATTTTGTAATACATCCTCAGGGGTTGTTTTAATCACTGTTTGCTTAAAAAATAAAAAGATAAATAAATGCAAGTCTATTATATTTTAATTCCTCACCCTTTTCTAGATCTCTGCTTGCTGTCAGTGAAGTCATGCATTTTCTTTAGATTCTAATGCTAAACTGGTGATTACCATAAACTTCTCACTGCCGAGGGCATGTTATAATGTCATGGACTATGAAATCCTCTGTGAGATAATCACTGCACCATTAAAGGGGTTTCCAAAGTTTAGAAGAAGGGATCTTACCAATTGACCCCATAAATTGCAAGAACCTGGGTAAATGGAGCGAAGGATGATCATGCGCCGTGCAGCTCTATTCATTCTTACATGAGTGCCGAAGACAAGCCAAACTCAGATGTCATTAATTTCTGGAGGTACCATCAAGAATGAATGGGGTGCTGGGAACATGATTGACCACCTTCATGTGGGGCTCTTCAAAGCCCCAGTTCTTTGAAATGGTGAAGTTTCCAGCATTTGAATAGGGAAAAACTTCCAAACTTGATATAACCCCTTTAACAATCACTCTCTTGTTCTGAGGATTTTTTGCAGGATTTTCAGAGTAGGTTATTAGCCTGGAGTCCATCATGTTAAAGGGTTATTCCCGAAGTATAGGTGAAAACTTACGGATAAGTGGGGGTCTGACCGCTGGGACTCTCATCAGAGACTGCTGAGTGTTGTACTTGGTTTTCTCCAGCAATCCTATATTACATGAATGGAGCACTGCACATTTCTATGGTCACTGCTATAATAATAATAATAATAATAATAGTTTTTATTTTTATAGCGCCAACATATTCCGCAGCACTTTACAAATTTTAGGTGGGAAATATACAGACAATACAGAATAAGCATATCTCATATCGAAAGGAGGGAGGGCCCTGCTCGCAAGCTTACAGTCTATGACGAAATGGGGGAGACACAAAAGGTTAAAAAGTACATATATTGTATAATGCAGCCTTGATATACTAAATAGGATAAATAATAATACATGGACTGGTCGCCAGCCAGTATGTGTACAGTCCTGACAGAGGCTATTAAGTGCATGGTTGGTATGAACCTGAAGTTGAAGAAGATTTTAATATGGGGGAAAACTGGCACGGACAGAGTGTGTTTAGGCAATACACCAGTCTAAAGAAATATGTTTTTAGGGTTCGCTTGAAACTGTGGGTATTGGGAATTAATCGAACTGTCCTGGGTAGTGCATTCCAAAGAATTGGCGCAGCACGCGAGAAATCTTGGCGACGGGAGTGGGAAGTTCGGATTATGGAGGATTTTAGTTTTAAGTCATTAGCAGAATGGAGGGCACGTGTAGGGTGGTAGACTGAGACAAGGGAGGAGATGTAGGTGGGTGCTGAAGCATGGAGCGCTTTGTGGGTAAGCGTGATAAGTTTATATTGAACTCTATATTGGATGGGTAACCAATGCAATGACTGGCACAGGGAAGAGGCATCGGTGTAGCGGTTGGCGAGGAATATGATCCTGGCTGCGGCGTTAAGGACGGATTGCAGAGGGGAGAGTTTAGTAAGAGGGAGACCGATTAGTAGAGCGTTGCAATAGTCAAGATGAGAATGAATAAGAGCTACAGTAAGAGATTTTGCCGAGTCAAAAGTGAGAAAAGTCCTGATTCTTGAGATGTTTTTGAGGTGTAGATGACATGAACGAGCGAGTGATTTGATGTGAGGAGTGAAAGAAAGATCTGAATCAAAAATGACCTCAAGACAGCGGGCTTGTTGCATGGGGAGTAATGGTTGAGCCACAAACGGAAATGGCAATATCGGGCACAGGTAGGTTAGTGGAGGGAGGAAAGACGAGTAGTTCAGTTTTTGACAGATTCAGTTTTAGATAGAGGGAGGACATAATGTTAGACACAGCAGAAAGACAATCACTGGTCTTTTGTAGTAATGCAGGGGTGATTTCCGGAGCAGAGGTGTATAATTGGGTGTCATCAGTATAGAGATGGTACTGAAAACCAAATCTGCTGATTGTTTGTCCAATAGGAGCGGTGTATAAGGAGAAAAGAAGGGGGCCTAGGACTGATCCTTGAGGAACCCCGACAGTAAGGGGAAGTAGGGAGGAGGAGGAGCCAGCAAAAGACACAGAGAAGGAGCGGTCAGAGAGATAGGAGGAGAACCAGGAGAGGACAGTGTCCTTGAGGCCAATAGTGCGGAGCATAGTGAGGAGGAGCTGGTGATCCACAGTGTCGAATGCTGCAGAGAGATCCAGGATAATCAGCAACGAGTAGTGACCATTAGATTTAGCTGTTAGTAAATCATTAGAGACTTTAGTGAGGGCAGTTTCAGTAGAATGTAAAGAGCGGAAACCAGATTGTAAAGGGTCAAGAAGAGAGTTGTCTGAGAGATAGCGGATGAGACGGGAGTGGACCAGGCGTTCCAGGAGTTTAGAGATACAGGGAAGATTGGAAACAGGTCTGTAGTTGGCCGTGCAGTTCTGGTCAAGGGATGGTTTTTTTAAGTAATGGATGTATGCTGGCGTGTTTAAAAGAAGAGGGAAAGATACCAGATGAGAGGGAAAGGTTGAAAATTTTAGTTAGGTGAGTGGTGACAGCTGGAGCAAGGGACTGAAGGAGATGTGAGGGAATAGGGTCACTGGTGCAGGTGGTAGGGCGAGACGATGCAAGGAGCCTGATCACTTCATCTTCCGTGACTGGTTCGAAGTCAGAAAGTGAGCAAGATACAATGTGGCGGGGGAGAGCATGCATAACATTTGGGGATTGGGAGAAAATTTCCTGTCGGATATGGTCAATTTTTTCTTTGAAATAATTGGCCAGATCGTCAGCGCTGAGGTCAATGGTCGGGGCCTGTGTTGTTTGATTGAGGAGAGAATGAAACGTGTCAAAGAGTCATTTAGGATTATTGGAAAGTGAGATGATGAGGTTGTTAAAGTAGGTTTGTTTGGAGAGGTGAAGGGAGAGTTATATGTTTTCAGCATAAATTTATAATGGAGGAAATCTTCGGACAGATTTGATTTTCTCCACAGCCGTTCAGCGCACCTGGAGTACCTCTGGAGAAGACGTGTTTGAGGCGTGTGCCAGGGTTGTCGCTGTCTATGCTGAATTTTTCTTTGTGTAGGAGGTGCGGCTTCATCCAGGGCGCATAGCATTATTTTGTTATAATGCTTCAATGCAGAGTCGGGACATGAGAGCGAGGAGATTGGGGCCAATGATGATTGCAACCTTTTTATAAATTTCTGGGTGTTAATGGCGCGTAAATTTCTATAAGTGTGGACGGTGGGAGTGTCTTGAGTAGAGTCACAGTTCTTGACAGAGAATGAAAGAAGATTATGATCAGAGAGTGGAAGGGGAGAGTTAGTAAAGTCATGTACTGAGCAAAGCCGGGAGAAGATCAGGTCCAATGTGTTCCCGTCTTCATGTGTAGGAGAATTAGCAAGCTGTGAAAGGCCGAAGGAGGAGGTTAGTGATAAAAGATGCGTGGCAGATGGGGAAAGAGAATCGCCAATTGGGATGTTAAAATCTCCCATGATTATCGTGGGGATGTCACAGGATAGAAAATTTGGAAGCCAGGCAGCAAAGTGATCCAGGAATTGACGGGGGGGACCTGGAGGGCGATAGACAACCGCCACTCGCAGGGAGAAGGGCCGGTAGAGTCTGACTGTGTGGGCCTCAAAAGACGGGAAGATAAGGGAGGGTACAGGGGGGATAACCTGAAAAGTACATTTTGTTGAAAGAAGCAGACCAACACCTCCCCCTGATTTGTTGTCAGGTCGCGGGGTATGAGAGAAATGTAGGCCACCATAGGAGAGAGCTGCCGCGGCGGTGGTGTCCGACTGCTGGATCCAGGTTTCAGTGAGAGCCAGAAGGTTGAGGGAATTAGAGAGGAAAAAGTCATGGATGTAAGAGAGTTTATTACAAGCTGAGCGTGCATTCCAAAGGGCACAGTTGAATGAGACAGAAGATATGCAGGGAATATTAATGAGATTAGCAGGGTTTCTGAATGTAACAGGGAAAGAGTTAGTGTTATTATTACTGGAGGGTCCTGGGTTGGGAGAAATATCACCTGCGACTAACAGAAGGAAGATACAGAGAGTGAGCAGATGGTTGAGTGATTTGTGAGAGCATTTCCTGTGTTGTATGGTGGGAATGAATGGATCTGCGTGGTTTAACATTGTGAAGAGAGCATGACAACTGTACATAGGAGAAGAGAGGAGAGAGGGATTAATATGGATGAAGTGTGCCGAATTTGTGGGAGAACGGTGAATGTGGATGATTGTAGCAGCCAGAATATAAATGGCACAAATACAAATGGTGAATACTGTTTGCCAAAAAGATGACCTGGAAGCAAGTTTTTTTAATTGTCTTGCATGTCTTACCTGCTATAGTACAACACGTCATTTTTAAAGCCCCATTACCCGATCCTTTGGCGATACCTTTAGGCTGCGTGCCCATGATGCGTTTTTCATGCGTTTCCGCTGCGGAATTTCCGCAGCGGAAACGCATCAAAAACGCATGGTAATCCGCACCCCATGGTCCCCAATGACATTCCGCAATGTCAATGCACATGCTGCGGATTTTTCCGCAGCGTTTCTGCAGCGCAAATAAATCCGCAGCATGTTCATTAATTTTGCGGAAGCGCCGCCATTGACTTGCATTGAGACGCATACAATCCGTGTCTGTACATTTGTACAAGCGGATTATATGCGGTTCAATGTGCGTATGGTACCCAGTTCTGGAGGAGAGAAGACTCTCATCCAGACCTGGGTATCATTGTACCTGTGAAAAAAAGAATAAAATAATAAATAAAGTTTATATTCACCTGTCCTTACCTTCCAGGACCTGAGATGACGTCGCGGTCATGTGACCGCAGGCTGTCTCGCGAGATGCCGGCAACCCGGAAGAAGCCAGGACGAGCGCGACAGCTCACGCGGCGGGGGATCAGGGGTAAGTATAGCTTTATTTTTTTATTTTTACAGTCACACTATTTAAAATCAATGCCTTTTGCATGGATTTATACAGTGTGACCTAGTTGTCAAGCACTTTCCAAGTGATGCTATCGCCTGGAAAGTGCTTGTCAGTCCGCATGCGGAAACACATGCGTTAACGCAAGTGAGTACGCATGTGAATCCGCATGTATTCCGCATGTATTCTGCAGGAAAAACGCATGTACAATCTGCATGCGTTTTTTCTGCCAGGGAGATGCATAAATGCTGCAGAAATTTTCTGCTTCATTTCTGCATCGTGGGCACATAACCTTAAAGGTTGGAAATAACCCCTTAAGCTTACAGAGCATAAACTGTTGCAAACTCTCATCTGTGAGAATTATTGGCTATGTACAGGCTTACACACTATAGTACAATAATGCTCCCATTTATGCAAGAAGAGATCTTGAAAATTGTAAGGCATTGAAGTACAAAGTAGATTAGATGTACAAACATGACAAGAAATCCCCTTTATAACAGATCTCCAAGATCTTCTTTTCCATAACTCATATATTTGACGCTCATATACTTTGGCTGCCATATACAAGCACATCTAAACCAGCAGAGCTGCAGTATAAAGCATGGCAGAGAGACACAGAAGAAGTTTGAGCTGGAGTCACTAACAAAGCAAAGTTAAATAAAAAGCAGCCAAACACTAAAGTTAATAAACAGCTGGTACGCATTACCTATGGGTAGAGGATATGTTTCCTGCACATCCGCTTTCATATGTTTTTATATCGTTTTTATAACTGGTGAGATGAGAAATCCAGATGACATTTGAGCAGCTTTGAAGTCCTGTGGCCTTTATCATCTTCAATAAGAGAGCTCAGTGCCCGGTGTCTGCTGATTTTGCCTTTTGAGAAAAACCATTGGGTTAACAGTAATATTTCTATTCAGCAGCAGAAAGGAGCACGGTCCGGCGCATAACTTCAACACGCCGGCGTTTACACCCCAGTAGATTAATGCCATCTGTCATCCTCTGATTCATAAAGCTATGTGCCCACAACAGCATCACTTGTCATCACCTAGTACTTGGCATTCCAAAGTGGCGAGCCGAGTTCTAGCTGGCACCCTCACCAACAGATACCTACATATAAAGGGGTCATCCAAGATTAGAAAAACATGAGTGCTTTCTTTTAGAAACAGCGCCACGACTATCCACAGGATGTTTGTGGTATTGCAGTTCAGTCTTTTTTAGTTTTAAGGGATTGTATCATCCCATTCTGCAGGAGCACATCGCCCCCCTTCCTCCCGGCTTCCTACTTGTCAGGGGGCAGAGTGTACCTGATTGATTAGCAGTTCGGACTAGCTGCATTGTCACGCTGCTGGCCTGAAGTGTCCACTCTCCAGTGCTGCAAACAGAGGAAGTTTTGCCTCTGTGGCATTGGAGGAGCGCATGGCCCAGCCCAGCAATTCAATGCTTCCATTCCAGCTACACAATAGTGCTTGGAACTGCTGCGCTTCTTGCCTAGGAGACTGGCCACTTCTGATAGATTGCAGTGGTGAACGGTAACTTAGGCAACAAGCAGTAAACGATACAATTAAAAATCCCTCTGCTCTTGAAAACAGAGGCTTTTTAAGAAAAAGTAACTTGCAAAGTTTTTTGTTTTTAGAAACCTTTTTGCAATGTTAAACTTGTATGATCAAGATAAAAAAACATTCAATGTGACTCAGCTGCAATTTCACACAAACTGTGGACAGGTATAATGCTGTTTTAGGAAGCAAATAACCATTTTCTTTGACTCTTGTAAGGCAGTGCTATTCATCATGCTAAGGGGCACTCGCTTCACCGGGTTAATTAAAGCACACATGCAACGTCTTTCCGGTATTTCACAATCCAGCAGTTTATTACACTACATAACTGCTTATAACCTAGTCCATCTCAGTGGCTCACCGACATATTACACACATAATGTCCAAGAGCCTTTCCAGTGACAGATATGTCCACTCGGCTTCAGATACAGCCTTCAGCAAGGTAACAATATAAATGTCCACATCAAACAGCGTTTGTACCTTGGCCGGGTTTTAGCAGCTTCAGTCAGTTCGGTTCTGCCACAGCTGCGGCTTCACAGCTTCCCAGATGGGGTCTCCGGGCCTCATACCTTCAAAGGCTACTGGCATCCTAAATACAGGCCTCACGCCTTGTTTTCACACTGTTTCAAAACTACCAGGGTTTATATATCCTCCAGAGCACACACAGGACCTGTGCTGATGTCACAGTCATGTGATCAGACCTTCTGTGTGCACAGGACCCGTGCTGATGTCACAGTCATGTGATCAGTCACCTGAGGGGGAGGTACATGGTCAGCCAAAACACACCCTGGACCATTACAGTAATGACGCAAGCCGCTGCATTACAAATCCCCCCCCCTTTGTTCAAACTTGTGGGGTTGAACACATAATATACACAATCACATTATAACCCACAGTTCACACAGAGACCATGTACTTGACAATTGCGCTGCTCAGCCCCTGGAACATTAGTCCACGACATTAGCCCATTCCTTAGGGACCTACCATCTGTCATTGTCACTGACTTCGTCAAGTCACATTTCCGTGTCGTAACCTTGTCAGACCTCCCCCACTCCCAGCGGTCAGTCGTAACCTTGTCAGACCTCCCCCGCTCCCAGCGGTCAGTCATAACCTTGTCAGACCTCCCCCGCTCCCAGTGGTCCATACAGCAGTGTGACTCACACGCCCTGGTATCTAAGATCCGGTTCGACTCCGTACTGTCCCGTACTCTATTGGGTCGTTAGTATGGGCCACTCAGACCTGAGTTACTGGAGGTCTCACTACCGCTAAACCCATGCCCACTATCCTCAGGACATCTTGAAAGGTCTCTAACTTCAGCTGTAGCTATTCTGTTATTTAGGGGGCCCTTTCTCTATCTGGTCTCACAATTTCTAGACGGCTGCCATCTTCTGCTGCTCAGGCGATTCTGTCTTTTCACTCACAGTCTAGCGAGATTCAACTGCTCTACCTCTCGCAGGTAGGTCACTTGGTACTCCAACAGCATGCGTATATATGCAAGACTTTCTTCCGTTCCTATAGCGGAGAATGACACCATGCCGTCTTCATCTGGTATCCAGTCCTGACGATCATGTGGACTGCTTACTTTTATCACGCCAGACTTCTTTACCATCATTTGCATGGCTTGGCCATTTCTCCCAATGGGCTTTCTCACCAGAACATGAGGCACCCGGATGACCTCTTCCCGCAGACTGTGAGCTTTTCTCATAAGCTCCAGTTGTCTAATGGCTTGGTCCGTGTTCAACCGGACAAACCGCTTTGTGCGAATACATCGCCAGTGCATGTCACTTAGGATAGCCACCCTCTTCACTGTGACTTTGGTTGTGGACAGGACCACCAGTTGTTTAGCTTCTGAGGTTGAGTACACCTTACAGGTTCCCACGGCCTTCTTAAACTCTTCATGCACGGACTCACTGGTGCATTCTTCTCTCAAATCCTCGGGTACATCTATGATGCACTTGTACCGAGAGGTTTCTGTCTCACCAGTGGTCTCCAAACGATCATCTGGCTCAGGTTTCCTGGGCAACTGACTTCCAGCTTCTTCACCCTGTATGCTTCCCCTGAGCTGACTCACAGCTACAAATTCAAGAATTTTCGTCTTGACCACTTCCATCTCATACTTATCTTCTGTTAACACTCTCTTAGCTCTCCTCAGGTCCACCTTCTCATGGTATAAAGGAGTAAATGCAATTTTTTTTCCCTTTTCCTTCTCCAAGGATGCCGCGTTCACTGAGTGATACTTTGCCAGGCGACCGTTGAGCTCGAAAACTTCTTCCTCTAGCTCAGCTACTCGCCTCTCAGCAGCCCATCTCTGAAGCTCTTCCTGCTTCAACTGCTCCTTTAACAGTAGAGTTCTCTCAGACCTCTCTGTCTCCAATGCGCCCACTCGGCTCTCGACAGCCAGTCTCTCAAGCTTCTCTTGCTTCAAATGGGCTTGCAGCATCTCCTTGAGCTCCTTGATCTCGGCTCTTACATCCACCGAATCATCCGAGCTCGCATTATTCAGGAAGGGATTTGCTTCATACCTCCCATCTCCAGTGGCCAACTCCTGGCCCTGGTCTGTGGCTTCTCCGATAGACTCCTCCATCTTTTTCCGCTCAGCTTCCATCTTGCTGATTCTTTCCTTAAGGCACATCTCTGCCCTCTGGAGATTATCACAGAACGTCTGCAGCTCCTTCACCTGAGCTTCCAGACCTAGGGTCTTTCTGCGGAGATCATCATTTTCATAACGGGTGTCCTGCAGAGTGGTCTCAACCACTTGGCGCATGTGGTCTGCATCCGCCTTATCATCCTCTAGTTTTTCCTTAACCTTGAGGAGATCCTCATAGTCTCTCTTAATTTGTTGCAGTTCCCCACTGAGTTCACCATACTCCTTCTTGGATTCTCACAGCTCTTTCTTCACTTGGTACAGCTCTAACTGTACCAGGGTGAAACGATCTTTCACCTCGCACAACTCATCTTCACACTCCGCTTTGTCAATCTCCAATTGAAAAACCTCCTCCTTGGTTTTGTGGCGGTCCTCCTTAATTTCCTGGAACATTTCCTTCCATTGGTTAACTTTCTCGCTGCTTCCCTCCAGTTCTCGCTGTAAGTTCCTCACAACCTGGTGTATTTTCTGCTGTTCAGACTCCAGGCTCCGCTGGTCGGAGGACATGTTCTCCAGGTTTTCCCATAGTTGCTGCACGTCACTCTGATACTGCTGCCAAGGCTCCAGCTCTTGGTCATGACTGGCCACCTCCTCTTTCAGGGCTGTTAGATCCTTGAGTCTCAGTACTGTACCGGAGGTTGCTACTGGCAACGTCACCTCCTCTTCTGCCTCTAAAGGAGGATCCACACTTGGAACAAAGGCACACAGCATTTTATTTTCTTCATTTTCACTTTCAGCAAAGACTACAGGAGCAACCTTTTGGTGGCCCTTGCGCCGTCGACGACAAGAGGGGGACTTTCTCCCCTCGTCTAGCCGCTCCTGACTGAACTCTCCTGCTACTTTCGTAGTGTCACCGTCAGCTACGGGGTCTGTGTCACTCCCCATGGTTTTGTGGACTAACAGGTCACCTCCCTCTTTGACGTCAACCCCTTCTACTGGAGCTACCCCGTTATCAACGGTCAAATTGTCATTTTCAGGCGGTACCAACCCACAACCAGTAACAAATTTTGGTTTTCTATACTCCACGCTCTTTTGAAAATCTGCCCCTTTTGAGACTCTGCCCCCTTTTGGACACCCACACCTGTAGGGGGATTTTTACAAAAAAAATCAGCAATAGTCTTAGGACCCAGTTCACAACATCTCTTACCACCTCTCCGGGTACTCTGGCACAATACTGGCGCCCCAGGAGAGTTCACCGAATGGTCCACTGCTGCCATTCTATACGGTACCAACAGCTCCTGCCCTTCCTGCACCATGTCCTGTAGACGTTTCTCAAATACCTGCTGCGGTTTTAACCGGCACTTTAATCGCTCAATAGCTTCAGTTTAATTTGCTGCTCCGTTCTCAGCCATCTCGGTACACTATTCACGCTAGACACTTCACACCGCTCTTCCCGGAAAATTTTCGTGGCCCCGCCGAGCCACAGCTAACCAGGTTTGAGTGCGAGGGCAATTTTCGTAACCCCGCCGAGTTACAGCAAGATACTTTAATCTTCGTGACCCTGCCGAGCCACAGCAAGATGCTTGTATCCACACTCGTCGTCCTGTGCCGTTACTCCTAGCAACCAGGCTGCAGTTTCCCCTAGCAACCGGGCTGTAGTTGCCCCTAGCAACCAGGCTGCAATTGCCCGCATTCTCCAACCACATGTAAGGCAGCACTATTCATCATGCTGAGGGGCACTCGCTTCACCGGGTCAATTAAAGCACACATGCAACGTCTTTCCGGTATTTCACAATCGAGCAGTTTATTACACTTCATAACTGCTTATAACCGAGTCCATCTCAGTGGCTCACTGGCATGTTTACACACAGAATGTCCAAGAGCCTTTCCAGTGACAGATATGTCCACTCGGCTCCAGATACAGCCTTCAGCAAGGTAACAAAATAAATGTCCACATCAAACAGCGTTTTTACCTTGGCCGGGTTTTAGCTGCTTCTCTCAGCTTGGTTCTGCCACCGCTGTGGCTTCACGCCTTCCCAGATGGGCCTCCGGGCCTCATACCTTCAAAGGCTACTGGTATCTCAAAAACACAGGGGAGATCCTGCCGCTGCCTTCCAGGCTAGTGGAGTCCCACACAGGGACCAGGCCTCTCGCCCTCCAAGGCTACTGGCATCCTAAACACAGGGGGATCCAGCCTTTGCCTTTCAGGCTTCACCAGGCCTCTCTTTCTAGGCCTCACCAGGCCAACGGTGTCCCACACACAGGGAACAGGCCTCACGCCTTTTTTCACCCAGTTTCAAAACTACCAGGGTTTATATATCTTCCAGTGCACACAGGACCTGTGCTGATGTCACAGTCATGTGATCAGACCTTCTGTGTGCACAGGACCTGTGATGATGTCACAGTCATGTGATTAGTCACCTGAGGGGGAGGTACATGGTCAGCCAAAACACACCCTGGACCATTACAGTAATGCCACACGCTGCAGCATTACACTCTACAGTCCATTTAATCGTTTTTTGGAAGTTAGAGCACTGATAATTTATGTAAAGGGAATTTGTTGTGTTGGAAATAGTCTATGATCTGCAGGCAGGATGTTATAGAGCAGAAGGAGCTGATCTGACTGACATTTTTGCAGGAAAATTTTCAGTAAAACTTGCATTTAATTCATTGAAATCCCTGGAGTTTGTAGCATATGAGTCCAGTGGGCGGTCCGACTACTGATTGACAGTCTTCTCTGTATGACTGTGACGCGCCCCCTGGGCCATGTTCAGGGGATACCCGGAGCCGGATCTGTATGGGGGTAGTAGTCCTTGTGGCGGTGACCCGGTCCGTGCCCAGGGTGTCAAACTAAGTGTGTGGCAGTCTTTGTAGATGTTGTTAAGTGTCGACTACGCCACCCGTTGAGTGCGGCTTTGAAGCCGCCGCTGCAGAGCAGTCCGCTGAGGCCGGTGGTATATGTGCAGCAGTGATGGTATAACCCCCAACGGGAGGGGTATGGCCTCAGGGCAGCAGGTGTGGATGATGGGGGTTGTGATGATGCAGGAAGGAGAGGCAGAGTCAGGAGATGCAGTTTCAGGGTTTTTACTCACTGATGTTGCTTTAGTCACTCTGGCCTTGAGTGACCACCCGAGCCGTGCTGCGTCCACCAGGTCCTGGACTCGGCCAACCCCCAGGCAGTCCGGAGCGTGGTCCTGAGCTTCCCTGTCTCTCTCTTCCTCCTGGCCGTTCCCACCAGGGATCCACCTTTGGCCGGCTCCCTCGGGTCTCTTGGTGGTCAAACCTCCTCTGGGTTCCCTGACCCTATGCTTGGTGTGCCTTTCTGGTGGATTTGGTGAGGGTCGTGGCAAATCTTGACCACGACCTCCGGTTCCTGGCTAAGGGTTACTTCTGCCTCTGCCAGCTTGGGTTCCGGTACCCGTGTCCGCCAACCCCTCACCCTTTCTGGTCTGTTTCTGGGTTCTTGGGGTTCCTTCTGTCTTTCTCTCTGGGTCCTTCTGACTCCTCTCTCTCTCTCTCTCTGCAGGCCTTGCTCTGGAGCTGGGCCCAGCCGGAGCCACAGCTCCCTGTCAGCCCTCCTGGCTGAGCTCCTCTGCTCTTCTCCTCCTGCCTGAACTGAACCCTGATCTAAGATGGTGCCCACCTTATATACTCCCTCTATGTGTGAGCCCAGGTGACCAGCACCCAATGAGCTCCTAGCTTTACCCAGACTACTCCCCCTATCTGCCCCTACACTACTGGGATGTTCCACCCCCCTCCCACTCCAGCCAGGGACAGACGCTGTCGTACCTGCACATTTACTTGGTGGGAGTACCGTAGTTCTGTCCCCCGGAAATGGGATGTATGTAGTGCATGCAGCCTACTAAGCTCAGTTCCACACTCCATCCTTACCCGGGAGTGGAATACCACACCTCTGGCTTGAGGTGTAATACCCCTGTAGCAGCCGAATCCTCAGGGTGCTACAACTGTGCCTGCAGAGACAGCTGTCAATCACTAGTAGGATCGGACACTGGACTCATACATATGTGGCACCCCAGGGGTCTGGTTTCCACAGTAATAGCAGTATTACGTCTGTGAGCAGGTGGGAGGTCTCCTGGGCAGGAATCCTAAGCATGCCACACCTCCTGCCCAGTCCTGGGAGGGGAAGAACTTCCCCTACATAAACTGGGGCTGAGGCAGGGTTAGAGAGAGGAGTTCCAGACAGAGACGGAGTCTGGTCTGGACACGCAGAAACAGGGACAGACAGACATCAGGAGCTCTGTAGGAGCCAAGGAGAAGCGCCAGGGGCTGGAGCTGTGCAGAGCTCGCCCTGGGAGAAGGTACTAAAAACCAGACACAGGAGTCCGAGGCTGTGGGGACTAAGATATACCCAGCAGCAGAATCCATCCGGCAGGGGATTCCAGGTCCTCTGGCCATAAAAGCCCGGAGGCTCAGTCACAACGAAGGGACCAGCACCGCCATCCCGGAGCGGAGGCTAACAGGAGGCCCCAGGTCACCAGCCATACGGGTGAGCACCACACGGTATACCCAGGGACGTGGGCTACTTGAAACCGCCGAAAGCAGGGTAGCCAGGAAGGGTACAGACTAACGGGAAGGCCTACAACTCCACCTGGCCAGGGGAACTCCGGCTTACTCGCAGACTAACCAGGCCCCAACTACTAGCCAGTACTCCCGGGGGAATTCGCCTTGTACCATCAGTAAAGGCCCTGAACTGTACCCTCGCGTCTCCGTGCTTCCTTGTCGCACCGTTAGTGCTGGGACATCCACACCATCACTCCCAACATCACCCACATCCGCTGCCCTGAGGCCATACCTCTCCCATTGGGGGTTATATCAACATTGCTGCACACCTATACCACCGGCCTCAGCGGTCTGCCCTGCAGCGGCGGTTTCATAACCGCATTCAACGGGTGGCGTAGTCGGACACTAATACCATCATACCAATAACTGCCACTTAGTTTGACCACCCTGGGCGCGGACCGGGTCACCGCCACACGAAGACTACTACCCCCATCGGATCCGGCTCCGGGTATCCCCCGCGCGCACGCGCGCCGCACTACAGCACTGCCCCAGGGGTGAGTCAACTTTGGCGTAGTCGGCAGGATTACGTGCCCGCAACCACCGGGTACTGCGTGCCTGAAAAAAGAGACTTTTATACTTACCTGTGGTGAAGTTTCCCGCCGTCCGGAGTCGTTTCCCGCCATCTGGAGCCGATTCCCGCCATCCGACGCCATCTTCTGCCTTCTTCCCGCCATCCGTGAAGTTTTCCCGCCATTGGACGCCATCCTGAGGGCGCCGCGCGGGAAGAAGAGGGGCGTGGACTCCGAAAGCCCGCGAGAACTGAAGCCCCGCCTCACGTCCGGACGTTGCGTAAGGTCCTGGAAGGAGCCCAGCAGACGCCGACGTCACAGGAGCGCGACGGAAGGTCCTCAACCCTGACGATCCACTGCGGAGCCGCGGCCTACGGAAGAGGAGCATCGCAAGGTAGGCCACGGTCCACTAGGGGGGAGGAGGATGTCGGATACGGAGGAGAGCTTCACCGCCACAGCCGCCGCCAGCGCCACCGCTGCTGCGGTCATGCCTTTCACCATGCCCTATATCCCGGGGGCAGCCTGGCTACCCCAGTACTCAGGGGAGTCACATACCCTAAATGACTTCAGAGAAAGGCTGGATAGCCTCTACCAGGTGTATCCCCTCACGGAGGCGCAAAAAGTGAGCATCCTGGTGGCCCAATTAATCGGGGCAGCCCAAAGGGAGGTAAAGTCCTGGCCACCTGGGAGGAAGAGGACTGTCAGAGACATACTAACCCGGCTGAAAGACACATTTGACACCCGCACCTCAGCCGAAATAAAACTAAGATTTTATGGGTGCAAACAACGGGCACATGAGAGTATAAGAGACTATGCTCTAAACCTACAAGAGGCCCTGAGAGCCATTAAGCAGGCAGACCCTGACAGCGTGGGAAATGAAGATAAGCTGTTGACTGAACAATTCATTGAGGGTCTACTGTGCAATGCCCACCGGACCCAGTTGCGGGCAATGGCCTTACAGGACCCTGACCTGGACTTTGCACAGTTCAAGGACAGAGCCATCCGGGTGCTCCAAGAACCTGCACCAGGTGGCGCTGTGACCCACAGGCGCCCTGCTATCACTTATCACCAGGAGACGGCGCCCTTGTCTGCAGGGCCTGTGGGAGCTGATGCGCAGGCTTTAAACAGTGACCCGGCTACAGACCTGTACCATCAGGTCCAAGAGCTAACTAAAAGCGTTGCCGCGCTAACCCGAACTGTGCAGTCTTTACAGGTTTCTACTGCAGGGAAGATCGAGCTGGCATCCGGACCGGAGGACATCCCGTGGCGCCGTCCCAGAAGGACCCCACCGGCCAGAGGAAGACCCAGCGATCGATACAACGAGGACGGACGACCTATTTGCCGCCGCTGCAATCAACCCGGACATGTGGCAAGGTACTGTCATTTAAACGGGCACAACCTAGGGTAGAGGGCCAACCCCCAGGCATAAGACCATCAGGCCCATCAAACTGGCGTGATAAATACGTAGGGGGACGTCCAATCTTGCCTGTGGTACTGGATGGCATTCCTATGAGTGCCCTACTAGACACTGGGTCACAGGTCACCACCATCCCGTACGTGCTCTTCAAGCAGTACTGGAATGATTCGGACATAACCCGCTACCCAGACGACGACCTGAGTATCATCGCCAGCAATGGTCAGCCCGTGCCGCAGGTGGGATTCAAGGAGGTGACCATTAAAATCGGTAAAGTCAAACTGGCGGCACAAGGACTGATTATAGTGGACATAGACCGTCATGAGAGTCACCCTAGAATCACCCTGGGAACCAATGTAATTGAAAATTGTCTTGCAGAGGTGATTCTCATTTTACAGCAGGTTGCCAAGAACGCCAGTTCCGGCCAGCAGCGTGTGCTCCAAAAAGAGATCCGGGCACTGATAAAGCGGCAACAGGTGGAACTATCTGGTGGTGAGATAGGTAGCGTGAGAATGTGTGACCCGTTCCCTATTGCCATGCCCCCAAAAAGTGAGATGATGATTTGGTGCCGGGCAGCTATTGGTCTAAGAGGTAGAGACTACCAAGCAATGGTAGAACCCGTCTACTCAGACAGTAGGCCCACCATTTTGACAGCACGGGGGGTGGTCGATGTACGCCATGGGAGGGTGCCCGTTCGCATCATAAATATCAGTGAGAGAGAAGTACACCTGCCCCGGTATGCCACGCTAGCTAAATTGTTCACCATAAACCAGAATTCTGTACAGGCCGTAGAACCCTTGCCTCCATCTCAACCAGAGGAAGGTAACGGCTCTAAGAAACCAGTGGAGGACTGGTGTCAGCAACTACATCTGGGTACTGACTCCACTCCCTCACACCAGAAACAAGGAGTCTATCGGGTGGTTCAAGAGTACGAGAGAGTGTTTTGTAAACACCCGTTAGACTTTGGGCGAGTAAAGGGGGTAGAACACCACATCCCCACGGGAGACCATCCTCCCATAAAGGAGAGATACCGACCCGTACCCCCTGCACACTACCAACACGCCAAGGGGATGCTTAGAGACATGAAGGAGGCTGGGGTAATCAGGGACAGCTGTAGCCCCTGGGCAGCTCCACTAGTCTTAGTGAAAAAGAAGGACAACACTATGAGAATGTGTGTAGACTACAGGAAGGTCAACCGTATCACACACAAAGATGCGTACCCGTTACCAAGGATAGAAGAGTCCTTAGCTGCATTAAAATCTGCTAACTTCTTCTCTACTTTGGATCTCACTAGCGGGTACTGGCAGGTTCCTGTAGCAGAGGCAGACCGAGAGAAGACCGCATTCACCACCCCGATGGGTCTCAGCGAATTTAACTGTATGCCGTTCGGGCTCTGCAACGCACCAGGAACCTTCCAACGGTTGATGGAATGCTGTCTGGGACACCGGAACTTCGAGACGGTCCTGTTATACCTGGACGATGTCATCGTCTATTCCAAGACCTACGAGGACCACCTGAAACACCTGGCAGAAGTGTTCGAAGCTCTGGCAAACTACGGCCTAAAGGTGAAACCCTCCAAGTGTCACCTCCTGAAACCAAAGGTGCAATACCTGGGACACGTGGTGAGTGCTGACGGAGTGGCTCCTGACCCTGATAAGATCACCGTGATTAAGGACTGGCCAAGACCCTCCAGCATAAAGGAAGTGCGGCAGTTCCTCGGGTTGGTAGGCTACTACCGAAGATTCATTCCCGGTTTCACCAAAATGGCAGCCCCTATGCAGGACCTCCTGATAGGTCAATCTCGAAAAGCCAAAATCCAGAAGCCGCCCTTCAGGTGGGAAAAGCTGGAAGAGGAGTCCTTTTGCCAGCTGAAGATGGCCCTCACGGGGGATGAAATCCTGGCATATCCAGACTACAGCCAGCCCTTTATCCTCCACACAGACGCAAGTAACATTGGGCTAGGAGCCGTGCTGTCCCAGATCCAGCAAGGAAAAGAACGAGTAATCGCTTACGCTAGCCGAAAGCTACGACCCACCGAGAGGAACCCTGAGAATTATAGCTCATTCAAGCTGGAGTTCCTGGCAGTAGTGTGGGCAGTGACCGAACGTTTCAAGCATTACCTTGCCTCCTCCAAATTCATCGTGTACACGGATAACAACCCGTTGACACACCTGGACACTGCAAGGCTCGGTGCTCTGGAACAGAGATGGATGGCTCGCCTGTCCAACTTTGAATTCACCATCAAATACCGGGCAGGACGCTCAAATGCCAACGCGGATGCCCTGTCTAGAATGCCGAACTTACCAGACGTAGGGGAAGATCCAGAAGATCTGGAAGAAGTTGAGCTCCCCGCGTTCCACCGTCATGGGATTACCCTGTATTCCCACCGTGTGAAGGACAGGCGCTCCGCGACGTTCAATCCCTTGCCCCATTACAACTGGGCGGAGACGCAAGACAGTGATCCTGCAGTCCGTCTGGTGAAGGAAATGCTGACCCAAGCCGATGCCAGTCTGGACCCAGACGCCCCAGAGGAGACTAAGCAACTGTGGAAAGAGAAAAGTAGGCTGTTCCTCTACAGGGAGAAGTTGTGCCGGAGAATGGTTAACTCTCGAACACATGAGTTGACCTGGCAGGTAGTGGTCCCCAGACGAGACGCGGCTATGATTCTGGAGGCGTACCACAACGGAGCAGGACATTTCGGGTGGAAGAAGCTGGAGTTCTTATTGCGTGAACGGTTCTACTGGGTAGGCATGAGAGGAGCCATCGAGAGGTGGTGCAGAGACTGTGGACCGTGCCACCTAAGAAGGAAGGACCGTGCCAGCCAGAAGACTCCCTTGCAGCCCATCATCACCCGACAGCCACTGGAACTGGTAGCCCTGGACCATGTGAAACTGGCTCCAAGCAGATCTGGGTATGTCTACGCCCTCACAATCGTAGATCATTACTCCCGGTTCCTGGTGGTGGTCCCGGTCAAGGACTTAACGGCTCAAACAGCAGCTAGAGCCTTCCAGCAGCACTTCTGCCGTCCACACGGGTACCCGGACCAAGTGCTGACAGACCAAGGGCCAGCCTTCGAAGCGGAAGTCTTCCAGGAGTTCTGCAACCTGTATGGCTGCACGAAGATAAGAACAACGCCCTATCACCCACAAACTAATGGACTCTGCGAGAAGATGAACCAGGTGGTGATAGACCTCCTGAAAACATTGCCCCTGGAAGAACGCAGTCTGTGGCCTGAGAAGCTGCCTGATCTGGTGGACCTATACAACCACATCCCTGTAGGTTCTACCAACTGTACCCCGGCTTACCTAATGAGAGCGAGGCCTGGTAAGCTGCCTATCGACCTGGATATGGGAGTCCTGACGCCCGAGGACACCTCGCCAGAGGCAGACTGGGATACAGGACGGCAGCAGCAGTATCGGAAAGTGCAGGAGAGCGTGGAGCGAAGTCTGTCTCAAGCTAGAGAAAGGCAAGAGAAGGCTTATAATCATTATGCTCCCGCTGTTCCCCTGGTACCTGGAGAGCAGGTCTTGAAGAGGAAAAGACGGCTCCACAAGTTGGACGACCAGTGGGAGAAGGACCCGTACACCGTACTGCCATCAAGCCATGAGAACCCAAAGATTTGCGTGATCAGTAAGGATGGAGGAGAAACCACAGCCGTTGTCTCCAGAGACCACCTGAAGAAGTGTCCCGAGCAGCTGCAAAACCCTGAAGAAGAAGATCAAGAAAACCCTCGACCCGCAGAGGAAAGGGAAGAAATGATCAGGACTGTACTCGGAGACTTCCCCCGGTCTTGGACACAAGTAAACGGTGCTGTCGTGGTACCCGTCCTCACCTTTCTCCAGCCAGCCCCGCAAGTGCCTATAGAGGAACCAGTAGAGCTGGAAAAGCAGCCGGCCCAAGAGGCAGAAGAGTCCACGCCAGCAGTACAGGAGGATCAACCCTCTGCTAGTAGTGAGCCTGCCGTGCCCCTAGTGAGCCAAAGAGTGCGCAGAAAGCTGCCCAGCCTGCCCATAACACCTCCTACACCCTGTAGTGCAGGACCAGTTAGTGAGCTCCGTAGGTCCACTAGGGTTACCAGAGGCCAGATGCCCGTACGTTGGAGAATCTAAGTTGGCTAGTTGCTTTAACTATTTTATGTTTACCTGTTTTGTTGTAGCCGTTGCTAATTATGTTTTTCAGTTACAGATTTCTTTATATGGACTGACAGGTTATGGACAGTGAGTAACCGGAACTCTGTTGTAAATATGTTTGGAGCGTAACCCAGGAATGGACTAAAGACTGTTGAAGACTCGGGGCAGGACAGACCCCTACCTGGTTACGGCTCCCTGTTCTTTGGTGAAATGGACACCCTTATTGCTTCCCGGTTACGGACATGCCGTGACCATCTCATGTATTTAATTGTTATTGTTTATACCCTGTTATGTTTTGAAAAAAAAAAAAATATATATATGTTTAGTCCGGGAGTACTAAATTTCACTAGGGGGGAATGTGGCACCTCAGGGGTCTGGTTTCCACAGTAATAGCAGTATTACGTCTGTGAGCAGGTGGGAGGTCTCCTGGGCAGGAATCTTAAGCATGCCACACCTCCTGCCCAGTCCTGGGAGGGGAAGAACTTCCCCTACATAAACTGGGGCTGAGGCAGGGTTAGAGAGAGGAGTTCCAGACAGAGACGGAGTCTGGTCTGGACACGCAGAAACAGGGACAGACAGACATCAGGAGCTCTGTAGGAGCCAAGGAGAAGCGCCAGGGGCTGGAGCTGTGCAGAGCTCGCCCTGGGAGAAGGTACTAAAAACCGGACACAGGAGTCCGAGGCTGTGGGGACTAAGATATACCCAGCAGCAGAATCCATCCGGCAGGGGATTCCAGGTCCTCTGGCCATAAAAGCCCGGAGGCTCAGTCACAACGAAGGGACCAGCACCGCCATCCCGGAGCGGAGGCTAACAGGAGGCCCCAGGTCACCAGCCATACGGGTGAGCACCACACGGTATACCCAGGGACGTGGGCTACTTGAAACCGCCGAAAGCAGGGTAGCCAGGAAGGGTACAGACTAACGGGAAGGCCTACAACTCCACCTGGCCAGGGGAACTCCGGCTTACTCGCAGACTAACCAGGCCCCAACTACTAGCCAGTACTCCCGGGGGAATTCGCCTTGTACCATCAGTAAAGGCCCTGAACTGTACCCTCGCGTCTACGTGCTTCCTTGTCGCACCGTTAGTGCTGGGACATCCACACCATCACTCCCAACATCACCCACATCCGCTGCCCTGAGGCCATACCTCTCCCGTTGGGGGTTATATCAACATTGCTGCACACCTATACCACCGGCCTCAGCGGTCTGCCCTGCAGCGGCGGTTTCATAACCGCATTCAACGGGTGGCGTAGTCGGACACTAATACCATCATACCAATAACTGCCACTTAGTTTGACCACCCTGGGCGCGGACCGGGTCACCGCCACACGAAGACTACTACCCCCATCGGATCCGGCTCCGGGTATCCCCCGCGCGCACGCGTGCCGCACTACAGCACTGCCCCAGGGGTGAGTCACATACAAACACTAGAGATTTCAATGAATAAAATACAAGTTATGCTGAATCTTTTCCCACAATCCGATCTACAGTACAGACCAAAAGTTTGGACACACCTTCTCATTTAAAGATTTTTCTGTATTTTCATGACTATGAAAATTGTACATTCACACTGAAGGCATCAAAACTATGAATTAACACATGTGGAATTATATACTTAACAAAAAAGTGTGAAACAACTGAAAATATGTCTTATATTCTAGGTTCTAAAAAGTAGCCACCTTTTGCTTTGATGACTGCTTTGCACACTCTTGTCATTCTCTTGATGAGCTTCAAGAGGTAGTCACCGGAAATGATCTTCCAACAATCTTGAAGGAGTTCCCAGAGATGCTTAGCACTTGTTGGCCCTTTTGCCTTCACTCTGCGGTCCAGCTCACCCCAAACCATCTCGATTGGGTTCAGGTCTGATGACTGTGGAGGCCAAGTCATCTGGCGTAGCACCCCATCACTCTCCTTCTTGGTCAAATAGCCCTTACACAGCCTGGAGGTGTGTTTGGGGTCATTGTCCTGTTGAAAAATAAATGATGGTCCAACTAATCGCAATCCGGATGGAATAGCATGCCGCTGCAAGATGCTGTGGTAGCCATGCTGGTTCAGTATGCCTTCAATTTTGAATAAATCCCCAACAGTGTCACCAGCAAAGCACCCCCACACCATCACACCTACTCCTCCATGCTTCACGGTGGGAACCAGGCATGTAGAGTCCATCCATTCACCTTTTCTGCGTCTCACAAAGACACGGTGGTTGGAACCAAAGATCTCAAATTTGGACTCATCAGACCAAAGCACAGATTTCCACTGTTCTAATGTCCATTCCTTGTGTTCTTTAGCCCAAACAAGTCTCTACTGCTTGTTGCCTGTCCTTAGCAGTGGTTTCCTAGCAGCTATTTTACCATGAAGGCCCGCTGCACAAAGTCTCCTCTTAACAGTTGTTGAAGAGATGTGTCTGCTGCTAGAACTCTGTGTGGCATTGACCTGGTCTCTAATCTGAGCTGCTGTTTACTTATCCTCAGAAGCAGGGGTGACTCTTGGTCTTCCTTTCCTGGGGCGGTCCTCATGTGAGCCATTTTCTTTGTAGCACTTGATGGTTTTTGCAACTGCACTTGGGGACACTTTCAAAGTTTTCCCAATTTTTCGGACTGACTGACCTTCATTTCTTAAAGTAATGATGGCCACTCGTTTTTCTTTACTTAGCTGCTTTTTTCTTGCCATAATACAAATTCTAACAGTCTATTCAGTAGGACTATCAGCTGTGTATCCACCAGACTTCTGCACAACACAACTGATGGTCCCAACCCCATTTATAAGGAAAGAAATCCCACTTATTAAACCTGACAGGGCACACCTGTGAAGTGAAAACCATTTCCGGTGACTACCTCTTGAAGCTCATCAAGAGAATGTGACGCGCCCCCTGGGACATATTCCTTTTTGAGGGGAATACCCGGCACCGGATCAGATGGGGGGTTGTAGTCTCCGAGCGGCTGTGACCCGGCCCGTGCCCAGGGCGTCAAACTCAGTGTTATGTGGCAGTCCTACAGATGTTATTAAGAGTTCTTTTGTGTCGACTACGCCACCCGTTGTGATGCGGTCACTGTGGCCGCCGCTGCAGCAGGGTCCGCTGAGGCTGATGGTGGGTGCGCAGCTTGGTGAGATAACCCCCAACGGGAGGGGTATAGCCTCAGGGGGGACAGGTGCAGAGGATGGGGGTTGTGGTGGTGCGGTGCAGACGGCAATGAAGACAGAGTCGGGTTGTGCAGTTAAGGGTGTTTACTTACTGCAGATGTTGTACTGGTCACTCCAGCTTCGAGTGACCACCCGAGCCGTGCTGCGTCCACCAGGTCCTGGATCCAGCCAACCCCCAAACAAGTCCGGAGCGTGGCCCTGAGCTCTCCTTCTGTCCCGTTCTCTGGCCGTCCCCACCAGTGATCCACCTAGGTCCAGCTCCCTCGGGCCTTCTGTTGGGACACCCTTGGCCTTGGGTTCCCTGACCCTTCATGTGGTGTGCCTTCGGGGTGGATGTGATGGGTGGCCGTGGCAGATGCTGCCCACGGCCTCCGGTCTCTGGCTAGGGTGTGTTTTCTGCCCCCGCCAGTTTGGGATCCGGTACCCTGTGCCGACTCTTCACCCGGGGATTTAAGTTGGGTTCTTGGAGTCCCCTTTTCTGTTTCCCCCTCTGGGTCTCTCTTCTCCTCTCTCACTCTGGGTCTCTCTTCTCCTCTGCTGGCTGACTTGTTCTCTGCATCTGACCCTGTTCTTAGTTGGTGCCCACCTTATATACACCCTCTATGTGTGAGCTCAGGTGACCAGCACCCAATGAGCTCCTATCACTACCCAGACTGCACCCCCTATCTGCCCCTACACTACATGGGATGTACCACCCCCCTCCCACTCCAGCCAGGAACAGACTCGGTCGTACCTGCACATTTCTAAGTGGGAGTACCGTCGGCCTGTTCCTCGGAAATGGGATGTGTGTAGTGCATGCAGCCTACCGAGCTCAGTTCCACACTCCATCCTTACCCGGGAGTGGAATATCACACCTCTGGGTTGAGGTGCAATACCCCTGTAGCAGCCGAATCCTCAGGGTGCTACAAATGCCAAGAGTGTGCAAAGCAGTCATCAAAGCAAAAGGTGGCTACTTTGAAGAACCTAGAATATAAGACATATTTTCAGTTGTGTCACACTTTTTTGCTAAGTATATAATTCCACATGTGTTAATTCATAGTTTTGATGCCTTCAGTGTGAATGTACAATTTTCATAGTCATGAAAATACAGAAAAATCTTTAAATGAGAAGGTGTGTCCAAACTTTTGGTCTGTACTGAATATCATTCTGCTCAGCTTCTTCTTCTCTGTACCATACTGGCCACATGTGACATGCAGAAGTAGTGCTGTTGCTACCAAAGCATCCAGCAACTGCGACAAATAACACAAGCACAGGAGACAGGAAGTGCTGTGCTTCAGAAGCATCCAGCAACTAGAGGGGTTAACACACTCACAGGAGACAGGGGGTGTTTTAGCAGAGCCCCAGGGGGATTGTGGGGAACTTGTTATTGTAGTCTTGCTGAAGCTGAAGAGAAAGATGGTGTGTTATCTGGATCTGACAGAAGGCAACTGAACAGGATTCAGATCAAGAGAGAAGCTAAACACAGGTCAGATAAACTCCCTGAACAAACAGCGCAGAGTATTATCGGGCAGAAAGATAAGGACCGGAAGGAATCACAGGTATCATCTCCCTCATCAAACCCTCCCCCCCTCCATCTCCATGCAGGATAAAGAATGCTGTGTACTATTGTATCCTTGTGAAGGAAAAGCCTGTGGTTGTGTATGCATAGAAGTGTGCTGCTAAGAGATCTAATCTATGCTGAATTATGCTACTGAAGAGACTGTAATACTGTGCCTTGTGAAGAAACTACTGTATTGTTACTGGAGCCTGTTGCTCAAGAAACTCAGACTGTACTGTAATGAAGATTGTGCTGTAATATCCCTGAATTAGCCAACATTGTTCAGCCAGAGACAGCGTAGGGGCAATTTAACTCATTAACATATTGCCTGTTGGCAAATAGAACCCCCAACTAAAGCTCTATAAAACTTAACTTTTAATAATTAAATTCTTATTATAGTAGTAATTAATATTAAAATACCAATATAGGAGCAGGTGGTAAGGACTATCAGGATTATTTAATTGGCGTAACTTGTGTACCCAATAGTTATCCTATCTATTTCCATTATCTTATGCTTGTTGCCGCGGACCACTTATTGCATTATTCCCCACCTGTCCTATTGTTACAGTTGTTAAGTTTTATAGAACTTTAGTTGGGGGTTCTATTGGCCAACAGGCAATATGTTAATGAGTAATATCCCTGAATTGCACAGATTGCTTCAGATTAAATTCCACTGTTAAACTGTTGAAAAAGACTCTTGTCAGATGTGTCTGGTCAGCAATTGAATCTATCGTGTGCCTGAGAGAAGCTGCAGCCTATGATCGCCCTGAGTAACGGTTCCCCCAGGATTCCAACGAATTCATGAAACCCGTCTCGCCCTATCTGAACCTAGCGGCGTGCGTGTAACACACAGATCAGACTGCATGTACAACATAACAGGGTCCCTTTAAACTTTATAATGTGACAGAATATTAGTTTGGTCTAGGCTTCTGTGAACTGCATCCAATGTCAATGATCCATAAAACTAAAACACAACTTAATTCATATCAAAGTTATCTTAGCTGAAAATGAAGAAATTCATGTTCACCTGTTATATATAGGGGTTTTAACAATAAAATTATGCCCACCACAAAGTCTAAATGCCCATAAACCCCCTGAAAGTCACACCTCACCAGAAAAAGCTATTCTAAAGGAATATAAACATAAGTAATTTTGCATTTCTCCAATGATGGCGCTGCAGGGGAATTGAATGCTTACTGTCTGGTTCCTCCACAGATTAAAGCAGGGTCACCCTATGACCAGGCTATTGTTGGGGGGTACCTATCAATTAAAGGGGGATTAGCCAAAGCATGCAACACTTTTCACTCCTTCGAGGTTGCAATTCCCCTATTATCCACAAGGAACAGTATTCTTGTACATGCTGCTGGTATAGTTCAAATCATTGCTAAATAAACCTACTGAAAACCATTTCAGAAATTTGCTCAATGAAGGTGTGCACTGCTAGATGTGGCAGCAATGCCCCAGTGCAGAGTGGGCATACCCAGTGGCAGCTATGGATCCTACTGAATGATGGAGATCGGCTGTTGCTGACGCGCCCAGGGGAAGGGGACGACTCGGCGCCCGGGCCTTGTTGATGGTGCTGGGGGATGCCGCGGTGGCCGGCTCCGGGGGCCGTACCCTGGGGTCACTCTTAAAAGCAAGGAATAATGGGGGAAAGGTGTATGGGAGAGGGGAAAGTTCGTGACGCCACCCGTGGTGTCTGGTGAGACTCACCAGCGCTGCTACAGTCCTCTGAGGCCGGTGATCAGTCAGCTTAGTTGGTACGGCTCCCCACAGGTGGAGCGGGGCCTCAGGGCAGCGTAGGAAAAGGGATGCAGAACAGAGGAGACCCAGCCGGGTCAGAGGAAGGGTAGAAGAATAGGCACGCACACCGGAGTTCACTTCAGTACCTTTACTGGTGGTGTTTCAGGCACGATCCAGGGCACTGTAGGGTGAAGGGTGCATATCAGGACTCTCCCCAGTGAGCAGGTGTGGGGCCTCCTGCTTCTTGCCTTTTCCTGATAAGTTTATGACCTGCCTGGAGCTAGGCCTAACTTGGTCTCAGTCTTGCACCAGCTGACCTGGTGGTAGGGTCTTCTGTTGGAGAACACACTCCCTTGTGTCTTGGGCCTCAGTGACTCCTGACCCTGGTATGACAGTCAGCTTTTGGTGTTCCTGGGACATGTAGTTCGCCAGGGGTTCCGGTAGTTTCTGCGGGTCGTAGAGATCCCTGCAGACGCGGACCTGGTGTCCGGTATATGGTCTTGGGGTGAGCTGGCTAAGCTCCTCTGCCCCCTATGCAGCTCGCTTATTCCACTTGCCTTCGGCCACGCTCGGGGCCCTCACTAGGCTTCACACTGGCAGTAGGCCTCGCTACTCTTTACCGCTCTTACGGCGTCGGCACGCCTTTGGGCTCACTAACCTGAGCTCCCTGAGTCTGTACTGTCCTGACAACTTCTCTGGCTGCAGCAGACTGACTGACTGCCTAGCTCCACCTTCCCTTTTTATATCCCTAACCGGGCTCCCTCTGGTGGTCTGAGGTGGAAGGTGGAGGTGTGTGAATGCTATGAGGGCCTCTTGTGGAGGAATCCGTCCATGCACCCCTCTAGGATCTGTGGCACCAATGCGCAGCAGGGCGCCACATTCCCCCCTAGCAAAGCTCAGTACTCCCGGACTGAAGTACTTTTTATAACAACAATAACAATAACTCTTCCCTTTATGGGAGGCACTTTGCTTAAACGTTTCATATAAAACATTATAAATAATAAATAGATATGTACAATTTAATAAGCAACCCCAGAATTCAAGTCTCTTCCAGTGAGGTTCCCCGACAGGATGTCCATCTCACAGGTTAAAGTACTTGGTAGCTTGAGGGAACTGGCCAAAGCAAACCTTCCACGTAGGCCCAGGGGTGGCTGCAGGGCATGGCGATCCTGAGTTGGACCTCCGTTAGTGCCACACCAGACAGGTTTTTCTTCTGAGGTCACCTAAAGGGGCACTCCAGGGAGTGTAATTATTTACAAGAAGCAGTTTTTGGGCTGCACACAGTCCTCAGCCACAAAGTTCTTTATGTACCCTTTCAGGTAACTAGAGGCAACAAGGGAAGTGTCCATATCACTTAAATTGTCCATTGAAAGGCAAAACACAAGTTAATAAATACATATACATGAAAATACACAATATAATACCCCAGGGGCAACTATCTACACTGTCAGAGATTCCTTCTTTACTCTCTGTATCTGACAGGGGTCTGACCTCGTGTGCTACGTGTCGACCTACGTGTTACTGGGATGCGTGAGGCACTAGTATTTGCACTACCTCCCATTCTGTCAGTTCTAAGTGTTGGGGAACTGCAGGGTTGCCTTAACCTCTCTACAGGACTGGCAAGTAAACCATTGGCTGGGCCTTCTTGCTCTGCTCCAACCGGGGATCCTTCTTCCGGGGATTCTTCTTGAGCAGGCTCTTCTGAAGCACTTACAGGTTCTACTTGCTGTGGAGGGTCTTCTGGCTGTTGAAAGAAGTGGATCACAGGGATTATTACTGCTCCTCCTAGTTGAGGCCAATCTGCCGGGAAATCTCCTCAGTCAGTATGGAGTACTGCTTCTTTAGGCTCCTCCGGTACGGTGAGAGGCACTTCTTCTTGGGGCTTTAGCAGGTCTGGACACAACTTCAGATGATCTCTAGATACCGTTGCAGTCGTTATTCCTCCGTCTTTGCTAATCAAACAGGTCTTCTTGTTATCAAATCTTGAATTTAACACAGTGTAGGGTTCTCTTTCCCACTGGTCATCAAGTTTGTGGTTTCTCCTTTTCCTCTTTAACACCACTTCTCCTGGTGTGAAGGGTTCTGCGGGCGCACTTTTATTGTAGTGGGCTTCCTGCTTGTCCCTTACCCGAGTGAGACTGTCTTCGACACAGGCCTGAACTCTTCAGTACTGCTCCTGTCTGGTCATGTCCCAGTCCTCAGTGGGCATATCTGCCTCTGGTTCTACTACACCAAGCTCCAGGTCCATGGGCAACTTCCCGGGTCTGGCTCGCATGAGATATGCTGGAGTACAATTGGTGGAACTCACAGGCATGTGGTTGTACAGATCTACCAGGTCAGGTAGTAGGTCTGGCCACTGATTTCTCTCCTCTAGTGGTAAGGTCTTCAGCAGGTCGATGACAATGTTATTCATCTTTTCACAGAGACCGTTGGTTTGGGGGTGGTACGGTGTAGTCCGGATCTTTTTACACCCGTACAGATGGCAGAACTCCTTAAACAGTTCGGCTTCAAAGGCTGGGCCTTGATCCGTCAGCACCTGCTCCGGGTATCCATGGGGCCTGCAGAAGTACGCCTGAAATGTCTTTGCCGCAGTTTCTGCCGTCAGGTCCTTGACGGTGGCGACCCCAAGGAACCGGGAGTAGTGATCCACCATGGTCAGGGCATAGGAATATCCTGACCTGCTGGGTGACAGCTTGACATGATCCAGGGCCACTATCTCCAAAGGTCGAGTTGTCTTGATGGGTTGCAGGGGTGCCTTCTGGCTGCTGTAGTCTTTTCTTCTGAGGCTACAGGGTCCACAATTCCGGCACCACCTCTCAATGGAACTGCGCATTCCTACCCAATAAAAAAGACACTTCAGCAGGGTTTCTAGCTTCTTCCAGCCAAAATGCCCCGCCTGATCGTGGTAGGCCTCCAACACCATCTGGATGTCTGTCTTGGGCACCACTATCTGCCATACCATCTCATGGGTTTTAGGGTTGACGTACCTCCGGCACAGCTTCTCTCTATAGATAAACAGCCGGCTTCTCTCATTCCACAGCTGCTTGGCTTGTAGAGACGCGTCCTTCTCCAGGGAGGAACCTTCCTGGGTTATCAGCTCTTTGATACGGCTGACAACCGGGTCGCTGTCCTGGGTCTCCTTCCAGCTGTGGTGAGGCAGGGGGTTTAACGTCTTACCGCGATGCCTCCTGGAGGCTCGTTGCTCGAGGACCACTCCATTCTGATGAAAGGCAGGTAGTTCAATCTCCTCCAGGTCATCCACTTCTTCTTCAGTGTCTGACTGGTGAGGCATCCTAGACAGGGCATCAGCGTTGGCGTTCTTGCGGCCCGCCCGGTACTTAATAGTGAATTGGTAGTTTGACAGCCGAGCCATCCATCGTTGTTCCATGGCTCCTAGCTTGGCTGTTTCCAGATGAGTCAAGGGGTTGTTATCAGTGAAGGCAGTGAACTTACTGGAGGCTAGGTAGTGCTTGAACCGCTCGGTGATGGCCCAGACCAGGGCCAGTAACTCCAACTTGAAGCTGCTATAGTTCTCCGGGTTCCTCTCGGTCGGGCGGAGCTTCCTGCTTGCATAGGCGATCACCTTCTCTTTGCCATTCTGCTTCTGACTCAGTACAGCTCCTAATCCTTCGTTTCTGGCATCAGTGTACAGCAGGAACGGTTGGCTGTAGTCAGGATAGGCTAGGATCTCTTTGCCGGTCAGGATCTCCTTCATCACCTTAAAGGATTCAGCTTGCTCCTTACCCCACTGGAACGGGGGGTTTCTGCCTCTGGGGGACTGTCCTACCAGGAGGTCTTGCAGAGGCGCCGCTTTCTTGGTATAGTCCTTCACAAACCTCCGGTAATACCCGACTAGTCCCAGGAACTGACGTACCTCCTTGAGGCTCCTCGGCTCCGGCCATTTCTGGATGGCAGTGACCTTCTCCGGGTCTGGTGCTACTCCCTCTGGACTGACGATGTGCCCCGGGTACTGTACCCTTCGCTTGAGCAGGTGGCACTTTGAGGGCTTCAGCTTCATCCCATACCGGGACAGCGACATTAATACCTCCACCAGGTGCTTCAAGTGGTCCTCATACGTCTTGGAGTACACTATCAAGTCGTCCAGGTATAGTAGTGCAGTCTCGAAGTTGCGGTGTCCCAGGCAGCACTCCATCAATCTCTGGAACACTCCGGGGGCGTTGCAGAGTCCAAACGGCATACTATTGAACTCGCAGAGTCCCATCGGGGTGGTGAAGGCCGTCTTCTCCCGATCATCCTCAGCAACAGCTACTTGCCAGTACCCACTAGTGAGGTCAAGGGTGGAGAAGTAATTTGCAGACTTTAAGGCAGCCAGGGATTCTTCTATACGTGGTAAAGGGTATGCATCTTTATGTGTAATGTGATTTACTTGTCTGTAATCTACACACATTCTCATGCTTCTGTCCTTTTTCCTGACTCGAACTAGGGGAGCTGCCCAGGGACTACAACTATCCCTTACTACCCCTGCCTTCTTCATGTCGTGCAACATCTCCTTTGCCTTCTGGTAGTGTGCTGGTGGTATAGGCCTGTAATGTTCTTTGATGGGTGGATGGTCACCTGTGGGGATATGGTGTTGAACCCCCTTAATCCTCCCGAAGTCAAGTGGGTGCTTACTGAATACCTGCTCGTATTCCTGAACCACCCGGTGTACACCCTGCTTCTGATGGGCAGGAGTGGTGTCTGTCCCAACATGGAGCTGTTGACACCAATCCTCCACCTGGGTTGCCAGGTCATTATCCTCCACTTCGTCTGGTGAGGTTAAGGACTCCGCCGTGTGTATGGAGTTGTTATTTACTGTGTACAGTTTGGCAACAGTGGCATAGCGTGGTAATCTAACCTCGTCCTCCCCATAGTTTAGGAGGCGTACGGGCACCCTCCCATTACGTACATCCACTACCCCTCTGGCAGTTAAGAGTGTAGGTCTATGTTCCGAGCTAAGGGGCTCTACTACCGCCTGGTAGCTCCGTCCTTTGAGACCTATTGCTGCTCTACACCAAATCAGCATTTCACTCATCGGGGGAATCACAATGGGTACCGGGTCTGTCACCCGTACATTACCAATTTCACCGCCTGTTAGCTTTACCTGTTGCTGGTACATAAGGGCTCGGATCTCTTTCTGGAGCGCCCTTCTCTGCCCTGGTCTGGCAGTGTCAGCTATCTGTTGGAGCAAGAATAACACTTCTCCCAAACAGTTACTAACAATATTTGTGCCAAGTACCATATACAAATCTGTATCATCAGGATTAGTCTCTACTACAATTAGTCCCTGGTCCTTCAGTTCCACTCTTCCCACCTTTACTGTCACATCCTTAACCCCGACTAGGTTAAGGGGGAGGCCGTTTGAGGCATACACGGAAGGATTTGGATCTGGTGGGCGAAGTTCGTCTATGGACCAGAACCTTTTGTAGAGGACATCAGGCATGATGGTTACCTGAGATCCTGTGTCCAGCAGAGCAGGTGTCGCGAGGCCGTCCAGTATGATGGACAGAAGAGGTCTTCCTCCCACGAACCTGCGGTACCAGTTTGATGGGCCTGGGGGGTCTACTCCTGGGTGTCGGCCCTCGGCCCCAGGATTTTCTCGTTTAAAGGACAGCTCTGGACGGCGTGACCTGTCTTGTGGCAGCGGTGGCAGACAGGGTCCCTTGGCGGGCGGCGTTGGTCGCTGGTCCTCCAGGGGGTGGCGTTGTCCTCCTCCTCCTTCTCATCCAGGGGACATCCTCAGGGCTGTTGGCTAGCAGGATCCTTCTTTCTGCCTCGGGCTCCGTCCGCAGCTGCAAGGCACTCAGTATAGTGGTCAGGGTTTTGCTCAACTGACGCACTTCAGAGCGCAGGCTGTCCAGCTCACTAGGGACGTTGCTGGAACCTTGGCTTCAGCAGCCACCGGGGAAAAGGTGGACACTGCAGGCACTGGGGTGGCCCCACCCTGGTGACATTGGATAGCAGTTGTTTCCAGGGGCTGCAGTCCTTTTATAGCCATGTCCTTAAGGGTGTCAAAGGTGGCATCTGGATGATCCAGGGACGACCAACGCACAGTCCTGCTCTCCTCTTGGGACCTCAGTCCCCAGATAAACTGTTCCTTCAGCATTTTAATTTCATCATTGATGCTGGTTGGACTAACCTTTTTCAGAGCTCGCAGGGCCCCTTGTAAACGCCAGGCATAGTCCCGAACACTGTCCTCCGGTTGCTGAGAGCAGTTGTAGAGCCTCATCCGGAGGTCTGTCTCAGTACGATTCTCAAAGACAGTCTGTAACTTTTTAAAGATTGCGGACACTGACTCCTGGTCTGCGTCCGACCAAGTTTCTACTTCTCGCTCCGCAGCACCAGTCAATTATCCCAATACAACAGCGGCTTTTTGCTTGCCTGTCATAGAGTACATGTCCAGTATACCACATATTTTCCTTTTAAATCCAGACAGGGTATCTGGTTTGCCGCTGTACTGGGGGAGCCACTTCGCTCCAGGGATGTACGGTAGGGCCATGGGTATGACAGGGGTTACAAGCCCTGCTGGTGGAGCGCGGGTTGGACATCAGGGCGGTTAACCGGTACTCCGGCGTTGTGCTGTTCTTCGGACATTCTGGCGCCCCCCTAGCGAACCGTGGCCTACTTTCTTTTCTTTTTTTCTGGTAGGCCGCAGCTCCGCAGGTGACGGTCTTCTTCAGGACCTTGCGTCTCTTGCGTCCTACGTCAGAGCGTTCACCGGCGCTCCTTCCAGGACCTGGCGCTTCCTGGTTTGACGTCGAGGCGTGGGGCGTGTCCGGGGCTTTGCGCGCTTCAGCAGGTACGCCTCTCAGTTTCCCGCGGTTATGCCCTTCTTCCCGCTCGGCGGCACAACAATAGCGGCGATCTTCACCACAGTTAACTACACAGTTCTGATTAAAGGCACACAGTACCCGGTGGCAACGGGCACAACACTCCGTCGTTGCAACGGGCACGGAATCCTGTTTGTGACGCCAGGGAGAGATGACGCGCCCAGGGGATGGGGACGACTCGGCGCCCGGGCCTTGTTGATGGTGCTGGGGGATGCCGCGGTGGCTGGCTCCCGGGGCCGTACCCTGGGGTCACTCTTAAAAGCTAGGAATAATGGGGGAAAGGTGTATGGGAGAGGGGAAAGTTCGTGACGCCACCCGTGGCGTCTGGTGAGACTCACCAGCGCTGCTACAGTCCTCTGAGGCCGGTGATCAGGCAGCTTAGTTGGTACGGCTCCCCACAGGTGGAGCGAGGCCTCAGGGAAGTGTAGGAAAAGGGATGCAGAACAGAGGGGACCCAGCCGGGTCAGAGGAAGGGTAGAAGAATAGGCACGCACACCGGAGTTCACTTCAGTACCTTTACTGGTGGTGTTTCAGGCACGATCCAGGGCACTGTAGGGTGAAGGGTGCATATCAGGACTCTTCCCAGTGAGCAGGTGTGGGGCCTCCTGCTTCTTGCCTTTTCCTGATAAGTTTATGACCTGCCTGGAGCTAGGCCTAACTTGGTCTCTGTCTTGCACCGGCTGACCTGGTGGTAGGGTCTTCTGTTGGAGAACACACTCCCTGGTGTCTTGGGCCTCAGTGACTCCTGACCCTGGTATGACAGTCAGCTTTTGGTGTTCCTGGAACATGTAGTCCCCCAGGGGTTCCGGTAGTTTCTGCGGGTCGTAGAGATCCCTGCAGACGCGGACCCGGTGTCCGGTATATGGTCTTGGGGTGAGCTGGCTAAGCTTCTCATCCCCCTATGTAGCTCGCTTACTCCACTTGCCTTCGGCCACGCTCAGGGCCCTCACTAGGCTTCACACTGGCAGTAGGCCTCACTACTCTTCACCACCCTTACGGCGTCGGCACGCCTTAAGCTCACTAACCTGAGCTCCCTGAGTCTGTACTGTCCTGACAACTTCTCTGCCTGCAGCAGACTGACTGACTGCCTAGCTCCACCTTCCCTTTTTATATCCCTAACCGGGCTCCCTCTGGTGGTCTGAGGTGGAAGGTGGAGGTGTGTGAATGCTATGAGGGCCTCTTGTGGAGGAATCCGTCCATGCACCCCTCTAGGATCTGTGGCACCAATGCGCAGCAGGGCGCCACATTGCAACCTGATACTTACATCAACTCTCGCTAAACAGCCCAAACAAATTCCTACAGATATCAGAAAAATCAGGGCTGGCTTTACACAGGATTTGGGGAACAATTTCACCTAGCAAATTCTTTTTTATCATTTTTCCCATTTTTTTCTGTTATACAATACAGTAAGATTAATTGTTAGACAGCTCTCATCTCCCGTCCTCCTGCTCAGAAAACAAGACATAGACAGCTGCTCTGTGACATGTTAAGCCATGGAGACATCTGCGTCTCTTACCCTGACAGCACAACATACGTGTGCAGAGCAGATATGGGCAAGATGAAAGAGATAAACAAGAGGGAATCTGTGCCATGTTTTATGCCAAGATCATCATTCACATAAGTGGAAGGAAAAATACAAAAGCAACAAATATTTTCAATTGTTTTTCAAATATTTCTTTCTTACAATTCATGTTCAATTCAAATATAAGCAAACTCTGCAATTATAGAGATCTCATATGGAAAAGCAAATGTTTATAAGATGTTGAGACAGCAAATTGTCAACAAATCTGTTCAGAACAATGACATTATGTCAGTACCCTGTATACTCTAGTACATAGGGGGCATGGGCAGTATTATAGTAGTAATATTCTTATACGGGACAGTATTATAGTAGTTATATACTTGTACATAGGAGCAGTATAATAGTAGTTATATTCTTGTACATAGGAGCAGTATTACAGTAGTTATATTCTTGTACATAGGAGCAGTATTATAGTAGTTATATTCTTGTACATAGGAGCAGTATTATAGTAGTTATATTCTTGTACATAGGAGCAGTATTATAGTAGTTATATTCTTGTACATAAGTGTAATATAGTAGTTATATTCTTGTACATAGGAGCAGTATTATAGTAGTTATATTCTTGTACATAGGGAGCAGTATTATAGTAGTTATATTCTTGTACATAGGGGGCATGGGCAGTATTATAGTAGTAATATTCTTATACGGGACAGTATTATAGTAGTTATATACTTGTACATAGGAGCAGTATTATAGTAGTTATATTCTTGTACATAGGAGCAGTATTATAGTAGTTATATTCTTGTACATAGGAGCAGTATTATAGTAGTTATATTCTTGTACATAGGGAGCAGTATTATAGTAGTTATATTCTTGTACATAGGGGGCAGTATTATAGTAGTTATATTCTTGTACATAGGGGGCAGTATTATAGTAGTTATATTCTTGTACATAGGGGGCAGTATTCTAGTAGTTATATTCTTGTACATAGGAGCAGTATTATAGTGGTTATATTCTTGTACATAGGAGCAGTATTATAGCAGTTATATTCTTGTACATAGGAGGCAGCATTATAGTAGTTATATTCTTGTACATAGGAGCAGCATTATAGTAGTTATATTCTTGTACATAGGGAGCAGTATTATAGTAATTATAATCTTGTACATAGGGGGCAGTATTATAGTAGTTATATTCTTGTACATAGGAGCAGTATTATAGTAGTTATATTCTTGCACATAGGGAGCAGTATTATAGCAGTTATATTCTTGTACATAGGGGCAGTATTATAGTAGTTATATTCTTGTACATAGGAGCAGTATTATAGTAGTTATATTCTTGTACATAGGAGCAGTATTATAGTAGTTATATTCTTGTACATAAGTGTAATATAGTAGTTATATTCTTGTACATAGGAGCAGTATTATAGTAGTTATATTCTTGTACATAGGGGCAGTATTATAGTAGTTATATTCTTGTTCATAGGAGGCAGTAGTATAGTAGTTACATTCTTGTACATAGGAGCAGTATTATAGTAGTTTTATGTTAGTACATATAGGGCAGCATTCTTGTGGTATCATTGTAGTGAAGATACTCATCTCAATTTGGTATTTGCTAATGATTGCTTTGCTGTACAAGATATACTCTCCTCAGCCCCCAACCATAGTTTCATCAGCTGCCTGTCCTCTATGTGCAAGATGTTCTGCAATGATAAAATAAAATACACGTCTGGCTTTCAGCTTGCTGACCTGAGACAGCCGCTGACAGACACAATGGCAAAGATTAGCAGGAAAGGAGTGTTTCTCTTTCTTCAACAAGCGGCCTGTACATCCAAAAAGCTGACCTGACAGCACCTCTTGCGACCCAATTAGGCGGAAACTGAGTCCCTATGTGAAATTAAAGGCAAGGATGTGATCTTTGCAAAATGTCAGGGAGGAACCAGCTTTATTTTGCATATACATAGTCCTACAAAATGTGTCCTTATGGGGGATAATGTGATTCCCAGGAGTCAAAGACTGTCTGTGCCTGCATTTCTGCCAGGATATTACAATCATCACCTATGCTTGGTATAGATTATCAATGTTCGATTGGTGAAGGTATTGATTTTGAACTTAAAGGGTTTGTCCATTTAGGACAATTGATTTTCCTAAGAAATGCTAAACATACAGATACTTGTGAATACAGCTGTTTAGCTCACAGAGAGAAGCCTGGACAATTGTATAAAGGGTAAACTCAATATTACCGTTCACTCACAGCAAGCAGAGATCTTGAAAACCGTGAGAGTTTGAAATAGAAAGTATATTGGAAAGTTTAATAAAATAAAATTCATTAATTTGTGACCCCTAGAAATATTCATCATTGTTATTATTTAATTGATTCCCTCTATGGGATCCTCGTCTTTAATGAGTTGCAATGACTATATGGACCAGCAGGTGGCAGCATTGCTAATGATGAAAATCCCTAAATCCCCAATTTAGCTCATTATGAAATGCCTTCTGGTGTCTGATGTCTTGTGACAGTAACATGCATTTAATGCGCACATGAGGCCAAGTACATTACTGATCCCTTTAGTGACCTTATGGGAAATAAGTCAACCATTCTCACGCTATCACAGTAGTATGTACAGCATCCCATCAGAAGTGGAGTCATGAATTTGTATGTGCACTTTCCCATGAGTGTTAGGAGGACCTACCTTTGAAATAATGCAGTAACCTTGTTTTCCATCCAGCAGCTTCACATCTCAGTATCTAAGCAATGTTCACATGGTGCAGTTCTAAAAAGTCATTTCCTAGGTGACTTGCTAATATCTATATATATAATCGTCTTATCCCATCTATCTGTCTGTCTGTCTTTCTGTCGGTCTGATTGGTCCGGCCGACCGCGATCAATCAGCATTATTGGCGCCAAATTTAAACAACGCTCTGCTGATTGGTCGCGGTCGCCCGCCACGAGCCTATCAGCATTATTGGCGCCAAATTTAAACACCGCTTTGCTGATTGGTCGCGGTCGCCGGCCATGACCAATCAGCATTATTGGCGCCAAATTTAAACACCGCTCTGCTGATTGGTCGCGGTCCGCGACCAATCAGCGATATTGGCGCCAAATTTAAACAACGCTCTGCTGATTGGTCGCGGCCGCCGGCCGACCGCGACCAATCAGCGAGATTGGCGCCAAATGTAAACACCGCTCTGCTGATTGGTCGAGGCCGCCGGCCACGAGCAATCAGCGATTTTGGCGCAAAATTTAAACACCGCTCTGCTGATTGGTCGCGGCCGCCAGCCGCGACCAATCAGCCAGATTTGCGCCAAATTTAAACAACGCTCTGCTGATCAGCATTATGGGCGCCAAATTTAAACACTGCTTTGCTGATTGGTCGCGGTCGCCGGCCGCGACCAATCAGCATTATTGGCGCCAAATTTAAACAACGCTCTGCTGATTGGTCGCGGTCGCCCGCCGCGAGCAATCAGCATTATTGGCGCCAAATTTAAACACCGCTTTGCTGATTGGTCGCGGTCGCCGGCCACGACCAATCAGCATTTTTGGCGCCAAATTTAAACACCGCTCTGCTGATTGGTCGCGGTCGCCGGCCGCGACCAATCAGCGATATTGGCGCCAAATTTAAACACCCCTCTGCTGATTGGTCGCGGTTGCCGGCCGCGACCAATCAGCGATATTGGCGCCAAATTTAAACACCCCTCTGCTGATTGGTTGCGACCGCCGGCCGCGACCAAACTGCATTATTGGCGAAAAATTTAAACACCGCTCTGCTGATTGGTCGCGACCCGCAGCCGCGATCAATCAGCGATATTGGCGCCAAATTTAAACACCGCTCTGCTGATTGGTTGCGGCCGGCGACCGCGACCAATTAGCATTATTGGACCCAAATTTAAACCCCGCTCTGCTGATTGGTCGCGACCGCTGGCCGCGACCATTCAGCGATATTGGCACCAAATTTTAACACCGTTTCGCTGAGTGGTCGCGGTCGCGACTAATCAGCGATTTTATCGCCAAATTTAAACAAGCTCTCTGGTCCTCACTAACACAGTTCGCTGATTGGTCGCGGCCGCCAACCGCGACCAATCACCGATATTGCCGCCAAATTTAAACACCGTTTTGCTGATTGGTCGCAGTTGCCGACCGCGACCAATCAGCGATTTTGGCGCCAAATTTAAACAACGTTCTGCTGATTGCGCCCGGTGGGCCGCATACATATTCTAGAATACCCGATGCGTTAGAATCGGGCCACCATCTAGTCTACATATATAATTGTCTTATCCCGTCTGTCTGTCTGTCCGTCTGTCTGTCTGTCCAGGAAATCCCGCGTCGCTCATTGGTCCGGCCGCTGTCTGTCCAGTAAATCCCGCGTCGCTCATTGGTCCGGCCGCAGCCAATCAGCGACGCGGGATTTCAGAAAGAAGATGGCGGCCGTTAGCGGCTCATCTGCCGGACGGAGGTCAGCGGCAATGCAGTTGGGAGATAAGCGGCGCTAGCAGCAGAACTACCCCGACCGGCGGCGCCGCTGACCTCCATGCGGCTAACGTCGGTAGATCAGCGGCTAGGACCGCTGATCTTCCGACGGCAAGTGTGAACGGAGGACCGGGGAGTGGCGCCGCCGGTCGGGATGCTTCTGCTGCGAGCAGCCGCTCATCTCCCAGCTGCTCGCAGTGGAAGTACCCGCACAGGCAACGCCGCTCCCCGGTCCTCGCTAATACGACGCTGATTGGTCGCAGCCGCCGGACGCGACCAATCAGCGATTTGGACGCCAAATTTAAACTCGCTCTCCAGTACTCACTAACACGGTTCGCTGATTGGTCGCGGTCGCAACTAATCAGCGATTTTATCGCCAAATTGAAACAAGCTCTCCGGTCCTCACTAACACAGTTCGCTGATTGGTCGCGGCCGCCACCCACGACCAATCACCGATATTGCCGCCAAATTTAAACACCGTTTTGCTGATTGGTCGCAGTCGCCGGCCGCGACCAAGCAGCGATTTTGGCGCCAAATTTAAACAACGTTCTGCTGATTGCGCCCGGTCGGCCGCATACATATTCTAGAATACCCGATGCGTTAGAATCGGGCCACCATCTAGTATAGAATATAAATGCTGATATATAAGTGCAGAGCTGGTTATTAATAATGCTGATATGACTTATACATGCAACAGACACTTCACATCTGTCTAGACCAGGTGTTGGATTATCAGATTGTCTGGATTATTTGATTTCTATTACCAGGGGCTATACGCAGACACAACAGTATATCTGGGTCACTCAATTTAAAGACTCTGTCTTCCTTCACAACCAAATTTTCTTATATATCCCCAATGCGTAGAAAGTAAAATAAATAAGCAATTTTGTAAATAATTATAATTACAGGGGTTGTCCGGCCTTAGGCTACAAGTCTGCAGTCGCACTATGTGACTGCAGACCTGTGAATCCTCACATCACGTACACTGAATGCTGTGAGGGTTCCCCGTTGAAAGTGCTGGGAGAGTGACCGGAAGTATGAGATTTGCATACATGCGATCACGTGCCAACTAGATAGACGGGGCCTCGCTGAATGAAAGTGTATTGAGCAAGGCTGGACACAGTCTAGTTGGAATGTGGCCAAGAAGATGTAAATCACATACTTTTGCAATCACATGACTGCCCCGCTTCCTGCACTGGCAAATCCTAACAGTGCGCACTGTGCGCGCTGTGAGGATTCAAAAGTCTGCAGTCACATAGAATGACTGCAGGCATGTGTCCCAAGCATGGACAACCCCTTTAAAGGGAGGGACCAGCTCTAGAAGGTGTAGGCAGACAGACATACCTATAAAGACCAGAGAGAGCAGAGCAGCTGTTGTGACAGTGACTCCAAGCTTTATAATCTGAGAGAGCCCTTTGTGTACTCTCTGGATGATCATATTGCAGGTGCTGGGCCTTTAAAGGGGTTGTTCAAGCTTGGGGCTCAAGTCTGCAGTCACTTTATGTGACTGCAAACTTGTGAAGCTTCACAGTGCACAGTATCCGTGATGTCAGGATTCTAGTTGGCAGTCATATGCCAACTAGACATGCACGGTCTCACTCAATACAAGTGTATCAAGCAATGCTGAACACGTCTAGTCGGAATGTTGCCAGAAGTATGTAAATCGTATGCTTGCGGTCACATGGCTGCACCAGAGAATCATGACAGCTCACACTGTGCATGCTGTGAGGATTAAAAAGTCTGCAGTCACACAGAGTGAGCCCCAAGCCTGGACAACCCTTTTGAAGACGGGGGCCCAGTTCTCATTGGTCTTAGTTCCTCTTCATTTAGGTGTTGTGCTCCCGTAGGAACTACATTACTAGAAAACATGGAGTTGGGGAATTGGCCCAATGATAATGAAGGGGAGAAGAAGAGGGAAGCAATCATCACATGCTGTTGTATACCCTTTCTTCTGTGTTCATAATTTCCCCTTCCCACCCCAGCCTGTGCCTTTGATCATTTCCTCTACGGACTCCTAGTGATTTTTTTTTTAAGGGGATCTGTCACTAGGTCATAAGTGTCCAGTTTTTGCTCTTATTTTATTCCCTCTGCTCCCCTGAACATTTCATTATTATTATTATTATTATTTTAAATCGGCCATACGATTCCAGAGATATGGAGGTTTTTATTTAGTGCTGATTTTTATGGTCTTTACAAAGGTGCGTGGCTCACAGGATAATTATGCAGAGCAGCCTAATGACAGAGAATCCCATGATCTCCGCCTCCTTGGTAAAGACCATAAAATTTGCACTAAATAAAAATGGCAATTTCTTTGGAACTGCATGGTTGACTTTAAAAAAAAAAACAAATTCTCAATGGAGCAGCGAAAAGAAAAAAAATGATAATTTCACTCTGGTTATAGGTTGCACTACTATCCTAGGGACATTACAGCATGATGGAGAGACAACCTGAAAGATTACACTATACATTGATATATATTTGAGAACTGAAGCCCCCCACCCCTCATATTTAGCAGAATGCAGATGCAAGCTCCTTCAAGTCAGACAAACACATTAACCGCTCATCATGGTGCAGACAGTCATTTAACCAGTTTTATTGTCTGCAATTAGAGGGCTGTGAGTCCTGGCATGTCAGCAGGCTTTCCGTCTACTTTCATTGCAATCATCCCACGTGCAGAAGAATAATGTTAACACCCCTGCCCCGTGTTTGTCTCGTCACGCTTTCTTCACTTGTACATTACATTGTATATTACAAATCGCATGTGCTTTACATTAGATTTGCAGAAGCTCCCGTCAAAGCTCCCACTTCATTTCTATTTCCCGGCCAATACATATCTTATTAATTGCAGCACCTTCTACAATCACCAGTTCCTTGTAACCTTTCGGATTTTGACTAACCACCACCCAGACTTGAATAATTCTGGCGTCAGAGTTGTGAATCATTTGCAAAGCTATGGCAAAAGTACAGAAAATGCAATATTATTGGGCAATCGCAATGATGAATTATTATGAATTCTCTGGTGAGATGTTTAAGGAATGAATGATTGTGTCACGTGTAGAAAGGTAAGGGAGTGTCATTGCTCAATACAACATGACAGCTGGACACAGAAATAAGAGTGTTTCTCCAGTCCATTTACATATTGTACGGCTTATATAACACATTTTGTATGGTCGGGGAGTTCTCACTTAATGAGGGGTTCCACTGTTCAGGATCAACATGGCCTAGAAGAGCCAGCAAGCTGAAGTGATAAGCCGGCAAGAGAGTGCACTGTCAGTGAGAACCCAGCAAGCAGGGACAACAGAAACCAACCCGCCCCAAAATGTGACGTCTGTTTCAGGGACAGGACTGGTCTCTGTTTTTCCTGCTTGCCACGTTCTTTCCTTACAATGCGCAATGACAGTGCGCTCTCTTGCCATTTCATCACTTCTCATCAGAGCTGGTGAAGGAGCGCACTGTCATTGTGCATTGAAAAGAATATTGCACAGTGACAAGGGAGCTCATACTGAGCATATGACAGAATTGACCACCGCTACATGCTCAGTAGAGCAGGGACTAGCCCGGCCCCTGAAACCAACTTCATTGATGACGCTTTGTTTCAGGGTGGGGAAAAGAGGCTGCAGCAGTGACTATTTTTTACATTAAATAGACAGATGTTTAAGATTAAAATCAATGTTAGTTTTGGACTATCTCTATAATATTAACAGAATCCCCATCTCTAATCATTATTGTGTCTCCAAACTTAACTCTCCACTCCAAGTCCCCACCTACTCATCCACCCTCTCCTTCCCCATTCCCATACAAATCATCTATTCCTCTAATCTAATTATCTTTTCCTTTTAAGGTGTTATACGACTCTGAAAGCATTTTTTGTCTAGGCATCGATGTTTTCAAAATACTAACCTTTAATCACCCATTGCTTCCGGAGCCAATGCAGACCTCTGTAGCTGCCTGCACTGGATCCACGGGGGTGAGAGAAGGGGATTATGACTTTCTTTGTTGTTTTGAAAACATCCATACCTAGAACTAGAAAAAAATGTTTTCGGACAACCCCTTTAAGAATTACATTTACTCCAACTTGAACCCTCTACACCAGGGGTGGGGAACTTTTTTTGTGCCAAGAGCCATTTGGATATGTATAACATCCTTCGGGGGCAGCACCGATCGTGCGCTAACTCTGCCCACAAAGTACGTCCTGACTGTGGCACTGGTGTCAGGACGTAATCTTTCACTGCATGCGCCTCAGCGATCAGTAGTGAACACTGCGTGCGCGTGCTCACAGAACAAGAAGAAATTAAAGTGCAAGTGGCTGTCAAAATACAGCTGGCGGCCCAAGCACTGCGGTCACCGGGAATCTGCCCAGGGGGCCAGATAAACGGCCCGCAGGCCTGAGGTTCCCCATCCCTGCTCTACACCTATCCCAGCAAGTTGTTGCATTCGACCGAAACCATCTCTTCAACTTTAAATGGATTGTCACAATTACAATCCATTTTTTCTAGCAATTTTCAATGGAAAAAAAGCTCTTTGCGGATTGATTTGATGCTGGGACCACCTGTAAAGAAATTATTTATGGAGAGACTAAACAGTAAATGAGAAATTCCCTCCAGTGCCTCAACAAGGGAAATTTAAAAAAAATAAATAAATAAAGTAAATAAATAAATAACATTGTCTCAAAAATAAAATAAAAGTAAAATGGACTTTCACAAAACAAAAAATTGTAATAAAATGAATTCATGGAACTAGGGGGGTAAATACTGTTTGCTGAAGGTCCTCCTCTTTGGACCTCAACTTTTTTTCTACTTCAAGTATGTACTCACTTCCTCTGAAGTGTGAAGGATAAACTTGGTTACTTATGTCCAAAATTCTGAAAATTTTCAGGAAGTTATCACAGTTAAAGGGGTTGTCTGGCAGTAGGCTACGAGTCTGCAGTTACTCCATTTGACTGCAGACTTGAGAATACTCACAACGAGCGCACTGCGCTCTGTGACAATACTCCGTTACCAGCGCCGGGAGTGGCGGACACGTGACCGCAAGTATGCGATTTGCATGCGGTCACGTGCAGACTAGACGGGCCCGGGATAGTTCAGTGCAAGTGTATTGAGCGAAGCTAGACACGTCTAGTCTGAATGTGACCGGAAGTATGCAAATTGCATATTTTCGATCACATGACCGCACGCAACTAGTGCCGACTCTGAAGAATCCTCCCGGCGTGCTGTGCGCGTGATGTGAGGATTCACAAGTTCGCAGTCACATAGACTTGTAGTCTAAGGCCGGACATCCCTTTTAAGTAGTATCCGGTTGGCTGAAACTTAAGTTGCAACTATTTTTCTGCCACATTGTATCTGCAGAAAGGCTACTAAGTGTAAAACCTTCCAAAATGGTTCCTTTTTATGGCACACTGTTGTAGAAGACAGGCTGTAAAAGTGCTCCTATGTTCATTCTTTTTAAGGTTAGGTCTGCACTTCCCTTTGGGTTCTAATTTTAGGTCAGACATTAAGCAATAAAAATACGCTTTCACAAAAAAGGAAATGCAATGTTTATGTTCTATTTTCGAACACTTGAGGTGAGCAAAATCCTGATACATCTTAACTTATCCAAATAAGCCATGATGGTCTGATGTTACTTGAGGTTGCGAAAGAGGCCTAAAAGTTAGGAAAACATTGTGTTTATATTTTAACAGAACAGGCTTAACCGTCCGTCTAGAGTTTAGCGCAGCGGGTCTTAAGTGCTGTTTGAATGTCCTTGTCTGTGGACACAGGGCTGAAAGGGTTTAGGTCTGACTTGTTCCATGAGGATTGGAAAGAAACTAGATGGAAAGTTCCAAGAACAAAATCTTTTTATACCAAAAACAAACTGGCATTGTAATAGTCACGACTCAGTAAGAGAACAAAGCAAGGTCTATACATTTTAAACATTGGACTCTGGTTTCTCAAGCCAAAGAGGGCAGTAGGCAATAGATAAATTGGTTTAAGAGCATATTCCCCCATATGCTGATTACACTTTTAACAATATTTTTCAGTTTAAATTTACAAAGAAAATTGAGTAAATGTGAAAATACTTTGCCCCGATTCATCATTTGCGTCACTTTTACTTTTTTGTCTTGTGCTATTAGTTCCTGTTTTTGGCATCAAATTCATCAAAATGGTGCAAGCGATTCATGAATTCGGTTCAAACTCAAAAAATGGGACTTTTTCCTATCTTGAAAGTAGCAATTTGGTGCCAAATAGATGTAAAAATTGTACCAAAATCGCACTAAGCATATACCAGGGGGGGCACAGAAGTGAAAGAGCGTCAAATTTTGAGACTTTTTAAAAAGTTGAAATCAGTTGAAAACTTTTGGAATCACTAAATTCTGCCCACAAAGCAGGAAAAAAAAACAGGTGAATACTTGAGCTTCAAAAAAAGCACAAAACTAGACGAAAGAACAGGCGCAAAGGCATGCGAGTTACTGCTTTTGTACCAAGTTTTAGAGCTGTTTTCTCACTATGACTATCTTTTTCCATATGCCATGTAAAGTATATAGATAAAAGAAACGGTTTCTTTGGTGGTAGCTTACTTTTTTTTCCAGAGCAGAAAGTATCATGTATGGCTGGCAGATAATATTACATTTTGTTTGCTCTGGCACTGACTAGTCACAGCTTTTCCTATCAATAATATCTGATCAATGAAGGTTTCACTAGTCAGGTCGGTTGGATAGGCTTATATTTAAAAATATAAGTCTGTCCAAGAAAACAAAATTGCAGCATGCGAAAGTTTAATCCAATATTCATATCACACTCAGCCATTGAAGTGCATGGAAAACATCAGACTGCACTCAGATGACATCTGATTTCCACGAACTGACACAATGGAGAAGATGGAGAATTTTTTTTCTCCATCTTCTCCTCACCCTAGATAATCAAATCACAATATGCTGAGTGTGAATAGCATAATCGGCCCGATTCTCTCAGATGAGTGAATCTACGGCCATCAGCCCCTGTCCTTACTGTTATTTCAGGTGAAACTTGCAGCAAAAAGTATCTGCCTTTAGCTCCTCCCCCTCTCCATAGACTTTTATGATCAGCAATTGTCATCACTTATCGGGGTGAGCTGACAATCTGTATTCACTGAAGTCAAATTTTACCAGTAAATTGAGAGTGAATGATCAGACAGAAGGAAGAAAAAAAACATTATTGTATGTTAAGAAATATTACAAATTTTCTTATTGTCATTTGTACTATTAATTTATGGGGAAAAAAATTAAAAATAAAAGGATGGTTGTATCTTTAAGTTCCTACAATGCATTGCTTTCTAGTAACAGAAAACTTCAGAACTCTGAATTCAGCCTTTAACAAGGATAAAAAGTCTTAGGCTATGTGCGCACAATGCGTATTTGAAGCAGAAATTTCCTGTGCGTTTCTGCATCTCTTTGGCAGGAAAAACGCATGCGTTTTTGACGTTTTTTTTACATTCGTTTTTTGAAGCGTTTTTGTACATCAATGAATGCTTTTTGGAGCTAAATAAAGTTATTTGGTGGGACATTGCTTAAACCTTGGATGACCATCGGAACTGGGGTGAGTATATTGGTTAATTTGAATGATTAAAGAATGTGTCTGATGTATTTCAAATAAAGTGTTTACTCTGTGTCTGTGTTTATTTAACTCTTTACTTTAATTAACTTTGGTCATGAAAAGGTCTGATTGACACCTTATCATCACCAAACAAAAGAGCTGGGTGTCAGCTAGTCCCATTCCCCCAATCTTCATTAGCATTTCTATTCATGTAATTTATGCGGCTGCTGTGAGCTGCTATTTTTAGCCTAGGAAGGTGCCATTTGCAAACATGGTCCCTGGCCATAATTAACATCTCACAGCTGGTTCGTTAGCCACTACGCCCCCCGATCAGCACTCAGCAGCGCTTTGGACCCAGCGTATTTTTGTTGCGTCCAAAACAGGGTGTTCTAATGCCACACTTTTGTTGTTGGTACATGTGAATCCACGGCATATAGTGACACTTCAATAGGTCAAAATCTGCAGAGGAGATTAGTGTGTCTGCTACAGAAATTGACATGCTGCGGGTGAGTTTGGATACGTGGCCACGGTCAGGACCCACTGCAGGTTTGACGCTGCGTGTTTATACAGCGTTAAACCCGCAGCGTCCAGATCTTACAGCATAGTGGATGGGATCTCTATAAACCCCAAGTCCACTATACGTGCATCAGAGGCTGCGAATCACCAGCGGACACTGCCATGCAGCGCAACTTTCAGGACCACAGCATGTAAAATTCTCTTGCAGAGTCACTAGTCTCCACAACAGAAATCTGACCACTAGAAAGTATTAAATGCGGTAAGTACGCATGGTTCAGTGAACACATGTGGATTTACATGCGATCAATAGAATGCAACATTTTGGACGCATAAAAAATATGCGTCCAGAGCGCTGCTACGTCTGAATTATGGGCACAGAGCCTAAAATTTAAAAAAAAAATGGCGTGGGCTCCCGCGTCATTTTTATAACCAGCAGAGGGAAAGCTGACCACTGGGGGCTGATATTAGTATCCGGGGAAGGGGCCATTAGCCAACAATGTTCCCTGGCTATTAATATCAGCCCACGGCTGTTTGCTTAGCCTTTACTTGGCTAGATTACAGGGGGACCTCAGAAAAAAATTGACATGGGGCCCCCCTATAAAATCTAACCTGATGTCGCCGCAGGTATCAGCTGATCGGTCACGTGACCAATCAGCTGATCGCTGACATCACCGCAGGTTCTGGCAGCTCAGTAACTGCAGGGAGCAAGCCAGTTCCCCGCAGTATACCGCCGGCCGCCGGGAGCAGAACTTCGCGGCCGGGGACCAGGAGGACATAGGGGGCCCCAGGACAGGTGAGTATGAGTTTTTTTTTTTTAATTTTTACTTTTTTTTATTTTTTTTACACAGCGGGCACGTGGGCTGGGCAGAGCAGACTACTGCTCCTCCCAGGCACGCAGCTCCCGCTGTTATCAGCGAGAGCGGCAGTCGGATGAGAATAGCAGGAGTCCTCCTTTCCCGACCTGGGTACCACACGCAGTGCGTTTCCACTGCAAATTCGGCCATTGGCTTTAATTGAAACGCAGCAAATCCACAGGTGACCTGCGGTTTTGCTGCTTTTCAATTCAAGTCAATGGGCGCGAATTTGCGGCGAAAACGCCCGAACAATGGTCATGCTGCGTTTTTTTTACGCAATGCGAATCCGGAGCGGAAATTTCTGCATCATGTGCACAGCACATCCGGATTCGCATTGCGATGCATGGCAGACCTATTAACAAGCGTTTTTGCGGTGGGAGAACCGCCGCGAAAACGCATCAAAAACACTACATGTGCACATAGCCTTAATGATCAAGCTAAATATTTACACATTTCCTCAATGTTTACAATAGAAATGTTGAAAGAAATTAAAAAAAAAAAATATTCTGAAACTTTTAATTGTAAAGTTTTGAATTGTGGGTGAGCGTTAATGATGGTGGGGAATTGCAGAGAGACAATGGGTGCCGTTTCATTTGAATCTATTATTGGCACTGATTGTGGTCTGAGGTTGAGATATGAGTAAATACATCGGATTTTGTTTTCATACCTTTCTATGTTGTCTGACGCTTCTGTTACCACAGAGAATAACATCACACAATGAGTCCCCTACAGCCATGGAAATGACTAGAAGATGGTGAATCAGTTGTAGCACCCTCCCAACAGTAACTGTAATCCCTGGGGGCATCCAGCTGTTATAGAGAAAGCGAAAAAATATCTTTATATAAATATCTCAAGGGATTGTGTGAAGGAGGTGAACGCCCTGAAAAATATCACTTTTGAAATGCAAAACTTTACATTATCAATGGTCATTAATACTGCACTGACATTACCCTATAGCAGCGCAGAACGACACCTACAACAATAAAGGAGAGACTGGATGCACAAATGCATCAGTGTTCAGACTAAAAGCCATATTTCTCAATCTCCCGGAAAAAAAGAAAACTTCATAGCAAAGTTAAAAATTAGCCCTCATTATTGTGTTCGGTTATTCCCCCGATCGCCCTCCTCCATCCACTTTCCATGATAGTGGTCTAATAGTCCAGTCATCTCTTGTTTAGTAAAACAGTTTTCTCCTTTGGGACATTCTTTTTCACTTAAATAAATGTATTTTTACAATTGGGTTACCGTAGTCTCATTAAAAAAAAAATGTGCAGAGTTGGCCTTCTATAGCCTCTGTTTTGCACTGTCTACTACTGGCTGTAAAATGAGTTAACTGAGAATCGGTTAGTGAGCTCATTCTCACAGGATACCTTGTAACTCTTAGCTGTCTTAACTTTTCTATTTGTTGGTCGACATAGCCATATGAGGGCTTGCTTCTTGCAGGATGAGCTGCCATTGTTTTTCAAGTTTTACTTTTACAGCGTTCATTGACAACATAATTTTTCAGGTTATTTCAATTACAACAATATCAAACATATGAGGTTTTTTTTTACATTTTAGTGGTTACAGAAATTCAGAACTTTGTGAAAAAAATTTTTTAGTGCCATTTATTGAGACCCATAATGGTTTTATTTATTTTTCTGTGGGGTATTGCATTTTGTGCGCTGAGTTGCCATTTTTATTGCTACAACTTTGGGAAACATGTGACATTTTGATTTGATTTTCATATATTTATCTTTTTGAGGGAAAGGGGGGCAAAAAATGGCAATTCTGGAGTCTTGAGGTTTTTTTCTTTTCAGTGTTTAAGGTACATTTAAATTATTTTATATTTTGGACACAACCGTACTAAATATATACAGTACAGACCAAAAGTTTGGACACACCTTCTCATTTAAAGATTTTTCTGTATTTTCATGACTATGAAAATTGTACATTCACACTGAAGGCATCAAAACTATGAATTAACACATGTGGAATTATATACTTAACAAAAAAGTGTGAAACAACTGAGAATATGTCTTATATTCTAGGTTCTTCAATGTAGCCACCTTTTGCTTTGATGACTGCTTTGCACACTCTTGGCATTCTCTTGATGAGCTTCAAGAGGAAGTCACCGGAAATGGTCTTCCAACAATCTTGAAGGAGTTCGCAGAGATGCTTAGCACTTGTTGGCCCTTTTGCCTTCACTCTGCGGTCCAGCTCACCCCAAACCATCTCGATTGGGTTCAGGTCTGGTGACTGTGGAGGCCAGGTCATCTGGTGTAGCGCCCCATCACTCTCCCTCTTGGTCAAATAGCCCTTACACAGCCTGGAGGTGTGTTTGGGGTCATTGTCCTGTTGAAAAATAAATGATGGTCCAACTAAATGCAAACCGGATGGAATAGCATGCCACTGCAAGATGCTGTGGTAGCCATGCTGGTTCAGTATGCCTTCAGTTTTGAATAAATCCCCAACAGAGTCACCAGCAAAGCACCCTCACACCATCACACCTCCTCCTCCATGCTTCACGGTGGGAACCAGGCATGTAGAGTCCATCCGTTCACCTTTTCTGCATCTCACAAAGACACGGTGGTTGGAACCAAAGATCTCAAATTTGGACTCATCAGACCAAAGCTCAGATTTCCACTGGTCTAATGTCCATTCCTTGTGTTCTTTATCCCAAACAAGTCTCTTCTGCTTGTTGCCTGTCCTTAGCAGTGGTTTCCTAGCAGCTATTTTACAATGAAGGCCTGCTGCACAAAGTCTCCTCTTAACAGTTGTTGAAGAGATGTGTCTGCTGCTAGAACTCTGTGTGGCATTGACCTGGTCTCTAATCTGAGCTGCTGTTAACCTGCGATTTCTGAGGCTGGTGACTCGGATAAACTTATTCTCAGAAGCAGAGGTGACTCTTGGTCTTCCTTTCCTGGGGCGGTCCTCATGTGAGCCAGTTTCTTTGTAGCGCTTGATGGTTTTTGCAACTGCACTTGTGGACACTTTCAAAGTTTCCCAATTTTTCGGACTGACTGACCTTCATTTCTTAAAGTAATGATGGCCACTCATTTTTCTTTACTTAGCTGCTTTTTACTTGCCATAATACAAATTCTAACAGTCTATTCAGTAGGACTATTAGCTGTGTATCCATCAGACTTCTGCACAACACAAAACACAACTGATGGTCCCAACCCCATTTATAAGGCAAGAAATCCCACTTATTAAACCTGACAGGGCACACCTGTGAAGTGAAAACCATTTCCGGTGTCTACCTCTTGAAGCTCATCAAGAGAATGCCAAGAGTGTGCAAAGCAGTCATCAAAGCAAAAGGTGGCTACTTTGAAGAACTAGAATATAAGACATATTTTCAGTTGTTTCACACTTTTTTCTTAAGTATATAATTCCACATTTGTTAATTCATAGTTTTGATGCCTTCAGTGTGAATGTACAATTTTCATAGTCATGAAAACACAGAAAAATCTTTAAATGAGAAGGTGTGTCCAAACTTTTGGTCTGTACTGTATATATATATATATATTTTTTTTTTTAAATATCAAAATGTTTTTATTTTTGAATGAGTAAAAGGTGGATGATTTAAACTTTTATACATTTTTTTATATTTTTTAAAACATTTTTAAATTTATACATAATTTTTTAGTTGCCTTTAAAGACTTTGAACCTTCACTCATGTGATCGCTTATACAGTATTGCACTATATAGGGAAATTGTGTCTCTCCTATAAATCTTAGCCTGTGGGGAGTGAGATGGCAGTTATGGGGGGAGTCTTCAATAGGTAATCCATCGGCTCCCCGCGATAGTGTCATGGGGAGCCAATGGGAGCTAGGACGCGTGTTCACTTACAATAATTTTATGTAAATGGCTAAACTACAGGGATTGGAGCTCACACAATTTGTGATCAGCTTATTATCCAGGGATCCTTCTGATAAGTGGAGATCAATGAACCCCCTTAACTTTCTGATATATAGAGGTCTCCTATACCAGAGAAAACAGCTTGATCCATCTATATTTTGGGTATGGTTATTATTATTATACCTGTATGTCCCAAGAGGACTTTTTTACAAGAGGTTCATAATATTCCCCTTCTACAAAAATACACATCTTCTGACTTCTGGAAACGGCACCCATCTGGTCAGGGTTGGACTGGCCCACCAGAGAACCGGAGAATCCTCCGGTGGGCCCTGGATTCTCCTTCACCTTGCAGCTGCTATGGGGCTCTTGAGTGGGGGAGAAAGGTGGGCCCTCAGAGTCAAATCCTCTGGTGGTCCCAATGTTCTTCAGTCTGACACTGCATCTGGTCCAAGGACTGTGTCTGCTATTTCTTCTCAACACCATTTAGAAGAATGCAGAGCTGCAATACCTTCCACAGATCATAGACGAGGGTGCACTTTTTTTTGTACAGAGGCAGCTAATAAACTAATGAAATATGTGAAACAAGTGTGTTCAGCTCACCTCTAAAAAATACCATGAATGAGAACCGTCTACACACACCGGTCCAAAACGCGTTGGTCAATGCTATATTTTTTCAGGATATTTTTAATGATTGCTACTTCTTATATTTGGATGCTACAATAAATGTGATTGTTTTTATCTGCTATCGGATACTATGTGCTGGATTCATTCACCATTTTTTACTCTTTGTACCGTGCACCAGACTATGGGATAGGAGGTCTGCCCGCTCGTAATACGGGGGTTCCCTTTCATCAGCACCGTCCACGTGCTTGTAAGCTGTTTAGATAACAGGGTAAGTGTTCAGTCTGCTGCTCAGGAAATGAATTTCTACAGTTTCAATTGCCGCAGAGAGGCTGGTATTACAGGCGATTGTGAGTCACTTCTGTCTGGTCTCAAACAGCAGGTTTACTATAGAAAGGGCTTTCATCAGCCCAGGAAACGGCGGCTAAAAATACCAGGGACGCAAGTGAAAATTGCAATTTTTAGAAATAAGCATAACATTACATGGAAGAGACATGGCCGTCACCAATCACAGCCTGGTGATTATATTGCACAGGAGCCCCTCTGTAAATATTCCCAGCCGGCCGGCCGAGCTCGCTGCTACACGGGTGTGACTGGAGGAAGGAGCTGAAGCCATGGTTCCACCATAGCATCTACTTTCTATCTCCTAGAGGAGGTCAAGGTGCTGTGCTTGCAGCAGGCAGTGAGAACAAGGCATGGCGAGGATAATCCCCCTCCGCTTACTTACAGTCACGGAATTGTGTTAACTCTTACTTTGCCTGAATACATAAGGCTGTGTCGTGCATGCAGCTGTCACTCCTAATGGCTCATTTACATGAGCCAATAAAGGGCGACCGCTCATTCCTGATTATCGACCCTTTTAAACAGGTCGGCAATCATCTGACGAATGAGCAAAATCCTTGTACTTCGGGTTATTCAATCGTTCTGTCCCCATCACAGTTTAGTTAATTTGTGTCAACATGCCAGTAAAGACCACCGATCAGCTTTTATAATAATAATAATAATAATTTTTATTTCTATGGCGCCAACATATTCTGCAGCACTTTGCATTTCAGAGGAGACTCATAGACATTACAGAGAAATACATAATTCACCAGATGCCAAGAGGAGAGAGGGCCGTGCTCGCAAGCTACAATCTATGAGGGAATAGGGGAGACACAAAAGGTAAATGGTTAAAAGTGCTTGTGTTCTACGGTCCAGCCATCAATATAATAAATAGGGTATTCACATAATGCAGCATACACTGGCTGATGACTTTCTATGTACAAGTACAGACATGGAGGGTGTGTGAACAGATGTAAGGGTAAAACGGGACGAGTTACACAAGTGAGGTGAGGCGATAGGCCAGTCTAAAGAAATGCGTTTTAGGACACACTTAAAACTGTGGGTATAGGGAATAATTTGAATTTTCCTGGGAAGTACATTTCAGAGAATTGGCGCAGCACGCGAGAAGTCTTGGACACGGGCGTGGGAGATTCGGATTATTGAGGATGTTGGTCTTAAGTCATTAGCGGAACAGAGGGTACAGGTAGGGTGGTAGACTGAGATGAGGGAGGAGATGTAGGGTGGTGTTGAATCGTGGAGCGCTTTGTAGGTGAGAGAGATAAGTTTATATTGGACTCTATAACTGATAGGCAACCAGTGCAGTGACTGGCACAGGGTAGAGGCTTCAGTGTAGCGGTTGGAAAGGAACATGATCCTGGCTACTGCATTCAGGACAGATTGGAGAGGGGAGAGTTTAGTAAGAGGGAGACTGATTAGTAGAGAGTTGCAATAGTCCAGACAAGAATGAATAAGAGTGACAGTAAGAGTTTTTGCAGAGTCAAAGGTAAGAAAACGTTGAATTCTAGAGATGTTTTTGAGGTGTAAGGTGACATGAGCAAGTAATCGGATATATAAATGGAGTGAATGAAAAATCGGAGTCAAATATGACCTCAAGACAGCCAGCAAGCTGCTGGGGCGTAATGGTAGTGCCACACACGGAAATGGCAATAATGAGTTTGGGAAGGTTAGTAGAGAAACACAAGGAGTTCAGCTTTTGACAGATTCTGTTTTGGATAGAGGGAGGACATAATGTTAGAGACAGTGGAAAGACAATCACTGGTGTTTTGTAATAAAGCAGGGCTGATGTCAGGAGAAGAGGTGTATAATTGGATGTCATCAGCATAGAGATGGTACGGAAAACCAAATATACTGATGGTTTGTGCAATAGGGGCAGTATATTAGGAGAAGAGGAGGGGGCCTAGAACTGGACCTTGAGAAACCCTGACAGTAAGGGAAAGAGGAGAGGAAGGGGAGCCAGCAAAAGATACAGTGAAGGAGCGGTCAGAGAGATAGGAGGAGAACCAGGAGAGAGCAGTATCCTTGAGGCCGATAGAGTGGAGTCTAGTGAGGAGGAGCTGGTGATCCACAGTGTCGAATACTGCAGAGAGATCCAGGAGAACCAGCAAGGCGCAGTGATCATTGGATTTAGCAGTCAGTAGATCAGTAGAGATTTCAGTAGAGTTTCAGTGGAGTGTAAGGAGCGGAAACCAGATTGTAAAGGGTCAAGAAGAGAGTTATCTGAGAGATAGCGGATTAGACGGGAGTGGACCAGGCATTCCAGGAGTTTAGAAATTAAGTGAAGGTTGGAGACCGGTCTGTAGTTAGCAGCGCAGTTCTGGTAGAGGGAGGGTTTTTTTTGGAGCGGAAACCAGATTGTAAAGGGTCAAGAAGAGAGTTATCTGAGCGATAGCGGATTAGACGGGAGTGGACCAGGCGTTCCAGGAGTTTAGAAATTAAGTGAAGGTTGGAGACAGGTCTGTAGTTAGCAGTGCAGTTCTGGTAGAGGGAGGTTTTTTTTTAAGTAATGGATGTATGCTGGCGTGTTTGAAGGAGGAATGAAAGATACCAGATGAAAGAGATAGGCTAACTATTTTAGTCACGTGAGTGGCGACAACCGGGGAAAGGCATTGAAGGAGATGTGAAGGAATAGGGTCAGTAGTGCAGGTAGTAGGGCGAGAAGATGTGAGGAGCCTGGTAACTTCTTCCATGCCTGGTTCAAAGACAGAAAGTGAGCTAGATGCAGTGCATGAGGGAAGAGAATTCATGATATTAGGGGATTGGGCAAAATTTCCTGTCGCATATGTTCAATTTTTTCTTTGAAATAATTGGCCAGATCATGAGCGCTGAGGTTGATTGTTAGGGCCTGAACTATTCGACTGAGGAGGGAACGAAATGTGTCAAAGAGTCGTTTAGGATTGTTGGATAGTGAAGTGATGAGGGCGGTGATATACAGCATATATATATATTTATATATATCTTAAAAAAATGGGGGCAACCACCTGAAATCCATCAATAGTAATAAAATACATCTATAATAAATATTCATTAAAACGGCAAATACATAAAACAGGAAAGACCAATAGGGCGCTGTGCTGAAAACTGAGAAGAGTAAAGATATTCAACAAACCAGTTATACAGAGGCATTGCCCAAGTGGTCTATCATTGTGTCCAAGACCGAAGCAGCACTCACCTCTTAAAAGGATAGACCTCCATCCCAGCCTCAACTGCCATCTTTCTCTGCACCATCATGGCCTTTGAGAGTGGTAGCATGAGGTCAATGGATGCCCTTTAGCTGGACGTCTGGCTTGTAGCCAAAAAATGTGAAAACACCTTCTGATGGTTTGTATAGACACTGTTTGACGTCTAAGACCTTTTATGGATGTCCAGTTTCACTTGTAGTACAGAATGAATCAATTGTGTAACCAGTGGTATAACAATTTCTCCAAAGTGTCCCAGGTTATTATTTTTAACACGAAAATGCCAGGCTGCATGTTGTTCATGCTATGTGATGTCATTGGTCAACTGTTCCAAGGACACAAAGGCAACAGCAGATCTTGATTATTTCCAAGCCCAAGTGTAAATGTTTGTGTGTTGTGTATAGTCACCTTGTATATATGTATTCTACATAGGATATTAAGATACTGTGTACATACATTACATTACTTATCCTGTACTGATCCTGAGTTGCATCCTGTATTATACTCCAGAGCTGCACTCACTATTCTGCTGGTGCAGTCACTGTGTACATACATTATATTACTTATCCTGTACTGATCCTGAGTTACCTCCTGTATTATACTCCAGAGCTGCACTCACTATTCGGCTGGTGCTGTCACTGTGTACTTACATTACATTACTTATCCTGTACTGATCCAGAGTTACATCCTGTATTATACCCCAGAGCTGCACTCACTATTCTGCTGGTGCAGTCACTGTGTACATACATTATATTACTTATCCTGTACTGATCCTGAGTTACCTCCTGTATTATACTCCAGAGCTGCACTCACTATTCGGCTGGTGCTGTCACTGTGTACTTACATTACATTACTTATCCTGTACTGATCCAGAGTTACATCCTGTATTATACCCCAGAGCTGCACTCACTATTCTGCTGGTGCAGTCACTGCGTACATACATTACATTACTGATCCTGTACTGATCCTGAGTTACATCCTGTATAATACTGCGGAGCTGCATTCACTATTCTGCTGGTGCAGTCACTGTGTACATACATTACATTACTGATCCTGTACTGATCCTGAGTTACATCCTGCATTATACCCCAGAGCTGCCCTCACTATTCTGCTGGTGCAGTCACTGTGTACATACATTCCATTACTTATCCTGTACTGATCCTGAGTTACATCCTGTATAATACTACAGAGCTGCATTCACTATTCTGCTGGTGCAGTCACTGTGTACATACATTACATTACTGATCCTGTACTGATCCTGAGTTACATCCTGTATTATACTCCAGAGCTGCACTCACTATTCTGCTGGTGGAGTCACTGTGTACATACATTACATTACTGATCCTGAGTTACATCCTGTATTATACTCCAGAGCTGCACTCACTATTCTGCTCGTGCAGTCACTGTGTACATACATTACATTACTGATCCTGTACTGATCCTGAGTTACATCCTGCATTATACCCCAGAGCTGCACTCACTATTCTGCTGGTGCAGTCACTGTGTACATACATTACATTACTTATCCTGTACTGATCCTGAGTTACATCCTGTATTATACTCCAGAGCTGCACTCACTATTCTGCTGGTGGAGTCACTGTGTACATACATTACATTACTTATCCTGTACTGATCCTGAGTTACATCCTGTATTATACTCCAGAGCTGCACTCACTATTCTGCTGGTGCAGTCACTGTGTACATACATTACATTACTTATCCTGTACTGATCCTGAGTTACATCCTGTATTATACTCCAGAGCTGCACTCACTATTCTGCTGGTGGAGTCACTGTGTACATACATTACATTACTGATCCTGTACTGATCCTGAGTTACATCCTGTATTATACTCCAGAGCTGCACTCACTATTCTGCTCGTGCAGTCACTGTGTACATACATTACATTACTTATTCTGTACTGATCCTGAGTTACATCGTGTATTATACTCCAGAGCTGCACTCACTATTCTGCAGGTGGAGTCACTGTGTACATAAATTACATTACTTATCCTGTACTGATCCTGAGTTACATCCTGTATTATACTCCAGAGCTGCACTCACTATTCAGCTGGTGGAGTCACTGTGTACATACATTACATTACTTATCCTGTACTGATCCTGAGTCACATCCTGTATTATACTCCAGAGCTGCACTTACTATTCAGCTGGTGGAGTCACTGTGTACATACATTACATTACTCACCCTGTACTTATCCTGAGTTACATCCTGTATTATACTCCAGAGCTGCACTCACTATTCTGCTGGTGCAGTCACTGTGCACACACATTACATTTCTTATCCTGTACTGATCCTGAGTTACCTCCTGTATTATACTGCAGAGCTGCACTCACTATTCTGCTGGTGCAGTCACTGTGTACATACATTACATTACTTATCCTGTACTGATCCTGAGTTGCATCCTGTATTATACTCCAGAGCTGCACTCACTATTCTGCTGGTGCAGTCACTGTGTACATATATTACATTACTTATCCTGTACTGATCCTGAGTTACATCCTGTAGATCTTTTATTATAAAAATGAAAAACATAACAATAATAATAACAGAAACATAACAATAATAATAACCAGAAAATAAACAATGTAATGAACTGGTCCAGCCGCTCTCTCTCTCCTCACACACATATTATACATATATACAGAATAACAACTACTTACACCATGACATCTGGTCCGGTTACCAAACAAAAAATAACAATATAATAAACAATAACCGACAAATTATATACAAGCTAATATATACATTCTTTTTTTTTTTTTTTTTTTTTTTTTAAATAAATAAAATAAATGCTAACTATACAAATATATACAAGACAAAACAAAACACCCCACACTCGAGCCCACCAGTCCCTCCCCGGCACTGACCTGAGAGCTGGTCCTGCGTCTCATGCCTCAGTCCAACGTCCATAGGCCAGATCAGGCAGTGCCAGTTTTTCACCCAAATAACCAGTGTCCCACAAGATGAACCCACCTCCCCCCTTTTCCCTCCACCCAACCTAACACCTACACCCAAACCCATATATACAATCTATACAGAAACAAACAATACAATAACCACAACTGACAAAGCCCAAGTTCGGCGCCTGCAGCCCTACATCACTGTCTACTGATCAATAAAACAAAAATGTATGGTGTCAGCAGCAGCCCACCACCAGGAGAGGAGATGACCAGACTAGGGCACACTAAAAGAAAAGCCCCTCCAGAGGAGAGCGGCCCTCCGTGTACCCAGTCTCTCATACTCCAGAGAACGCACCTTCACCAGGTCACCGAGTATGGTCCTAAACACATCGTCCACTGGGAGGATTTTCCGCTGCGTCTATACTAAGCACCGTGCGTTCCACGTGTGACACCTAACCACTGCGCTAACTAGAAATAAGGTGCAGCGGTCCCGACCACCCAGGTCCCCGAATGCTCCATAGGCCCATTCCGCATAAGAGAGACCGGCCAGCCGGGGCCAGCCAATGGAGGCGCCCACCCTGTTGTACACCTCTGTGTTAAAGGGACAACAAAGCAGGAAGTGGTCCATGCTTTCAAGCATGGTACCACAATGCTCCCGAGGACAGTTCCTGTCCTCAGAGCTCCTACACTTCAGATTGTCCCTCACACACAGTTTCCCATGGAAGCAGCGCCAAGCCAAGTCCCAAACCTTCGAGGGGATCCTGATAGAATTCAAAAGATGCAGACCCACACCAAGATCCCGACTTGGGCAATCCCTGAGCGCCAGAGGCCTCTGAAAATGGGTCAACAGAACCCTTTTGTCAAGGAGCTTCCTTGGCAGAGTCCTGACCTCCCACATTCCCAGACCCCACCGGCGAATTACCTTCAGAACCACGGTAGCGTAAGCCGGGAGATGTCCATGCGGTGTGCGGAGATCCTTCACTTGCCCTCCTGTCTCCCATTCCTGGAAGAAAGGCTGAAACCATCCCTTACAGGAGAATACCCACGGAGGAGCCCTCTCTTTCCAGAGGTTTGCAATATTGATCTTAATGAAGGTATTCACAAGGAATACCACAGGGTTGACCATACCCAACCCTCCTAGTCTCCTCGTACGGTAAGTAACCTCCCTCTTGACCAGGTTCAGTCTATTCCCCCATAACAGTTGAAAGAACAAACTGTAGACCCGAGTCCAGAGAGGCTCTGGCAAGATGTACACACTGCCCAGATAGATCAGCAAAGGGAGCAGGTAAGTTTTGATCAGGTTTACCCTTTCCCTTAGGGTCAAAGACCAACCCTTTAATTGGTTCACCTTCTGAGTGGCGATCTCTAGCCTGCTGTCCCAATTTTGTTTGGGGTAATCCCCCTGGCCAAATTCGATGCCAAGAACATTTGCAGAGACTTTGGGTTCTGGAAGGGTGTCCGGGAGATCAAAACCAGGATCTCCTCCTCCCAGCCAGAGACTCTCACACTTATCCCGGTTGATCTTAGACCCGGATGCCTCCGAGTAGCGATTTACCTCTGACATCAGCCATTCTGCCTCCCCATCAGAGGAAACAAAAACGGTGACGTCATCGGCATACGCCACCACTCTCAGAGTGGCTTCCGGTGCTGCCCGGTCCATCCCGATCCCAGCTAACGGTCCACGCTCCACCCTCCTAAGAAGTGGGTCAATCGAAAACGCGTACAGTAGCGGGCTCAAGGGACAACCCTGGCGAACACCACACCCAACCTCAAAAGAACTGCCAATCCAACCGTTCACAAGCGGGAAACTCTCTGCCCCAGCGTACAAGGTCTTAAGCCAATCAACGAACCCCCCCGGCAGGCCATACCTCAGAAGAACAGACCAGAGGTACTCATGATTAACCCGATCAAACGCTTTTGCCTGGTCCAATGACAGCATGTACCCCTTCCAGTGGCCAGCCCTTCCCTGCTCCACCGCCTCTCGGACACAGAGTACAGCACTAATTGTACTGCGGCCCGGAACAGAGCAATGCTGGGCCCCCGAAAGGAGCTGGGGTGCAAATTTCACCAGCCGATTAAACAGCACCTTTGCCAAAACCTTCCTGTCTGCATTGAGAAGCGCTATGGGACGCCAATTCTCAATGCAAGATGGGTCCTTACCCTTTGACAAGATGATCAGGGCAGACCTCCTCATTGACTTTGGCAGAGTGCCCGAGGAAAGACACTCATTGAATACCTCAGTCAAGAGGGGAACCAAGGCGTCCTTAAAGGTCTTATAGAATTCAGATGTTAAGCCATCCGGACCGGGAGATTTCTTCAGGGCAAGCCCTTCAATCGCCAACTTAACTTCCTCTTCCCTGATCATCTCTGTCAAAACGCCAAGAGAGGGGTCTACCCCTGGTTCGGGGACGGCTTCAGCCAGAAAAGCCGACATCTCATCCCAATCCAGATCCCTCTTCCCCAAGAGGTGCGAGTAGAAGGATCTGACGACCTCCAGGATCCCCGATCTGGATCTTTTCAGGGACCCCGCAGTGTCAACCAGTCCTGTAACAACTTTACTATTCACTGACATCTTGCAGTTTCTGTAAGGGTCGGGCGAGCGGTACTTCCCGTAATCCCTCTCAAAAACCAAAGATGCGTGTCTATCATACTGACACCTCATTAGCAAAGATTTCACTCTGGAGATCTCCTCGCGGCTACCTCCAGTTGAGACAAGATGCTCGAGTTTCCTCCTCAGGCCCTGATACAGGCGATACCTGTCCAGGCTCCTGAGGCTCGAGAGCTGGCGGAAGAATCTCGCCACCCTTTTCTTGAACATCTCCCACCACTCTGACTTACTACTACAAAGATCCAGTAAGGGTACCTGGCTCTGAAGAAAATCCTCAAAGGACTGTCTTATCTCCGCTTCTTCCAAGAGAGACGAATTGAGCCTCCAAAAGCCTCTTCCCATCCGGGGGGTCTCTGTAACATTCAGGGAAAACAAAATCATACAGTGATCGGAGAACTCCACCTCAACAACGGATACTGCTGAAGAGACGGCTTCCTCCTTTAAATAAAACCTGTCTATCCTGGACCTACAGTTACCTCTATGATAGGTGAACCCCTCGTGGCCTGGGGTGTGCCGGATGTGGACATCCACCAGGCGAGCCTCACTAGCTATACTATTAAGGGCGACGCTATCATAAGTCAGCTTGTCTCTGGAACCTCCTCTATCCCGGGGCCTCGTGACAGTGTTGAAGTCCCCTCCAAAGACGACCTGCCGACTCGTAAAAAGGTAGGGCTTGATCCTCGTAAAGAGACACTTCCGGTCCCACTTAGATTGGGGACCATAAATGTTAATGAGCCGAAGCTCCTGTCCCTTCATGAGGACATCTAATATCAGGCACCTCCCCATTTCTAACTCAATAACCCGTCGGCATTCTACTGGTGCGGTAAAAAGGACCGCCACTCCGCTATACGGCTCGGCCGCAAGAGACCAATAGGAGGGCCCGAGTCTCCACTCCCTCTTAGCTATAAACACCTCTGCCATATTTGGCAGCCTGGTCTCTTGCAAAAAGAAAATGTCAGCTTCAACCCGGCTGAGAAAATCAAAGGCCGCAAATCTAGCCATATTTGACTTAATGCTGGCGACATTAATGGAAGCCAGCGTCAACGGAGTGGGTACCGCCATCATTGGTGATTGAGTTAGATGGCTTTCTTCTTCCCACTCCCCTTACCCTCTGCCTCAGAGGAGGAATCCTTCCCCCTCTTTAATGACACAGAGGTGTCCATTCCCACATTTTTCCTTCTTTTCTCGTCCTCGTCTCCGGACTCTGGGCCAGTCCCTCCCCCCAAGGACCCTGCATCCCCAGGAGAAGGAGACTCGGCGCCCCCTGTAAGCTCCGCTGAAGCCGGAACCTCACCCTCGGCCTCCTCCTCAGAGGAAGAGATGTTATCAAGGGCTTGGAACCGGTTAGAAAGACCAACCAGAGGGGAGTCAGTTTTACCTTCCTTAGGTACCTTGGTCAGAGCGGGAGAAGATGTTTTATCTCCCTTCTTTTTCTTCTTTTTGGTGCCGAGCTTACGCTTGTTCTCTAGCCACCGCTTATTATCCTCATCCATACTTTCATAATGGGAGGATTCTGAGGCAGAGGCAGTTTCCTCCCTGTGGATCCTCCTGACCTCCTCATCCAACTCATCATCCCTCGGGGCCTCAGCAGCAAGACTGGCATCCAGGACAGGGGCTGCCCCGGTAGTCTGGGGCTCGCCCCGCTCCCTCTCCTGTCTGCGCTTGTCTAGACGCCTCAGCTGGGCAGGCGTCTTTTATTGCTTTTCTTCCCTGGCCCCTCGGCTCCCCCACCCCTGCTAGTCCCCTCCCCAGCAGAATCGGCCTCACGGCTTACTCCCACCGGGGTCTCGACTGCATTAGCGAAGGAGCGAGGACAACGGCTGAATGGGTGACCTAACTCACCACACAGGTGGCACCTAATCTCCACACAAGAGGCGGCAAGATGGCCGACACCCCCACACAACGCACATTTCTGCACGGTGCAGTTTGCACTGAAGTGTGTGGGGTCGCCGCACCTGTGACAGAGCTTCGGTTGCCCCTGGTAGAAGACCAGAATACGATCCCTACCCAGGAAGGCAGACGATGGAATGTGGGCAACCGTACCACCTGAACGCTTAAGTTTTACCATAAACGTCCAGGCCCCTGACCAGATACCAAACTCGTCGTGGTTTTTCTTTGGCATCTCCACCACCTCTCCATACCGACCAAGCCACGTCATGATGTCATAGCAAGAAAGCGACTCGTTACGAGTCATCACGGTCACTTTCTTGATCTGGTTTTGGCGAGACACTGCCTGAACGGCAAAGTCTCGCCAGCCGGGCTCATTTTTTGCCAGCTCATAATTCGCCCAGAAGAGCTCAAGCCCCTCCGGCCGAACAAAGCTGATATCAAACTCAGGCGTGGAATAGGGATGTATCAAGGCGTAGATGTCAATCGCCTTGAAGCCCATCCTCAGCAGGAGCTCCACAACTTTAGACCTTGGAGGACATGCATCACTGCCCCTCCACCGAAGACGGACCACATTCCTACGCACACTGCCTGGCCCGGCTGTTGGGAGGGACCACACTGTATCCCCCCCTTTTTGCTCTCGGAAAGCCCCGAGGCCATGCCTCTCTATCCAGAAGGATAGATCAACCTCTCGACCCTCTACCATTAGTGATCTCTCACCCTTCTTTAGAGCCTCCAGAAGGCGCCGTTGCAACATGACGTCCCCAAAGCCCGGAGACAAGGAGGATGCCCTATTTGCCCCGGAGGTGACACTGGCATAACTCTGGACAGGTGTTGCCACCCCCGGGGGGCAACCGGACCAGTGACCACATCAGCCCGAACAGCAACACCATTACCCACCTCCATCTCACCCTCCACCAAACCAGCAACCACACCACTAGACAATGAATTAGCCTCATTCACCCCCACCACCACATTCATTCCTGCTGGACCAGTAACAATGGCGGATGACATTTTGACCTCTGCATCAGGCACAAGGGGCTCAGTCACCTCCATAGAACTGGAGGCGACCTCACCCCTGGTCTCATGTGTGCCCTCCACATCATTGGTCGGTAATTTCCGCTGTTTGGCATTCGGAATAATGTGCCGCTGATCTTTAGATGCTGTTAGGCGCCGCTGATCTTTAGCATCAGGATCTTCCAGACCAGCGACGCCAACACAAAATAGCACTTTCGTGGGAGGACCGGAACGCTCAGCCCCGACAGCCCCCTCACACCGCCGTCGCTTCTCAACTAAGTGATCAGCGGCAACAGCATTCAGAGGCGCCGAGGCTACCGGAGCTGCCCCCGACACCGGGCTGCTCCCCCCTCCCACTGAGGAGCGCACCACAGCATCGTGGCCTGATGGAACGACCGCCGCCGGGCCGCCCTCACTGTCCAGCCTCTCGGCTGATGCACCTCCTGCTGCGTCCCCGCTACTACAAGCAGAGACGGAGCTCTGCGCCTCACTACCGCGCTCTGTAATCTCCCCGCGCCTTTGCACCGGATCCACAGCAGAACCCGGGCTGGGCTGGGCAACGGGGCTTATACAGCGAGCTGAGCCTGCCGCCGACTCAGGGGGTACAGGGAGGGGGGCATATACGTATCTTACCGCCTCCTGCAGCTTTGGCTTGGTCTTCTTTGCCTTTTTGTGGCCCCCAGGTGCCTCTTCTGGTAGATCGTCACCAAGATGGAAGTTTTGGAGGCACACTGGGGACTCCAGGAGCTTAATCTCCGCCATTAGCGCCCCTCCCTGGCCGCTGCTGTCACTGTCCTCCCCAGAGCCGGCAGAACTGCGACCGGATGTCACTGTCGCCTGTCCTGCAGGGAGCTCGCTGCACGTGGCCTGCGGGTGACTTTGCAGGCTGCCAGGTGGGGCTTCCTGCTGGTCATTATCACTCTCATCATCCACCTGGCTCTCAGGCTGCAGCCCCATCTGCCTTTGCTCTCTGGTATCAGCCATTTCTCTAAAGCGGTTTTCATTTATTAGTTTTTCTTTGAAATGACCACTCTGCTCCCTGATGTCAGCTTTCCTCAGTTCCAGCAGGTGAATCTCGCTGGTCAGTCGCTTTACCTCGGCCTGGAGTTTAGCCTTGCTCTGTTTGGAGGCCCCCGCAGCTTTGGCGCTTGTGCAGCGCAGCTCCTCCCGGAGCCTCCTGATGAGCTTACTGGCATCTTCATACTCACGGAGGCGGATCATGACCCGGGAGGCATAGGTGGACACAGACTCCCGGGGTCCCTGCAGCGCCCAACCCCCCTCAGGGAGGTCGGCCTCACCTCCGTGAGCACTCTGCTTTCCTCCGGAAGGGGCACCATCTTGCACGCCGCTGTCAGGCTTTACCTCCATGCTGGAAGCCTTGCGGCTTCTAGGGGTCTCCACAATCCCTGGAGGAGTAGGAGCCACATTGCTGCGACTCCTGGTGCAGCGTCTCACCCCCGAGTCCTCTGATGTGCAGGCCGGTTGCTGGTTTCTTCTGCCCCCCGCCGGCCTGGTTCGGGAAGCAGAAGCCTGGGACTTGGCTCCTTCACTCATCCCAGAAACCAGCTCTCCCTCCGGGAAAGAGAGAAAGCAGGTCCCCAGGTGGAGAGGTGTTGGTTCTCAGAGATCAAGAGCTCACAGCAGGATCTGCAGCCACCACACCCGTAATCACCACACTGACTAGCAGCTGATCAGAGCTGCACCCAGTATGCTGCTGGTGCAGTCACTGTGTACATACATTACATTACTGATCCTGTACTGATCCTGAGTTACATCCTGTATTATACTCCAGAGCTGCACTCACTATTCTGCTGGTGCAGTCACTGTGTACATACATTACATTACTTATCCTGTACTGATCCTGAGTTACATCCTGTATTATACTCCAGAGCTGCACTCACTATTCTGCTGGTGGAGTCACTGTGTACATACATTACATTACTGATCCTGTACTTATCCTGAGTTACATCCTGTATTATACTCCAGAGCTGCACTCACTATTCTGCTGGTGCAGTCACTGTGCACACACATTACATTTCTTATCCTGTACTGATCCTGAGTTACCTCCTGTATTATACTGCAGAGCTGCACTCACTATTCTGCTGGTGCAGTCTCTGTGTATATACATTACATTACTGATCCTGTACTGATCCTGAGTTACATCCTGTATAATACTGCAGAGCTGCACTCACTATTCTACTGGTGCAGTCACTGTGTACATTACATTACATTACTTATCCTGTACTGATCCTGAGTTACATCCTGTATTATACTCCAGAGCTGCACTCACTATTCTGCTGGTGCAGTCACTGTGTACATACATTACATTACTTATCCTGTACTGATCCTGAGTTACATCCTGTATTATACTCCAGAGCTGCACTCACTATTCTGCTGGTGCAGGCACTGTGTACATACATTACATTACTGATCCTGTACTGATCCTGAGTTGCATCCTGTATTATACTCCAGAGCTGCACTCACTATTCTGCTGGTGCAGTCACTGTGTACATACATTACATTACTGATCCTGTACTGATCCTGAGTTACATCCTGTATTATACGCTGCACTCACTATTCTGCTGGTGCAGTCACTGTGTACATACATTACATTACTTATCCTGTACTGATCCTGAGTTACATCCTGTATTATACTCCAGAGCTGCACTCACTATTCTGCTGGTGCAGTCACTGTGTACATACATTACATTACTTATCCTGTACTGATCCTGAGTTACATTCTGTATTATACTCCAGAACTGCACTCACTATTCTGCTGGTGCAGTCACTGTGTACATTACATTACATTACTTATCCTGTACTGATCCTGAGTTACATCCTGTATTATATTCCAGAGCTGCACTCACTATTCTGCTGGTGCAGTCACTGTGTACATACATTACATTACTTATCCTGTACTGATCCTGAGTTACATCCTGTATTATACTCCAGAGCTGCACTCACTATTCTGCTGGTGCAGGCACTGTGTACATACATTACATTACTGATCCTGTACTGATCCTGAGTTGCATCCTGTATTATACTCCAGAGCTGCACTCACTATTCTGCTGGTGCAGTCACTGTGTACATACATTACATTACGTATCCTGTACTGATCCTGAGTTACATCCTGTATTATGCTCCAGAGCTGCACTCACTATTCTGCTGGTGCAGTCACTGTGTACATACATTACATTACTTATCCTGTACTGATCCTGAGTTACATCCTGTATTATACTCCAGAGCTGCACTCACTATTCTGCTGGTGCAGTCACTGTGTACATACATTACATTACTTATCCTGTACTGATCCTGAGTTACATCCTGTATTATACTCCAGAGCTGCACTCACTATTCTGCTGGTGCAGGCACTGTGTACATACATTACATTACTGATCCTGTACTGATCCTGAGTTGCATCCTGTATTATACTCCAGAGCTGCACTCACTATTCTGCTGGTGCAGTCACTGAGTACATACATTACATTACTGATCCTGTACTGATCCTGATTTACATCCTGTATTATACTCCAGAGCTGCACTCACTATTCTGCTGGTGCAGTCACTGTGTACATACATTACATTACTTATCCTGTACTGATCCTGAGTTACATCCTGTATTATACTCCAGAGCTGCACTCACTATTCTGCTGGTGCAGGCACTGTGTACATACATTACATTACTGATCCTGTACTGATCCTGAGTTACATCCAGTATTATACTCTAGAGCTGCACTCACTATTCTGCTGGTGCAGTCACTGTGTATGTACATTACATTACTGATCCTGTACTGAACCTGAGTTACATCCTGTATTATACTCCAGAGCTGCACTCACTATTCTGCTGGTGGAGTCAGTGTGTACATACCTTACATTACTGATCCTGTACTGATCCTGAGTTACCTCCTGTATTATGCTCCAGAGCAGCACTCACTATTCTGCTGGTGCAGTCACTGTGTACATACATTACATTACTGATCCTGAGTTACATCCTGTATTATACTCCAGAGCTGCATTCACTATTCTGCTGGTGCAGTCACTGTGTACATACATTACATTACTTATCCTTTACTGATCCTGAGTTACATCCTGTATTATACTCCAGAGCTGCACTCACTATTCTGCTGGTGGAGTCAGTGTGTACATACATTACATTACTGATCCTGTACTGATCCTGAGTTACATCCTGTATTATACTCCAGAGCTGCACTCACTATTCTGCTGGTGCAGTCACTGTGTACATACATTACATTACTGATCCTGAGTTACATCCTGTATTATACTCCAGAGCTGCACTCACTATTCTGCTGGTGCAGTCACTGTGTACATACATTACATTACTGATCCTGAGTTACATCCTGTATTATACTACAGAGCTGCCCTCACTATTCTGCTGGTGCAGTCACTGTGTACATACATTACATTACTTATCCTGTCCTGATCCTGAGTTACATCCTGTATTATACTCCAGAGCTGCACTCGCTATTCTGCTGGTGCAGTCACTGTGTACATACATTACATTACTTATCCTGTACTGATCCTGAGTTACATCCTGTATTATACTCCAGAGCTGCACTCGCTATTCTGCTGGTGGAGTCAGTATAATCATACATTACATTAAATATTATTACAAATCAACAAAGCAAATGCATAAGCGGGGAGATAATACAATTTATTTATGAACTTTTTATGTAGATAAATTATATATATAGTTTGAAAACGATATCAGTAAACAAACAGTTGCAGTGTACATATGTCCACCATATTAATTTAACTGCTATAAATATAACATAAGAATTATGGTATTATAAAACGTAGCATTTATTATCAAAATCAAGTAAAATATTTACTCTTTACACACCTTATTATTCATTAACCTAGCTATGAAATGATGTATCTATTGGGTATTGTTATATTTTAATATATAGCACTCATCAGAGGTTAATATGTGAGTGGCATCTCTGGAATGTATAGTTATGCCTATATGTTTATATCCTCTAGTCTCACCCTCTTTTTTGTGTGGTTCTCTTCCCTTTGGAGACATTTTATGTGATTTTACTTGATTCTGATAATAAATGCTACGTTTTATAATATCATAGTTCTTATGTCATATTTATAGGAGTTAAATATATGTATATATAGTTTGTAAAATATTTAGTGATAACAGAACAAATTCATAGCAGGACTTTCTGCAGCCGAAATTTGCAATCTGTGATGGGAGATGTAGCATCAGGCTGGGTGGCCCCGATACCAAAGGAACCACACAGGGAGCTGATTGTGCTGCACTGAGCCGCCATTCATGTGTTGGGGCTGTGTTGTAGGTGGGTGACCCTCTTGTGTTTATTGTTCTGATAGGAAGTTGCCACACTTATTAAACAGCACTAAATATTAGGATTATAAATGTCACATTTTTGTTGTGGCTCCTTAATGTAATGCAATCTAATGTAACCCTAGGACAAAATAGTTAGTTGTCCCCCTCCCTCTCAGTTTGGAGTCTCATCTCTATCCTGATGTTCTTCATAGTATTGCACTTAAAGACCAGACTCGCTACCCAAGTAGAAGATGAGATCAGAAAAGCCCTCTGGAGCGGTTGGCACAGGTAGAATAAATAATTGAATGACCAAACAGCAGTGTGACAGCGGGAACGCTCTATTTATATCATCGCTTGCTACCAGTTGGATTCACTTGGGTAAATTTAGTCATTATGCCATAAATAGCAATTTTCCAGCGTTAAACACTGCACTATCCCAAAACCTTCTCACCTAGGTAATTCCCCAGGAATACTTAGAAATCAGAAACTAAAGGTTTCAAGGGCTGCTTTCACCTGTACAATAAATCAGTGACACTGGTTGATCGTCACAAAGTTTGCAGCGTCTTGTGCAGCAGAAATTCACTGTCTGGTGGGGACTTAGAATTGTGTTCCTAGCCCATGAATACAATGCTAGGACAACAGTGAAAACTGACACACTAAGTAGCAAAGGAAAGAGGAAAATGGGAGTGTAGTTGTATCCCAAAGTAGAATGCCACACAGGGTTGTGGCAAGCTGGGTGACAACCCCTATCAGTACCAGGTGGTGGCTGGCATTAGTGATTGGCATCCTGCACGTGTAATAAACAGGGGCTGATCTGCTATTTGCATTTTACAGATTTCACCCATAATACTCATAACATTCATGATTGTGATTTCTAATGTTGCTTTTCATATTCCCTTAAACTGTCATTTCAGGTAAGTTTTCAATATTAGCTCTCAGGTGTGTATATGAAGAATAACTCCATTTCTGACTATTATATATATGACTTGTCGCTGGCATTTTTCATCGGTATCCCCTCTGCAGACTCCATCTCTAATTTTTAGTTGTCTCTGAGCTAGTGGAGATAAGCTGCTATGATGTCTCCCATACACAGCACAGCACACAGGGAGATTCCTGTTCTTCATTGGTGTAGCACATGTTAAGGAGCTGCAGCAGCATGGAAGCCTTTGTACAGCAGTACTGATCTGTGTGGATGTGCATCCATCTCTAGAGTGAGGTAAAACGGTTGATTGAAGCTGCAGCAGCATCTGCCTGTGTCTCACTGTGCTGAGCGCTCCTCACTCCTCCTCCCCTCTCCATAGACTTCAATATACTGTGTACCCTGACTCCTCACTGTGCTGGCAGTCCATCTGATTCGACCAAGATGTATTAGAGCAGTTTATTCAGAATGGATTGTGCATTCAGGAGACAGTCACAGAGCAGAAAAAGAGGCTCATAAGTGGAGAAGTAACCTTGATTCTCTGATAAGATACACTGACGAGCAAAAGGGAAACTTTTCACTTTCAGGCGCCATATCTCACCATCCACTTCTGCTCCCAACATGAGACTACCAACATTTTATAGACAATCATCTTGGCTATCTCATACATAAATTTGACTTGCAACTATTTAGCATATGATTAGTTATGCAGGTTCTTGTTATGTTGCTGTATTGTTACTGTTTTGCTCCTAAAAATCCAAATTTTAATTTTTATTACTTTGTTGGTATTTTGTTAATCCACCTTTGGCTTTCCACACTGCCTGAATCCTTCTGGGCATGCTCTCAATAAGATTCAAGCATGTCTCTACCGACATCTGATCCCCGGTCTCTTCTACACGTTCCTAAAGTTGGTGCATACTGGTCGCCTCACTTGGGTATGTATACAGCTTTTACTTCAACTCTACCCACAAGTGTTTGATTGGGTTGGGGTCTGGGGACTGTGAGGACCAATCCAGCACCTCTACTTCATTGTCATTGAACCATTTCTTTGTCAATCTCAACGTATGCTTCGGGTCATTGTCCTATTTCGTCCTTTTCATTCCAATAGTACTCGAGTGTACAAAGTAACTCGTCTTGTAGGATACTCACATATAGCTCAGCATTGAGACCACCATTGATCCTGGTCAGGTATCCAACACCTTTGACTGTGAATCAACCTCATATCATCAGGCTTCCTCCATCGAACTTGACAGTTCCTTCAATTTCTTGATCCATTAGCCCCTTTTTCCCTTGTTTCTTCCAGACTCATTTGCCCCCATCAGAGCCTAGTCTATTGACTTTTGTCTCATCGCTCCTAATCACCCGTTTCTAATCTTCTACTGTTCACTTTTTGTACTTTTTTGCAAACTTGAGCCGACGCTTCTTATGACGATGTTGAAGTTGAGGCTTCTTCACCTTTTTTCAGGCCACCATTCCAGACTTGTGTAACATGCGTTACACGGTGCTTATATGGACATCTGTGGTCTCACTATTATGAAGCATATGAGCCACCTCCACTGCCGTGTGTGTCGCACCGGAACTGATAGACCTTGTGATGAGCCGACTTGTTGACTCTGATATTTTGCCTTGACGTCCACCTCTTGGCTTTTGAATGGATGGACAGACTTCATTTCATATTATTCCAACTGTCATGGCGCTCATATGATGCAGTTTGGCAATTTTCTTGGCCGAGAGACCATTATCAATGAGCTGGATGACTCTGTTTCTCTTTTCTTGGGAAATGTTCTTCATGGCTGCTCCTCAATTTGATCCAGTGACTTTTCGCTCGGGAATCAACCTGATAACACATTGAGCTATTAGGGAATGTGAGAACAGGTTGTATTTTGTAGTATAAAGCAAGAAAAAGATTTTTCCACCACCAGAAGCAAAACAGTAACAATGCAGTGATATGACAAGAATCTGCATAACTAACCATATGCTAAATAGTCAAATTTATGTATGAGATAGCCAAGATGATTGTCTATAAAATGATGGTAGACTCACGTGCGAAGCAGTAGTGGATGGTGAGATATGGAGAGTGAAAGTAAAAAGTTCAAAACATTGTTACCCTTTTCCTCGTCAGTGTATATTATAAAGTTTCCTATACTCGCCTGCATTATTGTTTTATGCATAGTATCCATTTAATAGAATTTCAGCTGAATATTTCTTTGATTCCTTCCCCCACTTCCTGAAAAAGAGGTGTTTTGCAACCTATCCCACCGGATCTTGATCTGGCCATGTTAATAGTTATTACCATATGTGGAATGAAAAAAAAAAAGGTTGCCATAGCAACCCCCAGATGTTTGCTTCTAAACTGGAGCATAACTGACTCAATCTCATTGGCCGCTTCACCATCTACTGCATCAATACCTCCTGATATGCACCTGTGTAATATATGGCTGGAAAACACACATGCAGGTTTTATGGTCATTTTTGTTTCGTGGCTTAGAATGCGGATTTTGAGCCAAAGCCAAAAGTGCACCATGGGCTAAAATGTATGGTTTACCAGGCCTTAGATGAATTGTTTTCCACTCAATTCAATGTTATATCCACCCAGGTCCTCCTCTTACCGCTCCTACAGGACTCACAGTTCTGGCCTCTGAGGTCACGATCTGCCTCAGCATCACAGGTGGCACACAGCACTCTCCGCTCAATGGCCCCAAACCTCACCAATTTATGGGAAGCTCCAAGTCCCCTCCCTGCATGGTATTGCAGAGTCGTGGTGTCACCGTGATACATTCCAGCAGCAAGGCACCAGGCTCTTTCTGCCATTGCTAGGGCCATGTACCCCTTCTGTGACTGTCCCCTAAAAGCCTCTCTTTCCTTATCCAGTCATAATAATGGCCACGCGCGTTGGTACCATAGGGCACAGAGGTCCTTGCTCCTGCTGGTCCTGCAAAATGAGAATATATGTACAATGAGATAAAGCATAGTGACAACGATGTACATAGTATAAATGAAATCTGAGCAGTCTATGAGCAAACATTAGTTCTTAAAGAGAATCTGTCAGCAGTGTTTCAGCCCCAAAACTATTTATATGTGCATGTAGCTCTTTCAAAGACAAGTCCAGCAATACCTTTACATGGCCAGCCCATTCCTCCATTACTGAGAAATCAGCATTTGAGTTGATACGGTAATGCCTATTGTAAGTCTGAAGCCTCTGTCACTCCAGCTCTTTTCCCAGCCCAGCGCCGCCTTTTCCTGCTTGACTGATGGCTTTTTTAGCTGACGTCACACAGCATAGAGGCTGTCATGCAAGCAGGAGGTTGCAGCATTGGGCGGGGAATAGAGCTGGAGTGACACAGGCTTCAGATCTACTGCCTCATTTTCATATCAATGCAAACTCTGATTTCTCAGTAATGGAGGAATAGACTGGATATGTAAAGGTATTGATGAACTTGTTTTTGAAAGAGCTACATGCACAGATTCCCTTAAAATCAGACATGCAACAAAAAGGATACACAGCAGCCCCTAACCTGCGATTGATGGGTTTCAGTTTTCACTCTTTTTACAGAAGTGGAACCAACAAGAAGAAGTTTAAGTCTTTCCTGTATATTCTCCATCATACCTTTCAACTTTAGGCATTTTACACCAAAAAAATAGCATCAGATGCTGCATGAGAGATTCCAGCCTGTGATTACCCTGTACCAGGCGTCCTGAATGTCACTGACACAAGTCTGTCATCACTTCCATCAGACCAGGAACTGCACGGCAAAACTGTGGAATTTTCCTTCCTTCCTGGTGGATAATTGTCATTGTATTCTTAGGAAGTCAAAGTCTAGTTATCTATTGCATACATATCTACTGCATACCTATTTATCTCATCTATCAACCAATTTATCTCATATCTATGTATCTACCAACCTTTTTATTTATCACCTTACCGGGGAATAATTATTGTTTTCTTAGGAAATCCATCTATAAAACAATAGTGAAACAGCACCAAATAAATTATGCAAGGTCTCCCAAACAAAGATTCAATTGTTATGGCAATATGAAAAGTTAAAAAGAGGCAGCACTCCAATGAACTGTGCAAGGAAAAGGTGGACTTTATGTCTCGGTTCACACAACTTTTCTCAAGCAATTCACGAGTGTGTAAGGAAGGTATGAATAGCAGTGTCAGTCCATCAGATACTTAATTTCATTCATATTATTACATAGATCACAGACTTCCATAATAAACTGCAATCATAGGATACATATATAAATACATTTTTTCTGCCACATTGTAAAGTCCACTTATTTCTTTGCATCTATCTATCTATCATCTATCTGTCTATCACGAGCACTATGAATCGATCTATTTGACGGTTGTGGTCTGGACATGTTCTCATGGACTTTATATTTCTAGTGCAACCAGGTGAGCCATCATTGTTCCTTATTATATAACAACTATACACCTGATTGCACATTAATGCATATTAACACTTTTATGCACTTTCTTACATGTGAAGAGATTTATAAATGGTTGTACACATTTCACATTATATATTTTTGTACTATAAATTGGATATATGCACTTGCCATATTTATATATACATATTTGGACATAAAATATATTAATTGCTTTATTGTTTATATTGATTGTCACTCCTATAAAATGCTGATTATGGCACCATTATGTTCATTTGAGAAAGGCTAATTGTGGGAGCCAAAACGTCATTCACTTTGGCCATGAAATAAATCTTCTAATTTTTGCTTATATAACCAGATAGTTCTGGCATCTTTTACTATCTATCTATCTATTTATTATCTATCTATCTATCTATCTATTTATTATTTATCTATCTATCTATCATCTATTATCTATCCATCTATCTATTATCTATCTATTTATTATCTATCTATCTATCTATTATTTATTTATCTATCTATCATCTATTATCTATCTATCTATTATCTATCTATCATCTATCTATCTATCCTATATCTATATATCTATCTATTTATTATCTATCTATCTATTATTTATTTATCTATCATCTATTATCTATCTATCTATTTATTATCTATCTATCTATTATTTATTTATCTATCATCTATTATCTATCTATCTCTATCTATCTATCTATCTATCTATCTATCTATCTATCTATCTATCTATCTATCTATCCACCAGTGGCAGACACAGACAGAAGAGGCCCCTCTGCAAGAACAATATCTGGGCCTTTTGCAGTCCAATAGCTCCTCATTGTGCTCAATTCCACCTGCTTTGAAGGTCTTGGTGGCCCCCTTACCTCCTGGGCCCCTGTGTACAGCAGCACACATTGCACCAATGATATGTCAGCCCATCTATCTATCTATCCCATATCTATCTATTATCTATCATCTATCTATCCATCCATCTGTCCAACTATCTATCTATATCTATCTATCTATCTATCCATCTGTCCAACTATCTATCTATATCTATCTATCTATATCTATCTATCTATCCATCTGTCCAACTATCTATCTATATCTATCTATCCATCCATCTGTCCAACTATCTATCTATATCTATCTATCTATATCTATCTATCTATCCATCCATCTGTCCAACTATCTATCTATATCTATCTATCTATCTGTCTATCTATATCTCTCTAATTATCTATCTAAATATTAAATTACTGTCATTCACACATTTATCTATCCTTCTACATAATACTCTGTGTAGTTTGATGAATGAATGATGAGATGCTTTCACTGTCTGTAAATAGAGAATTAAGTGCATTGTGCCATATGGTTGGGTGAGAGCCCAGTTCTTCACAGGGGCCCACCGGGGAATTTACCTGTTCCCCTGTCGGCCAGTCTGAGTATAACTTTTATAAGGGCTGGTACCCAGCTTTTCCATCTCCTGCATGGCACATCTGCTCATGTATGCATTGATACCCCCTGACCTCCATATAGCTGCACATTAGGCAGCTGGGTGACAATGTGCTGATCATAGTGACACCAAGCGTTCATTTCTTCCATATAATGCACAGTATATCCATAGAATTCCCTTCCCTCCTGTTTCAGTCTATACGCTTTTATTATGTTCTTGGCTGGTTACAGCTTTTCTATAATGTATAACAGACTAACTATAGAGGGAAGAACCCCTTCCTTGTCTAGATGATTCCTCCCTTCTTCCAGTCTCCCTGTACAGCCTCAGAAACCTGATGCTCAGACAGGTGTTTACTGATCCCTTGTTCACCTGGGAAAAGATGTGTCTTGTAAGAGCCCTGGAGGCTTAAGTTCCAGCAGTGTGCTCATTGTGCAAGGGGAGGGGAGTGTATGGGAGGAAAAGACATTAGCTCAGCAGAGGGAGAGCTGGAGTCACACACAGGCACACACAGAACAAAAGTAGCCAGTGCTTGCTAAAAAAGAAAGGGGGGTCCTGTTGCTGCTTTGCATTGTGGATTCCAGTGGCTGCTAGTGAAGCCTGTAGGATCTGCAAGCTGCCACACCTTCAGGAGACTGTCATACTGTGAAAGCTACCAGCAATCCCCATGGATAAGTGACTCACAACAAGCATCATCCTCCTCTCTGGAAACTGCAACACTGTGTCTGGGATTTCCAAGGTGAAACACAGTCTCTACCTTGAGCAAGAACTGTTCATCCTCCTCCCCTTGGGCCAATGGATGTTTGTTTCTCCTCCAGCAAATGTTCTTCTGCAGAAGTGATGCCTATGTAGACTTCTTCAGCCATGCAGTGAGCCTGAAAGGTGAGTCTAGAGATTGCATAGTCCTCGGTATTACAGCCATGTAGCACCTCTACCATCTATTAAGCAGGATGAGCCTAGCTGTTGTAGATATCAACATTTCAGGACTTGTACACTTCACCTTGCATCCCAAGCCTAGCAATGAACCTGAAAGGTGAGTCTGAAGATCACATTGACCTTAATATTTTATACCTATAGACCTCACCTTGCACCTTAGAAGTGAGCTCAGAGGGCAACTCTAGACCTCAATATTTCAGTCATGTAGACCTTTTACCTGTTCCTATACCTTGAATTCAGAGAGAAGAATCTAATGTTTGTTTAGATCTAAGTATTTCAGCCATGTATATTTCATCTGCATCTTATCCCTTGCATCTCAATGCTTGGCAATAATTCTGGTGACCACATAGACCTCAACATTTCAGCCATGTAGACTTCACCTGCATCTTAGCCCTTGCATCTCAATGCTTTGCAATAATTCTGGAGACCACATATACCTCAACATTTCAGCCATGTAGACTTCCCCTTGCATCACTAACCTCGGGATGAAAGGTGAGCCTAGATAGTAGACCTCAGTAGGATCTAATAGTTATTCAGAGTTGATTAGTTCAGCCATGTAGGCTTCACCTGACTCCTTCAGACTTGGAAAACATCTAGGTGATGCTGCAGACCACATAGACCTCAGAATTTATAGTTTTCTTGATGTGAATTGACCATTGCCTTGGGTGTCCTATAATTCTGCAGATCTCAGTAATTCTGCAGTGCAGACTTGCACATCAGATTAGACTAAGTCTTGAAGGTGATGCTGAAGATCATATAGACTTGTGTCTGTATCTGTGTTTGTGGCTTGAGCCTGGGTTATGCTAGTAAATAACTAATTTTCACATAGTGAAGACTGGGATTAAAAATTCATCAATGTCCCTTTGACAAATGCCCCTAATGTAGATAAGGTGGAGATCAGTGCAGGTCATTATGACCACTGGCCAGAATACAAGTGATGGGTATTGTAGACTCAGTCATCTGAAGGCACAAACTGTGCTATAGAAATGCTGAATTGTTTTGTGTTTTGCACAATGTTTTGTCTTAGGAGTAAAGACGAGTGTCAATATTGTGTTACAAGCAGTGCTCTGCTGCTGACCAGATGAGAGTTGTAGTTTCACATCAGGATGAAGTTTTTTTGTATATTGCACTTTGCAGTATTAGATCATGATGGTTTCATGCATGATGAGTCTTAATCTGAGATATCATGAGAATAGTTGTTAGTGATAACAGATGACACGTTTATCTGCAGATATTTTATAAAGCATTTTGTGAACTATGAATGAATAAAGTTTTAAATAACTGTCATATAAGGGAGTTAGGTGGAATTATTTTATGTTATAACTATACAGAAACACTGTTGATATCCATGTTCCTTATATTTAGATATTCTATCTATCTATCTATTATCTATCTATCTATCTATTATCTATCTATTATCTATCTATCATGTATCTATCTATCTATCTATATATCATCTATCTATCTATCTATCTATCTATATCTATTAGCTATCTATCATCTATCTATCTATATCTATTAGCTATCTATCATCTATCTATCTATATCTATTAGCTATCTATTATCTATCTATCTATCCATCTATCTATCTATATCTATTAGCTATCTATTATCTATCTATCTATCTATCATCTATCTATCTATATCTATTAGCTATCTATTATCTATTATCTATCTATCTATTATCTATCTATTATCTATCTATCTATCATCTATCTATATCTATTAGCTATCTATTATCTATCTATCTATTATCTATCTATCTGCATCTATCATCTATCTATCTATCTATATCTATTATCTATCTATCTATATCTATTATTTATTTATTATCTATCTCATATCTATCTATCTATCAGCTATCTATTATCTATCTATCTATATCTATTAGCTATCTATTATCTATCTATCTATCTATTATCTATCTATCTATTATCTATCTATCTATCTATCTATATCTATTAGCTATCTATTATCTATCTATCTATATCTATTATCTATCTATCTATTATCTATCTATCTATTATCTATCTATTATCTATCTATCATCTATCTATCATCTATCTATCTATTAGCTATCTATTATCTATCTATATCTATCTATCTATCTATCTATTTATCTATCATCTATCTATCCCTCTATCTATCCATCCCTCTATCTATCTATCTATCTATCTATCTATCTATCTATCTATCTATCTATCTATCTATCTATCTATCTATCTATCTCCATTATCTGATCACTCATATATGGCTACGTTAGTTTTGCCTGCTCAGCAGTAGTTTTGCTGATGACCCCATTTGACTTTTCCAGGTCAGCATTGGGGGATGATGAGTTGAACCTGTCCGGATGCTGTTCTGTGACCCCCTCCATAATTATTACGACTATTAGGATGATTTGCCTCTCCCACCATAAATCTGCAGCTTATTTTGTGCTTCATCCATTTGATGGTATATTTGTAGCACCTTTTGTAGTTGTTGGTCGCAGTGTTAATAGGATTCATGTCGTCTTTGATCTTCAGTTGACGTTATTAAGAGTCTTTAATGTTTCTAGAATGGCTCTTGTCATCCTGGTTACCAGAATTGATGAGAAATATGTACTTTCCTTTGGCTTTATGTCTGATTTAATTTTTCATGTTTTGTTTTGTTGTTATGGGGGCGGTGATTTGTATCTTTTTCTTGTAGCTTGATCCTACAACAGCGAATGATAACCTTAATTATGACCTAAAATTCTATTAAAATGTTTAGGAGGTCCCATACAGGCTTTAAAGGGGTACTCCCATCTAATAAAGTAATAGCATTTCACCATTCAATTTATGAACAGTGGCAGTTCGAACCTCTGGGATTTCCAGTGCCCCTGAAAATGTAAAGATCTAGCCTTTCTATCCCTTCTAATTTTTTTGTCCCTGCAGAGCAGCGCTCCCTGCAACCCAGCTGCACCACCCTTTTGAATAGAGTCACGCTGCAGTAAAGGAGGATGCAGTGGTACACCAGAATTCATTCTCAGTAGGTCCTAGATGTTAGACCTTAAAACACACTTAGATCAGTTTCAAACAAGAGTAATATGGACACATTTCTGTATCTCTCCTTAGGCCATGTTCATACATTCAGTATTTGGTCAGTATTTTACATCAGTATTTGTAAGTCAAAACCAGGAGAGGAACAATCAGAGGAAAAGTGGGTGACACAGCATGGCTCAGCGATGCTCTCCAGTTGTCACAAGCTTAAAGGGGTTTTCCCATGAACAAAGTTCATTTTAATCAATAGATCTTGGAATAATAATAAGTTCCACAATTGGATGTGGTTAAATAAAATGTTCCTGTGCTGAGATAATCTTATAAATGTGCCCCTGCTGTGTACTGTGTAATGGCTGTGTCTGACCGTACAGGAACATGGTCTGATCATACCACAGCTCCTGGGCAGGGGAGGAAGCAAAAGAGTATACAGACAGGACAGAAATTAATTCTTTGAGTTAAAACATTTTTTAAAAACAGGCACAGAAATGTTTTACCTCACAAAAAGAATCATCTGTGATATCTGTATACTCTTTTGCTTTCCCCCCTGCCCAGGAGCTGTGGTATGATCAGACCATGTTCCTGCACGGTCAGACACAGCCATTACACAGCACACAGCAGGGGCACATTTATAAGATTATCTCAGCACAGGGACATTTTATTTAAACACATCCAATTGTGGAAATTATTATTATTCCAAGATCTATTAATCAAACCCAACTTTAAAATTAACTTTGTTAGTGGGGAAAGCCCTTTTAATATATTGATTGGTAAGATAAAAAGAATGTGTCAATAAATCATTACAAAGAAATCCATTTTTATTGTTTTTAACTGCATTATTTTACTGGAGGGCAGAATAAAATCTTGGATCCTCATGACCTTAACCCCTTGGTTCTCAGACAGAAGAATATCACAATATTTACTTAACACAATAAATTCAATGGCACATGACTTATTAATGTATTATTATAATAGGAGCTGAGCATATTATGTTTAGTCTTTACTTTTGTTTGTCCAAAGGGACATCATTTTTTTTAAGTGGGTGGGGATAGAACACTCTGTAGCCAATCAGATCTTAGGAGTGGTCACAACATTAGAAGTTCAGTTTTGAAGTGGGCGGGGATAGAACACTCTGTAGCCAATCAGATCACAGGAGTGGTCACAACATTAGAAGTTCAGTTTTGAAGTGGGCGGGGATAGAATACTATGTAGCCAATCAGATTATGTAAAAAATGAATGTTTGCCCACTGTAGGATTCTCTAGTATGCCATGCTCCTTCGCAGCAAATGATAAAGTTTGGCTGTTCAATAATGCCAATGACTTGTCAAGGATCTATATACGCAGCATTGCCTGTATGTAATATTTATGTATGAGATAGCTCCATCAAGTGTGATCACCTAATTGAGCTATTAGGAATTGTATTGCATCGACCAAGAGACCACCATCCTGGGGTATAGTAATGTAGTGTATTTGTTCTGTGTTACTTAAACTTAAACTGTCCAATGTTTGCCCCTAGTAAAATTACAACACTTATACTCACCTCCGATGCCGGAACTGTTCCAGCGTTATCTGCACCAATCAATGCTGGCTTCAGTCTCCCGGCCTTTGGATGTATCAGACATCAAGAAGAAGTGAGCGCCCAGTCACAGCTCTGACTTCCTCTTAATGTCTGATTCTTCTGAAGGTGAGGAGAGTGAATGTAGCGCTGATTGGGCGCGGGGCTTGCGTGACATAACAATGTGACGCAAGCCCCGGGAGAGCAAGTGCCGACTCCACTCAAACTGCACCAGAGGTGAGTATTAGTGTTATTTTACTGAGGGAAAACATGTTGATTGAGAAAGGGTTGTCCGACTAGTGGACAACCCCTTTAATTTTTCATATGTAACTGCTGCTGTATTAATCATAATGGTATCATTTTATATCTCTATCCAAACTGATTGTCTTGTGTTAGATGGGAGATGTAAGTATGAAGCATGGTGGTGCGGAAATGTTTTATTTTCTCGGATGTTTCACCTGCGTTGTGTGCTGATAAATGGCTGTTTTCCAAGCGGTTGCTATAGATTTCATGAAATAGCTGATTTGGGATTGGCTTTCACAAACACGTTAAGACAAAGTCAACAGAGCACTGAAAAAATAAATGAATGGATTTCTGCTCTTGCACTTGAAAAGATTTTGTTAGGCAGCACTGTATTAAGAGCTCATCCAGAAATATTTAGATATCCGCTGTGTGACTTCATTTCTCAATGTCGTTCCATTGTCTCAGGCTGATAAAACACAATATTGTCTGTTCCACCTGCTTGCAAAATGCATACAGTCACAGCAGACCGTTTATCAGTATGAAGGCCCAGGGGCGGACATAAACAACAGAGAGCTTGTATGCAAGAACAGAATATAGGATCCTTGAATTTCAACAGCTAATGGGGACGGTACCCCCAAAAATCCCTCTCCTCTGTATCACTTCACTAATTATTGTTGGCATAGCCCCCAACTAGTTATTATGTCACAGCAGCTTAACTGTCTGAAAGTGACTTGTGATGTCACAACTTGTCAGACAAAAACATGACTGTGATGTCACAGCAGTTCCCTCAATGAAACTCCCTTTTGATCTCACCGAAAATTTACTGAAACCTATTTCTGATGTCACATCATCTTACATGACTTAGCTAGGCTTGTAATGTCACATTAGCTTACAGTTGTGGCCAAAAGTTTTGAGACTGACACAAATTTTGGGTTTCACAAAGTTTGCTGCTTCGAATCTTTTAGTCAGATGTTTCTATGGTTACAAAAGTACAATTATGAGAATTTCCTAAGTTTTTATTTATAAATACTGTGCATCAAGTTTATATCAAGACTCAATAGTTACAGATTTGACCCTTATTTTTCAAGACTTCTGCCCTTCGCCCTGGCAGCTGGATATCAGCTTATGGGCCAAATCCTGACTGATGACAATCCATTCTTGTCTAATCAATAGTTGGAGTTTATCAAAAGTTCTGTGTTTTCATTTGTCCACCTGCTTTTTGAGGATGGACCATAGGTTCTCAATGGGATTGAGATATGGTGAGTTTCCTAGCCATGGACCCAAAATGTCAAAATTTGTTCATCATGCCACCAAGTTGTCACTTTTTCCTGATGACATGGTCTCAGTCATGTTAGAAAAAGCATTATTCGTAACCAAATTGCTCCTGGATAGTTTGGAGAAGTTGCTCTTGGAGGACATTTAGATACAATTCTTTATCATGGCAGTGTTCTTAGGCAAAATTGTGAATGAGCCCGTTCCATAGATGAGAAGCCCCCACATATGAATGGTCTCAGGATGCTTTACTGTGGGCAACACAGGACTCATGGTAGCACTCATGTTTTCTTCTTCGGACAATCATTTTTCCAGATGTCCGAAACAATCTGAAGGGGACTTCAACAAAAAGCAAAAATAAAGTTTACCTCAATCCTCCGCAGTCTAATCCATGTGCACAATGTCAGTTTGAGCTTTATATTTTTCTTCTTTGCTACCCTTCTTGACGCCAGGCCAGCCTCCAAAAGCCTTTGCAGATGCACTGACTCCTGCCTGCTGCCATCCTGAACAAACTGCATTGGTTGTGAACCGATTCCGTAGCTGAATTCTCTTTAGGAGATTGTTCTGGCGCTTGCTGGACATTTTTTGAGCGCCCTGAAGCCTTCTTCACAGCAAGTTAAGCTCTCTCTAGTCTGCTATCATATGGATGAGAAACCTGGACGATAAAGAAAGAAGACAGAAGAAGAATCGATGCCTTCAAAATGTGGTGCTGGAGAAGGATGTTATGTATACCATGAATGGAAAGAAGAACAAACAAAATCAATTTTGAAACAAATCAAGCCAGACAAGTCACTAGAAGCAAGGATCACCAAGCTACGACTTGTCTACTTTGGACACATCATATGAAGATGGCAATCACTGGAGAAGGACATCATGGTCAGAAGAATAGAAGGAACAAGGCGAAAAGGAAGACCAGCAACTCGATGACTTGATACTATAAAGATAACGGTGGAGAAGACCCAGGTGGACCTATCTAGGCTTGCACAAGATCGATCTTCCTACAGAGCGTTCATCCATCAAGTCAAAATGATTTTTTGTTATATTTGAAAGAGTGCTTCTTTAAATCAACTAACTGCAGCCCACTTGTGATGTTACAGATGTAATCTGATTGAAACACACTTGTGATATCCCAACAAACATTATTTTGACCTTACTGCAAGCGGAATGAAACCTACTTATGATATCTCAGCCCCTTGTAACATCTTGTAAAAATCTGTGAGCTCCACTGATTCTGGAGCTCTTTTCCATTTTGCGCTGCGTTGCCCCATCGCAACATTTGTTGCATTTGGAGTGGAGCGCAATATGTGAAATCTCTCCTTGTAGTGCAATTGTTCATTTGTTGATTTTGGAGCGCAATATATGAAATCTCTCCTTACAGTGCAATTGTGCATTTGTTGGTTTTGGAGCGCAATATGTGAAATCTCTCCTTGCAGTGCAATTGTGCATTTGATGATTTTGGAGCGCAATATATGAAATATCTCCTTACAGTGCAATTGTGCATTTGTTGGTTTTGGAGTGCAATATGTGAAATCTCTCCTTGCAGTGCAATTGTGCATTTGTTGATTTTAGAGCGCAATATGTGAAATCTCTCCTTGTAGTGCAATTTTGCGTTTCTTCAGTCTTCTCCCTTGTTTGGTGTGCTTTCACCCCACCCTCTCAAACACTGCAGTTGTTTTTATCAGAGTACTGTCACACAGCCATATAAATCGGACCGAGACCGGACTGCAATGCTCGGACTGGCCCCAGCGCTCCTGACCTGAGTGTGACAGCTTCATATATTTCTATGCAGCTGTTACGCTCTGGTTGGGAGAGCTGTCAGCCATTCTGTGCAATGTGGTCTGGTCTCGATCTGATTTATACAACCGCACCCTTACTAAAGCCCATTTGTAATGTCACAACAAAGTATATTGTAGTTTGTGACACAGCTGTGGCATGGAAACGCTCTGTTCAATGTAAGGGTGTTCTGTACATTGCAGAGAGTAATAGCAGGGTACGAAGGCATGTACAAACCTGATATAACAATGTTTACATTGGGCTCAGCTTCGCGGGTGCCATAGGGAGAGGAGGAAGGGCATATTCTAAAATATGTACTGGCAAAGCCCTTTCATTTTTCTTAAACTAAGAAGGCTAAGTAAAACCAATGTAATAAAGCAAAGTTTTGCATTTTACTTAATCTACAAAGTTATTCATTTTCAAATGGATATGAAAAAGCTGAGTGACCCTCTCAGTGGGAGGTGGAATGGTTGTCATCCAACTTTGAGCAGAACCCCTCTGAGTGGGTCCCGTACCTGGGTGACGGTTGATTACAATTGCAGAGGCTTTAATTATAGTGATTATAAACACCGAAGTGGGAGTGTGTAATTTTACATTCCTGAATGAGCAACATTTGCTGCTGCATCTCTACATTACTGAATGGGGCTCTCATCTTTGGCAAGAGCGTGCCTTCCTCCTGACTTCCTGCTTGCCATGGGTGGGAGGTTTGGGGCTCTTGCTTCATTGACAGTTTGGACTGTGTGGTTTGTGAAACTGCAACTAGATGCAGTTGGCTCATACAGCATCAGAAGAGCTCAGGGAGACAGATTGTGGCCAGATCCAGCACTCAGGCGAGCTTCAGAGCAGCACTTACAAGTTCTATAGAAAAGTAAATTGCAAAGTTGTCTGTTTTTACAAGCACTTTGCAATTTTAACCATTCTTGATGACGAGACAATCCCTTTAAACATAATAGACTTCCACCCTGAGGGTTATGTTGAGTAGGCAAAGCCGCATCATAGAAATATGGCGTTTAGGCAAGATTCGGCATTCCCCTGAATGAATTATCTTTCATTCTCTTCTTTTTAAAAAATAAAATGAATAATATGTTTTATCCCAGTCACTAGCCTACCTATGCAGAACACAGCAGTCCAGCAGAATTTTTCACTGGCTGCTGCGCTCCGCACATTGAACATTTACAATGTGTTCCTGCTATGCCTTCCTTCGTGTTGCATTTTTTTGCAATGACCTTCAAAAATCGCATAAAAAAGGTGGCAATTGCATTGTGTGAACATACCTTAAGAATTGACATGCTGCTTTAAAAAAAAAAATTGCATGTCAAAAAAATTCAAGAAAAATTCATAGTTAGATTTAGAAATCTCACTCATTTTTCTGTTAGCCTAAGTTCACATAGTGATTTTTACATGGATTTTGAGGCATCAAAAACCTCCTCAAATATTCTTTGGCTGCATTCCCATGGGACACATTTACAGTACTTGGCAGTTTTGCAAAGCGTGAAATTTTCACTTGCATCTGCGGCATACGTTGACATGCTGTGGATATTAAACCTGCAGCTCGTCAATTTATTTTGCAGCATGCTCATGATTAGTGTTGAGCATTCCGATACTGTAATATCGGGTATCGGCCGATATTCGCGGTATCGGAATTCCGATACTTAATTCCGATACTTTTACAATATCGGATACCGGAATCGGAAGTTCCCATAATGCCTGCGCTCTGTAGTGTCTGTGAAGGATGACAAGTTGGATGGCAGCGCGATCCAGCCTGTCATCAGAATGCCATCCCAGCGGGGGAGAATTCTCCTGATTGTTTAAAAGCCGGCGGGCGGTATAAAGCCGCCGGCTTTTAAACAATCACACAGCCCCATACTGCTTCCCCGCAGCCTCCCACCCCGATCCTCCGCTCCCCTCGCCACCTCCCATCCCGATCGTAAGTTAGGACCGGGCGGGGAGCGCAGCTCCAAGGAGCGGGGAGTGAAGGACCCGGGCGGGGAAGCCGGCAGTGAAAAGACTTCACCGCCGGCTTTCCCGTTCTGTGCTTTCCCGCCGGTTATTTCAAATGAACAGCTGAGGTATCAGGTGATGCCGATCAGCTGTTCATTTGAAGTCGCCGCGGTGCCCTCAGAGGGTTCATGTGAGTTCATGCTTGACTGCATGAACTCACATGAACTTTCCCACGGCCGCACAGGTCAGCCTCACCTCCCAGACCCGTCATGATTAGTGTGTGTGCGGGGTGTGTGCGCGATGTTTGTGCGGGTGTGCGCGGTGTCTGTGCGATGTGTGCGGGGTGTGTGTGCGGGGTGTCTGTGCGATGTGTGCGGGTGTGTGCGTGCAGGCAGACATAGGCCGATGTGACACTACTACTCCCATCGGCCTATGTCTGTCCCCCGTCCACTCCTGCCAGCAGGATCAGCTCAATGGGAGCAGTAGTTCCCATCAGACTGATCCTGCTATTTAAATTGCCCTACTGTGTCCCCAATAAATGTTAAATACACGTCATTGGTGGCCAGTGGTTACCTAAAAGAAATTAGTTCATACATTACCTGTCCCCGCCGATCGCCACCTAAAATAAAGTAAAAAATAAAAAACTACACCTATACTCACCAAGACACCTAATTCCCCGAAGCCATCGATCTCCTGTAATAAAATATAAAATAATAAACCACAACCTTATCCTTACCCCTCCGTAGTAGTCCACGAGTGTCCCACGAAGATCTCCAGTTCAGAGCAGCCACATAGAATGTGACCGCTCTGAACCGCTGCCGCCGCTAGAATGACAGCATAAGCGGGTTCACCGGAGTTCAGGCAGCGCTGCTCCGGTTAGCTGCTTTACGGCCCTGCTGTATAGTGAGAAATTCCCACGGTACAGCAGTGCCGTAAAGGAGGTCTCCGGAGCTGCGCTGACTGAATGCACTCCGGTGACCTCAGTCAGTGGCTCCCGCTGCCGGGAGCGGACGTGTTCCCGGCAGCGTGAGCTTACAGCAGCCATGCACAGCTGTCACCATCTCCAGATGTGACAGCTGTGCATGGGAGATCAGCGCAGGAACGTGGACAGGTAACTATTATTTTTAGTAAACTAAGAATTAAATAAAATTGTGTGTTTTATTTCAAATAAATTATTTTTTTCTGGGTGTAGTGTGTGTTTTTTCTTTTTAACACTTTGTAGGTTAGTAATGGGGGTGTCTTATAGACGCCCATCATTACTAACCTGGGCTTCATGGCAGCTGGCGCTGACATGAACCCCACCACTATTACCCCCTGCCACCGCACCAGGGCAGCGTGGAAGAGCGAGGCTAAGTGCCAGAGTTGGCGCATCCTATGGATGCGCCATTTCTGGGGCGGCTGACGACTGGTGTTTCTAGCCTGGGAGGGGGCCAATATTCATGGCACCCTTCCTGGGCTATTAATATCAGCCCCCAGCTGTCTGCCTAGCCTTTGCTAGCTATTAAAATAGGGGGGACCCCACGTCATTTTTTTTGGGGGGGTCCCCCATTTTAATAGCTAGTAAAGGCTAGGTATTCAGCTGGGGGCTGATATTAGTAGCCTTTGGAAGCTCCGTGGGTTTTACCCCCTTCCCAGGCTTCAAACATCTGCCCCAGCCGTCTGCTTAACCTCCGCTAGAGACTAAAATTATGGGGGATCCCACGCCATTTTTTTTTTAAATAAATCCATTATTTTAACACTAAATGACATTTGAGGAGTTAATAAAGATGCAGTCCCTAAATTATTATTTATTTTTTAATTAATTTTTCCCAAAACTTTTGACGTGGGCTTCGCCATATTTTTGTATGCCAGCCAGGTACAGCATCCAGCTTCTATGAACGCGCCATTTTCCGGGGCGGCTGCGGACTGCAATTTTCAGCGGGGGGCAGAAAGCTTGGGCCTCCCTGCGCTGCAGATTCCATCCCCCAGCTGCCTAGTTGTACCTGGCTGGACACAAAAATAGGGAGAAGCTCCACGTTTTTTTTTTTTTAATTATTTCATGAAATTCATGAAATAATTAAAAAAAAATTATGTGGGGCTTCGCCCTATATTTGTGTCCAGTCAGGTACAGCAGGCAGGAACGGGCTGCCCCCAACCACCAGCTGCCTATTTGTACCTAGCCGGACACAACAATATAGGGAAGCCCTTTTTTTCTTAATTATTCCATGAATTTCATGAAATAATTAAAAAAAAAAAATACGTGGGGCTTCGCCCTATTTTTGTGTCCAGCCGGGTACAACAAGGCAGCTGGGGGCTGGAATCCGCAGCGCAGGGAGGCCCAAGCTTTCCGGGCCCCACCCGCTGCAAATTGCAGTCCGCAGCCGCCCCGGAAAATGGCGCGTTCATAGAAGCGCCATCTTCTGGCGCTGTACCCAACTCATCCAGGGCCCTGGTGCGGTGGCTCACTGGGTAATAAAGGGGTTAAGGCCAGCTTGGCATTATCAGCTGGCCCTAAGCCCGAAATTCATGGGGTCACGCCAATATTAGACATGACCACCATGAATTTCTAGTAAAGTATTTAAAAAAAACACAAACACCCAGAAAAAAGTCCTTTAATTGAAATAAAGACACAATTCTTTATTGTTCTAAATTAAACCATACTTACAGTCACGCCCATTCCAGCTGAAGCCAACGATCTCCTGCAATAAAAGTAAAATAATAAAGCAACCTCATCCTTACCTTTCCATGGTTCCCAGGACAGCTTCAGCTCTGCTACATCGAGATGACAGGCTGGACCGCAGCAGAACGCTGCCATCCAGCCTGTCATCCCGCAGACACTGAGAAGCGCAGGCATGCTTGCGCTCCTCAGTGTCTCGCTGTGACGGCATCCAGATGAGCGGAGGTCATGTCCAATGAACTCAGCTCACCTCATGCACGTCACTGACAGCGTGGGAAAATTCTCCTGCACTCAGCGCTTCAGCGTGAGAATTTTCCCACGCTGTCAGTGACGTGCATGAGGTGCGCCGAGTTCATTGGACATGACCTCACCTCATGCACGTCACTGACAGCGTGGGAAAATTCTCACGCTGAAGCGCTGAGTGCAGGAGAATTCTCCCACGCTGTCAGTGACGTACATGAGGTGAGCCGAGTTCATTGTCGGCTCATCTGGATGCCGTCACAGCCAGACACTGAGGAGTGGAAGTATGCCTGCGCTTCTCAGTGTCTGCGGGATGACAGGCTGGATGGCAGCGTTCTGCTGCGGTCCAGCCTGTCATCTCGATGTAGCAGAGCTGGAGCCGTCGTGGGAGCCATGGAAAGGTAAGGATGAGGTTGGTTTATTATTTTTCTTTTATTGCAGGAGATCGTTGGCTTCAGCTGGAATGGGCGTGATGGTAAGTATGGTTTAATTTAGAACAATAAAGAATTGTGTGTTTATTTCAATTAAAGGACTTTTTTCTGGGTGTTTGTGTTTTTTTTAAATACTTTACTAGAAATTCATGGTGGTCATGTCTAATATTGGCGTGACCCCATGAATTTCGGGCTTAGGGCCAGCTGATAATGCCAAGCTGGCCTTAACCCCTTTATTACCCAGTGAGCCACCGCACCAGGGCCCTGGATGAGTTGGGTACAGCGCCAGAAGATGGCGCTTCTATGAACGCGCCATTTTCCGGGGCGGCTGCGGACTGCAATTTGCAGCGGGTGGGGCCCAGAAAGCTTGGGCCTCCCTGCGCTGCAGATTCCAGCCCCCAGCTGCCTAGTTGTACCTGGCTGGACACAAAAATAGGGCGAAGCTCCACGTTTTTTTTTTTAAATTCATGAAATTCATGGAATAATTAAGAAAAAAAGGGCTTCCCTATATTGTTGTGTCCGGCTAGGTACAAATAGGCAGCTGGTGGTTGGGGGCAGCCCGTTCCTGCCTGCTGTACCTGACTGGACACAAATATAGGGCGAAGCCCCACATCAATTTTTTTTAATTATTTCATGAATTTCCTGAAATGATTTAAAAAAAATTGACGTGGGGCTTCGCACTATATTTGTGTCCAGCCAGGTACAGCAGGCAGGAACGGGCTGCCCCCAACCACCAGCTGCCTATTTGTACCTGGTTGGACACAACAATATAGGGAAGCCCTTTTTTTCTTAATTATTTCATGAATTTCATGAAATAATTTAAAAAAAAAATACTTGAAGCTTCTCCCTATTTTTGTGTCCAGCCAGGTACAACTAGGCAGCTGGGGGATGGAATCTGCAGCGCAGGGAGGCCCAAGCTTTCTGCCCCCCCCCCCCCCCCCCGCTGAAAATTGCAGTCCGCAGCCACCCCGGAAAATGGCGCGTTCATAGAAGCTGGATGCTGTACCTGGCTGGCATACAAAAATATGGCGAAGCCCACGTCAAAAGTTTTGGGAAAAATTAATTAAAAAATAAATAATAATTTAGGGACTGCATCTTTATTAACTCCTCAAATGTCATTTAGTGTTAAAATAAAGGATTTATTTTAAAAAAAATTGACGTGGGGCTTCGCCCTATATTTGTGTCCAGCCAGGTACAGCAGGCAGGAACAGGCTGCCCCCAACCACCAGCTGCCTATTTGTACCTGGCCGGACACAACAATATAGGGAAGCCCTTTTTTAAAAAAATTATTTCATGAAATAATTAAAAAAAAATTGACGTGGGGCTTCGCACTATATTTGTGTCCAGCCAGGTACAGCAGGCAGGAATGGGCTGCCCCCAACCACCAGCTGCCTATTTGTACCTGGTTGGACACAACAATATAGGGAAGCCCTTTTTTTCTTAATTATTCCATGAATTTCATGAAATAATTTAAAAAAAAAATGCGTGGGGCTTCGCCCTATTTTTGTGCCCAGCCAGATACAACTAGGCAGCTGGGGGCTGGAATCCGCAGCGCAGGGAGACCCAAGCTTTCTGGGCCACCCCCGCTGCAAATTACAGTCCGCAGCCGCCCCAGAAAATGGCGCGTTCATAGAAGCGCCATCTTCTGGCGCTGTACCCAACTCATCCAGGGCCCTGGTGCGGTGGCTCACTGGGTAATAAAGGGGTTAAGGCCAGCTTGGCATTATCAGCTGGCCCTAAGCCCGAAATTCATGGGGTCACGCCAATATTAGACATGACCACCATGAATTTCTAGTAAAGTATTTAAAAAAACACAACACCCAGAAAAAAGTCCTTTAATTGAAATAAAGACACAATTCTTTATTGTTCTAAATTAAACCATACTTACCATCACGCCCATTCCAGCTGAAGCCAACGATCTCCTGCAATAAAAGTAAAATAATAAAGCAACATCATCCTTACCTTTCCATGGCTCCCACGACAGCTTCAGCTCTGCTACATTGAGATGACAGGCTGGACCGCAGCAGAACGCTGCCATCCATCCTGTCATCCCGCAGACACTGAGAAGCGCAGGCATACTTCCACTCCTCAGTGTCTGGCTGTGACGGCATCCAGATGAGCCGAGGTCATGTCCAATGAACTCAGCTCACCTCATGTACGTCACTGACAGCGTGGGAAAATTCTCCTGCACTCAGCACTTCAGCATGAGAATTTTCCCACGCTGTCAGTGACGTGCATGAGGTGAGCTGAGTTCATTGGACATGAACTCGTCTCATCTTTATGCCGTCACAGCCAGACACTGCAGAGCGCAAGCATGCCTGCGCTTCTCAGTGTCTGCGGGATGACAGGCTGGATGGCAGCGTTCTGCTGCGGTCCAGCCTGTCATCTCGATGTAGCAGAGCTGAAGCTGTCGTGGGAACCATGGAAAGGTAAGGATGAGGTTGCTTTATTATTTTACTTTTATTGCAGGAGATCGTTGGCTTCAGCTGGAATGGGCGTGATGGTAAGTATGGTTTAATTTAGAACAATAAAGGATTGTGTCTTTATTTCAATTAAAGGACTTTATTCTGGGTGTTGTGTTTTCTTTTAACTTTGACTATGGGGTTAGTAATGGGGGTGTCTTATAGACGCCTCTCCATTAGTAACCTGGGCTTGATGTCAGCTGGCATTATAAGCTGACATCAACCCCAGCCCTATTACCCCCTGCCACCGCACCAGGGCAGCGTGGAAGAGCGAGGCTAAGTGCCAGAATTGGCGCATCCCCCAGCTGTCTGCCTAGCCTGTGCTAGCTATTAAATTAGGGGGGACCCCACGTTATTTTTTTTGGGGGGTTCCCCCATTTTAATAGCTAGTAAAGGCTAGGTATTCAGCTGGGGGCTGATATTAGTAGCCTGGGAAGCTCCGTGGGTATTACCCCCTTCCCAGGCTTCAAACATTTGCCCCAGCTGTCTGCTTAACCTCCGCTAGAGCCTAAAATTAAGGGGAACCCCACGCCAATTTTTTTTTAAATAAATCCTTTATTTTAACACTAAATGACAAGTACAGTAATCAACACTATCACTGTACTTCATATATATGTGACTGACATGTTTCTATCTATCTAATCTATGTGTGATTCTCTATTCTTTCTATTCTAAATTGTCGGGTACAGATGCTGAATTGCCGGCCGGCTTTCTTAAAGAGACGGTGCATGAAAACACTATTATTTTTTTAAATAAATCCTTTACACTAAATGACAAGTACAGTAAGCAACACTGTCACTGTACTTCTTATATATGTGGCTGACATGTTTCTATCTATCTAATCTATGTGTGAAGCTATATTCTGTCTGTTATAAATTGTCGGGTACCGCTGCTGAATTGCGGCCGGCTTTTTTAAAGAGACGGTGCACGAAAACACTAATATTTTTTTTAATAAATCCTTTACACTAAATGACAAGTACAGTAAGCAGCACTGTCACTGTACTTCATATATATGTGACTGACATGTTTCTATCTATCTAATCTATGTGTGATGCTCTATTCTTTCTGTTGTAAATTGTCGGGTACCGGTTTATGCCGCTGATGAATTGCCGGCTTTTCATGTCATTCTACATTATTCTTAGTTGTTTTACTTCATGTAGAATTAACCTACAAGGAAAGAAAGGGTTTATTTTCATTCCGATATTTGTGTCCCATTGACTTGCATTGGTTTCCGGTATCGGAATCGGCGATATCCGATACTTTTTGGGTATCGGCCCGATCCAATCCGATACGATATTTCCTGATATCGGAAGGTATCGCTCAACACTACTCATGATACGTCTTAAGATCTCTATGCTGGCACTGTAAATAAAATACAGTGGCTTTCTGCAAGTGAACTGGAAAATCCACTGCATTTTTTACTCCATGGGAACATAGCCTCAGAAGCAGAATTATATGAAGATCCACTTCAAAATCTAGGTGAATGTAGTCAATCACCGTGTTCACACATTGGATTTTTTTGCAGTGACTTTGTAAAAGCATGGCGATTTCACAGCATTTTTGGAAGATTGTGGCAAAAAAAATGCATCATGTGACCAAGCCCTAGGCGACTTTGGAAAATAGCGAGTAAAAACCACAAGGAACTTGCAAGATATGAACATAACCCTATTGAGTGCACTCGGTTGTGCTCCATCCAGTTTGGTTCTTTTATCTTAAATGTCATCATTATTTTCTTCACCCTTTTGCCATAGGATCTTCTGAAACACTCTGTGCTGCTAGGGGACACAGTTGCATATGGCTGGATTCGTACTCTGAGCACACCTAGCTTTCATCTCAATGAATGGTCTGATATTGGCCTTGCTATAAAGCATTGTATTATTTGCAACATCGTTCCATTTTATGTACCCTATTGTAAATATTTTTATAATATAGTCATATTGCTATAATTATACTCACAGATATGGATAGAGAGATCGATAGTAACAATATTTAATTTTTTATTGAAAAAAAATGAGATAATGTAAATCCATTGTTCCTCTTGGGAATTTTGCTGGTGAAGAAGACTAATTTCGTCAGTGCAGCCCGTGTTTTGTATCTTACCTTTCACAGTAACCTGATGCTGTGTGACACCCTCGCCTTACAGGGTGGATAGCCTTACACAGCGACAGCAGCGTCCCTGCCTGCACCATGAAGGTACAATGTGACTTCCAGAGAGACCGCATCATAATCTACTTATCTGTGCTGAATCCATTTGTTTTCATCACTGCAGGTTGAAATGTTTAAAGGGTTAACTTAAAAGTCCAAACCTTGTCGCTATCACTGGGACCAGAAAACATCAGGGGGTGTATGGAGACCTCCTGATGTCAGACAGACACAAATATTGGGCATGTTGAATTACAATGCCGGATTCTTTTGTTTCCACGGGAGATAAGCTGCCGCCAGATGTGTCTGTCAGCAGCTTAATAAGCTCTCCCCATCGAAAATATAGGCAAGCTCGGCCAAGCTGAGTGTGCATGTGTGTGGGGGGAGGGATGTTGGGGATCTGGAGAGGTAATTGTCGCTGTTTGGATAGTCATCCTATGCAGTGGCGTGACTAGAGTCGAGATGGTGCAAGATTTGGACCGCCCCTCCCATCCTGATTATATATATTTACATGTCCTCCATCCTGGTATATATATGCCCTCCATCCTGGTATATATATGCCCTTCATCCTGGTATATATATGCCCTCCTTCCTGGTATATATATGCCCTCCATCCTGGTATTTATGTCCCTCATCCTGGTATATATATGCCCTCCATCCTAGTATTGATGTCCCTCATCCAGCCACCATCCTGGTATATGTATCCCCCATCCTGGTATATAGGTCCCACTTTCTGCCGCTGTTCTTTAATGTATTGAAAAAAACAAACCATTATTCTCACTAGGGGTGAACATAGAAGTCATGGGGCCCCATAGCAGAAGTATAATGCACTCCCCATAGTCATCCATGTAGTATAATGCACAGTCCATAGTCATCCATGTAGTATAATGCACAGTTCATAGCCATCCATGTAGTATAATGCACAGCCCATAGTCATCCATGTAGTATAATGCACAGTCCATAGTCATCCATGTAGTATAATGCACAGTTCATAGCCATCCATGTAGTATAATGCACAGCCCATAGTCATCCATGTACTATAATGCACAGTCCATAGTCATCCATGTACTATAACACCACCCATAGTCATCCATGTACTATAGTGCACAGTCCATAGTCATCCATATAGTATAATGCACAGCTCATAGTCATCCATGTAGTATAATGCAAAGCTCATAGTCATCCATGTAGTATAATGCTCAGCCCATAGCTATCCATGTACTATAATGCATAGCCCATAGCTATCCATGTAGTATAATGCACAGGTCATAGTCATCCATATAGTATAATGCACAGCCCATAGTCATCCATGTAGTATAATGCACAGGTCATAGTCATCCATGTAGTGTAATGCACAGGTCATAGCCATCAGTGTACTGTAATGCACAGCCCATAGCTATCCATGTACTATAATGCACAGTCCATAGTCATCCATATAGTATAATGCACAGGTCATAGTCATCCATGTAGTATAATGCACAGGTCATAGCCATCCATGTACTATAATGCACAGTCCATAGTCATCCATATAGTATAATGCACAGCTCATAGTCATCCATGTAGTATAATGCACAGCTCATAGTCATCCATGTAGTATAATGCTCAGCCCATAGCTATCCATTTACTATAATGCATAGCCCATAGCTATCTATGTAGTATAATGCACAGGTCATAGTTATCCATGTAGTATAATGCACAGGTCATAGCCATCCGTGTACTATAATGCACAGCCCATAGCTATCCATGTACTATAATGCACAGTCCATAGTCATCCATATAGTATAATGCACAGCCCATAGTCATCCATGTAGTATAATGCATAGTCATCCATGTAGTGTAATGCACAGGTCATAGTCATCAGTGTACTGTAATGCACAGCCCATAGCTATCCATGTACTATAATGCACAGTCCATAGTCATCCATATAGTATAATGCACAGGTCATAGTCATCCATGTACTATAATGCACAGTCCATAATCATCCATATAGTATAATGCACAGTCCATAGTCATCCATGTAGTATAATGCACAGGTCATAGCCATCAGTGTACTGTAATGCACAGCCCATAGCTATCCATGTACTATAATGCACAGTCCATAATCATCCATATAGTATAATGCACAGTCCATAGTCATCCATATAGTATAATGCACAGTCCATAGTCATCCATATAGTATAATGCACAGGTCATAGTCATCCGTGTACTATAATGCACAGCCCATAGTCATCCATGTACTATAATGCACAGTCCATAGTCATCCATATAGTATAATGCACAGCCCATAGTCATTCATGTAGTATAATGCACAGGTCATAGTCATCCATGTAGTGTAATGCACAGGTCATAGCCATCAGTGTACTGTAATGCACAGCCCATAGCTATCCATGTACTATAATGCACAGTCCATAATCATCCATATAGTATAATGCACAGTCCATAGTCATCCATATAGTATAATGCACAGTCCATAGTCATCCATATAGTATAATGCACAGGTCATAGCCATCCGTGTACTATAATGCACAGCCCATAGCTATCCATGTAGTATAATGCCAGGCCATAGTCATCCATATAGTATAATGCACAGGTCATAGTCATCCATATAGTATAATGCACAGCCCATAGCTATCCATGTAGTATAATGCATAGCTCATTGCTTACGTTGGCAAGCCCCTCATATGCCGGGCCCGGTCGCAGTTCATTATGCCCTTGATCCTATGTTTATGGCCAAGCTCTGTTGTGAATTGTGAATTCTATGCAAGCAAAACCATAATAGGAATTTTATTTATATAGCGCCAAAATATTTCTCTTTACAATTTAAAGATGTAGGTACAAACAATATCAGACATAACAGTGTAACACATAATTCTGATAACAAGAGTTTACAATCTATGAGTAAATGGGAAAGGGGGGGGGCACAAAAGGTAAAAAGTGCTTGTCGTGTAAGGTCTAGCCATTTTATAATAAATAAGGGTATTCACGGAAAGCTGCATGAACCAGTCACCAGCCTGTATCTGTATATGTCCATGTACAAAGACCTACTGAGTTCATGGAGGTTGTGGGAACAGATGATCGAAGGGATTCATTTCTGAGGAATAATGTAAGAAGGGAGAGTTGAGAAAAGTTAGATTAGTGAAATGTTGGGATATGATAGGACTGCTGAAAAAGATGTATTTTTAGATCATTCTTCAAACTGTGGACACATTTGAATTAGCTTGATTTGTCTTGGGTAGCGCAATCCAGAGCACTGGCGCAGCATGGGAAAAGTCTTGAAGATAAGAGTGGTAGGGTACCTTTCTAGAAAAGGCCCTTTAATGCGTGGAACCTCACTGAACCTTACCAATGTTTTTCCAATTTTTCTTTTCAATATTTCTAGACTGACTCTCTAATTTATATTCTGTGGTATATTTCTAGTCCATCTGTGACTTTTAATGGCCCTTTAGTGGAAGGGTATCTTTCGAGGAGAAACCCTGCAATGTAGAGCCCTGTTGGGCATTATCAGTTTTTTCTTTTCAAAGTTTCTAGACTGATTCTTGTATTTTATATTACGTAGATTACTCCCGGCCAATAAGTGTCTTTAAATGACCATTGGGAAAGGAAAGGTATCTTGTTTGGGGGGGGAAGACATGCGAATCTTTGACATACATGGAGCTCCACTGGGCATTACCACAGCCCATTTTTTAAAGGTTTCTAAATTGACTCATAAATGTTATATTAACTAGTTCACCCTTGTCCCATATGGGCCCATAAGCAGCCCTCAAAGTGTAAGGATGTCAGGCCAGCAGGGAAGGAGGTAATACTGGTTGGAGCCCTCCTTTATATCGGCAGGAAGTATATTTTATCATTTTAGTAGTATCACCGTTGACAAAAAAAAGAGCTTGTGATCTGACAGCACTGTCTTTTTTCATGAGTCTAGATGTTCTTATGTACAAAAGTGTCTAAAAGGAAAACTGGCTTTGTTACCCATAGCAACCAATCACAGAGCAACTTTCATTTTACCCGATCAGTTTATGAAATGAAAGCTGCTCTGTGATTGGTTGCTATGGGTAACAAAGCCAGATTTCCTTTCAGGCACTTTTGATAATTGAGGCCCATGTATATACTCCTATGTAACATTGTGAAAAAAAAACTACTTATGGTATATTACAAAATAATGACTCCAACTTTAACACCTATTAGTCTCATGATGGGAGCTTAGTAGAAATCATCAATATGTCAGACGCCACAATATATTAATCTAGAGTTTTATGTGTTGTACTTATTTTGCTAGATTCTTTATGATATAGCCTGGGCTTTTCTTTGAGGAACAATATATCCTGCCTTAAGCTGACATGAGATACCTCTTAAGAATTCAGAAATTATTCACTGATATTTGTAAAGGCGCAGTCACTTTAAAGGGAATTTGTCACCCCCAAAACTCAATTTAACTACTTAAACAGTCTACAGGGGGACTTAGCCCCTATATGAATCATCACTGTATTGTAGTTTGACTTCCTTTTGTTCCTTCCTTCGTTTTAGAAAGAACAGCACCGGCGCCCCTGCACGAATCCCCTTCCCCCTCCCTGCAGGGATGCCAGCCTGTTCACTTACCAGTCCGGACTCCCTCAGTGTCTGCTTCCTCCCAGGACCTGCGCACGGCACGCAGGTCCTCGGAGCGTGCTTAGGGTGCGTGCGCTCTCTGCCTCTAAAAGGGCCAGCGCACGCTTTTGAAAACGTCCCCAGCCAATAGCTGGGAGACATCTGATATTTAAGACACCCTCCGCTATTGGGTAGTGCCTTAGCAACTTCAGTATTCAGTCTGTTTTCTACTACCAAATTGGAAGGTCCCTGTACCTGTGCTCTGTCTGAACCTGACCCTGGCTGTCCTTCCCTGCCCAGTCTGAACCTGAGCCTGTCCATCCTGCCTGCAGCCGATCCTACCTGAACTTGTTCCTGTCTGGCCTGCTGCATCCTGTTCCTGAGTCCGTCTTCCCTCTACCAAGTCCTGAGCCTGGTCCGCGTTGTTTGCACCTATACTGTTACCCTCCCAGTCCAGTCTGAACCTGCACCTGTGACTGTGTACCTGAGACCGTCCTGTGTTCCTGAGCTCATCCTGTCTGTTTCTGATCCGGTACTTGTTCTGTTCACCAGCCGCATGTTCCCCTGTGTTCCAGTTCCTGGCCGGTCCTGCTTTCCTGCTCCTTTGGAGGTCAGCTGCCGTGGCTCCAGGTCTGTCCTGGAGTATCACCTGGTGTCTACCTGGACTCAAGTTTAACCACACCATCAGGGGCTCTAGTGAAGAACCAGGTGTTCGCTTAGCTACGCCCCTCCAGGGTCTACCCGTATAGAAATATGCTTAGTCTCCTGGTTTTATCCATTGGTTTTCATTGGCAGCACAGTGAACCCTACTTTCCATTGTTGTTTTCTTCTTGGATCTATCCATGGGTTTTCAGCAGTCCACTTTCTAAGCTACTTGAGTTGTTGTGTTTCACACAACTCGATCAGGTGAGCAATTCCCAGCACCCTAATTTCCTCTTACACTGAATAAGACCCTATTGCGCTTACTTGTTTTATCAGTTGTTCTTCACTGTTATCTGTACAGGACTCCCCCTTATGGAACTGACTGCATAATTGGATGAAGGGTCATTAAATGGGCATAGGGGTGAAAAAACAACAAAAAACAACATCAAACCTTTCTATCTTACTTAGCTGTTACAAACCTGTCCCAGGTATCCCGGGCTCCACTTCCTTCCCCTGAGTCCGCTGCCCTCTGCTGTGCTCTTCGTCGGTTTTTGCAGGTTTCCCAGAGTGGATCAATGACATCATCTCCTTAGACCTATTTAAGGCCCATTTAGATACACATCTGTGTCTTGGGATTTAGACTTTAGTCCTATGTTTGGTGTGCACCACCATCTGTGCTTGTGTGTTTTTGTTTGTGCTTGCTTCCATCCCTACTGGCTTCCACTTCATCCATCCTGCTACTTCTTAGATTCCTATGTGTGCCAAGTCCTAAAAGCTTTGATAACAATCTGCAGTAATACACAATCTGCGGCCTATTGCTGTAACCGTGCAGCCTGTCTGACCTAACAATTAGTCAAGTCGTTGGTGCACCAGGTGCCCTTGCATTGTTGCCAGGTTTTTCATGGTTTGTCTGTTATCTTTTGCTCTACCTGGCCAGAGCGATCAGGTAACTATACAGGGTTCTGTACGTCTTGGAGGTGATCAAGTAGATCCTCTCTTGCAGGCATCTCAACACAGAGTTTGGACTACAAGGCTGTCTCTGCCCTTCTCATCTATTCCGCTTCACTCTGTTTCCTCATTTGCCTGATCTGCTATCAGAGGGCTTTTTTGCTAGGGAGATGATATTGGAAACAATATGACACATGGTACCCAACACTCCAGGAGGATACTCTAATACAGGGAACCTTCCCTTCAGTTACAGTATATTCCCTACAGTCTTCTAGTTTCCTGACAAAACCTACAGAAATGTTGGAAGAAGCATGGTGGGAGTGGATATGGCTGACAGAATAGGGTGTTCAGTTTAGTGGGCGGTGGGTACAGCCTTTGGAAGAATATGAGTCAGTTTTGCTGGAATATTGTGGGTTCATGAACTTCCTGTTCCAGAAAGCGAAGACAGGAGCCAAAAATTGTTGATCCTGTAAGAGAAACTTGACCAAATATTGTTGTGTTCTGAGAATAATAATAATTCCACCATGAAAAATTAAACCAATAAATTATTTGTTATTGGTGATATCATTATGATAGCCAGACATGATTTTTCTTACCTCTGGGTTGAGTTGATAATTGTGTCTGCTCTGCAGTATTTTTCACATTCTACACATTCCATAACTCATCATTTGCTTCATTCATTTGAAAAGAAAATTGCCATCTAGACATGTTTCAGAGATAATATATAACCCTGTAATTTACTATACAAGAGATTAGAGAATACACAAATCTGTGCTGTACATAGAAGTGATGGGGCCCTATAGCAAAAAATTAAATTGGGTATCTCCACCTAGGTGCAGGTGTATATCATCTTACCCTAACAACTCTGCCTTATCCCAGGTGTTTTATAGTTTTTTCAATGTTATCTGTCAAGATTAAATGGTGAAACAACTTAATCCCAAAGGGGTAAACCTACGGGATAGAACAATGCACAAAAACTCCAGATAATATAAAAACAAATATTCAAAAATGATTTCAAAATATTTTAAGACCTAGTAAAATCACAAGATAAAAAAAGCAAGAAATACTCAAGGGACACTACAACGTCAGGCTATATATTTTCAATTGGAACATAAATCATCCATCTCATGATAGAGAAAAACAATACTTATAAACAACCTTAAATAAATGTAGTTGTAAATATACTTCTGTAAATACAAAACAGAAATATTCAAAAATTGAATATTGTGAATGATTAGGGTGGGTTTGATACACCATGATCAGGTTGGATGGAAGAAATAAATAGTAGTAGTAACACCACTTGTGTATATTATTTACTCCAACCCAAGGCTCCACTGTGTCAATGTATGAGACCATGTAACAACAGGTAAAGGAGCAGCTGCACCATTAAACAACTTATACAATTAGCAGTTACATACCTATACACTGATTGCCTCACCAGAGGGTCCCAAGCTCCGACGCGCGTTTCACCCTGCTTCCTCAGGGTGAATAATTTTTTAACAAAATATTTGTTTTTATATTATCTGGCGTTCTTGTGCATTGTTCTATCCCGTAGTTTTACCCCTTTGGGATTAAGTTGTTTTGTCTATTAGTTTGATTAGCTTGTGCATTTCCACCATACAATTCATGGTTTGAATTTAAGGATTGATGTTATATATAAGATTAAATGGTGGTCATCAATAACATTGCTGTGTAACATGTGGCTCTCCAGCTGTTGGGAATCTACAACTCTAGCTGTCTTGACATGCTGGGAGTTGTAGTTTCACAAATGCTGATATGCCAGAGGCTGCAGATCAGACTACTGATGTATAGCTCTGCCCCCACATAAAGGTACATTCTGTACAACTCTTTGTACGTGTAATAGCAGCAGACATCATATGTAACACTTTGTACGACAACTACTGTGTGCAGATATTTAGCCAGGGGCTGGTTGGTCACGGATTCCTTCACCCTCCACACAAATCTCTGCATACTTTCACCTGTACCTGATTTCTACATATTATATATTCTCCGCAGCGTGTTATTGTACAGTAAAATAACATGTAATTATGACTTTCTGTACTGACTTGTTGCTTTGCTATGTTTGGCAAAATTGCAGTGTAGACACTCCAGGTATGTTTTCTCCATTCACTGAAAACATTAATAGGTATGTTAACCATCTTGGCGCTGGTCAGAAGAATAAGACTATCCTTAATGGTATGTGCACACAATCAGTATTTGCAGCTGATTTTTCTGCTGCAAAAACCATAGTGTTAGCAGGTAAAACGCTGCGTAAAATACATACATTTTTGTGTGCATTTTTATGCAATTTTACTTGCTTTTTTTTCCCCCATACAAATGAAAACGCTGAAAGAAGTGGCATGCTACAGATGCGATAAAACACTTAGATGGGTCAACTCTGGAAGGAAAAAAATAAGCAGTAATCAGTAATCTCACTTATTTTCCTGGTATTGTAAACCTCTGCAATTTTTCTGCAGCAAAAATGTGCTGAGAAAAAACTCAAAGTGTGAACAAGCCCTGAAAGGATTTTATGCATACTCCCAGCCACATTCCGACTAGACTGTTTTGCATTGAGCAAGTCCACACCCATCTAGTTGTAATGTGGCCAGTAGTATGCATATTATATTCTTGCAGTCACATGACTGCCGTTCCCGGAATCGGAGAATCCTCACAGTGCGCAGTGCGAGGATTCACAAGTCTGCAGTCACATAGAGTGGCGATCAACAGATTTGAAATCACTTTTGTCCCAGATTTCAGATTACAGCCAACCATTTAGAGTCTAATCAATGGGACATCCTGCAATCGTCCGATCACTGGGGGACCCTTCTAACCAAGAAAATGTGTTTTCTCTTCCAATATCTAAATACATGATTATGCAAATATTGAGGATGGCAAGAAGTCCGATCTTCCTATCATAACACTTTTGAGCACTATGTCATAAGGGTGTTATTTATGAATGGATTGTAACCAGAGGAACTACTGAGACAGCAGGAAAAGAAACACAATTCAAAAACTCTAAAATCTGTGGTTAAAAAAAATCACCTAAAACCACAAGATTTAACCTGTATTTTCCATAGTTGGAGTGAGGTACTGTGAATGGACAGAAGATCGGCCTGCCAGGACATCTATCCAAGCACAATATTTTTTTTAGAAATACTTTTGGATAGCGAAGTTTAGTTACTTTTCTATCCACATATTTTTTTTCCTCCATTTGTATTTGTCTTGGGGGTTACTTATAATTTAAAATGTATTGAATGGATAAAAATCTGGTAAGCTAGCCACATACTTTGTCATTCAAGAGAGTTTTCAAGATGCTTTAAAGCAGTTGTCTGACCCTTGTAATGGGTTATTTTAGAGACAATTTCATTAAAGGGTTTACCCACCTTTAGGTGGAATTTGATTTTTATTTTGGGTTAAAAAAAAAAATCACACAGTGATGTGATGCACATGAGGTTCTTATGTTCTTACAACGAACTTCTCAGTGGGACCCTAACAGTTAACACTTTAAGAAGCTGCACTGTGCGCTAATCTCCGACACAGTGACAGTGTGTAAGAATATGGACATGCTGCCCACGTTTCCGTCTTGAAGAAACAAGTTTGTTGTTATAAAATGTTATGCAATGTATTGTGAACTGGGATGCATAGTGTGACTTGTGATGTGCGTTAAAAGTGTTAGCAATACTGATTAGTGTGTAGTTTGACCATAGGGACAGTTAGAGTTAATGTTTGGGACTAGCCCAGAGTGGGAGGGAATGAGTTGCTGTGACAATTTTATGTCAGAGAGTTAAATAGGACCTGAAGGTCCAAGGTGAGCAGTGCCGCTTTCTGGGGTGATTCTAAGTGAGAGGAGACCGGAGAAAAGGGATAGCGAGATCCGGAGCAGAAGTGACTAAAACGCAGCGTGACCTTCTGGAAACAGGTCCTGAGAGAGGACACCTAGCAGAAAGACTCAGAGTTTATAATGCTTGAAGGTAACGGGCCTAAACAGGATTGAGTATATGAGACGAGTAAAGTGTCCTGGGCAAGAATTCCAGAGCGTCAGCAGTATTGGCCATACTCGCACTTTTTTCCTAAGACTCCTGGTTTTGGCTTACAATTACTGAGGTAAAAAAGTTTAAGGCTATAAAAAGTTAGGACCCACTGAGAAGCTTGCCGTGACGTGGCAGTGGGCTTCATACAGTCTAATCAAAATGTTAAACCAAGAACCTCATGTTCAGTTTTGTACATTTTTGCCCAGCAGCATTATATCAATGTATGATAATGGATGTGCGTGCCATGTCTTTTTTCTACAGTTCAGCATATTTTGCACCGTTTGCCTTCTAAAGCCTTTTTATTGTACTGTCTATACCTGGCTGCAGAATGCGTTCACTGAGAATCTGTCAGTTGGCTCGCTGTGACGGTCTGCCAGGGAGTTTTTGTAACTCTTAGCTCCTCTCAGCTGATTAATGGCCATAGAACTCATCAAGATTTAATATGAGATAAAGTGAGAGCCTGTAAAAGCCAAAATGGTGCAACATTTTAAATAAAACCCAAATGCAAAATTTATTTTAGCCCCAAATACATTATTTAAAGGGGTTATCCAGAAGTATATAAATTTTTACTCTGGACCTAAGAACTAACAACCAGGTAGTTGCTAACTACCTGCCTGTTCTGCCCAGTGCTGATCTCTGCCAGCACAGAGCGGTCACTGACCACTTCTGCCAGCAATTCTGCAGCTTCCGCTGACGTCACATCGAAAGAGCAGAAGCTTCTCTTCCACTCTGTTCTGTTTAAGGGGCTTGACTGCCAACATCGTGCTGATTGACAGTCAGCTCCCTGCTACCTAACTGCGGGGAGCCCACTGTCAATCAGCATAATGTTGGCAGTCATGCCTCATCGACAGCCCTGGAGAAGAAGAGTTGCTCTCTTGATGTGGAGCAGCTGAATCACCGGCTGGGGCGGTTAGTGATCAATCTGAGCCGGCGTTGGATAGAACAGGCAGGTACAGTAGTTGTCCTGATGAAGAATTAAGTCACTTCAAAAAGCATTAACAAATAAACTGCATCTCTTGAATTCCCATCTCCTGCTCATTACTGGACTACTGGCAGCACAGATTTTAACCTACTCGTCTCCAGCTTCACACGTAAATCAGGTTTTTGTGTCACATGTATTTTTTTTTTTTAAATGGCAATGATTTTTTTATATACACATGACATTCTGTATTTAAAATAAAATAATAGATATCTTGCAATTTTCGCACCAGCTGCTGGGGCATAGTTAGATTCTAACTTTCTTGAGGTTTAGGAAACAATACGTGTACGTAGCCCCAATGGTCAGATCCTGACCCTAACTTTTGTAATGAAGCATCTAATTAGCGAGTGCAAAGGTCAATGTGAAGGGAGGAGGAGCAGGATCAGCTGTGACATCACCTGTGATTGGTGGATCCTGTGTTATCAGCTGTGTATAGAGATGTTGATATAGCCGAGAAGAAGTAAATTTGCGCTAGTGGTAGTGAACAGAAGGACGGCACGAGAGATTTTGAGTGCAAGGGATAATTTTATTTAATCGAACATGTGCTTAAAAATAGCTAGTTAAAATGATTCAGACTCAGTGAGGTCACTGCGTCGGATATGAGAATAGGTATTAAAAGTATTAAAAGTTATAAAATCGATAAATAAATCGGTGTCCACTGATACAAGGTAATCACTGATTGATAAAAATAGGCCTTTTTCCCTCGTAGTCTGAGGATGTTCGGTTGTAGTAGATGTATAGGGAGGCAAAGGCTTGTAGACCTGGTGGGATAGAATAGGAATGTATAAATATGGTATACTAATGAGCGATGGGGGAAGGGGTAGGTATCTGTTTGTCTGTGGTTACCTGATACTGGTGCCTCGTATGGGGTATGGAGGTTCACTGGTGGCACGTGTTTGTGCCTGGGAGGGAGGACGAGGGGTACCTAGAGTGGGGTACACAAAAAAATGTATGGATCAGTGGGGGTGGAACTCGACAGAGATGTCTCTGCTGGACTCTGAGTTGGGTCGTGAGTTACCTGTTCTTGGTATGGTACTCAATAGACTGTGGTAGTAGTTGGCTGTTGTTCCACAGTAGTACTGCTACTGGTGTGACAGTCAGCAGGCTGTGTAGATAATACTGGATTCACCGGAGTAGTACTATAGGGAGTGAGAGGAGGCAAGTATTAAGAATAGGGTGCAGGGCTCAAGGGTTAAGATACTGGGTTCGAAGAGGGCAGTTTTGGATTAGTTACCTTCTAGAGGGTAGCGGGGGGTGTCCTGATTATTTTGGTGACTAGGAGGTAGCGGTCCTGGTCCTTCTTGGAGAGAGGTAGAGGATATGTCACACACGGCTGTGGGTTGATGATCTGAGTTAGATCTGTAGGGGGAAGGAATAAGGATAGATCATAAATTAACTGATGTAGCTGTGGTACAAGCCTTGGAGACAAGAGGTTTAGGGTTACCTGTTTGTAGGTACAAGGGGCATCCAGGAACGTCTTAGAATGAGCTGGAGGTAGTAGTCCTGGTCCCTTGTTGAGTGGAGGTAGCACGAGGAGGTCAGAAGTAGGATGCAGCAAGAGGCTTGTACTAGCATGTAATGCCTCTGTTCGCTGTATAGAGATCTGTAGGGAGGGGGAGGGGGTGTATCTGTTAGGGTATCACTGGGTTGTGGCTGTAGCCTCCAGTTTTTACCCAGAGATCGTGGTTTACCTGCTTCGTAGGGATTAGGGTGTCAATAGTAGATGCTGGTTCAGGTCTCCGTAATGTAGATACAGCAGGGTGCTGTAGTAGGAGGCTATAGTTATGTCAGAGGTAACCAGAGATAGGATACAGCAGGAGGCTTATGTTTTCCTATGTTGGGTGCACCAGGAGGCTCTGGCTGGAAAAAGTGGGTGCCAGATTCGGCAATAGGGAGGGTTGCTGGTGCAGAGCCCAACTGAAGGGGTTGATAGCAAGTACTGCGGGGAACAGGGAAAAAACGTTAGAGGGTCAGCTGGGTACAGTATGGACTTGGTGGGGCAGGGGCCCGTTGTTACTTATGGTCTGTAGAGGGCTTCACCGTCTGGGGGTGGTTGAGGTCCGGAGCGAGAGCGGAGTCCCGGCCGGTGACTGCCGCGTACTCTCTACTTCCGGGTAGGAGGAGGAGAGAGAGAGAGTATGTGGAGAGCGCACGAGAAGGTGCGCGTCTCCAGGAAAGCGCGCGAGAGGGGGGCAGCGTGACGTAGGGTCACGTGGTGTGCAGCGTGCACAAGGTACGGAGGCCTGTGGGCGCCTCTTTAGCTAGGTTAAGGGTCAGTCCGACGCGTTTCAACAGCTGCGGCTGTCTTCCTCAGGGATGATTGACAGTCAGCTCCCTGCTACCTAACTGCGGGGAGCCCACTGTCAATCAGCATAACGTTGGCAGTCATGCCTCATCGACAGCCCTGGAGAAGAAGAGTTGCTCTCTTGACGTGGAGCAGCTGAATCACCGGCTGGGGCGGTCAGTGATCAATCTGAGCCGGCGTTGGATAGAACAGGCAGGTACAGTAGTTGTCCTGATGAAGAAGTAAGTCACTTCAAAAAGCATTAACAAATAAACTGCATCTCTTCAATTCCCATCTCCTGCTCATTACTGGACTACTGGCAGCACAGATTTAACCTACTCGTCTCCAGCTTCACACGTAAATCAGGTTTTTGTGTCACATGTATTTTTTTTTTTTTAAATGGCAATGATTTTTTTATATACACATGACATTCTGTATTTAAAATAAAATAATAGATATCTTGCAATTTTCGCACCAGCTGCTGGGGCATAGTTAGATTCTAACTTTCTTGAGGTTTAGGAAACAATACGTGTACGTAGCCCCAATGGTCAGATCCTGACCCTAACTTTTGTAATGAAGCATCTAATTAGCGAGTGCAAAGGTCAATGTGAAGGGAGGAGGAGCAGGATCAGCTGTGACATCACCTGTGATTGGTGGATCCTGTGTTATCAGCTGTGTATAGAGATGTTACCTGTCATTGTAATCCTGTCCTGGCTGATAAGGAACCTGCTGAAAACTCTTCCTAAAAGGCTAGGAAGTAGGAGTCTACAAAAACCCCAGTGGCCAATGTGAAAACTGCAAGATTACTATTTTTTTTAAATTGAAGATCAAGATATGAAAAAATACCCTGATAATTGCTTCCCTTTAAAGGGAATGTCCACCTTTTATCTTCAGAGAATTATTTATAACACAGAGCTCTAAATCCTTTACATATGGAAGTTGTCATTAGGTTCATGATGTCCGACCCTTGTGCAGCATGAATCAGAGCCTGGCTGCATCATTCGAGCCCGGTATGTTTGAATCCGAAACATCTGGCCAGAGACTATAGAGAGAAACGAGACCAGTCCGATGCGGACCCTGGCACCCTGCTCCAGTTGATTGACAGGCTTCTCTCATATATGTACAGAGCCAGAAACCTATCAATCACCGGGAGCGGGGCAGGAAGAAACCGGCCGATGGCAGCGCTGGACTAGTCAGGTTTCCCCCTATGGTCCCCGACTCTGGCTCTTCAAACTATGTCATAGTCTGACTATTCCTTGATATCGACCTATAAGGGGTCCAAGGATGCCTTGCGCTCATGGAGATAAGTGGTCACTGAGATGTCAGCTCATCTGGTCCTTAGACAATGAACATGCACGCTTATGGGAGATGCTGTTGGATGATCATAATTTTTGCTCAGTGTAAAGGCCCCGTCACACTTAGCGACGCTGCAACAATCCCGACAACGATACGACCTGTCAGGGATCGTTGCTGCGTCGCTATGTGGTCGCTGGTGAGCTGTCAAACAGGCAGGCTCACCAACGATCAGGGGAGCAGCGACATCGTGGAAAGAATCTTTCCACCATGTCCTGCTCCGGTTACCAGCCTGCTGAAGCAGGAGCAGGCTGGTAACCATGGTAAACATCGGGTTACTAGGGGCACACGCGCACCTAGTAACCCGTTTTTTATCATGGTTACGAGCCTGCTAAAGTGAGCGGTAACCTCCCGCTCACTGTAGCAGAGTGGTAACCATGATAAACAGCGGGTTACTAGGTGCGCGTGTGCCCCTAGTAACCCGATGTTTACCATGGTTACCAGCCTGATCGCTGCTCCCGCTGGTCACACACAGCGATGTGTGTTGACCAGCGGGAGAGCAACGACCAAAAAATGGTCCAGGACACTTTGCAGCGATCAGCGACCTCACAGCAGGGGCCTGATCGCTGCAAAGTGTCATACATAGCGACATCGCTGGTGAGGTCGCTGTAGCGTCACCAAAACCGTGACACAGCAGCGATCTCGCTATGTGAGACGGGGGCTTAAGGCAGGGGTACCAACCAGTGGCCCATGAGCCACATATGGCTCACAAGCCCCTAATGTGTGGCTCGCGACTGTATGCTCAGGTGAGTGCCACTCTCAACTGTATTGATATCCACATGGGGCATTATTGCTTTGTTGGGGGCTCTCAGGACACTTAAAGGGGTATTCCCATTTCCAAGATCCTATCCCAACATGTAGTAGGTGTAATAATAATAATAATATTAGCAAATACCACCAATTAGAAATGTAGTATAGTTCTTCTGATTCGCTATGTCACTTACCTCATGTGCAGGGCATTGAAGTAGCTTAGATTTCCATGGTTACGACCACTAAGACCTGTCTAACTAACTGTCACTATACGAGTGGTCATAACCATGGATACCTAAGCTACTGCAATGCACATGAGGAAAGAGACATAACTTATCAGAAGAACTATACTACATTTCTAATTGGAGATATTTGCTAAAATTATTAATATTACACCTACTACATATTGGGATAGGATCTTGGAGATGGTAATACCCCTTTAAGGCTATATTACTCTGTTAGGGCCAACCAGACTATTACTCCATTATAAGGGGGCATTCTGACCATTATTACTTTTTAAGGGGACAATCATAGTAATATTACTTTAAAATGTGGTATCGGGTCATTAATACTATGTAAGGGGACACTGAGGGTATTACTATTCGATAAGGGGGCACTTGGGGTATACGGTAAGTACTTTCAAGGTGGCACTTGCAGAATTATTATTTTATGCCCCATTGAATAACATTGGTCAAAGTGCGATCCGTTCTATTTTTAACACATAGCAATTGGACTGAAAATACGGTCCCAAACACGAGCCGTTAGACGTCAGCTATAGCACTAAACAACAGTCACATCTTGTAGCAACCATAAATAAAATACTTTAGCTTTGGAATGTGAACAAAAAAATAAAAATAAGACTGTGGGTATTTGTAGCTTAATGCTGACGGGGATGGACTGATGTTTGTATAGGTTTTGTCTTCTGCTGGATTCAAAGGGCTATCTTCAAAGCATTACATTATGCTCGTTAATATCTACTCATGCTTCTAATGGTATTTTATGACTATGAGTAAATCAAGTTCAGTCCTTTGTATTTTGCTGCTTTAATTTCTAAGGAACAGATGAATCATGGATGATGAGATTCCATCCCAGAATGGCTTTTATAGTCGATTCTTCAGTAGACATCTATCTGACCTTGTATAATGTTCTGTAGAATTTACTATTGCAAATTATCTGTAAAGCTCATCATATTCTCAAGAGGGTTGACTCCCTTATATTCCCTGAAAAAGTCCTTGTCACAGAAGTCTTGAAAAAAAAAAAACAGCATTGTAATTGGTGTCAGTAGAGATCACAACACGCTGGCAGTCAGTGAATTAAGTCAATTGGTTGTCACATCATGAAGAAGCCAGTCATGAAAGGTAATTGCCCCTCAGTATTACATTATGTCGTTGGAGGTTGTCCAATATTGAAATAATTTGAATACTCAATCAATACTATAATACTGCACCTATGTACAAGAATATAACTACTATAATACCGTCTCTATGTACAAGAATATAACTGCTATAATACTGCTCTTATGTACAAGAATATAACTACTATAATACTGCCTCCTATGTACAAGAATATAACTACTATAATACTGCCTCCTATGTACAAGAATATAACTACTATAATACTGCTCCTATGTACAAGAATATAACTACTATAATACTGTCTCTATGTACAAGAATATAACTGCTATAATACTGCTCTTATGTACAAGAATATAACTACTATAATACTGCCTCCTATGTACAAGAATATAACTACTATAATACTGCCTCCTATGTACAAGAATATAACTGCTATAATACTGCTCCTATGTACAAGAATATAACTACTATATTACTGCCTCCTATGTACAAGAATATAACTACTATAATACTGCCCTTATGTACAAAAATATAGCTACTATAATACTGCCCCATATGTACAAGAATATAACTACTATAATACTGTCTCTGTACAAGAATATAACTGCTATAATACTACTCCTATGTACAAGAATATAACTACTATAATACTGCTCCTATGTACAAGAATATAACTACTATAATACTTCCTCTATGTACAAGAATATAACTGCTATGATACTACTCCTATGTACAAGAATATAACTACTATAATACTGCTCCCTATGTACAAAAATATAACTACTATAATACTGCCCCTATGTACAAGAATATAACTACTATAATACTGCCCCTATGTGCAAAAATATAACTGCTATAATACTGCCACTATGTACAAGAATATAACTGCTATAATACTGCTCCTATGTACAAGAATATAACTACTATAATACTGCCTCCTATGTACAAGAATATAACTACTATAATACTGCCCTTATGTACAAAAATATAGCTACTATAATACTGCCCCCTATGTACAAGAATATAACTACTATAATACTGTCTCTATGTACAAGAATATAACTGCTATAATACTACTCCTATGTACAAGAATATAACTACTATAATACTGCTCCTATGTACAAGAATATAACTACTATAATACTGCCTCTATGTACAAGAATATAACTGCTATGATACTACTCCTATGTACAAGAATATGACTACTATAATACTGCTCCCTATGTACAAAAATATAACTACTATAATACTGCCCCTATGTACAAGAATATAACTACTATAATACTGCCCCTATGTGCAAAAATATAACTGCTATAATACTGCCACTATGTACAAGAATATAACTACTATAATACTGCTCCTATGTACAAGAATATAACTACTATAATACTGCCTCTATGTACAAGAATATTACAGCTATAATACTGCTCCTATGTACAAGAATATAACTACTATAATACTGCCTCCTATGTACAAGAATATAACTACTATAATACAGCCCATATGTACAAGAATATAACTACTATAATACTGCCTCTATGTACAAGAATATAACTACTATAATACTGATACTATGTACAAGAATATAACTACTATAATACTGCCTCTATGTACAAGAATATTACTGCTATAATACTGCTCCTATGTACAAGAATATAACTACTATAATACTTCCTCTATGTACAAAAATATAAGTACTATAATACTGCACCTATGTACAAGAATATAACTACTATAATACTGCTCCCTATGTACAAGAATATAACTACTATAATACTGCCTCCTATGTACAATAATATAACTACTATAATACTGCCCCCATGTACAAGAATATAACTACTATTATACTGCTTCCTATATACAAGAATATAACTACTATAATACTGCCCTCGATGTACAAGAATATAACTACTATAATACTGCTCCTATGTACAAGAATATAACTACTTTAATACTGCTCCAATGTACAAGAATATAACTACTATAATACTGCTCCTATGTACAAGAATATAACTACTATAATACTGTCTCTATGTACAAGAATATAACTGCTATAATACTGCTCCTATGTACAAGAATATAACTACTATAATACTGCCTCCTATGTACAAGAATATAACTACTATAATACTGCCCTTATGTACAAAAATATAGCTACTATAATACTGCCCCTATGTACAAGAACATAACTACTATAATACTGTCTCTATGTACAAGAATATAACTGCTATAATACTACTCCTATGTACAAGAATATAACTACTATAATACTGCTCTTATGTACAAGAATATAACTACTATAATACTGCCTCTATGTACAAGAATATAACTGCTATGATACTACTCCTATGTGCAAAAATATAACTGCTATAATACTGCCACTATGTACAAGAATTGTCACGCTGTCTCTGTGTACTGGAGGTAGGGGGCCTAAGCTGACCCTAAGCTGGGGCCCTGACTAATCCCTCAACCTGGAGGTACTGTTAAAGGTACAGAGGTCCAGGCCGCCAGCGTAACCCCTACCTCCTGAGGATCCCTGCACCTAAGTAATCTAGTCCTGAGAAGGACACCGATCAGAACAAAAGGGGACAAGTAATAATATGCCCACACACAGTACTTAGACGAACGAGACAGTACAAGGGAAAAACCAAAACCACCTTGCATACAAAAACTACACAACTACAACAGAGGGAACACCAACGGGAAAGGAGATAAATGATAAAGCGAGGAAGGGAAAAAACTCTCCAAATACACTTATCTCTGAAACTCCAAATACCACGATCCGCTCTGTTAGTCTGCATGAAATGCTTTCACCGACACTTCCCTAACAGACCAGCAGGCATTTGAAGGAGTCTCACTACAGCAGCATTGATTGCAGCTGGGCAAGGCTGGACCTCGTCTAGCACAGAGAGAGAGAGAATTAACTCCCTCACTGCCGAAAAACACAAAGCACCAAAAAGTCAGCTGCGAGAAGTCAGGCTGTGTAATCGTGACGATCTTCGTGGCGACACACCCGTGACAGTACCCCCCCTTCTACGAGGGGCCTCCGGACCCTCAGGGCCAGGTTTATCCGGGTGAGTCGTGTGGAAGGCCCGAACTAATCGGTCTGCGTTAATATCCGACGCAGGAACCCACATCCTCTCCTCAGGACCATACCCTTTCCAATGAACCAGGTACTGAAGGGACCGGCGATTAAAGCGTGAATCGATGACCCTCGATACCTGGAACTCCAAGTTACCCTTGACCACCACTGGAGGGGGAGGTAAAGGCGACGGTACCACCGGCGCCACATACCTCTTAAGCAACGATCTGTGGAACACGTTGTGAATTTTAAACGTAGGGGGGAGGTCAAGACAGAATGCCACCGGATTAATAATAGAACTGATTCTGTACGGCCCGATGAACCTGGGACCCAGTTTCCAGGAGGGAACCTTAAGTTTTATATTCCTGGTAGACAACCATACCCGATCGTTCACACTTAGGTCCGGACCAGACACTCTCCTCCTATCAGCCATACGTTTGTATCGGTTCCCCATAGTATTCAGATTCTTCAGCACCCCTCTCCATACTGAAGCGAGTGATGAGGAAAATCGTTCCTCCTCAGGAACCCCCGAAGAGCCCCCCCTACTGAAAGTACAAAACTGGGGGTGAAAACCATATGCCCCAAAAAACGGGGACTTACCAGTGGACTCGCTCCGCCTATTATTAAGAGCAAACTCTGCCAGAGGTAAGAAAGAAGCCCAGTCCTCCTGGTTCTCTGACACAAAACACCGGAGATATGTCTCCAAGCTCTGGTTCATACGTTCCGTCTGACCATTGGTCTGAGGATGAAAAGCCGATGAGAACGACAAATGCATCCCCCGCCGTGCACAAAACGCCTTCCAGATCTTGGACACAAACTGAGACCCCCGATCAGACACCACCTCGGAGGGTACCCCGTGAAGCCTCACAATCTCCCCAATGAACACCTGCGCAAGAGTTTTAGCATTAGGGAGAGCCGGAAGAGCGATAAAATGTGCCATCTTGCTGAACCTGTCCACTACAACGAGTATGACCGTTTTACCCGAAGACGGAGGGAGGTCCGTAATAAAGTCCATAGACAGATGAGTCCAAGGACGCTCCGGGATCTTCAAAGGTAAGAGGGCCCCAGACGGACGGGTATGTGAGGTCTTAGAGCGCGCACAAACCCCACAGGACGCGACAAAAGTTACCACCTCCTTATGTAAGTTAGGCCACCAAAACCGACGCGAGAGGAGATCCACAGTTGCTCTACTCCCCGGGTGTCCTGCAAAAACTGAGTTATGGTGTGCCTCGATCACCTTTTGTCGCGACTGATCTGGAACAAACAGTCTCCCCGGAGGTCCAACAGGGGCGTCCCCCTGAGCCTCCAATACCTCCTCCTCCAGCTCAGAGCATACTGACGAAACCACCACCCCCTCCTGAAGGATAGGAATCGGGTCGTCCGTATTCCCGGCCCCAGGGAAACTACGAGATAAGGCATCCGCCTTTACATTTTTTGACCCAGGACGATATGTAACGACAAAATTAAACCTGGTAAAAAACAATGACCACCTAGCTTGTCTGGGATTCAGACGTTTCGCGGACTCCAGATATAGCAGGTTCTTGTGATCGGTGATGACGGTGACCGGATGGACTGCCCCCTCCAAAAAATGGCGCCACTCCTCAAAAGCTAACTTAATGGCCAAGAGTTCCCTATTGCCGACATCGTAATTCCTCTCAGCGGACGACAATTTTTTAGAGAAAAAGGCGCACGGATGCCACTTACCAGGGGACGAACCTTGTGACAATACTGCTCCCACCCCTACCTCGGAAGCGTCTACCTCTACAATGAATGGCTGTGACGCATCAGGTTGAATGAGTATGGGTGCCGAGGCAAAACATTTTTTCAAGGAGGAGAATGCTTGACAAGCCTTGTCAGACCACCTAGAAAAATCCGTCCCCTTTTTAGTCATGTCTGTGAGAGGCTTAACCATGGACGAGAAATTACGAATGAACTTCCGGTAATAATTAGCAAACCCCAGGAAACGTTGTAGTGCCTTAAGATTCTCTGGCCGATCCCACTCAAGAACTGCCCGCACTTTCCCAGGGTCCATACGAAAACCGGACGCTGAAACCAGGAAGCCTAAAAACTGGAGTTCCTGTACGGCGAACACACACTTTTCCCATTTGGCATACAGTTTATTATCCCGCAAGATCTGTAACACCTGCCTAACGTGCTCCTGATGAGACACCAGATCCGGCGAGTAAATTAAGATATCATCCAGATATATGACAACAAACTGTCCCACCAGGCGGCGAAAAATGTCATTAACAAAGTGTTGGAACACCGCCGGGGCATTAGTCAGACCGAATGGCATGACAAGGTTCTCATAATGCCCCTCCGGAGTGTTAAACGCCGTCTTCCACTCATCCCCCTCCTTCATCCTAATCAGATTGTACGCCCCCCTGAGATCCAACTTAGAGAACCATTTGGCGCCCACGATCTGATTAAAGAGATCGGGAATAAGTGGGAGCGGATATGGATCTCGGACCGTAATCCGATTAAGTTCACGGAAATCCAGGCAAGGGCGTAGGCCTCCATCTTTCTTCTTAACAAAGAAGAACCCCGCAGCCACCGGTGAAGATGAAGGTCTAATATGCCCCTTAGCCAGACTTTCTGAAATATAATCCTTCATGGCCTGCCTCTCAGGACCAGAAAGGTTATACAACCTAGCTTTAGGTAACTTGGCCTCAGGGAGCAGTTTTACAGAACAGTCATACTCGCGATGAGGAGGTAGTTCCTGACACCCTTTCTCCGAGAATACATCCTCAAAGTCCACCAGAAATGGAGGTAAGACCCAAGGAGTAACCGCACCGATGACCGTGTTCATGCAGTTTTTATTACAGAATTTACTCCATTGGCTTATCTCTCTGGTTTGCCAATTAATAACTGGGTTATGCTTAGTTAACCAAGGAAGGCCCAACACTATAGGAGTGGGAAGACCCTCCAACACGTAGCAAGACAACAGTTCTTTATGTATCGCCCCCACTTGAAGTTTTACGTCATGCACAGCTTGCAAAAAACTTCCCTGACCGAGAGGCCTGGCATCGATCGAGAATATGGGGATGGGTTTAGCCAACTCACTCAATCGCATACCTTGAACCCGGGCAAACCGAGCATCAACCAGATTAGCCCCGGCCCCACTATCCAGAAGAACAGATATCCTCTCAGTTCTCGTACCCACCACCACCTCCGCCGGTACGAGAAACTGAGACGAACCTAGGGACGAAATACCTACTCCCAGATTGCCGTCCACCACACAACCTGGGATCAACAGTTTTCCGACGACTCTTCACTCTGCAAGGGACGGGATGGACACCCCCCAATAAAATGTCCCTTTCTCCCGCAGAAGAAACACCTTCCTGTCTTATGGCGCACCACCGGTCCCCTCCCCCGAAATGATGTCCCTCCTAATTGCATAGGCTCCTCTGGACTGACCAGGGGAACCACCATATGAGGGGACCTTGTAGGAGGTGGAGTCATCACAGGGGGTAGAGTTATCCCGCAGCTCTCCCGAAGCCGTCTGTCAACGCGAATAGCAAGGGCCATAGCGGCTTCCAGTGACGCGGGAGAGTCATACTGTGCCAACACATCCTGTAATTTGTCGGATAAACCTTGACAAAACTGGCTCCTAAGAGCCGGGTCATTCCACTGGGTGTCCGTGGCCCACCTACGGAACTCCGAACAGAATTCCTCCGCCGGACGATCTCCCTGCTGAATCCTACGTAACTTAGACTCAGCAAGGGAGATCCGATCTGGGTCATCATATACGAGTCCCAGAGCAGCGAAAAACCTATCCACTGACTGGAGAGCCGGGGAGCCCGGGGGAAGAGAGAACGCCCAAGATTGTGGGTCCCCTTGTAGGAGCGAGATGACAATTCCCACCCTTTGTTCTTCACTCCCCGATGACCGAGGCCGCAGCCGAAAGTACAACTTGCATGCCTCCCGGAAAACAAAAAACTTGTCCCGCCCCCCAGTGAACCTGTCAGGGAGAGCTACTTTAGGTTCTGGTCCGGCTTGCTCCTGAGGATACAAAACCTTGGACCTAACGTCCGCCAGCTCCATGGACAAACTCTGCAACTGCCGAGCTAGACCGGCTACTGGATCCATGGTAGCTGGAGAAAAACTAAGTGGTCGGTGAAAATGTCACGCTGTCTCTGTGTACTGGAGGTAGGGGGCCTAAGCTGACCCTAAGCTGGGGCCCTGACTAATCCCTCAACCTGGAGGTACTGTTAAAGGTACAGAGGTCCAGGCCGCCAGCGTAACCCCTACCTCCTGAGGATCCCTGCACCTAAGTAATCTAGTCCTGAGAAGGACCCCGATCACAACAAAAGGGGACAAGTAATAATATGCCCACACACAGTACTTAGACGAACGAGACAGTACAAGGGAAAAACCAAAACCACCTTGCATACAAAAACTACACAACTACAACAGAGGGAACACCAACGGGAAAGGAGATAAATGATAAAGCGAGGAAGGGAAAAAACTCTCCAAATACACTTATCTCTGAAACTCCAAATACCACGATCCGCTCTGTTAGTCTGCATGAAATGCTTTCACCGACACTTCCCTAACAGACCAGCAGGCATTTGAAGGAGTCTCACTACAGCAGCATTGATTGCAGCTGGGCGAGGCTGGACCTCGTCTAGCACAGAGAGAGAGAGAATTAACTCCCTCACTGCCGAAAAACACAAAGCACCAAAAAGTCAGCTGCGAGAAGTCAGGCTGTGTAATCGTGACGATCTTCGTGGCGACACACCCGTGACAAGAATATAACTACTATAATACTGCTCCTATGTACAAGAATATAACTACTATAATACTGCCTCTATGTACAAGAATATTACTGCTATAATACTGCTCCTATGTACAAGAATATAACTACTATAATACTGCCTCTATGTACTAGAATATAACTACTATAATACTGCTCCTATGTACAAGAATATAACTACTATAATACTGCCTCTATGTACAAGAATATTACTGCTATAATACTGCTCCTATGTACAAGAATATAACTACTATAATGCTTCCTCTATGTACAAGAATATAAGTACTATAATACGGCACCTATGTACAAGAATATAACTACTATAATACTGCTCCCTATGTACAAGAATATAACTACTATAATACTGCCTCCTATGTACAAGAATATAACTACTATAATACTGCCCCCATGTACAAGAATATAACTACTATTATACTGCTTCCTATATACAAGAATATAACTACTATAATACTGCCCTCGATGTACAAGAATATAACTACTATAATACTGCTCCTATGTACAAGAATATAACTACTTTAATACTGCCGCTATGTACAAGAATATAACTTCTATAATACTGCTCCTATGTACAAGAATATAACTACTGTAATACTGCTCCTATGTACAAGAATATAACTACTATAATACTGCCTCCTATGTACAAGAATATAACTACTATAATACTGCCCCCATGTACAAGAATATAACTACTATTATACTGCTTCTTATATACAAGAATATAACTACTATAATACTGCCCTCGATGTACAAGAATATAACTACTATAATACTGCTCCTATGTACAAGAATATAACTACTATAATACTGCCCCTATGTACAAGCATATAACTACTATAATACTGCTCCTATGTACAAGAATATAACTACTGTAATACTGCTCCTATGTACAAGAATATAACTACAATAATACTGCCCCCTATGTACAAGAATATAACTACTATAATACTGCCCTCGATGTACAAGAATGTAACTACTATAATACTGCCCCCTAAGTGCAAGAATATAACTACCATAATACCACTCCCTATGTACAAGAATATAACTACTATAATACTGCCCCCTCTGTAAAAGAATATAACTACTATAATACTGCCCCTATGTACAAGAATATAACTACTATAATAGTGCCTACTATATACGAGAATATAACTACTATAATACTGCTCCCTATATACAAGAACGTAAGTACTATAATACTGCTCCTATGTATAAGAACATAACTACTATCATTGTGGCCCAGTGTACAAGAATATAAGTACTATAATACTGTCCCCTATGTGCAAGAATATAACTACTATAATACTGCTCCCTATGGACAAGAATAAAACTACTATAATACTGCTCCTATGTAAAAGAATATAACTACTATAATACTGTCCCCTATGTACAAGAATATAACTGCTATAATACTGCCACTATGTACAGGAATATAACTACTATAATACTGACCCTATGTACAAGAATATAGCTACTATAATACTGACCCCTATGTACAAGAATATAACTACTACTAGATGGTGGCCCGATTCTAACGTATCGGGTATTCTAGAATATGTATGCGGCTGACCGGGCGCAATCAGCAGAGCGGTGTTTAAATTTGGTGCCAAAATCTCTGATTGGTCACGGTTGCCGGCCTCGACCAATTAGCAAAGAAGTGTAAAAATTTGGCGCCTATATCGCAGATTGGTCACGGCCGGCGGTCGCGACTAATCAGCAGAGCGGGGTTTAAATTTGGCGCCAATAATGCTGATTGGTCGCGGCCAGCGAACGCGACCAATCAGCAGAGCGGGATTTAAATTTTGCGCCAATAATGCTGATTGGTTGCGGCCGGCGGTCGCGACCAATCAGCAGAGCGGTATTTAAATTTGACGCCAATAATGGTGATTGGTCACGGCCACGACCAATCAGCAGAGCGGTGTTTAAATTTGGCGCCAATAATGCTGATTATTCGCGACCGTTAACTGCGACCAATCAGCAGAGCGTTGTTTAAATTTGGCGCCAATATCGCTGATTGGTCACGGCCGGCCACCGCAACAAATCAGTAAAGCGGTGTTTAAATTTGGTGCCAATAATGCTGATTAGTCGCGGCTGGCAACCGCGACCAATCTGCAGAGCTGTGTTTAAATTTGGCGCCAATATCGCTGTTTGGTCGCGGCCGGCCACCGAGACCAATCAGCGAAGCGGTGTTTAAATTTGGCGCCAGTATCGCTGATTGGTCACGGCCGGTGGTTACGACTAATCTTTGGTGCCAATATTGCTGATTGGTCGCGGCCGGCGACCGCGACTAATCAGCAGAGCGGTGTTTAAATTTGGCGCCAATACTGCTGATTGGTCGCGGCCGGCGACCGCAACCAATCAGCAGAGCGGGGTTTAAATTTGGCGGCAAGATCGCTGATTGGTCGCGCCCGGCGGTCGCGACTAATCAGCAGAGCGTTGTTTCAATTTGGCGCCAAAATCGCTGATTGGTCGCGCCCGGCGGTCGCGACCAATCAGCAGAGCGGGGTTTAAATTTGGCGCCAATACTGCTGATTGGTCGCGGCTGGCGAACGCGACCAATCAGCAGAGCGTTGTTTAAATTTGGCACCAAAATCGCTGATTGGTCGCGGCCGGCGGTCGTGACCAATCAGCAGAGCGGGGTATAAATTTGGCTCCAATACTGCTGATTGGTCGCGGCCGGCGACCGCGACCAATCAGCAGAGCGGTGTTTCAATTTGGCACCAAAATCGCTGATTGGTCGCGGCCGGCCACCGCGACCAATCAGCAGAGCGGGGTTTAAATTTGACGTCTTATTAGTGAGGACCGGGGAGCGGCGCTGCCTGTGCGGGTATTTCCGCTGCGAGCAGCTGGGAGATGAGCGGCTGCTCGCAGCAGAAGCATCCCGACCGGCGGCGCCGCTCCTCGGTCCTCCGTTCACACTTGCCGTCGTGAGATCAGAGCGTTGTTTAAATTTGGTGCCAATCTCGCTGATTGGTCGCGGTCGGCTGGCGGCCGCAACCAATCAGCAGAGCGTTGTTTAAATTTGGCGCCAACCTCGCTGATTGGCCGCGGCTGGCAGCCGCGACCAATCAGCAGAGCGTTGTTTACATTTGGCGCCAATCTCGCTGATTGGTCGCGGCTGGTGGCCGCAACCAATCAGCAGAGCGTTGTTTAAATTTGGCGCCAATCTCGCTGATTGGTCGCGGCTGGAGTCCGCGACCAATCAGCAGAGCGTTGTTTAAATTTGGCGCCAATCTTGATGATTGGTCGCGGCTGCCAGCCGCGACCAATCAACAGATTGTTGTTAAAATTTTGCGCCAAAATCGCTGATTGGTCGTGGCTGGCGTCCGCGACCAATCAGCACAGCAGTGTTTAAATGTGTCGGCAAGATCGCTGATTGGTCGCGGACGCTGCCCGCGACCAATCAGCACAGCAGTGTTTAAATGTGGCTCCAAGATCGGTGATTGGTCGCGGCCGCTATTTAAATGTGGCGCCCAAATCGGTGTTTGGTCGCGGGCAGCGGCCGCGACCAATCAGCACAGCGGTGTTTAACTTTTGCGCCAAGATCAGTGATTGGTCGCGGCCGGAGAATGCGACCAATCAGCGAATCGTATTGGTGAGGACCGGGGAGCGGAATCGTATTGGTGAGGACCGGGGAGCGCCGCTGCCTGTGCGGCTACTTCCGCTGCGAGAAGCCGGGAGATGAGCGGCTTCTCGCAGCAGAAGTATCCCGACCCGCAGCACTGCTCCCCGGTCCTCCCTTGACACTCTAGCCGCATGGAGTTCAGCGCCGCTGCCTGTGTGGCTACTTCCGCTGCGAGAAGCCGGGAGATGAGCGCCTCACGCCGGTCATGTCCCGGCTGCATCTCCGTCCCGCAGATGGCTCCGGCGGTCGAGGTCCTTCTGCTGCTACCGGCCGGGAGATGAGTGCCTCGCGCCGGTCATGTCCCGGCTGCATCTCCGTCCCGCAGATGAGCCGCTAACGGCCGCCATCTTTTTTGAGAAATCCCGCGGCGCTGATTGGCCGCTGCCGGACCAATGAGCAACGCGGGATTTTCCAGGACAGACAGACAGAAATACAGACAGACAGACGGGATAAGACCATTATATATATAGATAATACTGTCCCTATGTACAAGAATATAAGTACTATAATACTGCCCCCTATGTACAAGAATATAACTACTATAATACTGCTCCTATCTACAAGAATATAACTACTATAATACTGCCCCCTATGTACAAGAATATAAGTACTATAATACTGCCCCCTTTGTATAAGAATATAACTACTATAATACTGCTCCTATGTACAAGAATATAACTACTATAATACTGCCCCTTATGTACAAGAATATAACTACTATAATACTGCTCCTATGTACAAGTATATAACTACTATAATACTGCCTCCTATGTACAAGAATATAACTACTATAATACTGCTCCTATATACAAGAATATAACTACTATAGTACTGCTCCTATGTACAAGAATATAACTACTATAATACTGCCTCCTAAGTACAAGAATATAACTACTATAATACTGCCCAATGTACAAGAATATAACTACTATAATACTGCCCCTATGTACAAGAATATAACTACTATAATACTGCTCCTATATACAAGAATATAACTACTATAATACTGCTCCTATGTACAAGAATATAACTACCATAATACTGCCCCTATGTACAAGAATATAACTACTATAATACTGCCTCCTATGTACAAGAATATAACTACTATAATACTGCCTCCTAAGTACAAGAATATAACTACTATAATACTGCCCAATGTACAAGAATATAACTACTATAATACTGCCCCTATGTACAAGAATATAACTACTATAATGCTGCCTCCTATGTACAAGAATATAACTACTATAATACTGCCTCCTAAGTTCAAGAATATAACTACTATAATACTGCTCCTATGTACAAGAATATAACTACTATAATACTGCCCCCTATGTACAAGAATACAACTACTATAATACTGCCTCCTATGTACAAGAATATAACTACTATAATACTGCTCCTATGTACAAGAATATAACTACTATAATACTGCTCCTATGTACAAGAATATAACTACTATAATACTGTCCCCTATGTACAAGAATATAACTACTATAATACTGCCCAATGTACAAGAATATAACTACTATAATACTGCCTCCTATGTACAAAAATATAACTACTATAATACTGCCCCTATGTACAAGAATATAACTACTATAATATTGCTCCTATGTACAAGTATATAACTACTATAATACTGCCTCCTAAGTACAAGAATATAACTACTATAATACTGTCCCCTATGTACAAGAATATAACTACTATAATACTGCTCCTATGTACAAGAATATAATTACTATAATACTGCTCCTATGTACAAGAATATAACAACTATAATACTGCCCCTATGTACAAGAATATAATTACTATAATACTGCTCCTATGTACAAGAATATAACTACTATAATACTGTCCCTATGTACAAGAATATAACTACTATAATACTGCAATATATATACAAGAATATAACTACTATAATACTGTCCCTATGTACAAGAATATAAGTACTATAATACTGCCCTCTATGTACAAGAATATAACTACTATAATACTGCCTCCTATATACAAGAATATAACTACTATAATACTGCCCTTATGGACAAAATTATAGTCATTATAATGTTTCACCCTGTGACTAAGATGTGTTGGGAATTTATAATATCAAGTTTCTTTCACTATCTTGATCATGCAGATTGCCTTTTAAGGGCTACCTTAACCAAACAAGGAAAGCTCCATACAGTTTGGAGACCAGGCACTGTACGTGTTCTTTTTCTATCTTATCTGGAATGAAGGCAATTAATATCCGCTGCAGCCTGATTAGAAGTATGGAGATATTCCAAACAAGATTGTTCTAATGGCTGTGAAATTCAGAAACTGAATTTCTTGCCAATAAAATTTAAAGGGGAATTATTTTTTTGTGTGTAGGTTGTCCAAGTCCAATATATCATTTGTATGTGGCCAATGACCGTCAAATAGTATGGGTATAGATTTCTGTATAGATTTATCCCTGTAGACTTAGAATTGACTGTAGCATTGGTTATTTAAAGGGATTTTCCGATAAAAGTAAGGATCCACAGGATAGGTGATAACTCGACGATAGGACCGGTCCATCGGAGTTGACCGGACGCCAATGCGCCCTGCTATTCTGTTCAGTCGGAGTGACAATAAAAGCCCGGCGATGCGCTCAGCTACTTTAATCAATAACGTAAGACTTTAAAGGGAATCTGTCAGCCGGTTTTTGCTATGTAATCTGAAGACAGCAGGACATAGAGGCTGAAACACAGAATTCATGGATGCGTCACTTGTCAAAGTGCGTGCTGGCGTTTACTAACGGTGAAGGATTTTGCACTAAGAGATGAACATTGCCGGACTAGTCCGGTAACGCCCCCCTTCTGTGATAAGCAGCTCACTGTCTATGGTCATTGTATATACAGAGCCTGGTGTGGGCGGGGCTAGCTTTCTCAGCTCTGCTTCATTCTAAATCTAAAAGCTCTTGATTGTTTCAGAATGGCTACACCCAGTAATCTAAGTGATACATCAGTGGATTCAGCTTCTCTCTACCTACATTATGCTGCTCTCAGATGAGTTAGCAAAAACCTGCTGACATATTCCCTTTAAATGTAGCAGCGTGTGTGAACAGCCTTTCCATTCAACCCTCCTGCTTTCAATCTTGTGACAAGGGGAAAACAGTAGGCATTTTAGAAATTGGTAGGACCCACATGAATCTAACAATACCACATGAATAGTGATGAGCTGCAATACCACACGCAGCCTATGGATGAGAGTGGCGCTGTTTACAGGAAGATACATTTTTTTTTCCTTCTAAAACTGAACTAAGGTATAAAAAAGAGAAAACAAAAAACCTTTGTTATGAATTAAAGCACCAATGATCCGTAAAGCCTCGAGACTATTCACCGTAGGCCATTGATGGACAGTAAGCCCCCTCCCCTGCTGTGGTGTGTGCATCCGCTGTACAGTAAATTACACTGATTACTTGACCTTGACAGAAAACGTTTTTCGATATGTGCCAAGGCTCACAGTCGCCCGGTGCTGGGGATGGTCTAACCAGACTGTTTATACAGCTGTAGAAAATACCAGATGACTGTACAGCAGCCTGCACTGAGCGCGGGAGCCTCTGGCCATTTTTACACCATGTTCTTTTTTTTACATATTCATGGGTACATTAACCCCTTGCACGTCACCAGGAGAGGCCGGAGGCTTCCATCACCAGGGCTTTCTTTGGTCTGAGTCGACACTTGCACTTTTCAACCTTCTCCTTCCTAATCATTTTAATGTGGATTTCTATGTGGGACCACTGCATCAGTTTGGAGAAAAGCTGTAAAAAAAATAAAATAATGAAATTTACGAGGGGGCGTTTTTTGCAATTTTCTGCAGATTAAAGGGGTTGTCATAGGAACGTCTAACAAGAGGAAGCCTGAAAACACTCGGTGGAGAGTCCACTTTTTTGCATTTTTACTGCTGTGTGGGAGAGCCGAAGCTTCATGACACTGGAAAACATGAATGGTTTTAAGGTTTCTCCAGCCAAAATGACTGGAGGAGGGGGGCAGCTCATCCGGCTAACAGCTGCCGGAGGAGAACCAACTTCATCTTCCAGCAGTTGCCGTCCATCACTTGGCATAGTGGAATCATATTGCCAGTTCTACAGATTAAACAATTTTGTAAATACATTACGTTGTTTATCTTGTATTGATTCTTGTTACAATCTGTATGATACTCCAGAGCTGCATTCAAAATTCTGCTGCTTGCTACTGTAAAAAAAAAATCAACACACTTGTTGCCATACATGCCTTTATCCCTTATAAATGTTTATGTGTTGGTGTGTAAATAGGTTTGTGAAAATTGTATTTAAAGGGTAATCCGGTTTTATGCTACAAGTCTGCAGTCACTCTATGTGACTGCAGACTTGTAAATCCTCACATCATGCACACTGTGTGCTGTGAGGATTCTCCAGGGCCGGCGCCAGTAGCGGGAGGTCATGTGACCGTAAGTATGCACATTTCGACTAGACTGTATCCGGCCTCTCTCAATACACTTGCATTGAGCGAGGCCACGCACGTCTAGTCGGCACGGGACCACGTTTGCAGATCACATACTTGCAGTCACGCGCCCTACACTACCTTGTGCCGGCTCCAGAGAATCCTCACTGCGTGCAGTGCACACAGTGTGAGGATTCACAAGTCTGCAGTCACATAAAGTGCTGAAGACTTGTAGCTTAAGGCCGGGCAACCACAAGTGCTAATGGTTCTAACGGTTGGAAGTAGACAATAGGGCTGCTATGGAGCAGGTTGTGAAAAAGTGTCCAGCCCTGGGCAGTCTCTTTCTCTCTGCTGACACAAGGGCCTTCCTAGAGCACCGTCATGAGGGACCATTTTGATCTTTGATAAAGAACCCTGTCTCTTGTATGTAAACCGCTGCAGAGCAATTCTGTCCATTATGACGCCGTCCCATCCACATCGAGCTGCTCCACCTTGTAAAAGAATGAGCGTAACATAATAGTGACCCAAAAGAATGCATGTGCGACATTAACGATATTTTTTTTTACACCATATTCTTGAACTTTTTTTTTTTATATATACTCATGGGTACATTAACCCTTTGTAAGTCATAAGGCAAGATGCCTTCATCACCAGCGCTTTCTTTGGTCTAACCCTCTCTTCCCTAATAATTTTAATGCTGACTTCTTTGTGGGACCTACTACATCATTTTGGAGAAAAGCTGTAAAAAATGAAACTAAGGAGTATTCCCATAATCATATAAATGAGTAGCATATAACTATCATATACCATCACTTTATGACGATGGACCCGGACCATTTCCCAACACAGCCGGGTGGCCAAGAGCGACACTGTGCAGGGAATAACCGTTAATCTAGCGCCATTTACCTGCACAGCAGGTGACCCGGACATCTGTGCAGACTGTGATATTTTCAAGATCAGTGGGTTACGGACCCCAATGTACTATAAAGTGATGGTATTTCCTACTGGTATTTAATCACTTTATAGGATGGGATAATCCTGCATATTATAAACTAATTGTTACTATATGTATTAATAAATTAATAAATCAGTATTTGCTCCATCATTGGGCTTAAATAGCCCCTATGAGGACATGATCCCTTCTTATGTGTTAGTATACTTGGTACACAGTGGTGTTTGAAAGATTGTGAAACCTTAAGAATTTTCCATATTTCTGCATAAATTTGACCTAAACTAACATCAGATTTTCACACGAGTCCTAGACGTAAATGAGTCAGAAATATTAGACTTTGTCATTTTTTTTAGGAGGATAATGATAAAATATCACGTCTGTGAGTGGAATAAGAAAGTGAACCTTTAGGTTTAGCAGATAATTTAAAGGTGAAATTAGAATCTGATGACAGTTGTGTGAGTTGGTGTCCTGTTTTGTTTAAAGAACAGGGATCTATCAAAGTCTGATCTTCACAACACATTTGTGGAACTGTATCCTGGCAAGAGCAAAGCAGATTTCTGAAGACCTCAGAAGAAGAGTTGATGATGCTTATCAGGTTGGAAAAAGTTACAAAACCATCTTGAAAGACTTTGTACTCCACCAATTACACACTGATTGTGTAAAATGGAGGATATTTAAGACCATTATTACCTTTCCCACGAGTGGTCGACCAACAAAAATCAATCCAAGAGCAAGTCGTATAATAGTCCATAAAGTCACAAAGGGAACCCAAGGTAACCACTAAGAAACTAAAGGCCTCTCTCACATTAGCTAATGTTAATGTTCATTTGTCCACTGGAAACTGAGCATCAATTGTGTGTGACTCGCCCCCTGGGCCGTGGGGCACGCGGATCCGGGCGATAGGGGAACGATGGGGGTAGTAGTGGCGGCCCGGTCCCGCTGCTCAGGGTGGTCAGACCAATGGTAGTCTGCTACTGTACTTTAGATAATGTCCGACTACGCCACCCGTGGATTGCGGTTATTAGGAACCGCCGCTGCAAGGCAGTCCGCTGGGGCCGATGGGCAGCTGGGATGGTGTGACTCCCCACGGGAAGAGTGCGGCCCCAGGGCAGTGTAGCGGATGTTGGGAGTGATGGGAGTGAGAGTCCCAGTGCTGATAGTGCTGGAGGAGCGAAAGAGCACACAGACAACGTACTGCAGTCCAATGTCGTTTACTCACAGTTCAGGTACTCCAGGTCACCTCTGTACAGGTAGCGACTGCCCGAGCCGTGCTGCGTCCACCAGGTGTGGGGCTCGGTCAACTCCCAGGCAGTTCAGGAGCATGGCACAGGACCCCCTTTAATCCTTTCTCTGGCCTGCCTCACCAGTGACCCACTTTTGTCCAGCTGCCGCGGACTTGTGCGGTTAAACGTGGGCCCCGTCCTCCGCTGTCCTATATGGTGCCTTCCTAGCAGGTTTGATGAGGTGTCGCACCAATAAATGATCACGACGACCGGTCTTTGGCTGAGGGTAGTTTCTCCTCCACCAACTTGGGATCCGGTACCCTTAATCTGCCTGACCCTTCACCCTGGATTCTCGTGGGTTCTTAGGGTCCCTTCCACCTTCTTGTTCCTGAGCCCTTCTGTTTCTCTGTCTCTTCTTCTCCCTTTCCGTTCCTTCCTGTTCCTTTCTCTTGGAGCTGGGCTCAGGTGGCACCACAGCTCCCCTTCACCTCCTCCTCGGCTTTTCACTAGGCCCTTCTGGAGTAGAGCTCCTACAGAGCCTCTACTCACTGTCTTCTCCTCTCTGGACAGACGAACCTAGATCTAAGATGGTGCCCACCTTTTATACCTCCCTCTGACCATGAGCCCAGGTGACCAGCAGCCAATGGGCTCCTTCCTATGCTCAGGAACCAACCCCTATCTGCCCCTACAGCACTGGGTGTTCCACCCCCCTCCCCACTCCAGGCAGGGACATAGTCGGTCGTGCCTGCACTTCTGTCTAGTGGGAGCACCGTTGAGCTGTCCCTCGGAAATGGGGTGTGTGTGCTGTATGCAGCTAACTGAGCCCTGGTCCATACTCCATCCTTACCTGGGAGTGGAATATCACACCTCTGGTCTGAGGTGCAATACCCCTGTAGCGGCCGAACCCTCGGGGCGCTACATTCCCCCCTGGTAAAGCACAGCACGTCCTCGGGCTGGAAAAGAGCAAAAACAGTTAATTACAGGACATGCAAACTTTTTAAAACTTTTCACATCAGAAAACAGGCAACATGGTTCAATTCCCTTTATGGGAAACGCTTTTCTTTTCTTGTCACACTATTATAAAACGCTTACTAATACTTCTGGAACTCTTTTGACATATAAACACTATTAGAAAACATTCACATTACTATCTAGCAGCATATAAAAACTTTTCATATAAAACATTTGCAGGAAAACATTTTTACAACACATTCTTGGATCCTTGCGGCGGTGCAACTTGCGACCAGGTGTGCACTCTTCTTGTAAGTGCAGGAACTTTGGCAAACTTGTAAACTCGAGGGACTTGCTGTCCCGAGGTAGACGTGGTAGTCTTTTTATAAAACCAGTAGGGGGCGCTTTAGGAAGCGCAACTATATACAAGGGATTGACTGCTCTCAGTCCTCGGCCAGTTGTGGGAAGGGAATGGCTGCTCACAGTCCTCAGCCTGGTAGGGGATGAGGGGCACACAGGTAACAGTCTCTTAACAGTAATCAGTTCTCTGTACCCTGACGGGTAACTATGTACACAGGTACATGGCTACTTACTAGTAGCGGTGTCCTCCATATGCTCCTTCTTCCTCCTCATATGGTTCTTCAGACCCGTCCGGGTCCTCTTGGCTCTCCTCATAGCCGCGGTGTTGTAGTTCCTCCTCAGTGAGCCGATGAACATGTAGGGCGTACGGTCCTTTTGCGCCTACGTGGCGGGTAAAGGCGACCACATCACCAGGGTACAAGTCACGGCCACGATGTCCCTCAGGTAGATGACTCTCAACATCCCTGCGGGTCACAAAGACGTCGCCTGCGGTTTCTGGGCCCCTGATGAAACCCCAGCCATTTTCCATGTGGAATTTGACTATGGTCCCGGTGATTCGGGGACCACGGGCTGCTTGGGGGTCTTGGCGGGCCTTACGTTTTTGTTCAGCACTCTGGGCCTGGAGCCGTTCCTTTCTGACGCGCCTCTCTTGTCGCTCCCGCTCAAAGGTCGCCAGTTGCTGATGACAGGCCTCCAGATGACGGACCGCGTCTGCCCGGGTCTCTTGAGAGAACCCCATCAAGTTCTCGCTGGTGGGGTCCCACGCAAATTGGACGTCCTCCAGTGGGGGTAGGGTGACCTCTACGGGTTCTGGAGCCGGTATCAGAGGTTCGCGCGGGGGCTGGGCCTTCCATGGCTGACTGCTGGTCACTTCCGCCGGCCACTCCAGCGGCAGTCCATCCGGACCGGTATGATGTGCCAATAGGTCCACGCCCAGCAATGGTATAGTGGGGGGGCCTGATCTGGGAGCAGCGCCCGGGGGCACTCGACCTTGCGACCAGGCCGGGGGTCTTTTGGCTGCGCTAGGTGGCAGTCCCATCCGGGACAGGGGCGCAGGCTTAGCGATGGCGCCCGGGTCATCCAGGCCTTGCGACCGGGCCGATGATGCTTCTTGCTTTACGGCGCCCGGGGTCAAGGGGCGTGGCGCCGGGTGGGGCGTGGCCGCGGCGCTCGCCGCTTGAGGCCTAGCTGGGAGCAGTGGCGGCGTGGCAACAGGTGCGGTGAGTGGGGCTTTGGGTGCTGCGACGGGAGGCTGGGGCAGGCTTGCGGTTGCTGGGCTTGGGGTGGTGACGTCCCCTTCACTTGCCTCAGTCCTCGTGGCTCCCTCCGCGGCGTCGCCTCCGGTCCTCTCTCCTCCTGCGCCGTCCTCAGAGGCAGGCAAACTCCGGGGTGCGGTTGAGGCCTGTCGCTGGTGGGTCTCGGCCTGCCGGGCCAGTTCCTCTCTCCACTCAGTGAGTGCACCTCGCTGCGCCCGGGCCATCCTCCGCTCCAGGTCCTCCAGTGCAGCTTGCGCACGCTCCGGGTCTCTGGGGAGCTGCGCTAGGACTTCTGCTAGGCTGCAGAGCGGTTCGGCCTGCAGCAGGCTTCGGGCCAGGAGGCTGGTGCTGCTGAGGGCGTCCATCCTCGGGTGCGGTCTGTCTGGACTGATCCAGACCACCCCCTGCCCCGCAGTTTTCTTCTCTTTCCGCCCCCAGGGGGGGTGGTCCTGGGGTATTCTGCTGACAATCACTCTCAGGGGCTGCCCCCCCACGTTGACGGACATTTCCACAGCCGTGCTCATGGTTGTTGGGGGCGGGCTTCCTCTTTGGCGCCATTCTGGGACCCGGCCCACGATGGGAGGCGGCCTCCTGTGGTCTTTTGGCGCGCACATTATGGCGCTCGTTCTTCTAGGGCGGGCGCCATCTTTAGTACAACGAAACAGTCTCTTTTCAGGCGCGCAGTACCCGTTGTTAGCGGGCACGAAATCCTGCCGACTACGCCAAAGCTGACTTGCCCCCTGGGCCGTGGGGCACGCGGATCCGGGCGATAGGGGAACGATGGGGGTAGTAGTGGTGGCCCGGTCCCGCGGCTCAGGGTGGTCAGACCAATGGTAGTCTGCTACTGTACTTTAGATAGTGTCCGACTACGCCACCCGTGGATTGCGGTTATTAGGAACCGCCGCTGCAAGGCAGTCCGCTGGGGCCGATGACGTGTGCAGCTGGGATGGTGTGACTCCCCACGGGAAGAGTGCGGCCCCAGGGCAGTGTAGCGGATGTTGGGAGTGATGGGGAGTGAGAGTCCCAGTGCTGATAGTGCTGGAGGAGCAAAAGAGCACACAGACAACGTACTGCAGTCCAATGTCGTTTGCTCACAGTTCAGGTACTCCAGGTCACCTCTGTACAGGTAGTGACCGCCCGAGCCGTGCTGCGTCCACCAGGTGTGGGGCTCGGTCAACTCCCAGGCAGTTCAGGAGCATGGCACAGGACCCCCTTTAATCCTTTCTCTGGCCTGCCTCACCAGTGACCCACTTTTGTCCAGCTGCCGCGGACTTGTGCGGGTAAACGTGGGCCCCGTCCTCCGCTGTCCTATATGGTGCCTTTCCTAGCAGGTTTGATGAGGTGTCGCACCAATAAATGATCATGACGACCGGTCTTTGGCTGAGGGTAGTTTCTCCTCCACCAACTTGGGATCCGGTACCCTTAATCTGCCTGACCCTTCACCCTGGATTCTCGTGGGTTCTTAGGGTCCCTTCTACCTTCTTGTTCCTGAGCCCTTCTGTTTCTCTGTCTCTTCTTCTCCCTTTCCGTTCCTTCCTGTTCCTTTCTCTTGGAGCTGGGCTCAGGTGGCACCACAGCTCCCCTTCACCTCCTCCTCGGCCTCTCACTAGGCCCTTCTGGAGTAGAGCTCCTACAGAGCCTCTACTCACTGTCTTCTCCTCTCTGGACAGACGAACCTAGATCTAAGATGGTGCCCACCTTTTATACCTCCCTCTGACCATGAGCCCAGGTGACCAGCAACCAATGGGCTCCTTCCTATGCTCAGAAACCAACCCCTATCTGCCCCTACAGCACTGGGTGTTCCACCCCCCTCCCCACTCCAGACAGGGACATAGTCGGTCGTGCCTGCACTTCTGTCTAGTGGAAGCACCGTTGAGCTGTCCCTCGGAAATGGGGTGTGTGTGCTGTATGCAGCTAACTGAGCCCTGGTCCATACTCCATCCTTACCTGGGAGTGGAATATCACACCTCTGTCAGAGGTGCAATACCCCTGTAGCGGCCGAACCCTCGGGGCGCTACATGTGCATGGCAGGATTGGAAGTAGAAATCCACTTCTCTCCAAAATGAACATTGCTACCTATCTGCAGTTTGCTACAGATCACCTAACCAAGCAAGAAGGCTTCCGAAACAATATTCTATGGATGGATGAGACCAAATTTAGTTTAAATCAGAAGCTTTCTGTTTGGAGAAAGAAAAAGTCTGTTTTACAGCATAAAACCTCACGCCGTTAGAGAAAAATGATGGTGCCAGTATCATGATTTGGGCCTGTTTTACGTCATCTGCGCCTGAACGGTTTACCATCATTGGTTGACCAATTCTGAATTATAGCAACAAATTCTAAAGGAAAATGCCATGACATCTGTCCATGTGCTGAATCTCAAGAGAACATGGGTCCTATAGCAAGACAACGACCGAAAGTGCACAAGTCATTCTACAAAAGAATAGTTAAAGAATAAAGTTAAAGTTTTGGAAAGGCCAAGTCATAGTCCTAACCTTAATGCTATAGAAATGTTTTGCAAGGACCTAAAGCGAGCAGTTCACGGGAGAAAACCCACCAACATAACAGAGTTGGAGCTGTTTTATAGGGAGGAATAGGCTAAAATTCCTCCAAGCCGATGTGCAGGACTAATCAATTACTGGAAAGGTTTAGATGCAGTTATTGCTGCACAAGGGGGTCACACCGGATACTGAAATGAAAGGTTCATATACTTTTGCCACTTACAGATAATGTGTGGTATTGGATGATTTTCCTAAAAAAAAAAGACAGTCTAATATATATATATTTTTTAATTTTCTCTTTACTTTTAGGACTTGTTTGAAAATGTGATGAATTTTTAGTTCAAATTTATGCAGAAGTATGGAAACTTCTGAAGGGTTCACAAACTTTGAAGAACCACAGTATATATTTCCATATTGTCATTATTGGGTGAGCTCATTGTAAGCTCATGGGCTGCATAGGACTAGTAGTAGGAGAGACATGAGCGCGTGGAATGCTGTTGCTTACACAAGTATCACATGGGGGTCACATGTGAAGGGGGCCGGGGCCCCTTTGATCTGTCCTCTGATTCCATTTATCTCAGGAATAATACAGCAGAGAGGTGGCGGGGACCCGGCCGCAGTTATTTAACTCACATAGTCATTATTGTAAAAGTAGGAAACTTTTACAAATGTATTTGGTTTGGTAGAAAGAGCTCATTACTGAGAAGAAATCGGTTACATGAAATATAATATTGTTCTGCGCTCAGACTAAGTAACGCCAATAAATTATCAGTGGAATGAGCCGTCTCCTTCCTATACTTTATATGTCTCAGTTTATACCAGGGTCACCCGCTCCTGCTGCAGAGCCACAGCCAGACACAGTTCATTGTCCTTACCCTGGAACTAAGTACTCTGGACAGAGCAGACTAACTGGCCGGCACCATGGGCTCATGGCTCGTTGGCTTTAGTAGCTACTGCCCTGCCTATTGAAATATAGACTGAATTTTAAGAGCCATTTTTGGCTGTCACTGTCCTGGAGGCACTGTGGCTGTCACTGTTATGGGAGCACTGTGGCTTTAATTGTTCTGGATGCTCTGCAGCTGTAACTGTTATGGGGGCACTGTGGCTGTCACTGTTATGGGGGCATTCTGTCACTGCTATGGGGTATTGTGGCTGTCGCTGTTATGGGGTGCTGTAGCTGTCACTTTTCTGGAGGCACTGCAGCTGTCACTGTTATGGGAGCACCTAGGCTGTCACTGTTATGGGAGCACTGTGGCTGTCACTGTTATGGGAGCACTGTGGCTGTCACTGTTATGGGAGCACCTAGGCTGTCACTGTTATGGGAGCACTGTGGCTGTCACTGTTATGGGAGCACCTAGGCTGTCACTGTTATGGGAGCACTGTGGCTGTCACTGTTATGGGAGCACCTAGGCTGTCAGTTTTTTGGGGGAACTGTGGCTGTCACTGTTATGGGAGCACCTAGGCTGTCACTGTTATGGGCGCACTGTGGCTGTCACTGTTATGGGAGCACCTAGGCTGTCACTGTTATGGGAGCACTGTGGCTGTCACTGTTATGGGAGCACCTAGGCTGTCAGTTTTTTGGGGGAACTGTGGCTGTCACTGTTATGGTGGCACTGTGGCTGTCACTGTTATGGGAGCACTGTGGCTGTCACTGTTATGGGAGCACTGTGGCTGTCACTGTTATGGGAGAACTGTGGCTGTCACTGTTATGAGATCACTGTGGCCGTCACTGTTATAGGGGCACTGTGGCTGTCACTGATATGGGGGAACTGTGGCTGTCACTGGTATGGGGGAACCATGGCCGTCACTGTTATAGAGGCACGGTGGCTGTCACTGATATGAGGGAACTGTGGCTGTCACTGTTATGGGGGAACTGTGGCTGTCACTGATATGAGGGAACTGTGGCTGTCACTGTTGTGGGGGCAATAGCACTGACAGATGGCACTGATGCGATAGCACGGGCAAATATCATTAATGCAACAGGACGATCCAGTTGGAACATTGGAGGCAGAGGGCAACCGACGGAGCAGAACTGGAACTACGGGAGCTGATGAGGCAGAGTAGTAGTCACAACAGCTGGTTTAGCAGTGTGGGACAGCAATGTAGCAGAGTCAACTCAGTGACAAGGAAGCAGAGAAGCAGAGCTGAGTGACACAGGAGGTTCTGAGGCAAATCTGGACTAACAGTATAGTAGAGCCAGTCTATCAGGCATGGGAGCGTGACCTCACAGGAACCCTCCATGCTAACCCAACATGCAGAAGAGCAGAGGGAGCCGCTCAAGGCATTAAGGGAATGCAGAACCCGGTGCTGGAGCCAGGACAGGTGAGGTACAACTCCAAATCCACAATAAAGATTGAAGACTGGAACCTCTAGTATCTGGTGCACTGCTTACTTATTTATGTAGCTCCCATAAAAGTCCTCCACCAATCTTGATCTAATCCCTGAATGGCCCTAGAGCAGTAGCCAAGCAGTAACAATACAGGTGCATTTGTAATTTTACTGAAAAATATATGTAGAAATTAATTTGTGTCTGAAGATAACAACCTATTGCTGTGAGATCCGTGCTGGTCCCTGGGCGATGTCCTATATATTGCATGTTCCGTGGTATTTCTGACGTGTCCCAGTGTTCGGCAATGAATGCGGAATTCCAACAGATCCATAAAAATCCTCACATGTGGGAAGTTGTTAAATGGCTGAGTAATGTTAACTTCTTGAAAAAAAAAAAAACGATATTGCCCTTTAAATGGATCTTCTATGTCTAATGAGGATTTTTAAGATAAGTAAACTACTAGACTGAGGCATAGAAAGAACAGAGGGATCCATGTGGCATATATAAAAAGTTAAATCTTTATTCCATCTTAGTAAAAAAATATAGGATATCCATGATTTAAAAAAAAAACAACATATCCATTCTTCTGACGCGTTTCTGGCCAAAACCCCTTAGTCATATTGCTGTCTATCAAGTCTATGGGAGTTATGGAAAGAGGTCAAAGGTTTTTTATACAGGTCAATGCAAACCCTATGGGGGCAAATGACCATTTATTATTATTTATTTAATTGTGGGTCTGTACTTGCCTGCTGTCTGCAGCACATTCCCGTTTTGCATGGGGAGATGTGTTGCTGAAAATGATTATTTTTTTAGGCGGCATAAAGGCATTTGCTGGTTCGTCGGCTGAGCAATGTTGACATGGGCCAATGATCAGGAATCAGTGTTTCCGAAATGAGTATGGCTGATTATGTGATTACCGTGTATTTGACATGTTAGACCTGCAGACTGATGGGAAAAACCACATCATTAGCACAAAGTTAATTATAATAACCTATATATACAGTACATGACCTATATAAGATAGAGAAATAACAGTATTATCGGGCCACGCCTTGGTATCACACATCCTTACTGTGATCTAAGCTGTCTTTACAGGAGGACATTGTTTTATTAACCATTAATAACACTAAATTACATGGGGGTCACAAAGACGATTGACAAAACAAAGGGATGGGATGCTCGGCATTTTTCCCTCTGCACAACATTTTTAATGCTCATGTATTGTAGCTCCCTGCTGAAATGTCTAAGACTTTATTCAAATGTCCAGGGTTAATCTGTACAGTTGAAGCTCCTGGAGCTTTCCTACCTGGGTTGTCTCAGCTGTTCTGGGTTGGCCACTCCCTTCTGCTATATATGCTCACCTCTGGCACTTAGGAATTGTCATTGTTAGTTCTTACTGCCTGATTCTGGAGTTGGAGGTGTAGTCTGTGGTTGGACTTGGCGTTTGGATATTTGTTCAGGAAATTGTTGCTTTGAGGTTTTTTTTGTGTGCTCTCCTCTCCTATTTGGTTTCTCCTTCCTTTAACTAACCTGCATTCCACTCTGTTGTTTGGTGCGTGTATTTTGTATGATTGGTATTTTCATCTATCCCAGTACGTCTTCCCTTTTTGTCTGGTTAGTGTATTCCTATACACTTCAACTTCCCACATCCCTGAAGGGGGGGAGGAGACAGATAAGGATTAATTTTGGAGCTTAGTAAGGCACGTGAACCCGGCATCTACACCTTCAGGTGTAATCTGGGGGACAGGGATTGACAATAGCGCCCCTAGTTCTAGGGACCTGGTTAGCACCCACAGTCCCAAGGTACACTCATACGTAAATATCGGACATCTGAATGATCCCTAAGTCCTCATTCAGAAATCGGTCTTTCACGTACGAGTGCTAGCTGCGTTTTTCACGGATAGCACTCTTACCTACAATAGTGAATGAGGTCATTCACATGTCCGTGATTTTCTGTGTTCGGACATATTTGATTTTGATCCAAGTGTTAGATCAGAATCAGCAATGCAAGTCTATGAGTTCATGAAAAAATCAGACCGCACTTGGATGACATCTGAGTGCAGTCTGATTTTCACAGACTGTTGCATATGAAAAGAATAGAGAATCATTTTTTTTCCTCTTCACGTATGATAAAAACTGATGTTGTTCGGATCAAACTCTGACCAAAAATCGCTGATGAAACTTGGACTGTTTTTAAAAAGTGATGTGTGAATGAGGCATGAAATACGTTGGCCCTTTTGTTATAGTGATTGATGGGGGCTCCTATAGCTGGACACTTACCTATCGTCAAGTAAAGGCATACGCTAGCATTACACTACTGTTACAATATCCCCTTTAAATGCAACTTAATTACTGGCTACCTCTTTGCAGCAAGCACAGGGTGACCCAGCAGTCCTCACTCATTGCCCTATAATAATACTTTTTCCTATTAATTTATAGTTTGTGTATCGGTTTATTCCATCACATTTTGTTTTCCCAGAGCTAAAAATATAAAGTTCTTCCTTAATTTAGACCTAAATACACAATAGCTGGTAAACCATAATTCCGATGAATAACAAGTAGTGGCTCAACGCTGGCACCGTGAACAATGGCAATTATTTATGGCGCTGGAGAAAATATCCCATCATGAGCAGGAGGATATCACAAAGAAAATGCAAAATTGTAATTTTAGATTTTATCACATTATCCATTGTTTATTGCTTTGTCACATATTTATAGCTGAATTGTCTATTATATTGTTATCAGTTAACCTTTGCCTATATAGTAGATAATACATATATAATACTTTCTAGTAATATTAATGGGCACGTCTTAATTCATAAGACTGTTATTTTAGCACTGAGTAATGAATGTGAACCCCCTCCCCACAAAAGAACAAAAAAATAAAATCTTTACTGCCTATTGCCACCACTAGGGGACAATCTGTATTTAGCTCCTACTTAGGTCAATAGGAGCCATAGACATTTGTTTATACAGTCACCCCCTAGTGGTGGCAATTGATCATTTCATTGGGAAGTTTCATTTTTCCCACCTTCATTTGTGGTGAAATTCTCAGCTGGAAAAGTCCACTAAGTATGCGGTTGACTTATAATTGCAGAAAATCTCATCTATCATCAAATTATAAGGAAACTAAAAAAATACAGGGAGAGAGGGGGAAGAGGGGGATGCTGCTGCGGGATCTCTTCCTCAGTTTTGAGTGAAGCAGGAGGAACCGTAGAAGCACCAGGGAGAAATCCGATTGGCTCAGGGCACATAGCACAGCTATGACATCACATCAGGATCAGATTGCTGACTCATCAGCACAAAATATGATACCTTTCTGAATATACTATATCTAATGCTGCTGAAAGACAAACTGAACTGAAATTTTTCACTTTTTCTCCAGCGATGTTTAGATTTGTTGCATTTTTTCCGTATGTACCATGCACCTAAAATCAGCAACGAAATACAATGAAATGCAGAGGACTTTTTTGCAATACTGTGCCAAGGCTCTTTGCACACAGAGTTTTTCGAAGAGTTTTGGAGCAGAAACTAAGCGGAAATTCTCAAAATCCTCTTCCAAAACACTTCAAAAGCTTTGTGTTTCTGCTCTGAAAACGCTGCAAAAAGACTCCACGCACACAAAGTGTGAGTGTAGAACTCGTACCTATTATATAGTCTATGGAGCTGTTCACTTGTTCTTGTATTTTCGCCAACCGAGTGGTCCACATAAATCGTCCAAATTTGACCCGAGTCTCGGATCAATCTCACCAATGTTAGATTATGGATCCGTTCAAAAAATCAGACAGAACTCAGATCCTGTCCGTTTTTCACGGACTGTTTGATAGAAGCTAGAAAAACCTCCAGCATTTACCATAATTTTTCATCTGAGAAAAAAAATGATGAAACTCTGATAAAAGTCTGTTCAAAAACTGCTGAAACTCGGAACTTTTTTTGCATGCAAGAAAAATCACTGAGACTCAAGGGTGAAACCTATGACAGAGGGAGAAATATGTGGCATGATCACATAACACATGGGGATTTACCGCCATATCCCGAATATAAACTTTCATATATAAAGTTACCCATCTCAACGTCTATATCCAGTCTTAGTAAATAGTTCCATCTGTTGTGTTATTCTCTATGGTAAAACCTATTTTGCACAACATATAGAACGACGTGAACAAAGACTTCCACTTTGTAAAATTACAAGTGGCTTTTCATTTACCGGGAGAACATCAGCTGCACATGGGCCGTAATAACTAGTTTTGTATTTAGAGCAGCAATGGCTCCTCACCGCAGCTTGTGCTCTTTATAATTTACAAGAAGTTAGAGAAGTGGTTTCGTGACTGTCATTTTCTGCCTGGCTCAGCAACATGTATTTTAGGAACCTTGCAGAGAATATTCCTTTTATTGCAAAAGACCAGCGTGTCCTCAAAAACCTCCCTCCGGAAAGAGCTCGAAAAGGATATATATATAAGATGTATGCAATGTATATATCGCATAATTAAATTATGTGCAGCCATCCTGTTTTGCATCTGTGTTGAAAATTCTCTTAAAGTGGACTCTCCGCTCTCTTGTCTTATTTAGTGAATACCTGTGTTCCCATGAAATGGTTGTGCTCAGGGCTGAGGAGTCAGAGCCGGACTGCTGTGTGTCGCTGATGATAAGAGATGAAAAATGTGCATGTACCGTATATTTTATTCTATTGTATTATCGATGCAAACAAAGACCCGAGTGATGTAGAAATGTCCTCCATCGAGCATCCAGTATCTCACATGCCAATATTGATCTCCTCTACTTTGTGACCTTTGAGAACATAAAAAGGTTTTACTGTGAGACTCATCAGGTGTCACTTCTGACCTTTTACCAATCTGCAGCAAGAAGATAATTCCCATCGTAATAGAGTAACAACGAGGACTTTTTCTGTCATGATTTAGTGTCAAATATGGGACACATGTCTACAATTAATTACATGGGACTGCCAACTGCCATTTGTGGTCATCTTCTAACCTGCATGATATAAAGAAGTAGCTATGAATTCATCTATGGTGATCAGCCTTAGCAGTAGGGGGACCTCTGGCTCTAATGCCTGGGTGCAAGGAGCTTAAACCTCTAATGCCTGGGTGCAAGGAGCTTAAACCTCTAATATCAAGCTTCTCAGCAGAGGAAAGTCAGCTGCACAGGCAGATCTATCTATCTATCTATCTATCTATCTATCTATCTATCTATCTATCATCTATCTATCTATCATCTATCTATCTATTTATCAATCTATTATCTATCTTTCTATTATCTATCTATCTATTTATCAATCTATTATCTATCTTTCTATTATCTATCTATCTATTATCTATCTATCAATCTATTTAACATTATCTATTTATTATCTATCTATCATCTATCTATTCATCTATCTATTATCTATCTATCTATTATCTATCTATCTATCTATGTCATATCTAACTATCTATCTATGATCTCCTATCTATCTACAGTGGTGGCCAAAAGTATTGGCACCCCTGCAATTCTGTCAGATAATACTCAGTTTCTTCCTGAAAATGATTGCAATCACAAATTCTTTGGTATTATTATCTTCATTTAATTTGTCTTCAATGAAAAAACACAAAAAGAATTGTCCTAAAGCCAAATTGGATATAATTCCACACCAAACCTAAAAAAGGGGGTGGACAAAAGTATTGGCACTGTTTGAAAAATCATGTGATGCTTCTCTAATTCGTGTAATTAACAGCACCTGTAACTTACCTGTGGCACCTAACAGGTGTTGGCAATAACTAAATCACACTTGCAGCCAGTTAACATGGATTAAAGTTGACTCAACCTCTGTCCTGTGTCCTTGTGTGTACCACATTGAGCATGGAGAAAAGAAAGAAGAACAAAGAACTGTCTGAGAACTTGAGAAACCAAATTGTGAGGAAGCATGAGCAATCTCAAGGCTACAAGTCCATCTCCAAAGACCTGAATGTTCCTGTGTCTTCCGTGCACAGTGTCATCAAGAAGTTTAAAGCCCATGGCACTGTGGCTAACCTCCCTAGATGTGGACGGAAAAGAAAAATTGACGAGAGATTTCAACGCAAGATTGTGCGGATGGTGGATAAAGAACCTCGACTAACATCCAAACAAGTTCAAGCTGCCCTGCAGTCTGAGGGTACAACAGTGTCAACCCATACTATCCATCTGCGTCTGAATGAAAAGGGACTGTATGGTAGGATACCCAGGAAGACCCCACTTCTTACCCCGAGACATAAAAAAAGCCAGGCTGGAGTCTGCCAAAATTTACCTGAGAAAGCCTAGAATGTTTTGGAAGAATGTTCTCTGGTCAGATGAGACAAAAGTAGAGCTTTTTGGGAAAAAGCATCAACATAGAGTGTACAGGTAAAAAAAAGAGGCATTCAAAGAAAAGAACACGGTCCCTACAGTCAAACATGGCGGAGGTTCCCTGATGCTTTGGGGTTGCTTTGCTGCCTCTGGCACTGGACTGCTTGACCGAATGCATGGCATTATGAAGTCTGAAGACTACCAACAAATTTTGCAGCATAATGTAGGGCCCAGTGTGAGAAAGCTGGGTCTCCCTCAGAGGTCATGGGTCTTCCAGCAGGACAATGACCCAAAACACACTTCCAAAAGCACTATAAAATGGTTTGAGAGAAAGCACTGGAGACTTCTAAGGTGGGCAGCAATGAGTCCAGACCTGAATCCCATAGAACACCTGTGGAGAGATCTCAAAATGGCAGTTTGGAGAAGGCACCCTTCAAATATCAGAGACCTGGAGCAGTTTGCCAAAGAAGAATGGTCTACAATTCCAGCAGAGCATTGTAAGAAACTCATTGATGGTTACAGGAAGCGGTTGTTCGCAGTTATTTTGGCTAAAGGTTGTGCAACCAAGTATTAGGCTGAGGGTGCCAATACTTTTGTCCTGCCCATTTTTGGAGTTTTGTGTGAAATGATCAATGAGTTGATTTTTGCTTCATTCTCTTTTGTGTTTTTTCCTTGCAAGCAAATTAAATGAAGATAATAATACCAAAGAATTTGTGATTGCTATCATTTTCAGGAAGAAACTGAGTATTATCTGACAGAATTGCAGGGGTGCCAATACTTTTGGCCACCACTGTATCTATCTGTCTATCTATCTATCTATCTATCTATCTCATATGGCTCCTTGTCCCTTATGACTGTATTCTGCATAGTCATCTCTGATGGTCTCCTCCTTGCTTTTCCCTCAGGTATGTCACCACGCGGACTGCCAGCAGATGAATCAGAAAAATCCTTTAAATTTGTGTGAATCTTGTGACATCAAGTTCCACAGCACCATGCACTTTGATAGACATATACGCTTTGACCTCCCCCCTCAAGGTAAGCTCCTCATTGTAATTGATATACTTCCTTGCAGGCCATTTGACAGCTCTGATATGGGGTCTTCTTGTGCTCTAGGACATTATATCATCACTACACTGTGTTCCAAATTATTATGCAAATAATATTTTCTCAGATTTTCCCAAATTACCTATATGAATTGCAGTCATTGTAATTTTCCAGACAAATAACTATTAGAGTACAATTGAAAGGTTTTTGTACAAACTGCCTATGATAACAGTATATTTTTAAAAAAATAAAAAACTCAAACTGCACTCAAAATGCATGTTCCAAATTATTATGCACAGCAGAGTTTTCAACCTTTTCATTTTCATAAAGAACAAAAAATGGTCATTTTTGAAATTATAAGCATTAGCAGGTTATTACAAACTGAAATCAAACAGTTTTCAACTCCAAACTTTATTCTAGGTGATGTTACATTTGCACATAGGACCGCTTGTTCGAAAGGAGCTTCTGAACTCTCTCGTCCATTGAATTTGTCAGGTTTTGGATGGTTTCTGCTTCAATTGTTTTGCATGAGGACAGAATACCCTCCCAGAGCTGTTGCTTAGATGTGAACTGCCTCCCGCCATCATAGACACTCCTTTTGATGATGCTCCAGAGGTTCTCAATGGGGTTGAGGTCAGGGGAGCATGGGTGCCACACCATAAGTTTGTCCCCTTTTATGCCCACAGCAGCCAGAGATGCAGATGTGTTATGTGCAGCATGAGACGGGGCATTATCATGCATGAAATGATCTTGCTGCGGAATGCACGGTTCTTCTTCTTGAACCATGGAAGGAAGTGCTGTTTGAGAAACTCAACATACATTATGGAGGTCATCTTTACCCCTTCAGGGATCCTAAAGGGGCCGACAATCTCTCTCCCCATGATTCCAGCCCAAAACATTACTCCACCTCCTCCTTGTTAGCGCCGTAGCCGTGTTTGCATGGGGTGTCCATCAACCAGCCATCCTCCACTCCATCCATCTGGACCATCGAGATCATTTCATGCATGATAATACCCCGTCTCATGCTGCACATAACACATCTGCATCTGTTTGCTATGGGCATAAAAGGGGACAAACTTATGGTGTGGCACCCATGCTCCCCTGACCTCAACCCCATTGAGAACCTCTGGAGCATCATCAAAAGGAGTGTCTATGATGGCGGGAGGCAGTTCACATCTAAGCAACAGCTCTGGGAGGGTATTCTGTCCTCATGCAAAATAATTAAAGCAGAAACCATCCAAAACCTGACAAATTTAATGGACAAGAGAGTTCAGAAGCTCCTTTCGAACAAGGGGTCCTATGTGCAAATGTAACATCACCTAGAATAAAGTTTTGAGTTGAAAACTGTTTGATTTCAGTTTGTAATAACCTGCTAATGCTTATAATTTCAAAAATGACCATTTTTTTGTTCTTTATTAAAATGAAAAGGTTGAAAACTCTGCTGTGCATAATAATTTGGAACATGCATTTTGAGTGCAGTTTGAGTTTTTTATTTTTTTTAAAATATACTGTTATCATAGGCAGTTTGTACAAAAACCTTTCAATTGTACTCTAATAGTTATTTGACTGGAAAATTACAATGACTGCAATTCATATAGGTAATTTGGGAAAATCTGAGAAAATATTATTTGCATAATAATTTGGAACACAGTGTAGCTGGTGGCCCGATTCTAACGCATCGGGTATTCTAGAATATGTATGTGGCCGACCGGGCGCGACTAATCAGCGAAGCAGTGTTTAAATGGGTTGTGCACTACTTTAAATTAACCCCCCAATGTATCCCCCCGGGGCCCCTAATGAATTTTGTAATTACGTCATGTTGTCAATACTGCTTGTGACAACATCGCTGACCACGCACAGCTAGAAAGTAATTCCCCCGGCTGCAGCCGGCTCTTGCTTTCGCTTACATCACGACTATTTGCAGCTGCAGCCAGGGGTCTCCTGTTCCGTGTACCACGGTGAATGACGGGCTGTGGGCGGGGTTATCCCCCATCGTGTCACACCCAGCATCCACCGCGCGCTCTGTCAATGAATGCACATGTGGTGGATGCCGGGTGTGACGGGATGGGGGATAACCCCGCCCACAGCCCATCACTCACCGTGGAACGCGAAACAGGAGACCCCTTGGCTGCAGCCGCAAATAGCGAACCGTGTTAGTGAGGACCGGGGAGCGGCGCTGCCTGTGCGGGTACTTCCGCTGCGAGCAGCCGGGAGATGACCGGCTAGCGCCGGTCATCTCCCGGCTGCATCGCCGCTGACCTCCATGCGGCTACTGTCGGGAGATCAGCGGCTAGGGCCGCTGATCTCCTGACGGCAAGAGTGAAGGGAGGACCGGGGAGTGGCGCCGCCTAGGCTGCCGGTTGGGGTACTTCTGCTGCGAGCAGCCGGGAGATGACCGGCTAGTGCTGGTCATCTCCCGGCTGCATCGCCGCTGACCTCTGTGCGGCAGATGAGCCGCTAACGGCCGCCATCTTGTTCTGAAATCCCGCGTCGCTGATTGGCCGTGGCCTGACCAATCAGCGACGCGGGATTTCCTGGACAGACAGACAGACGGGATAAGCCGATTATATAGTAGATATAGAAACACCAGTGACTGGATGTCATGACTATATTATGTGATCTCACTACGCTGAGCATTGTGGCGTGGTGATGCACTTCCAGCTCTTCAGCCTCTCACTGTATTCCCTGCCTAGCACCACCCTCCTCTGGTTGATTGACAGGTCGTTGGCTGTGATGTCCAGCAGGGAATACAGTGTGAGGCTGAGGAGCTGTAAGAGCCTCGTCACACCCCAATGCACAGCCAGACACATACTGTATATACAGAACTTCAAAACATGTGACGCGCCCCCTGGGCGTGGGGTACTCGGTAGCCGGGCCGGTGGATGCTGGGAGATGTCACAGTGGCAGTGACCCGCTCCGTGACCCAGGGCGGTCAATAAAAGGGGATAAGTGAAAAGGGGAATAAAGTTTTTATAGAGATAATGTTCATGACGCCACCTGTGGTATGCGGCTATATGGAGCCGCCTCTGCGGTACAGATCCTCTGGAGCTGATGGTGACGCAGCAGAGTTGGTTCAGCTCTCCACAGGTAGAGCTAAGCTCCAGGGCGGTGCAGTGATGGTTAATCAGGTAGATGATGCTGTGCAGTGTAGTGCAGGTGATGGCGCAGATAATAATTCTAGGACACAGTGGGGTGCAGTCTTCAGGTTTACTCACAGTTGTCAGACTCCAGGTTCCCAGTACCAGGGTAACCTCCCACGCCGCCCGGTGTTTATCAAGGCAGGGGTTCAGCAATCTCCCAGGTGTTTCAGGAGTACATAACGGGACCCCAGTCTGTGTGCCTTCCTTGGTCGTTTTCCTGCGCTGGCTCTCACCCTCCTGCCCTGCGCCTCGCAACCAGTGTCCCAAGTCGGTAACCTCAGATTTTGGCGGCCAACCTGCAGTCCCCTGAATCCTATGTCACTTCCTTTTTAGTGATGTAGTTGCGGTTGTGAGCAGCTGCACCCTGAAAGTACAGAAGCCTCCGGTTTCTAGCTGAGCTTTGTAATTCTCCACTAGTTTAGTGGCTGGTCCCCTTCTGCGGCCTGATCCCTCCATCTCCTGTAGATTCGGGCGCACGGGTGGCTTCCGCACTCGCCGTGTCCCTGGGATCCCCTCACTTCTGGAGCCTTCCTCTGCTCCTGTCCTCTTCCAGCCTGACCTCCTGGGCCTCTCAATCTAGGCCCGCTCCTCTCTCCTCTCCTCTGAGCAGAGCTCCTTCTGAGCTCCTGCTCCCACTCCTTCTCCCCTCAGACTGATCTCCTGTGACTGGACTCCCTCTCTCAAGATGGCTCCCCTTTTTATACTCCTACTGAAGTGCTCCCCTGTCTGCTTCCTCCGCCCACACCCACTACTTGGTTCCCCCTCACTCGGTTCCCCCCACTTCCAACCAGGGACAGGGCTCAGCATAAGTCAGTGCATCTTGTCCCACCTGCTGGTCTGGAATGGTGTAGTGTTGGATGCAGGTGTTTGGGTCCCGGGCAGTACTCCATCCTTACCTGACAGTGAGATACAACACCTCTGGGTGAGATGCAGTATCTCTGTGGTGACTGAACCCGCAGGGGCGCCACACATGATTTCTCACCGCTGAAGAATCGCTTTGGGTCATAAAGGGATGAACTTGCTTATCTTTGAAGGGACTATACAGTTATATAAATGGCTTAGGGACATAGACGTTTCTGTCAGGTTCCCCTTAATTGAAGCCAATGCTCTGTAGCATACTTCCCCATTCAGATTAAAGCCTAATTTCTGGCTTCTAATTTTTTAGAAGACATACCCATTATAGTCTATGGGGCTGTTCATGTGTCCATTTTTTTCATAAAGAGATTGTGCATTACTTTTTCAAGGATAGGTCATCAATGTCTGATCAGCCAGGGGCCGAACACCCAGCAACCCCGCAGATCAACTGTTATCAGTGACGGCCGCTGGCCGGAAGTACTCACTTGCGCAGTTGGCCATCTTCTGGTAGTGGCCGCCGCAGGGTACTGCACATCCACCTCCTATTGATTTGAATAGGAGTAGATGTGTAGTTCCAAACCTCAGCCACTACAAGTAGACGGAGCAGCTCCGCAAGTGAGTACTTCCGGCCGCCGACATCGATAACAGTTGATTAGAGGGGGTGCTAGGGTGTCGGCCTCTGACTGATCAGATATTGATGGCCTATCCTGAGGATAGGTCATCAACGAAAAAGTAGTGGAAACCTCTTTAACCAAGTATCCGCAAGAAAGGCGACAAAGTGAAAAATTAAGCATCATTGCTGGTAGCATTTTTAGGGCAGCATTAGTTACTCACTAAGCTATGTTACTTGTGTAATCACAGCTCATTTGCATCCATCATTATGGGCAGCTGTGTCATGTCATCCACACTGACCACCAGTCTAGGAAATACTCACTTGTGTACATGTGTCAGTCTCTGACTACAGGATGTCATCATCATCTATCAGATCACTCCTTGCAGTTCTCACACCCTCCAATTCCCTGCAATCTCAGCATTCCCTGTTCCTCTATATGCCTTCTGTGCAGCTAAAGACACAATGTCTTTTTAATATAAGAGAGCAGTAATATAGTAGGTGCTTTCATACAGGGATTACCCAAAGAATTATAAAACTTTCCTGACTTACACTGCACACTATCTTTGAGGGCTATGTGCAGAGTATCCAGTGTATCCGATGAGGTTTCAGTATCTTCTCTGCCTCCTGCTTGATTAAGCTGACTGAGAGTACCCTATTTCAAGCAGGAGTCTAATCAACTAATTGAAGAAGTCAGTAATCAAAAAACAGCCGGTCCTATAGTATCCGCACTCCCGATAATAGAGAAAATCCAAAAAGAATAGAAGCAAATGCGGCCATATTATCATGTATAAAAATTCAATTTTATTAGGAAATAGTTAACACCGTAAAAGCATAAAGAAAATAAGAAAGTGACAATGAGTAACACATCACTCACGGAGTATAAAGTAACATAGAGAAAATAAATACACATAACTAAACTGTGAGAATAAATAGCATAAAAACTGCATGTAACCACCATAGGACAAATCATCACTGCATATAAGCTGCTGATAACATGATACTGTATGGGGAAATTTGTACTCTGCCTGTACCACCTAATACACAATTAAGGGCTGGTATATCCCTTTATGCCCCATATGCTACTGTGATGATTTGTCCTATGGTGGTTACATGCAGTTTTTTATGCTATTTATTCTCATAGGTTAGTTATGCATATTTATTTTCCCTATGCTACTTTATTCTCTGTGAGTGATGTGTTACTCATTGTCACTTTCTCCTTTTTTGTTTCTTTATGCTTTTATGATGTTAACTATTTCCTAATAAAATTGAATTTTTACATATAATGATATGGCCGCATTTGCTTCCATTCTTTTAACATTTTCTAATTGAGGAAGTCATACGCAAATGGTAGACAGTGTAACTGCAGGATTTGGTTATTTAGAGTTACCATATAGACACGTCTATTTGAGCCTATGGGCTCTGTGAATGTACAATCGAGGCAAAACTGATACTCTGTTTATACCTGGTACAGGAGCAAAGGGATTGGATGCAGGGATTCACGGAAAATGAAAGGGAGAATCCATTTAATGTTGAGTGACGTGTTCACACTTAGTGCAAAATGAAAAGTACAATAACCTGAGGAGGTACTGGGCACTAGGGCCAGTGTTGAAGGGGGGATGCCGATCCAGTTTAAAGCAATGATGGAGGAGGAAGTCGTCCTCTCCTATCCCATCATTCTGTCTCAGCCAAGGGGCACGATGATGTCACTTCATCACGCCACGCTGTGCCGGGTAGTGGAGCTGCAGCAGAGACACAAGATGGGCAGGAGATCAGAGCAGAGGAAACAGGGAGAGGTATTCATTTATTTATTTAAATCAGTGAGTACATTGTGGTGGCCATAATACTGTATGGAGGACTATGGCGTGTACAATATACTATATGTACTATATGGAGGACTATGGGGGGTGCATTATACCGTATGGAGGATTATGGGGGGCCCATTATACTGTATGGAGGATTATGGGGTGTGCATTATACTTTATGGAGGACTGTGGGGGTGTATTATACTATATGGAGGACTATGGGGTGTGCATTATACTGTATGGAGGACTATGGAGTGCATTATACTGTATGGAGGACTATGGGGGTATATTATACTGTATGAAGGACTAAGGGGTATGCATTATACTGTATGGAGGACAATGGGGGTATATTATACTATATGGAGGACTTTCAGGTGCATTATATTATATGGAGGACTTTGGGGTACATTATATTATATGGAGGACTATGGAGTGCATTATACTATATGGATGACTATGGGGGAGCATTATACTGTATGGAGTACTATGGGATGCGTTATATTACAGTGGGGGAAATAAGTATTTGATCCCTTGCTGTTTTTGTAAGTTTGTCCACTGACAAAGACATGAACAGTCTATAATTTTAAGGGTAGGTTAATTTTAACATTGAGAGATAGAATATCTCCCCAAAAAATCAAGAAAATCACATTGTATAAATTAGATAAATTGTTTTGCATTTTGCAGTGAGAAATAAGTATTTGATCCCCTACAAACCATTATGAGTTCTGGTTCCTACAGACCAGTTAGACGCTCCTAATCAACTTGTTACCTGCATTAAAGACAGCTGTCTTACATAGTTACCTGTATAAAAGACTCCTGTCCACAGACTCAATGAATCAGTCAGACTCCAACCTCTACAACATGGGCAAGACCAAAGAGCTTTCTAAGGATGTTAGGGACAAGATCATAGAACTGCATAAAGCTGGAATGGGCTACAAAACCATAAGTAAGATGCTGGGTGAGAACGAGACAACTGTTGGTGCAATAGTAAGAAAATGGAAGAAATACAAAATGACTGTCAATCGACATCGATCTGGGGCACCATGCAAAATCTCACATCGTGGGGTATCCTTGATCATGAGGAAGGTGAGAGATCAGCCTAAAACTACACGGGGGAACTTGTTAATGATCTCAAGGCAGCTGGGACCACAGTCACCAAGAAAACCATTGGTAACACATTACGCCTTAAAGGTTTAAAATCCTGCAGTGCCCGCAAGGTCCCCCTGCTCAGGAAGGCACATGTGCAGGCCCGTCTGAAGCTTGCCAATGAACACCTGGATAATTCTGTGAGTTATTGGGAGAAGGTGCTGTGGTCAGATAAGACAAAAATCGAGCTCTTTGGCATTAACTCAACTCGCTGTGTTTGGAGGAAGAAGAAGGATGAGTACAACTCTAAGAACATCGTCCCAACCGTGATGCATGGTGGGGGAAACATTTTACTTTGGAGATGCTTTTCTGCAAAGGGGACATGACGACTGCACCGTACTGAAGGGAAGTTGGATGGGGTCATGAATCGCGAGATTTTGGTCAACAACCTCCTTCCCTCAGTAAGAGCATTGAAGATGGGTCGTGGCTTGGTCTTCCAGTAAGACAAGGACCCAAAATATACATCCAAGGCATCAAAGGAGTGGCTCAAAAAGAAGCACAGTAAAGTCATGGAGTGGCCTAGCCAGTCTCAAGACCTTAATCCCAAAGAAAACTTATGGAGGGAGTTGAAGCTCCGAGTTGCCAAGCGACAGCCTCAAAATCTTAATAATTTAGAGATGATCTGCAAAGAGGAGTGGACCAAAATTCCTCCTGACATGTGCGCAACCCTCATCATCAACTACAAAAAACGTCTGACTGCTGTGCTTGCCAACAAGGGTTTTGCCACCAAGTATTAAGTGTTGTTTGCCAGAGGGATCAAATACTTATTTCTCACTGCAAAATGCAAAACAAATTATCTAATTTATACAATGTGATTTTCTTGAATTTTTTTTGGATATTCTATATCTCTCAATGTTAAAATTAACCTACCCTTAAAATTATAGACTGTTCATGTCTTTGTCAGTGGGCAAATTTACAAAAACAGGAAGGGATCAAATACTTATTTCCCTCACTGTATATGGAGGACTATGGAGAGTGCTTTATACTATAAGGAGGACTATGGTGTGTGCATTATTCTATATGGAGGACTATGGCATGCATTATTCTATATGGAGGACTATGGGCGCATTATACTATATGGAGGACTATGGGGGGTGCATCATACTATTTGGAGGACTATGGGATGTTCATTATACTTTACTGAGGACTATGGTGGGGTGCATAATACTATATGGAAGACTATGGGGATGGATTATACTATGTGGAAGACAATGAGGGGGCCATTATAATATTTGGAGGGCTATGTGTTGCTCATTATACTATATGGAAGGCTATGTGGGGGCCATTATACTATCTGGAGGGCTATGTGGGAGCCTTTATACTTTGGAGGGCTATGTGGGGGCCATTTATACTGTATGCAAGCAATTATACAGTGTAAAGGTTTGTGTGGGGTCCATCATACCGTGTGGGGGCCATTATACTGTTTGTAGGCTGTGTGGAGATCAATTATAATATTTGAAGGGCTGTGTGGAGTCCATTATAATATGTCTCTGTATGTATGTGCTCCGTCCATGCATCTGTCGGTATATTTGTGCTCCGTGGATGCATGCATCTGTATGTAGGTGCTCTGTATACATGTATCTGTATGTATGTACGTGCCTGTATGTATGTGCTCTGTGTATACGTGTATCTTATGTAAGTGCTCTATGTATATGTGTGCTTTGTGTATATACATGTGTGTTTAACATGCAGATTGTATATATGTGTGAGTCCATAGGAGTAAACATCAGCAATCGCCCAACGAACGAGCAGAATACTGCCTATTCATCGGGTGTTTGGATTGTTTATGCCAGAACAAAAATTATTGTTCTCAGCAGCACATCGCCCGGTGTAAACTGCAGATCTGCTGCTGATAACATGATACTGTATGGGGAAAGATTGATCTGTTAATGATCTCTCTGTCCCCATCATTCTTCCACAGCCGGTGTAAAGAGGCCGGGAAACAAGCGCCGAAGGACTTCAATATTGTCGATCGCGCTCATTTAATGGCCTGAACTCAGCCCATGTAACTGCAATATAAATGTTTCTGTGTGTGGTACAATATGTTAGCATTTGGGGCCCCACTTTAAACTTTTGCACAGGGCCCCACTTTGTCTAAAACCGGCCCTGCTGGGCACTAATGTGAGGTGTGGTCAGGAGATAAACCTGCTTCCATTAAAGCACTTTGCTTCCAATACGTTCTTTGTTTAAAAGTAAAAAGATCGCCCAGCAGACTATTAGATTCAATATCAGACTAATCTAATCCACTGAGATTATAGCATAGCTGGGAATAGAAATCTGCTTGAATTTCCTGGAGTGAGGAAAACTGTAACAGGCTAAAGGGGATGTGTCATATGTGCAATTTTAGTCTTATTAAAACCTTCCCGTCAGAATCCATTTTTCATTTTTGTGCTTTCACATTTTCTTCTCCATCATCCTAGAGCCATAACTTTTTTATCTTTACGTTGACATAGCCACGAGTTGGACGAGATGTAGGTTTAAATGACGCTATTCACTTTAGCCTATAATTTCCTGAAAAGAATTCTACGTGGGGTGAAATGGCGAAAAAAAAAATCAGCTATTTTTTTTTGAAGGGGTCAATTTTGAGCCATTTAATATCTTACAAATTGTAAAAAAATTCTGAACTATTTGGTTTGCGTCTCTTTATTATATATTATTTATACAGATGCAATCAACCTTCCGTTCTCAAAAATTCAGATACTGTGTTGATTTATTCATAAAAATGAAAGTATTTTTGCAATACACCATGAACTCACTGTCTGATTCTTATATATTTCTTCTGTGGCTACGTTTTTTCTTAAATCGGGGAAGCCGCGGTGTGTGGCACGCAGCCAAGTTTCAGGGGTCACGGTTAAATAATTACAAGGCTACAGATTTTACAATTAAAGAGAGACATACTTTGTCCCATAAACATTGCCAGGGTACAGTTGTGCGGCAAAGGACTCGGTTATTTTTATAGTACGGACTGGATTTGTGGGGTTGTCACTAAAGAATGCCACGTAAAGGTTTTTTTTAATGGCATCTCATGGGGGTTGGGTATGACCTGAGACTTTTTTGGATCTCAAATATTGCAAATCTAATGTTGCAACAGTTGTATAAATTCTGTATGTTCTTTTAAGTTTCACAATTGGAGACAAAGAAATTACTAACCATCAGTGACCACTTATGGACTCCTCAAGATAGATCACTATAAGGCTAGGGTCACACAACCGTATTTTCTCTCATCTGAGAAAATCGGTCTGATTATGCTTATCACACACTGATCTATTCGCTGTTTGATCAGAGTGTGATCCGATGAGGAGAAGATGGAAAAAAAAGTGTCTCCATCTTCTCAATTCTGTCAGTCCGTAAAAATCGGACACTACTCGGATGTCATCCAAGTGCAGTCTAATGTTTTCCACGGACTAATTGACTTGCACAGTCGAGTATGATCCGAATATCGGATACAAATCATGCAGAAAAACAATCGGACATGTGCAATTCCCCATAGAATAGCATTGGTCCAGGTGAGATCTGATGTTTAGTTTGACTGAAAATACGGTCATCTGCATGAGCCCTTAAACAGTGCATCCATGAGGCGCTCTTTAAAAAGAAGAATACTACACCCACTCAGATCCCCACTTATACTGCAGGGAGGGGTGCTGACGGATTTTAGTCCAAGCAGACTTGGACTCTCCACTCCACCTATAGAAGTAGTTGGCACAATAGATTTGTAGATTTGTTTCACTATGTACAGAAAAGGGCATCATCTCAACCTTCATTTAACAAACTACCCTTTTTACTATTATATAGAAAAGTAGGCAAATATGTGAATGAGGGTAATGTGATATTTGCATGTAGCTGAACAGTAGGCCACCAGAGTCAGTGTTACTGATGGGCTCTTGGCACCCCAGTCCGGCACTGGAAGGGGCTATTGTGCTTTGGTGACTGCCACATCCCCTTTACTTTTGGCATACCGTGCCTACATTGGAATCGGTCAGATGGGAATATATAGGTATATGGGTATATGAATATACCTCTTATGAATATAGTACAATACAGTAGAAAAAAGTTTGAGAAAAGTTTGAAAAGTTTTATATTATTTCTTGCTAAATGGACAATGTGAATCACTAAAATGCATACTTACAGTGGGTACGGAAAGTATTCAGACCCCTTTAAATTTTTCACTCTTTGTTTCATTGCCGCCATTTGGTAAATTCTAAAAAGTTCATTTTTTTTCTTATTAAAGTACGCTCTGCACCCCATCTTAGCTGAAGAAAAACAGAAATGCTGAAATTTTTGCAAATTTATTAAAAAAGAAAAACTGAAATATCACATGGTCATAAATATTCAGACTCTTTGCTCATTATTGAGTAGAAGCCCCCTTTTGAGCTAGTACAGCCATGAGTCTTCTTGGGAATGATGCAACAAGTTTTTCACACCTGGATTTGGGGATCCTCTGCCATTCTTCCTTGCAGATCCTCTCCAGTTCCGTCAGGTTGGATGGTGAACGTTGGTGGACAGCCATTTTCAGGTCTCTCCAGAGATGCTCAATTGGGTTTAGGTCAGGGCTCTGGCTGGGCCAGTCAAGAATGGTCACAGAGTTGTTCTGAAGCCACTCCTTTGTTATTTTAGCTGTGTGCTTAGGATCATTGTCTTGTTGGAAGGTGAACCTTTGGCCAAGTCTAAGGTCCAGAGCACTCTGGAAGAGGTTTTCATCCAGGATATCTCTGTACTTGGCCGCATTCATGTTTCCTTCAAATGCAGCCAGTCGTCCTGTCCCTGCATCTGAAAAACACCCCCATAGCATGATACACCACCACCATGTTTCACTGTTGGGATTGTATTGGGCAGGTGATGAGCAGTGCCTGGTTTTCTCCACACATACCGCTTAGAATTATCACAAAAAAGTTCTATTATTGTCTTATCAGACCAGAGAATCTTATTTCTCATAGTGTGGGAGTCCTTCATGTGTTTTTGAGCAAACTATATGCGGGCTTTCATATGTCTTGCACTGAGTAGAGGCTTCTGTCTGGCCACTCTGCCATAAAGGCCCGACTGGTGGAGGGCTGCAGTGATAGTTGACTTTGTGGAACTTTCTCCCATCTCCCTACTGCATCTCTGGAGCTCAGCCACAGTGATCTTGGGGTTCTTCTTTACCTCTCTCACCAAGGCTCTTCTCCCACGATTGCTCAGTTTTGCTGGACGGCCAGGTCTAGGAAGACTTCTGGTGGTCCCAGAATTCTTCTATTTAAGGATTATGGAGGCCACTGTGCTCTTAGGAACCTTGAGTAATGCAGAAATTCTTTTGTAACCTTGGCCAGATCTGTGCCTTGTCACAATTCTGTCTCTGAGCTCCTTGGGCAGTTCCTTTGAGCTCATGATTCTCATTTGGTCTGACATGCACTGTGAGCTGTGAGGTCTTATATAGACAGGTGTGTGCCTTTCCAAATCAAGTCCTATCAGTTTAATTACACACAGCTGGACTCCAATGAAGTAGTAGAACCATCTCAAGGAGGATCACAAGGAAATGGACAGCATTCGCCTTAAATATGAGTGTCTGAGCTAAGGGTCTGAATACTTATGACCATGTGATATTTCAGTTTTTCTTTTTTAATAAATTTGCAAAAATTTCTACATTTCTGTTTTTTTTTCATTCAAGATGGGGTGCAGAGTGTACTATAATGAGAAAAAAAAATGAACTTTTTAGAATTTACCAAATGGCTGCAATGAAACAAAGAATGAAAAATTTAAAGGGGTCTGAATACTTTCCGTACCCACTGTATCTCCAACCCATAGCTCCCACACTGTTGAATAACTGCAACTCTCAGCATGCCCTGATAGCGGCTGGGAATCACTGGCTGTTATCTTATTCCACCCTACTACGTCACACTATTTCATGCTCATAGGCTTAGTTGCAGTAACAGGTATAAAAAGGATTATTACATTTTTCTTCTATTTTTAGGGGATTAATTCCACTTTAAGACTTGTGTGGAGTAAATTGTCCATTGTAATCGCTGCATGTTCACAATTTGCCACTCATTGTAAAAATATTAGAAGTGTGGATCTGTGTGTCCCTGCTTGTTTCTGGGTGTGCTTTGTTTGCCTGCAGGGTTTAGGAGGGACTCAGGGCTTGAAGCAGAAGTATCCAGTAATTAGTCGTTAGCAGACAGCTGTTTGTACAGCACCGAGCTGTGCCAGGTGTGAAGGTGGTAAGGAACGAGGGGAGCGGGCAGAACAGAAGGAATCTAGCTGCACTTTTGTGCCACGTACATACTCCACGTTGCTGTACAGCAGCCTAATATGTGTTTTAGCATGCAGACCCCAAAAGAAAATCGAGAATAATGCTGCCATATTACCCATATAATATTGATATACAGTACCTAAACAATACCACCATACAGTGCACATGTAGTACTGCCATGCAGTGCAAGAATAATTTAGTGCCCAAATAATGCCATAACTTCACTGTGAGCAAAATAAAAGTTAGAGCAACTCTTCTATAAATATGGCCACAGTTTCTCTAATCCTTGACAATCAGCAGATGTGGCGGAGAAGCTCTGCACAGTCCCTGCAGGGCAACTGTAGTATTACATGGTGCCTGTTAACACGAGTCCGCCAAAACGGGAGCCTTTTCTTGCAGTGCTCTGTTTTGGTCCATAGAGAGGAGGTCCCGTTCAAGAGACCCTTTTCTTTTATAATGTTTTGATTTCCTAATATACCCATTTAAAGGGCCAACTTGCAGCTTGTAACCAACAAGCTGCTCATCACCTTCATTCATGTAAATGTGTCCGAGGGTTCTCAGCTTTGGAGGGTTGTGAGATACAGTAGTGATCATGGGGGATGGAATATTTTTATGGCCGTCCTAAAAAATACCATCTCCCCAATCTGATACCAGGAGGCAGTAAATTGCATTTTTAAACTGCACAGCAAATAGAGACAAGATAGAGTATAACCTAAATCCCCATATTTTGGAGCCGGGTCACGTAATCGGGATATTTTGTGATAATAATCTCACCAGTTCTAAACTTCTTCTAAGTACCGTATGACTTTCCTGCCAAAGTATTGGAGCTTACATTCATGGAAACATTAGCTGGCAACTTGACAAGCAAAATCCTTTACACTTTGCGGGCAAAGTCGTGAGATTTCCTTGGACAATATTCAAGGGTATTTCAAAATCCAAGCCTGCGCTGGAAATTAAAGTCAAGATTTAATATGTTTATTGTCCTTTCCCGTCCAGACGTTCTCTGAGCCCGGTATAGCTCTAATTTTAGAGTCATCTGGGGAGTCGACTTTTGTATGGTTTGAATAATAATTGCACTCTTGACCTTTTTATGCCGAATCGCATTTTCCTGCTGCTGCAGAGTCTGAAAAAACGTAGGTATCCAATCTTGATATTTTATGATTGAATTGCTTGTGCTTGATTGGTATTATGCTTCATCGTGTTTAACCATGTGGAGGTTGTAAAGAAAAATATATCAAAATACTAACTCTATGTATGTGTGTTGTGACAAAGTCACTGGCAAAGTACTGGAGGGGAGATATGTATCACTGAGGTTATAAACTTCAGTGATATAAACCTAGGAAAAACGTTCCAGCACACTAAGTGCTGAGAGGGGTTATTCGGTCATGTTTAGGGCTAAGTTGAGTGAACAGCTTAAGAATGGGTGGGAGATGTTCACCATATCTCCACCCCAGGGTGGAGTCCAGAGGATAAATACACAGCTTTCTGGCTCATTCAGTGTTGGGTAGCTCCAGAGCTTTGTTCTTAATATAAGGAAAGCTGAGCCTTTTGTTGTTTGTTCCTGAGCAACACGGACTGTGCCATACGTTATGTTTTTGTTTTCCTGTTAGGCCAGAAAGGCCATGTTTGTTTTGCTAATTCTGCACTGGTTTATGCAGTACCTCAATAAACCAGTGGAAGATTTAAAGAGACAGTGTTCCAGTGTCTACCTCTATGTGCAGCTGAGTGAGCCGATCTACCACAATATATAAACTTATATAGATTTTTAAGTGTCATTATCGGGGGTGTATAAATTAGATTTTGCAGTGGGAATAGATAAATACTATTAAGGTATGTGCACAAGCAATTTTTTAGAGGTGATAAAAAAACGACGAGTTTTCTAGTGGAAATTACTTGAGAAAATGCTCCTTCTTGGGGAGGATTTCTTCATTACTTGAAGCATTTTCTGAAGCTTTTTCCATTAGAAAACTCAACATTTTTGACAACCTCAAAAGACCTGTGTTTATATACCCTTAGGCTATGTGCACACTGAGTTTTTCAAGGGCATTTTGGAGCAGAAACTGCACTGAAACTCTCCAAATCCTCAATCAAAACTCAAAAACACCTTGAGGTTCTGCTATATTTCTTTTCCAAAAACTCTGCAAAAAAACTCTGTGGGTACATAGCCTTAGATAGATAGATTCAGAATCTCTGAAAAAAGGGAAATCCCCCCAAACTCTGAGGAATTGGTAAATATTCTGGGTGCCGCAGAAGCCTCCTGAAAATCAGTGCGCACTGCTTGTTTTTTGTGCGTGGCGCTGACTTGCTGAGACATCAAACTCAAGCTTGGTTGCTCATTCATTAAAAGAGGGGTGAGGGCTTATCAAAACCATGGATGTAAGTGGTCGTTTTGATGGGACAGATTCCTACGTGTTTTGGAGGCATTCCCAGAGGTGGAGCTAAAATATCCCAAATTTTTCATTCTAAATGTTGGCAAATCTGCAGTTTCCCTGGATGAGTATAAATAAAGGTAACATTCACCTTCCACTTGATCGATGCGGTGTATAGCGCTGTTCTGTTTTGTATAGTGTTGCTTTGTGTATTTACTTTGCCTTTTAATTAAATCTCTCAGGATCCATCTTGGCCCGTAATGTCTCCACTCGATCATGTCCTCCCCGTACCAGCCCTGCGTCAGATGTCGAGGAAGATGAAGAAGAGTTAATGGATGGCAAAGGGTAGGTCCTAAATAAATAGTTGTTCTGCTTTATATGTAGGTTTCTCCATTCCCAGGAATAGTTTCTGTCAAAATCCTACTGGTTGCCCCTGGTAACAGACAGCGGTTGAGTTTCACCCTGTTGTCAGACATGTGACCTAATAGCTGAGTGTATATTTGTTACCTGTGCTCCCACAATGCACTGCTCTCTGGTAAAAAAAAAAATTCAGCAGAATTCCAAATTAGAATTGAATGAAATAAAAAACATTTAATTCATAGTCAGAACAAGATCAGAAAAGTGAAGGATTTATCCACATTTTATATAGATGTTATACTATTGTAAACTATTGTGGAGCTTTCTGGTAATAATGGAAGCAGGGGAGCAGCGCTCGGCCATTGTGTGAGGAGTTTGTCCGTGGTCTACACTATATACCACAGATCAGTCGTGTCTGGAGCTGTAATTACTCTGTCTACCCGTTTAATTACCCCTGCGGCTCCCACCAATTCCTTTCTTCAGATTGAGAAATTAAACCACAATAATTCCTTGCCAAGGTTTAAGCTTTCATTCATCACTTTAATCTAGCTGTATTATACAGTATGAGGGTCATGGTGCTCTGCAATAAGTTAAGACACCCCCCCTACAAAGTAATAAAAGAACTTCAATAGAAACTAAATAAAAAAAAATAGAAAAGCTTGAAGGTTCCACTGAAAATAATTTCACACTGCCGCAGTGCCTCCACAGGAGAAATGAAGCATTACATATGTAATGCAGGTGACTGGATGCAACGCACAGAGGACACGAGGCAGGAAGAGTCAGGGAACGGTGTAATTCTGCTCAAATGCAGCAATAATTTCCAGTAGTTATAAGACAATTGCTGTTATTAAACAATGCAAATCAACAATGAATCATATAACAATACAATTGTAATAACAATGAAAGCTCTTCACTATATTATGCTAATGTTTCTTTACAAGGAGGGTACGCCCGTTCACGGGAGTTACCACGTAAGTTCTTCCTGCAATTCTGGCCGTAGCGGGGGTCACCAAGTTTTCCCGCTGAGCCGCGAGTCTTTCTCACAAAGTCTATTAAAGCGCATTGAGCCTCCCATACACCAACCGGCCCCCTCACCACCTGTTGACCTAGCCAAGGTCTGCCCCTGTACTGTATGTTATAGGTGGAAGTGACAGCCTTCTCATTCACGCGGTCTCTCTGTAACTGAAGGCATGCTCCTTTCCTTGCGGGTCTTCAGTGCTTGACCATCAGCGGCTGTTTCCTGGACCTGGGGCGGGAAGGACTGGGTCTTGACTCTTGACGAGTGTCATCTGGTCTCTGGGACTTGACCAGCATAGAGTGCGGGTCCTGGTCTTGACTGGCGCTATCGGAACTCTGGGTCTTGACCGGTGCAGTCTGTACTGTAGGTCTCACCGGGCGTCATCTGGACCTAGTCAGGCAATGACCGGCACCTTGGTGTTGTAGGTTTTCCGCTAAGGCCTGTCATTCTGGCCTATTTGCCGTCCCTCTTTTGCTCCACTCTCCTTCTTGGCGCCCAATAACACAGGAGTTTGGCGCACAGGGCTTTTATATCCAGGAACTCTGTCATACAAGTCACTTGACCAGGTCCAGCACACAAACTTGCTCCCCCTACTATTTTCCTGGTACCAATTGGTTCCACTTGGTTTCGCTCGGCCAGCAGATGGCAGTCTTTCCTCACTAATGTCACATCATGCAAGGGCTTTTCAGGAGTATCACTGCTTTCTCTTACACATACAGCCTTGAAATAAATTGGGGCAAGGTCCTCCAAGGATGGAGATGTTCTTTCTAACCACTAGGGATGCAACTATATATGTATCCAACTGTACTTAACAGCTGATCACAGCTGTCCCCCTAATCTCCAACGACCAGCTGTTATTTCTAGGGAAAAACTACTCATTTTTTCTGCAGTGGCCTTTACTGGTGAAGTGCAGTATTACATGGCACACATTCAAATAAATGGGCCATCATGGAATACATAGAGGAGCTGCTCTATTTATTCATAGAGAGGGTCCCGAGCCCATATGATGTCCATATACTATAATAGGGCTTATGTACAGTATAGGGGCTGTGCACTGTTTATACGGTCCATTATACTCCTCTATAAACCATTGCCGCCATTATTTTGAAATTTCACTGTCTTTTGTCTCCTTCTCCATAATGAATGACTTTTTACAAGTCAGAATTCTTCATGAAAAAAAATCACCAAGTGAGACTGTGGCGACCTTATCCAGCTAACACTTGTAATGTTTCTCCGGAGACCGATGCAGACAGTCTGCTGATCTACTGTGTTTTCCCTGATATTTAAACCGCCTGCCGCCTAATCTGCAGATATTGTGCTGCAATTCACTGCATTCAAAGCTGTGGTTTCACTTCCTGGACAGTGTTCCCTTCCACATTTAATGGCGACCCTATAAAACACAAATCTTGGCACTTCTGAATAGAAAGCTTTCAATATTGGGAAGCATCTCCCTTACACTGGCTTCACTTTACAAGAATTGCTCATGATAGCGGGCAAAGACAATAGGGGAGATAGCATTCAGCATCAGTCACTTACACCCTGCGTCAGAGATGCCGCTCTGTCGGGTCTTTAGTCTTTCTTCTCTTTGACAGAATCCTACTATAATAGTATTGAGTACCCGACCCTACTTTGTTTGTGTAACATACCTGGCGGCGTCCTTGCATAGTGGTCCATCTCCCACTGTGCAAGAGCGCGCACTTGATCTCCTGTCCAGGGTGTCTCTCTGGCTTCCCTCCTTGCTGTCTGTTTGTCTGTTTTGGCTGCATAGGGCGACGCCCGCTGAACTTCCTGTTTCTTGTACCTGCTGCGGACACGCCCCTGTTGCACCTTCAGCCTATTGCTGTCCATCTTTGGGTATTTATACCACCTTCTTCCTCAAGATGGCGCCTGAGCATAGTGTTGCATTCAGTGTGTGCTTGCACTCTGAAGGTGCCAGGTCCCGTTCTGTGTTCTCTTGTCTGCCTATCCTGGAGGCTGTATTTCCAGGCCTGTCTGAACACGCTCCTAGCCTGTTCCTCCCGCCTTCTAGGGGCCGATTACCTAGACCCGCTCCTGTATGTTGTCTGTCCTGTCTGAACACGCTCCTAGCCTGTTCCTCCCGCCTTCTAGGGGCCGATTACCTAGACCCGCTCCTGTATCTTGTCTGTCCTGTCTGAACACGCTCCTTGCCTGTTCGTCCCGCCTCTCTGGGGGCAGTATTCCCAGACCCGCTCCTGTATCCCGCTGCAGTGTCGGTCTCCTCCGTACACTCAGTTCCAGTCTGAACTCTCTCCTATCCTTTACCTGTTTTGCCTCTATGTCCATTCCCTTCCTTTTTCTGCAGAGTCTGAACTCGTACCTAACTCCTGCTTGTTGTCTCTGTACTCCCGTTTGTGAGTTTGTGGTCCACTCGCTACTTCACTGCAAGTACCCTGTGGGTATCTGGCTCTGCCTTTCTCTTCCTGTCTGTTCCGTGTGAACAGAGCCCTGTCCCCCCTGCTCCGACTCCTTTGCTCACCGCTCCGGCGGTTCTAGCCTGCTCTGGCTCCTTTGCTCACCGCTCCGGCGGTTCTAGCCTGCTCTGACTCCTTTGCTCACCGCTCCGGCGGTTCTAGCCTGCTCTGACTCCTTTGCTCACCGCTCCGGCGGTTCTAGCCTGCTCTGACTCCTTTGCTCACCGCTCCGGCGGTTCTAGCCTGCTCTGACTCCTTTGCTCACCGCTCCGGCGGTTCTAGCCTGCTCTGACTCCTTTGCTCACCGCTCCGGCGGTTCTAGCCTGCTCTGGCTCCTTTTGCTCGCTGCTCCGGCAGCCTTGCTCCGCTCTGACCCTTTTGCTCACTGCTCCGGCAGCCTTGCTCCGCTCTGACCCTTTTGCTCACTGCTCCGGCAGCCTCGCTCCGCTCTTATCCTTTTTGCTCACTGCTCCGGCAGTCTTGCTCCACTCTTGCTCATCGCTCCAGGCGGCCTCGTCCTGCTTTACTCTTGCTCACTGCTCCGGCAGTCTCGCTCAGCTCTGACCCTTTGCTCACCGCTCCTGGCGGCCTTGTCCTGCTCTACTCTTGCTCACCGCTCCAGGCGGCCTCGTCCTGCTCTGCTCTCACTCACCTCTCTGGGCGGCCTCACTCTGCTGTGTTTGTCCGCCACATCTGTGGTTCTGTTCCTGAGTTGCAATGTGTACTGGGTCCTATCCCGCCAGTGTCCCTACCTGCTAGTGCCTCCCTGTCTGCACTCTAGCTGTGCTTGCCTGTACCCCTCTGTCTGTATTGTTCCTGAGTCCCAGTGTGTACTGGGTCCTATCCCGCCTGTGTTCCTACCTGCTAGTGCCTCCCTGTCTGCACTCTAGCTGTGCTTGCCTGTACCCCCCTGCCTGCATACCCGCCTGCCTGCATCCCAGTCGAGCCAGCCTATACCCACCAGTCTGTATGCCAGCCTACCAGTCTGTTCCTGTATTCCCCTGTGTGGGTCAACAGCCGTGTCCGGGGTCTGTCCTGGAGTAGCACCTGGTCCCTCTGCTCGGTTCCTCCTTGGTGCACTGGCGTCGTATGCCGTCGTGCGACCCTGGTCGGATCGGGTGAATACCTAGTTACGCCCCTCCAGGCATTCACTCTCCGGCACGGTCCAGTGGAATCACTACAATCACACGCACACGCCGCTCAGCCCGGGCGTGTGCATTACAGCATGCTCAGGCCATGGTTCCCGTTGAGCCCCACGGCCTTCGCTCTCTGAGAAGTTTCCAGCGAATACATGCATTAAAATAAATAAATAATTTTTTTTTTTTTCTCAGCTGAGTTCCAGGCTAATTACGCACCCGTCCAGATGGATCTATCCGCTCTCGTTCCTGCGGATCCGCCACGTTACTATGGGGATCCAAGACAAAGTCGTGCATTTGTGGAGCAATGCATGCTACACTTCAAGTTCTACCCTCTATGTTTTCCCACCGATCGGGTTAAGGTGGCATTCATTATGTCTTACCTGGCGGGTGATGCCTTGGAATGGATCAACCCCCTATATGAAACACAGGATCCGATCCTCCTGGACCTAATGGCCTTCCTGGTGGCCTTTCTAATGGTCTTCGATGATCCTAACCCGGAGGCTCCTGCTGAAGCTTCACCTCCCAATATCCCGGAGCAGCCCCGATGGGTAATGTGTGTGGGTAGCGCAATAGTCCTCCAGCCCAATGAGACTACTGCCCACCCAGAATCCTCACAGGGTGACTACGCTTTCCGGAATACTTCTCCCAACCTCAAGAGGCAGTCCAGACGTGCTAGACGTAGAGGCAAGCCGTCACGCCAGGGTCTGTCCTCCCTGAGACCTCCTGACCCCAACCTTGAAGTCCCTACTGAAGCTTCATCTCCCTGTATCCCGGAGAAGCCCCAACGGGTAATGTGCGTGGGTAGTGCTCCGGTTCTCCTGCCCGAAGAGACTTCTGCCCATCCAGACTCCACACAGGAGAACTTCCTGCACCCGGCATCAGATGCTTCACCCACTTTAACCGGTGTGCATGTCCAAGGATGCTCCAAAGCTGTGGTTACCTCTGAGTCTGTGCACCTCTACTACCTGGCGGAGGACCCCCTGTTGCCTCCTGAATCCTCCGGGATACCACTCGATGACAAATGGAGAGAGACTTCTCTACACTCGGTACTCGATACTTTGTCCGCTTCGTCCTGTGAGCCTGACAATGGGTACCCCAAAGTGGTAGTTACCCCCGAGTCTCTACACCCCTCCGACCAGGCGGAGGACCTCCAGTTGTCTCCAGAACCCTTCGGGGTGCTACCTGGTAGCGAAAGGACAGAGACTCTCCTATGCTCTGTACCTGATACCTCGCTCGCTTCGTCCAGTGAGTCCAACCTAGTGTACTCCGAAGCAGAGGTTACTCCCGAGTCTCTACACCCCTCCGACCAGGCGGAGGACCTCCAGTTGTCTCCAGAACCCTTCAGGGTGCTACCTGGTAGCGAAAGGACAGAGACTCTCCTATACTCTGTACCTGATACCTCGCTCGCTTCGTCCAGTGAGTCCAACCTAGTGTACTCCGAAGCAGAGGTTACTCCCGAGTCTCTACACCCCTCCGACCAGGCGGAGGACCTCCAGTTGTCTCCAGAACCCTTCGGGGTGCCACCTGGTGGTGAATGGACAGAGACTTTCCTATATCCTGGATCTGATACCTCGCTTGCTTCGTCCAGTGAGTCCGACCTTGTGTACTCTGAAGCAGAGGTTACCCTTGAGTCTCTACACCCCTCTGACCAGGCGGAGGACCTCCAGTTGTCTCCAGAACCCTTCGGGGTGCCACCTGGTGGTGAATGGACAGAGACTTTCCTATACTCGGTACCCGATACCTCGCCTGCTTCCTCCAGTGAGTCCGACCTAGTGTACTCTGAAGCAGATGTTTTCTCTGAGCCTCTGCACTCTTCTGACCCGGCGGAGGACCTCCAGTTGTTTCCTGAATTCTCCGGGGTACCACCAGATAACAAAGAGACAGTGACTTTTCCTCATTATGTACCTGATAACCCGTCTATTTCTTCCTGTGAGCTTGACAAGATGTACCTCGAAGCAGAGATTACCCCCAAGTCTCTGTCCCCCTCCAACCCGGTGAAGGACTTCCAGTTGTCTCCTGTACCCTCTGGGGTGCCACCTGAAAATATGTGGAGAAAGACTAACTTGTGTGCTGTTCCTGGTACTCCACCCGTTTCATCTGTTGCTAAGGATGGCTGGATAGGAGGTAGCATCCTAGCTAACCAGATGAGATCAATTTTTCCTGTGGACAGTGGAAGTGATCTCCTTGAAGTGAACGACTGGTCCTCGAATTCCCTGCGGAAGATTCTGGCAGGCCTGAAGAAGAGGGGGCGTAAGGGGGGGGGTACTGTAACATACCTGGCGGCGTCCTTGCATAGTGGTCCATCTCCCACTGTGCAAGAGCGCGCACTTGATCTCCTGTCCAGGGTGTCTCTCTGGCTTCCCTCCTTGCTGTCTGTTTGTCTGTTTTGGCTGCATAGGGCGATGCCCGCTGAACTTCCTGTTTCTTGTACCTGCTGCGGACACGCCCCTGTTGCACCTTCAGCCTATTGCTGTCCATCTTTGGGTATTTATACCACCTTCTTCCTCAAGATGGCGCCTGAGCATAGTGTTGCATTCAGTGTGTGCTTGCACTCTGAAGGTGCCAGGTCCCGTTCTGTGTTCTCTTGTCTGCCTATCCTGGAGGCTGTATTTCCAGGCCTGTCTGAACACGCTCCTAGCCTGTTCCTCCCGCCTTCTAGGGGCCGATTACCTAGACCCGCTCCTGTATCTTGTCTGTCCTGTCTGAACACGCTCCTAGCCTGTTCCTCCCGCCTTCTAGGGGCCGATTACCTAGACCCGCTCCTGTATCTTGTCTGTCCTGTCTGAACACGCTCCTTGCCTGTTCGTCCCGCCTCTCTGGGGGCAGTATTCCCAGACCCGCTCCTGTATCCCGCTGCAGTGTCGGTCTCCTCCGTACACTCAGTTCCAGTCTGAACTCTCTCCTATCCTTTACCTGTTTTGCCTCTATGTCCATTCCCTTCCTTTTTCTGCAGAGTCTGAACTCGTACCTAACTCCTGCTTGTTGTCTCTGTACTCCCGTTTGTGAGTTTGTGGTCCACTCGCTACTTCACTGCAAGTACCCTGTGGGTATCTGGCTCTGCCTTTCTCTTCCTGTCTGTTCCGTGTGAACAGAGCCCTGTCCCCCCTGCTCCGACTCCTTTGCTCACCGCTCCGGCGGTTCTAGCCTGCTCTGGCTCCTTTGCTCACCGCTCCGGCGGTTCTAGCCTGCTCTGACTCCTTTGCTCACCGCTCCGGCGGTTCTAGCCTGCTCTGACTCCTTTGCTCACCGCTCCGGCGGTTCTAGCCTGCTCTGACTCCTTTGCTCACCGCTCCGGCGGTTCTAGCCTGCTCTGACTCCTTTGCTCACCGCTCCGGCGGTTCTAGCCTGCTCTGGCTCCTTTTGCTCGCTGCTCCGGCAGCCTTGCTCCGCTCTGACCCTTTTGCTCACTGCTCCGGCAGCCTTGCTCCGCTCTGACCCTTTTGCTCACTGCTCCGGCAGCCTCGCTCCGCTCTTATCCTTTTTGCTCACTGCTCCGGCAGTCTTGCTCCACTCTTGCTCATCGCTCCAGGCGGCCTCGTCCTGCTTTACTCTTGCTCACTGCTCCGGCAGTCTCGCTCAGCTCTGACCCTTTGCTCACCGCTCCTGGCGGCCTTGTCCTGCTCTACTCTTGCTCACCGCTCCAGGCGGCCTCGTCCTGCTCTGCTCTCACTCACCTCTCTGGGCGGCCTCACTCTGCTGTGTTTGTCCGCCACATCTGTGGTTCTGTTCCTGAGTCGCAATGTGTACTGGGTCCTATCCCGCCAGTGTCCCTACCTGCTAGTGCCTCCCTGTCTGCACTCTAGCTGTGCTTGCCTGTACCCCTCTGTCTGTATTGTTCCTGAGTCCCAGTGTGTACTGGGTCCTATCCCGCCTGTGTTCCTACCTGCTAGTGCCTCCCTGTCTGCACTCTAGCTGTGCTTGCCTGTACCCCCCTGCCTGCATACCCGCCTGCCTGCATCCCAGTCGAGCCAGCCTATACCCACCAGTCTGTATGCCAGCCTACCAGTCTGTTCCTGTATTCCCCTGTGTGGGTCAACAGCCGTGTCCGGGGTCTGTCCTGGAGTAGCACCTGGTCCCTCTGCTCGGTTCCTCCTTGGTGCACTGGCGTCGTATGCCGTCGTGCGACCCTGGTCGGATCGGGTGAATACCTAGTTACGCCCCTCCAGGCATTCACTCTCCGGCACGGTCCAGTGGAATCACTACAATCACACGCACACGCCGCTCAGCCCGGGCGTGTGCATTACAGTTTGTATATAAACTTGTATATATATATATACACAGTGCCTTGTGAAAGTATTTGGCCTCCTTGAACTTTTCTACCTTTTGCCACATTTCTGGCTTCAAACAGAAAGATATAAAATTCTAATTTTTGGGGGAAGAATCAACAACAAGTGAGACACAATCCTGAAGTGGAACGAAATTTATTGGATATTTTAAACTTTTTTAAAAAATTAAAAACTGAAAAGTGGGGCGTGCAATATTATTCGGCCCCTTTACTTTCAGTGAGGATCTCTGAATGACCCAATGTTGTCCTAAATGACTGGTAATAAGTAGAATCCACCTGTGTGTAATCAAGTCTCCGTATAAATGCATCTGCTCTGTGATAGTCTTAGGGTTCCGTTTCAAGTGCAGAGAGCATCATGAAGACCAAGGAACACACCAGGCAGGTCCGAGATACTGTTGTGGCGAAGTTTAAAGCTGGATTTGGATACAAAAAGATTTCCCAAGTTTTAAACATCTCAAGGAGCACTGTGCAAGCGATTATATTGAGATGGAAGGAGTAGCAGACCACTGCAAATCTACCAAGACCCGGCCGTCCCTCTAAACTTTCATCTCGAACAAGGAGAAGACTGATCAGAGATGTGACGTGCCCCCAGGGCCGGGGGGGGGGGTTACTCGGCAGCTGGGCCTCTGGTTTCTTGGGGGATATCACGGTAGCTGGCCCGGTCCGTGACCCAGGGCGGTCAGTGCAAAAGGGGATATTTTTATATGGGGTTTTTGGAATTGTTCGTGACGCCACCTGTGGATTGCGGCTAAAGGGAGCCGCCGCTGCGGAGCAGTCCTCTGGAGCTGGTGTTACGGCAGCAGGGATGGTGTGGCTCTCCACAGGTAGAGCTTGCTCCAGGGCAGTGTAGGTAGTGTTAGTTGCGCTGGGCGTTGTAGTGCAAGTGCAGGGGGAAAGATGGCGCAGACGAAATAATGGACAGAGGCGGTGCGGTGCAGTCATCCGAGTCTTTACTCCCAGTTCTTTAGTTCCTCAGGGTGCACTGTCAGCTTACAGCCTCCCGCGTCACGCTGCGTTCACCAGGCAGGGGTTCAGCTCTTCCTCAGGCAGATTAGGAGTACCTGGCAGAACCCCACTTTCTCGTGTTCCTAGCTAGACCGACTTCACGCTGGGTCTTTCTCCTTCCTGCCCTGTGCTGCCCACTCTCAATCCTGCTCAGGTGCTCTGAAGTCCCTCCTGTACGTCTGAGTTCACAGACCTGCTTGACCCTCACGGGGATTAGAATGCGGCTTACGATCCCTCTGTCTTCTGACAGATTCGGGGCATACGGGTGCCGTCCTGCACTCGCCGTACCCCCTAGGATCACTTCCACAGAACGGAGCCTACTCCCTGCTCCCCTCCTGGGCCTCTAACACTAGGCCCTAGTTGTGGAGCAGAGCTCCTACTGAGACTCTGCTCCCGGACTGTTCTTCTGAACTGTCCTGAGCTGTTCTTCTGAACTGCTCTCCTACTGATCTAATCTGTTCCCTTCCGACTTGGGCCTCACTGGCTAGGCCCGCCTCTGGAGCAGAGCTCCTGTTGAGCCTCTGCTTCTCTCACTTTCCTCCTCTGACTGAACGCACTCTCTAAGATGGCTTCCCTATATATACTCCTACCAAAGTGCTCCCCCTAACTACTTCCTCCACCCACACCCACTACTGGTTCCCCCTACCTCTGGGTTCCCCCCACTCCAGCCAGTGTCAGGGCTCAGCAGAAACATACATTGCGTCTTGCCCTTCCAGCCGGCCTGGAGCAGTGTAGTGTTGGATGCAGGTGTTGGAGTTCCGCGCAGCACTCCCTCCTTACCTGAGAGAAGGATACACCACACCTCCGGGTGAGGTTCAGTACCTCTGTGGCGACTAAACCATCAGGGGCGCCACACTTGCAGCCAAAAGGCCCATGATCACTCTGGATGAACTGCAGAGATCTACAGCTGAGGCGGGAGAGTCTGTCCATAGGACAACAATCAGTCGTACACTGCACAAATCTGGCCTTTATGGAAGAGTGGCAAGAAGAAAGTCATTTCTCAAAGATATCCATAAAAAGTCTCGTTTGAAGTTTGCCACAAGCCACCTGGGAGACACACCAAACATGTGGAATAAGGTGCTCTGGTCAGATGAAACCAAAATCGAACTTTTTAGCCACAATGCAAAACGATATGTTTGGCTTAAAAGCAACACAGCTCATCACCCTCAAAACACCATCCCCACTGTCAAATATGGTGGTGGCAGCATCATGGTTTGAGCCTGCTTTTCTTCAGCAGGGACAGGGAAGATGGTTAAAATTGATGGGATGATGGACGGAGCCAAATACAGGACCATTCTGGAAGAAAACCTGTTGGAGTCTGCAAAAGACCTGAGACTGGGTCGGAGATTTATCTTCCAACAAGACAATGATCCCAAACATAAAGCAAAATCTACAATGTAATGGTTCAAAAATAAACGTATCCAGGTGTTAGAATGGCCAAGTCAAAGTTCAGACCTGAATCCAATCGAGAATCTGTGGAAAGAGCTGAAAACTGCTGATCACAAACACCCTTCATCCTACCTCACTGAGCTCGAGCTGTTTTGCAAGGAAGAATGGGCAAGAATTTCAGCCTCTCGATGTGCAAAACTGATAGAGACATACGCCAAGCGACTTGCAGCTGTAATCGCAGCAAAAGGTGGCTCTACAAAGTATTAACTCAAGGGGGCCGAATAATATTGCACGCCCCACTTTCCAGTTTTTAATTTTTTTAAAAAGTTTAAAATATCCAATAAATTTCGTTCCACTTCACGATTGTGTCCCACTTGTTGTTGATTCTTCCCCAAAAAATTAGAATTTTATATCTTTATGTTTGAAGCCAGAAATGTGGCAAAAGGTAGAAAAGTTCAAGGGGGCCAAATACTTTAACAAGGCACTGTATATACAGTATATATGCACCGGAGCTTGCTTACTCACATATTATGTCATACAGAAACACATTACATCACACAGATAGGCTTTCCTTTGAACAATACTGGGGCGTACATATTTGTCATCTTGTGCAAGGTATTGCAATATTCTTTTCAGTCGCTTATCCTTATCTAAGGGGTTCATTATTTCATAGTGTGTGCCTGATCCCTGTACAGCGCCACACAGAGTCCCTATTATCGACCTACAGGCACTCCTTGTGTCACCACATGCTGCCTCTGTGAGGTGCCATATGTTCTCCTAGAAGTGACGATCCTAAGGAAGAAATACACAGAGACTTAAAGGGAATCTGTCAACACGACCTTTACTCCCCCAAACTGTTTATATGGTCATGATGCTCTGTGAAAGACAATGTCATCCATACCTTTATTTATACAATGTGTTGCTGCCTGACTGAAAAAATAGCAGTTTTAATTCATATGCAAATTAGGTTTAAGTGCTTTGGGTGTAATCAGAGCACTTCCCAAGCATCTGCCTTCTTGAATCTACGTATTCTCTGCCTACATCTTCTTCTGCTTGACTGACATCTCACTTGCTTGACTACCTAGTCAATGAGCTGTGAGTTATGCAGAAGAAAAAAGAGCTAGGGAGACAAAATCTGTAAGAGGGGCCACCACCTACTATGTGACATTTAAAATGCTGCTGTTTTCTTATGAGGCATAGGGGACCTCAAACACCAGGGCCTAGATACACCTGCTTCTTCTGCACCTTCTATAGCTTCTCGTCCTTGGTAATATAGCATGCAACATATAATATCAGAGGAATGCATTGGTACATCATGGAAACATGATCCCAAATAGAGTACCAAAAGTGACGAGCATTAATAGGAGCTATTACCGTGCCCATGGCTGTACCTATCCAACATTGTACAGTGGACTGTATAGGACATCTTTTCCTCAGCCCACACTTCCTTCCCATCCCTCCAAATTCTATATTCTCCCCAAATGAACTTTTGGCTTTTGTACCGACAAGAAAAAACAGATATCATCCCATCCTCATAAAATGTGCCATTAATGCATGTGTTCTCTATAAAGCCTTCTTTAAAGGAGGTGATGACCCGGCTCTACTTGGCAACAAGTGGACTTTAGCTTATAAACCTGATCAGGCATGTAGGACGCTGCGGATATTTTCACATCATTTACTTCATTATCATAAATCATGTTTATATACAGTATATTGTAATTTAAGGGAAAGATTATTAAAAATGATTGATGTGCCCCATTTATGACCCTTTCTGCATGGAAACGGTTCCTTGCTGCAGATCTCTCAATTTATCCTTTTAGTTTGGAAGTGATTATCTTCAGTTATACCTTCTTAGTGGGAACGGGTGACACTTTATCACAATGAGGATGGTACTGACGCGCCTAGGGGATGGGGACGACTCGGTACCCGGGCCTTTGCCTGGTTTGGGGATGTCGCGGTGGTCGGCTCCCGGGCCCGTACCCTGGGGTCACTCTTGAAAAAGGGGATTGTAACTTGGGTAGAGATAAAAATAAAATAAATAGTTTGTGGCGCCACCTGTGGTACCTGGTAATGATTACCAGCGCTGCTTCAGACCTCCGGGGGTGTTGGGATGGCAGCTGAGGTGTTTCTGCTCCCCACAGGTGGAGTGGGCCCCCGGGGCAGTGTGGAGTTTGGTGGGTGGTGATGCTGGGACTTGTAGTGAAGGCGGAATGGCGCAGCAGGAGTAACTGACAGAGACAGGGGATTCGCTTCAATACCTTTACTGGTGCTGATGTCAGGTACGGTCCAGGGTACTCAGTAGGATGGGTGCACTTCAGGACTTCTCCCCAGTGAGCGGGTATAAGGCCTCCTGGTCCGTGTCTGCCTCTCTGTATGCTCCTGGCCAGCCTGCAACTGGGCCTAGCTTATGTGTCGTGCTGTTCCTTCACCTGTCGCTTGGTAGTAGGACCTTCTGCTGGAAACCACTATCCCTGGTAATGCTGGGGCCTTCGTGGTTCCTGATCCTGTTAAGGGTTTAGCTTCAGGTCAGCCAGGGACTTGTAGTCCTCCTGGTATGCCGGTGATCCCTACTGGGTATAAAGGACCCTGTAGGCGCGGACCCGGTGTCCGGTTTGTATATTCGGGGTGAGCCTATGATGCTCCTCTGCCCCCTCAACTCCTCTCTCCTCTCCTCCTCGCCGTCGGCCACATTCGGGGCCCTCACTACAGCAGCAGACGTTCTGCGTCTTCGCTGCTCTCAGCGTCAGCACGCTCTCAGACTCTCTGACTCTGACTGACTCTTTCTTCTGACTGAACTGCCTGGCTCCACCCTCCATATATATCCCTAACGGGCTCCCTCTAGTGGTGTGAGGTGGAAGAGTGGAGGTGTTTGTATCTAATGAGGGCCTCTTGTGGAGAAGTCCATCCATGCACCCTTTTGGGTCCTGTGGTACCTGTGAACAGCAGGGTGCCACAGTACTATGAAAACATTATTTTTGCACATGATTAGCATCAGTTTCCTACCTTTGTCTGGATTAACAATATTTCTATTTCTCCAAAATCAAGCTATACCTGATGTGGGAAAAAGGCTGTCATTCAGCTCACTTACAGAAAAAAATGTCAGGCCCTGGCGGGTTAAAAAGGGCTCAGCAGATATTGCTGGACCCTACAGCTTGTCAGTATTTTAGTTTAAGAGCAGTATGCGGTCTGACAACTTTGTTCCCACGCTCTTGTCACAGTCAAAGCTCGAACATTCAAAGACTACAAGCAATTAATGTTACAAAGGGCACAGCTAAAGCATAAGAGATGGATGCTAATTCAGTGATTCATTACCAGAAATAAACCTATAGACCTGACTTACATTACAGACAATCATTCGTTACATTCCTATATTTCCAGGTCTCCTTTTATAAAATGATAAAACTACCAACAGGAGATATCCAAGCTCTAGTAGATACAGTATATTGTCTGGTTTAGAAAACTCATATCTCTTATTAGGGATTTTTGAGTTAATCAGGACCCTCATCTGTCTGTTAAAGTGGTAATTTCAAGGACCCTGTTAATTAATGTTAGGCTCATCTGGTGAGGTGGATCCTCAAAGCCCAAGGTCCAGGTGGACACATGAGCCACGGGCGTTGGTGCAGCAGGCCGGTGATGCACTCTGAAAATAGGTTGCAGAGGTACCAGAGACCGTAGGCAGATAAGAGACCGGGAAACAGGTAGCAGAGGTCCTCGAGACCACAGGTGGACAGGAGACCAGGAGCAGGTAGCAGAGTTCCTGGAGACCACAGACAGGTAGCAGAGGTCTTGGAAACCACAGGTGAACAAGAAACCGGGAACAGGTAGCAGAGGTCCAGGAGACTGAAGACAGGTGGAAGAGGTCCTGGAGACCACAGGTGGGCAGGAGATCTGGAATAATTAGCAGAGGTCCTGGAAACCGAAGACAAGTAACAGAGGTCCTGGAGACCACATGCTGATAGGAGACCAGGAAAAGGTAGCAGTGGTCCAGGAGGCTGCAGGCACACAGGACTCCGGAGCATCTAGAATTCTGAATACCAAGACACAGATGTGTGTCTTGGTAGTCCTTATATAGGTCCAGGTGGATGTTCACATGGGATCACACTGGGTCATCTACAAAGCACGACGTGGAGCATAACAGAGTTCAGCGGACTGGGGAGAGGGAAGCAAAGCCTGGATCTGGGACAGGTATGTAACAGTTTCAACAGACATGATGCAATTCTTAAAGGGGTTGTCCATGACTTATATACTGAAGACCTATTCTTAAGATATGTCATCCATATCATATTGGTCGAGATCTGATACCTGGCACCCCAACCAATCAACTGATTGCAGTTCACCTGGCTGACAGATATACACAGTGTACAAAGCTGGAACAGCACAGCTCCATATATTGTGTAGTGGCTGTTCCTGAGTCCAGCAGCCAAGCTCCAATTCCCTTTAATAGGAGTTAAGCCGCAGTACCCAAGAACAGCCACTACATAGCTTAGTACACTGTGCACACCTGCAGAACTGCAAACAGCTGATCGTTAGGGGTGCTGGGTGTCAATCCTCTACCAATCTGATAATTTATCCTAAGGGTATATACGAGAGTCCTAGACAACCCCTTTAAACTCCCCATTTTCCTCTAGGGGTTGCTGTTCGGTTCCCCAATTGTTTTCTAGGGGCTACAGCAGAAAGACACTCACTCTCCGGTCAGTTTATCTTTAGAGAATCTGACAAAAAGGGATTGTCCAAAGTAGACAATGGACCGGTGCTGGGCTCACCAGGAGATAAGACTGATGGGTGATCTGCACACAGCTCAGGGTCAATGCTGTGTTTTCCCTGGGGGGCTCTTTCCCTAGTGAAATGACTCTTATACGGGTGTGTTGTCTGTAATGTATTGTTTTTGGAAGCCTGGAATTATTTTGATTTCCTTGCCCAGTTCAGCATCATTAGATTGTGTTCTGACACATCCATTCTCTCCCACTTCCTGCTCATACTGATGCTCAGGGTGTGTATAGATCCCGACCACAAGCAAATTCCCTGGTACGCCCGGCTGCTGAAGAAAACACATCGGCAGAGCAAATCACCCTGACAGCCTGCAAGTGATACCGGCACCTAAGAAGTGGTGCTCACAGGCAGACAACCCCCCATGGTCACCATACCTGTGAATAAATGATAATAACTATAAAGCATACTGCTCCATAGCGCTCCCTGGTGGCCAAATTATCATGGAAACAAATATGAGTTTTTCAGGCTACAAAACAGGACAAGGGGTGGAAGGACTGAATCATGTTCTGAATCGGGAGCGCACTGCTCCCCTGTCTCCTGGCCTCCTGCTTTCCGGGGGCGGTAAGCTCCTGAAGATTGACAGTGCGGACCAGCGGCATCGTTGCACTTCTGTCCTGAACTGTGTGCTCTCTGATGCGATGATATCAGACAATATTGCCTTTGCACCATCAGAGGAGTGCAGTGGCACAGAAGCGATCCAACCAGCTTCAGAGCAGGGCTTACAAGGTCTATAGCACAGAGCTTACAAGCGCTGCGCTTATTGATTAGGAAGCAATGGTCAGTAACCAAGGCAACGAGCAGTAAACAATACAATTAAATACCCCTCCATTTTTGAGAGCGGAGAGGATAGGTAAATTGCAAAATTGCTTGCTTTTAGAACCACTTTCCAATTGTAACCATTTATAATGAGATTAACCCTTTGAATCAGTCACAAAAGATCACATTTAATAAATATTTTATTAAATATTTAATAAATATTTGTAATAAATATTTTGTTAGAATTAGTTCTCTAAAGGATTTGCATATAAAGAAAGGATACTTTCTTTATATGCAAATCCTTTATAATGTGATCTTTTGTAAGTTAGTTAGGATTTTTGCTCTGAAGGACCCTGATGCTTCTCCTGCAGTGAAGAATATTTTAGGAGAATAAAACTGCTATATAGTAGGTCCACTGTCTGCTGGAGACATGGGAATTACGCTACTTGTAGTTCTAAAACTGTCCTCTAGGGGGCCTCATAAGCCTTTCTTAGAAAATACATAAGGTCATAAGGAAGTCACATGGATTTTCAAATATACACAATCCATAGCAGCAAATGTACGAGCAGAAACCCAAAAAAATCCCAAGTGCTGCACAGACTGCGGATTTCATACATTTTCATCTTTTCTCTACATCCAAACATTTAGAAACAAATTAGCATTTGTCATAATTGTCCTTCTCCAAATGGCATAAAGGGATGGATGAGGAGTCATAGGTTTAAAAGGGTTTTTTTTTTGTTTCAGAAAACCCCTGTCCTCGGCTGTAGTTTGTTTAAAAACAAAACCAAAGTGTGCTCGTCTCACCCTCCCTGGGCCCAGCACTGAGTTTCCACCACTGCTCTAGGTGTCTAATATTGCCTGCAGCGCTGATAGCACGTCGCCAGCGCTGCAGCCAATAAGTGAGCTCAGCGGCTCATGCCGTCAACATGCCATCAGTGCTGCAGACAATAACAGACACAGAGCAGTGATAGAGACTCAGCGCTGGACCTGGGGAGGTTGAGAAAAGCACTGTTTGTGTTTTTTTTTTTGTTTTTTTTTTAATAAAACAAACTGCATCCAAAGGACATGTTTTTTTTTATACTGGAAACACCTTTAAGTCTATATGTTCCCCATTTATGAGGTTGCAAAAGGTGAAATTGTCACTAGGGCTCTATACAAAGGAGCCATTATTTGTGTGGCAGGAAGTTTTGGATACAGACATATGGTACTGATGCCTAGACGTATCTGCCATTCAGGAACCTGGGAAAGCTGGATGACAACTCATTAGGAGATGCAGTGGTTGGTTGTAACCTTGCTTTCCCGGTAAGCATTATTTGCTGTCAGTATCCTGTGGAAAATAGGGAAATTACTGTCTATAACTCGGAGGGTATATTGTGTAATATTCTGCTGTCAAAGCTCCCTGGTGGGCTGCAGCCTGATACAAGGATAATCATCTGCACCTTATCTGATAGCAATCTATGTTCTCCAGAAATGACTCATTCGTCTTATTATTTAATTTACTTCCTGCAGAGAGAAGAAAGCGGCAGGGCTGAAGATAACGAAGAAGAAGACCCGGAGACGGCACACCGATGTAAGGATATACACTATATATATATGTGTGTGTGTGCTTAAAGGGGTCTGACCATTACTTTAAATCTAGGATATTTATGATCCATGTGGATCCTTCTGCCAGGATTCACTCAGATCACTGGATTAAAGAAGCAGTGTTGCTAGGTAAAGCACAGTGGCCATTTCCATTTTTTTTTTAATATGGCACCAGTTCCATCTCTTCAGAAACAATCATAGATGGGGCTGTGTTTCGAAGTCCTGCACATTACCTCAAGGGAGAATTCAGTGAATCCTTTAATGATCTATGGGGTCCCAGCAATCGGACTCCCACCAAACAATAAGCTATGGCATATCCTGGGACTTTCCCCTGATTAATCTTTTCTGCGAGCAGCATCAGATAAAGAATAGTTCACAAAAGTATTTTCCTGAGCATACCTGCACCTACAGGTAACCCTGAGCCTCCGTACACCTGCCGGTCACGGGTTATTAGACAAATGACACAAACCATGAGCAGGTTTCCACTAAGCTGCATACTAATATCACGCTGGCAATACGTTATTGCATTTTGTAGAATTTGAGGTCTCCTTATCATTCGTGGTATTTTTGCCTGGTCTAGTGTCTAATGATCATCCTGGACTCTATGAGAATACATATTACCTAAACTGATACATTGTAGCAAATATCGCTCACAGAGGATTGCCTACACTCAGTCTCAGAATGGCAAAGATCCACCAGTAACATTGATTCTTGGTGTCCACTGTTCAACTACATGTAAAAAAGACCTGACCCTAGTATACAAATGTATTTTTGCTTCTATGTAATATTAATTTGGCAAGCTTGTTTAATGAAGAATTAGGTGATACCTTTTTCTGGAAATTAAGAATCAAGTGTAATAGCACTGCTGTTCAGCACTCCTTCACAGGGGCGGCCTACCGGAGGATTCTCCTGTTCACCAGACGGCCAGTCCGAGCCTGCCTACACTAGTATATCTTTAGCAAGCCCTCAACCATGAAAGTGTTGGGTCTATAGATTTTAGCTTCCATTCACTAATGGCAAGTAAAGATTCTGAAATGGCAAAGAATTGACACAATACAATTGTGATAGACTTTTGTGATGTAGATTTCAGGGGCTCACAGTAACATTTCGTGCCATGTACAGTAATATTGTTGTCTATAAGAGCACAAAACCATGCACAAATATTATTATATGGTGTCAATATTGCAGCCATTCTCCATGAATTTGGTAAAGTGCAAATTTTTACAACCCCAGACTCACGAGGAGTCATCCACCATGGCTGAATGGACTGTCCTTCCCTCCGGTCATTGGAGCTGGCCATACACATTGGATAGCTGTCGGATGATTGATCATACAGCCACAGCTATCTTCCCCGATTCCTCCCATACAAGAACGCATGGCTTGGCCGAGTATTTCCATGTTCTCTACGATACAGTTGCTGCCTGAATCATTTGGTAGCGGTGTAGCTCTGCACCGAACAATAGGATCGCTTGCTGAAATGAAACAAGCTGGATATTTTAACCCCCAATATCATTATTGGGGGCGAGTCAGGAGGCCCCCATACACAATAGATGGTCTTCCGATACCTCTGAAAACGACAGGTTTGGTTGACTTATCTAAGATATATGGGGACCTTTAGATGTTGTGGCCGTAAATACTTAAGGTGCATTTACACTGCACGATCATTGGGAGAGTCACAGGCCTCTCATACAGCCAAATCAGATCTCATGCTTTGCACTGAGGAAGAGCAACACCCCGAAACATGGTTTGGCTTTTCTCCTAAATCATATGACAAGGCTCATTAAAGGGTCGATATTGACATTTAAAATTGCTACTTCCAATAGGTGGCGCTACAGTTCAAGTCCTCTTCCTCTCTTAGGAGACAATTTGCATATCTTATTTATAAGATTCACTTACCTCTGTGATATTTTCCGCTATATACAGTAAAAGAAAAATTATTGATTATATTGTTACAAAAAGTAGAAGTGTTGTCCCTAGCTGTCAATCAGATCAATTATTCAATTTCTAGCACAGGCAATTTTTAACATTTTTTTTTTATATATAGAAAAAGTCAATTGAGGGTCAAATTGATTTCTTTATTCATGAAAACTGTCATCGATACTAATTGAAAAAAATACTTGGGTACCAGTAGGAAAAGTACAGGTATCTTATTTATTTGGACTAGGAGTCACAGTATACTAAGCTTCATTTTCTTAGTACAGTTGAAGGGTGGCCAGACCAGACTGAAGAAGAGTTGATCCGTCCCTGCCCTATGGGTGTGGTAGTAAAATGTGGCATCATGACATCACTCCATGAGTTCATAGTTGCTCACCTTTTATCTCAAGGTGTGATTTCCTCTACGCACCTACAGTAGTCGGCCACCTACTAGTTTACAAACACCTGGCTCATCTATAAAGTTCTATGTATTAAGGTCATTGCTAGGGTCTTAATAGCCCGAAACGATGAGTAATATATGTATATAATAGTAGTTATTATCTAAAAAATGGTGCTATACCAGGACTAAATATTACCTACAAAAAGGGAAAGTCAGCTCACCCACTGAAACATTCGGAGGCACGGAAACTCATGGTGCAAGGAGGAGCAGTTAGGAAGGGTCTTCCGATAAAATCAAAATGTATTTATTGTAGAAAAACATTTGCAGTTATACAACACCACAGTGAACACGTTTCAGACAGGGTCTTTAATCAATCATTAACTCGTTTCAGACAGGGTCTTTAATCAAATATTAAAGACCCTGTCTGAGACGCGTTTGCCCCCTTCACTGCAGTGTTGTATAACTGCAACTGTTTTAATGTTTTTCTGCAATAAATATATTGTGATTTTATTGGAAGACCCTGGGAGCTGGATTCTTTTTCTTCCCTAAATATTATCTATATTCTGTTTTTAACACAGCATATCATACAAAGACAATTGTTTCCAATAATGCCGCTATGTACCTGTCACGGGTGTGTCAGATGTAACAGACAGTCTCTCTGCATCTGGCTGCAGAAGGTCACTGCGTTTGGCAATGCAGACTCCTTCTTAATCCTTCTCACTTTTGGACCCAGCAGCTACCTCCCTCCTGCTCTGATTGACACACCCTGGTCTGGGTGTTTGTAAACTCTCAGATCTGCAGGGAGTCGCCGGTGATATTCACATTTTCCCTTGTGAAGGCTTGGAGCTATAGCAGTTGACTAGCTTCCTCTCTGGTGCCCTTGGAGGACATTTGGTGTTATCTCTCTCGTGTCTGCTCAAGCTAAGTTTTCCCCCCTTTGTTTCTCTCCCTTGTTTTTAGTTTATAGTGGGGACTGACCAGTGCTTATCCCCCCTCCCTATCTAGGGCCTAGCTCTAGAGATATACAAGGCTTAGGTATCATGTTCAGCAATTGGTGTGGAACCAATATAGGGACGATAGGGGAGACAGGGTGTTATTAGATCTGTCTAGGGGTCTCCACTCCCCCTTTCCCTAGTGTCTGGGCTTTCTTCCCGTCATCCCTTCGTGTTGCACTTAGTCTTTCCCACACTGTGCATGACAATACCTATATATACTACATATCACTATAAATTGAGTTATTATACCACCAAACTGTTACTAAATGAAATAAACACTATTAAAAAAATATTACAGCCACACAGTGACCATATAGTGGTAGATAGTATTTCTGGAGTATTTCTGATTGGAGTCATTCACTTTTTCTGTCTTTCCCATCTGGCCCAGACGGCCTTGACGACCTCTTGATAATGTTTGTCTGCAAAGTTTAGCAATATGCATACTTGGGATGCATAAGGAGCTTTCCCCATCTATACTGTAATGTCGCCATAGGCCCCAATCACCAGACGGAGGCTGAATATATGTTCTTTCCGCCTCTGTTTGGCAGGTATGCTTTTCATTGTATAGGAAAGTGCCACAGACCCCAACCACCTGCACCAGAACCTGCTGCCTATGCAGCTTACAAGACAGAGAGTAGTGGGGCAAGGAGCCTGTTGCTCTCTGCTCTACCTCAGGATCAAGCTGTATTTGCATCATGTTGATGATGATACAATTCAAAGTGGCGCTCACCAGAGATCTGGGACACTGGGAGAGAAGTCCTAGGGTCTTTACCGGTTCTTTGGCGCTGGTGATGCCACTACTGTGTACTCAATGACAATTTACCATAATTCATCCCCTAAAACGCCCATCCATATTATAGTTTTACATGCTTTGTTCTAAAAGGCCTGCATTGTAACATGGTGATTGACAGCTAACTGTACATGAGCTAAAGATAACATTCCCTGATGGATACAGACGTAGGTCTGAATCGCTGCCAGTTCATACAATGGAGGAGCTGAATTTTCCAGCACATGAACATCTGTGTGTCAGGATGAGCGGAGTGATAGCTGTGACTTACCCTGAGAACCCTGCCTGCACGGCCAGAAACTCTACCTCTCGGTATTACTTCCTTATGTAGACGGTGATTGATTTGTGATTATTTGCATATCCAGGATACAATGTAACACTATAAAAATATCCTCTATCCACTCTGCATAACACCAACCCTCTCTGTGTGTCCATCCAGACATAACTTAAAGGGAACCTGTCAGAAATTTCTACGCCCCCAAAACCATTTATATGACCATGTAGCCCTTTAAAAGTTAAGCACGTCAATCTGTTTATGACCCCAAAATGATGCTCTCGCAGCGAAGAATCACATTTTGTAGTTCAGTATTTATGTGTCTGTAAGCGCATTGGGGTGTGAGGATGCACTTACAGCTCCTCAGCCTCATGCTGTATTCCCTGCCTAGCGTCACCCTTTTCTGGATGATTGACGGGTCATTGGCTCTGATACACTGCAGGGAATACAGCTTGAGGCTGAGGAGCTGTAAGTGCATCCTCATACCCCAATGCACTTCCTGACACATATATACAGAAAATTAAAATGTAATTTCTCGCCGCTGGAGCATCTCTTTGGGGGCATAACGGGATCGACTTGCTTATCCTTTAAAGGGCAACACAGATGTATAAATTGTTTGGGGGTGTAGAAGTTTCTAACAGGTTCTCTTTAAAGAGAATCTCTCACCAAGTTTTTGCTACCGCATCTGAGAGCAGCCTGGTATAGGGGCGTAGACCCTGATTCCAGCGATGTGTCAATTACTGGGCTGCTTTCTGCAGTTTTTATAAAACCACTGTTTTATCTGCTGCAGATTTACCAATTCTCTATATAACCTCGCCCACACCACTGATTGTCAGCTTTCTGTGTACACTGTGCATAGGCAGAAAGCTGCCAATCAGTGGTGGGGACGGGTTATACAGAGCTCATGAATATAGAGGACTACCTGGCAGCAGGTTTACTAGTCCTATAGTGATAATCTCCTGCTGATTAAAACAGGGATTTTATCAAAACTATAGCAAGCAGCCCAGTAAGTGAGATCACTGGAATCAGGGTCTCTGCCTCTACATTTTGCTGCTCTCAGATTAGTTGGCAAAATTCTGCAGACAGATTCCCTTTAAGGTTCAATGCTTTAGTGTAAGATACAGTTATATGAAAAAGTTTGGGCACCCCTATTAATCTTAAGCTTAATGTTTTATAAAAATTGGTGTTTTTGCAACAGCTATTTCAGTTTGATATATGTAATAACTGTTTCTGCCTTGAAATGAGGTTTATTGTACTAACAGAAAATGTGTAATCTGCATTCAAACAAAATTTGACAGGTGCATAAGTATGGGCACCCTTATCATTTTCTTGTTTTAAATACTCCTACCTACTTTTTACTGACTTACTAAAGCACTTTTTTTGGTTTTGTAACCTCATTGAGCTTTGAACTTCATAGCCAGGTGTATGCAATCATGAGAAAAGCTACTTAAAGTTGTTCTCCTGTTTGAATCTCCTCTGAAGAGTGGCATCATGGGCTCCTCAAAACAACTATCAAATGATCTGAAAACAAAGATTATTCAACATAGTTGTTCAGGGGAAGGATACAAAAAGCTGTCGCAGAGATTTAACCCGTCAGTTTCCACTGTGAGGAACCTAGTAAGTAAATGGAAGAACACAGGGACAGTTCTTGTTAAGACCAGAAGTGGCAGGCCAAGAAAAACATCAGAAAGGCAGAGAAGAAGAATGGTGAGATCAGTCAAGGACAATCCTCAGACCACCTCCAGAGAGCTGCAGCATCAACTTGCTGCAGGTGGTGTCACTGTGCATCGGTCAACTATACAACGCACTTTGCACAAGGAGAAGCTGTATGGGAGAGTGATGTGAAAGAAGCCGTTTCTGCAAGCACGCCACAAACAGAGTCGGCTGAGGTATGCAAAAGCATATTTGGAGAAGTCAATTTCTTTTTGGAAGAAGGTCCTGTGGACTGATGAAACCAAGATTGAGTTGTTTGGTCATACAAAAAGGCGTTATGCATGGCGGCAAAAAAACACAGCATTCCAAGAAAAACACTTGCTACCCACAGTAAAATTTGGTGGAGGTTCCATCATGCTTTGGGGCTGTGTGGCCAATGCCGGCACTGGGAATCTTGTTAAAGTTGAGGGACGCATGGATTCCACTCAGTATCAGCAGATTCTTGACAATAATGTTCAAGAATCAGTGATAAAGTTGAAGTTACGCAGGGGATGGATCTTTCAGCAAGACAATGATCCAAAACACCGCTCCAAATCTACTCAGGCATTCATGCAGAGGAACAATTACAATGTTCTGGAATGGCCATCCCAGTCCCCAGACCTGAATATTATTGAACATCTGTGGGATCATTTGAAGAGGGCTGTCCATGCTCGGTGACCATCAAACTTAACTGAACTGGAATTGTTTTGTAAAGAGGAATGGTCAAAAATACCTTCATCCAGGATCCAGGAAATCATTAAAAGCTCCAGGAAGCGACTAGAGGCTGTTATTTTTGCAAAAGGAGGATCTACTAAATATTAATGTCACTTTTCTGGTGAGGTGCCCATACTTATGCACCTGTCAAATTTTGTTTGAATGCAGATAGCACATTTTCTGTTAGTACAATAAACCTCATTTCAAGGCAGAAACATTACTGTGTCCAACAGTTATTACATATATTAAACTGAAATAGCTGTTGCAAAAACAACAATTTTTATAAAACATTAAGCTTAAGATTAATAGGGGTGCCCAAACTTTTTCATATAACTGTATGTATTCACATACTAATGTATTTATGTGGCGAAGGGGTCTTTGGGCCCCCTCACAACCTAGGACCTGGGTGTCACTGACAACTGCACCTCATATAGCTACACTCTTGTCTGTATTTAGCTTATTGGAATAGTCTTGCAAATCAATAAAGCCCAGGCAAGTCATGGAGTACTGCGGGCAATACATAGATGATGTCCTGTGGCACATGTGGGTACAGCATGCCAGTAAGGCCTGTTACATGCCACGTTTTTGTTGTGCACTTGACAAAACCGTTTGTACTGTAAAACAACTGATTTGTATGCACTTAGAATATAATGGGAAAAACTTATGTGAAATGGGTATCTGTTTGACACGTTTGTGAACCTATCCACTTTGTTCCAGTTTTTACTGGATGCAAAAATCACAGCCCACTTTAAAAACAAAAACAAATGAAAAACACATTTCTTTTTTATAACATTACACTTTAAGGAAGACGAATGCAAACATATTATACATTTGCATTCTTTTTTTCATTTTTATTTATTTTTTTATTATTTGATCTCCTGACACTCCTCCCAGATCATTATAAAAAATAAACGGATCCATTTTTTTTTTTTTAAGAAAAACGGATGCAGCTTATATAAAAGGATGTACTTGCTTTAAAATGCATCTGTTTGCATCAGTTTTACAACAGATCAGGGTTTTTTTGCGAAATAAAAAATATTGAAGATTAGAAAACCTAGGTGTGAAACAGACCTGTGGAGCTGTCTATAATACCGCTTGTAGCTATTAACCAATATGCATTTGGTCCTGACATTGTTCATCTGGTGCTCTGTTAGATCAGTCACACTGCAAGAGGATCAGGCAACAGTTAATCATGGGAGGCTGTGCTGTATTAAGCTATATCTGCTCAAGCACAGCAGATAGGGCAGCCGAGAAGACATGACTGCCACTATGTGACCTTATATCGCTCCATTCACTCCTTATATCCCTCCTTTCACTCCTCATATCCCTCCATTCACTCCTTATATCGCTCCATTCACTCCTTATATCCCTCCGTTCACTCCTTATATCCCTCCTTTCACTCCTCATATCCCTCCATTCACTCCTTATATTGCTCCTTTCACTCCTTATATCCCTCCGTTCACTCCTTATATCCCTCCTTTCACTCCTCATATCCCTCCATTCACTCCTTATATCATAGAATAGAATGGTAGAGTTGGAAGGGACCTCCTGGTTCATCTGGTCCAACCCCCTGCTCAAAGCAGGATTCACTAAATCATCTCAGACAGATGTCTGTCCAGCCTCTGTTTGAAGACGTCCATTGAAGGGGAACTCACCACCTCTCGTGGCAGCCTGTTCCACTCATTAATCACCCTAACTGTCAAAAAGTTTTTTCTAATATCTAATCTGTGTCTCCTCCCATTTAGTTTCATCCCATTGCTTCTAGTCTTTCCTTGTGCAAATGAGAATAAAGATGATCCTTCTACAATGTGACAGCCCTTGACATATTTGTAGACAGCTATTAAGTCTCCTCTCAGTCTTCTTTTTTGCAAGCTAAACATTCCCAAATCCTGCAACCGTTCCTCATAGGACATGGTTTGCAGACCAGTCACCATTCTGGTCGCTCTTCTCTGAACTTGCTCCAGTTTGTCGATGTCTTTTTTAAAATGTGGTGCCCAAAACTGTACACAGTATTCCAGATGAGGTCTGACCAAAGAGGAGTAAAGACCGATAATGACTTCACGTGATCTAGACTGTATGCTTCTGTTAATACATCCCAGAATTGTATTTGCCTTTTTTGCTGCTGCATCACACTGTTGACTCATGTTCAGTCTATGATCTATTAGTATACCTAAGTCTTTTTCACATGTACTGTTGCTTAGCTCTATTCCTCCCATTCTGAATATGCTTTTTTCATTTTTATTGCCCAGATGTAGTACTTTGCATTTTTCCCTGTTAAAAACCATTCTGTTGGTTGCTGCCCACTGCTCCAGTTTATTTAGGTCTTTTTGAATCCCCTCTCTCTCTTCTCTAGTATTAGCTATCCCTCCTAGCATTGTGTCATCAGCAAATTTAATCAGTTTACCCTCAATTCCTTCATCTAAATCATTGATAAAGATGTTGAACAATACAGGTCCCAGGACAGAGCCCTGTGGTACCCCACTTGAGACATTCATCCAGCTGGATGTGAAGCCATTTACAACCACCCTTTGAGTCCGATCACTAAGCCAGTTATGAATCCACCTAACAGTTGCCTGGTCCATTGCATACTTGGTCATTTTTTCAATAAGGATGGTGTGAGATACTTTGTCAAATGCTTTGCTGAAGTCAAGATATACTATATCTACAGCATTTCCCTGATCCACCCAGTCAGTGATTCTGTCATAGAAGGAAATTAAGTTAGTCTGACATGACTTGTTAGTTACAAACCCATGCTGACTCTGGTTAATCACTTCATTCTTATCCATGTACTTACATACATGTTGTTTAATAATTTGTTCAAAGATCTTTCCTGGTATAGAAGTCAGACTCACCGGCCTATAGTTCCCTGGGTCCACCTTCTTCCCCTTTTTGAAGATAGGAACATTTGCTCTTCTCCAGTCTTCTGGGACTTCTCCTGTTCTCCAAGAATTTTCAAAGATTATGGAGAGTGGTTCTAAAATTTCTTCTACGATCTCCTTCAGTACTCTGGGGTGTAATTCATCTGGACCTGGAGACTTGAACTCATTTATGTTAGCTAAATATTCCCTCACAATCTTTCTGTTTACAGATAACTTGGATTCCTCTATTCCTTTAAAAGGACAGTGAAGATCAGTTGATCTTACATTTTCTTTCTGAGAGAAAACAGATGCAAAATAGGAGTTAAAAAGTTCGGCCTTCTCAACATCCTCTCTTACCATTTCTCCATTTTCATCCTGTAAAAATCCTATAGCATCTTTGACTTTACTTTTACTTTTGACATACCCCCAAAATCCTTTTTTATTGCTTTTGACATCTCTTGCAAGCCTTAATTCATTGTCAGCTTTAGCTAACCTGATACGTGCCCTGCAGGATCTGCAGACTGCATTATAATCTTCTTTAGATATGCCTCCCTCTTTCCATTTAATAAACATTTCTTTCTTTCTTTTTAGCATGTGTTTAAGTTCTGTGTTCATCCATCCTGGTTTCCTTAAATGCTTCCCATTCTTCCTACTTTTCGGGATTGTTAACGATTGTGCTTTGAGAATCTAATTTTTAAAAATTTCCCATCCTTCCTGGACATTTTTGTCCTTAAGGACATCCAGCCATTGGATCCCTCCTATTCTCTTTCTGAGTCTCTTAAAATCTGCCTTTCTAAAATCTAACCTTGAAGTTTGAGTCTTCACATGTCTTCCTCCTCTAGTTATCCAAAATTCTATAATAGCATGATCGCTGCCTCCTAGGGTCCCAGCCACCTTTACCTCCTCAACCATTTCCTCCCTGTTTATAAGGATTAGATCCAAAGTAGCAGATCCCCTTGTTTTCTCCCCTACCTTTTGGAAGATAAAGTTGTCAGCAAGAGAGGATAAGAATTTGCTTGACCTGTTAGTTTTACTTGAGAGAGATTCCCAACAAATGTCTGGATAGTTGAAATCTCCCATGACCACTACGTCATATTTTTTGGAGAACTTGGTCATTTGATACATAAAGAGTTCATCCATATCTTCAGCTTGCCCAGGTGGCCTGTAGTAAATGCCTACAATGGTGTCCTTTCCGTTGTTCTCTCCTTGTATTCTTACCCAAACAGTTTCCACAGAACTCCCAGTCTCTGAAGCTTCAATCTCTGTGCAGATATACGCTTTTCTAACATACAATGCGACACCTCCTCCTCGTTTATCAAGTCTGTTTCTTGCAAATAAGTTGTATCCTTTTAGCCTTTTATTCCAATCATGTGTATCGTCCCACCAAGTTTCAGTGATTCCAATGACATCATATTTCTTTTCCTGCATTAGTAGTTCCAATTCTCCTTGTTTGTTGCCCATGCTTTGTGCATTTGTATAAAAACATTTTAGTTTGTGATTGGTTTCTCTTCCTCCCATATTTTTATTATTTAAATTGTTTTGTCTTTGTTCTTCCCTTCCACTTCCAGTAGCAGAGATCTCAATAGTATTTGTCAGCTGTATGGCTTTTTCTGGCCTTTTGCTTCCCTTCCCACATTGTTCTAGTTTAAAGCTCTCCTGATGAGTGTAGCAAGGCGACTTCCAAATACATGTTTTCCAGTCTTCGTAAGGTGCACCCCATCTCTAGCAAGTAGTCCATCGTATAGGTAATTCATTCCGTGATCCAGAAATCCAAATCCTTGTTGACGGCACCATCGACGTAGCCAGTTGTTCACCTGTAGAATCTTATTCCACCTCATTGTTCCATGGCCATCCACTGGGAGGATGGATGAGAAGACCACCTGCGCTCCCAATTCTTTCACTTTCTTGCCTAAGTCTTCAAAGTCACTGCTGATGGTTTCCAGGTCCTTTCTTGCGGTGTCATTTGTCCCCACATGTATTAGCAGGAATGGGTAGTGATCTGTAGGTCTGAAGAGTCTTGATATCCTGTCAGACACATCTTTAATTTTTGCTCCTGGAAGACAGCACATTTCTCTTGAGGTTATGTCTGGTCTGCAGATAGTGGCCTCTGTTCCTCTTAGCAGGGAATCCCCCATGACCACCACTCTCCGTTTTTTCTTCACAACATTCTTCTTTTTCCATCCAGGAGGATTCTGAGGGCTTACAAGGTTATTCATTGCTGGCAAAGTCTTATTTTGCTGTATTTCTTCATGGTTCTCCTGCGTGAGAGCCTGGTACTGGTTCCTGAGCAGTATGGGTGCTGACTGCCTCTCGATCCTCCTGCTTCTGTGGGTCACATGCTTCCATTCCTCTGTTTCATCAGGTGCAGTTCGAATTTCTTCTCTTTCTGAATCATGAAGAGATAATTCTGCTCTGTCTAAGAACTCTTCACCTTCCTTAATGATTTTCAAGGTAGTTAACCTCTCTTCTAGATTTCGCAACTTTTCCTCCAACAGGGACACAAGCTTGCATTTCTGGCATGTGAAGTTTGGCTTTTCCACTGGCAAGTCTGTGAACATGTAGCAGGATATGCAGCTCACCAAATGGCTCCTGGACTCTTCCATGTTCTTACTGTTAATGTTCTGAAAACAGTGAAAAAAGCTTTAAAATGCGCACGCCGGTAGGCGCGGGGTTTACCGATGTCCTCTTTTCAGCTCCAACAGCCAAAATTCAGTGTTCTTTGAGCTCGCGGAGACTCTTCACTTACCCCAAAATGCAGTGGGAATATGCAAATTATCTCCTCAGGACTCCTCCCCTGGTTTACCGATGTCCTCTTTTCAGCTCCAACAGCCAAAATCCAGTGTTCTTTGAGCTCGCGGAGACTCTTCACTTACCCCAAAATGCAGTGGGAATATGCAAATTATCTCCTCAGGACTCCTCACTCCATTCACTCCTTATATCCCTCCGTTCACTCCTTATATCGCTCCGTTCACTCCTTATATCCCTCCGTTCACTCCTTATATCCCTCCGTTCACTCCTTATATCGCTCCGTTCACTCCTTATATTGCCCCTTTTACTCCTTATATCCCTCCGTTCACTCCTTATATCGCTCCGTTCACTCCTTATATCCCTCCGTTCATTCCTTATATCGCTCCGTTCACTCCTTATATCACTCCGTTCACTCCTTATATCGCTCCGTTCACTCCTTATATCCCTCCGTTCACTCCTTATATCGCTCCGTTCACTCCTTATATCGCCCCGTTCACTCCTTACATCCCTCCGATCACTCCTTATATCGCTCCGTTCACTCCTTATATCGCTCCATTCACTCCTCATATCGCTCAGTTCCCTCCTTATATCCCTCCGTTCACTCCTTATATCCCTCCGTTCACTCCCTATATCCCTCCGTTCACTCCTTACATTGCTCCTTTCCCTCCTTATATCGCTCCGTTTCGTTCTATAGGACTAACAGAGATAGTCATTTATTTAGCGCAGAAGCGAAAAGATCAGTGATCACGTACATGCATCCAGAAGATTAGAGCCCATAGGTCTCAGTGGTTGGACCCATACCTATCACACATTTATCACCTGTTCTGTGCATTCCCTTTAAGCAGCAAGAGAACAGTAAGTTTTTAAAATTAAGGTGTTAGAAGCAAGAAAAATTGGAAAACATAATGCTACCCACTTTCTGGAGTAAGTTTATGTCTTTTTTTTTCGCAACTTTTTTAAAAAGTGGCAATTCATAAATCTGGTTAAGGCCTCATTTACCTATCTACCCATTCCCAATTTTGAGAAGTTGCAAAAGCATCTTAAAATTGCAAGAAATTACACATTTTTGCAAAATAACTGTTGTGTGGGAAAATTTGTGACTTTTTGATGCAAAAGCCTTGATACTTGCCCCTATTTTCTGTCGATGGTGTAACTTACCTAGAGGAAAGATGGCACTGGGATGATCTATGGAAAGAACATAAACTGTCAGGAGCAGTGTAATGTGCTAGGCCAGCGGTTTCCATTATGCAGCCCCTGAGGCTGCCATCTATGGCCCTCGGGGCACAAGACCTCCCGAGATATCCCTGGGACAGCATAGAGCAGGCCTAAGGAGGACCATGCTGGCACACGCTGGGGAACAGCCTGTCACAGCGCAGTGTGTCTGAGCGGAGGCTTTGATTGCTGGTGGTAAGTGAATATGGAGAGAAGCATTTTTTTTATCCCCTTCCTGCACATATAGGGTGCAGCGGGAGGTGACCTCCCACCAGGAGCTGGCTGTCCAATTTTAGCCTAGGGGGCAATTAGAAAGCACTGGCCTGCAACTTGAGGCGACCTATCTTTAGCCTGCTTATCTTTCGTTGCTGCAATAAAGCAGTAGAGATAGCAGGTTTTAAAAATAATGTTGACTGGTACAGAACAGAGCTTACTACATAGATATGGAAACAAAACAAAGCTTCCTTCAAAGATACGGGAACAGAACCGAGCTTACTACATAGATACGGGAACAGAACCAAACTTCCATCAAAGATACGGGAACAGAACCGAGCTTACTATATAGATATGGGAACAGAACCAAGCTTACTACATAGATATGGGAACAAAACCAGGCTTGCTACATACATACGGGAACAGAACAAAGCTTACTACATAGATATGGGAATAGAACAAAGCTTACTCCTAGAAGCACCAACCTCAGATTGGGATGCATGGTATGACAAACATGGAAGTAATGAGGGCCTGACATTGCAACCAATCAGCAAGCCAGGAGCCTGTCATGGTGGGGGGGGGGGGGCTGATGCTGGTTGGTGAGCTCACGCACTGGCCATTGTGCTATTTCAATACCACTGTGAGTGATTGACAGTGGCATTTAAATAGTTAAACAGCCGAGATTGAGGCAAGTTCTGATTGCTGTTGTTACAGTTGCACCATTGTGCACTAATGGTTCATTTCACTTGTCAGCTCCCAAAACTGGAATGACAAATGGAATTCCCTAACAGAGATGTGAAAGACCCGTTACAGATTTATTAACCCTTAAGAACCGGGCAATTTTATGTTTTTGCGCTTTTGTTTTTTCCGCCCCTTACTTCAAAAGCCATAACTTTTTTTATTTTTCCATCGACATAGCTGTGTGAGGGTTTGTTTGTTGCGGAACGAGTTGTACTTTTGAATAGCACCATACATTTTATCATGTGATATAGTGGTAAAAAAATTCCAAGTGTGGCAAAATATCAAAAAAAAGCTCAACTGTTTTTTTTTTTAATTTACAGTGTTCATTTTACGTTAAAAAATGACCTGGCAATATGATTCTCCAGGTCAGTACGAGCACACAGATACCAAACATGTATAGTTTTCTTTTACTTAAGTGGTGAAAAAAATTCAGAAATCTGTAAAAATAAATAAATAAAAAATTTGCTTCTGTCGCCATTTTCCAAGACCCATAACATTTTCATGTTTTTAGTTTTTGTACCCAGAGCCGATGTTTTTATTGCTATCATTTTGGAGCAGATATGATGTTTTGATCGCCTCTTATTACTTTTTTGATGTTTTTGCAGTGGCCGAAAAGCTGCAATTCTGGCGTACTGATTTTTTTTCTAGTTACACCATTTACCAATCGAATTAATTGATTTTATATTTTGTTGGAACGGACTTTTACAAACGCAGCGATATCAAATGCATATTTCCGTTTTTATTATTTTTTATTTTTTCAAGGTGATTTGAACTTGTATTTATTTTTTATTTTTTTATATTTTTAAAAATATTTTTTTTATTTATTAGTCCCCTTAGGGGACTTGAACCTGCGATTGTTTGATCGCTTGTGCTATATACAGCAATACCACAGTTTTGCTGTATATAGCAAAAATCACGATCTCCTATGAACGCCAGCTACAGGCTGATTTTCACAGGAGTACCGTCATGACAGGCACAGGGGTCTTCAACAGACCGCAGCTGTCATGGAACTCATTGGCGCCCCGTGATCACCTCATGGGCACACAATGGGCGCATAGAACTGTGCGACTCCCTGTCGGCGTGCTGTTAATGCCGCCGTCACAGATCAGACTACTTTGCGCCTTACTCTACTGCTTCTGTCTTGGTGTTTGGTATTCTAGGACACTTGCAGATGTCTTGTAAAACTCATATGTAGTATTAGATAAGGTGGTTTAACGTTAGGCTACATATGGCACTAATATACTTGTGTATTGTATATGTGATCGGCTCCATTCGGATTGTTGCAGGCGGGGGGGTGGAGAGGTGAGTTGGGTAGGTGAGGTAGTGTGGGCAAGGTGGTGGCAAAATTGCAAGCTAGACGAATGTATTTTGCCGGATTTCCATACCGCTACACATGAGCAGTCTTATGAAAGGAATGAGCACAAAGGAAACCTCTGGGAGAACGCGGCCATAATGATGGGCCGGGTGCCAAGTTCAAATTGTATGAGCCAGGACTAAAGAAGAGAAGGAAGGGAAGCTGGACCGGAAATACTGATCCTAGGTTGCCATGGCTTACAAGTCACTAAATATCAACAAGTAAAGGGCACAAAACCTGGCAACTGATTTTTAGACCTTTTTGTGTCTAGTGGCATTTTCCACTTTACCCCATCCATTTTTTAAACGTCCAGCCGGTTTTATAAAAATGCAGCATGATAAATTAGAGTGGTAATATTATTCACACCAATTAAGTGAATAGGCTCGGACTGCAGTACCAGACACAGCGGCACAGATGTGAGACTTGCTATATCAGTGCCAAGCACATTGATAGGCTAGCCTGAGGCCATCAGTGCAAAATCTTAGAAAACCTCTTTGGTTTTAAGCTTCCAAATGCAAAATGTTATAGGGTTCCCCAGCTATTACTTACCATTAATAATATGGGAGCCAAGTGGGCGCAGGTGCAACTTCAAGCTCTGCGACCTTTATAATTATACCCCTGGAAATTAGATATTTGGATTTACTTGACTTCTTATTTTTGATTGAAGCAGCATCCAAGGCACTGAAAAATGTGACCGGAGTCACACCAAAACAGCGCATGAGGCGAGGATTCATGCAGACCCTTTCCGGAGGAGAGGCTCCCCAATAAACCATCCCTCCAAGCCAGAAGACCACAGCGAGGGTCAGGGATCTTCAGTGCTCTCACTAGCCGAAGCCGGTGGGGAGTCATTTTCGTGCTCCAAGCGTCCAACAAGGCTATCAACCTGGTGGAGCAGGGCCCCTGTGTAGTGTTGGTGACGCGCCCCCTGGGCCGTTGGGTACTCGGTGCCGGGCCGGTCATTGCTAGGGGAGAGGTCACAGTGGCGGTGACCCGGTTCGTGACCCAGGGCGGTCAATCAAAAGGAGAATATTTTTACAGGGGATTTATAGTTTTTATATACAGTTTGTGACACCACCTGTGGTATGCGGCTAAAGGGAGCCGCCGCTGCGGAGCAGGTCCTCTGGAGCTGATGTTACTGCAGCAGGGATGGTGTGGCTCTCCACAGGTAGAGCTTAGCTCCAGGGCAGTGTAGATGTTAAAGATGTTGCGGTGTAGTGCAGGGGTGATGGCGCAGCAATAATTTCACAGAGACCGTGGGGTGCAGTCTTCAGAGTTTACTCACAGTTGTTAAGTTCCTCAGGTTGCACTTTCCGCATTACAGCCTCCCACGTTGCGCTGCGTTCCCCAGGCAGGGGTTCAGCAAACTACCAGTTGTTTCAAGAGTGCCTGACAGGACCCCGTTCTATATGCCCTTCTCAGCCGTCTTCCTGCGCTGGCCCTCACCCTTCTTGCCCTGCGCCTCGCCAAACAATGTCCCAAGCCGGTATCCTCGGATCTTTCTGGGCAACCTGGACCTTTTCGGCGACTTGAGTGCGGATGTGGCAACTTCTCCCTGAAAGTACAGAAGCCTCCGGTTTCCAGTTGAACTTTGTAATTCTCACTGATTAGGGGCCGGTCCCCTCTGCGGCTCGATCCCTCCACCGCCTGGCAGATTAGGGTGTACGGGTGGCCTCCAGCACTGCCCGTACCCCTGGGATCCCTTCTTCACTCCTGGAACCTTTCTCCTGCTCCTCTCCTCCTCAATCTGTCCTGGGCCTCTCTGGCTAGGCCCTCCTCCTCCTGAGCAGAGCTCATACAGAGCTCCTTCTCCCCTCAGACTCCACTGACTGACTGGCTACACACCCAAGATGGCTTCCCTCTATATACTATCCCTAACAAATGCTCCCCTGATTTACTTCCTCCACCCACACCCACTACATGGTTCCCCCTCTCTTGGTTCCCCCCACTCCAGCCAGGGACAGGGCTCAGCAAGGAAGCGACGCATCTTGCCCCTCCTGCTGGTCTGGAGTAGTGTAGTGTTGGATGCAGGTGTTAGGGTCCCGGGCAGCACTCTATCCTTACCTGAGAGTGAGATACCACACCTCTGGGTGAGATGCAGTACCTCTGTGGCGACTGAACCCTCTGGGGCGCCACATTGGTTTCTCAGAACACAGCTGACCGGACCTCCGACCAGGGTTACAAAAGTTCCCCTTCCTAGACCAAAGGCTGGGAATAGGGGGGGTGTGCTCAAAAAGTATGAAAGGCTAGGTGCAGTGTTCTATGGAGCTGACCTCATATACTGTAGCTGATCTCAGTTTCCCATCATGTTTTATAGTTGGAGTGTACAGATTTCGCCTGATGGAGGCAAAAAGAACACACTTTTGCTTACGGCAATGTTAAAGTATCCGTCTGGAAAAAGCTCCTGACACATACTTTCAGCTAAGTGCACAAACACGCTATGCAGATGGCCTTAGATAGTTTTTTAACTTTTCCTCAACAGTACAATTCACATTATGTCTGACGACTGTCCGGTCTTCCCCTCCCCTCCATGTGTCCATTCATCAGCCACCATTGGGAGGTGGTGCTGAAGCCAGTCCAGATATGGAAATACGCAGCGGAAAAAGAGAACTGAATGGTCACTATGTAACCCGTATCTGATGTCCTGAGCAGACCCCGCAGCCTACTAATAAGATAGATCTGATATGATACATACACATGGGGCTGAATTCTCTGGATTCTACATAAACTGGCCACTTATGAGCCCAGACGACAACGCAAAAAAAGATTTGCATGCATTTCTTAGGAAAGCCACATACATTGTACTTTTGGAGCTGTGATTAGATATGAGCAAATAAAACTTTGCCATGTTTGGACTTGCTGCGTGTTCTTCATTTGTCCTATGTCACGCTCCTCTCCGTTAGTAGGAATAACACCATGTAATGCACGTATTTCCAACTGCTCACAATGCCAATGAATGAAGGGTCCTATATCCCCTTCTATTAAGTGGTGTAACTTGGAATTCTTGGACCCGTCCCTAATAAATTCTGTACCAGAGCCCTCCACATTCCATGTGTCTTCTTATTTGGGAGAGGGACATTCTCTGCACCCTCTCTGCCCCTTCCTCCTCCGGCAATTCATTGTCCAGACACAAGACACGTTCTCTTTTTTTTTAGGTTGGGTATTTTAAAGTTTTCACTGCAAAGTCACCAGAATAGCTGCAATTCTTAAAAGGGTGCGGGGAACACAATGGGATCCGCTGACTTGTGACATCATCTCTCGTTTCTAAAGTTAGTTTACTGTTTGCCTCTTCTTCCTTGCCTGTCCCCATTTATAGATCGTCCTCATTGCCAAGGGGAAGAGACTTGACATGGCAGTCCATTGTTTAGTCTTTGGTTGCTCTTTTATAAGAGAATGTCACATTCAGCTAAAACATCACTGACAAAATCTGTCCCAGAGACACTCATACCCCACCTATCATGTACCACTGATTGCAATGACTTCACACATATTTTTATATTATAATGACCAGATACTTGGGGTCCTCTTTGAGGAGCAACCGTCTATTTAATTATTATTTCATAAATCAATAATACACATGAAAATAAAAAAAACTTTGTAATATATCTTATTAGAGAAAACTGCTTCTTTCTCCTCCTGGACCAATCATTCATTGTCAATTCATGGGTAAAATATGTATTCAGTGATGACAGATTTTCTCTTTACTGAGATAGGAGATGGCAGTGATTTTAAAATACTATAGAGGAGGGGCTAGAGGCAGACACAGACATTCAAGGGACGAGCTAGAGGCAGACACAGACATTCTAGGGAGGAGCTAGAGGCAGACACAGACATTCAAGGGACGAGCTAGAGGCAGACACAGACATTCAAGGGACGAGCTAGAGGCAGACACAGACATTCTAGGGAGAAGCTAGAGGCATACACAGACATTCTAGGGAGAAGCTAGAGACAGATACAGACATTATAGGGAAGACCTAAAGGCAGACACAGACATTCTAGGGAGGAGCTAGAGGCAGACACAGACATTCTAGGGAGGAGCTAGAGGCAGACACAGACATTCTAGGGAGGAGCTAGAGACAGACACAGACATTCTAGGGAGGAGCTAGAGGCAGACACAGACATTCTAGGGAGGAGCTAGAGGCATACACAGACATTCTAGGGAGGAGCTAGAGGCAGATACAGACATTATAGGGAAGACCTAAAGGCAGACACAGACATTCTAGGGAGGAGCTAGAGGCAGATACAGACATTATAGGGAAGACCTAAAGGCAGACACAGACATTCTAGGGAGGAGCTAGAGGCAGATACAGACATTCAAGGGAGGAGCTAGAGGCAGATACAGACATTCTAGGGAGGAGCTAGAGGCCGACACAGACATTGTAGGGAGGAGCTAGAGGCAGACACAGACATTGTAGGGAGGAGCTAGAGGCAGACACAGACATTCTAGGGAGGAGCTAGAGGCAGACACAGACAATAGGGAGGATCTAGAGCCAGACACTGACATTGTAGGGAGGATCTAGAGACAGACACAGACATTCTAGGGAGGAGCTAGAGGCAGACGCAGACATTCTAGGGAGGAGTTAGAGACAGACACAGACATTCTAGGGAGGAGCTAGAGACAGACACATACATTCTAGGGAGGAGTTAGAGACAGACACAGACATTCTAGGGAGGAGCTAGAGGCAGACACAGACATTCTAGGGAGGAGCTAGAGGCAGACACAGACATTCTAGGGAGGAGCTAGAGACAGACACAGACATTCTAGGGAGGAGCTAGAGGCAGACACAGACATTCTAGGGAGGAGCTAGAGGCATACACAGACATTCTAGGGAGGAGCTAGAGGCAGATACAGACATTATAGGAAGACCTAAAGGCAGACACAGACATTCTAGGAAGGAGCTAGAGGCAGATACAGACATTATAGGGAAGACCTAAAGGCAGACACAGACATTCTAGGGAGGAGCTAGAGGCAGATACAGACATTCAAGGGAGGAGCTAGAGGCAGATACAGACATTCTAGGGAGGAGCTAGAGGCCGACACAGACATTGTAGGGAGGAGCTAGAGGCAGACACAGACATTGTAGGGAGGAGCTAGAGGCAGACACAGACATTCTAGGGAGGAGCTAGAGGCAGACACAGACAATAGGGAGGATCTAGAGCCAGACACTGACATTGTAGGGAGGATCTAGAGACAGACACAGACATTCTAGGGAGGAGCTAGAGGCAGACGCAGACATTCTAGGGAGGAGTTAGAGACAGACACAGACATTCTAGGGAGGAGCTAGAGACAGACACATACATTCTAGGGAGGAGCTAGAGGCAGACACAGACATTCTAGGGAGGAGCTAGAGGTAGACACAGACATTCTAGGGAGGAGCTAGAGGCAGACACAGACATTCTAGGGAGGAGCTAGAGGTAGACACAGACATTCTAGGGAGGAGCTAGAGGCAGACACAGATTCTAGGGAGGAGCTAGAGGCAGACATAGACATTCTAGGGAGGAGCTAGAGACAGAAACTGACATTCTAGGGAGGATCTAGAGGCAGACACTGACATTGTAGGGAGGATCTAGAGACAGACACAGACATTCTAGGGAGGAGCTAGAGGCTGATAGAGACATTCTAGGGGGGAGCTAGAGGCAGACACAGACATTCTAGGGAGGAGCTAGAGACAGACACAGACATTCTAGGGAGGAGCTAGAGACAGACACATACATTCTAGGGAGGAGCTAGAGGCAGACACAGACATTCTAGGGAGGAGCTAGAGGTAGACACAGACATTCTAGGGAGGAGCTAGAGGCAGACACAGACATTCTAGGGAGGAGCTAGAGGTAGACACAGACATTCTAGGGAGGAGCTAGAGGCAGACACAGAGATTCTAGGGAGGAGCTAGAGACAGAAACTGACATTCTAGGGAGGAGCTAGAGACAGACACAGACATTCTAGGGAGGAGCTAGAGGCAGAGACAGACATTGTAGGGAGGATCTAGAGACAGACACAGACATTCTAGGGAGGAGCTAGAGGCTGATAGAGACATTCTAGGGGGGAGCTGGAGGCAGACACTGACATTCTAGGGAGGAGCTAGAGACAGACACAGACATTCTAGGGAGGAGCTAGAGGCAGACACTGACATTCTAGGGAGGAGCTAAAGGCAGACACAGACATTCTAGGGAGGAGCTAGAGGCAGACACAGACAATAGGGAGGATCTATAGGCAGACACTGACATTGTAGGGAGGATCTAGAGGCAGACACAGACATTCTAGGGAGGAGCTACAGGCAGACACAGACATTGTAGGGAGGAGCTAGAGGCAGACACAGACATTCTAGGGAGGAGCTAGAGGCAGACACAGACATTCTAGGGAGGAGCTAGAGGCAGACACTGGCATTCTAGGGAGGAGCTAGAGACAGACATTCTAGGGAGGAGCTAGAGGCACACACTGACATTCTAGGGAGGAGCTAAAGGTAGACACAGACATTCTAGGGAGGAGCTAGAGACAGACACAGACTTTCTAGGGAGGAGCTGGGGCAGACACAGACAATAGGGAGGAGCTAGAGACGGACACAGACATTCTAGGGAGGAGCTAGGGGCAGACACAGACATTCTAGGGAGGAGCTAGAGGCAGACACAGACATTCTAGGGAGGAGCTAGAGGCAGACAGACATTCTAGGGAGGAGCTAGAGGCAGTCACAGACATTCAAGGGAGGAGCTAGAGGCAGACACAGACATTCTAGGGAGGAGCTAGAGTCAGATACAGACATTGTAGAGAGGAGCTAGAGGCAGACACAGACATTCTATGGAGGAGCTAGAGGCAGACACAAACAATAGGGAGGATCTTGAGCCAGACACTGACATTGTAGGGAGGATCTAGAGACAGACACAGACCTTCTAGGGAGAAGCTATAGGCAGACACAGACATTCTAGGGAGGATCTAGAGACAGACACAGACATTCTAGGGAGGAGCTAGAGACAGACACAGACATTCTAGGGAGGATCTAGAGACAGACACAGACATTCTAGGGAGGAGCTAGAGGCAGCCACAGACATTGTAGGGAGGAGCTAAAGGCAGACACAGACATTGTAGGGAGGAGCTAGAGGCAGACACAGACAATAGGGAGGATCTAGAGGCAGACACTGACATTGTAGGGAGGATCTAGAGATAGACACAGACATTCTAGGGAGGAGCTAGAGGCAGACATAGACTTTCTAGGGGGGATCTAGAGGCAGACACAGACATTCTAGGGAGGAGCTAGAGGCAGACGCAGACATTCTAGGGAGGAGCTAGAGGCAGACGCAGACATTCTAGGGAGGAGCTAGAGGCAGACGCAGACATTCTAGCGAGGAGCTAGATGCAGACACAGACATTCTAGGGAGGAGCTAGAGACAGACACTGACATTCTAGTGAGGAGCTAGAGATAGACACAGACATTCTAGGGAGGAGCTAGAGGCAGACACTGACATTGTAGGGAGGATCTAGAGACAGACACAGACATTGTAGGGAGGAGCTACAGGCAGACACTGACATTCTAGGGAGGAGATAAAGGCAGACACAGACATTCTAGGGAGGAGCTAGAGGCAGACACAGACAATAGGGAGGATCTATAGGCAGACACTGACATTGTAGGGAGGATCTAGAGACATGCACAGACTTTCTAGGGAGGAGCTAGAGGCTGACACAGACATTCTAGGGAGGAGCTATAGGCAGACACAGACATTCTAGGGAGGAGCTAGAGGCAGATACAGACATTCTAGGGAGGAGCTAGAGGCAGGCACAGACATTCTAGGGAGGAGTTAGAGACAGACACTGACATTCTAGGGAGGAGCTAGAGACAGACACAGACATTGTAGGGAGGAGCTAGAGGCAGATACTGACATTGTAGGGAGGAGCTATAGACAGACACAGACATTCTAGGGAGGAGCTAGAGGCAGACACTGACATTCTAGGGAGGAGCTGGGGCAGACACAGACATTCTAGGGAGGAGCTAGAGGCATACACAGACAATAGGGAGGAGCTAGAGATGGACACAGTCATTCTAGGGAGGAGCTAGGGGCAGACACAGACATTCTAGGGAGGAGCTAGAGGCAGACACAAACATTCTATAGAGAAGCTAGAGACAGACACAGACATTCAGCTGCAAGGTCTCCTGAAAGGACACTTACAGTTCTCCGTAGAACTTTATGAGCACCAACTGTCATTCCCTATCTCAGTAATGGGAAAGTCTGTATTCACTGAAGACAGATTTTACCTGTGATTTGAGAATTTTGAGAAGAAAAGATTAGTCCAGGAGGAGAGACAAGTGTATTTCTCAAATAAGATATATTACAAAGTTTCTTATTTTCAAGTGTAATATCGATTTATGAAAAAAAATGGATTAAAACAAAATTTACTGAATACAAACAAAATAATACTTAGTCACTATATAATAAAAATAGGTAATTTATTAATATACTTTGTGTTCAGATATATAAGCTAGTAGGGTACTGTTATATGTTCTCTGTATACTTACAAAAAAGTATCCTATTTGCATCTTCTCTTTTCAGGACCCAAGTAAGGAATGCTTCACGTTAAAGTTCGATTTAAATGTGGATATAGAGACAGAAATTGTTCCAGCCATGAAGAAGAAGTCGTTGGGGTAAATAATTAATTTCTCTAAGAACAGTTGTATAAATCCAGTACTGAGTATTTTAATAACATATCTTTTTAGGGGTCACCATTCCTTGCTGTAGCGCAGAGCTCCAATCTTCTGCTTCTCTTTATAGAGTGACAATCATAAAGAGGCTGTCCCCTACTTTTTCATTGATGACCTATCCATAGGATTAATGGCTGATCGGCCGGGGTTCGACACCCGGCAGCTGCTATCGGTGTTGGCGGAGGCAGCCGCCAGCCGGAAGTACTTACACATCCGCTTCCTATTGATTTGAATAGGAGGCGGATGTGCAGTACTAAGCCTTGGCCACTACAAGTAGATGGAGCAGCTCCACAAATATGTGCTTCCAGCCAGCAGCCGTCTCTGCCTACACCGATAACAGCTGATTGGCGGGGGTGCAAGGTGTTGGACATTGGATAAGCCATCAATGTAAAAGTAGTGGACAACCTCTTTAAAGAGGTTTATTGTGTATATGGGCTCAATAGCGGGAACGCGGTGGCCTCATGATTCTGCAGATCGGTTGAAGTCCTCCACCAACCAGACATTGTGACTTATCCCAAGGATACAGTCAAGTAAATTCCCTGTGCATCAGTGGTGGGCAATTAATTTTCCCAAGGTGCCACGTCAAAACACTATAACTATTGTGGAGGACCAAACCAAACAACCAAACTTAATTCTTCTCAATATTAATATATAATATATTATATATTCATTTTTATCACTTAATATTGAGCAAAATTAAGTTTGTTGATGAGCTTCTACTGCTAATACAATAGTGCTTATTATAACCTGTATTCTTACCTGCATCAAATAATCACAACCATATAATTTACTGCTTTTTATAAAGTTTATAAATCATACTGTTCGTGTTATTTAGCCCTGATAACTTGGTCAGTGGCCCCCCACAGACAGCATGCTGTCCCCAGTCACACCCCCACAGAATGATACCTCCACAGCTCCCCCACACACAGTATGATGGACCCCAGGGCCCCTTATACACAGTATGATGCCTCCAGTCGCACCCCCGCATAATGATGCCTCCACAGCCCCCCACACACATTATGATGGACCCCAGGGCCCCTTATACACAGTACGATGCCCCCAGTCACACCCCCACAAAATGATGCCTCTGTTAGAACCTTGCTCTTAGGTTTTTTCCTTTGCTGGTCACATGACCTTGTTGGCCTATTTAATCCTGCTCCGCCCTTCTGGCTTTGCTGGACTTCATTGTATAACTACTTTCTAGCTAGCCTGTGCTCTGTATCTAACTCTGTTAGTTTGCTTGGTCTACGGACCTCTATGTTCTATATATTTTGTTAGTTCGTCTGTCTGCTACTATTTCTGTTAGGAGGTGTCCCATTTTCCTCCCAGTCCTTAGTACTTGTAGGGATTCCTTCCCCACAACTATAGGTCTCCGTACAGACTAGCTTAGGACTTTAGCAGGTCTGATCGCAGGATCAGGTTCCCTGTTACATCGTAGGGATTCAGCTGAGTTCTATCGTAGGGACAGATCTCCTCTCTTTCCTTAGCTCTGGTAGCAGAACATAACAGTAAGTCCAGCCTGCAAATTCTCTAAGGAAAGATTTTTCTGTTCCATCATGGTGTCGGTTCAGGATTTGGCTCATCGCCTGCAGGGACTCTCTCTGGAGGTGGCCGAGCTCCGTCAGCACGTGAGTAACTGTCCTGGAGCACATTTCTTGGAGCCTAAGGTATGTTTGCCGGATTTATTTTTTGGTGAACACTGAGAATTTTTTTCATTTAAAAATGCTTGCTTATTGTATTTTCGTTTGAGACCCAAGTCCTCTGGGGATGAATCCCAGCGCATAGGGTTCATAATGTCACTTTTGCGCAAAGAGCCTCAGGAGTGGGCCTTTTCTTTGCAACCTAGTGATACATGCTTCAGATCAGTGGATAGTTTTTTTTCTGCTTTGGGACTATTATATGATGATCCTGACCGTGTCGCATCAGCTGAGACTGAGTTGAGACGTTTGAAACAGGGATCAGGTAATGTGGAAAAATATTGTACTCATTTCCGTCGATGGTCTACTCAAACAGGGTGGAACGATTCTGCTCTGAAAAGTCTATTTCTTGCTGGGCTCAATGAAAGGGTTAAAGACCTGCTAATTGCTTATCCTACACCTGAAGATTTGCAACAGGCTATGCAATTAGCTATACGGGTGGATAGGAGACTGCGTGCAAGGGTTAATGAGAGCAAATCCTCTGCTATGTCAGTTTCTGGTTATGAGAATGTGTGTACTAACAGTGGTGAACCGATGGAGATTGGATCGGTGGCACCTCGCTCTCAAGAAAAAGACCGTAGATTTTCTGAAGGCTTGTGTTTCTATTGCGGAAAATCTGGTCATTTGATTAAAGGCTGTGAGCTTCGTATGAAGAAAGAAAAAAAAATGGTCAGTCATGCCCGTATTGCCTGTTTAAATTCCAAGGGTGTATTTTTAGCTGCTTCCACGATTGCTCAGGAAAAATTAATGGAATTTTGGGTGTTTGTTGATTGTGGGTCTACTCTGAATGTAATTGATGGGGGATTCTTGGAAAGACTCAATTTAAAACCCGAACCTTTATCATCCCCCATTGCTGTGGTTTCTGTGGATGGTTCCCCTTTGAAGAATATTACTCTCAAGGTCTGTGAATTTCCTCTCACTATTAATGGTGTTCACCATGAGAAATTGGATTTGGTAGTTTTGAATAACTTGCCTTCTCCAGTAATATTGGGATTGCCCTGGTTAAAATTTCACAATCCTGTACTGGATTGGTCTACCAGTGAAATTAAATCCTGGAGCCATAAATGTTATGACAAGTGTTGTAACGGGCGTATTGCAGCTTTGGATAGGGGAGAATTGCCTGTTCCTATTCAGGATTTTTGGAGAGTTTTTTCTGAGAAGGAATCGCAGGTTTTGCCTCCCCATAGAGACTATGATTGTTCTATTGAATTTGTCCCTGGAGCGACTCTTCCTAAAAGTCGTTTATTTAACCTTACTATTCCTGAGAGGAAGGCTTTGGAGGAATACATACAGACAAGTTTGGCCGCCGGTCACATTAGGCCCTCTAAGTCTCATGTGGCGGTTGGATTTTTTTTTGTAAAAAAAAAGGACGGCGGTTTACGTCCTTGTCTGGATTTTCGTGAGATTAACAAAATTACTGTACGCAATCCTTACCCACTGCCATTGATTCCTGATCTGTTTAACCAGTTAATGGGGGCCAAGTGGTTCTCTAAAATTGACCTTAAGGGGGCATACAATCTGTTGCGCATGAAGGAGGGTGATGAATGGAAGACTGCTTTTAACACTCCTGTGGGTCATTTTGAGAACCTGGTTATGCCTTTTGGTCTTACTAATGCTCCTGCATTTTTTCAGAATCTTATTAATGACATCCTTAGACCTTTGATCGGCAAAAATGTGGTTGTGTATTTGGATGACATTTTGATTTATTCGCCGGATCTGGAGTCTCATTGGCGGAGCGTACGTGAGGTATTACAGTTATTAATGGACAATTCGCTTTTTGCTAAGCTGGAGAAATGTGAGTTCGCTGTACAGAGAATTATTTTTTTGGGTTACATTATCTCCAGCGAAGGTTTTGAGATGGACCCGGTTAAAGTTCAAGCTGTACAGGAATGGCCTAGGCCTATTGGTTTGAAATCGATACAGAGGTTTTTGGGTTTCGCCAATTATTATAGAAAATTCATAAAAAAATTTTCTAGTATTGTCAAACCTCTGACCGATCTCACCAGCAAAGGTGCTGATGCGGTTCAGTGGTCTTCTGAGGCCATTGAAGCTTTTGTGTATCTCAAGGAGAGGTTTACCTCTTCTCCCATCCTTATGCAGCCTGATGTGACTAAGCCGTTTTTGGTTGAGGTTGATGCTTCCTCTGTGGGGGTTGGCGCAGTATTGTCTCAGGATAACGGGGATGGATTACATCCCTGTGCCTTTTTTTCAAAAAATTTTTCGGAGACTGAACTGAATTACGATATTGGTAATCGGGAATTATTGGATATTAAACTCGCATTTGAACACTGGCGCCACTTCTTGGAAGGTGCGGAATTTCCCGTTCAGGTTCTTACGGATCATAAAAATCTGATATATCTTGATGCTGCCAAGCGCCTGAATGCCCATCAGGCTAGGTGGGCACTGTTTTTCTCGCGGTTTAATTTCTCCGTTACTTACATCCCTGGTACTAAGAATGTTAAGGCGGATGCCTTGTCTCGCAGTTTTTCTCCCATAGTCGGTGCTGAGAAAGAGGAGAACATTTTACAAGAAGGTGTTGTGATAGCTGCTTTGGACTCCGTTTTGGAAGATGAGATTCTTAAAGCACAGGAGAATGCCCCATCTAACACTCCTCATGGGAGGTTGTTTGTGCCTGGGACCTTTAGGAGAGATTTGTTTGTTGAGTGTCACGAATCTCGGTTGGCAGGTCATCCCGGAATCTCTGAGACCAAGAGACTGGTGGGTCACAGTTTTTGGTGGCCTGGATGGCAGAAGGAAGTCATTAAGTGGGTGCGTCAATGTACTATATGTGCTAGATCTAAGTCCTCACATACTTCTGCTGCGGGGTTGCTTTGTCCTTTGGAGGTTCCCAGTGCTCCTTGGACACATTTGGCTATGGACTTTATAACTGACCTTCCCCCCTCTGAGGGTTTTACTGTCATCTGGGTGGTCGTGGACCGTTTTAGCAAGATGTGTCACTTGGTTCCCTTCGTCAAACTGCCCTGCGCTAAAACTCTCGCTAAGGCCTTTGTCAAGGAAATTGTCAGACTTCATGGCGTTCCTACTGACATTGTTTCTGATAGGGGTCCTCAGTTCGTGGCTCGTTTTTGGCGTGCCTTTTGTGACAGGTTGGGAGTTCATTTGTCGTTCTCGTCCGGATATCATCCTGAATCTAATGGCCAGACAGAAAGGAAAAACCAGGATGTTGAGCAGTTCTTGCGTTGTTTTGTGGCAGACAATCAAGAGGGGTGGTCTGAGTTTCTGCCACTTGCTGAATTTGCTCTGAACAATCATACATCTTCTTCTGCTGGTTGTTCGCCTTTTTTTTGTTGTTCTGGGAGACATCCGTCGTTTGGGTCGTTCTCCAAGTTGGGATCTGCCGTGCCTGAGGAGGAGAATTTTTCCGGTGATTTGGAGAGAGTTTGGACGGATGTGCGTGGTAATCTTCAGGAGGCCAACAGAAAATCTAAAGACTACTTTGATAGGAAACGACAGGAGGTTTTGTTCGCTGTTGGTGACATGGTCTGGTTGTCCTCTAGGAATCTGCGGTTGAGGATTCCTTCTAAGAAATTGGGTCCCAAGTTTGTAGGGCCCTTTAAGGTGCTTCAGGTTGTCAACCAATCTGCTGTTAGGTTGGAGGTTCCTACCTCCTGGAGAATTAATCCGGTATTTCATGTCTCTCTGTTAAAAAAAGCTGTTGTGTCGGATGGTGACGCCTCTGCCTCTGTTCCTCCGGTGGTGGAGGACGGGGAATATGAAATTTCTCGCATCCTTAACTCTAGACGGTATAGAGGTAGTTTGCAGTATCTTGTGGCCTGGAAAGGTTTCGGACCCGAGGATAACTCTTGGGTGAGGTCAGATGATGTTTCCGCGTCCAGACTTATCAGAGCGTTTCACAGGAGATTTCCTGATAAGCCTGGTCCTAGGGGATCCGGAGGATCCTCTTAGAAGGGGGGGTACTGTTAGAACCTTGCTCTTAGGTTTTTTCCTTTGCTGGTCACATGACCTTGTTGGCCTATTTAATCCTGCTCCGCCCTTCTGGCTTTGCTGGACTTCATTGTATAACTACTTTCTAGCTAGCCTGTGCTCTATATCTAACTCTGTTAGTTTGCTTGGTCTACGGACCTCTATATTCTATATATTTTGTTTGTTCGTCTGTCTGCTACTATTTCTGTTAGGAGGTGTCCCATTTTCCTCCCAGTCCTTAGTACTTGTAGGGATTCCTTCCCCACAACTATAGGTCTCCGTACAGACTAGCTTAGGACTTTAGCAGGTCTGATCGCAGGATCAGGTTCCCTGTTACATCGTAGGGATTCAGCTGAGTTCTATCGTAGGGACAGATCTCCTCTCTTTCCTTAGCTCTGGTAGCAGAACATAACAGCCTCCACAGCCGCCCCACACACAGTATGATGGACCCCAGGGCCCTTCCTACCCTGTGTGATGCCCCCAGTCACACCCCCACAGAATGATGCCTCCACAGCTCCTCACACACAGTATCATTGATTCCAAATCCCCCCGTACACAGTTTGATGCCCCCAGTCACACCCCCACAGAATGATGCCTCCACAGCCCCCCACACACAGTATGATGGACCCCATGGCCCCTTTATACACAGTATGATGCTCCCAGTCACAGCCCCACAGAATGATGCCTCCTCTGCCCCCCACACACAGTATGATGGACCCCAGGGCCCATCATACACAGTATGATGCCCCCAGTCACACCCCCACAGAATGATGCCTCCATAGCTCCTCACACACAGTATCATTGATTCCAAATCCCCCATACACAGTATGATGCCCCCAGTCACACCCCTACAGAATGATGCCTCCACAGCCCCCACATTTAGTATGATTGATTCCAGATCCCCCCCACACACACAGTATGATGCTCCCAATCACAACTGAACAAAATGATGCATCCACAGTATGATGGACCTCTCAGCCCCCCCACACAGTATGATAGATCCAGCAAACCCCCGCACAGTATGTTGCCCCCACAGTTTCCCCTCAACTACTGACGCTGAAAAAAATAAAATTAAACAACTCACCTAGCCCTAGCCTTGTTTTCCTAGCATGCTGCTCCGCTCTGTGTGCTGTGTCGACAGAGGCTTCATGCAGCTGGCGCAATCCAGTGATGTCATTGCGCCTAATGCACTGAGACTCAGTCGCACAAGCTGAATGGTGGACGAGGGAACCGACAGCTCCGTTACACCTCTGTTCACATTGGTATATGCATCATGAGAATGCAGATACCTGTGAAATTGAGATACCTGGTGAGGGGGTGGATGCGTGGTGCGGCCAATGGGCCACTGTTTCCAACCTTTTTGGTTGTCGTTGGCTGGACAGTAACAGTCAGAAGGCCAGATGTGGGCTGCATGTTGACCCGGTCTCACTTACACCTCCCATTTAGCTAATTTAATGTGAACTTATCACTTGCAATAAATATGGTTTACTATCCCTAAGATATAAGATATGAACCCCTCTACCTTGTTTGTAAATCTAGTCTTTTTATCCAAGTGGGCGTGATCCTAAGTGCTTCTTTGTGGTCATCTATTTGAGGATTATGCCCAATTGGCTCAAAAGCTTAGCCTTACATACAGAGAAGAGGGGGCCATATCTAAGGAATAGAGAGGCGCAGGAACAAAAGAAAAACAATGCCACGCTCAAGGGAACATCGGCATTTACACCAGGTAAAAAATTACATATTTATGGCAAGTGACAGCTCTTCTTAAAATGATAGAAATCTGTATTCTGAGAGCTCCCACTAGTGGAGGCTGCGTTTAAACAGAATTTGATTGAACAGTTTAATTGACATCACTGGCCCCATTGCAGTGGCTTGTTCTTTTTCCAAGGTAGGTACCCTTAGGTTATGTTTCACATGCAGCGTTTTTTTCAGACCGTTGGCAGGTAAAAACACGCTGCGTGCAGCATGCATGTTTTTTTCCGTGTTTTTCATGAATTTTATATGCATTTTATATTTGCGATTTTTTCCATTCATTTCAATGGGTGAAAAATGCTCCAAAAACGCTAAAAGAATAGACTTGCTGTGGATTTCAAGAAACGCCCAGCAGCTCAAAAAAATGCAAGGAAAAAATTATATACAGTGTTTGAATAAGATTTTTTAAATCTCATACTTTGCCGGTACGTGTGAACATACCCTAACCCTATATTTTGATTCTTAGATTGTCCTCCACTACAGATTGAGGAATTACCTAAACAACTGTTCCTCGCTGTATTAGCATAGGCTCACTAGAACAAAGCTGGAGACAAACAAGACAAACCCTACCTAAAATAGGAATCCCAATTATTTCTGCAAATTTAGACAGACCATTTGATCTAGAGAAGAGACATGACAGCGGCCTGATTGTAGTTTACCGTCTCATATTCAGCAGGTAATCAAAGGAGTTTGAGAACAAAAAGGTTATTTTGTAGATTAAAGATCCTCACCCTGGGCAGGATCCTACTTATTATGAGATTGGCTCATTAACGTTGGACGCAGCTGATTTACAGTATAGACCTTTATTGAGCCATGGAGCTGAACTTTCACTCAGGAATGTGACGGAAAGGTCAGGACGATAGTTTGCATTAAGGTTCTAAAAAGGAGAATATTCTGTGGAGATAATGGCAACTCGGATCATTTATCACATGAAATCAGATAACTTGTTTTGTGCTTACTGATGGATATACAGCCTATAAATGACAATAATCTGATATTACTACCCGGGGCACAGGATATGTCAAAAATATTATTATTATTTTTAGTTCCTCATTTAAGAAATTTAAAATTACTGAATAATTTGCTCAGATATTGTTAATTGTGAAGCTGATGTCTAAGGGTGCGGACTTATGTGATACATTTGTATAATAGAGGAATATTATGGAAATATATATGATATAGATGATTGATAGATAGAGGTGGAGGTAGTTAAAGAGAATGACAGAGAAATAAATATTTGGTAGAGATTACACCCCACACTTACAGCCTTGGCTGCTATCAGTTAGGTTATTAATGGTCATCTGAGGAATGTTCTGCTGCGCTGAATGCACTTGGGAAAATCATCAAGATCCGCTGCGGGCAGCTCCCTGTGCAATTTCTGACCAATGACAAGCCAGATGTGCTCTATGGGAGACAAGTACCACTGTGAGCAGCCTGCGTAATCTAATCATAATATCATAGCCTACAGTGTCTCTAGACTTGTCTCCCATCGAGCACATCTGGGACGTCATTGGTCGGCAATTATAAAGAAGCTGCCAGCAGCGGATCTTGATGATTTGCCCAAATGCATTCAGCAATGCAGAACATTCCTCAGACAAACATTAATAACCTCATTGATTGTAGTTGAGGCTGTAAGTCCGGAGATTTCTGCGTGTGGCACCGATACTCAATACTGGATAAATCAAGATGTTTTGAAAAATTTTTGTTTCCATTTTTTCATGATTTGCCGATCATTAACGTGTCTATCAATCATGTGATTTCCATAATTCTGCGACTTTTCCTTCTTAGTGCTGCAGTTTAAATATTGAAACGAGAACGTGTATATAAGTAGATGTATGGATAGAGATTGGATCAACAAAGAGATAGATAGATATTGTGTATTGATTTTTTACTTCTTCTGTTGGTTATGATTGGCTAACAAGGCACACTTACTTTATTTTTAGAGAGGTCTTGATTCCAGCTTTCGAAAGAAAAGGGATTGAACTGAGTAAAGTGGATATCTTCCTGGACCAGTCCAACACACCTTTGTCCCTAAACTTTGAAGCATACAGATTTGGAGGACATTATCTGAAGGTTAAAGGTAGGAGTTGTCACCCACCAGTAGGTGGTAACACATGTATGGCGGGCCTGCAGTGCATATGTGGCCCCATGTTTTATACTTGTACTGTATTGTTTTCACTGTTGGTTGTGGTGAATAAAAGTTCTAATTTTTAGGGTAAGAAATAAGAGAACCTCCTGAACCTTATTGCTTGACAACTTTGATAATATAGTGATGCCTCAGGAGACTAAAGCTATGGTCAGTCAAGGCCGTCTTTTGTGTTTAGCTTTGGTAAACAGGTAGGTCCCATAACAAGAAAGGATCACCTTCCTTGTGAAAATTAACTTTTGGGGAAGTGAATGAATCCTTCATAGGTTGAAGAACTGAAGACTTGTATAGAGAAGTGAAGGGCCTGTCATTATTGTATTGTGGGTCCTGTGGCGAATTTGCCAGCCGATGAGGTTGGTGAGTTGTGCTTGCCTCTAACTGGGTCCCATGGCAGTGGCCTAGGCTGTATATATGATAGGTCTTGACTAGGACTTGGTTCAATACCGAAGTTGGTAAGATATTGTTTTAAAAAATAAACCCACAGGTTTTCGAAGGGGGGCTCCTAATTCTTAGTTCTTTTTGGTGACTGTTTTGCATTAGAGTTATAGTAGTGTAACTAATACTTGACATTATATAGACTTGTGCATGACAATTTCTCTTCTGTTTTTCCTCTGTTGCCATGTTCCGTTGATTAGTAACACTGACAAGGCCAAGCTCAGAACTGTCGTTCTTTTTCAAGATACTTAATGTGTTTCCAGTGTTTCTAATAGCATATCAGTCATGATATCCAGGCTCCTAGATGTACACTATATCTACCATGATCATACTTGCCAATCATTTCAACCTTGGTCACTATTAGTATGGTGTTTCTACAAAAGGTCCTGTTTTCGGGCTCCTCAATGTAGTTTCAGCATTTCAACCTGTTCTACAGGGTGAAATTTAGGCTTTTTATTGAGGGTGATCTTGAGGCTTCTCAATCTGTCTTCAGTCTTCTCAATGGATTGGTCTTCAGACGTCTTAGTTGGGTAAACTTCAGTGGGGTCATCTTTAGGTTTCCCAATGGGATGATCTTCTGACTTCTAACTTTGGCAATGTTCAAGCTTCTCAGTGGAGTGATCTTCAGACTTCCTAATCGGGTGATCTTCAGGATAGTCAGTGAAGTGATGTTCAGACTTCCTAATCGCGTGATCTTCAGGCTAGTCAGTGGCGTGATCTTTAGGCTTTTCAGTGAGGTGATCTCCATGCTTCTTAGTGGGTTGATCTTCAGGTTTCTAAGTGTAGTGATCTTCAGGTGTCTAAGTGTAGTGATCTTCAGGTGTCCAAGTATAGTGATCTTCGGGTGTCTAAGTGTAGTGATCTTCAGGTTTCTCAGTGTAGTAATCTTCAGGTTTCTCAGTGGAGTGATCTACAGTTTTCTTAGTGGGCTGATCTCCAGGCTTCTCTATGGTGTGATATTTAGGCTTCTCAGTGGAATGGGCAGAAGGTACTAGATGTGAACAAATTCATAGTTCTATATAATGCTACAAATACCCCCCCCCCCAAATTATTAATATCTGTATCAACCAATTTATATTAAAAAGAGGGGGAGGGGATAGAGGTGGATGTGCTAAAAATATTCAAAACAATGATTTTGAAAAGAGTAGAAAATAGTGTACAAGTCTAAAAATGATGTATTCATGTTAGATGCAAGAAAAAGGAAAAATAGAGAAGAACTTAAATTACATTGAACCCAAATCTAAAGACCCAGATGCATGGGAAGTGTTCATTCAGATGTCTGTTTTTTGCATACCTATAGCACTTAGTAGAGGTTTATTTGCGGACTGAGTGGTCATCGCAAAATCTCGGTGATATGTCTGATATTGATCCGAGTGTCGGATACCATCCACATTCTGTCCGTTTTTCATAGACTGCTTAATAGGTAAAGGTAGAGAAACTTTTTTTTGTCTCTCATCTGAGAAGAACTGCTGAAACTCAGACCTAACTCTGATGACACTATGCTGAAACTTTGATAAAACTCTCCTCAAAAACACTAATGAAACTTTTTTTCTTGTCCTTGAAAAAAACTGATATCTGAATGAGCCGTAGGGCTCAGCTTTTTCTCCCGTCACTCACTTTATTGCATGTTTCACTTAAACTTCAGGAAGTATCTATATTTGTGTCTAATATGCATTTTGAAACTTACATATTTATTGGTCTTGTGCAATATTTTCTACTACTTCTCTATTCATTGTTTTGCATATATTTAGCCCATCTACCTCTATTTCCTCTCTCTTTTTAATATTCATCAATTGATAGCTAAAAATTTTATTGGGAGTTATATTGTAGCATTATATAAAACTATGAATTTGTTTATATCTTCTATCTGGTGCAAACTTCATTGATTACTTGTATCAATACATGTAAATAGTGTCCTTAATAATTTAACTTGTTATTATGTTTAATAATGAATTTGGCCTAGTCTGTTTCCCTGCACTTAGTATTTTAATCAGTTTGGTGTGTATTATATGTTTTTAATTGTGGCCTTTTTTGGTATAAAGTAATTTATCTAATGAAGAATTTTGTCATTTTATGGTTGTATTTTTGGATATTTGTATTATTATTTCATTGGCATAGTCACTTGTGTAAAAATTAAAATATTTCCTTTTAAATTGGTTGCTGTTTTTCTTTGTGGAGTGATTTTCAGGCTTCTCAGTGGTGTGATCTTTTGGCTTCTCAGTAGGATGATTTTCAGGCTTCTCAGTGGGGTAATCTTTTGGCTTCTCAGTACGATGGTCTTTATATTTCACAGTGGAGTTGTTACGCTCGCTCTCGGACTGTTAAGCACAACCATGGATCAGGGACCCACTGTGCCACGGGTCAGAATTACCCCGGAGGGGCATAACTAAGCAGCTACCTTGGTGTTCGCTGGAGCCTCTAGTGGTGAGGTCAGGCTTGGGCGGTAGTAGCTTCCCGGTACCACTCCAGGGCGACGTCTGGAAGTAGAAGCTGACCCCCAAAGGGACAGGAAGCTGTAACGACAGGTGCTGGTATACAGGCAGGCAGGTGCTTGCGGACACAGCTTGGAATACAGGCAGGCAGGTGCTGGCGAGCAAGTCTCATATACAGGCAGGCAGGTGCTGGTGGGCACAGCTGATATACAGGCAGGCAGGTGCAACTGGAAAACAGGAACGGATAGGACCCAGTTCAGACTGAATGGACCGGAATAGCTTTAGGAAGAACTGGTTCACTGACAGGTACGACTGGAATATAGGAACAGGTAGGACCCAGTCCAGACTGGACGGACAGGGACAGTGTCAGAAAGAACTAGGTCACTGGCAGGGGGGACACTGGACTGCAAGTGCGGACAGACAGGGAACCGCAGATGCGGACAAGCAAGAAACCGCAGATGCAGACAAGCAGGGAACCGCAGATGCAGACAGGCAGGGAACCGCAGATGTAGACAGGCAGGGAACGCAGATGCTGACAGGCAGGGAACCGCAGACGCTGACAGGCAGGGAACCGTAGATGCGGGCAGGCATGGAACTGCAGATGCGGACAGGCAGGGAACCGCAGATGCAAACAGGCAGGGAACCGCAGATGCAGACAGGCTGAGAACCGCCGATGCGGACAGGCAGGGGACCACAGATGCTCACAGGCATGGAACCGCAGATGCGGACAGGCAGGGGACAACAGATGCGGACAGGCAGGGAACCGCAGATGCGGACAGGCAGGGGACAACAGATGCGGACAGGCAGGGAACTGCAGGTGCAGACAGGCATGGAACCGCAGATGCAGACAGGCAGGGAACCACAGGTGCGGACAGGCATGTAACCGCAGATGCGGACAAGCAGGAAACCGCAAATGCAGACAATCAGTGAACCGCAGATGCAGACAGGCAGGGAACCGCAGATCGCAGATGCGGACAGGCAGGGAACCGCAGATGCGGACAGGCAGGGAACCGCAGATGCGGACAGGCATGGAACTGCAGATGCGGACAGGCATGGAACCGCAGATGCGGACAGGCAGGGGACAACAGATGCGGACAGGCAGGGAACCGCAGGTGCAGACAGGCATGGAACCGCAGATGCGGACAGGCATGGAACCGCAAATGCGGACAGGCAGGGAACCGCAGGTGTGGACAGGCAAGGAACAGCAGATACGAACAGGCAGGCAACCGCAGATACGGACAGGAAGTCAGGACTCGGTTCACATGGAACAGACAGGGTCAGGTTCACACAGGACAAATACAAGGACAGGTACACATAGGACAGACAGGACCATGTTAACACAGGGTACTTACAATAAATTAGCAAGTGTACACACTAGTCACTAATGTTGCACAGCGACAACAGATTAGAGATAGGTACTGATTAAGACTCAGCTGGTTTAGGAAAGGTACAGGTTCTAATGGCAGGTTTGCAGATACGTACAGATACAGACACAGCCGATTTAGGAAAGGGAGCTGCTACAACAGGATTAAGATAGGGACTAATTCAGACAACAGGTTTGGTGGGATGAACAGAATGAGACAAAGCTGGTGTGGAAACAGGTGCTGAGTCATACACAGAAAGATACAGAGAGAGACTCAGATACTGGCAAGGCATACAAGGAAAGCTACAGACTAGATACAAACAGGATAAGAGTCAGGCCCTAATTCAGACTAGATCAGACACAGGTATAGGTTCAGGGTTCGTGGGCACACAGACCCAGGGAAACAGGTTCGGGCAAGGAGTGGACCTGATAATGGACTTAGCAGCTTACAGACAAGCTAGACACTAAAATTCTTGATGCTGAACAGGCACTTCCGAATGGGGGAAAGTGACTTAAGTACCAGATCCCTCCCAGGTATTGGCTAGGGACATCAAAGGAGTGCGCATGCTACCCCTTTAAGAAAGAGGGAGTCCACGCGCGTACACTAGGCAAGATGTCTGCAACAGGAACGCCACCGGGATGGTGAGTACATCGGCGTCTCTGTCAGGAGGAGGAGGAGGTACGCAGTACTCAATTGTGTGATATGGAGGCATCTTAATGGCATAGTATTCAGGAATCTCAATGGGAGTATACAGTGAGTAGCCTCTACATAGTGAGTGGCACCTTTCCCAGCAGAGATACTGTAGGAAAACTATACATTCCCCATAAGGTAAAGGCTATTGGTATAATGCATGGAGGGTAGAACTCCACTTTGGCTAATAGAAGGAGATCTTGATTAGAAGATCTGTCCTATTGACATTTTATGCTCTGTAAGACAAATGGACTAGGACAACCATTTTAACCTCACAAATATCACTAGACTCCCATGGCTTGCATTATATTTAATTACTGCACCACAGTATTGGATGGAGTTGGATGGAGTGGAGAACTTAATGGGGCTATATATCCTTTCAAAAAAGACTCTCCACCGCTGTCCGGTCTCTGTTATTGTCTGCATTGCTGAATGATGTCACATTGACAGTGCTGCAGACAATTATTATTATTTATTATTATAGCGCCATTTATTCCATGGCGCTTAACATGTGAAAAGGGGTATACATAAAAAACAAGTACAATAATCTTGAACAGTACAAAACAGCGACAGCAGAGGAGGACCCTGCCCGCGAGGGCTCACAGTCTACAAGGGATGGGCGAGGATACTGTAGGTGAGGGTAGAGGAGGTCATGCAGTAATGTGGTGGAGTGGTGGTTACTGCAGGTTGTAGGCTTGTCGGAAGAGGTAGGTCTTCAGGTTCCTTTTGAAGGTTTCCACGGTAGGCGAGAGTCTGATGTGTTGGGGTAAAGAGTTCCAGAGTAGGGGGGATGCACGGGAGAAATCTTGTATGCAATTGTGGGAAGAGGAGATTAGAGGGGAGTAGAGAAGGAGATCTTGTGAGGATCGGAGGTTGCGTACCGGGAGACTACAGTGGGTACGGAAAGTATTCAGACCCCTTTAAATTTTTCACTCTTTGTTTCATTGCAGCCATTTGGTAAATTCTAAAAAGTTCATTTTTTTTCTTATTAAAGTACACTCTGCACCCCATCTTGACTAAAAAAAAAACAGAAATGTAGAAATTTGTGCACATTTATTAAAAAAGAAAAACTGAAATATCACATGGTCATAAGTATTCAGACCCTTTGCTCAGTATTGAGTAGAAGCTCCCTTTTCAGCTAGTACAGCCATGAGTCTTCTTGGGAATGATGCAACAAGTTTTTCACACCTGGATTTGGGGATCCTCTGCCATTCTTCCTTGCAGATCCTCTCCAGTTCCGTCAGGTGAGATGGTGAACGTTGGTGGACAGCCATTTTCAGGTCTCTCCAGAGATGACCAATTGGGTTTAGGTCAGGGCTCTGGCTAGGCCAGTCAAGAATGGTCACAGAGTTGTTCTGAAGCCACTCCTTTGTTATTTTAGCTGTGTGCTTAGGGTCATTGTCTTGTTGGAAGATGAACCTTCGGCCAAGTCTGAGGTCCAGAGCACTCTGGAAGAGGTTTTCATCCAGTATATCTCTGTATTTGGCCGCATTCATGTTTCCTTCAATTGCAACCAGTCGTCCTGTCCCTGCAGCTGAAAAATACCCCCATAGCATGATGCTGCCACCACCATGTTTCAAGGTTGGGATTGTATTGGGCAGGTGATGAGCAGTGCCTGGTTTTCTGCACACATACCGCGTAGAATTAGCACCAAAAAGTTCTATCTTCGTCTCATCAGACCAGAGAATCTTATTTCTCTTAGTCTGGGAGTCCTTCATGTGTTTTTGAGCAAACTCTATGTGAGCTTTCATATGTCTTGCACTGACGATAGGCTTCCGTCGGGCCACTCTGCCATAAAGGCCCAACTGGTAGAGGGCTGCAGTGATAGTTGACTTTGTGGAACTTTCGCCCATCTCTCTACTGCATCTCTGGAGCTCAGCCACAGTGATCTTGGGGTTCTTCTTTACCTCTCTCACCAAGGCTCTTCTCCCACGATTGCTCAGATTGGCTGGACGGCCAGGTCTAGGAAGACTTCTGGTGGTCCCAAACTTCTTCCATTTAAGGATTATGGAGGCCACTGTGCTCTTAGGAACCTTGAGTAATGCAGAAATTCTTTTGTAACCTTGGCCAGATCTGTGCCTTGCCACAATTCTGTCTCTGAGCTCCTTGGGCAGTTCCTTTGAGCTCATGATTCTCATTTGGTCTGACATGCACTGTGAGCTGTGAGGTCTTATATAGACAGGTGTGTGCCTTTCCAGATCAAGTTCTATCAGTTTAATTAAACACAGCTGGACTCCAATAAAGGAGTAGAACCATCTCAAGGAGGTTCACAAGGAAATGGACAGCATGTGACATAAATATGAGTGTCTGTGCAAATGGTCTGAATACTTATGACCATGTGATATTTCAGTTTTTCTTTTTTAATAAATTTGCAAACATTTCTACATTTCTGTTTTTCTTCTGTCAAGATGGGGTGCAGAGTGTACTTTAATGAGAAAAAAATGAACTTTTTAGAATTTACCAAATGGCTGCAATGAAACAAAGAATGAAAAATTCAAAGGGGTCTGAATACGTTCCGTACCCACTGTAGGTCACAGATGTATGGAGGAGACAGGTTGTGGATGGCTTTGTATGCCAGGGTTAGGGTCTTGAACTTGATCCTCTGGGCAATAGGCAGCCAGTGAAGGGATTGACAGAGGGGGGAGGCCGGGGAATAGCGGGGGGACAGGTGGATTAGTCGGGCAGCGGAGTTTAGGATAGATTGGAGGGGTGCGAGAGTGTTAGAGGGGAGGCCACAGAGCAGGAGGTTGCAGTAGTCGAGGCGGGAGATGATGAGGGCATGCCCTAGTGTTTTTGCAGATTATTGATTAAGGAATGTGCAGATACAGGAAATATTTTTGAGTTGTAGTCGGCAGGAAGTGGAAAGGGCTTGGATATGTGGTTTGAAGGAGAGATCAGAGTCCAGGGCTACCCCGAGGCAGCGAGCTTGCGGGACTGGAGAGAGTGATCAGCCATTGACTTTAATTGATAGGTCCATTGGAGGGGTTGGGTGAGATGGGGGCAATGACTGAACCCAGCAGCTCTGAGCGGCTCGTTCCATCTACAGCAGCAGAGCCACTGAGCTCAGTTAGTTTCTGCAGTGCTGTTGACGTAATGTCAGCGCTGCAGGCAATATTACAGACACTGGGTGCAGCAGCGTAGACTCAGCGCTGGACTCAGGGAGGGCGAGTAAAGCTCATTTTGTTTTGTTACTCTCCACTCCACACTCCACATAGCTGTATCTGATGTACTCAGTTCTGCTTCATACTTTTTGTGCCCAGGCGACCCTTCTACCATTATTGTGACATTTTCTTGGCTTTCTCTTGCTAGGTCTCTCTTGCAGCCATGACTTACCGGTCACCACACCTGAACGTTGTTGGTTTATTACACTTTTGTTGGCCGGGGTCTGTTTGCATTGCCAGTCTTGTTTGTATAGTGGCTCATCATTTTTAAGAAGTTATTATTTTTTATGCCAGAGAATGTTTCTACCTAAGGAGAAGAATAAATTAAATTGTAGGACTTCTTGTAATCCTGACAGAGCGTACGTTACGCCTCACCTTGTAGCAGTGCTCTGCGTGGATTGGCCTCGGGGTATTTTTTGCTTTCATTTCATCATCTTCCAAATGAATTATCGGAAAGGAATGTTTCGCTCAGTAAGATGATTTGTTAAGATTTTGTCAAAATAAACCTCGGGAAAACCCAACGGTAGGAAGCACCTTCAGGAAAAGGCTGACAGGATGTGCTCGCATTGTAAGTCTATCATAGCTACAGACGGAGCTGAGAGCCGAGGAACGACATTATCAGGGCGCAGAGAGTTCACCAACCCTTAGAATCCTCAAGGTAACCATTATTTAGCTTAAATTTAAATATAAATTCTTATTACTGTAATAAATAAAGTCAATTTTGTGGCGCCCACTGTTGGCATATTGATGCGTCGCCCTCTGGCAGTCAGGAGATATCAAGGTGGTAGTATTTTATTAGTACTGGATATGGTGGATATTAAGGTTTTTATGGATGGTCAAGATGATGATTGAGTTCTTTTTCCATTTACAAATCTATCTTGCAGTCCTATGTAAATAAGAAGTGTGCTGGATCGGTCTTTAAAGGGTTAAATGTAAGAAAATAAGCAACTACATATTTAAATGGTGTAATAACTATTGACACAAGCGGTAGAGTGTTATTATGTAACCGCAGTGCCGTATTATAGTGCACAAAAGAAATGGTTACAGTCTATGACACGTGATACGAGTAAAGATCTTGCTGGCCTGAAACGCGTCAGAAGAAGTCACGTTTCTCTGCCCATGATGTGATGTCTTATAATATCCTCGTTATATGGGTGAAATTAAGCAGGTGGATTTTTATGAACTGGTGCAAATCTTCAGTTAATTTTGGCAACTGCACAACGACATCCATCACCCATATAAATTCATTGTAAAAAAATATGTGTATGTTTAAGGGAGACTTCTTTGTCCTGGATACTGTTGTTTGGAAAACACAGTCGACTTTGCTATTCCAAACAGCGGTATCCAGGAAAAAAGAACTAGAAATGGTAAATATTTACGCTTTTAATACAGTGGTTTTCAAACAGTGCCATAAATCCGTGCATATACGTGAAATGTACCTGCAAAATGGAATTTGTGCATAGACTTCCTATCACATGTGTATATGACAATTATAAGGACAATGAATGTAGGAAATATATGCACACTATAGTATATACAAGGCACGACAGTTACTTATAAGTTACACTGTGTGCTGTGTTCTGTGCAAATTGCAATTATTGGCAGTGTGCATGCTTTGTAGCACGCAGGATCAGTGGCCAGGTGCATTCTGGAAATGGGCGACAGATGAGCAGCTGCAGAGACCCCCGGAGGAGCCATGACATCCTTTACCAGTGGCCAGTGCAGCTCAGAAGGTCTTGGCCAGGTATGCAGTGTTAGGGGTCACCTCCCTCATACCTGTAGTCTAAGAGATAATGTTTCTCCTTGTGAATGAAGAGTGACATGCCGGTGTAAGGAGACTTATAGGCCATGCAATGCTTCTCTGGGAAATTAAATATACAAATTGCCTCTTCAGAAAGGAAGAGGACTAGAACTCTAGTGCCACCTATTGGAAGTAGCAATCCTAAAAGTCAATATCGACCCTTTAATGAGCCTTGTCACATGACTTAGTATAAAGTGGCAGACGACTATCTTGAGTCAGTGCCTGACCATTCTACCTTCCAGAAACTGTAATATTGTTTAAGAAGTAATCCTGTGTACAAGCAAGTAAGAAAAAAAGTTGAATTAAAGTCAGTGTTTTTTGCACCTGCCTGTGCCATCTATACTCCAGCAAGGGGACTCACAGGGGCACAGAGTGGGCACTACTTTTTTTGAGGACACAGACGCGCAGTGGACTTACTGGAGGGATTATTTTTGTGCGGGACACAAAGGTGGCAGCATTATAGTTTTGAGAAGCTCTGGAGAGGGACAGAAGTGCACACAAAATAGGGCAATACCGTCTGGCAATGGGTAGGTATAATCAATGGTGGAACTCACCTAAAGGTGTTGTGTGCAGGCACAACACCTATAAACGCATGAAAAGCCGCTGCTGCCCTGTGGCTGGAGGAAATTGTTCTTCCAGAGGTAATGGTAAAAATTGGAAGCTGGCACATTTAGGCGGGCTGCGCTGCGGGAATGAAAAGGCTTGGGATTCCTAGACTGTTTTTATGAATACCAACGCGTTTCTGTGCCGGACCGGCGCCTTTCTCAAGGTATAAAAACCAAATCCTTGAGAAAGGCGCCGGTCCGGCGCAGAAACTCGTTGGTATCAATAAAAACTGTCTTGGAATCCCAAGCCTCTTCATTCCCGCAGCGCAGCCCGCCTAAACGTGCCAGCTTCCAATTTTCAGCATTATGGTTTTGGAAGATACAAGGAGGGCAATATTATTGTCTGGCAGAAATAGGCTATTATTGATGCGCAGAACCACAAAGGAGTTTACTATTATAGTGTAGGGGGAATGAGAGGGGCATTGGAGCAGCAGCATTGGGAGTTTGTGTGCAGAGACAAATAATAGCTGGAAGACGTCTTCATGGTGGTCTGGGCCGGAGAGAAAAGAAAAGAGAAAGATGGTGACTAAACTCAGAGAAAAAGTTCGTAATCTAGGAGCTCTTGTATCTAAGCCTGTTTAGTTGTTTTACAGGTACCTAAATGTCTTGTGAGTGATTCCTTAAAGGGAATCTATCACCAGGTTTATGCTGCCTCATCTGAGAGCATCATGATGTACAGACAGAGGGACTGATTTCACCGGTGTCACTTATTTGACAGTTTACTTATTTTTTATTTATTTATTTATATATATATATATATATATATATATATATATATATATATATATATATATATATGTTGTTTTTATTTATATATTTTTTGCTTATTTTTTATTTTCTACAATTTACTTATTTTTTGCAGTTTTGATTAAAAATGTTTTTTTTTTTTTTTTATCTGCTGCAAATCTACCAGTTCTCTGATTGCTGAGCTCTGTATAACCCCCGCGCACATCTCTGATTTGCAGCTCTATGTGTACACTGTGCATAGGCAGAAAGCTGCTAATCAGTGGTGAGGGCGGAGTTGGCCTACATGGAAGCAGGTTTACTAGTCCTCTAGTGACAATCTCTTGCCAATTAATCAATGATTTTATAAAAACTACAACACACAGCCCAGTAAGTGAGACATCGCTGGAATCAGGGTCTCTGCCCCTACATCAAGCTGCTCTCAGATTAGGTAGCAAAAATCTGCTGACAGATTCCCTTTAAGCCACCTGTGATCTGTGAGTTGGTCCCATCTTTGGTCTAGTAGATAAAATGTTTTGAAGAACGTAAAGGGGCATATTGAAGCCTTAGGGGCAGTTGACAGGAAAACGGAAGCTTGGGCTGAACGTGGCTGTAGCCGGCTTCTTTGTTGATGTTACTGAGCTAATTTCCAAGCTTTTATACTTTGCAGCTTTGCTCTAGGCCAATGACGCTTCCTATTGCCTTGAGAACACTTCCTGAAAGTTTCAAGCGAGACTCTACTCACGTAGGGGGATAGGACTTCAAAAGCCGTCTCAGATGTAATATTCTTATAAAATAGCACCCCACATGAATCTAAAACAGAAATCTACCAAAAAAATGGAATGTAAAAAACATTGCTGCATTTTCTTTCCCAGAAACAGCGCCACTCTCGTGCCGAGGCTATGTCTGGTATGGCATCCCAGCCGCAATCAATTGAATGCTATATTACTGAACACATGGGCTAGAATCTTGTTGTTTCTGGAGGAAAGTAGCCATGTTTTTGGGTTCTCAGGTTGCTGCTCTGTCTTGCACCCTGCTTTGCAGTGCAGCTGCTTTCTCTTTTTTTTTCTCCTTCAAATCCTATTAAAACAAATTATAACAGCGTGACTGGAGCATAAAGATTATCAATCCTATATCTTTTTTTGACTGCCCACATTTTTATATGTTGGGCACAATTAGTCCTATATTCATTTTTTCCTGCCTAATGCGATGCCAGTCGTGGGCCCTTTAAATGATTCATTCCGCGTAGAACATGCAGATATCTACATTGCATAATTAACATGTGGCTTTGGCATCAATGATTGTCACCCAGCGAGCAGCATATCTGTTCCCAGTCCATTTCTCAGCGGGCACGTATGGCAACGAGGAGTAAGCAATCTGTTCACATGATTGGTGATGTTTGGGTACGCTCCGTCCAAGGCGCCTCTGACGATGATCTGACTGCTCAGCCTGAGTGACTCGTTGTCGTTCCATAATGTCGCTAGATCCTAAGAATAGTCATGAATAATGGCTGGGAAAGTGCAAGGAACATAGGACCCTGTTCTAGATCAATGTGTGGACCCCATTATATGACAAAGCTCCTACTTTACAGCCCTCTATCATAAATAAGTGGCTGTAGATGACACTTTATTCAGCCAGAGCATCAGAAGAAGTGAGCATGCTTCTGTATGGGAATCCTAAATATGCAGTTGTCCACAGTTCCCTTGACCTTAGGGCCAGATGACTACTATAGGTGGTGGGGCAAGCAGAAGTAATTTTACTTAATCTCTCGCCAAACAATCGTGACAGTGGCCAGAATTGATTTTTTGAGATGTAATTAGTAGAAATGACAGATCAGAACAAAACATACCAAACCAGCATTATTAGTATTTTTGTTATTTGCTGCAGCCCTGTAGAGGGCTCTATACCAGCATTATTAGTATTTTTGTTATTTGCTGCTGCCCTGTAGAGGGCGCTATACCAGCATTATTAGTATTTTTGTTATTTGCTGCAGCCCTGTAGAGGGCGCTATACCAGCATTATTAGTATTTTTGTTATTTGCTGCTGCCCTGTAGAGGGCGCTATACCAGCATTATTAGTATTTTTGTTATTTGCTGCAGCCCTGTAGAGGGCGCTATACCAGCATTATTAGTATTTTTGTTATTTGCTGCAGCCCTGTAGAGGGCGCCATACCAGCATTATTAGTATTTTTGTTATTTGCTGCAGCCCTGTAGAGGGCGCTATACCAGCATTATTAGTATTTTTGTTATTTGCTGCTGCCCTGTAGAGAGCGCCATACCAGCATTATTAGTATTTTTGTTATTTGCTGCAGCCCTTTAGAGGGCGCCATACCAGCATTATTAGTATTTTTGTTATTTGCTGCAGCCCTTTAGAGGGCGCTATACCAGTTTTATTAGTATTTTTGTTATTTGCTGCAGCCCTGTAGAGGGCGCTATACCAGCATTATTAGTATTTTTGTTATTTGCTGCAGCCCTGTAGAGGGCGCTATACCAGCATTATTAGTATTTTTGTTATTTGCTGCAGCCCTGTAGAGGGCGCTATACCAGCATTAATTACATTAATTAAAGCTGTGTTTATTTTTGTCTCTGGTAATTTTAGGATCTCATAGTGCTTACTGCACTGTCACGCTGGTGTTTTAACCTGTATGTGCCCGTGCCTTCCTCATCACCTGCGTCTTCTGTATTACTTTGAACTTTTTTTGCATTCTGTTGTTAATTATTTGTTTGCAAGTCTGTTGTTAATTATTTCAATATTGTTGTATGTAGAATAAAAGAGTGGTGACTGGTGAGGGACCCATATGTTTCTGTGATATTCATTATTACTGCGTGAACTCTGGGAATCCATGCTACGTAGTCATCATTACTATGAGGCATCGCTCCAGGCTATACAATGCGCGTCCATGATGTTTAGACATTATTATAGTATGTGCTATGTTGATTGTGATCCAGAATGAGACAGTCTGTGCTGTGAGAGTCCATGGTGTTTAGACATCATTACTCTTAATACTGTAAGAGTCCATGGTGTTTAGACATCATTACTCTTAATACTGTGAGAGTCCATGGTGTTTAGACATCATTACTCTTAATACTGTGAGAGTCCATGGTGTTTAGACATCATTACTCTTAATACTGTAAGAGTCCATGGTGTTTAGACATCATTACTCTTAATACTGTGAGAGTCCATGGTGTTTAGACATCATTACTCTTAATACTGTGAGAGTCCATGGTGTTTAGACATCATTACTCTTAATACCGTGAGAGTCCATGGTGTTTAGACATCATTACTCTTAATACTGTGAGAGTCCATGGTGTTTAGACATCATTACTCTTAATACTGTAAGAGTCCATGGTGTTTAGACATCATTACTCTTAATACTGTGAGAGTCCATGGTGTTTAGACATCATTACTCTTAATACTGTGAGAGTCCATGGTGTTTAGACATCATTACTCTTAATACTGTGAGAGTCCATGGTGTTTAGACATCATTACTCTTAATACTGTGAGAGTCCATGGTGTTTAGACATCATTCATTACTCTTAATACTGTGAGAGTCCATGGTGTTTAGACATCATTACTCTTAATACTGTGAGAGTCCATGGTGTTTAGACATCATTACTCTTAATACTGTGAGAGTCCATGGTAGTTAGACATGATTACTCTGCCTGCTGTTAGAGGCTGTGTTATTTAGACAACATCACCATGGATCAATATAGAAGCTTTAATATTTAGACATCTTTACTGACCGTTCTTTTAGAGTTCATGGTTAGAGCTGATCAAGAAAGATTTGCAGGACCCTGGTCTAGCAGCCCCCTCAGTAGTCCATGGCCACCATACCAGGGCTCTATAACCTCCCTCCTACCTATCAACATGTCGAACGCTTCTTCTGATTAGTAGACCCAACGCAGCATCATGACATGGCATCACAGGACTCTGGCCTGGCAGCCATGGGCTACCGATGGTCCTGCGAATCATTGTGTTCAGCTCTATTCATGGTAGTTACACATCATTACTGTTTTTACTGGGAGAGACATTGGTAGTTAGGGATCATTACTGTCCGTACTCTGAGAGTCCATGTGGTTAGGGATCATAATTGTCTTCATTGTGAGAGTTTGTAGTAGGTAGACGTCATTACTCTCCTCACAGTCTGTAATAGTTATCGATCAGTACTGTCCTCACTGTGAGAGTCCGTGGTAGTTAGGGATCATTACTGTTCTCACTGTGAGAGTCCGTGGTAGTTAGGGATCATTACTGTTCTCACTGTGAGAGTCCGTGGTAGTTAGGGATCATTACTGTTCTCACTATGAGAGTCCGTGGTAGTTAGGGATCATTACTGTTGTCACTGTGAGAGTCTGTGGTAGTTAGAGATCATTACTGTCCTCACTGTGAGAGTCCGTGGTAGTTAGACATAGTTACTGTCCTCATTGTGAGAGTCCGTGGTAGTTACACATTGTTACTGTCCATACTGTGAGAGTTCATGGTAGATGGACATCATTACTGACATCATTGTGAGAGTCCGTGGTAGTTATCAGTCATCACTGTTCTCACTGTGGTATTTCGTGGTAGTTACACATTGTTACTGTTCATACTGTGAGAGTCCGTGGTAGTGTAGTTAGACATCATTACTATCCTCACTGTGAGAGTCCATGATAGTTATCAGTCCTTACAGTGGGCGTCTGTGGTTGTTAGACATCATTACTGTTCATACTGTGAGAGTCTGTGGTAGTTATCCAAGGTAGTTAGATATCATTCCTGTCCTCACTGTGGGAGTCCGTAGTAGTTAGATTTCCTTAATAAGAGTCCAAGGTTATTGGACATCATTCTTGTCCTCATTGTGAAAGTCTGTGGTATTTAGACATCATTCCTGTCCTGACTGTGAGAGTCCGTGGTAGCTAGGGATCATTACTGTCCATACTATTAGTGTCCATGGTATTTAGACATAGTTACTAGTCAAACTGTGAGAGTCCCATGATGTTTAGGCTTCATTCCTGTCCTCATTGTGACAGTCCGTGGTAGTTAGGGATCATTACTGTTTAGCTTTCAATTTATTTCAAAACTTGCTCAATGAGCAATACTTTATTGTCAGTGACATAGTGCATCTCATCAGCACCGCACAGGGGTGTAGTTAATTCACCGTGCCCTATAGTGGGTGAATGCTCTTCCGGTTTTGAGGTCAGATTTGGAGCATTTTGTACTGGTGACCTGACTTACTTATGTGTCATTTCTAAGGCACAACATTTTCCAGTACATACTAGCTCCCTGCCAGAATCTGTGACGTGGTCCTTATAGCCTGGGGCCGTACAATCACTTACTCTATAATGAGGCTGTGTGTCTAAACATGTCTTCTCTATGGCTGACGGTAAGTGTCTGGATGTTATATAGCTGATCTCTATACACTAAGTATCCCACAGATATTTAGGACTTATCTTTAGGACTCATCTTATGGACTTTAGGACTTATCTTATGCCATTTTATGTACATGGCAGCAGAATTCTCCCTCAATGAGTGATTTGCATGGCTACCATTATCTGCTGCACTAATGGGGGCTCTAATGGAAACTGTGCCATATTGTGGGGACAGTCTGATGGATATGATGAGTTTGATATTATATGCAAGATACCAACGCAGCTGTCAGGGGTGCAGGCTGCTTATACACCCCTGGTGAATAGGGCTGCAGTACCACACACAACCCATGCACAAGGGTGGCGCTGTTTATAGAAAAAAAATGCTGATTTTTTTATGGTTAAGCGCAATCCCCCTTCCTCGCCCACCCTTATTAATTAACATCCATTGACTTTTGTTTGCAATTTAATCAATCACCGTTTTTTTTTATTGCAGCTAAACCGGGGGATGAGCTGAAAGTGGAACAGGCGGTGAAGGATTTCAGATCATTGAGCTTACCCATCATGAGGAACACCGGAGCTGCATCCACGTATATCTTCACCTCACCTAACGAGAGGCCTGACCAGCCGCCATTCAGGAGGGAGAACTCCGACATCTTGGTACGTGACCCTCAACTCAAAGTGAGAACCTAGAATAATTCATTATTTAGCTTTATGCAGATTTGGGTTCATGATGTGTATTTATATGGGTCTCTGGGTGAAGAAGGCCTCATGTTTAGGTGCAGAGGAGAAACGGCACATTCGATTTTCAGGAGGAACAACAGAGGAACGTAAAATTCTAGTTCAATATTATCACATATTTTGTGAGTCCTCCTATGACCTGGCACTTGGTAGTTGGGGGCCAGTTACAGATTTTGTCTCTGGCATTATATGACTGTTTTTGGTGTGAAGCCGTAGCCTTGGCTGATCTGCTCTTTCCATTTCCTCTCGCTGATTTGCCGTGTTTCCTGCTGTCTCGCGTAGAACAAATACTGTGACATGAGCACCAGTTCCTTTCCTATAGTTTCAATAGGGGACATGTTGAATCTGCTCCAGAATGACAGGAACTGGCCTGTTCCCGGCCTTGACGACCACTTCAAAGAGCCCCTCGCGCACGGAGCTGTCTAGCCAAGGAATCTGTCGGCTTTCTCGCCCTTGAACTTGACAGTCAGATTTTTCATTATTTCATTATTGATACGTTTCACTGTATGACAACGTTAAGAGCTGTCGCCCTATTTTGACAACGAGATCAGAATGTGTAATCTGACAGGAATTCTCAAGAAGTTAGGTATAAAAATGTAATATTGGAAATACTGCGCCTTGGAGGGATTTTACCATTTTGTGAGACTGTTTTTTTTCCTTGGGATAGGAAAATAGCATTCTGTTCCATTGCCCCCGTTGTAATATCCGGCACCTCGCCCCCCAGTGTATAACATCCAGCCATTCACCCCCAGTGTATAACATCCAGCCCCTTGTCCCTGGTGTATAATATCAAGCACCTCGCCCCCACTGTATAACATTCAGCCCCTTGCCCCTGGTGTATAATATCAAGCACCTCGCCCCCAGTGTATAACATCCAGCCTTTCACCCCCTGAGTATAACATCTAGCCCCCCGCCCCTGGTGTATAATATCAAGCACCTCGCCCCCACTGAATAACATCCAGCCCTTCACCCCCAGTGTATAACATCCAGCCATTCACCCCCAGTGTATAACATCCAGCCCCTTGTCCCTGGTGTATAATATCAAGCACCTCGCCCCCACTGTATAACATCCAGCCCCCCGCCCCTGGTGTATAATATCAAGCACCTCGCCCCCAGTGTATAACATCCAGCCTTTCACCCCCTGAGTATAACATCTAGCCCCCCGCCCCTGGTGTATAATATCAAGCACCTCGCCCCCACTGAATAACATCCAGCCCTTCACCCCCAGTGTATAACATCCAGCCTTTCACCCCCTAAGTATAACATCCAGCCCCCCACCCCTGGTGTATAATATCAAGCACCTCACCCCCAGTGTATAACATCCAGCCTTTCACCCCCTGAGTATAACATCTAGCCCCTCGCCCCTGGTGTATAATATCAAGCACCTCGCCCCCACTGTATAACATCCAGCCCTTCACCCCCAGTGTATAACATCCAGCCCCCCACCCCTGGTGTATAATATCAAGCACCTCGCCCCCAGTGTATAACATCCAGCCTTTCACCCCCTGAGTATAACATCCAGCCCCCCGCCCCTGGTGTATAATATCAAGCACCTCGCCCCCACTGTATAACATCCAGCCCCTCGCCCCCAGTGTATAACATCCAGCCCCTTGCCCCCAGTGTATTACATCCAGACCCTCCCCCCTCTATATAACATCCAGCCCCCGGTGTATAATATCAAGCACCTCACCCCCAGTGTATAATATCCGGCCCCCGGTGTATGATATCAAGCACCTCGCCCCCAGTGTATAACATCCAGCCCCTCGCCCCCAGTGTATAGCATCCAGCCCCTTGCCCCCAGTGTATTACATCCAGCCCCTCCCCCCTCTATATAACATCCAGCCCCCGGTGTATAATATCAAGCACCTCACCCCCAGTGTATAATATCCGGCCCCCGGTGTATGATATCAAGCACCTCGCCCCCAGTGTATAACATCCAGCCCCTCGCTCCCAGTGTATAACATCCAGCCCCTCGCCCCCTCTGTTTATCAAGCTGCCTCTCGCCCCTGGTGTATAATATCAAGCACCTCACCCCCAGTGTATAATATCCGGCCCCTCGCCCCCAGTGTATAACATCCAGCCCCTTGTTCCCAGTGTATAACATCCAGCCCCTTGCTCCCAGTGTATAATATCTGGCCCCTCGCTCCCAGTGTATAACATCCAGCCCTCTCCCCCAATGTATAACATCCAGCCCCTCGCCCCCTCTGTTTAGCAAGCAGCCCCTTACCCCTGGTGTATAATATCAAGCACCTCACCCCCAGTGTGTAATATCCAGCCCCTCGCCCCCAGTGTATAACATCCAGCCCCTCGCTCCCAGCGTAAAACATCCAGCCCTCTCCCCCAATGTATAACATCCAGCCCCTCGCCCCCTTTGTTTAACAAGCAGCCTCTCGCCCCTGGTATATAATATCAAGCACCTCACCCCCAGTGTATAATATCCAGCCCCTCGCCCCCAGTGTATAACATCCAGCCCCTCGCTCCCAGTGTATAATATCCGGCCCCTCGCTCCCAGTGTGTAATATCCAGCCCCTCGCCCCCAGTGTATAACATCCAGCCCCTCGCTCCCAGTGTATAACATCCAGCCCTCTCCCCCAATGTATAACATCCAGCCTCTCGCCCCCTCTGTTTAACAAGCAGCCCCTCGCCCCTGGTATATAATATCAAGCACCTCACCCCCAGTGTATAATATCCAGCCCCTCGCCCCCAGTGTATAACATCCAGCCCCTCGCTCCCAGTGTATAATATCCGGCCCCTCGCTCCCAGTGTGTAATATCCAGCCCCTCGCCCCCAGTGTATAACATCCAGCCCCTCGCTCCCAGTGTATAACATCCAGCCCTCTCCCCCAATGTATAACATCCAGCCTCTCGCCCCCTCTGTTTAACAAGCAGCCCCTCGCCCCTGGTGTATAATATCAAGCACCTCACCCCCAGTGTATAATATCCGGCCCCTCGCCTCCAGTGTATAATATCCGGCCCCTCGCCCCCAGTGTATAACATCCAGCCCCTCACAGTGTTCTCTGCCTTTGGTAACATGTGACAGAATGGCTGGTGGTGCAGAGCTCACATATACCAGCATGGTCGTGTAATAGAAACCACTGGTGTAACAAGTCCGTTCATGACATTTCTCCCTCCTAAATCTTCCCCCATCACCTGTCAGTGATATTACTGAGAAGTGAAAGGAACCGCAGCAACTCAGCCACGAAGCCGAGACCACGTAACGTTACAGAGTGGGGTCACCGAGTGCTGAGGAGGACAGAAAAGTCACCAATATTCTGCTGACTCAATAACTGCAGAGTCCAGACCTCCTCTGTTATTAATATGAGCATAAACACTGCGCGCCCGCCGGGAGCTTCATGGCTGAGCAGCTGCATGCAGCTGTACATCACCAAGCACAATGCCGAGCGACAGATGGAGTAGTATAAAGCCGTCATGACTGAACTCTTGAGGAAACGTGTTCTGTGCAGTGACGGATCACACTTTTCTATCTGGCATCTGATGGACGAGTTTGGGATTGATGAATACCAGGAGAACCTTACCTGTCTGACTGCATTGTGCCCCCTGTACTGTTTGGTGGAGGGATTATACTATGATGTTGTTTTTCAGGGGTCGGCCTCGGCCCCTTAGTTCCAGTGATGGGAAATCTTAATAATTCAGCATTGAAGACATTTTGGACAATTGTAGCTTCCAGCTTTGTGGGAACAGTTTGGGGAAGACCCTTTTCTGTTCCCCATGACTGTGCCCACAAGGTTCATACAGACATGGTTGGGGGGAGCTTGGTGGAAGAACATGACCGACCGAACAGAGCTCGGACCTCAGTCCCATCCAACACCTAGAGAGGAGAATGAGCCCACAAGGTCCATAAAGACATGGTGGGGGGAGTTTGATGGAAGAACATGACCGGCCGCACGGAGCCCGGACCTCAGTCCCACCCATCACCTACTGTAGAGCGGAGACTGTGAGCCCGACCTCTCCTCCATCAGTGTCTGACCTCATAATGTTCTTCTGGATGAAGGGGAGAAAACTCCCACCAGCACCTCCAAAATCCTCCTAGAAGAGTGAGAGGCGTTATAGCTGGAAAGTGGGGACCAACTCTATATTATTGTCTATGGATGTAGACTGGGAGGCGAGAAAAGCTTTTGTAAGTGGAATGTGGGGGGAGCATATACTTTTCTACATATACTAGTACTTGTATTTATATAGTGGGTATCTCTCTATCTATTTATCTATTTTTGATTCCAGTGTTATGGAGGTTAATAATGTACTACTCTGTGTTTACAAGAAAGCGTACTAGTTAATGTAATTCTGGATAAAATAATGGAATATCTCTTTAATTACGGCAGATTGTCATGTCTAGTACAATGCACGTCTCATTATGGCTGGTTGTACCAGTGTGGAAAGGTTGGTGAGATGAGCAGAATATATTTCCATTTCCTTAAGACAGGAGATTAGCTGCAATTATTGCCATATCTTCGGGATGACGCTCCGACATACTGTGGCGTCACCCGCTTTATGGCTCTGCAGTGCACTGTACGAGGTTGTACCGCTCTGCTGATGACAGAATAAATACGGAATGATGTCTGATGATTGCTCATTGCTCCGGGACTTTGCTCTTTCGTGTAGTTACTCCACCCTTTTATATGTTGTGTGGATGGTAAACCTGCTTCTTCTTGATAAAGAGACACTAAACCTGTAGTCTATTACTGTGCTGTTAAATGCAATTTATTATTCCCTGTTATCAGCCACATCAATCTGGAAATAAGCTGACTGTAATGCAATATATGTCTTAGAAAGAATCCCCTCCGTGATCAATACTTTATCTTTACAGCTGAAAATCTACGAACAAACAATAAAATTCCTTGAATTTCTCTGTGTTGTTGGGTTATCACATATTCTGGATTATCGGATGCTCATATCAAGTGTAAGACAATAAAAAATTCCTTTAGTTCCGTAAAATGTGCCAAATTATCAAAGTGTCTGGGTGATCAGTCCAATGTATAACATTCATTTGCAAGGGTAGATCGCCTTTAGGAAGGTGGTCCCAAAAAATGTTTAACCCCTAAGGGCTCGCTCACATTAGCATATAATACGGAGGAGTGCAATGCGAGAAAGCGTCGCATTGCACTCTGACCAATAGAAAAGATATATAGATAGATGATAGGTAGAAATATGTCAGTGAGATATAGAATTTTCTGACAGCTAATTAGCTAATAATTTAAAAAATAAATAAAAAAAAAGCTGGTGTTATTATTCTGGGAAGGGACCAATAACCTTGGAGCCTCTCAGCCTATTAATATCAGCTCACAGCTGCGGACTGTCTCCTTACCTTTTGCTGGTTATTAAAAATTAATTATTTATTTAATAGGTTAAATAAGGCTAAGCACCCTTTAGTGTCACATGAAAGGCACTAAAGGGTGCTAGTTTATTATATGTAGGGGGCTTATAACATTAAATATCTATAGGGCATCTATCCTATTTATTCTATCTATATCTGTATATAAGATTGCTTTATTATTCTGTAAACTAGCTTTAAATGACAGAGAATTAGAGTGTGTAAAAGATGATGTTACAAAGCATTGCATACGGATGCTAGTTGAGAAAAATCGCATTGTACTCGCATGACACTAGTCCTACTTTTCTGGATCAACATCGGACCGATTTTTTATACGCTAGTGTGACTCCAGCCTAAATCTGCCACTATCCCCTTTTTTATTTCTGAAAACTACTCAGTTTCTTTGTTGAAACCCCCATACATTGAAGCCCCACATTATCAGATTTTCTGGATTATCAAATACTGGCTTTCCTTTTTTTCATCTATCATATTATGTGTGTGTGTAACGTGTATTCTGCAGGTTTGACACTAGGTGGTGCTATACCCGATTTCTTAATCATTCTTAACCTGTACCCCAACTGGCTCTCACGTCCTACTATAAGCGACAGATGGGGGGCAGGTACTCCAAATGCTTTGTACCTCAAATAAAACTTGATTTGGTTGCATTATAACAGGCTCTGGGGATGGTCGATGGATGTTTTTGGATTCTCCATTGTGATTATTTGAAGTCCATAGTTCAGACATTATAGTAAATCTTCACTGTTTATTTGATTGACTTAGGACTGATTTACTCAGACTAAGCCGCAAAGTCTTTAACGTGTTTGCTGATCGCTTTCCCAAGGACTCCTGAGTAGTAGGGAACGAGCAGTAATTCATTATGTATGAAAGCAGCCTTAGGCTATATTCACACTGAGTTTTTTGTTGAGAATTTTGAAGCTGATCCACGTGAAAAAAAAACCTCTTTGATATGGATTTTGGAGCAGATCAGCTTCGAAATACGCACGAAAAAAACCCCTAAGGGTTTATTCACTCAATTTTCTTGTAGGTGGCAAAATGCAAAAACACTGATTTTTTTGTTTTCGGAGACTTTTTTTTTCTTGAAGATGTTTTAAAGAGGTTTTTAAAGCATTTTTAAAATGTCATAAAAAAAAAAAAAAAAAAAAAGCTGGCTGTATGAATTGAAAAAAAAAGTGAAATTTCCATTGAAAAATTAAAAAGAAGCAATAGATCACATCTTGATGCATTTGCGCTTGAAAAACAGCTCTACATTTGACCACTGAATGAGTAGAAGCAGAAAGAAAACGTTCCAGGCACAAAAAAAGCATAAAAAAACGCAACAACCACTGCCCTGATGAAAAAAAAATATTATGACTTTTTTTTTGGACTTGATTGAGCCAGAAGAATACACAAACAAAACTCTGTGTGAACATAACCTAAGGGTTTTCAAGTTTTTTTTAACATACCTAAGAATAGGCTCACATACGCAATACGCCATTATAGGGCTAACCCAACACCTGCCCCATCAGGCCAACTAGATAAGTCCATATTCCATGTTACGGCTCCCAGCCATAAGGGCGGCTTTCACAAGTCACTCATTGCTGTCAATGGACAATCAAGGATTTCCAGTGATTAGAGTTGAACTGCAATACCAGACACAGCCCATAGGGCGGCGCTGTTACTGAGTAATAAACACATAAGAGAAAAAAAGGCCTCTGTGGACGGCCAATCACTGCCTTCTTTGTAGAAAATTTCCCATGACTTTCTGACTCACTACAAGACCATGTAAGCCTGACTGTAGAGCAGGGCAACAGCACTATCTGTGCCTAGGACAGCATGAACACTTAATACCACCAACATTCTCTTGGGTGGAGGAGATCATTAGTGGGGTCCACACTAAGTCCGAGCCTCTTGGTTTCCATACAGGGATCACTCATCCAAGCTAAACAGAGAGGACGGGTGTGGGAACGCTACACAGCAAGTGTGGCCTAATTGTGAGTGACTAATATGATAATTACGAGTAGATTATATTCCTATGTTCTATAACATTCACTTGTAAAGAGGATCTGGTGACAATGGGACATATAAAGCACAGTACGCTGAAGTCATTGCAGAAAAATAAATGTTAGATGTTTATCAATTTCATGAAGATCTGACCACTAGATGGCAGTGTTCCACTATACATTATCAGGTACTTTTCAGCACAAACACATTACATGGATGTCGGCCCAATCTTCAGATGTGTATGGGGGTCTCCTGTAAATACCGTGGACAGGCTTCCATCACTTGTGCAGATGTAACCAGAGTCCCTGGAGTCCAGAACCTCCATCTATAAATGTCCTGTCCTTTATTAAGGAGGCAGTCTACATAAGGAGGGGAGCAGTGCTGTGCAGGGGTCTCTGCTACTAATGTATTTGTATGCTGAGAGCTCCAGCCAGCAGCTGACCACGGTTATAATCTATGGAGAACCCAGAACAAAGCCTTCAATTCTGCTGCAGCACCACCACAGTACAAATAAGGCATTGTACCTTTCCCTGCCCTTGTAATGCATCAATGTGAATGCCGGACACTGCTATTAACCCAAAATTTAATGTAGCATTTGAAATAAGTTATCTGAACCAGTATTCTATTTAGGCAACGCCCTTTGAGTCTTAACTATCAGAAAATTCAGTCTTGAAACGCGTTGCATTAATAAAAAATTGTCATTTTTTTTACTTCGGTTTAGCTTAATGCCACTCTCTTCCCTCTTCTTCTGTGTCTTTGCTTGACCCTATTTTAGAATATATTAAGGTTAAAGGCTCTCTACACATTGGATTAAAGTCAACCAAACTCAGTGTAAATGCCGCTGTTCTCCTGAATCCGGCATTGTTTTTCTTTTGTTCCTGCGCCTCTCCATTCCTGAGATATAGCCCATTTTTCCCTGTAGATAAATCTTGTCTTGTTAGACAAGTGGGCATGGTTCCCATCTGTTCTTTGTGGGCATCCTCGCCTAGTTGGCTAAATAGATGAAGATCCCAATTCATTAAGACTGGCATTACACACGTCAGTCCTAATGAAGGACCGTTTTGGAGCAGGATGCATCGGAATTAATTAAGAGGTGCACGCTACTAATTTCGCACATCTTCTCACCTCCATGCTCCTCTCCGGTAACTTTTCTGGTGTACAAAACGCTGCCGCTATTGATGAACTTGACGGATGGGCGTTGCTTCGCCCCATGCCACCTCGGCTGTACCTATTTTGGCGGAGCTGTCTGAAACTGAAAACTCCAAATGTCAACATTTTCATGCAGCTTAGCGTTGCAGAACATTTTGCAACTTTTCTAAGTGTTTGGCGTCAGTTTTCTAGAGTGAACACTCTAATTAATCAGGGCGTAAATTAATATACTGAGAAAAGGGGTCTTAACTCAGGAATGGAGAGGAGCAGGAACAAAATAAAATAATGTCGGATTCAGGAGAACAGCGGCAATTACATCAGGTAAATAATTACACGTTTATGGCAAGTGACAGGTTATTTTATTCTCTCGAGAGATAAGACTCTGCCTGAAGTGTCTGACAGCCGCTTTCTCATCATACACAACACATGTACACTCGGCTGAGCATGCATCTGTCTGGTGGAGGGGCAGCAGCAGAGATAGCGGAGGGGCTACAGAAGAGATAGCGGAGGAGCTACTGTAGAAATAGCAGAGGTGCAAAAGTAGAGATAGGGGAGGGGCAGCGCAGAGATAGGGGAGGGGCAGCGCAGAGATAGGGGAGGGGCTGCTCAGAGATAGCGAAGGGATAGTGGCAGGGAAAGTGGAGGGGCAATGGTAGAAATACATGAGGAACAGCACAGAGATGTCGAAAGGGCAGCATCAGAGATAGCGGAGGGGCAACCGCAGAGATAGCGGAAGGGTAGCATAGAGAGAATGGAGGTGTAGTGTAGAGATAGTGGAGGGGCAGTACAGCGATAGCAAAGGGGCAGTGTGAGAGAAAGCGGAGGGGCAACAGCAGAGATAGTGAAGGAGCAGCAGCAGAGATAGCGGAGGGGCAGCACTGAGATAGTGGAGGAATAGCGTAGGGGCAGTGCAGAGATAGCAGAGGGGCAGCACAGAGATAGTGGAGGGATAGCGTAGGGGCAGTGCAGAGATAGCAGAGGGGCAGCACAGAGATAGTGGAGGAATAGCGTAGGGGCAGTGCAGAGATAGTGGAGGGATAACATAGGGGCAGTCCAGAGATAGTTGACGGGCAGCGCAGAGATAGCGGAGGGGCAGCAGAGATATAGTGTAGAGGTAGTGCAGAGATAGCATAGGGGCAGCACAGTGATAGCGGAGGAGCAGCGCAGAGATAGTGGAGGGGCAGCACAGAGATAGCAGAGAGGCAGTACAGAGATAGCGGATGGGCAGCGCAGAGATAGCGAAGGGATAGTGGCAGGGAAAGTGGAGGGGCAACGCTAGAACTACATTAGGAACAGCACAGAGATATCGAAAGGGCAGCATCTGAGATAGATTGCCGAGGGACAACCGCAGAGATAGCAGAAGGGTAGCATAGAGATAATGGAGGTGTAGTGTAGAGATAGTGGAGGGGCAGCGCAGAGAGAGCAGAGGGGCAGTGACAGAGAAAGCGGAGAGGCAACGTCAGAAAGAGCGAAGGGGCAGCACAGAGATAGTGAAGGGGCAGTGTCAGAGATAGCGGAGGGGCAACAACAGAGATTGTGAAGGAGCAGCAGCAGAGATAGCGGAGGGGCAGCACTGAAATAGTGGAGGAATAGCATAGTGGCAGTACAGAGATAGCTGAGGGGCAATGCACAGATAATGGAGAAGCAGCACAGAGATAGTGGAGGGATATCATAGGGCCAGTGCAGAGATAGCAGAGGGGCAGCATAGAGATAGTGGAGGGATAGCGTAGGGGCAGTGCAGAGATAGTGGAGCGGCAGCGCAGACATAGCGGAGGGGCAGCAGAGAGATAGTGTAGACGTAGTGCAGAGATAGCATAGGTGCAGCACAGTGATAGCGGAGTAGCAGCGCAGAGATAGTGGAGGGGCAGCACAGAGATAGCACAGGGGCAGCACAGAGATAGCACAGGGGCAGCACAGAGATAGCAGAGAGGCAGTACAGAGATAGCGGATGGGCAGCGCAGAGATAGCAGAGGGACAGCACAGAGATAGTGGAGGGATAGCGTAGGGGCAGCGCAGAGATAGTGGAGGGGCAGCGCAAAGATAGTGGAGGGTCAGCGCAGAGATAGTGGAGGGGCAGCGCAGAGATAGTGGTGGGGCAGCGCAGAGATAGCGGAGGGGCAGCGCAGAGATAGCGTAGGGGCAGTGCAGAGATAGTGGAGGGGCAGCAGAGAGATAGTGTAGAGGTAGTGCAGAGATAGCGTAGGGGCAGCTCAGTGATAGTGGAGGAGCAGCGCAGAGATAGTGGAGGGGCAACACAGAGATAGTGGAGGAGCAGCACAGCGATAGTGGAGGGGCAGCACAGAGATAGTGGAGGAGCTGCGCAGAGATAGTGGAGGGGCAACACAGAGATAGTGGAGGAGCAGCACAGAGATAGTGTATGGGCAGCACAGAGATAGTGAAGGGGCAGCACAGAGATAGCAGAGGGGCAGTGACAGAGAAAGCGGAGAGGCAATGTCAGAAAGAGTGAAGGGGCAGCACAGAGATAGTGAAGGGGCAGTGTCAGAGATAGCAGAGGGGCAACAACAGAGATTGTGAAGGAGCAGCAGCAGAGATAGCGGAGGGGCAGCACTGAAATAGTGGAGGAATAGCATAGTGGCAGTACAAAGATAGCTGAGGGGCAATGCACAGATAATGGAGAAGCAGCACAGAGATAGTGGAGGGATATCATAGGGCCAGTGCCGAGATTGTTGAGGGGCAGTACGGAGATAGTGGAGGGATAGCGTAGGGGCAGTACAGAGATAGTGGAGGGATAGCATAGGGGCAGTGCAGAGATAGCAGAGGGGCAGCATAGAGATAGTGGAGGGATAGCGTAGGGGCAGTGCAGAGATAGTGGAGGGGCAGCGCAGAGATAGCGGAGGGGCAGCAGAGAGATAGTGTAGAGGTAGTGCAGAGATAGCATAGGGGCAGCACAGTGATAGCGGAGTAGCAGCGCAAAGATAGTGGAGGGGCAGCACAGAGATAGCACAGGGGCAGCACAGAGATAGCACAGGGGCAGCACAGAGATAGCAGAGAGGCAGTACAGAGATAGCGGATGGGCTGCGCAGAGATAGCAGAGGGACAGCACAGAGATAGTGGAGGGATAGCGTAGGGGCAGCGCAGAGATAGTGGAGGGGCAGCGCAAAGATAGTGGAGGGGCAGCGCAGAGATAGTGGAGGGGCAGCGCAGAGATAGTGGAGGGGCAGCGCAGAGATAGCGGAGGAGCAGCGCAGAGATAGTGGAGGGGCAACACAGAGATAGTGGAGGAGCAGCACAGCGATAGTGGAGGGGCAGCACAGAGATAGTGGAGGAGCTGCGCAGAGATAGTGGAGGGGCACCACAGAGATAGTGGAGGGGCAGCGCAAAGATAGTGGAGGGTCAGCGCAGAGATAGTGGAGGGGCAGCGCAGAGATAGTGGAGGGGCAGCGCAGAGATAGTGGTGGGGCAGCGCAGAGATAGCGGAGGGGCAGCGCAGAGATAGCGTAGGGGCAGTGCAGAGATAGTGGAGGGGCAGCAGAGAGATAGTGTAGAGGTAGTGCAGAGATAGCGTAGGGGCAGCTCAGTGATAGTGGAGGGGCAGCACAGAGATAGTGGAGGAGCTGCGCAGAGATAGTGGAGGGGCAACACAGAGATAGTGGAGGAGCAGCACAGAGATAGTGTATGGGCAGCACAGAGATAGTGAAGGGGCAGCACAGAGATAGCAGAGGGGCAGTGACAGAGAAAGCGGAGAGGCAATGTCAGAAAGAGTGAAGGGGCAGCACAGAGATAGTGAAGGGGCAGTGTCAGAGATAGCAGAGGGGCAACAACAGAGATTGTGAAGGAGCAGCAGCAGAGATAGCGGAGGGGCAGCACTGAAATAGTGGAGGAATAGCATAGTGGCAGTACAAAGATAGCTGAGGGGCAATGCACAGATAATGGAGAAGCAGCACAGAGATAGTGGAGGGATATCATAGGGCCAGTGCCGAGATTGTTGAGGGGCAGTACGGAGATAGTGGAGGGATAGCGTAGGGGCAGTACAGAGATAGTGGAGGGATAGCATAGGGGCAGTGCAGAGATAGCAGAGGGGCAGCATAGAGATAGTGGAGGGATAGCGTAGGGGCAGTGCAGAGATAGTGGAGGGGCAGCGCAGAGATAGCGGAGGGGCAGCAGAGAGATAGTGTAGAGGTAGTGCAGAGATAGCATAGGGGCAGCACAGTGATAGCGGAGTAGCAGCGCAGAGATAGTGGAGGGGCAGCACAGAGATAGCACAGGGGCAGCACAGAGATAGCACAGGGGCAGCACAGAGATAGCAGAGAGGCAGTACAGAGATAGCGGATGGGCTGCGCAGAGATAGCAGAGGGACAGCACAGAGATAGTGGAGGGATAGCGTAGGGGCAGCGCAGAGATAGTGGAGGGGCAGCGCAAAGATAGTGGAGGGTCAGCGCAGAGATAGTGGAGGGGCAGCGCAGAGATAGTGGAGGGGCAGCGCAGAGATAGCGGAGGAGCAGCGCAGAGATAGTGGAGGGGCAACACAGAGATAGTGGAGGAGCAGCACAGCGATAGTGGAGGGGCAGCACAGAGATAGTGGAGGAGCTGCGCAGAGATAGTGGAGGGGCACCACAGAGATAGTGGAGGGGCAGCGCAAAGATAGTGGAGGGTCAGCGCAGAGATAGTGGAGGGGCAGCGCAGAGATAGTGGAGGGGCAGCGCAGAGATAGCGGAGGGGCAGCGCAGAGATAGCGTAGGGGCAGTGCAGAGATAGTGGAGGGGCAGCAGAGAGATAGTGTAGAGGTAGTGCAGAGATAGCGTAGGGGCAGCTCAGTGATAGTGGAGGAGCAGCGCAGAGATAGTGGAGGGGCAACACAGAGATAGTGGAGGAGCAGCACAGCGATAGTGGAGGGGCAGCACAGAGATAGTGGAGGAGCTGCGCAGAGATAGTGGAGGGGCAACACAGAGATAGTGGAGGAGCAGCGCAGAGATAGTGAAGGGGCAGCACAGAGATAGCAGAGGCGCAGCACAGAGATAACTGTCATGCAAATTAGTGTTTGCCATTTTGTGCCTTTTGCCTCCTCGGTGACACTGGTCGGCTGTGTGTTCTTCCCATGTCTCCTCCTCCATATCGTGAGAGCCGCAGATGAACTTCACTAACACACATAGAATATTCGTTGTCTATTTCCTCTTTAGATCGATATTAATTAACAGAATCCGGTGTTGTTGAGGTTTTACTATCATTGTGGCTCATTAGGTTCACATACAATCCATGCCGCCCATGACCTTTGGATTTTACCAACTGTAAAACACCTGCTGCCCATGAAATATAGTGTACTGTATGTCTGGGTGTCAGTGACTCTTGCTAAATAAAACCTGGGAAATGTGTGCAGTTTTTAATATGCTTTTTGTACTGATTCCAGATCTCTGCTTGCCGTCAGTGAATGGGTGCACTTCTACTTCCTGTGGATACAACTCTGTCCTGGCCATGTGATGGAAGGCTTATTAGCCGATCTGATAACTGCACAGCACAATGATGCTTCCTATTCAGCGGCTGCAAGCAGAGATCTCGGAGGACACGAAGACTTGACACAGGAATAATATTTTGTCACTTTTATTTTTTGCAATAAACATGTTGTAACTGTTTGCAGAGAACTCCAGACGTGCTGTACGACATGACATGACTGGATACATGTAGCACCTGTTCGCTACAAATGGAGCTGGGCTGTGACATGTCTCGCCGTGTGTCTTGTGCATCACTCGCTTTACACTTTACACAGCGCAGATTATTTTAAACACAATTTCCCCAAACAATTCTAATCACTGGCGGTAAATATAAGTCTGAGTCCTCTGCTGTAAAGCCGCGTCTACCTGTCTGGGAAAGCCATGAGGCTACTAATACGGCCAACATTACGGCTTGTGCGGAGGTACGTCCAAACTGTCATAGGCTGGAAACTCCTGGCGTAACTACGATAGGAGCTGCAATTGCATCCTGGAGCCTAAAGGACCCAAAAAAGACTATATGAAATGACCAATACTATTAAAGACTATAATAATTGGGGGCCCCGTTGGAGCTTTTGCATTGGGGCCCGTGAGTTTAAATTTACTCCAATGGAGTCGAGAGTCAAATCTCAACCAATATGATATTGAGAATTTTATAAAACTGAAGAATCCATTCAATTCATTGGAAAATTCCCTACCTGCCATGTCCAAAAGTGACCGTTAGTCTCTTCGGCCATTGACCCTTGAGTATTTGCCGTAATAATCAATTAATCCTTTAGGCTTTGTTTCGTGCTTTTTACGTAAAAAAGTAAAGAAAGAAAGAATAAACTGAGCTCTGTTAGAGCTCCCGCGGACAATAGGAAAGAAAGTGATGGGCAGATGTGAACTGATCATTATTGCCAATAGGACAAGTCAAGGACTTGTTCTATATTCCCAGTATTACTGTAGTCACGTAGTTTAGGCTCAGGTCACATTTATAAACTGCATACAGTCTACTTATAGGCCTGAATTATAAAAAATATATGCCAGCATATAAATATTCTTTTCACTACTTTTTTTCAGGTTTCCATCATGTTGCATTTATTTTATGTACCAGAAAGCATAGGTGACCACATTTCTTGAGTCCCAAAAAAATCTTCAATTTTTTTCTCCATTTTTCTCAGTGGAAGGTATATTGAAACATATGGCAGTACATTTCAATATGTGTAAAATGTGTACGTTTTTCTCAAAAGTTAGTTATATGAATCTAGCCTTATCAGTAAACCCATAAACAGGTCTCCATAGACATCACAATCAAAACAGCTAAGCACTTCTAATTGTGTTGAGGGAAGATTGCCCCATATATCTGTCAGTAGATTCCTCCTGCACTAATAGTATCAAAGGTGAATCATGCTGTTGAAGCCTTAGTCATCGCAATATGTGCTACTTGACACAGTCACATCTCAGAAGCTCAAAGAGGTTGGATTTACATTGCCAGAGCTGGAAGCGTGAGGAGCTGTATGGACATGTTCCAAATTTGGGCCAATTTTTTTATTTAACTTTTTTATGGCTAAATTTGGCAAACCCTTAACATTTTTTTTATGTCGGTGAAGAGCTTGATGCCCTGATCTTCAAAAAATTTAAATTTACCTTGATTTTATTCTGAAAAATGAAGGGTAGGTGGACCAGGACGTGGAACGTTCAGGAAGAAAAACCCTACAGCCTTGCCGGAGACAGTTATCTGAAAAACGTCACGACCCTGAATTACTGCCCCGCCACTGGAACCGGCAGTGACATTGAATTAGTGGTGGCCGCTGGTTTAGTGGCGGCAAGAATCCAATTGTTTAGTTCCAACACTACGGCCAAGAAAAAGACTCCCGACAGCATTCAGAATGGACGTGTGCCAAACCAGTCCCTGAAGAAGTCTTCATCTCTGGAGAAGATATTGGAGAAGAACACTGAGGTACAAGAGAAATTAGGTCAAGTTGTCTGTGGCTTCTGATGAGTGCTTTGCATGGGAAGATCAAGTGCGGATCATTTGAATAATCCTTTAATGATACGCCTTGTTATTAAGAAAGCTTTGTGGAGTTACCTGCCTTAAAGGGAAAGTAAATAAGTCATGGTAATTCACAATGTAAGCTGGGGCCAAAGGTTAAGCTTGTCAGTTGTGTTTTTGCATTGTTGGTTTGGGGCCTTTCGAGACGATCGATCATTCTAGTTGTGTATTTATCTTATAAATTACAAAGCAGTTCAGCCTGAACCTAAGAACTGGACTGCGCCAATGTGAATGGGATCTTATTAGCGTGAACCATTGCTTTTTTTACAATTGTGGGGATCAAGAGCAGGTATGAAGTGTTAGGACATAATGAGGGACATTCATCATGGGTTTCCGGCAGAAAGCTGGTACATTAAAGTCGATAATTTTTGAAGAAGGGACAGTCCGAAAAGTGGGTAGTGCTTAGCAGAGCAGATGGGTTCAAACACTGCCACCATACTCACTAGAAAGTGGAGTAAATTATGGCAAAATTCGTCTCTAGCTTTCTGATTCTGGCACAGGCACTAAGGAGCTTGACCCAAGTCCCATATATTCTGGGTAATGGATTTATATATGGTTTACCCTTGTAGAAAAATTAATATTTACCTAAAGTTCTGTGGGGGGTGAGGCAGATAACAGATGATATGTGGGATCCACTGGTGGGGAACACTGGAAAAATATGTTATCCTTAAGCCGCTATAAACCTTAGTTGACTGTCAGCTGATCGATGGTTCAGCCAAGCATTCATCTGGCTTCCATCTAGGCCGTCTCTCCCATACACCGGAGTGCTCGTTCGGCTGATCACTCCTGTGTTCTCTATGAGACTAGTCTTATCCTCGGGAGACAATACAATCGGCAGTCCAAATCTGAACATGTCAGATTGATATTTCCCCCAACAATTGGACAGGCCATTCTGGTGTTGTCTTAGGAGCCACTGGGAACCATTCGATAACCAGAGACCAGCTGTGATTGGTAACTATGAACCCCCTATGACTATGCCCCTCTTGCTGATATAAAATGGGAGGCCCACTTTTAGGAAGAGTCCTCCTTGGGAATTGACCTGAAGAAGTAAAATGTGATGAAGACTATTTTGAGTATAGCAGCACCCCCAGAGCAGTGATGGACAATGGAGATGAAAATGGAGATCTCCAGAACTGTGCATAAAAAATAATTAATTTTTAATTTGTCGTCAAATACAATGCCCCCTTGGTATAATTCCATTGAGTCTGGGCTGGATTGTAGAAAGGACAAGAAATGGCCTGTAGGCCCTCTTAACCATTGCTCACCTTGTCCATACGTCATATGCAGTTTACATCAGGATATGTGATCCGTTCACCTTGCAATACGGATAACACAAAGTAGCTTATCACAGCAATGTAGTGCGAGGCTGATAATGGAGCCAGTGATGAGTCTACTGGTTTACTAAAGGTTGACAGAGTCAACATTTTTCATACATTAAGCTGCCCACGATTGCTCTATTATGACTTCTACAAGGTCTATTGTGGATAAAGGTTATCTGTCCAGACAACAGTGGTTTATATATTGGCAAACACTTGGACTGCATCTGTAATCCTGGTTAGGGCTCGTTCAGACAAGTGTATTAAATGTTCGCGTTCTGTCCGTATGCAATATGAGTGGTATACAAACACCACCAGGACCAATGCTAGTCAGTGTGGTCGTTCACATGAATGTTTTTATACGCAGATGGTCTGCGTGTAATTAATGGCAGCATGCATTACGTTGATCCATATTTTGGATTGGTTTCACCCATTAAAAGTCGGGTGCACAAAAAAACGCGTTTTTCACGGATTCATTAAAATTACTAACAGAAAAATTAATTTGATTGTTATTATTTATTAAATTGCTCATGTACAAAACGGACATACGGATGACTATACGGGTGGAAAATCGTCTGCTCTTTTCTGGATGGTAAACGAACGATTTTGCATACGCTCGTCTGGACCGGTCAACATCAGGATCCACTGGTTTGCTATAGGAAAATATGTCAGTAGTGGCGAGGCGTGGTTTGACATTACCTAGGGGAAGACCATCATGAGTCTTGGACCTGTAGGGATTGCAGGTCCACCCAGGGGCATAACTATAGAGGGTGCTGTTTGCAGTTGCAATTGGATTCTAAAGCTTAGCGATGCCCAAAAGGTCCATTTGGCCCATGAGAGAAGACCAATGCTATTAAATACCCATGATACTTGGGACCTACAAGCTTCAAATTATGCCACTGGATCCACCGTAGACTATGTCTTCCAAGAAAGCACATTACCTCTATAAAACCACAGAATCATTATGTTGACCACCAATAAAAGCTTCTTAAGTAGAGACTCAGGAATGATCGCTGTAGTCATCATTCACATTAATTCTATGGCCAACAGTAGAGGGGAATTGCCTTTACTGCAGCCTTATTTTCCTACGGCAGCATCCGTTAACCCATTATCACCTAATTTGCAAGAAAATAGCGGCACCTAATAGCGGCATTTCTCATTTACAGTCACCAGTGCAGACCTTCCTGTGGCTGCCGCTCCGACTCCGGCAGCAAGTTACACATCTGTGTTACTTTTCACAAAACGAGTTGGTTCCCAGAATTAAGAAGGAGCAGGTTTTAGTGCTGTGGCTGAGAGCTCAGAGTTTTTTATTACACTGTTAGAAATCTTGTCACCGCCATGTCAGACAGACTCCTCGTCCACATGTTATATATGTGTGGCTCAAGGCAGCCATCAACATTACAAGGATTGTCCAAATGGGCATTTTGTGACAACATTCACTGAAGGGGCACAATAGCAAAAAAAAAAAATGTAGAGCCCCTTGCGAGTAGATAATGACCTCAAACCTAAGACCAGCGACAATGTTGGCCACTCCTGCTTCTAATTTTACCCTACCTTTTACAATGTCAATCACAGTGCCCACCAACAACAGCATGATGCCCAAAAGGGTCACAGACCTTGGTAAGCTCAATAGGGCCTTGGACCGCCAAGTTCTTCCAGGTGCTGATGCCAATGCCAAATGTGCCACAACATTCCAGGAAGGGGAGATCTCAGTCCTCTGACTTTTACCCTCTTCACATTTTTGCTGTGATTGTGCATAAATAGCACCTTGCGTCGAATCTCTCAGCCCCTAGAAAAGTGGGGTGGACTTTGGATGGACTCTTAGCAATGATATGGGTTTGCTTCTATTGGATCCACAGACAGAAAAGAGCCCCTGTGCAAGGACAATATATGGGCCCTTTGCTGCCCAAGAGCTCCTAAAAATGCTAAAATTGCACCTGCTTTGGAGGTGGTAGTGCCCCCCTTACCTCTCGGGCCCCTTTGCGACCGCACAGGTTGCACCAATCAGTCAACAACGTATTTTTTATTTTTTTTTGTAAAATTCACATATTCTTCACTTCTGGGAAAGCTGATTTGCTAGAATGAGGGCAGTTTATCTTTTTTCGTTTCCTTTGTACCATGGCCGGCATTCCAGACCCGGTGACCTGTGCATTCATCTGAAGTGTCCGCTTGTTTATTTACATAACACTTTTGGTAAAGGAATATAGCAAAGCTCCATCACAACACAGATCAGGTGTCCATCAGCAACAAAGAGCATTAAAGGAGGGATCGCCCGGCTGCAATCTGATACTGATTTGTCGTCTTCGTCTTCTTCACGCAAACGTGAACATGGAATGATAACAATAAGGGCTGTGATCCTTGGGACAGAGGTAGTAAAATTGTGGTTACTGCCACTATAGTCATAGTTCTTACAGTCGTCACAAGTTTCCTGCAACTTTTTCTCCATTGAGAAAGTTGAGGTCGCGCAAATGCGACAGTTTTAGCACAAGCACTACACAGTCAAACGTCATCATAAAGTCCAAATCTCAAGGTCATGGGCTTCTTGCAATCATTAATAATAAACTTGAAGGGGGCTCAGTTTTCTTTTGAGCATTTTGCTTTTAAAGGGGTTTCCAGGTTTTTACCTGTGATGGCAAAGGTGCAAACCCTGGGACCCCCAACAACCAATAGATCGAATGGGCCTCTGATTTACTAGAGTACTGGAGTACTCCACAGTATTGTCCATGTGCCTAGCATTATGTGAATGGGGTTGAGCTGCAGTACCAGATGCAGCCACAAAAACAAAAGTGTCGCTTTGTCACTTACACCTACAGATAGGCCACGAATAGTAATGGAAAAGGGGGATCCCAAAGTCCTGCCTGAATACCAAATGGTCTGTTAAGCCTCATGTTCAAAATGATTACCGAAAGAGACACTAAACCCCACATCTCTTTTGAATGTGCAGTGGAAGGCAACTCTATTGTTCTCTGTTGTCAGCCATAGTGTCCTTCAATCGGATGACTGATAGCAAGTCCATAAAATTCCCTACCCCACATCACTAATTTATCACACATATCTCCACTGCCGAAATCCTATAGATACATTTACATCCATATTTGTGACTGATATCGGCCTCTCCCATTATAACGCCACTGAGTTATTATAATAAGCCGCTGATTTGAGGATTATCGGCCCTTTAAGTGCATTTTTCTCCCAGTATTTTGCTCCTTTTTTCCCTCTGGTGATGATAATGACAGTGTAATCTGCGCTGTATTCTCCGAGCAGCTGCTTCCATGCAGAAACCTTTTGTCTTCCAAATGATGATGTGAGAATGTGTAGAGGAAAATCATTCATGGGACGAGGCCAAGTGACAAAGCTTTGTGACAGCCTCTGTACAAGAAGCCGGTAACGAACCATCTGCTTCATCAAGGCGAGTGCGAGATGAGAGATAATGGTGTCCAGAGCCGACAGATGGGGAGATCGGGCAGGGGCGTCTTCAGCACAGCAAACTCGGAGAATTCTACATCTATAATGTATTCTTGATGTCATTGTCACTTATGTTTGGAGGAGCAGTGATGTCATCGCTGTCGGATATAACTCGGAAGGCAGTGATGTCATTCCTGGGGGCGGTGATGTCATTCCTGCGAGCAGAGATGTCATTCATGGAGGTGGTGATGTCATTCCTGCGAGCAGTGATGTCATTCCTGGGGGTGGTGATGTCATTCCTGGGGGTGGAGATGTCATTCCTGGGAGCAGTGATGTCATTCCGGGGAGTGGAGATGTCATTTGTGGGGGCGGTGATGTCGTTCCTGGGGTGATGATGTCATTCCTGGGAGCAGTGATGTAATTCCTGGGGGAGGTGATGTAATTCCTGGAGGTGGTGATGTCATTCCAGGAGGTGGTGATGTCATTCCTGGGGGCAGTGATGTCATTCCTGGAGGTGGTGATGTCATTCCAGGAGGTGGTGATGTCATTCCTGGGAGCAGTGATGTCATTCCTGGAGGTGGTGATGTCATTCCAGGAGGTGGTGATGTCATTCCTGGGAGCAGTGATGTCTTTCCTGGGATGGTGATGTCATTCCTGGGGGAGGTGATGTCATTCCTGTAGGTGGTGATGTCATTCCAGTAGGTGGTGATGTCATTCCTTGGGGCATTGATGTCATTCCTGGGGGCGGTGATGTCTTTCCTAGGGGTGGTGATGTCATTCCGGGGGGTGGTGATGTCATTCCTGGGAGCAGTGATGTCATTCCTGGGGGCGGTGATGTCATTCCTGGAGGTGGTGATGTCATTCCTGGGAGCAGTGATGTCATTCCTGGGGGCAGTGATGTCATTCCTGGGGGCGGTGATGTCATTCCTGGGGGCAGTGATATCATTCCTGGGGGCGGTGATGTCATTCCCGGGGGGTGGTGATGTCATTCCAGGAGGTGGTGATGTCATTCCTGGGAGCAGTGATGTCATTCCTGGAGGTGGTGATGTCATTCCAGGAGGTGGTGATGTCATTCCTGGGAGCAGTGATGTCTTTCCTGGGATGGTGATGTCATTCCTGGGGGAGGTGATGTCATTCCTGTAGGTGGTGATGTCATTCCAGGAGGTGGTGATGTCATTCCTTGGGGCATTGATGTCATTCCTGGGGGCGGTGATGTCTTTCCTAGGGGTGGTGATGTCATTCCGGGGGGTGGTGATGTCATTCCTGGGAGCAGTGATGTCATTCCTGGGGGCGGTGATGTCATTCCTGGAGGTGGTGATGTCATTCCTGGGAGCAGTGATGTCATTCCTGGGGCAGTGATGTCATTCCTGGGGGCGGTGATGTCATTCCTGGGGGCAGTGATGTCATTCCTGGGGGCGGTGATGTCATTCCCGGGGGGTGGTGATGTCATTTCTAGGGGCAGTGATGTCATTCCAGGGAGCAGTGATGTCATTCCTAGGGGCGGTGATGTTATAACTGTAATGTTTATCCTAAATTGCAATAATGGAAAGCAGTAAAAAAAAGTCCTGATGATCACTTTGACTTGTACTAAATGGAGTAGACTGGGGCTGACCTGTAAAGACTTATAGGGTAGAGGGGGGCTGAAGGGGATCAATGGGGGCTTTAGCATCCTGCATCCTGGCATTGTGTATTTAATGACTTGTTCCATTGATCAGACTCTGCTGACATCTACTATTAGGGTAGACATTGCTTTTAACTGCTGATCCAACCATCTGACTTTGGTGGGACCGTCTGACCATCTGTTGTGTATGGGGGTTCCCTGACGCACCCCAAACAGCAAACGTCAATGGAAAGAAAGAAGGTCTCCACCAGAGATGTCTAGCGGCGGCTTATTCCCCTTTCTGTTTAGAGAACACATGCACGCTCTGTTAAGCCGATCATGCTTTTAGACCTTTACTGGCCAGCCACGCTGTGGAGTAGTTGGATGCATGTGATGGAGCATTGTCCTGCATGAAAATCATGTTTTTCTTGAACGATACCGACTTCTTCCTTACCACTGCTTGAAGAAGTTGTCTTCCAGAAACTGGCAGTAGGTCTGGGAGTTGAGCTTCACTCCATCCTCAACCCTAAAAGGTCCCACAAGTTCATCTTTGATGATACAAGCCCATACCAGTTCCCCACCTCCACCTTGCTGGCGTCTGAGTCGGAGTGGAGCTCTCTGCCCTTTATTGATCCAGGCTCTGGCCCATCAAGAGTCACGCTCATTTCATCAGTCCATAAAACCTTTGAAAAATCAGTCTTAAGATATTTCTTGACCCATTCTTGACGTTTTAGCTTATGTTTCTTGTTCAAAGGTGGTCGTTTTTCAGCCTTCCTTACCTTGGCCATGTCCCTGAGTATCGCACACCTTGTGCTTTTTGATACTCCAGTAACGTTGCAGCTCTGAAATATGGCAAAACTGGTGGCGAATGGCATCTTGGCAGCTTCACGCTTGATTTTCCTCAATTCATGGACAGTTATTTTGCGCCTTTTTTGGCCAACACGCTTCTTGCGACACTGTTGGCTATTTGCCATGAAACGCTTGATTGTTCGGTGATCACGCTTCAAAAGTTTGGAAATTTCAAGACTGCTGCATCCCTCTGCAAGACATCTCACAATTTTGGACTTTTCAGAGCCCGTCAAATCTCTCTTCTGATCCATTTTCCCAAAGGAAAGGAAGTTGACTAATAATTAAGCACACCTTATATAGGGTGTTGATGTCATTAGTCAACACCCCTCCTCATTACAGAGATGCACATCACCAGATTTACTTAATTGGTAGTTGGCTCTCAAGCCTATGCAGCTTGGAGTAGGACAACATGTATAAAAAGTATCAAAGTGATCAAAATACGCATTTGCCTAATAATTCTGCACACAGTGTATATATAAAGGTCTTTTGAGTCTTCCTGTTCTGTAAATTGTTGTATTGTCTGCCATATTTAGTAATATCTACTGTCACCCAGAGTTTTCTGTCACCCCCAAAACACTAATTAAACTAAGCACACGGTCATATAGGGCATTCAGCACCTATAAAAAGCATACCTCGCTGCCTTTACTGTCCAGAATAAGCCATTTATCCAATAGTCATATTGTAGTGCTCAGTGCACCTTTGATGTGGTCGAGCACGGCGCACCCCATTCTGTCCCCTGAAATAGTCTGCATTGCCGCCTCCCTATATATTGATTGACAGCGCCCACTTTCCCAAAACAAATGCCTGAGAAACCACCACAAACTAAAGAACCGATTCATCAAATCGATTACGCCAGAATTCTGCACAATGAAATGGAGGAAAGGCGTTAGAGTGACCACACTGCTGCAGGAGAGGAAGAGTCCAGACCCCGGGGTAGATGAGAAGTAGTTTTATTGGGCAGTTCAGGCTCAGAATTAGCCCTTTTTAAAATATCAACTGCACTTTTTATAAAATACACATTTTATCCTTAAAAATTGTTCTGAGCCTGAAAGGTGCAATAAAACTACTTCTCACCTACCCTGGAGTCTGTATTCTTCCTCTCCTGCAGCAGCGCGGTCACTCTAACGCCTTTCCTCCATTGTGCATTGTCCATTGGTGGACTGCAGCGACTGATTCATTTAAAAAGCTTATATGGAACTTGTGACAATCACAACTCTTATCAGAGGAGCAACATTTCACGTCGACACCCACCTTGCATACCATACTACGCTATGGGCTCTTGTCTCCCCTTTTCTATTATTAATGCCACAGATCGTCTAATTCATGACTGTAGTAACATTTGTAACTAACAAAGTAGCACTCTGTAGCGCTATAGCATGTAAACATGAAATATATGAAATTTGAATTGCATTACTGGTCTAGAAAAAAGGGAAAAAAAAGATACTTAGCTTGTAATTTGGCCAATTCATGCATGCCCAGCAGCCAACGACAAGTCGACCTTCATTGCTGGGACCAATTTAATGTGAATCCTCTCCACGGCTGAAGCCTACATTTCTGTAGGATCCTGCTGCAATTAAAGCCACCACGGGCTGATAGTTGGAGTGCTCAGTCAGAGAGTCTATGTATAAATATCAAAAGACTGACCGTGACTTCCAAGCAGAAAACTGGTGTGTACAGGTGCTTACTAAGAGTGGCCATCCCCATATATATAAAAAACAAATAAAGTTGCACTCTGTAGCGCTATAGCATGTAAACATAAAATATACAAAATTTGAATTGCATTACTGCTATAGAAAAACAAAGATACTTAGCACATAATTCGGCCAATTCATGCATGAGCGGCAGCCAATGACAAGGCGACCTTCATTGCCGGGAACCTATCCTAATGTGATTCCTCTCCAGGGCCTTTTGATATGTAGTAAGATTTGTGGCATGGCGCATGGAGGCGCACACCATTTGTCAGACGCTTCTGATTCATGAAGAGGTGTGTGCCTCTTAATGAATCAGGAGTGTCTGACTGCAATATACCCCTCATCAGGGCAAGTGTGAAAATCCCCAGACTTGATGAATTGACTCTCATTGACGCACACTCTGACAGTGCAGGAGCAGAGTGCACACACCCTGTGTTCTGCAGTCGCTCACTATGCTGGAGCTCACAGAAGAGTAGTGAGTGCCCACAGCAGATAGCACAGGAGTCTGTCCAGCCAGCGCTCACTCTGAGCAAGCAAGTGTTGTCAATCAGCATACGGAGGCCAGTATGGCATGGTAATCTAGGGGGCAGAACTGTGCACTGCATGCACGGCGATGCCAGTGGTGCACCAAGTACCATAATTTACAGCTAAATTATAGCTGTTGACCCCAGTGACTTGGTACGAGGGTCCTCTTAGCATATTCCATATGTAATGCTGGTATCTTCTTATGTGATAGAGGGACCTTTGGGTCTGGGCACGACTGCTACTTCTGCATCCCTATGGGCTGTGTCCTTGATGGCAACCATATAGATTATCACCCAACTTTCTCAGTAACATCGGCTGAACACCATTTTTTAGACTAATATTTACTGATTTTGTTACAGAAGTAATAATCCAGCTTCCTGTGCTTTGCATTACATGCTAATATTAGGCTGGAGAGCCAGACTGTAATGCAAAGCAGTAGAGGGGGGTGAATCTGAGATTAGGTTTGGACGCAGCAATAGATATTCATAAAGCTCTAGTTCCTTTCACTGTTGATAAGGGGACACAATGAGCCATCAGTAGAAGTGTGAAGGCTCCATTCACTGACATACCAGGTCCATTAGCCTCATGCAGATCCAGGAAACTATAGATGCCTATGCCTGATAACGTTAAATGGATTAATTTCATCTCACAATGAGGAGGAGGCATTGTGTATATTTTACGCAGCATTTCATTAGTGTTTGTATTGAAGACATTAAGGAGGTATCAGATACATCAACAATTCATATAAACAGCCGATTGATGTAGGACTGTACAGCATATGCTGGAGACACTTGTAGATTGCATCAGTGGTATACAAACAGATACATCTGCAGGGGATTCTCAGTGGAGGCATCCACTAGATATGCCATGAATGTCTGATGGTGGGGTGCAATGTGGCGCAGGGCACTCGTCTGTGGCACCCTAGCACGTTACATGAAAATGGGTGTCCTGGCTGGGTGTGGACTTGTGCTGTGAGGGCGTTGGGCCGCATGGAACCGATGTTGCTGGCTTGCCAGGACCAGATGTTTCACAGTTCAATGAGGGCGATACCATCCAAAAATAAACTCTTTACTGAACAGGGATTTGGTAGGGAATATATACAAGGGATAGCGGGTACACAATTTTATTATTTTATTAAGTTTCCTTTACAACTCAAGGCATTTTCCAGACAGTTTCCTTCCTTAGCAGTTTACTCCAGGGTTCTCCATGTCCACGGTTTCTCCATACTTCTCCACAACCCAGCTTTCACACTACAGTCCTGCGTAACAACTGTCCTTTACTTGTTCTGCGGTTCCGCATCCCCCTTTATCTTTTAAGGTGCCAGTATGGCCGATAATACAGATGCTCTGGGACTCCCGCCCAGGACACTCTGCTCATCCCACGTACTCAGTCCTATTTAGGCTCCTTACCTTCCACTGTTATAAGCACGGGGTCTTGTGACTAAGTGTCCTCTCCCAGGACTTGTTTCTAGAAGGTCACTCTGTCTCTCAGTCATTTATGCTCAGGATCTTGCTATCTCTTCTCTTCGGTCTACTCTCATTTAGGGTCACCCCAGAATGTGGCACTGCTCACCTTGGACCCTTAGGTCCACTTCATATGCACTTCAGGCCCAATCTGACTCTCTGACTGGAAATTGTCACTTTCCTGTAATTTATCCCCTCCCACTCTGGGCTAGTCCCAACCATTAATTCTGACTATCCCTATGGTCAAACTACACATATCTAACACATAACACTATTCACATTACACTACACAGTTCACATTAGTTACTACTTAACATATCGCATCACAAAACAGTCAAACTTGTTTCTTCAAGAGGGAAACATGGGCAGCATGTCCATATCCTTACAGGGGTCTTACTTCCGGTACCTCCACCTGTCTAGAGAACAGGAGTTCCCTCACCTACTTTTGCCTAGATTGAGACCACTGAAGTTATGTATGGCGGGACACTAATTGGGGACCTCAGTTCTCTTGATTAATTGACATCCAGATGTGGACCCACCACCTACTTTACATTTATGACATATTTGGTTTTGAAAGGCCTATTGGTTATGTGTATAGTATAACGTGTAATTTGACAACAATCGCCCTCCATGGTCCCATACTTTACCTCTGGATGTCTACAATGTTTTGAATGATTACGTATTATTACATTATTTAAGACGTATTCTAGAGGCAAATGCAACACCACAACGCAGCATGCTGAGTGCCTAAAGGTCTGTGAAATGGACCCATAGGGATGGGACTTTGCCTGCCGCCATATAGAGTCTATGCCTGCAGCAATATATTAAAGCTGGCCATACCCACTACATGGTTGTCGGCCAAATGATGATTAGGCCGTGCGCCATCTCAACCAACGTTCCCATTCACAGGAGCTCATTCAGCCAAACGCCCCTGTGTTCTCTATGAGAAAGCCACCGACTGACCTGTCGGCCTATCTCAGGGAGAACAATGCGATCAGCTGTCTGAAATTGGACATATCCCATCAACATTTCTTCCAATGATCACTCAGCAGGCACCCCAATACACATTGACAGTCGTCTGAACCCGTCGATATCGGTGGGTTCAGCTGACATTAGTCTAAAGTGTTTGGGGGCCTTAAAGCTAGAGGCCACCGTACACACTAGACTAATGTCCCCGATATCAACGGGATCGACTGACTAAGGCTAAGCTTACATGTCCAGTAATCATGCTCAGCTGAGCATGCGCTCCTGTGTATGGAGAATCTGCCAGTCAACAGCTATTTAATGTCTTCGGAGGGCTAAAGGCTTGAGCTTCATGTTCAGTCATGCTGCAGTTACTTTTTTCCCAAACCAAAGTTATCATGGAGTCATACTGTAGTCTAAGGCCGGGTTTGGATGAGCTTATGAAAGGTGAGAAGGTGTGTCCAAACTTTTGGTCTGTACTGTAGATTATCATAAAAGACATATACAGTACAGACCAAAAGTGTGGACACACCTTCTAATTTAAAGATTTTTCTGTATTTTCATGACTATGGAAATTGTATATTCACACTGAAGGCATCAAAACTATGAATTAACACATGTGGAATTATATACTTAACAAAAAAGTGTGAAACAACTGAAAATATGTCTTATATTCTAGGTTCTTCAAAGTAGCCACCTTTTGCTTTGATGAGTGCTTTGCACACTCTTGGCATTCTCTTGATGAGCTTCAAGAGGTAGTCAATGGAAATGGTATTCCAACTATCTTGAAGGAGTTCCCAGAGATGCTTAGCACTTGTTGGCCCTTTTGTCTTTACCCTGCAGTCCAGCTCACCCCCAAACCATCTCGATTGGGTTCAGGTCTGGTGACTGTGGAGGCCAGGTCATCTGGCGTAGCACCCCATCACTCTCCTTCTTGGTCAAATAGCCCTTACACAGCCTGGAGGTGTGTTTGGGGTCATTGTCCTGTTGAAAAATAAATGATGGTCCAACTAAACGCAAACCAGATGGAATAGCATGCCGCTGCAAGATGCTGTGGTAGCCATGCTGGTCCAGTATGCCTTCAATTTTGAATAAACCCCCAACAGTGTCACCAGCAAACCACCCCCACACCATCACACCTCCTCCTCCATGCTTCACGGTGGGAACCAGGCATGTAGAGTCCATCCGTTCACCTTTTCCTAGCAGCTATTTTACCATGAAGGCCTGCTGCACAAAGTCTCCTCTTAACGGTTGTTGAAGAGATGTGTCTGCTGCTAGAACTCTGTGTGGCATTGACCAGGTCTCTAATCTGAGCTGCTGTTAACCTGCGATTTCTGAGGCTGGTGACTCGGATAAACTTATCCTCAGAAGCAGAGGTGACTCTTGGTCTTCCTTTCCTGGGGCGGTCCTCATGTGAGCCAGTTTCTTTGTAGCGCTTGATGGTTTTTGCAACTGCACTTGGGGACACTTTCAATGTTTTCCCAATTTTTCGCACTGACTGACCTTCATTTTTAAAGTAATGATGGCCACTCATTTTTCTTTACTTAGCTGTTTTTTTCTTGCCATAATACAAATTCTAACAGTCTATTCAGTAGGACGGTCAGCTGTGTATCCACCAGTCTTCTGCACAACACAACTGATGGTCCCAACCCCATTTATAAGGCAAGAAATCCCACTTATTAAACCTGACAGGGCACACCTGTGAAGTGAAAACCATTTCCGGTGACTACCTCTTGAAGCTCATCAAGAGAATGCCAAGAGTGTGCAAAGCAGTCATCAAAGCAAAAGGTGGCTACTTTGAAGAACCTAGAATATAAAACATATTTTCAGTTGTTTCACACTTTTTTGTTAAGTATATAATTCCACATGTGTTAATTCATAGTTTTGATGCCTTCAGTGTGAATGTACAATTTTCATAGTCATGAAAATACAGAAAAATCTTTAAATTAGAAGGTGTGTCCAAACTTTTGGTCTGTACTGTATATTCTCTGATTTGTCTTTAAAGAGGACCTGTCACTTGCTCAAAACAATTGAGTTAAATATCTTATAAAAATCCTTGAGCTCCCCTGATTCTGCTGCTATTTTCCGTTTTGCTCTGCGTTGCTCCATTGCAGAGATATTCACATATATTTATTTTGGAGCGCAATATGTGAAATCTCTGCTTGTAGTGTAACTGGCCTTTTCTTTAAAGTCTTCTCTGGGGACGTTGGCTTTTACCTCTCTCTGCCAATCAAAGTATAACACCCTGTTAGACTGTGATTGGCAGCATCTAAGAGGGAATGGTGAAAGTTTATAAATGCCCAGTTGCTCTTCAAGCAGAGATTTCACATACTGCGCTCAAGAACAAATGTGAATATCTCTGCAATGGAACAGCGCGGAGCAAAACGGAAAAGAGCGGCAGAATCAGGGGAGCTCAGGTTTTTTTTTGTTTTTGTTTCTTTACAAGCTATTTAACTAATTTTTTTTTGAGCAAGAGAAAGATCCTCTTTATCATTTTTGGAACTTCAATTTCAAGATTGTTAGCTCTTGAGCAACTACTTACATGATATGCTGGAATATGTAGTACAGACATATATTACTGCCTCTAAATTCTGTTTCCCATGACTGTATCCAGTCTAAAGTAACCTCTATACACAGAACACATCAGCAGTACAAATCCCACTCACATCTGAATAATTTGTTACAATGTCCATCTGTTTAGCTCAGGCTAGAGATAGGTGTAGCAAACCCTCAGTTTTGAGAAGCATTATGGCCAGGCAGGACTAGGCCCCCATGCAAAAACAATATATGGGCCCTTTGCGCAATGCCACCTGCTTTGGAGGTGCTAGTGGACCCCTTACCTCCTGGGCCCACAGGTTCCACCAAGGGTATGTCCGCCCCTGGTTATGTCTGTACATATTTTCAGATTTTGAATTTATACTGTGATTGTTAACCATTCACTAACCACAAACCGAGATTTTATATAGGGAGGAATTGCAAAGTCTCATTATACAGTACAATTGTTAAAAACCAGCCCCCTTAATAGTGATTTCAGATCATGTTAAGACCTGTTCCAGAAACTAGTTTCTATGGTCCCTACATCATTAAGCAAATATGACCCCTTAAATGAATGAGGTGCTTGATTGAGTTTATTTTTTTTTTGTTTTCACAACATTTTTTCTTTTTGTTTTTGTTTTCTTCCACATTTTCCTAATTAATGAATTTGCATAATGACTATGTCCTAGAATGGGCCACAATGTCTGCAGCCTTAGCAGGTCCTTATCTGTGTGACAAAAAGCAGAGGTGTGATCTGCTCTCCTTCCAATCTGGCCACCTAGAACCTGGAGTGACAGCTCCAACTTCCTTTGATCTTTGTCAACCACTGATGAGTTGATGAAATCTGCTTTGCTGAATGGTGACTGGAGGGAAATGAGGTCTGAATGGTCACTCCTCCTGGCCCTATATCTCCCCCAGCTTCGGCTCCTCATCCCTCACATTCTATGTTGATGTCTGTCTCCACCAGCCTGAGGAAGGGTCTCTTGTCCACCAGACTTATATGGGACAAGTCCTCTAATTCCAGAGGACAATATTTTTTTTTATATAATTTGGAGATTTTGAATAGATTTTATTGTTTTCTGCTAAATTCGACCCCCCCAAAAAACTATTTGGATCTTTGCTCATGAAGGAAAAGCCCATCCATTCAGAATCGACTATGGGTAGACTTTCAGAATGGAAGAGTTGGGATCGGCTTTCTGTAATAGATGAAGTCTTGATTGCCGGAAATGATTTCAAGGTAAGCATCAGCATAGTCTCGGGGGGTCAGGGAGGCTCCTATAGCGGGGATAAGATTTACTCTTATTATCCCTTACTTCATTTGATCTTTTCTGTTTTATTTTTTCTTTTAGTTCCAAAAGTAGAATAGGTCATCTTTTATTAGGAGTAGCATTTTTATTCTTTTACGTTTTAGTTTTTTTTGTCATTTATTTTGAGTTATATATATATATATATATATATATATATATATATTTTTTTTTTTTTACTCATTTTTTAAATGAAAGTAGGTCACCCATGTAATATTTTTCTATATATCCTATTGTAGTTTTCTTTTTTTTTACATTTTACATTGTAACGGAAACTTTTTACTTAGTGTTTTGTAGCCATCGCTCGATGTCTTAATTCCATTCTATTTTGATATACATCATCTAAGATGCAGATGTTGAGCTGACTTGTATTCCCAATGTATGAGGAGCTGCAAGTCTTAACATGTCATGGAAATTAGTTACAGTATATTGTAGCATGAGTGACCTAACAATGCCCTGGTCCCTATGGGCTGGGGAAGATTGTATTACCTGGCCACTCAAGTTTAAAGGTACACAGTTGACATTGCACCTGTGCCCTGTCACCTTGGATGCCCAACATCTCCTCTGATACATAGAAGGTTAGCGGTGCGTACATTTGATATTTGTGAGGGCCTTTTATAGATAATTAACATTGGGAGCCAGTAGCTTAAAATTACATCTATGCCATTGCCTGGATAGTGCCTGCGTGTCTACCTTTTAAAAAGGAGCTGTCATTTCCCATAAATATGTATTTTTTTTTACCTGGTGTAAATGCCGCTGATCTCCTGAATCCGGCGTTGTTTTTCTTTTGCTTCTATGCCTCTCCATTCCCGAGATATGACCCTCTCTTCCCTATATGTAAATCTTATCTTGTTAGCCAAGTGGGCGCAGCTCTCAACTCTTCTTGAGGACAACGCCCACTTGGTAACAATGCTAGATTTATGGGCATGGAAAAGGGGGTCATATCTCGGGAATGGAAAGGCGCAGAAACAAAAGAAAAACAACGCCGGATTCAGGAGAACAGCGGCATTTACGCTACATTAAAAAAAATAAGATTTATGGGAAGTGACAGGTCTTTTTTAGCCAGTGGCTCATGAGCAGTGCTGACTGCATAGTCCACACCTATGCAGAAAGTTTCAATCAGTTGCCTGAATTATACAATTTGGCTTGCAGCATTGGCCATGTTGGATATCATTGTGTTTATTGTGATATTTGTGGGCTTTGTGTTCACAGTTATCAGCCAGTAATGAATGTTATGACATCACACATGTGTGTGGATTTCCAGACTTGTGTCTTGTGGGCTTTCCTGGATGTGTGAAGGCTGCCAGACATTCTCTGGCTTTAGATTACATGGTGTTTGTTTTAGTAAACCTGGACAAAAAGGCAACTGTTTGTGTTTTATTGATCCCTATAGCTTATTCTGAAAGGTTGAAGCCCCCAAGGAATTTGGGCTCAAAACTTGGAAAATTCTCAACACAAACCATCTATCTCCCTGATACATATTAGGCTATGTGCCCACGTAGCAGATTTGATGCAGAGCGTTTTTGCATCTCTCTGGCAGAAAAAAACGCATGCAGATTTACATGCGTTTTTTCTGCCAGAGAGAAGCGTTTTTTCAGCGTTTTTACATGCATTTTCGCATGCGTTTTTTCAAGCAGTTTTCCAAGCATCAGTTGTTCACACATTATAAATCCATGCCGGTTGTATGGATTTATATTGTGTGACCAACTTGTCAAGCACTTTCCAAGTGATGCTCAAAATCGCTTGGAAAAGTGCTTGAAAAAACGCATGCGAAAACGCATGTAAAAATGCTGAAAAAACACTTTTCTCTGGCATAAAAAATGCATGGAAATCTGCATGCATTTTTTTCTGCCAGAGAGAGGCAAAAACGCACTGCATAAAATCTGCTACTTGGGCACATAGCCTTAAACTTGTGGAAAGCTTATCAGGGTCCACGCACGCATGGTGTCTCTTGGATCTGTAGGCACTCTACATTTTGCCATAGAGGTTGTCTCAAAATGCAATTGAATGCTATCATTGAAATTCTGGGTATCGGTTGCTATGCATTGTATATAACATCTATGCAACACAAATCCACCAAACAATTTTTATGATCTCATTTAGACATCTAAAAAAACAAAGATAGAAACATAATAAAGAAATACCCCACAGTAAATAAATAAACAACAATAGTACATTAAAATAACATAGGGTACTTAGTTAACATAATTTTTATTAAAAAAAATACAAAAGATATTCCACCACGTCACGGTGACCCTAATCAGGACGGTCCTAACCTATAATATTAAAACCTTCATTCAGACATGTGCTGACCCGTGTAAAAACTCACCTATTTTCATCAGCATGGTGCATCTGATTTTCATCAGTGTTTGGTCAGTGTGTCCATTTTTGCCATCAGTGACTTTCTTGTATCTACTTGGCTTGCAAAAAAAAACAACTCAGACATGTGAACATCACCATAGACATGAATGGGCAAGTGATTTCATATGGAAAAAATTAGTTATCTGAATGAGGCCTATATCTGTTCTTTGCAAAAATGGGTGAATACCTGGAGACCTTTCCCAGATTTCCCATTGAATATAACTATTAATGCAACTGGTAATATCTGAGTATTTACTTAGAGTTTTGTGATTCAGGAGCCATGGAAAGCAGTACTGATGACTATGGTGGCTCTCACCCAGGTCACTAGGGCTGTTCTCACTGTCAGAGGACCGTTTGTCATAAAAGAAATTCACGGAGACTTATTGATCAGTCACGGAGCAGCATGAGCCATACAAGTCTATGGATCCGTAAAAATCACGGACAGCACACGTCAGCCATCGGTGTGCTGTACGTGCACTGTCCACTTTTAACATTGAAGAAGTTTTGCATTTAATTTTTTTTCCAAACAAGAAAGTCACTGACACTGACGAAAATGTCACTCAAAACCCTGATGAAAATTGGAATTTTTTTTGCACACCAGAAAAATCACTTAGGGCTGAATGAGGCTTTAGGTGAAACCTTTTTGCCAATAATGTAACCCTACGTTGTACTTATATGAGCGCAGCTCGGTGACCGGTTCCCTTTACGATATAATCTGATAATGGGAAAAAAATAAGTACAAAGTAATAAAGTAAAATAATATATATAGTATATTAATATTATATGAAATTTGCCAGTGAAGAACAGCCCCACGCTATGATGTTTCCACCTCCAAACGTCACTGTTCGTATAGTGTTTTTGGGGTGATATGCAACATGGTGTGTATTATTACATTCAAAGAGTTCAATTTTGGTCTAATCTGACCAGACTATATTCTCCCAGTATTTTACAGGCTTGTCTAAATGTTGTTGAGCAAACTTTAAACACGCTTGAACGTGCTTTTAGTTTAGCATTGGAGCCTTGTGTGGTGAGCGTGCATACAGCCCGTTGAGGTGGAGTGCATTTTTTGTAGTTTTCTTTGAAACAATTGTACCTGCTGATTCCAGGTCTTTCTGTAGCTCTCCACAGGTGGTCCTTGACTCTTGCACAACTCTTCTGATAATTCTTTTCACTCCTCTATCTGAAATATTTTGGTTATCACCTGGTCATGGATGATTTATGGTGAAATTATGTTCTTTCCACTTCTGGATTATGGCCCCAACAGTGCTCACTGGAACCTTCAGTAGTTTAGAAATGTTTCTGTAACCAATGCCATCAGTATGTTTTGCAACAATAAGGTTGCGAAGGTCTTGAGAAAGCTCACTGGTTTTACCCATCATGAGATGTTTCTTGTGTGGCACCTTGGTAATGAGACACCTTTCTATAGGCCATCAGTTGAACCAGCTGATATTATTTTTCACTAAGTGGTAGGATTGCTTTCTAATTACTGATAGATTTCCAGCTGCTATCATGACTTTTCATGGATTTTTGCACCTCTCTTTCTTCAAGTGTTCAATACTTTTTCCCCTGTGTCATTTCTCATTATTACACATAACTTATTCATGGACATCTATGGTTTTATTTCTTAGTCTGTGTGGATTGGATGGGTTGTTACTGATATTCGGTGAGAATTTCATGTCAAGAGCACCTTTAGAAATATATTTACGGTGACGTGTTCAATACTTATTTCACCCACTGTATATGTATGTATAGATATATACATACTTATCTATCTATAGATAAAATGATTGTATATATATGTATATCTATAGAGATATAGATAGATATATATCTATATCTCTATAGATATATATATATATCTTTAGCTGTATAGATGTATATCTTCAGATGTATATCTGTAGATATATATTTCTATAGATATATATTTATATATGTATATATATATATATATCATTTTTTTAGGGAACCTTCAAGATATATATTAATTTAAATATATACACATATATTAATATGTGTGTACGCCCTCATAGACCATCTCTATGCACAGCTTTTTCACTGCTGGACCTGGAAGGGGTTAAAGTGAGGGTGGCAGCAGCAGTCCTCATTAGCAGACAGTCACCACCATGTCACCAGCTGCAGCACACTTCTCCCTGCCCACTTCATGCAAATCTGCTCTGCCTGTTTTTCTTAAAGCTACAGAATCAAATTAGAAAGAGAAGAAGGGGGGAAAAAAAGAGAGGCAGGAATGTGATTGCCATGACTTCAGTAATACCCAGGGCAGCAATGCAATCTGCTTTATTGACTATTGACTTTGCTGAGTGTTGACACAAGACTTTCATCCTCCTCTCAATAAGATATGGGATTTGATATTAATTATAAGGGAGAAGAGACTGGAGCGCTGTCTCATTCCCTGCTCTAGAGGCAGCTGTGTGATATTGTACATGACACATCATGGTATACAGCCCATAATCGGAGCCGCACGTCAGGGAGAGGTGAGGATCTGCTTCTGTACAGCTGATGGATGTGATGTTACTTGATTATTTTGATTATTTTGTTTTTGTTACTAATTTATTTTTGCAAATATTTTGGTGACAGAGAGAACTGTCTGTACAGATTCTATTACATAGTATATATTATTATATCTCTGATTGGTAATAGTTTCATTTTGCTACTTACTGATTGGAAATGTGTCACAATTCTATGTATATGTCTTCTAACATTGTTTAATGTTAATCCCCCCTCCCTGATGTGTCTGTCCAGGCAGATGAGATATGGGGTGTTGTTTGCAGGAGCCCTGCACTGATTCTGGAGCTGGTGAATTACGTCCCTTGACTAAATGATAATTGTAGGGAAAAAAATCATTTTTGATGCCCAAAATGAATATAAAATATTGGTCATCTCCAGTTTTCTATTGTGAGGACATTGTCAAACAACATCCCATACCTCAGCTTCCTGGATAACAAATAGGTTTGCTGGTTTTGGTACCATTGTAAGGTCTCAGACCCTATACGGTCCTATCAATAGGTTTAGTTTATTCAAAACTCTGGGGTCTCGGGTGTAATATGAACATTAAAGAAAATGCAACCTTCTTGTAGAGATTGTATGGGGGTCGTCAGAGACTAGACTTTAACATTTCTATATTTTAATGACGCACATTATGGATTAATAAGAGAAAATGGCTACTATTTTTTGTGAATTTGCATCCCTATTGACATTATTAGATATGACTATTGTGATATGATCTTTTGTTGTAGACTTCATTATATTTTTGCTATATTCATGTTTGTTTTGCACGCTCCGTCTGAGTCATTGCACCTGAACATTTGGTGAACAATTCTCCTTCCAGCCCGGTATTATTATTTGGTGTGGTTATTCCTGATGAGTTGACACAGTGGTGCTTGTCCCAGTTATTGTCTGGACTCTGGACTGTAACGACCCCGATGTGTACATGCCTGGATGGACAAGTGCGGGTTATAAAGCCTCCAGGATTAGGATCCTGTATGTAAGGGTCTGCTCCTTCCATCTTTTGTCTGACGCTGAAGATCGGAGCGTTGGCTTCTTATATCATTGCTTCTCCTGAGAACTTTCCGTAGGGCTGTAATGAATAGATTGTATTGTATATACAGCGTAACTGACGATAGTGTAAGCGATGGAGGATAATATTGTATTTTGTTCTCCCTTTGTGTTCAGGCTCCAGGGAGAAGAAGAAAGAATATGAATGAATTCCTTGGGGATGCCAGTATTCCCGTACCAGAGTCTCTCCAGAATATCAGCTGCTCCCTGCCGAACAACGACACCTGGAAGAACAGAGCTGCCAGTCGCTTCAGCGGCTTCTTCGGAGCTGGAACTACCGGCCCATTTGGAAAGGTTATCTATCATCTATCTATCATCTATCTATCTATCATCTATCTATCTATCTATCTATCTATCATCTATCTATCATCTATCTATCATCTATCTATCTAGCTATCATCTGTCTATCATCTATCTATCTATCTATCATCTATCTATCTATCATCTATCTATCATCTATCTAGCTAGCTAGCTAGCTATCTATCATCTATCTATCTATCATCTATCTATCTATCATCTATCTATCATCTATCTATCATCTATCTATCTATCTATCATCTATCTATCATCTAGCTATCATCTATCTATCATCTATCTATCTATTATCTATCATCTATCTATCTAGCTAGCTAGCTATCTATCATCTATCTATCATCTATCTATCTAGCTATCTATCTGTCTAGCTAGCTAGCTAGCTATCTATCTTTTATCTATCTATCATCTATCTATCTATCTATATAGCTATCTATCTATCTATCATCTATCTATCATCTATCTAGCTAGCTATCTATCTATCATCTATCTATCATCTATCTATCTATCTAGCTATCTATCTGTCTATCTATCCATTATCTATCTGTCTATCTATCTATCATCTATCTATCATCTATCTATCCCATATCTATCTATCTATCATCTAGCTATCTATTATCTATCTATTCATCTATCATCTATCTATTCATCTATCTTCTATCTATCTTCTATCTATCTATCTATCTATCATCTATCTATCATTATTTATCTATCTATCTATCTATCTATCTATCTATCTATCTATCTATATATTATCTGTCTATCCATTATCTATGTATGTATATATCTATGTATCTGTCTATTAATCTATCCATGATCTATCTATCTATGTATTATTTGATGTACTCCATATAGGATATTGTGTATCGTGCACAATATGATCTGTGCCCATGTGACTGGTGGTAATGAGCCCGGCCTCCCGTTGGCATGCTATCAGGAGCATGCCAGTTGTGCCAGTCACTAAACTATCCTGGCTGCTAATAGCCTGACATAGGAGCAGCCAATAAATCAGTATGAGACACGTTGTGACAAGGTGAAGTTTCAAGTGAAACCAGTCAGGGGTCAGGTATCCAGACTCTTCATAAAGCTTTGTGAGGGTCCGTCATGTAGAGCAAACATTCCTGTGGTTTCTTTAGGTCTCGGTATTTGTTCAGGGTGACAGACAATATGGGGGTCACCAGCTGCTCCTGCACTACAAGTTCCAGTATGGCCTGTGTGGCTCTGCTCTATGCAGCTGGACAGGCCTGGCATATATTCTGTATATACAGTCTCTGCTTATATAGGAGAATATACAATGTATGTGGAGTTTACACACACAGATATAAACCGAGGAAGAACAACTATATGCATGGAAAATGAAGAATGGTTATTGCACATATACTAAAGAGATGAGTGACAGATGCAATCTACAATGTACAGTACACACCTATAAGAGACGTTCCCATAACCGATGTATAAGGCAAAGTAGTAATTTTATTATATAGTCAAATATTTATTGGTTACATGATAAAAGAGCGGTTAATTAAAAACAAAAGAATGAATGAATGACAACACTATCACAGGGACAGTATAGGAGGATGGAATAATTAATCCATACTCATGATGTCATATATGGAGTATGATTGATTGTATGGTGAAGTCATGTAGGTCACACACAGATAGATGCAGATGAAGCAGAGCTGTGCGCGTCAGGTTCACAAAGCAAAATGTGTTTATAACAAAGCTGTGTACATAGGTCTTGTGTGGCGGCACACGTGGACCTTTTACAGACTTGTGCCGCCATATGGTGCTACAAACACTAAATTCTCTCCTAGACTCAAAGCTTCTGGTGTCTGGTCCATTAGATCTGCGAGGGGTCCGTGTGTGGCAGCCAAGATGTGGCCTTAGCCCTAATAAAGCCTATAGATGAACGTGCTTCCAAATACACTGATTTCACAGTATTGATACATCCATTGGCCGTCAAAGGGGTATTCCCATCTCCAATATCCTATCTCAATCTATAGTAGGTGTAATAATAAGAATATTAGTTTTTGCTGATGAGCTCATGTGTGGGTTCCCATCTATGAGGTGCTCCTTCTTGTGGCAGATGAGCACATGTGTGGGTTCCCGTGTATGGGGGGGCACCTTTTTTTGGAAGATGAGCACATTTGGGTTCCTGTCTATGGGGTACACCTTGTTGTGGCAGATGAGCACATGTGTGGATTCCCGTCTATGGGGTGCACCTTGTTGTTGCAGATGAGCACATATGTGGGTTTCCGTCTATGGGGTGCACCTTGTTGTGGCAGAAGAGCACGTGTGGGTTCCCATCAATGGGGTGCACCTTGTTATGGCAGATGAGCACATGTGTGAGTTCCTGTCTATGGGGTGCACCTTGTTCTTGCAGAAGAGCATGTGTGGGTTCCCATCTATGGGATGCACCTTGTTGTGGCAGATGAGCACATGTGTGAGTTCCTGTCTATGGGGTGCACCTTGTTGTGGCAGAAGAGCACGTGTGGGTTCCCATCTATGGGATGCACCTTGTTGTGGCAGATGAGCACATGTGAGTTCCCATCTATGGGGTGCACCTTGTTATGGCAGATGAGCACATGTGAGTTTCTGTCTATGGGGTGCACCTTGTTATGGCAGATCAGCATATGTGTGGGTTACCATCCATGGGGTGCACTTTGTTGTGGCCGATAAGCACATGTGTGGATTCCAGTCTATGGGGTGCACCTTGTTTTGGCCAATGAGCACGTATGGATTCCAGTCTATGGGGTGCACCTTGTTGTGGCCGATGAGCACATATATGGATTCCATTCTATTGGGTGCACCTTGTTGTGGCTGGTGAGGACATGCAAATTGGCCAGTTTGTCATACCTCAGTTCTATAAGTATAGTATATATAGCAGTAATGCAGTTCAGAATTCATACATTCGGTGTTCTCATATACCTTCTTGCTCTCATCCTGCTGCTGTACTTGTTTCTTTAGCTATATAGATATTAGAGCTAAATATTAGAATTTTAGAAAGCATGGATAAATATAGATTAATATTAGATAGTGATATAGACATATAGAAATATAATAATTAGATGTTTATAGATAGATATTTATTTCCCTTGCTTACAGAGCACCAACATATTCCGCAGCGTGTTTCAGACAACGTCCTCACTCTTTATCCACATTGGAGCTTACAATCTAAATGATAAAGATAGAAATAGAACTCTTTGTAGACATTTTTTATTATTGTTATTTTTAGTTAATTGTAAGTATGCAGGTCTATATCTACAACTATCTATTTCCTCCACATCTTTTCCCAATAAAGAAAATTAAGTGTAAGGATTACTGACTTAATGCTATTGTGCTCCCAGATCCTGGAGGTAGATGCCTTTTTTATTACTTGGCGGGCTGCATCCTTTTTAAGATCATGTTGCCCCATCAATACTTTTGAGTTGTCTGGATGGCTCCAATTGTCTGTGGCTCATTCAGTGCCCGACCCTCGCCCATTGCTCCCAGCTGTTGCTTTTCAATTTAAAGGCCTCTCGGGCTTTGCCAAAGAGTCCAAGCACGAGCCACAGTAACGGCCGAACAAAGAAGGGAATCTGCTCCGTCCAAAAGTGTCACTGCCCCCCCGCTAATCTTATTAGCATCTCATTTGCATCCATTAGCAGTGGTCTGGTTAGTGGGTAATGCAGCCTTTCCATATATACAAGACATGGGTGATGTATATGCCGCCAGCTGGACTGGATGCAGATTCAGATGACTTGGGGACCATTCTGATATCTTTTGCTTTTGTATAGGCTGGGACGTACGTTTAACCCAATGATCCCTGGAATGCACTGGCTTATTTTTCCCATTGTCTCTCTATACTGACTGCATGACTACTTGATCTTCTCTCTATAGGACATCGATAAGATGGAACAGTTGGAGAGTAAATTGCACTCGTACAGCATGTTCGGACTGCCCAAACTCCCCCAACAGTTGTGCTTCGATCAGGATTCTTGGGAAGAAGAAGAGGACGACACAAATCTTAGCCTTGAAGACAGCTGGCAGGAAATCATTGATGTTCCCGAGGTAAAACACAAAAACATTACCTAATTTTATAGCTCTTTTAGTAAATTAAGTTGTGTCCATATAAATTAACTGGGGGCTGATGATATTGCCGAAGCTAATAGTCCATGATGTTCTTCAAACTTCTGCTCCTCTGTCAGATCCTACATAAAGGATTGCCGCCATCTCCCATAGACGAGGTTTATTCCTCAACCCTTTAGTCATAAACCAGAGTTTTAATGGATGGCACCATCTCACAATGGGTGTATAGAAATGTATATAAAACATTCATGTGGAGGAGCCCCTCATGACATTGAAGAGCAGGCTCAGATCTCCAGGTTTCTGGTGCTGGGGCCCGGTCTCCTGGCGTAGACTTGACTCTAGAAGTGATTTGTAGCCTTGGCTTCTGCTGACTCTGTACATCACGCTGACCATTGTCTTGTGTCCCTGCAGACTTTATCGAGACGCCAGTGTCACCAGCAGGAGGCCATATGGGAGCTGATCCACACCGAAGCCACATACATCAAGAAACTGAAGGTCATCACAGATGTGAGTAATACAGAACCAAGAGATTTCACTCAGCACATTAGTAGCAAATGACGCGCCCCTGGGCCTGTGTCGCGCTGCGTTGCGCACGCGGGAGCTTACCCGGAGCCGGATCTCTTGAGGGTTGTAGTCTCGTGGCGGCGACCCGGTCCGCGCCCAGGGAGTCAAACTGAGCGGCGATGTACTAGCAGTAGATGGTTGGTGACTACGCCACCCGTTGAATGCAGCTATGGAGCTGCCGCTGCAGGGCAGACCGCTGAGGCCGGTGGAAGGATGGTGCAGCGTGGATGGTATAACCCCCAACGGGAGGGGTATGGCCTCAGGGCAGCCGACGTGGATGATGGGGGTAGCAGGAACCACTCAGAGACGGTGCGGTGTAGTTCAGGGTCTTTACTGGTGACAAAGATAGACCCTCCCGGAGTACTTGCTAGTGATAGGGGCCTGGTCAGTCCTTGAGCAGATGAGATCTCCCCTGGCCAGGCGGAGTTGTAGGCCTTCCCAACTAACTGTACTCTTCTGGCTACCTTGCTAGAGGCGGGGATAAGTAGCCCACGTCCCTGAGTGTACCGTGTGGTGCTCACCCGTATGGCCGGTGACTCGGGGCCTTCTAATGGCTTCCGCTCCACGATGGCGGTGCTGGTCCCACGCGTGTGACCGTGCCTTCAGGCTTCTGGGCCAGAGGACCTGAAATCCTCTGCCGGACGGTTTCTGCTGCTGGGTAGGAGTTAGTCCCCACAGCCTCGGACTCCGGGTCCGGTAAGAAATCTTCTCAGTCAGGGCGAGCTCTGTAGCTGCCAGCCCCTGACTCGTTGTAACACTGCTCCCCACAGAGCTCCTGATGTTTCTTGCTATGCTGCTTCTCTTCTCTACTCTTGTTCTGTCTTCTTTCTCACTAACTCTGCCTCAGCCCCGGGTTTATATAGGGGAAGTCCTTCCCCTCCCAAGACTGGGCAGGAGGTGTGGCATGCACAGGATCCCTGACCAAAGGACCTCCCACCTGCTCTCAGACGTAATATCTCTATCACTGTGGCAACCAGACCCCTGGGGTGTCACACAAACATCTACAATAATATACGTAAAGTGTACAAATATATACATGTAGCACATATATTACATACAGGTGCATCTCACTAAATTAGAATATCCTCAAAAAGTTAATTTATTTCAGTTCTTCAATACAAAAAGTGAAGCTCATATATTATATACAGTCATTACAAACAGAGTGATCTATTTCAAGTGTTTATTTCTATTAATATTGATGATTATGGCTTACAGCCAATGAAAACACAAAAGCCATCATCTCAGTAAATTAGAATACTTTATAACAGCAGCTTGAAAAATGATTTTAAAATCCGAAATGTTAACCTACTGAAATGTATGTTCAGTAAATGCACGCAATACTTGGTCGGGGCTCCTTTTGCATCAATTACTGCATCAATGCGGTGTGGCATGGAGGTGATCAGCCTGTGGCACTGCTGAGGTGTTATGGAAGCCCAGGTTGCTTTGATAGCAGCCTTCAGCTCATCTGCATTGTTGGGTCTGGTGTCTCTCATCTTCCTCTTGACAATAACCCATAGATTCTCTATAATAGATTCTCTATGGGGTTAAGGTCAGGCGAGTTTGCTGCCAATCAAGCACAGTGATACTGTTGTTTGTAAACCAGGTATTGGTACTTTTGGCAGTGTGGACAGGTGCCAAGTCCTGCTGGAGAGTGACATTTCCATCTCCAAAAAGCTTGTTGGCAGAGGGAAGCATGAAGTGCTCTAAAATTTCCTGGTAGACAGCTGCGCTGACTTTGGTCTTGATAAAACACAGTGGACCTACACCAGCAGATGACATGGCTCCCCAAACCATCACTGATTGTGGAGACTTCACACTAGGCCTCAAGCAGCTTGGATTGTGGCCTCTCCACTCTTCCTCCAGACTCTGGGACCTTGATTTCCAAATGAAAATTGTAACTCTGGGACCTTGTGGAGTGTGTCAGTGACTGCCTTCTGGACATCTGTCAAGTCAGCAGTCTTCCCCATGATTGTGGAGCCTACTGAAACGGACTAAGGGACCTTTTTAAACGCTTAGGAAGCCTTTGCTGGTGTTTTTTGTTAATTATTCTAATTTACTGAGATAATGACTTTTGTGTTTTCATTGGCTGTTAACCATAATCATCAACATTAACAGAAATAAACACGTGAAATAGATCACTCTGTGTGTAATGACTCTATATAATATAGGAGTTTCACTTTTTGTATTGAAGAACTGAAAAAAATTAACTTTTTGATGATATTGTAATTTTGTGAAGATGCACCTGTACATTTCAGACCATTATACATGCATTACATATATGATGCAAATATACTTACATATACTAGACCAATATACATATAGTGCACATATTACATATACTAGACCAATATACAGTATAAATATATGTATACAGAGCTACATTGAAAGTTACATATTATAATCCTGTAACATGGTAACAAGACATCTTACATCCCTCTTTCTTTCTATTCACAGCTGTTCCTGTGCTGTCTACTCAATCTACAGGAATCTGGATTATTATGTGAGGTACGAATGAAGGCCGGAAACTATAGATTAATGCAATGAGGTGTTAATAGGTTAAATGCATTGTAGATTGTGTATAGTGTCATGTATCATGATGCAGCTTCATTGTTGTTTTATGGAGGCAGAAAGTTGCAATCAGTAATGTAGCTATCTTATTTTGCACCGGTTTGCCATAGGTAAACATTACTATGGCCGTGACTCAAAAGTCTCCTCACAATGGCATTCCAGGCTTGGCATGTCACTATCCACAAGGAGAAACATTACCCCTTGGATCCCTGTCAGATGCGTCTCACTCAGCCAAACCAGATCTCACACTTTGCACTGATGAGGGGCAGTACCCCGAAACACCATGTCTGCAAATTGAGATTCTGGTTTGGCTTTTATCCTAGGTCATGTGACAAGGCTCGTTAAAGGGTTGATATTGACTTTTAGGATCACTACTTCCAATAGGTGGCACTAGAGTTCTAGTCCTCTTCCTCTCTGAGGAGGTAATTTGCATATTCAATAGCCTTAGTGTTAGCAACTCCTTCAATGATTGGCCATCCCTCCACCAAATGATACATTGCCCCATAAAGGGCATTAGAAGATAATTTCCCTTATTTTATCACTGTTTTGTGTCAGGTGGAACCAGATAAACTGTTCAGCAACGTGCAGGAGATCATTCAGCTTCACCGAACCCTCTGGGGGAATGTCATGGTGCCAGTTTTGGAGAAGACCAGGAAAACCAAAAGTTTGCTGAACCCTATGGACTTCCAGAAAGGATTCAAGATGGTGAATATCATGAGTTAGTCTATAATGCACATTGATAGCACATAATGCTCCGTATGAAATCTGGACTATTTGTAACAGATTAAACTGACACCAGATCTCCAATAAGTGAATGAAATTGTTTTTGTGTCCACTCAACTCTTTAAATCCATTCTTCTGACTCTTCCTGCAGTTTGAGTCTCTTTTCAAGCCGTACATCCGATATTGTATGGAAGAAGAGGGCTGTATGGAGCATATGAGAAATCTGCATCGTGACAACGATTTATTTCGAGCTTATGTGACGGTAAGTTTTTACATTCTGTTATCCTATAAGGTAAATTAATGAGACACCATTTTTGTAAACAATATCTATACTGTGTGTGGCCACACCGGAGACCCGAAAACCCGAATAGCTCCCTTTTTCCTTTCAATTCTAGGATATATTCATATTAAATTTAATCCCTTCCTAAACATTCAATTTTTCTGTTTTGTGCCTCAGTTTTTTTCCTGTTTTGTATTTTAGCTAAAAAAAATTCAGAAATTGTGTTATTTTTTGAGATCCATAACTTTTTATTGTTCCATTGATTGAGCTGTGTGAGAGTTTGATTTTGGGTGATGAGCTGATGTTTTTATTGATAACATTTTGCTGTGTTATGCAGGAGGCATCGGCTTCTAATAGCAGCTGACTGGTATTTAAAGAGGACCAGTCACTGGCTCAAAAAAGTGAGTTAAATACCTTGTAAAACATCCCTGAGCTCTCCTGATTCTGTTGCTCTTTTTCGTTTTGTTCTGCATCGCTCCATTGCAGAGATATTCACATTTGTTACTTTTGGAGTACAGTATGTGAAATCTCTGCTTGTAGTGCAACTGGGCGTTACTCCAGAGTCATCTCTGCGGGTGCGCTCTTTCATCCCTGCCTCCCAGATGTTGCCAATCAAGCTGGTGTAGCAGTCTATTGGTCTCAGATGCTTCTGAGTTGTGATTAACAGCACCTGGGAGGCAGAAGACTCTGAAGAAACCCCCAGTTGCCCTACAAGCAGAGATTTCACATGCTGTGCTCCAGAAGAAACAAATGTAGATATCTCTACAATGGAGCGACGCAGAGCAAAACGGAAAAAAACGGCAGAATCAAGGAAGCTCAGGGATTTTTATAAGGTATTCAACTGAGAAATCACAGAACAACTTTTACAAGGTATTGTTTTAGCAAGTTACAGGTCCTCTTTAAATACCACTCAGAGATTGACAGCTGCTGTTAGAGGCAGATGACTTGCATAACACAGCCGGCACCTTCTTTGTATGGAGCGAGCTCCGCTCATGACCTCACTCCATACACCTGCACCTGATATCCGCCATGCATACACTGCACACATCAGGAAAGGGTTAAAAGTTCTGCAACCTTTTCAAGAGATCTTTTTTGCTCCCATGAGTAGGAACATGTTTTTAATACTTCTCACAGCTGAGGGTTTGCTATCATTGGATTTGGTCTAAACAAACCTATGCAAGCTTAACCCAGCAGCAGAAAAAATCTCTCTCCTGCCCTACACTGCAGGCTGATTGTTACAATGTGTCTGGGAACAGCAATCTCAGCTGTGTGAGCAGGACCAGGCTTGGATGGGTGTTCAACTTCTCCTTTCGATGACAGCAAAAAAATATATATAATTAAAGTTTAACTAATTGTTAATGGTGACGGGTTGTGCATTTGCAGTGGGCCGAGAAGCACAAGCAGTGCAACCGTCTGAAGCTGAGTGACATGCTCGTGAAGCCGCATCAACGTCTCACCAAGTACCCCCTGCTGCTCAAGTCAATCCTAAAGAAGACGGACGACCATCAAATCAGAGAGTCCATCATCACTATGGTACGTTATTATTGTGAGACTTAAATGGGTTTTCCCATGTAATTGGCCGGACTCCATTCCTTAATGGGATCCCAGTGGTCAAACTCCTATGCCCATGGTGGGGGCTTAGACAGAGCGCAAGTCCAAAGAATGGGAGAATGTTAGTCCTGGCCGATTGCAGCTATTTTTCTAAAATTTGATATTATGTCGTCCTATAGATAAACTCAGTGGAGCGTTTCATCAATCACGTGAACTCACGAATGCGCCAGCGGCAGGAACAGCAGCGACTGGCGGCCATCATCAGCCGCATTGACTCCTATGAAGCTGTTGAGAGCAGTTCTGATGAAGTGGAGAAGGTGAGAAATTAAATAATAGAATTAATGGTGTCAGCCACATCATCTATTATTTTATTAGGTAGTAAGAACTAGATGACAGCAGGAGGCGGCACCTTGGGCAAGGCCAGTATTTTGCGCCCACTAACCTGTGGAACATTAGTAGGGATGAGCCGACCCTTGGAAGTTTGGGTTCTAGTTCCCGACCTGAACTTTATTCCAAAGTTCAGTTCGAGTACCAGAACTGTACCTGAACTTGAACCAGAACCCGAATCTCATTGAAAACAATGGGGACCCGAACTTTTCAGCTTGAGAAATCTCTCTCTCCTTTGCAACAGACTTCCGGGGAAAGTCCGTGTTCGGCGTTTAGCACCGGACACTAACTGTCCGGTATGAATGCCAAACTATTAAGTTCGGGTTCACTCATCTCTAACTATTATCACTCCCTGATCCCTTCCAACAGTCGAGTCCTGAACTCCTTATTTCCATAGCACATGTATTGCATTTTAAGAAAATATTGCTTTAATTAAAGTAAGACTTTGTTTGACATTTCCGTAAATCCATTCGCCCTTTTAGTTTCGAGGAATAAGCAGAATTCATGTGCAGAAGTATCCATTTATATCAGTTATGCAAATGTAAGCAGCCAAACGAATGTACAGGAATGTGAACTTACACACGTGGTCAAAATTGTTGGTACCTCTCGTTTAATGAAAGAAAAACCCATAATGGCCACAGAAATAACTTGAATCTGACAAAAGTAATAATAAATAAAAAATCTATGAAAATGAACAAGATAGTCAGTCATTGCTTTCCAACCCTGCTTCCACAGAATTTTTGAAAAAATGAAACTCATGAAATAGGCCTGGACAGAAATGATGGTTCTTCTTAACTTAATATTTTGTTGAACAACCTTTTGAGGCAATCACTGCAATCAAACGATTCCTGTAACTGTCAATGAGACTTCTGCGCCTCTCGACAGGTATTTTGCCCCACTCCTCATGAGCAAACTGCTCCAGTTGTCTCGTGTTTGAAGGTTGCCTTTTCCAGACGGCATGTTTCAGCTCTTTCCAAAGATGCTCAATAGGATTTAGGTCAGGGCTCATAGAAGGCCACTTCAGAATAGTCCAATGTTTTCCTCCTAGCCATTCTTGGGTGTTTTTAGCTGTGTGTTTTGGGTCATTATCCTGTTGCAAGACCCAACTTAGACCAAGCTTTCTGACACTGGGCAGCACATTTCTCTCTAGAATCCCTTGTTAGTCTTGAGATTTTAGTGTACCCTGCACAGATTCAAGACACCCTGTGCCAGATGCAGCAAAGCAGCCCCAGAACATAACAGAGCCTCCTTCATGTTTTACAGTAGGGACAGTGTTCTTTTCTTGATATGCTTCATTTTTCCGTCTGTGAGCATAGAGCTGATGTGCCTTGCCAAAAACTTCCATTTTTGTCTCATCTGTCCATAGGACATTCTCCCAGAAGCTTTGTGGCTTGTCAACATTTAGTTTGGCAAATTCCAGTCTGGCTTTTTTATGATTTTTTTTCAACAATGGTGTTCTCCTTGGTCGTCTCCCATGAAGTCCTCTTTGGATCAAACAATGACGGATGGTGCGATCTGACACTGATGTTCCTTGAGCTTGAAGTTCACTTTTAATCTCTTTAGAAGTTATCCTGGGCTCTTTTGTTACCATTCATATTATCCTTCTCTTTGATTTGTCATCAATTTTCCTCCTGCGGCCACGTCCAGGGAGGTTGGCTACAGTCCCATGGATCTTAAATTTCTGAATAATATGTGCAACTGTAGTCACAGGAACATCAAGCTGCTTGGAGATGGTCTTATAACCTTTATAACCTTTACCTTTGACATGCTTGTCTATAATTTTCTTTCAAAACACCTGAGACAACTCTTTCCTTTGCTTCCTCTGGTCCATGTTGAGTGTGGTACACACCATGTCACCAAACAGCACAGTGAGTATCTGTAGCCCTACATACAGGCCCACTGACTGATTACAAGATTGTAGACACCTGTGATGCTAATTAGTGGACACAACTTGATTTAACATGTCCCTTTTGTCACATTATTTTCAGGGGTACCATCATTTCTGTCCAGGCCTATTTCATGAGTTTATTTTTTTTTTAAATTCTTTAGAAGCAGGGTTGAAAAGCAATGTTTGACTTTCATTTTTTCATTTTCATAGATTTTTAATTTATTATTACTTTTGTCAGATTCAAGTTATTTCTTTGACCATTGTGGGTTTTTCTTTCATTAAACGAGGGAGACCAACAATTTTGACCACGTGTGTAACTTTATGCAAGTGCCCTCCACTCTTCCCCCATGCTACGATACTGTCTATACACTTTTAGGGCTCATTTACACTGCATAACTTGCACCCGAAAATGACCATCAGTCAGCACCAACCCTGCTTCCAATACGCACGGAACGATCTTTAATATATCTTTCAGTGCACATAGGCTGTTATTGTTCTAGGCAGCACATGTCCTGTTTACAGTGAACAATGTGCTGCCGAGAATGACTTATAAGCAAGTGTAAAAATCATTTCAGCCAATCAATGAGCATTTTGCTCATTCATTGGGTGATTGGGTCGATTATTTAAAAAAAAAAGTATTTTTATGATCGCTTGTTCACGATAATCGGGCAGTGTAAACGCAGTCTAATGCTGGTTTAAATTGCACGACCTTCGGCTAAAAACAACCGCCGATCAGCTACCGGTTTGTCGATTGGAGGTCATTTAATTGCCTTTTCAGACCATGCTTCTGGTGCACACAAAACGATCAGCAATTGATCGTTCTGCGCGTGTAGACTGTTATTGTTCTCGGCAGCAAATGCTTACACAGGACGATGTATTGCTGAACATGGTCATTTTAAAGCTAACCAAAAAATAATTGCACCCAACAAATGGATCAGCAGCTTGTTTGCTCCTAATTATCATGGAACGATCGCTCTTTGGAATGCTTGTTCCCAATATTTGTGCAGTTTAAATTCTTCTCTACGGTCTCTTGTTTGATTCCTATTCAGCAGAACTTTGTCATCGGCTGCTTCGCTCTGCATAAGCAGTGACCAAGATGACAAAGTCTTCTCTGCTGCTGTGCTCTGCAGAGGTACCGTGGTCAGCAGTGGGCATGTTTCCCTGAAAGAAGCTCCTGGTCCTTGTTGGACACCTAGTTTGCCGCTAGTAGTTGCAGCACTTGCCGGACACTTCATGAAGGTTCCCTAGGGGCATTTCCTGTTGTCCTGAAATATATTGATCATGGGGAAATGGGACCCTAAAATTTTGCACCCCTACAGAATTTACTGTAACTAAACTGTCCCCATGTCCTCTTCCCATGCTACGCAACTGTATGACCGGTTCCATTGGGCGTCAGCTTTTTTTTTTTCCTTTGCGTTGTCTTTATATAATATTGATATAACTAATGTTTAATATTTTTTTCATTATCAGATATTGAAGGAATTCTATAAGTTGGATTTGACGGCGCCGATGATCGGAACGTCCCCCGATGACACCCGACAACTTCTGCTGGAAGGAAGCCTCAAAATGAAAGAAGGGAAAGACAGCAAGGTGCGAAGAGAGCTAATAAAATAACATTAATTGATAGTACAATTATTCTATCGATAATAAGCCAAGTCTGGAGGTTGGGGGTGGGGTCCATGGAGAAGAAAAAAGTTGGAAAAAAAGTAAAAATAGCGCCTCCTGCTGTTTCTTACCATCCTGGAAGAAGTGGGGTCAATCGCTTTGTTTGACTTCCCTGCCATCGCGGTTCCCAATTTGGTCTATAATATCTGATGTTATATATATATATATATATATATATATATATATACACTGTACTGACCAAAAGTTTGGACACACCTCATTTAAAGATTTTTCTGTATTTTCATGACTATGAAAATTGTACATTCACACTGAAGGCATCAAAACTATGAATTAACACATGTGGAATTATATACTTAACAAAAAAGTGTGAAACAACTGAAAATATGTCTTATATTCTAGGTTCTTCAAAGTAGCCACCTTTTGCTTTGATGACTGCTTTGCACACTCTTGGCATTCTCTTGATGAGCTTCAAGAGGTAGTCACCGGAAATGGTTTTCACTTCACAGGTGTGGCCTTTCAGGTGTAATAAGTGGGATTTCTTGCCTTATAAATGGGGTTGGGACCATCAGTTGTGTTGTGCAGAAGTCAGGTGGATACACAGCTGATAGTCCTACTGAATAGACTGTTAGAATTTGTATTATGGCAAGAAAAAAGCAGCTAAGTAAAGAAAAATGAGTGGCCATCATTACTTTAAGAAATGAAGGTCAGTCAGTGCGAAAAATTGGGCAAACTTTGAAAGTGTCCCCAAGTGCAGTTGCAAAAACCATCAAGCGCTACAAAGAAACTGGCTCACATGAGGACCTCCCCAGGAAAGGAAGACCAAGAGTCACCTCTGCTTCTGAGGATAAGTTTATCCGAGTCACCAGCCTCAGAAATCGCAGGTTAACAGCAGCTCAGATTAGAGACCAGGTCAATGCCACACAGAGTTCTAGCAGCCGACACATCTCTTCAAAAACTATTAAGAGGAGACTTTGTGCAGCAGGCCTTCATGGTAAAATAGCTGCTAGGAAACCACTGCTAAGGACAGGCAACAAGCAGAAGAGACTTGTTTGGGCTAAAGAACACAAGGAATGGACATTAGACCAGTGGAAATCTGTGATTTGGTCTGATGAGTCCAAATTTGAGATCTTTGCTTCCAACCACCGTGTCTTTGTGCGACGCAGAAAAGGTGAACGGATGGACTCTACATGCCTGGTTCCCACCGTGAAGCATGGAGGAGGAGGTGTGATGGTGTGGGGGTGCTTTGCTGGTGACACTGTTGAGGATTTATTCAAAATTGAAGGCATACTGAACCAGCATGGCTACCACAGCATCTTGCAGCGGCATGCTATTCCATCCGGTTTGCGTTTAGTTGGACCATCATTTATTTTTCAACAGGACAATGACCCCAAACACACCTCCAGGCTGTGTAAGGGCTATTTGACCAAGATGGAGAGTGATGAGGTGCTATGCCAGATGACCTGGCCTCCACAGTCACCAGACCTGAACCCAATCGAGATGGTTTGGGGTGAGCTGGACCGCAGAGTGAAGGCAAAAGGGCCAACAAGTGCTAAGCATCTCTGGGAACTCCTTCAAGATTGTTGGAAGACCATGTCCGGTGACTACCTCTTGAAGCTGATCAAGAGAATGCCAAGAGTGTGCAAAGCAGTCATCAAAGCAAAAGGTGGCTACTTTGAAGAACCTAGAATATAAGACATATTTTCAGTTGTTTCACACTTTTTTTGTTAAGTATATAATTCCACATGTGTTAATTCATAGTTTTGATGCCTTCAGTGTGAATGTACAATGTTCATAGTCATGAAAATACAGAAAAATCTTTAAATGAGAAGGTGTGTCCAAACTTTTGGTCTGTACTGTATGTATGTATATATATATATATATATATATATATATATATATAAGGATCTGACCATGTATTTGTCCTTACAGATGGATGTTTACTGCTTCCTGTTTACGGATCTTTTCCTCATCACAAAACCAGTGAAGAAAGCGGAGAGGACCAAAGTTGTCAGACAGCCCTTACTGGTGGACAAAATCGTCTGCAGAGAACTTAAAGACACAGGTGAACGATTAGCGTCATTTACTGCAGTACCATTTCTGTACACTAGATGGTGATGGCGCACCCTGTGACCCTCCCCTCTGTTTTGTACTGGGATTGATAACTGGGCCGCCACTTGTTGCTGCTAATGGTTACTGGGATTTGCATGTTCATCTCCTGTCAGTCTGAAGCCTTTGTTTGCATACTATAAAGCAGATGTGCTGCCAGGTGACAATCAAATATTAACTTTGTATGGGTGATGAATACTGTTTGGCTAAAATACACATTTAATGGAAGTAAATAACCTGTAATGGCGGTAAATAAACACAGGTCATGTTATACTGCAGCGCTATTGTGAAAGATGAACAAAAGGCGTCACTTGATCACCTGCATTGCCCCCACTCCAAAGCTGAAGACCCTAATGTTTTGTCTTCCATCACCTTATTTTCAGGTTCCTTCCTGGTAATTTACCTAAATGAGTTCAGAAGTGCAGTCGCCGCCTATACTTTTCAAGCCAGCGGCCAGTCCTTGTGCAGAGGATGGGTGGAAGCGCTTTTCAATGCACAGGTAAGCGGAAACACAGGCAACGAGGGGTAAAAATGCAGAAGTGGTGATTTGTTTCTATTATACTTTTCCTCTGATTGTTCCTCTCCTAATTTTGGCTTACAAATACTGATGTAAAATACTGACCAAATACTGATCGTGTGAACATGATCAAAAACTTGCATGCACTCCAAAATTGTACCGATAAAAACTGCAGCTCGTTACCAAAAAAAAAAGATCTCTCACACAGCTAAATGAAAAGGTAAAAAAATATATATTTTCCTTTGGAACATGATTTTCTTGGGCAAAGTAGTAGAATGTTAAAAGATATCAATTGTGTATCACTGTAAATCTATCGACCTGTACTACGAAATTATATCATTTTTTATCCCGCATAATGAACGCTGTAAAAGAAATATGAAAAACAGTGCCAGAATTGCTGTTTTTAGTTCATTCAGCCTTGAAAAAAATTTTATAAAGTGAGATAAAAAAGATTTATGTAGCCAAAAATGACACCGGGTAAAATTACAGCTTGTCCCGCAAAAATTAAGCCCTCTAGCAGCTTTGTGTGCAGAAAAATAAAAAATTTATGACGATCAGAATATGGCGTCCCAAAATTTTTTTTATTCTTTGTAAGGTAATTCTTTTGTGCAAAAGTAGAAAAACATGAAAATAAAATTATATAAATTTAGTTTTGTCTTAGTCGTATCAACCTGCAGAATAAAGATAATGTCAATTATACTGAACGGTGAATGGTGTTTAAAGGATAAATAGATATAATTTAGAATTGCTGTTTTTTTTTTCATTTTGTTTCCAAAAGAGTGTAATAAATATTGATCAGAATATTGTTAGCAGCACAAAATAGTGACGATGAAGAGTACAGCTTGTCACTCAAAAAATAAGACCTCATACAGATCTGTTGATGGAATAGTAAAAAAAAAATCATAGCTCTCAGAACATGGACGCCCAAAAGCAAAGATTTTTTTTTCAGAGTACTTATTGTGCAAAAGTAAAACATATATAAATAAAACTATATAAAATTTCATTGCAATAATTGTACTGCCCCCCCCCCCCCCCCAGAATAAAGCAACACGATGAATAGCATAAAGTTAAAAAAAAAAAGACAAAAACTGGCAGAATTGCTGTTTTGTTTATATTCCTCCCCGTAAAGAGTTAATAAAAGTTTATTAATAAGTTATATATACACCAAAATTATGTCACTGACTCATCCAATCCTCTTTCAGAACAATCAAAAATAAGCCCTAATACAAATACTTAGAAAAAAAAAAAGTTATGGCTTCCAGAATGTAACGATAAAAAGTCAGGAAGAGGTTAATATTTTTTTAGGGGGGTTTAATATCGGGCATGCTTTTCCACAATGAGTGAAGGTCCTGGGGGTTTTAAAAATGAAATTTTGCTGATTTACATTAGATTATATTGCTACAACTAATGATGCAATACATCACCCAGCCTGTAGAGTTGCTGTTGCCCTCTGTTCACAGTCATGTCTCTCTGTCCTTCATCTCTATCATGCAAGTAACCTGTAAATCATTAACATTTTCCAATAGAACCTGTTACAGAGGCTGCGTCAGGAGCATGTGCAGAACCAGCAGCAGGTATCGCATCACCCAGAAGAGGAAGAAGATATGGAAAGTGGAACATCCGCAGCCAGCTCCCCAACGATACTGCGACGAAGCAGTGCTGACATGTTACATAGGTAAGTAGCCAAATATCCATCTTAAAAGGGGGTCGTCTGCTGTGGACAGAATATACTGATCACAGGGTTTCTAGCATCTGTAATATAGAAGAACTCAGCTCAGCAGGAAGTTCTTGATATCCCTGCAGCGCTCCTATAGGAGCAATAAAGGATTACATATTTTCTATTCCAATAATTCAGCTGTCCATGTAAATTAATCTCTATATATTATATGGTTTTGAATCACTGATGTTGATAATTTAGGGTTCAGAATCAGGGCCGTGGAGTCGGAGTTGGTGTCCCTTTTTGGTGGAGTCGAAGTCGGAATCGGAGTCGGTGTAAAATGTACCGACTCTGACTCCTAAAATATATAATAAATTGGGTGCAGTAGTTCAATGCAGTTTGTGGGGAATATTTTTTCATAAGAATTTTGGAAAGTTATGAAATGTCCTAGTCCTGATCTAAGGGTCTAGACTTTTAGCTGAGATGAATCTGTGCTACAGTAAATTTATCACTTAAACATGAGACATGTATGAGGGAGTCGGTGTCGTGGAGTCGGTGTCATGGAAATTGAGGAGTCGGAGCTTTGGCTTACCGACTCCACAGCCCTGTTCAGAATAGACAATTGTTGTGTCTCATTATGATGATCATTGCTATCAGTATTTTAACTTTTGTAAATTTGGTTTCTATACTTTTTTTTTCAGCCAATCAGACGGCTCGACAGAGACAATTTCCGTCGTGGTGATTGACGCCTGTGAGGACCTATCGTCTCCTGAGACAGAGCAAGGACTCTTCAGTTCTCAGTCTGATGAAACGTCAATCAGTACCACCGCCTCCTCCATCACCCCTACCAGGGACATGTTTGAAAGCATGGAGACTTCAGATGCAAACCCAGCGGCAGATTCTAACTATCTAAAACTGGAGCCAAACTCCTGTAGATCGTCATCTATTGACAGCGCTTATGGGACCCTCTCGCCGACGTCACTGGAGGAGTTCGTAGAACGTCAGCAACAAGAAGTTACAGAAGAAGAAAGAGAGTCAGTCAGTTCTCAGCGCTCAACATCTCCAAAACTCAAAAGGAGGACCCCAGTCCAGCTCTTACCATGCAAATCCAAGGTCCTGAAATCCAAATCAGAAGCCAATCTCTTTCATCTGATTTCCACTGACCCAACAGACCACAATGATGAGGAAGCTCAGCTGACCCAAAGTAAAAGCCTGTGTGAACTCTTCATGTCGCGGAATACTGATGCATTTATGGACAGCAATAAAAATGGCCGGGCTCGATACGTTTCCCACAAAAGGACTAGCTTTGTGGAACATTCCTTGAGAAAGGCTGAAGAACACCCAGCAAAGCCCAGGTCTCAATCTGTCTCTACGAGACAGCACGTTGTCAACCTAAGTAGCTGCAGCAGCAGTTCATCTGACCTGTCCGATTCAGAAGACATACAATTTCCCAAAGCTGCTGAAGATCCACTTTCGGAGCAACTTGACTCTCTCCCAGATTTTGAGCTAGACTCCCCGTCACAGGAGTATGCAGAGTACGCGGAGGACAATGAGATAGAAGTGGACAATGATGGTGCACCGGGCTGTGCCAGGCGGACAATGTCAGACCCACAGCAGTCATCACAGCATAGGAAACTTACCTTGGCTCAACTGTACAGAATTAGAACAACTTTACTCCTTAATTCCACTCTTACAGCCTCGTAAGTCAATCTAATTTTATTAGTTATGCATTTGGTAGTAGACCAACCCAATTTACAATAACTGCAGCTATATGGAGAAAATTCTTTAGAGGGGTTGATCACTTCTGGACAACCTCTTTGAATGGGCCCAGGGCGGTGAAAATAAAACAATGCCAGACCAGCAGCACTCCTCCATAATTAGCGCTGAATCTTCTGCTGCTTTTCTGGGATCAAGAATCAACCGCTGCAGCCAATCAGCTGTTTTTCCTGCTCTAACAAAATGTTAAGGCAGCAGCTGATCAGCAAAACACATAATGACCCCGCCAAGTGTCGATCCCAGGAGGCAGAGCACGGATGAGTGCTGCTGGTCCAGGAGAGTACGGAAGAGCAGTGATGGTGCAGGAGGTGATTGACATAATTTATGTACATATATCTTTTTTTTAATCACCTAGGCTAATTAATAACAGGTTGCCAGTAGTAGAAAACTCCTTTAAGGTCCTCATACACATTGGGTTAAACTCGGGCGAACCTGTTGAATTTGGTGGGCTCACCTGTCATCTAATGTATATTTTGGTCTTGACAGATGATCAAGCAGTGTGAATTTTTACGCCTGCTCTAAGGATAGGTAAAAGGAACCTGTCACTTCCCATAGATATGTAATTACCTAGTGCAAATGCCGCCATTCTCTTGAATGTAATGTTTTTTGTTCCTACTCTTCTGAGGCATGGACCCCTCTTCCCTGAATATAAATGTGGTCTTTTTTAGCTAAGAGGGTGTGGTCCTGAACTTTTTCCTATGGGAATCTTCATGAGGACCTCACCCAGTTGGCCAAAAAGACTAGATTTACATACAGGGTAAAAAAGACCATATCTTAGGATTGGAGAGGAGCAGGAACAAAAGGAAAACAAGACCGGATTCAGGAGAACAGCGGCATTTATACCAAGGAAAAAAAAATTACATATTTATGGAAAGTGACAGTGGTTTACCGCCCTTTCTCCATTGAAAACACATGAATGCACTGCCATTCATTACTGCTGTTGTTTGTTACAATGTATCATCCCAGATAAGAGATATCATCCTGGAGTCTAATACAAGAAAAAATAATGTGATCTAGAATATTACCTATATTGATACATTGTAACAAACTGCAACTCAGCAAAAAGTAGAACTAGTTTATTGCAAAAATAAGATTAATTCAGTGACAAGTGATAAGGATTGACAGCCTTATCTATATCTGCAGGGTCTTGGGTCCCACCGTTCCTTCCATATTCTTTAGTAAGGAGTATGGATGGGGGTCGTCCTGTCCTAGAAATGCTTTATTGGTAATGCGGATTGAGGATGAGTCTGGGCGCTTCCTTCAGTGACAGGTAATGATAAAGGTCTATACTTTATACTAATTTCCATTCATTTGTTGTATTTTCAGGGAGGTGTAATACATCGGGACAGAAATGGGTTGACAGCAGAAGAACAAATGTGTGACCTATAGTGAGCGGCCTGCCTTCTCTATACCACATATTTATGGATGTCGATGTGGCCGAGTCCGGGGGTCTTTGTGCCACTGTTGGTCTGGATGGTTGGGAGAATCTGGATTCACGGACAGACGTTTGCAGAAAATCTCCTCCCCCTCCTCCTCGAGACTCTGAAACGCGTCTTGTTTGCACTTTGAGCAATAAAGAACTACTAATATGAACTTCAAGTCTGTGGCAGAAAGCGACAGGCGATGATCGGACGTGTGCCTCACTGATGGATCCCACGTGTTATATGACCACGGGTGTCTTCCTCGTCTTCATGGGACTTCATTATGCATACACCGGACTCTTGCTTTAACGTTTTATGTACTCACCCCTGCCGCTAGGGAGCATCAAACCTATTTGTCCATTAGCACAGCTCGAATTAATGTCTAAGAAATGTTTACTAAGCTGCATGTCCGTCATAGTGATCGAAGGGATGATGTGACTCTACTGTAAATGTTGAGGATATTACAAGTCCCATTGACATGTATAGGAAAAACAGTACAAAGCAATATGGCGGCATTGGCTCTATCTGCCAATCGTTTATTCTCCTCGTCTGGAACCATTGGGTCTTGTGACTATTTAAAGAGTTGGTCAATGCTTATTCCATTGTCAGACCATTTCTTACTTTTTATTTTCTCACTAAATATAGTGGGTTCCCCTAACTCTACCCCCACTTGGTAAAGTAACTGTAACATGGATTATAATGGGCACATTGTTATGCTATAGGTGCCCATACACATTAGATTTGGGTCAATTGGGTTGCCTATCTTTCCGTTGATGTCAGATGTTGGGGGAAATAAGAATTGGGTGTGCTGTTTTTTTTGGCATCAGGCATGTTGGATATCTGGCAACAGCATATTCCTCTTTGCTCAACATGCATGCTCAGCCAAGGGGGTCGGGAAAATTAGTTGTAGAATGCCCCCCAATTGTCTATTTTTTTTTGTAGGATTGTCCCACAAAATGGATCACCCATGGGCTTGGCTTATGCAAATTTCATAAAAGCGGGCACTCCCAGGACGTTTAGTGGCTGCTCTGGGGCTGGGAGTTTAAAATGGACATGACTGTGGGTTGAGCAATAGTTTGGCTAAGGGGTATGGGCACGTTTAGTTTCTAAAATTTAAAAAAACAAAGGAGCAATGACCTCATCAGTTGTACCAGATGACATCACAACTCCTCTAAGTCACAGTCGATCCCCATGTTGTAATTGCCTGTGTACTATACAGAGACCTCCGCCTGTATATACATTGAGAAACGGGTTCCCTTGAAAGCTTCCGTACGTGACCAGAGTTGGACCCCCGAGTCCGATTCATAAGTAGATACGACCGTCTTACGTCTTTCAGATTGCTTGTGTCGCTGACATACAGCCACTAGAACCAGGACGACTTCATTCTGTCACTCATCTTAAAGGATGCGTGGCTAGTGTTTAAGTAAGTGAACCCCCCCGCCCCATAAGGAGGGGGAAATGTCTTTTTCGATAGATTTTGGATGGCGTTGGAAAAGATGTACAGTGACAGTATTATCCTTCCCAGACATGGTGCTTGCCAACGTTTAAGTTATTTCTCCTTGAAAATATTTGTTCCTTTAATTTTTTTTTTCGTTATTTAACTCTTAAAGGGCACTTTATTTGTAAGAAAATTTGTAGTTTCAGTATCCAGTAATTTTTAGAAACCAGTAACCTGTACATATTTTATTATTATATTAGTCTAGCACGACGACATAATAACATGCTCATGTCATAAATTGCTTATACTGACACATGTTCCTAAATAATCTCATTTCCTAACATGCACCAGTAGCCTTTAAGCTGTATAGGCAGCCACTTTATTTGCTGAATGACAATAGTGGAACCACATGAGTGCGACAATAGTCAATGGGGTTTGCCTGGGCTATTCTTTTGTTAGAAACAGCGCCACCCTTGTCTACAGGTTGTGCCTGGTATTGCAGCTTAGACCCAGTTATTTGAATAGAGCTCAGTACCAGAAACAGCTCATAGACAACACTGTCCCTTTTCTCAGATAAGTCGCTTTAAGATATTTTCTAAAGTTTGGTGCAAATATTGAAGATGGCCGCCCTGTAGGTGATACAGTCTATAATAACTAGGTTCCCTATATTAGTGCATTGTAATGTAACCCCCCTCATCCATATGTCTTTACACCACGTACCCCGGCAGGGTAATTTTTATTTATTAAATATATATTACTTCTTTAAAGTGGTATCCTTTTTTTTTGTAAAAAAAAATAAATATATAAGTGAACTGAGTTTTTCCTAATAATTTGGAAATAAAATTGTAAATGTAATAAAATGTTTGTAAATGTTATTACGGCCTTGTGGCTTCATTTAAAAATGATAATAATTTATACATAAAGGTCTAATATAGGATGGATTGTACTGTTATGGGGACACTCAGGATGAGACTCTTGTGGGGATACCCCAGAATACTACTATTATAAGTACAGTGGGTGTCCATGTTATGGGGGCCATCAGGAAGGATGTTGCTAAAATTGGGATCTTACTTTGATAGGGGGCGTTGTGGCTGTCCTGATTATTTGGACACTCAGGACATTATTGGTATTGGGATACTCCTGGTGTTATTGTTATGGAGGCTCTATGGATATCAGGATGACACTACTATGGAGGGCGCAGTGGCTATCATGGTTACTCAGGCATTCAGGATGTTATTGGGATGCTTCTGGTGTTATTGTCTTGGAGGCACTGTGGGACTCAAGATGACACTACTGTGGGGGAATTGTGGCTGTCACAGTTACTCCTACAATCAATGTTATCGATATGCTCCAGGTGTTATGGTTATGGGGGCACTGTTGCTGTCACAGTTACTCAGGCACTGAATATGTTATTGGGATACTCCAGATGTCATTGTTATGGAGGCACTGTGGGTCTTATGGTTAAGGGAGTTTTCTCGATGATTCTACTATGGGGGTCACTGTGCCTGTCAAGGTGATTTTAGCACTCAGGATGTTATTGATATTGGGATTCTTCAGTTGTCACTATCACGGTCATTGTTACTTCTGTTAAAGGGGTTGTCCGGGACTTTAACATTGATGGCCTATCCTTAGGAGAGGTCATTAATGTCTGATCGGTGGGGGTCTGACATCTGGCATACACTTCCCCTCCTAGCGCCGATCAGCCTTTCCTGGTGTCGGCGACGGCCAGAACTGCTCAGTTATGGAGCTGCACAGCTCCATTGACGGAATAGTGGCCGCTGCCAGGTACTGCACATCCACCCCATTTTCAAATCAGTAGGGAATGAATGTGCAGTACCTGGCCGTGGCCACTATTCCTGCAACGGAGCCGTGCAGCTCCACAACTGAGCAGTTCTGGCCGCTGCCGACACCGAGAACAGCTTATCGGCGGGGGGTGGGGTGGGAATGTGGCGGATGTCACACCCCTGTTGATCATTAGCCTCAATGTATTGAAGCTAGTTTTGATTTTGATATAGATAAAAAGTGTGCCAACCTCCGCTGTCAGGCAGGGACGAGTGTGAGTTCATTATAGGGACTGTTAGCTATATACATAAAAAAGGAACTATCACTTGGGTGGTTTGTCCTTTAGATATTTTATTAAATATCTATTAAAAGTTACATTTTAATTCTGCATCTATATAAATAAAGGTACGAATAGTAAACGGTGATTTATTTGTTGTTGGTTACATACTGAAGCTATCACTTGACCTGCCATTTGAAAGCACAAAGGCCCATGCTGCCCCCGCCTCCAATGCTCCGTCTCCACTGTTAACAGTATCAGCACCCTGAGGACACAGATACTGCAACCAGCATAGCAGACAATGTTGCCCACAACCGGACCAGCCCATCTGGCATTTGTCAGAATCGTCAGATGGCCAGTCCGACCCTGGATCCATCATTATGAGTGGCCATATGTTGAGGGTTTAACATTTTAACATTGTAAAATACAATACCATGAGTGCTTTCACAGGTGAGGCTCTTGATTTTTGTTTTCGCCCTGGTGGAGATATCCTAGACCGAGGGGGGCTGGAGGTCGGACTGAACATAGTGGGGTTCTCCAAAAACACAGTCACCTCCTTCCACCCGAGTCTAAGGCTAAGTGCCCACGATGCAGAAATGCTGCAGATCTTTTCCGCATCTTCCTGGCAGGAAAAACGCATGTGGATTTTACATGTGTTTTTCCTGCCAGTGACAAGGGTTTGTCAAGCTTTCTCACATGCATTTCTGCATGCGGGTTATCAAGCGCTTTTCCAAGCGATTTTAGCATCACTTGGAAAAGTGCTTGACAACTTGGTCACACTATATACAGTGCTGGCCAAAAGTATTGGCACCCCTGCAATTCTGTCAGATAATACTCAGTTTCTTCCTGAAAATGATTGCAATCACAAATTCTTTGGTATTATTATCTTCATTTAATTTGTCTTCAATGAAAAAACACAAACAGAATTGTCCTAAAGCCAAATTGGATACAATTCCACTCCAAACCTAAAAAAGGGGGTGGACAAAAGTATTGGCACTGTGTGAAAAATCATGTGATGCTTCTCTAATTCGTGTAATTACCAGCACCTGTAACTTACCTGTGGCACCTAACAGGTGTTGGCAATAACTAAATCACACTTGCAGCCAGTTAACATGGATTAAAGTTGACTCAACCTCTGTCCTGTTTCCTTGTGTGTACCACATTGAGCATGGAGAAAAGAAAGAAGACCAAAGAACTGTCTGAGGACTTTAGAAACCAAATTATGAGGAAGCATGAGCAATCTCAAGGCTACAAGTCCATCTCCAAAGACCTGAATGTTCCTGTGTCTTCCGTGCGCAGTGTCATCAAGAAGTTTAAAGCCCATGGCACTGTGGCTAACCTCCCTAGATGTGGACGGAAAAGAAAAATTGACGAGAGATTTCAACGCAAGATTGTGCGGATGGTGGATAAAGAACCTCGACTAACATCCAAACAAGTTCAAGCTGCCCTGTAGTCTGAGGGTACAACAGTGTCAACCCGTACTATCCATCTGCGTCTGAATGAAAAGGGACTGTATGGTAGGATACCCAGGAAGACCCCACTTCTTACCCCGAGACATAAAAAAAGCCAGGCTGGAGTTTGCCAAAACTTACCTGAGAAAGCCTAAAACGTTTTGGAAGAATGTTCTCTGGTCAGATGAGACAAAAGTAGAGCTTTTTGGGAAGAAGCATCAACATAGAGTGTACAGGAAAAAAAAAGAGGCATTCAAAGAAAAGAACACGGTCCCTACAGTCAAACATGGCGGAGGTTCCCTGATGTTTTGGGGTTGCTTTGCTGCCTCTGGCACTGGACTGCTTGACCGTGTGCATGGCATTATGAAGTCTGAAGACTACCAACAAATTTTGCAGCATAATGTAGGGCCCAGTGTGAGAAAGCTGGGTCTCCCTCAGAGGTCATGGGTCTTCCAGCAGGACAATGACCCAAAACACACTTCCAAAAGCACTATAAAATGGTTTGAGAGAAAGCACTGGAGACTTCTAAGCTGGCCAGCAATGAGTCCTGACCTGAATCCCATAAAACACCTGTGGAGAGATCTCAAAATGGCAGTTTGGAGAAGGCACCCTTCAAATATCAGGGACCTGGAGCAGTTTGCCAAAGAACAATGGTCTACAATTCCAGCAGAGCATTGTAAGAAACTCATTGATGGTTACCGGAAGCCGTTGTTCGCAGTTATTTTGGCTAAAGGTTGTGCAACCAAGTATTAGGCTGAGGGTGCCAATACTTTTGTCCGGCCCATTTTTGGAGTTTTGTGTGAAATGATCAATGATTTGATTTTTGCTTCATTCTCTTTTGTGTTTTTTCCTTGCAAGCAAATTAAATGAAGAGACTAATACCAAAGAATTTGTGATTGCAATCATTTTCAGGAAGAAACGGAGTATTATCTGACAGAATTGCATTGGTGCCAATACTTTTGGCCAGCACTGTAAATCCATGCAAACGGCAAGTTAATAGTTAAAAAAAGAATAAAAATGGTAAAAAATAAAAAACATTATACTTAATATACTTATACCTGTCACATGACTAAATGACATCATGGCAGGTCCTTTCAGACCACCGCAAGCCATAAAACAGACCGGACGCAGCGGAGAAAACACCGTGGGCCATCAGAAGGTAAGTATAATCTTTATTTTTTATTTTTAATTCTTTTTTTTACAGGTTCTATGGTACCCGGCTCTGGATGAGAGTCTCCTCTTCTCCAGACCCGGGTACCATCCGCACATTGAATCGCTTAATATCCGCATGTGCACATGTAGTCATGCGGATATTATGGGATTCAATGCAAGTCAATGGCGGCAATTAAGCTGCGTGTCCGCAAAATTAATGGACATGCTGCGCATTTTTCCGCAATGATAATCTGCAGCTTAAACTTCTGCAGCATGTACAAAGCACATGCAGATTATCATTGGGGATCATGGGGCACGTATTACCAAGAGTTTTTTAAGTGTTTTCGCTGCGGAAATTCCCCAGCAAAAACGCTTGAAGAACGCATAGTGGGCACGCAGCCTAATGCATGGAGTAGGGGAAATGTCTCATGTCAGTGGATATTAATTATAATTGAGGTGTTTCCCTGTTTCTACATCACGTCCTCGGTCAGCTTTGCCGGTGTGGTTGTATACCGTACTCCTAGAGCTGACATCACTCCTTCCTCCCCATCATTGACTGTCTTCACGTAAATTCTTTAACTTTTTTTTATTTTTTACAAAGGCTGTCACTTGTTACAAGAAGCAAGTTTTCAGAAATGCTACATTCATGTGGTTACATTTCTAAAGCAAAGTCTTAACGCAATTTCCCCTTTGTGTGGGCTACCTAATGACAAGACGACGGGGAGGTGGGGCTGGGGACGGCTGCGAGCAAAATACGGAAGAGGTGAAACCTTACATTGCCTGAAGTCTTAGCTGTCACTGTAGTAATTTCTCCAGGGGATGTTGGACTTGATGCATCGTGTTATATGCACCCGGACTCTGAAGCTTTGAGACCTTCTTTGATGCACTTGATCATTTATTTAAAAAAAAGAAGAAAAATGAAGTTTTTTTTGTGCGTTTTGCTGATGGGATGGGTAAGTCACGACTTTTCTTTAGACCTCTCACTACTGACAGCATTAAGGCTATGTTCACACGTTGGTTTTTTGCTGCTTTTTTCTGCAGGCAAAACATGCTCTCTGGTTAAAAAAAAGCAGATTTTGCTTCTTTTTTTGGTGCGTTTTTGCTGTGTTTTCAGTGCGTTTTTTTGGTGCAGATTATATGTAATTTTTTCTATTTCACGTGTTTAATAAAGTTGTTTTATTCGCCAAAAATGCAGCAAGAACGCATGGTTGCATTATTAAAACCATTTTTGCACTCCCTCATTGCTTTCTTTGGTGAAAAAAAAACCACTGCAAAAATGCCAAAAGAATTGACATGCTTTAGTTTTCCAATTTTTCCAATTCAGTCAGGAAAAACTAAGCAATCTAATGCACGAGATTTTTGAAATCTCATAGCTGCTGCTTCTGGTACCATAAAAAGCTGCTTTCAGTTTGCATAAAAAAATGCAGCACAAAACACTGAATACATATAATTATTTCCTATTATATTTAGATATTAAAGTGGACCTGTCACTTGCCATATATATGTGTTTTTCACCTGGTGTAAATGCCGCTGTTCTCCTGAATTCAGCGATGTTTTTCTTTCGTTCCTGCGCCTCTCCATTCCTGAGATATGGCTCCTTCTTCCCTGTACATAAATATAGTCTTTTTAGCTAAGTGGGTGTGATCCTCAAGTTAAGCATCACACCCATTTGGCTAACAAGACTAGATTTACATACAGGGAAGATAAGACCATATCTCAGGAATGGAGAAGCGCAGGAACAAAAGAAAAACATTGCTGAATTCAGGAGAACAGCGACATTTACACTAGGTGAAAAACACATATTTAATGCAAGTGACAGATATGAAACAAAATGGGGCATGTTGTTCATAATTAAACAAAAAAATAGTGCAAAATTTAGGTGAAAAATATTGACATAGATGTAATCCATCCATGAGATAGCATAAGGAAGAAAAGCATGGCAAATATATTATGGCAAAGTCTACGTGCCATGCAAGGTGAGGGAAGGAACAAGTGTACAACGACGGGAAGAGGGGGAAGGGAGCCCAACAACTAGGGAAAGGGGAAGTAGAGACCCCAAGCCAGATCTAATATCACCCTGACTACCCTATCGGCCCTAAATAGGTTCCGCACCTATCGCCGAGCAGGAAACCTAATCCCTGAATGTCCCTAGAACTAGGCCCTAGGTAGGGAGGTTGAAAGGGATAAACTTAGCTTGAGAAGACACCAGAGAGATCACACCTACTGTCCTCCAAGGGAACTCCAAGAAGAAACTAGCTGACTACTAGTACTCCAGGCCTGAACAGAGGAACATAGAGCTATCACCGGTGACTCTCTGGAGACACTGAGAGTTTTTAACTACCAAGAAAGGGTTTGTCAATTAGCAGCAGAAGATGGAGGTCACTGCTGGGTCCTAAAGGGAGACGGATGTCACTACCTACAGAGATGAGAGGATCGAGAAGGCATCTGCAATGCCAAGTGCAGTGACCTTCTACACCCGGATCCAGAACGACTGTCTGTCACAGTTGATACACCCGTGACACTATGTCTGTAGATTGGTAGGAGCCCTAGGGCACTAAGACTACCATGCTCGGGTGCTGTTACTGTTCACAAGCAGCAAACAGAGATCCTGACAACAGAGAATGTAAAACTAAAGCGTTAATCTTTAGCTTTTGTGCCTTCTTTATAAGGGGTTTTATACCACTACAAGTAAATTTTATATTCTTTTATCATCATCTGAAAATCCAGAATGCTGGATCTCATTGATGCCAGAATAAAGGATATTTACTGTGCATTTACTAAAAGGGTTGTACAAGATTAGAAAAAACATGACTGCTTTCCTCCAAGAAACAGTGCCGCATCTTTCAACAGGTCGGTTGTGGTATTGCATTTCAGGTTAACTTAATTCAATAGAGCCGAGCTGCGGTATCAGACACAACCCACGGACCGATGTGTTTTCTAATCCTGTCCACCTCCTTTAAAGCGACTTTTACCACCAGATAAATTATGTCACCATGGTGGTCAGATGTTTAAAGATGCTTTAATTAACCCATTACCTTCTATTCTTCTGTAAAATTAATGCATTTCAATTCTACGGAAAGCAAAAACTAGAAAAAGTTGTCCGGCCTCTACGATGACATAAGTATTCGGTGTAGTGTAATTACTTGACATTTACGTTAACCCAGTTGTGGTTTCTATCGCATAAAACTGTGACCTCAGCATTGGGACATTCTGCAGGTTATGACTGTACATAAACATTTACATTTTCCCCTAAAGATTGCAGTTCAAAAGATAAAAGTTATATTTTGGTGTAGAGAGGTCCTCAGTGTCTAATCAGATTGCGATCTGTGACGTTAAAGGGCTTGTCCGGGACTTTTTACATTGATGGCCTAACCGTAAGGCTATGTTCACACATCATGTTTTTTTTTGCATCACAAATCTGCAGCAAAACCTGATCTCTGGCAGGAAAGAAGCTGTGTCAAAAATGCAGGTTTTGCAGAGTTTTTTGATGCGTTTTTTGGTGCGTTCTATTATACGTTTTTTTTTTTGCAGAATTGTGTCTCTTGTTCATGCTTTGTCTCTTTTATGCATGTACATAAAGTTCCATGGAGAAAAAATCTCATTCAGGTTTTGGCATAACAGTGGGGGAGGTAAATTGTTCAGGAATAGTTTAAGAAATAAACTCAATGCACTGCCAGTGTGTATGACACTATTTACTTTCACACTATGGGGTCTGCCATTCAGTTGCACATGTATTGTTCAATTTCACACCTCCCTGGGCCACAGGTATTCTTCAATCTCACATGTAGCTCAGTCAATGTTTCAATGTACACATCACTAATTTAATTAAACACTTCTTATACAAACTACCATCTCAGTGACCAAGACAAGATGGTAAAATCCCAAAAAATAAATGAGTTTCACATACTGTTGTACTTGCTTATTTTCACTAAAAGCACAGCAAAACCTGATAGCTATGTTTACGCATCATGTTTTTTTCAGCATGTTTCACTACCCATTACTTACTATGGGTGAAAAAATGCTGAAAATATGCTGAAAGAAGTGACATGCTCTATTTTCCAAAAAAGGCTGCAAGGCACAAAATACGTAACAACAAAAAAAACATGATATATGAACAGAAAATTCTGGTTTCTCATAGACTTTGCTAGTACTGCAAAAGGCAGCTGAAAATTTGCATAAAAATCTGCAGCAAAAACGCTTAAAAAACATGATGCGTGAACATAGCCTAACACAGACAACCTCTTCTTCATCCCTATGTTTCTCTTTGGAAAATAGTAGCACCTACTGTATACTCACTTCTGGTGCAGACACTGTTCCAGCGGTTTCTGGAATGGCTCTCCCGGGGACTGAGTGACATTTTTGTGTTCTGCAATCCCTGCGGCCAACCAGCGGCCGCTTCATTCTCCCCACTTTGGACAAATCACATATATCCAAAGGAAGTGAGAGCTGCTGGTCACATTGTCTTGTGATCCCAGAGAGAGCCAGCGCCAACAACACTGGACCGGCAGCGGAGGAGCGTATAAGTATTATTATTTTGCAAGGGGAAAACATAGGAATTGAGAAGAGGTTGTCCAAGTAGTGAACAACCCCTTTAACAGACAACTCCTTTGACAGAACACAGAGGCCTTGAGGACTTCCTCCAGTTTCATCAAGCTTCTTTTTTTGCTGATTGGCTGAAAAGTTAACTTGTTTCGACTCCTTATAGTTTAAGTCTCATGTCAGCAGGGTTACATGTGAACATTTTGGAGGTTGCATCCTTTTTCTTGCTTTTAAAGCAGAATAAAATCTTACCAAACTTGCACACTTTATGCATACTCCCTCCTAAGCTTAGTTCCTGCTGAACCTTTCCTAATCATACGTCAATGCTTTGAGCTGACTGGAGGCATATACAGTTATATGAAAAAGTTTGGGCACCCCTATTAATCTTAAGCTTATTGTTTTATAAAAATTGGTGTTTTTGCAACAGCTATTTCAGTTTGATATATGTAATAACTGTTGGACACAGTAATGTTTCTGCCTTGAAATGAGGTTTATTGTACTAACAGAAAATGTGAAATCTGCATTCAAACAAAATTTGACAGGTGCATAAGTATGGGCACCCTTATCATTTTCTTGTTTTAAATACTCCTACCTACTTTTTACTGACTTACTAAAGCACTTTTTTGGTTTTGTAACCTCATTGAGCTTTGAACATCATAGCCAGGTGTATGCAATCATGAGAAAAGCTACTTAAAGTGGCCACTTGCAAGTTGTTCTCCTGTTTGAATCTCCTCTGAAGAGTGGCATCATGGGCTCCTCTAAACAACTGTCAAATGATCTTAAAACAAAGAATATTCAACATAGTTGTTCAGGGGAAGGATACAAAAAGCTGTCTCAGAGATTTAACCTCTCAGTTTCCACTGTGAGGAACATAGTAAGGAAATGGAAGAACACAGGGACAGTTCTTGTTAAGGCCAGAAGTGGCAGGCCAAGAAAAACATCAGAAAGGCAGAGAAGAAGAATGGTGAGATCAGTCAAGGACAATCCTCAGACCACCTCCAGAGAGCTGCAGCATCAACTTGCTGCAGATGGTGTCACTGTGCATCGGTCAACTATGCAACACACTTTGCACAAGGAGAAGCTGTGTGGGAGACTGATGCGAAAGATGCCGTTTCTGCAAGCACGCCACAAACAGAGTCGGCTGAGGTATGCAAAAGCACATTTGGAGAAGCCAATTTCTTTTTGGAAGAAGGTCCTGTGGACTGATGAAACCAAGATTGAGTTGTTTGGTCATACAAAAAGGCGTTATGCATGGCGGCAAAAAAACACAGCATTCCAAGAAAAACACTTGCTACCCACAGTAAAATTTGGTGGAGGTTCCATCATGCTTTGGGGCTGTGTGGCCAATGCCTGCATCGGGAATCTTGTTAAAGTTGAGGGATGCATGGATTCCACTCAGTATCAGCAGATTCTTGACAATAATGTTCAAGAATCAGTGACAAAGTTGAAGTTACTCAGGGGATGAATCTTTCAGCAAGACAATGATCCAAAACACGGCTCCAAATCTACTCAGGCATTCATGCAGAGGAACAATTACAATGTTCTGGAATGGCCATCCCAGTCCCCAGACCTGAATATCATTGAACATCTGTGGGATTATTTGAAAAGGGCTGTCCATGCTTGGCGACCATCAAACTTAACTGAACTGGAATTGTTTTGTAAAGAGGAATGGTCAAAAATACCTTCATCCAGGATCCAGGAAATCATTAAAAGCTACAGGAAGCGACTAGAGGCTGTTATTTTTGCAAAAGGAGGATCTACTAAATATTAATGTCACTTTTCTGGTGAGGTGCCCATACTTATGCACCTGTCAAATTTTGTTTGTATGCAGATTGCACCTTTTCTGTTAGTACAATAAACCTCATTTCAAGGCAGAAACATTACTGTGTCCAACAGTTATTACATATATCAAACTAAAATAGCTGTTGCAAAAACACCAATTTTTATAAAACAATAAGCTTAAGACTAATAGGGGTGCCCAAACTTTTTCATATAACTGTATATATAACCCTTTGTACCACGCTTTTTGGTCTGCCATTTAGCTGACTTAAGACAATTCACACAGATCGTATCTGGTATCTTTAGCCTCAAAGCGAAATATATGACAACTCAATATTCACTTGTTTCTTGCACTTTTGTTTTTTTTTACCAAGTCTTTAAATTATTTGCAGCATCAAAATATTGGATCCCAGACTGGTTTGAAGAACTTTTCCGGATTTTGTATACAAAGTATTGGGCTGTTAATCGGGCGCTATACTGTATGGGGCTCATAACTAAACGCTGTATGGTGCGGTTATCTGCTCTGCAGCACTGGGCACCATTTGGTGGGTTCATAATGCCAACAGAAGTTAATACAAAGGACATAATCCAACCAAAGGTCGCCAGGGTAAGACTAGTTTACTAATGTGCCTAAGAATTTTCAGGGTGTTGTCCACCACTTGGAAATTAATGACTTATTTTTGGGATAGGTCATCAATATTAGAACAGTGGGGGTCCTACATCCTACACCCCACCAAAAACCTGTTATCAGTAGCCATTGATGAAAAATGCAGCTCGACACCATATTCAGTATGATTGGTGGAGGTCCGACCTCTAGGACACCCACAATCCTGAAAATGAAGGGACTGCGGTGCTAATTAATTGCTGTAGCCCCTTCAGTTTCTTGACCTGTACAACAGACCCCCAGCTGCACACTTTGAAGCAGAATCGCAGCACAACTCCACAAGTACCACTGCGCCGCTCCACAGGAGCCACAGCACTGAATCTGCGCTGCAGCCCCTTCATTTTCAGGAACATAATGAAGGAATGATGGAATGTTTTTGCGATGTGCCATCACTTTATGAGATATGAATACCCCTTTAAATCTTCTCAATGTTTTTGTACTTACTATATTATCCAAACGAGGACTAGATTCTTCAAATCATTTATTTTTATTCTTTGTTTACTGTGTGGGGTAAATATTGTAATATTTTATTAATTCAAATAGTTACTTATGCAGCGATACCAAATATGTTTAAGGGGTTGTTGCAACATCATGTCACAGGAGCCCTGCTCCCCAGTGTCCCGACCTTCTGTTTGTGGGGATGGTGCAGTCAGAATGATTAACTGTCATGGGTGTGTCAGGTGTAATAGACAGTCGCTCTGGATCTGGCTGTAGAAGGTCTCTGCGCTTGGCATTGCAGACGCCTTCTTAATCCTTCTTCCTTTAGGACCCAGCGGCGACCTCCCTCCTGCTGCTGATTGACACATCTTAGCATGGGAGTTAAAAACTCTCAGTTTGCTGCAGGAGATCACCTGTGATACTTCTATTTACCTTTGTGCATGCTTGGAGCACTAGCCGTTGGCTGACTTCTTCTCTGGTGCCCTTGGAGGACAGTTGGCATTACTCCTCTGGTGTCTACTCAAGCTAAGTTTATCCCCTTTGTTTGCCTATCTTGTTGTCTTTACTTTGTAGTGGGGCCTGACCAGTGCTCACCCCTCCCCCTCCCTCTCAGGGGCCAAGCTCTAGGGATATACAGGGTTTAGGGTCCTGCTTGGCGATTGGTGTGAAACCAATATAGGGACGGTAGGGTAGGCAGGGTATTATTAGATCTGCCTAGGGGTCTCCACTCCCCCTTTCCCTAGTGTTTGGGCTTCCTCCCCCTCTTCCCTTCGTGTTGCACTTAGTCTTTCCGACACCTTGCCTGACATTAATAGTTTGGTCCAGGGGTTCATTGGGCCATCTGCTTTGCCTCTGCAGTATCAGAGGAGCATAGGTACACTGATGGTGGTCGGACCAAGATCAGGGCTTGGTTTTTAATAATAGGTATATTGCAAAGTTGCTTCTTTAACATGCACTTTGCAATTGTAACCAATTATGATGTAAGATCTTTCATTTTTTTACATTTTACTATTATTGCAGTGTAATATGATTATATTGCTTTATTAAACCCAGTCACAGATTCCAACATAATTGGGACCCTTACTACATAAAGCAGGCTCATTCCTTGAGCCCGCATGATACATGCAGTGAACACATCCACCATACATGTGCAGCAGATGTCGCCAAAGAAAATCTGGGCAAAGTCGCTCCCCAACCCCCAAATGTAGTGAACTTGCCTGAGTTTCACAGATGCTGAGGCCGCCATGCTTAAAGGGAATCTGTCAGCCCAAACTGACAGTATAACCTAAGCACATAGTTTGTAGGAGATATTCTGTGACATGTAAAAGTTTGGGCACCCCTGGTGAAAATTACTGTTATTGTAAACAGTTAAGCACGTTGAAGATGGAATGATCTCTAAAAGGCCTAAAGTTAAAGATGACACATTTCCTTTGTATTTTAAGCAAAAAAATATATATTTTCATTTTTTATATTTTACAAATTACAAAGAGGAAAAAAGGCCAATGCAAAAGTTTGCGCACCCTTAGAGATTTGTGTGCTCAGATAACTTTGAGCAAGGTTTCAGACCTTAATTAGCCTTTTAGGGTTATGGCTTGTTCACTATCATAGTTACTAAAAGCCAGGTGATGCAAATTTCCCAGCTTTATAAAAACCCAGCCTCCTCTAACCTTGTGCCAAAAAACAGCAGCCATGGTTTCTTCTAAGCAGCTGCCTAGCACTCAGAAAATGAAAATGGTGGAGGCCCACAAAGCAGGAGAAGGCTATAAGACGATAGCAAAGCGTTTTCAAGTTGTTCTTTCCTCAGTTTGAAATGTAATTAAGAAATGGCAGCTACCAGGAACAGTGGAGGTCCAGATAAGGTCTGAAAGACCAAGCAAAATTTCAGTGAGATCTTCTCATAGAATTGCTAGAGAGTCAAATCAGAATCCCCGCTTGACTGCAAAAGACCTTCAGAAAAATTTAGCAGACTCTGGAGGTTTGGTACATTGTTCTACTCTTCAGATACACCTGCACAAATATGGCCTTCATGGAAGAGTCATAAGAAGAAAACCTCTCCTGCATCCTCAGCATAAAATTCAGCATCAGAAGTATGCCCAAGAACATCTAAACAAACCTGATGCATTTTGGAAACAAGTCCTGTGGACCAATGAGGGTAAAATAGAACTCTTTGGCTACAATGATAAAAGGTATGTGTGGAGAAAAAAGGGCACAGAATTTTAGGAGAACATCTCGCCAACCGTTAAGCATGGGGATGGATCAATCATGCTTTGGGGTTGTGTTGCAGAAAATGGCACGGGGAACATTTCTTGGGTAGAGGGAAGAATGGATTCAATGAAGTTTCTACAAATTCTTGATGCAAACAGAACACCATCTGTAAAAAAGCTGAAGTTGAAAAGAGGATGGCTTCTACAAATGGATAATGATCCTAAACACACATCAGAATCCACAATAGACAACTTCAAAAGGCGCAAGCTGAAGGTTTTACAATGGCCCTCACAGTCCCATGATCTAAACATCATTGAAAACCTGTGGCTAGACCTCTAAATAGCAGTGCATGCAAGACAACCCAGGAATCTCACAGAACTGGAAGAATTTTCCAAGGAAGAATGGCTGAAAATCTCTCAAACAAGAACTGAAAGACTCTTGTCTGGCTACAAAAAGCATTTATAAGCTGTGATACTTTCAGAAGGGGGTGCTACTAGGTAATAACCATGCAGGGTGCCCAAATTTTTGCATAAGCCTATTTTCCTTTTAGTAATTTTTAAAATGTAAAAGATGACAATATATATATTTGTTGCCTAAAATACAAAAGGAAATGTGTCATCTTTAACTTTAGGCCTTTTAGAGATAATTTCACCTTCAACTTGCTTAACTGTTCACAATAGCAATAATTTTCACCAGTGATGCCCAAACTTTTACATGTCACTATAGCCCCTAATTGCTGTCTCCGTTCTCCAGAAGCTAAAGCTTAATCAAACATGCTAATTAGGGCACTCAGTGCACCATGGGCAGAGCCAAGAAGCTCAGTTCACCATTCCACCCACTGGTTTTGCATTGCCCCGCCTCCCTCACTGGTGATTGACAGCACTGGCTAACCTGAGCTTTCTCTGCCGTCAGTGCTCACTCCAGGCATAACTTGAAGCTTATGGGCCCCAATGAAATACCTTTAAGAGGGCCCTCAATTATTGTTAGTCTTTAATAGTATTGATCTTTTCATTAGGGTCAAAGAGACTTTTGGGATCCTTTAGACTCTAGGTGCCGGGTGAATTTGGAACCCCTGCACCTATTGTAGTTATGCCCCTGACTCCAGCCAAGTCAGCATTGTCAATCACCGGTGAGAGAGGTGGGGACATGCAAAACCAGTGGACGGAGCGGTGCATTGAGCCTCTTGGCCACACTGAGGGTGCACTGAGCACCCTCATTAGAATATTTGATTCAACTTCACTTTCTGCAGGATGGAGGCAACGATTAGAACAGTAAAGAAGTGATAGTGACTATATCCCCTACAATGCTTTGTGCTTAGTTTATAATGTCATTTCGGGCTGACAGACTCCCTCTAAGATCCTTTCTTATCTTACCACTAGACAATGCTGTCAGACCGAGTCTCAATGTCTACAAAATGAATTGTGGGAGGCAATGTCAGGTATTTTGCAGACAGGTACTTCACTGATTTATGTTACGATCACAAACCACATTTTATTTCCCCTACTTTGTAAATTTTATTCTACCGATACCACGTCATCTGTGTGCCAAAAATAGACATTTTGGAAAATTCCAATGCTGTCTGAACTTTTAAAAAGTAAAAAAAATAAAATAAAATGATATGCCATAAAATTCTGTAAATTAGACTATGGACTGTTTCATGTGAATTTTAGTGGCTGAAAGAATAAAATGGAATTAATATTAATTGAGTTATTAGGTGACTATAGATGGTGATCACCCAAAAGTTCAGATCCCTAATTCTGTTAATGAGAGCTAGACAGTAGATTCATACTGCCCTTAACTCAGGCAGCATAAATCAGACACCAGCTGTATTATTGTAGCTGTTTCAGAGAAAATACAGTTTGACAAACTGGACCAAGTCTGTGTATCTCAGGTGACCAGTCAGATTCAGGTCCATGGCAGCTTCTTCCCACCCTGCTTCACTAGACTGACCTGTCAGTCTGTCAGTCGTGGGGATTGGGGCTGGGAGGAAGCCACCAGGGATCTGACTCGGATTGGTCATCTAAGATGCATGGTCCCTGGCCGGCCTTCATGCTGCCTTTGGTGCAGACAGCATGAGTCTCCTGTCAGGTGCTGTATGGCTTTCCTAGATTTTTTAGCTACTAATTTCCAGGACCAAGAGGTACCTATCAGAGTGTCTAGAGTGTGCTGAGTGTACCCAGGTGCTGGGTGGCATAGTGGCACTAACATACTACTCTGCGCCTAAACATTTCATTTACCTGTCTTTTAGTATGTCCTTATTTTATTTAGATGGAAGCCTGTGAATTGTGGTCTTCACGTGGGCTTTTGTTTCATCTACTCCAAAAACACACTAATAGGATGTCTTTCTATGAGGTTACCTCTATGTATGTGTGTAGAAAAATTAGTATTCAAGTTATTTTCTTATTCAATACTATATAAAGAATAGACAATAATAGTAAATTCTTATCATTAAAGAAAAAGTGTCGTCTACGTACCTTGACAGTATAGAAATAATGCTCCTGTTTAACAGTGATAGGTTTTGAGAGGCAGGACCGTGGTAGCTTATCTTCTGACTACTCGTTCTAACATATTACTAGTTGTGGGTTACACAAATTACAAATGTGAGAAGACACAAGGCAAACGTGCCAGTTGCAAGAATTAGTATAATGTATATGTATCACAATGTTAATAATATACCATGATGTCCTTGGTGGGCCACTGAGCTGCCCAAATATCAACTCTTAAAGAGAACCTGACAGCTGATACATGCTGTCCGATCCATGGGCAGCATGTATCAGATACTAGCCGTATGAACTCAACCAGGTATGTTTGACTCCAGGGACTGAGCCGCACTGGAGACTAGTCCCTCTTTTTCTACTCCCCGCCTGCTGCCCTGGAGTGACAGGTCTCTCTTTATACATGTGTGGCACCCCAGGGGTCCGGTTGCCACAGTGGCATTGCCTACTTCACAAGGGGTGATGCCATGCCTGGAAGCAAGGAGGGGTCCCCTAATCAGGTATACCAGCATACAACACATTCCTGGCTCCAGGCCAGCAAGGGGAGCTCCTCCCCTTAGCAACTGGGATCTGGAGGCGGGGTTAGTTAGAGTAGTGGAGAGGAGTTGAAGACAGGAAAGCGACGAGGAAGGACCTTTGGAGTGGAGCTGTAAGCCAGCTCACCCCAGAGGAGAGAAACGCAGAAGAACTGGACACTGGAGTCCGAGGTTGTGGGGCACTGAAGGCCTAGCAGCAGAAACTGGAGGGCAGGAGACTGCACGTCTCCTGGCCCCATCAGACGCATGGCGACACAGCAGCACCATAGGGCCCAGCACCGCCGCGTGGGAGCGACATATAATGAAGGCCCGAGCTGCCTGCCATACGGGTGAGGAACAGACATTTTACTCAGGGACGAGGGCCGCAGCTTAGCTACAACAGGCAGGGCCAAAGAGATTAGCAGAGAGGGAAGGCCTACAACTTCACCTGGCGAGGTGGATCCCCAACTTGCTCCCAGGCCGCCCGGACCTCTACTACCAGCTAGTACCCGTGCCCCGGTCTGCTTAACAACCGCAAGTAAAGATGAGAGGAAACCGCCATTAAGTTGTGGACTGGTCATTATCTGCGCCATCACCTGCACTACACTGCACTAACAACATCTACCCTATAGTATCACTACATCCTGCCCTGGGGCTAATCTCTACCTGTGGAGAGCTGAACCAACTCTGCTGCGTCGCTATCAGCTCCAGAGGATCTGCACCGCAGCGGCGGCCCCATATAGCCGCATACCACAGGTGGCGTCATGAACATTATCTCTATAAAAACTTCATTCCCATTTTACTTTTCCCCTTTATTGACCGCCCTGGGTCACGGACCGGGTCACTGCCACTGTGACATCCCCCATCATCGACCAGCCCGGCTACCGAGTACCCCACGGCCCAGGGGGCGCGTCACATGCACACAGGAAGAAACCTGTCACTCCGGGGCAGCGGAAGGGGAGAAGTGGATCGGGCAGCATGTATTAGCTGTCTGGTTCTCTTTAAGGCTTGTTTGTATGTTGCAGATTACCTTGGACTAGTAGGGCAAGGTATTGATTCCCCAAGGCGAGCATTGGATTTTGTATTTATGCCCCTTGGGTAGGATTGTTATCCAACTCACAAGCAATGTTAACATTTGGTCTTTTACAAATCTTGCTCATGCATGCGATGCTCTGCCCGCCTGGCCACATGCAAAGTCATCTGGTGCATCCTCTTCAGCTTCATCACATACCCAGGGAGGCATTCGTCACTTCTGCACATTACCAATTCCTCTGCGGCTGCCTGCAAAGTGGGCATGACGCCACCAATTGCTCCCTCGTAATGTGAAGTGTACACCCAGCTTCTTTGCACATGCCCACGCAAGAAGAACGTTACGTGCATGCTTGAGATTCGCGGAGACCAAATGATGACATCATATATGGTGGGTGTAAATCGTGTGATTACAAGAGCCAAGGCCAGACTAGTGTGGGGGAATCAATGCTTCACTGGGCTACTCCTGGCTAACTTCCAAACCTTAAAAATTGATTTAAAAAATAGTACCCACGAATAAGCTTATTAACATTATGGTGGTGGTTTAGGAAGCAAAGAAAGGCTGACAGGCTCAGCTGCTTTGATTAGGTATGTAGCCTGTTTGTTTCTGTGTGATTGACAATGCAGGGTGTACTCTACTTCGCACTGACACAGCTTGATAAGCAAATTGCAGAGAGTCTTTACCCAGCAGGAAGTGGGCCATGATATTTCCCCATATAGCTTCAAACTCTATTTGTTGTGGTGTTCAGTGGGGGTCCCATGTCACAGACCTCCTCTGATAAAGCCACAGGTGAGATAATGTCTTCTTAAATCCTTTCCACCACAGTCAGTTTCATTTTTTATGATATGGCCTTTTTTGTGTTTTTCTTTTTTTAGTTTTTAATCCCCCCCTTTTTTACTTTTTCCATGAATATAGCCTTATGAGAACTTTTTTATGGAGAGATTTGTACTTTTTACTGGCACATACAATATAAATATTATATACAATATATTATAATCTGTCATTCTAAAGCCATAGGCATTAATATGGAGTTGGTCCCTTTGTAGTTATAAGAGTTCCTGCTCTTCTGGGAAGGTTTTCTGCAAGATTTTGGAGGTGTGTTTGGAATTTTGTGCCCCTACATCCAGAAAAACATTTGTGAGGTCGGACACTGATATTAGACGAAGGTGTCTGATGGGCTTGAGGTCCGGGGTCAGTTAAGTTTTTCAACACCAGCTCCCCCAACCATGTCTTTATGGACCTTGTGCCCTGAGCACAGTTATGGGTAGAGATGGACGAACCAGGACAGAAATGTTCGGTGTTCGTACCAGATTGTCACTGTTCGGGTTTGAAAGCCAAACACAGACTTTCTCCTGAAGTCCGGTGCAGTGTGTGGGTTAAGTCCATGATGGCGCGTGTTATGATCTGCAGCATGTACTAAGGAAAGATAAGGGAAAACTGTCCCTACAGTAAAACTAAGCTGAATCCCTACGATGTAGCGGGCTGCCTGTTCCTAGCGAACAGACCCGCCTTAGTCCTCGGCTAGTCTGAACGAAGACCTATAGCATAAGGGGAGGGGTCCCTAAAAGAACTAAGGACTGGGACAAAAATGGGACACCTCCTAAACAGAGAAGTTGTTGCAGAAAACAAAAAGATAAACAGACAAAAAAGTACTAGAGATCCCAGAAGGACAAAACGAACTGACAGAGAAAGGCACAGAAGCACCTAGCTAGAGAAACAGTCAAACACTGAAGTCCAGCACAGCCAAAAGGGCGGAGCTGGAATATAAAGGCAGATGGTCACGTGACTGCAAAACACTAGATGGAAAAAACAAACAGGAGGGTTCTAACAGCACGGATGATGAGAGAGAGAGAGAGAGAGATAGATTTGAGTTCTGGTGTAAGTTCGGGTAATGTTCTGGTACCTGAACCATACTTCCATCTGTCCGCCCATCCCTAGTCATGGGGAGCAAAAAAAAGGCCTTTTCAAAACTGTTCCCACAAAGTTGGAAAGAAACAATAGTCTAAAATATCTTGTGCTGAAGCATTAAAGATTTCCCTTCACTGGAACTAAGGGGCCGAGGCCGAGCCTCGAAAAACAAGCCCATAGCATTATCCTCCTACATCAAACTATACAGTGGGCACAATGCAGCATGGCCAACATTAGGGCATTACTGTCCTTATTGCTGTATGGGGTCCAGTGAACAGAGGTAAAGAGGAGGGGCCCAGACTCAGTGCGTGCCCTCACCTCTTGTGCTTCTGCTCATGGGGCCCCGGGGTATCTTGTGCTGGGGCACCGGTGTATCTTGTGCCGAGGCACTGGGATATCTTGTCCCGGAGCGCCGGCGGCGGAGTACATCTTGGAGCTCTCACAGCCGTAAAAACTGAACAGCCGTGCAGCTATAAGGGAGTCCCTCCGCCTCTTCTGTGACGAGCTGGAGAAGGCGTGTATGCGATGATGTCATCACTTATGCACCGGCTTTGAGCACCAGGATGCCAATCAAGAAGTGCAGCTGCAGGGGATCGTATGAGAGGTAAGTATGGAAACTTTTTTTTTTAATATAATGAATTAAGTGGTCATGGGGGACAGCAAATGATGAATTGCAAGTGGGGGGGGGCACAAATGAATTGGGAGTGGGGGGAGAGCAAATGGTGAATTACAAGTGGGGGGAGCAAATAATGAATTGAGGATGATGGACGGGGACTGCAAATGATGAATTGAGGGTGGTGGAGAGTAAATGATGAATAGAGGATGAGGGTGGGCGAGAGAGAGGACATGACAATGAATTGGGGAGGAGGGGGCATGTAAATATAATTAATCGAGGGAGCAGGAGGTACAGAGTGGGGGGCATTGAGGTTGTCGGAGTGTGACTTATAATGAATTGGGGGAAAGAGTACAGGTGCTACAGTAATTTATATATTTATTGGGTGGGAAAAGTGGCTATTTATAGGTAGGGGAGGCACAGTGGTGGACTACAATTTGTATTTGGAATGGTGGGTTGCATAATAACTAATTATATATTAATGGTGGGTACACGTCTGTTTTCAGCTGTATAGTGTAGAAGTTGGGGAATGTGCTCTGGAAGCTGTGCTCTAGATAACTGTGTGTTATTTTATGCAGAGACGAGTCCTGGCTGGAAGAAGTGATTATGGTCTACGCTGGATTAAGGAGAAAAGCGAAGATGAAGGACTTCAACTAGAGACATCACCATTGAGTCAGTGTGTTATCTGTACACTGACACTATACACTGTATACTATGTACAGAGCTCCTTTGTATAATGTCACTGGTGATCACTGTATTACCTGTACACTATATACAGAGCTCCTGTGTATAATGTCACCAGTGATCACTGTATTACCTGTACACTGACACTATATACAGAGATCCTGTGTATAATGTCACTAGTGATCACTGTATTACCTGTACACTATACACTATGTACAGAGGTCTTGTGTATGATAGTCACTGTTGATCACTGTATTACCTGTACACTATATACTATATACAGAGCTCCTGAGTATAATGTCAATGTTGATCACTGTTACCTGTACACTATATACAGAGCTCCTGTATATAATGTCACTGGTGATCACTGTATTACATATACACTGACACTATATACAGAGCTTCTGTGTATAATGTCACTGATGATCACTGTATTACCTGTACACTTGGACTATACACTGTATACTATGTACAGAGCTCCTGTGTATAATGGCACTGGTGATCAGTGTATTACATGTACACTGACAATATATACAGAGCTCCTGTGTATAGTGTCACTGGTGATCACTGTATTACCTGTACACTTGCACTATACACTGTATACTATGTACAGAGCTACTGTGTATAATGGCACTTATGGTGATATTATTACTGTGTTTTTTTATTAATCATCAGTATTGTAGTATTCGGTCACTATGTGGTGGTAATATGTGGTACAACCATGGAGTGGCGTATTTTTTCCTTATATGGGGTATTATTAGGTCACTATGTTATTATTATTATTATTATTATTAATAATAATTTATATAGCGCCATTGATTCCATGATGCTGTACATAAGAAGGGGTTACATACCAAATACAGATATCAGTTACAGTAAACAAACTAACAATGATAGAATGGTACAGAGGGAAGAGGACCCTGCCCTTGCGGGCTTACATTCTACAGGAATGGGGGAGGGGACAGTAGGTTGATGGGTTGCAGTAGCTCCGGTGTTGTTGGGGGTGGCAGTAAGCAAGGTTATGGCAGGTTGTAAGCTTGTTTGAAGAGCTGGGTTTTCAGGTTCCATCTGAAGGATCCAGGTGTGGTGGATAATCGGACGTGTTGAGGCACAGAATTCCAGAGGATGGGGGATATTCGGGAGAAATCTTGGAGGTGATTGCATGAGGAACGAATAAGTGTGGAGGAGAGAAGGAGGTCTTGGGAGGACCGGAGGTTACGTGAGGGAATATATCGGTAGATTAGTTCAGAGATGTATGGAGGAGAGAGGTTATGGTTGGCTTTGTAGGTCAGTGTTAGTAGTTTGAACTGGATACGCTGGGGGAATGGGAGCCAGTGAAGGGATTTGCAAAGGGGGTAGCAGAGGAGTAGTGAGGCAAGAGATGAAGAAGTCGTGCAGCAGAGTTGAGGATGGACTATGTGGTGGTAATATGTGGTCTAGTCATGGTGTGGCGGTAATTGTCTCTTGTATGTGGTATTATTCGGTCACTATGGTGGTAATATTTCTAGTCATGGTGTGGCGGTATTTGTTCCTTGTATGTGGTATTATTCTGCCACTATGTGGTGTTAATATGTGGTCTGGTCATGGTGTGGCGGTATTTCTTCCTTATATGTGGTATTATTCTGTCACTATGTGGTGGTAATATGTGGTCTCGTTATGGTGTGACGGTATTTGTCCCTTGTATGTGATATTACTTGTCATTTTAAAAAATGTATGTAACACATTCCCTTAAAGAAAAAGAAAGAAAATATACCTAAAAAGAGCATTGGGTATTTTAAGAAATGTTTAATAGGTTAGAGTAGGGCCTGGCCAGAAGAGACTACCTTGTTGTGGTAGCCAAAACAGAATAATCTGATGGCTATGTATGTGATCTGGTGGGAACTGTTAATGTGTGATTGGTGAGGATGTGGTGCAGAAGTGGAGTTTTTCCAAGAGTGGGCGGTGGGACTGTGGAAGTTTAAGGGGAGGAGGCGGAGCTGGGGTGCAAGCAAAGTTGAGGCGGAGTCTCAAGGGGGCCCAAAAATTTCGCCAGTATGGAGCCCTGAAATTTCTAGTGGCAGCCCTGCAATGCAGTGAGGAGGATAATGTTCTACTGGCATTCACCAAACCCAGATTCATCCATCAGACGCCAGATAGAGAAGTGTGATCCGTCACTGAACAGAAAATATTTCCTCTGCTCCAGAGTCCAGTGGTGGCGGCTTTACACCACTCAGTTCTGCACTTGGCATTGTGCTTGGTGATGTAAGGCTGTGTGAAAAAATTCACTTGCCTCAAACTTTATATCAAAACATCCAAATTCTCCTGAAAATCATTTTTTTGTTATTGGCTTTTTAGGGAATTCAGTAAAATAATGGCCAGCCGTCATTTTATCAATTTGTAGAGAAAAAAATCAGTGAAGAAAATATTTTGCTGCTCACCTGTCACACCTCCTCTTCTCGACCTCTCTGCAGCTCTATTTGGCACCATATATATAAAATCCTCTTCAGCTCTCCCAGCATCTATGACCTAGTCAGCACCTCGGGGGATGAACATCCTGGTGTCAGAGGCACAAGCCCCGGCATCTGGTTAAGTACATGGAAGAGCCAAAGAGGATGCAACGTGCGCGGTGCCAGAGAGACTGTATGAAGGACTCTCTGCAGTGGTAGGATCGGTGAGCAGTTAGGGGATAATTTTTTTCACCCTATGTATATTATGCTCTTTGTGAGAACAGTGTGGGGAAGGCCCTTTTCTGTTCTCTATGACTGTGCCCTGGTGCACAAAGCAAAGTCCATAAAGACATGGTTGGGGGAGTTTGATGTGGAAGAATTTGAGCTGCCCATAATAAAGAGTGTGTTACGTAGATAATAAGCTTGGTGACTAATAGATCAAATTATAAAGTTAGAAATTAGCTTGAAATATATTTTGGGTGCAAATATCAGATCATCTTGGGTGATTTCTCAAGTGAATCCCTTTACAAGTACTGCTAACACTTCATAATTAAGCCCAGTATTTATCAGTTTTAATCTCTGCCTCTTCCTACATTTGGCACGGCAGAAGTGAATTCGGCAGCGGTGTGAGATTCCGATAACACTATCTACATCATCAGCACATTGTACAATTATAAGTAGCAGGCACCTCATTTCCTGTGGATATAACTGTGGTCGTCACTTTCCTGTAAATATTAGAATGATACACAGAATGTCGCCTGTTCAAGTCAATGATTTACAAACTGTTAAAAACCCCTCTGACCTCAACCACATCTCCCCCTCACTCCTTCAAAAACTCCAGTTTATTTTATCATATACTAAAAATGCAGTTAGATCATACTTGGGATCACAGGAATATTAGTGGGACACACCATGTCTTAGACTCCTTCCCGTTGCCTAAATTAATAAGCACATTCATAACTCTGCCAAATGGAGCAAAACTGGTGACAATATTTTCAGGAGACTTAATATTTTTTGCCAGCGCTGTAGATCTTAGGCCACTTGATCCCATTAGTATGATTCAACCTTTGGCACCTTGGGCAATCCATTGTCTCCCAAGAGCCCAAAAAATACTGGTGGAGCAGTTTCTGATGCCATAAAGAGGGACATAATCATGACAGGAGACTTACAATGCTGCTCCCCATTACTGCCACCCCTTATTTTTTTTTATACACTATACAATATCTTCAGAAATAAATGGAAATGTACCAAAGTTATATCCTCAGGATTTTTTAATTAGTGGTCCAAAGTAATACAACAATAAAACATTGTTTTTCACCTTCCATGTTGCAATTTCAAAAAAGAAACAGAATAAACAGCATGTGCAGCAATAAAGGCACCCCTAATTAATACTTGGCTGCAGACCCTTTGGCATTGATGACAGCCACCACATGTTGTAGCCATCTATAAGTTTCTTGCACTTCTCAGCCGGAATTTTCCCCCACTCTTCGTTTGCAGTTTGTTCAAGCTCTTGAATGTTTGCAGTTTTATTTTTCTTTTTTTTTTATAAGGGCTCTTTATAAGGGCTATATCCCCCTTTGTGCTTGGTTTATACTAACAGTTTTGTCTGACAGACTCAATTTTAAATTATTCAAAACTGGAAACCTTGCTAAAATCTGGAATTTGGGGCAAATTGTTCTAGGCCATGCTGATCCTTATTAATAGCCTTGTATTAGTAGAATCTGGAGTGACTCAAAATGCATCAGCGTGTGTTCGCATCCATGAGTGTTTTGGTCAATTCTATAGGCAATAGTTGATCATCGTTGCGTATGTCTTTCTCTGTACAGCACACGGAAAAGAGCAGCAAATGTACGGAAGACATTATATAAAAGTACTGAGCTGTGAGACTGTGAACGCAGCTCTGGGATTATATAAATTACTAGAATCTGCAGAAGGGGTCTGTTTGTCTGTGTAAGTACAGAGGTCTTGACAGTGATAGGAATTGAAAGAATTGAAAAACAAAGTCCATTATAAAGTTTAAGAACTTTTCTGTTTCTTAAATAAGAATTCACCTTCTATATTGGATAATATTAAAACAGAGGCTGATTTGTCAATGGGTTATATAGTTAATGGACAGCTGTATGGTGTAACATTTTCAGGGGGAAATGGGTTACAGGGTGCTGTCTTCTGGATTACAAAGACGCAGCACATTAAAAACTTCACACCTCACAGGAACATCATTTGTGTTTCCAGAGCGAGGAGCCCTTTGTGAGTAACTAGCACCTTTCTTAACCACTTAAAAAGTAATCGTCATTTTCATTTATATTTCATAAATCAATAGTACACATTACAATTAGAAAGTTAGTTAACTTAGCTAACTTAAATGAATTTAAATCTACTGGTCCAGATGCATTACAGTACACCCTAAGGTACTAAAAAAGATAGAGGAAATTGCAGAACCATTAGCCAGAATATTTGAAAACTCCTGGATGACAGGAGAAGTCCCAGAAGATTGAAGAGGGGCGAACGTTGTCTCTATCTTCAAAAAACGAAAGATGGAGGCAGGAAATTACAGGCCTGTGAGCCTTACTTCTATACCAGGAAAAATCTTTGAACAAATTATTAAACAGCATGTATGTAAGTACTTGGATAAGAATACAGTTATTAACCAGAGCCAGCATGGGTTTGTACCAAACAAGTCAAGCCAGACTAATCTAATTTTCTTCTATGATGGAATCGTTGACTGGGTGGATCAGGGAAATGCGGTAGATATAGTATATCAACTTCAGCAAGACATTTGATAAAGTATCTCATACTATCCTCATTGAAAAAATGACCAAGTATGGGATTGACAAGGCAACGATTAGGTGGATTCATAACTGTCTCAGTGATCATACTCAAAGAGTGGTAATAAATGGTTGTACGTCAAATTGGAAGAGTTTTTCAAGTGGGGTACCACAAGGCTCTGTCCTGACCCCAGTGTTGTTCAACATTTTTATAAATGATCTCGATAAGGAAAATGAAGGTAAACTAATCAAATTTGCAGATGATGCAAAGCTAGGATGGATAGCTAACATTAGAGAAGACAGAGAAAGGATTCAGAAGCATCTAGATAAGCTTAAACAATGGACGGCAACTAATAGAATTGTATTTAACAGGGAGAAATGCAAGATTCTACTTCTGGGTAATAAAAATGAAAATGACATTTACATAATGGGAGGAATAGAAAAAAGCAACAGCACGTGTGAAAAAGACTTGGGTATACTAATAGATCACAGACTGAACATGAGTCAACAGTGTGATGCAGCAGCAAAAAAGGCAAACACAGTTCTGGGATGAATTAAAAGAAGCATACAGTCTAGATCATGTGACGTAATTATCCCACTCTGCTCCTCCTTGGTAAGACCTCATCTGGAATATTGTGTCCAGTTCTGGGCATCTCATTTTGAAAAAGACATTATAAAACTGGAGCAAGTTTAGAGAAGAGCTACCAGGATGGTGAGCGGACTGCAAACAATGTCCTACGAGGAACGGTTAACCCCTTAATGACCTTGGGTTTTTCTGTTTTTGCGTTTTCATTTTTTGCTCCCCTTCTTCCCAGAGCCAGAACTTTTTTATTTTTCGTTCAATATGGCCATGTGAGGGCTTATTTATTGTGGGACGAGTTGTACTTTTGAAGGCCATCACTGGTTTTACCATATTGTGTGCTGGAAAACGGGGAAAAAATTCCAAGTGCAGTGAAATTGCAAAAAAATTGCAATTCCGCAGTTGTTTTTTGGGTTGTTTTTTTACCACGTTCACTGACTGCTAAAACTGACCTGCCATTATTGTTCTCCAGGTCATTGCAAGTATGTAGACACCAAACATGTATAGGTTCTTTTTTATTTAAGTGGTGAAAAAAAAATCCAAAGTCTGCTAAAAAAAAATGGCGCCATATTCCGAGACCCGTAGCGTCTCCATTTTTGGGGTTGTCGGGTCGGGTGAGGGCTTATTTTTTGCATGTCGAGCTGACATTTTTATTGATATCATTTAGGGGTAGATCCGATATTTTGATCGCCCGTTATTGCATTTTATTGCAATGTTACGGCGACCAAAAAACAGTAATTGTTGTGTTTAGAATTTTTTTCTCATTATGCTGTTTACCGATCGGATTAATTCTTTTTTTATATTGATAGATCGGGCAATTCTGAACGCGGTGATACCAAATATGTGTATGTGTTTTTTTTTTATTATTATTTTATTTTGAATGGGGAGAAAGGAGGGTGATTTCAACTTTTATATTTTGTTTATTTTTAAAAACATTTTTTTTTACACTTGCTGCTTGCTTCAATAGTCTCCACAGGAGACTAGAAGTAGCAGTTGTCTGATTGCTTCTACTGCATACAAACGAGGAGCAGATCGCCTGTATGCAGTAGAAATGCTCATGTGCTATGAGCGCCGACCACTATGTGGCGCTCATAGCAATTGAGACATGACAACCACAGGGGTCTGCTGCAGACCCTAGGTTGTCATGCCCACCCATCGGTGACCTGCGATCATGTGACGGGTTCACCGATGGGCGGGGCCAATGCCGCACTTCTGGCGCGGTGATGTTAAATGTCGCTGTCAGAGATTGACAGCAGCATTTAACATGTTAACAGCCGTGGGTGGATCGAGATTCCACCCGCGGCTGTTGCAGGCACATGTCAGCTGTAAGAATCAGCTGACATGTGCCCGGTTCAGTACGGGCTCAACGCCGGAGCCCCCGCTGAACCGGCCTTTCCGACCTGGTGCGTACTATTACTGACCAGGTTGGAAAGGGGTTTTAAAGGAGTTGGCAATGTTTAGCTTGCAATAAAAGAAGGCTAAGAGGAGACTTAATAGCTGTCTACAAATATCTGAAGGGATGTCACAGTGTAGAGGGATCATCCTCATTCTCATTTTCCCATGGAAATACGAGAAGCAATGGAATTAGACTGAAAGGGAGAAGATACAGATTAGATATTAGAAAAAAACTTTTTGACAGTGAGGGTGATCATTGAGGGGAACAGGCGGCCACGAGAGGCGGTGGGTTCTCCTTCAATGGAAATCTTCAAACAGATGCTGCACAGACATCTGTCTAAGATGGTTTAGTGAATCCTGCATTGAGCAGGGGGTTGGATACGAGGACCCTGGAGGTCCCCTCCAACTCTAACGTTCTATGATTCTATTATTTGAATTCTAAAGGCTCCAACTGTCATCTCCTATCTCAGTAATAGAAAAGTCTGTATTCACTGAAAACAGCTTTTACCCATGAATTGAAAATGAAGCAGATTTGTCTGATAAAAATAAACTTTGTAATATATGTAATTATGTGTACAATAAAATTAAAACCACAGTTACTCTTTAAGAATCAAGGTTTTACTATAGCTAGAATAAGTTGTACTTTCTGGGACACATTTTTAATTAATATAATATATAATATGCCGAAAAACTAAAAAGTTCTTTGTGATATGAAACGAAACAAAACAACTCTTCCAACACTGGTTTTCAGACTTCATTTCTTGCGCTTTGATTTTAAATGTTCAACATTCGACAAAGGAAGTATCATCATTACTGTAGTCCATTAATTGCTACTAATGGGCAGCAGTCTTCACGCTTCACTTTCTGTGAAGAAACTGTTTTTATGGAATGTGAAGGCTAAAGCTGATTTGTAACCGCTGATTAGCTGCAGCGGTCATGTGATGCCCTCCGTTAGAAGGTGATGCCAGGAGAGTGATGGGACACACTGTATACTGAGTGCGGTTGAGAGGTGCCTGTCCAGTTGAAGTATATAGTTTAGTGTTCTTACACTACCCTAGATTCATTAAAATGAAATCTGTCAGTAAGATCAACCCCCCAAACAGCACAAATGGGCATGTGTGACACCCCAGGGGTCTGGTTGCCACAGTGATAGAGATATTACGTCTGAGAGCAGGTGGGAGGTCTCTTGGTCAGGGATCCTATGCATGCCACACCTCCTGCCCAGTCCTGGGAGGGGAAGAACTTCCCCTATATAAACCTAGGGCTGAGGCAGGGTTAGTGAGTAGAGAAGAAGTAGAGACAGAGAAAAGAAGCAAATATAGGAACAGAACATCAGGAGCTCTTTGGGAGCAGTGTTACAAGGAGTCAGGGGCTGGCAGCTGCAGAGCTCGCCCTGACTGAGAAGATTTCTTACCGGACCCGGAGTCCGAGGCTGTGGGGACTAACTCCTACCCAGCAGCAGAATCCGTCAGGCAGGGGATTCCAGGTCCTCTGGCCAAGAAACCCGAAGGCCCCGAGTCACCGGCCATACGGGTGAGCACCACACGGTACACTGAGGGACGTGGGCTACTTATACCCGCCTCTAGCAAGGTAGCCAGAAGAGTACAGTTAGTTTGGGAGGCCTACAACTCCGCCTGGCCAGGGGAGATCCCATCTGCTGAAGGACTGACCAGGCCCCAATCGCTAGCCAGTACTCCGGGAGGGTCTATCTTTGTCACCAGTAAAGACCCTGAACTACACCGTACCGTCTCCGAGTGGTTCCTGCTACCCCCATCATCCACGTCGGCTGCCCTGAGGCCATACCCCTCCCGTTGGGGGTTATACTATCACGCTGCACAATCCTACCACCGGCCTCAGCGGTCTGCCCTGCAGCAGCAGCTCCTTAGCTGTACTCAACGGGTGGCGTAGTCGTCCAACATCTACCGCTGATACATCGCCGCTCAGTTCGACTCCCTGGGCACGGACCGGGTCACCGCCACGAGACTACAACCCTCAACAGATCCGGCTCCGGGTAAGCTCCCGCGAGCGCAACGCAGCGCGATACAGGCCCAGGGGCGCGTCAACTTTTGGCGTAGTCGGCAGGATTTCGTGCCCGCAACCACCGGGTACTGCGTGCCTGAAAAAGACTGTTCAAACTTACCTGTGGTGAAGATTCCCGCCATCCGGCGCCATCTTCAGCCTTCTTCCCGCCATCGGTGAAGATTCCCGCCATCCGGCGCCATTTTCAGCCTTCTTCCCGCCTTCCGTGGAGTTTTCCCGCCGTTGGACGCCATCTTGAAGACGTCGCGCGGGAAGAAGAGGGGCGTGGACTCCGAAAGCGCGCGAGAACTGAAGCCCCGCCTCACGTCCGGACGTCGCGTAAGGTCCTGGAAGGAGCCCAGCAGACGCCGACGTCACAGGAGCGCGACGGAAGGTCCTCAACCCTGACGACCTACTGCGGAGCCGCGGCCTACGGAAGAGGATCATCGCAAGGTAGGCCACGGTCCACTAGGGGGGAGGAGGATGTCGGATACGGAGGAGAGCTTCACTGCCTCAACCCCCGCCAGTGCCACCGCTGCTGCAGTCATGCCTTTCACCATGCCCTATATCCCGGGAGCGGCCTGGCTACCCCAGTACTCAGGGGAGTCACATACCCTGCATGACTTTAGAGAAAAGCTGGATAGCCTCTTCCAGGTGTACCCCCTCACAGAAGAGCAAAAAGTGAGCATCCTGGTGGCCCAATTAACTGGGGCAGCCCGAAGGGAGGTAAAGTCCTGGCCACCTGGGGGGAGGACTGTCGCAGGGATACTAACCCGGCTGAGGGACACCTTTGATACCCGCACCTCAGCCGAGATCAAGCTTAGATTCTACGGGTGCAAGCAGCGAGCACACGAGAGTATAAGGGACTATGCCCTGAACCTACAAGAGGCCCTGAGAGCCATTAAGCAGACCGACCCTGACGGCGTGGGAGACGAGGACAGGCTGTTGACTGAACAATTTATAGAGGGTTTATATTGCAATGCCCACCGAACCCAGTTGCGGGCAATGGCCTTACAGGACCCTCATCTGGGATTTGCACAGTTCAAGGACAGAGCCATCCGGGTGCTCCGAGAACCGGCACCAGGTGGCGTTGTGACCCACAGACGCCCCACTACCACTTACCACCAGGAGGCGGCACCCTTGTCGGCAGGGCCTGTGGGAGCTGATGCGCAGGCTTTGAACAATGACCCGGCTCCAGACCTGCACCATCAGGTCCAAGAGCTAGCTAAAAGCGTTGCTGCGCTAACCCGAACTGTGCAGTCTTTACAGGTTTCCACTCCAGGGAAGATCCAGCTGGCATCCGGACCGGAGGACATCCCGTGGCGTCGACCAAGGAGGACCCCACCGGCCAGAGGGAGACCCAGCGACCGATACAACGAGGACGGACGACCCATCTGCCGCCGCTGCAATCAACCCGGACATATGGCAAGGTACTGTCCTTTAAACTGGCACAACCTGGGGTAGAGGGCCAACCCCCAGGAAAAAGATCACCAGGCCCATCGAACTGGCGCGACAAATATGTGGGAGGACGTCCAGTCTTACCCGTGGTACTGGATGGCATTCCTATGAGTGCCCTACTGGACACCGGGTCACAGGTCACCACCATCCCGTACGTGCTCTTCAAGCAGTACTGGAATGACTCGGATATCGCCCGCTACCCTGACGACGACTTGAGTATCATCGCCAGCAATGGTCAGCCCGTGCCACAGATTGGATTTAAAGAGGTGACCATTAAAATCGGTAGAGTCGAACTGGCAGCACAGGGACTGATCATTGTAGACATTGACAAACACGCGAGTCACCCAAAGATAACTCTAGGAACTAATGTAATTGAAAATTGTCTTGCAGAGGTGATTTTCCTTTTACAGCAGGTTGCCAAGAACGCCAGCTCCGGCGAGCAGCGAGTGCTCCAAAAAGAGATCCAGGCACTGATGCGACGGCAACAGGTGGAACTCTCCGGCGGTGAGATTGGTAGCGTGAGAATGTGTGACCCTTTCCCTATTGCCATGCCCCCAAAAAGTGAAATGATGATTTGGTGCCGGGCAGCTATTGGTCTGAGAGGTAGAGATTACCAGGCAATGGTAGAACCAGTTTACTCAGACAGTAGGCCCACCATCTTGACAGCACGGGGGGTGGTTAATGTACGCCATGGGAGGGTGCCCGTTCGCATAATCAATATCGGGAAGAGGGAAGTGTACCTGCCCCGGTATGCCACGCTAGCCAAATTATATACCATTAACCAAAATGCTATACAATCTGTGGAACCCTTGCCTCCATCTCACCCGGAGGAAGGTAACGGCTCTAAGAAAACAATGGAGGACTGGTGTCAGCAACTACATTTGGGTACTGACTCCACTCCCTCACACCAGAAACAGGGAGTCTATCGGGTGGTTCAAGAGTACGAGAGAGTGTTTAGTAAACACCCGTTAGACTTCGGGCGAGTCAAGGGGGTAGAACACCACATCCCCATGGGAGACCATCCTCCCATAAAAGAGAGGTATCGACCCGTACCCCCTGCACACTACCAACACGCCAAGGGGATGCTTAGAGACATGAAGGAGGCTGGGGTGATCAGGGATAGCTGTAGCCCCTGGGCAGCTCCACTAGTCTTAGTCAAAAAGAAAGACAACACCATGAGGATGTGTGTAGATTACCGGAAAATCAACCGTATCACACACAAGGATGCATACCCCTTACCAAGGATAGAGGAGTCTTTGGCTGCTTTAAGATCTGCTAACTTCTTCTCTACCTTGGATCTCACTAGTGGGTACTGGCAGGTTCCTGTAGCAGAGGCGGACCGGGAGAAGACCGCATTCACCACCCCGATGGGACTTAGCGAGTTTACCTGTATGCCGTTCGGACTCTGCAACGCACCAGGAACCTTCCAACGATTAATGGAGTGCTGTCTGGGCCACAGAAACTTCGAGACGGTCCTGTTGTACCTGGACGATGTCATCGTATATTCTAAGACTTATGAGGACCACCTGAAACACCTGGCGGAAGTGTTCGAAGCTCTGGCAAGCTACGGCCTAAAGGTGAAACCCTCCAAGTGTCACCTCCTGAAACCAAAGGTGCAGTACCTGGGACACGTGGTGAGCGCTGACGGAGTGGCTCCCGACCCTGATAAGATCACCGCAATTAAGGAATGGCCAAGTCCCTCCAGTGTAAAGGAAGTGCGGCAGTTCCTCGGGTTGGTAGGCTACTACCGCAGGTTCATCCCCGGTTTCACCAAAAAGGCAGCTCCTATGCAGGACCTCCTGATAGGCCAGTCCCGGAAGGCCAAGAACCAGAAGCCGCCCTTCAGATGGGAGAAGTTGGAAGAAGAGTCCTTCCGCCAGCTGAAGATGGCCCTCACGGGGGATGAAATCCTGGCGTACCCGGATTACAGCCAGCCCTTTATCCTCTACACCGACGCAAGTAACATCGGGCTAGGAGCCGTGCTGTCCCAGATCCAGCAGGGGAAAGAGCGAGTAATCGCTTACGCCAGCCGAAAACTGCGACCCACCGAAAGAAACCCTGAGAATTACAGCTCATTTAAGCTAAAGTTCCTGGCAGTGGTGTGGGCAGTCACCGAACGCTTTAAGCACTACCTCGCTTCTTCCCGGTTCGTCGTGTACACGGATAACAACCCGTTGACACACCTGGACACGGCAAGACTCGGTGCCCTAGAGCAGAGATGGATGGCCCGTCTGTCCAACTACGAGTTCACAATCAAATACCGGGCAGGACGCTCCAATACCAACGCGGACGCCCTGTCCAGGATGCCAAACCTACCGGACGTAGGAGAAGATCCAGAGGGACTGGAAGAAGTCGAACTCCCCGCGTTCCACCGTCATGGGACTATCCAGTATTCCCATCGGGTAAGGAGTAAGCAAGCCGCTACGTTTAACCCCTTGCCTCACTACAACTGGGAGGAAACGCAAGACAGTGACCCTGCCGTCCGACTGGTGAAGGAGATGCTGACTCGGCCAGAGGCTCGCCTTGACCCAGACGCTCCGGAGGAAGCCGAACAACTGTGGGCTGAGAAGAGTCGACTGTTCCTTTACAAGGGGAAGTTGTGCCGCAGAATGGTTAACTCCCGGACGCATGAACTAATCTGGCAAGTAGTGGTGCCACGAAGAGACGCAGCCATGGTGATGGAGGCATACCACGACGGGGCTGGACACTTCGGATGGAAGAAGTTGGAGTTCCTGCTGCGCGGGCGGTTCCACTGGGTAGGTATGAGGGGAACCATCGAGAGGTGGTGCAGAGACTGTGGCCCGTGCAACCTAAGAAGGAAGGACCGTGCCAGCCAGAAGACTCCCCTGCAGTCCATCGTCACCCGGCAGCCGTTGGAACTGGTAGCCTTGGATCATGTAAAACTGACCCCAAGCAGAAGTGGCTACGTCTACGCGTTAACCATCGTGGATCATTACTCCCGGTTCTTGGTTGTCGTCCCCGTCAAGGACTTAACGGCTCAAACAGCAGCTAGAGCCTTCCAGCAGCACTTCTGCCGTCCACACGGGTACCCGGACCAAGTGCTGACGGACCAGGGACCTGCCTTTGAAGCGGAGGTCTTCCAGGAATTCTGCAATCTGTATGGCTGCCGGAAGATAAGGACGACACCCTATCATCCGCAAACTAATGGACTTTGTGAGAAAATGAACCAGGTGGTAATGGATCTTCTGAAAACGTTGCCCCTGGAAGAACGCAGTCTGTGGCCTGAGAAGCTGCCCGATCTGGTGGACCTATACAACCACATCCCGGTAGGTTCCACCAACTGTACCCCGGCTTACCTAATGAGGGCGAGACCTGGTAAGTTACCTGTTGACCTGGAAATGGGAGTCCTGACACCCGAGGACACTTCACCAGAAGCAGACTGGGACACAGAGAGGCAGCAGCAGTACCGGAAAGTACAGGAGAGCGTGGAGCGAAGTCTCTGTCAGGCTAGGGAGAGACAAGAGAAAACTTACAACCAGTATGCTCCCGCTGTTCCCCTGGTGCCCGGAGAGCAGGTCTTGAAGAGGAAAAGACGGCTCCACAAGTTGGACGACCAGTGGGAGAAGGACCCGTACACCGTACTGCCCTCAAGCCACGAGAACCCGAAGGTCTGTACCATCAGTAAAGACGGAGGGGAGACCACAGCCATTGTATCCCGGGATCACCTGAAGAAGTGTCCTGAACAGCTACGGAACCCTGAAGAGGAACAAGAAGACCATCGACCCGTAGAGGAAAGGGAAGATATGGTTAGTGCTGTGCTCGGAGACTTCCCTCGGTCTTGGACTCAAGTCCATGGTGCAGTTGTGGTACCCGTACTCACCTTCCTCCAACCAGCATCCCAAGCACCTACGGAGCAACAGGTAGAGCTGGAAGAACAGCCGGTCCAGGAGGCAGAAGACCCCACACCAGCAGATCAGGAGGATCAACCCTCTGCTTGCAGTGAGCCTGCCATATTCCTAGTGAGCCAAAGGGTCCGTAGACAGCTGCCCAATTTACCCTTGACAGCTCCTACACCCTGTAGTTCAGGGCCAGACAGTCAGCTCCGTAGGTCCACTAGAGGCCAGTTACCCGCACCTTGGAGGATTTGAAGTGTATAAATTGTTTTATTTGTGGTTACCTGTTTTTCTTGTTGCTTGTGTATAATTATGTGTTTCTAGTTGTTTATAGGAGTCTTTGGTGGATTTACCGGGAATCCTGTGTACATAGTTGGAGCGTAACCCAGGACGGACTAAAGACTGTTAAGGACTCGGGGCAGGACAGACCCCTACCTGGTTACGTCTCCCTGTTTTGGTGAAATGGACACCTTGCTTTCTTCAAAGACTGCACCCGGTTACGGACATGCCGTGACCACCTTTATGTGTTTCTTTATTGTATTGTTATTGTTATATCTTGTTATGTTTTTCTAAAATATGTTTAGTCCCGGAGTACTAAATTTCACTAGGGGGGAATGTGACACCCCAGGGGTCTGGTTGCCACAGTGATAGAGATATTACGTCTGAGATCAGGTGGGAGGTCTCTTGGTCAGGGATCCTATGCATGCCACACCTCTTGCCCAGTCCTGGGAGGGGAAGAACTTCCCCTATATAAACCTAGGGCTGAGGCAGGGTTAGTGAGTAGAGAAGAAGTAGAGACAGAGAAAAGAAGCAAATATAGGAACAGAACATCAGGAGCTCTTTGGGAGCAGTGTTACAAGGAGTCAGGGGCTGGCAGCTGCAGAGCTCGCCCTGACTGAGAAGATTTCTTACCGGACCCGGAGTCCGAGGCTGTGGGGACTAACTCCTACCCAGCAGCAGAATCCATCAGGCAGGGGATTCCAGGTCCTCTGGCCAAGAAACCCGAAAGCCCCGAGTCACCGGCCATACGGGTGAGCACCACACGGTACACTGAGGGACGTGGGCTACTTATACCCGCCTCTAGCAAGGTAGCCAGAAGAGTACAGTTAGTTTGGGAGGCCTACAACTCCGCCTGGCCAGGGGAGATCCCATCTGCTCAAGGACTGACCAGGCCCCAATCGCTAGCCAGTACTCCGGGAGGGTCTATCTTTGTCACCAGTAAAGACCCTGAACTACACCGTACCGTCTCCGAGTGGTTCCTGCTACCCCCATCATCCACGTCGGCTGCCCTGAGGCCATACCCCTCCCGTTGGGGGTTATACTATCACGCTGCACAATCCTACCACCGGCCTCAGCGGTCTGCCCTGCAGCAGCAGCTCCTTAGCTGTACTCAACGGGTGGCGTAGTCGTCCAACATCTACCGCTGATACATCGCCGCTCAGTTTGACTCCCTGGGCACGGACTGGGTCACCGCCACGAGACTACAACCCTCAACAGATCCGGCTCCGGGTAAGCTCCCGCGTGCGCAACGCAGCGCGACACAGGCCCAGGGGCGCGTCACATGCAGGTCTTTGGTATGTAAATCCACTGAAACCTTTACAGTATATCTTATAACTGTTATTGGATTTCCATGAAATTAGCATTTTTATTCATATGCAAAAGAGGTATTGAGTGCTCTGAGCATGACAGAGCACTTAACTAGCTTTTGCATTCTGAGCTTGTTTCCCACCCAGCACCAGCCTCTTTAACTCACTGTCTGATTTTCTTGCCTGGAGCCTAATGTAACTAACTGAGCTATGAATCAAGCTAAAAAAAATGGTGTTGGATTGTAAAATAACCCTATGAGGTAGAGGCTTGTTAAGTGCTCTGTCACACGCATAGCACTTGATGCATTTGCACATGAATGAAAACATTACTTTCTCAGGAATGCAGCAACAGATAGAAAAATATAAAAAGTATTGACGGGTTTACTGTGACATGCAGAAGTAGTGATGTTGCTTCCAAAGCATCCAGCTACTGTTACAAATAACACAAGCACAGGAGACAGGAAGTGTTGTGCTCTAGAAGCATCCAGCAACTAGAGGGTGTAACATCCCTGGCGGCGTGCTTGCATAGTGCATCACCTCCCACTATGCAAGACCGCAATCTTACCTGTCAGTCCAGCCTGCAAATCTTGCTCCAGTTCATGCTGTGTGCATGTCTCTTGTCTGATTGCTTAGGCGCCCCGGTTACTTCCTGATTCTTATAGCTGCTGTGGGCGCACTCCTAATGCGTCCTCAGCCTATTGCTGTGAGTCACTGGATATTTAAACCCCCTCCACCCAGAAGGAGGTGCCTGAGCAACACCTTCACTCAGTTTGTCTTTGCGACTGAATTGCCAGGTCCTGTCCTGTTTCTTGTCTGTTTCTGCCACCCTGGGGGCTGCATACCCAGGCCTGTGTCTCTGACTTCTAGTCTGTTTCCGCCACTCTGGGGGCTGCATACCCAGACCTGTTATATCTGACTTCTAGTCTGTTTCCGCCACTCTGGGGGCTGTATACCCAGGCCTGTTACCTGTGACTTCTAGTCTGTTTCCGCCACTCTGGGGGCTGTATACCCAGGCTCGTTCTTGTATCTCATTGAAGTAGCAGTTCCTGTCTGAACTGTATCCTAGCCTGTTACCTGTTTGTCTCTATGTCCGTACCTTCCCTTTTCCTGCAGTATCTGAACCTGCACCTAACTCCAACTCGTTGTCTCTGTACTTCTGTTTGTGAGTTTTGTGTCCACTCGCTACTTCATTGTAAGTACCTTGTGTGTATCTGGTTCTGCTTGTCCCTTTTCCCTTCCTCCGTATCTTCCTCCTGTGTTCTAGCCATCTTCCTGTATTTTCCAGTCTGTTCCATGTGAACAGAGCCCTGTCCTCTCTGCCTGCACCTTCAGCCCTGTTCGGCTCTGCTTGCCCACCGCTCCGGTGGCTTCTCTCTGCTCTGCCTTACCCACCGCTCCGGCGGCTTCTCTCTGCTCTGACTTGCCCACCGCTCTGGCGGCTTCTCTCTGCTCTGCCTTGCTCACCGCGCCAGCGGTTTCTCTCTGCTCTGACTTGCCCACCGCTCCGGCGACTTCTCTCTGCTCTGCCTTGCTCACCGCGCCAGCGGCTTCTCACTGCTCTGACTTGCCCACCGCTCCGGTGGCTTCTCTCTGCTCTGCCTTGCCCACTGCTCCGGCGGCTTCTCTCTGCTCTGCCTTGCCCACCGCTCCGACGGTTCCGCTCTGCTCTGCCTTGTCCACCGCACCTGCGGTTTCGCTCTGCTCTGCCTTGTCCACCGCACCTGCGGATTCGCTCTGCTCTGCCTTGTCCACCGCTCAGGCGGTTCCTCTCTGCTTTGCCTTGTCCACCGCTCCGGCGGTTCCGCTCTGCTCTGCCTTGCCCACCACACCTGCAGTTTTCGCTCTGCTCTGCTTGCTCACCGCACCAGCAGTTCCTCTCTGCTCTGCCTTGTCCTCCGCTCCGGCGGTTTCGCTTTACTCTGCTTTTCTACCGCATCTGCGGCTCTGTACCTGTCTCCCAGTCTGTACTGGACCCTATCCAGCCTGCGCTCCAACCTGCTAGTACCTCCCTGTCTGCACTCCAGCCGTGCTTGCCAGTATCTCCCTGTCTGCATACCAGCCGTGATTGCCAGTGCTCCCCTGTCTGCATACCAGCCGTGCTTGCCAGTGCCCACCTGTCTGCATACCAGCCGTGCTTGCCAGTGCCCACCTGTCTGCATACCAGCCGTACTTGCCAGTACCCACCTGTCTGCATACCAGCCGTACTTGCCAATACCCACCTGCCTGTATGCCAGTCTAACCTGCCTGTTCCTGCATTCCCCAGTGTGGGTCAGCTACTGTGACCGGGGTCTGACCTGGAGTAGCACCTGGTCCCTCTGCTGGGTTCCTCCTTGGTTCACGGAGTCGACTAAGCCGCCGTACGACCTTGGTCGGATCGGGTTGATACTTAGTTACGTCCCTCCAGGCACTCCTCGGTTCATGGTACAGTGGGATCACTAATCACGCTCACGCCAGTCAGTCCGGGCGCGAGCGTAACAGAGGGGTTAACACAGTCACAGGAGACAGGGGGTGTTTTAGCAGAGCCCCAGGGGGATTGTGGGGAACTTGTTATTGTAGTCTGGCTGAAGCTGAAGAGAAAGGTGGTGTGTTATCTGTATCTGACAGAAGGCAACTGAACAGGATTCAGATCAGGAGAGAAACTAAACACAGGTCAGATAAACTCCCTGAACTAACAGTGCAGAGTATTATCGGGCAGGAAGATAAGGTGGTATACATGATACAATGTGGTGTACGTGAAACAATGTACAAGGTGCCCGGAAGGAGTTTATACAGGAGAAACTATGCAAAGGCTGCAAACGAGAATGAATTTACACAGACACAAAATTAAGAGTGAACTGGACACACCAGTGGGAAAACATTTCTCTGGTGCGGGACACTGTATGAAAGATCTAAAAGTTTTAATACTAAAAGGTCATTTCAAAGACGACAGAGAGAGAAAAATTTGGGAATTCAAATTGATAAGAATGTTCAATTCCTTGTCAACAGGACTCAATCTAACATCTGGATTTGTGACTCACTACATGGACACAATTCACACCTCCACCAGATAGTCTGCAGATAATTAAACATTCCCATAAACTTGCCATTTGCAATTAAAAACCCTAAATTTGATCTCTTTGACTTATCATTCGGAGGCATCACCCCTTACACCTCATGAACAAATGTCTTGCTGTAACATCTGTTAAATGTTGTGCCTTTTGTCTTATCAATTAATTTGTAATATTGCCTGAAGAAGGAGCCTCTGCGCTCTGAAAGCCTGCATATCTATATATATAATCGTCTTATCCCGTCTGTCTGTCTGTCTGTATGTCTGTATTTCAGTCTGTCTGTCTGTCCTGGAAATCCCGCGTCGCTCATTGGTCCGGCAGCGGCCAATCAGCGCCGCGAGATTTCTGAAAAAAGATGGCGGCCGTTAGCGGCTCATCTGCGGGATGGAGCTCAGCAGCAATGCAGCTGGGAGATGATCGGCGCGAGGCGCTCATCTCCCGACCGCCGGCGCCGCTGACCTCCATGCGGCTAGGGTGTCAAGGGAGGACCGGGGAGCGGCGCTGCGGGTCGGGATACTTCTGCTGCGAGCGCCCGCTCATGTCCTGGGTTCTCGCAGCGGAAGTAGCCGCACAGGCAGCGGCGCTGACATCCATGCGGCTAGGGTGTCAAGGGAGGACCGGGGAGCGGCGCTGCGGGGCGGGATACTTCTGCTGCGAACGCCCGCTCATGTCCCGGGTTCTCGCAGCGGAAGTAGCAGCACAGGCAGCGGCGCTCCCCGGTCCTCACCAATAAGATTCGATGATTGGTCGCGATCTGTCGCCGCGACCAATCACTGATCTTGGCCCAAAAGTTAAACACCGCTGTGCTGATTGGTCGCCGACGCTGCCCGCGACCAATCACCGATTTGGGCGCCACATTTAAATAGCGCCCGCGACCAATCACCGATCTTGCAGACACATTTAAACACCGCTGTGCTGATTGGTCGCGGACGCTATTTAAATGTGGCGCCCAAACCGGTGATTGGTCGCGGGCAGCATCGGCGACCAATCAGCACAGCGGTGTTTAAATGTCTCTGCAAGATCAGTGATTGGTCGCGGCCGCTATTTAAATGTGGCGCACAAATCGGTGATTGGTCGCGATCTTCGGCCGCGACCAATCACTGATCTTGCCGCAAAAGTTAAACACCGCTGTGCTGATTGGTCGCGGACGCTGCCCGCGACCAATCACCGATTTGGGCGACACATTTAAACACTGCTGTGATGATTGGTCGCGGACGTTGCCCGCGACCAATCACCGATTTGAGCGCCACATTTAAATAGCGCCCGCGACCAATCACCGATCTTGCAGACACATTTAAACACCGCTGTGCTGATTGGTCGAGGACGCTATTTAAATGTGGCACCCAAATCGGTGATTGGTCGGGGGCAGCGTCGGCGACCAATCAGCACAGCGGTGTTTAAATGTCTCTGCAAGATCGGTGATTGGTCGCGGCCGCTATTTAAATGTGGCGCACAAATCGGTGATTGGTCGCGATCTTCGGCCGCGACCAATCACTGATCTTGCCGCAAAAGTTAAACACCTCTGTGCTGATTGGTCGCGGACGCTGCCCGCGACCAATCACCGATTTGGGCGCCACATTTAAACACTGCTGTGCTGATTGGTCGCGGACGCTGCCAGCGACCAATCACCGATTTGGGCGCCACATTTAAATAGCGGACGCGACCAATCACCGATCTTGCAGACACATTTAAACACCGCTGTGCTGATTGGTCGCGGACGCTATTTAAATGTGGCGCACAAATCGGTGATTGGTTGCGATCTTCGGCCGCGACCAATCACTGATCTTGCCGCAAAAGTTAAACACCGCTGTGCTGATTGGTCGCGGACACTGCCCGCGACCAATCACCGATTTGGGCGCCACATTTAAACACTGCTGTGCTAATTGGTCACGGATGCTGCCCGCGACCAATCACCGATTTGGGCGCCACATTTAAATAGCGGACGCGACCAATCACCGATCTTGCAGACACATTTAAATACCGCTGTGCTGATTGGTCGCGGACGCTATTTAAATGTGGAGCCTAAATCGGTGATTGGTCGCGGGCAGCGGTGTTTAAATGTGGCGCCAAGATCGGTGATTGGTCGCGGACGATATTTAAATGTGGCGCCCAAATCGGTGATTGGTCGCGGGCAGCGTCCGCGACCAATCAGCACAGCGGTGTTTAAATGTGGCGCCAAGATCGGTGATTGGTCGCGGCCGATATTTAAATGTGGCGCCCAAATCGGTGATTGGTCGCGGGCAGCGTCCGCGACCAATCAGCACAGCGGTGTTTAAATGTGGCGCCAAGATCGGTGATTGGTCGCGGCCGATATTTAAATGTGGCGCCCAAATCGGTGATTGGTCGCGGGCAGCATCCGTGACCAATTAGCACAGCAGTGTTTAAATGTAGCGCCCAAATCGGTGATTGGTCGGGGCAGTGTCCGTGACCAATCAGCGATTTTGAACACAAATGTCCGGACCTTAGTAACATCATGCGGCTACTGTCGGGAGATCAGCGGCTAGCGTGTGAAGGGAGGACCGGGGAGCGGCGCTGCGGGTCGGGATACTTCTGCTGCGAGCAGTCGCTCATGTCCCGGCTTCTCGCAGCGGAAGTAGCCGCACAGGCAGCGGCGCTCCCCGGTCCTCACCAATACGATTCCGCTCCCTGGTCCTCACCAATACGATTCGCTGATTGGTCGTGATCTCCGCACCCGACCAATCAGTGATCTTGGCGCAAAATTTAAACACCGCTGTGCTGATTGGTCGCGGCCGCTGTCCGCGACGAATCACCGATTTGGGCGCCACATTTAAATAGTGGCCGCGACCAATCACCGATCTTGGCGCCGCATTTAAACACTGCTGTGCTGATTGGTCGCGGACTCCATCCGCGACCAATCAGCGAGATTGGCGCCAAATGTAAACAGCGCTCTGCTGATTGGTCGCGGTTGCCAGCCGCGACCAATCAGCGAGATTGGCGCCAAATTTAAACAACGCTCTGCTGATTGGTCGCGACCGCCAGCCGCAAACAATCAGCGAGATTGGCCCCAAATTTAAACAACGCTCTGCTGATTGGTCGCGACCACCAGCCGCAAACAATCAGCGAGATTGGCCCCAAATTTAAACAACGCTCTGCTGATTGGTCGCGGACGCCAGCCGCGACCAATCAGCGAGATTGGCACCAAATTTAAACAACGCTCTGCTGATTGGTCACGGTGGCCAGCCGCGACCAATCAGCAATTTTGGTGCCAAATTTAAACACCGCTATGCTGAGTGCGCCCGGTCGGCCGCATACATATTCTAGAATACCCGATGCGTTAGAATCGGGCCACCATCTAGTATATATATATTTTTCTAGTTATCCAATAAAGGTATCACTCCGAGAATACTTTTATCATTTTTGGGCATAAAAGTATTTAAGTCACTTTGTAAATACATCTTTTTACCTATCTTGTACTGATCATGAGTTAAGTCCTGTATTATACTCCAGAGCTGCACTCACTATTCTACTGGTGCAGTCAGTGTGTACATACATTACATTACTTATCCTGTACTGATCCTGAGTTACATCCTGTATTATACTCCAGAGCTGCACTCACTATTCTACTGGGGCAGTCACTGTGTACATACATTACATTACTGATCCTGCACTGATCCTGAGTTACCTCCTGTATTATACTGCAGAGCTGCACTCACTATTCTGCTGGTGCAGTCACTGTGTACATTACATTACTTATCCTGTACTGATCCTGAGTTACATCCTGTATTATACTCCAGAGCTGCACTCACTATTCAGCTGGTGCAGTCACTGTGTACATACATTACATTACTGATCCTGTACTGATCCTGAGTTACATCCTGTATTATACTCCAGAGCTGTACTCACTATTCTGCTGGTGGAGTCACTGTGTACATATATTACATTACTTATCCTGTACTGATCCTGAGTTACATCCTGTATTATACTCCAGAGCTGCACTCACTATTCTGCTGGTCCAGTCACTGTGTACATACATTACATTACTTATCCTGTACTGATCCTGAGTTACATCCTGTATTATACTCCAGAGCTGCACTCACTATTCTGCTGGTGCAATCACTGTGTACATACATTACATTACTGATCCTGTACTGATCCTGAGTTACATCCTGTATTATACTCCAGAGCTGCACTCACTATTCTGCTGGTGCAGTCACTGTGTACATACATTACATTACTTATCCTGTACTGATCCTGAGTTACATCCAGTATTATACTCCAGAGCTGCACTCACTATTCTGCTGGTGGAGTCACTGTGTACATACATTACATTACTTATCCTGTACTGATCCTGAGTTACATCCTGTATTATACTCCAGAGCTGCACTCACTATTCTGCTGGTGGAGTCACTGTGTACATACATTATATCACTTGTCCTGTACTGATCCTGAGTTACATCCTGTATTATACTCCAGAGCTGCACTCACTATTCTGCTGGTGCAGTCACTGTGTACATGACGCGCCCCCTGGGCCGTGGGGTACTCGGTAGCCGAGCCGGTCGGTGCTGGGGGATGTCATGGTGGCAGTGACCCGGTCCGTGACCCAGGGCGGTCAATTAAAGGGGATTAGTAAAAGGGGAATAAAGTTTTTATAGAGATAATGTTTGTGACGCCACCTGTGGTATGCGGCTATATGGGGCCGCCGCTGCGGTGCAGATCCTCTGGAGCTGATGGTGATGCAGCAGCGTAAAAAAGATAGAAAAAGCAGCAGCAATATATTATCTTAGAAGGCAAAATGCATGAATACAATGAAAATATTGGATCTAGACTGATTTGTCACTCAATGAAATATACTTACAAAATGAAGGTTTTTAGCTCATAATTTGGCCAATTCATTTGTGCCCAACAACCATGACAAGGTAACCTCCGTCTGATGGGTAACTACGCTACCACTGAATATGCCACTCTTGGGCTATAAGCCTATATAAATGGACAACATGTCTCTGCTTAGGCTATTAAAACCACCTGTGGGTCAGTGGGATGAGTGCATGGTCAGAAAAGAGGCTGTCAAACCTCAATGTTAAATATAGTTAGAAACTGACCAGCAATTCTTACAGTGTGAACACATACCTGCTGCAATGACTACAAACACTGTAAAAAAGATAAAAAAAGCAGCAGCAATATATTATCTTAGAAGGCAAAATGCATGAATATAATGAAAATATTGGATCTAGACTAATTTGTCACTCAATGAAATATACTTACAAAATGAAGGTTTTTAGCGCAGCAGAGTGGGTTCAGCTCTCCACAGGCAGAGCTTAGCTCCAGGGCAGTGTAGTGATGATTTTATGAGGTAGATGTTGCTGGTGCTGTGTAGTGCCGGGCTGGTGATGGCGCAGTAATAATTCCAGGACACAGTGGGGTGCAGTCTTCAGGTTTTACTCACAGTTGTTCAAGACTCCAGGTTACCAAGGCCAGTGTGTAACCTCCCATGCCGTCCTGTGTTCACCAGGAAAGGGGCTCAGCAATCTCTCAAGTATCTCAGGATACTTGAGGACCCCGTTCTATGTTCCTTTCTCGGTCGTCTTCCCTGCGCTGGCTCTCGCCCTCCTGCCCTGCGCCTCACAATCAGTGTCTCAAGCTGGTAGCCACGGGTCTTGTCGGGCGACTTGCAATCCCCTGGACCCTATGTGGCCACCTTTTCGGCGATGTAATTGTGGTGGTTGGCTGCTGCACCTTGCAAGTACAGCAGCCTCCGGTTATCTAGCTGAGCCTGATTATTCTCCACTAGTTTAGGGGCCGGTCCCCTCTGCGGCCTGATCCCTCCACGTCCATGTAGATTCGGGTGCACGGGTGGCTTCCTGCACTCATCGTTCCCCTGGGATCCCCTCTGTCTCTGGAGCCTTCCCTCTGCTCCCGTTCTCTCTCTCTCTCCTGGGCCTCTCTCACTAGGCCCGACTCTTCTCTCTCTCCTCTCAATTCCTGCTCCAAGCACTGGAGCCAGAAGCTTGGACCTCCTCCACTGCTCTCCTGAGCAGGACTGACTGTTTCAAGATGGTTCCCTTTCTTCTTATACTCCTACTGCGGTGCTCCCCTGACCTACTTCCTCCACCCTCTCCCACTACATGGATCCCCCTCTCTAGGCCCCCCCCTTCCAACCAGGGACGGGGTTCAGCAGTGGATTCGTGCATCTTGTCCCTCCTGCTGCTCTGGAGTGATGTAGTGTTGGATGCAGGTGGGTGGGTCCCGGGTAGTACTCCCTCCTTACCTGAGAGTGGGGTACCACACCTCTGGGTGAGATGCAGTACCTCTGTGGCGACTGAACCTGCAAGTGCGCCACATACATACATTACATTACTGATCCTGTACCGATCCTGAGTTACCTCCTATATTATTACTCCAGAGCTGCACTCACTATTCTGCTGGTGGAGTCACTGTGTACAAACATTCCATTACTTATCCTGTACTGATCCTGAGTTACATCCTGTATTATACTCCAGAGCTGCACTCACTATTCTGCTGGTGGAGTCACTGTGTACATACATTACATTACTGATGCTGTACTGATCCTGAGTTACATCCTGTATTATACTCCAGAGCTGCACTCACTATTCTGCTGGTGGAGTCACTGTGTACATACATTACATTACTTATCCTGTACTGATTCTGAGTCACATCGTGTATTATACTCCAGAGCTGCACGCACTATTCTGCTGGTGCAGTCACTGTGTACATACATTACATTACTTATCCTGTACTGATCCTGAGTTACATCCTGTATTATACTCCAGAGCTGCACTCACTATTCTGCTGGTGCAGGCACTGTGTACATACATTACATTACTTATCCTGTACTGATCCTGAGTTACATCCTGTATTATACTTCAGAGCTGCACTCACTATTCTGCTGGTGCAGGCACTGTGTACATACATTACATTACTTATCCTGTACTGATCCTGAGTTACATCTTGTATTATACTCCAGAGCTGCACTCACTATTCTGCTGGTGCAGTCACTGTGTACATACATTACATTACTTATCCTGTACTGATCCTGAGTTACATCCTGTATTATACTCCAGAGCTGCACTCACTATTCTGCTGGAGGAGTCACTGTGTACATACATTACATTACTTATCCTGTACTGATCCTAATTCATAGTCTGTATTACACTTCATATCTGCATTGACAATTATTATTCCCTGAGGATATTTGCGGCATGCACTGCAGCTTTCCGAATTCTAGCAATGTGTAATGCACACACCATTAGGATTCCGCTCCACTTGCCGGTCCCTGTAGAAGTCACTTAGCCACAAGTATACAATTTGCATAGTTGCAGTCACCTGGTGAGTAGAGCCTCAAGCTGACTTTGCCAATCACATACTTGTGGTAACATGTGCACAGTTGGCTCTTGAGCCATTTAAGGGGTCCAGCTCCAGTTCCCTGCCTCTGCTTGTGTCTCAGTGTTTTGACTGCAGCGGTGACGTCGTCATCACCTCCTCTATGGACATAAGGAAAAGGAAAAAGGAAGATTGGGACACATCCAAGGCACCAAATACAATTAATAATTAGATATAAAGACACTAATGTACAAATATATGCAAAATTTTATTATTCTCAAGACACAATACATAGGACATGATTAAAAAACATGATAAAAAACACACACAGGACACAGGACAAATAGAAAAAAAAAATTCACCCTAATAAAAGAGAAATGATCAATAGATATATCAATGATCGAATATATAGCAATGTAGGAATAAAGAGAGTACCAGAAAATAAAGATGCACAAAAAGAAAGAAAAGAAAAAAGTATAAATAACCTACGCGTTACGCCAAATGTTTATGGCTTCATCAGGGGTGTTACATCTTTATTTTCTCGTACTCTCTTTATTCCTACATTGCTATATATTCGATTTATTTGTGGGCTTGACAGTGGAGCATAGATATTTTCCATTATGCTCTCTTACTAATTAATTTACCTATACCATGCCATATATATTTTAGCGCTATTTGGAATTATGTACCATTGTTATTGAAGTACATTTATCCTGCACAGCTGTCCAATATGTCATTGATATATCTATTGATCATTTCTCTTTTGTTAGGGTGAATTTTTTTTTTTCTTTTTGTCCTGTGTGTGTTTTTTATCATGTTTTTTAATCCTATGTATTGTGTCTTGAGAATAATAAAATTTTGCATATATTTGTACATTAGTGTCTTTATATCTAATTATTAATTGTATTTGGTGCCTTGGATGTGTCCCAATCTTCCTTTTTTCTTTTCCTTATGCCCGCTTGCATTTATGGGGACATTGGCACGAATATATAATTAAAATTTAGTGTGGTGCTAGGTCTGCCCCTTGCCTCCTCTATGGATAATCACTGAACTCGGCACCTTTGCTGAGGTACACAAGGTAGACAAGTAATGTAATATTTTACAAAGTAACACAGCAGGTTGTGTAGAACAATTGTATGTGTAAGCTGGTCCCAGATGAATGCACCCTTTAGAGCTTTCCACAACGCTGTTGCACCTTGCTATTGTACAACACTCCGCTCTTAAGCATCTAATAAGTCATGAGCTCGGCTTCTACGTTATTGTAGCGACTCTTACCAGAAGCAGCTTTGTGTGTTATGTGGTTTTCCGGATCGCTGTTCTACTTTCTAACTTGTGCCTTACTCAGCTTTTCCTGTCGGTCTCCTTCCCTGAACTCCTTATGCAAAGCATGCCACTGTGGGTCATCTCTGAGAAGAGACTTCACAACCCAGTGGGTGTAGTAAATAAATAAAACTGTCTGGAGATTCCACCAGTACATGGTGGGCTACTGCATTATCCGGAATATCACCAGATAATTTAGGGGAAACTGTGACAGGCATACAAGAGTCTAGAGGAATTGCTGCCAGCTAAACGACTCTACCCCCGAAACCTACTGTATCCGTAAGAGAAGACCTCTTATAATAGGGAAAGACTATGGGCTACAGTAATTCATCAACAGCATTGGAGAGTGGGCAGTTTGGGTCAGCCATGCTGCCAGCCCGAACTGTCAATCTTCAGGAGTTCACCGCCCCCCGGCAAACAGGAAGCTGGGGGACAGAGGAGCAGGGCACACCTGAAAATTAGAATTTGAAAAAAAACCCTCAAGTTAATAAAGGGGTTATTCTGTTTAGTATTCTCACCTTTTTGCCAAAGTGAAGATCATCTACAGAGAGTCTCTTGATCTGGAGGACTTGTCTAGTCCCGCATTACACAGACAACCCATAAAGTGAGCACTTTGTAATATCATATTTCTCCCATGGTGGCGCTGCAGGGAGATTGAATACTTGTCTCCAGCTGATCGCAGAGGGCACAAGAAGGAGGACACTTTGTGATTTGCTTATTGTCAACGAACCTTTCGAAGGGTGTAGTCAGACTGCCGAATAAATCGGGCCGAAATCGGACTGCAATGCTCGGACTAGCTGCGACTCTCGCAACCAGAGCGTAACAGTAACTGCATAGAAATATATGAATCTGTGAAGTCAGGGCATTATGGTCCGATCTTGGTCCGATTTTAACAGCCATCAGAACAAGTTTAAAAAAATATTTTAAAATATAGAAACAAATGAAAAAAAAACATAAAAATGTGAATCACGCCCTTTCAAATTAAAGAGAGAAAAAAAGTAAAAAAAAAACAGATTTGGTATCGCTGTATCCGTAAAAGTCTGGCCTAACAAAATCTAAAATTAATTAACCAGATCAGTAGACACCATAAATAGAAAGAAAACTGAAACGACAGAATTGTATTTTTTGGTAGTCACAAAAAAAAGTTTAACAAGAAGCGATCAAAACTTTTCTATATTCCGAAGGGTATCAATAAAAGTGCACCATGCAAAAACCAAGCCCTCGCACAGCTTTATTCATGGAAAAAAGAAATTATGACGGTATTGGGAAATGGCGACTTAAGCAAATTATATATATATATATATATATATATATATATATATATAATATGTATATATATTTTTTATTATTTATTTATTTTTAAACAAATGTTTATATTTTTTTTCACCACCTAACTAAAAGAAACTATATGTTTGGTATTGTTGTAGTTGTGCTGACCAGGAGAATCATGTTACTAGGTCCCTTTTTTACTGTACAAAGAACGCTGCAAAAGCAAAACCCAAAAAAAAATTCCCATTTTTCAGTACATTGAATGATAAAGTGAATAGTGTCAATCAAAACTACAACTCGTCCTCCAAAAAAACAAGACTTCGTATAGCTTTGTAGAAGGAAAAATAAAAAAAATTCTGGCTCTTGGAAGTAGGGGAGGAAAAAACAAAAATGCAAAAAAGGAAAGTAGCCATGGACTTTATTAGAAGAAATTGCAATTCATGTCTGTGAAGAATATTGGAGATATAATTCCATATCAATCTTTGCATCCTATTTTTCAGGGAATTATAAAGCCCCCTTCAGTGTGCAGTTGTAATAGGATACCTAGCAGCTGCAGGAGGGGGTCAAGAGACTGTGAGTGACAAATATCACACATCTCATCAGCTCAACTCAGAACAAAGGGCATGTTGCCACGTGGTCTTCCTTTAGTTAGACAGATAGGAATTAGATAGCGAGTTATGGAAATACTATACGTCCTAGCCATACCTCGAATAGATTTCTAAAATCTCGAAGACATGGCGAATGTCCGCCTGGGTCTCGACCCAGTCTAGTACATAGGGATAGGGAGATACACAGCACAGCCATTTGGAAACTCCTAGGGCCACTATGTTTAGTCTCCACGCATAGCAGGGGCCCGGCTGGATCCGATGCCACCAGAACCGGCTCCCTAAGATCGTCCATTAAGGAGTTATGATCCATCTTAGTTTCTGGAGTTTCTAGCTGCTAGAGGCCAGGGATGGAGATTTAGGTCTAGCCCGGGGAGCAGGAGGGAGTGACCCAGAGGCAGGGCCGACTCCAGGTTTTTGTGGGCCCTGGGCGAAAAAGTCTCAGTGTGCCCCTTTAACACATACCACGTTTCATGATGAACGGATGCCGCAGGGAAACATAGTACAAGGCCAAAGATTTCACTTCTTGCATTACATGAGTGATATCTATTGTTGTGACGGATCAACCCCGTACTCCAAGATTTTGCCACATGGGGGTTGTCGTAGCGCCTATGCAGCTAATGGGACATAATGTTATAAAGTGGGGTGAATATTGTGGATCGCATATTGTTGGACATTCTGTGATGTGACCGAAGCACTCTTGGCCCCCACCTTCCTGTGCTCACTTAGCAGTGGCAAACAGACAATGTGCTGATTAATGGGTTGTTACATAACTGCTGTCTGGGAGCCTACTGTGAGTATTATTTGGTGAGAACAATGGGTGCTAAAAATAGCCTGTGTGATTCCCTATAAAACTTGCTTGTGAGAATAAAAGTTAAGTTCATCTTGGAGACACTGTGCGATAGTCATATTTTATATATCCCAAAGTAAGAAAAGCCTTTCCATGTCAGGGGCCTGCAAAAGAAGATTGGACATCTGCGGATGGGGTAACTAGCTCCCGTCACACTGGTGGCGGCGGTGGGATGCGGTCCATCTTCTTCAGGAACCAAGGACTGAATGGAAGACATCTACCAGAAGCTAAAGAGGAATACGTTGAAGGACCTTGTGGAAGCTCGAGGGTTAACCGCCAGCAACAAAACAAATGCGGATTTGATGGCAGCCATTATGGAGCTCGACAACGCAACAACCTCCAACGGGAACGTGGAAGAGACTGAATTCCAGAGGGAGGTAAAGAGCAGACTGGCACTTTATGCTTCCAACCCGGCAGTGCAGATCATAGATAAGGTGATGGCTGATGTGCGTACTGATCTGGATAAAAAGATGGAGATGGAGAGGGCAGAGCGGATGGAGCTAGCCAGGATGGAGATGGCAGAGCGGACCAAGATAGAGCTAGCCAAGATGGAGATGGCGGAGCGGAGAGAGGAGATACAGCGAGCAGGGGGAGCCCTGGCTTCCTCCCCGGTACCAGCAGGGGTAAGCCACAAAAAGATCCAATACAATGCCTTCCGACAGTTGGGGGAGGCAGAGGAAGACATTGATGGCTTTCTGCAGGACTTTGAGCGGCAGTGTACCCTTCATAAAGTGGAGCCGGAGAATTGGGTCCAGATTCTGGCCAGCAAGCTGACAGGCCGGGCAGCGTATGCCTATCGCACTGTATCGGATAAGGACTGTATGGACTATAAGCAAGTCAAAGAAGTGATCTTGGCCCGGTATGCACTAACACCAGAGGCATACCGTCAAAAGTTCCGCAAAACCACAAAACGGGTAACGGATACCCACGCTGAATGGGCCTGTAAACTATGGCGGTCACTGCTACAGTGGGTACAAGGTAGCAAAGCAGACACGAAGGAGGACGTCCTACAGCTCATCGCGTTAGAACGATTCTTTACTGGGTTAACTCCCGAGACGCAAGAATGGCTTCGGGACCGACGACCGACGACTCTTGAGGAGGCCGCACGGCTGACCGATGAACATTATGATGCCAGGAGGGCCCAATTGTCAGGGTCCAAAACTGTCTCAAGGGGCCCTCCCATTGGTCTGGAGACCCCTAAACCACAGAAGCTTGACGGGGGACCCACCAATACCCCGGCCTACCAGAGTCCTCCTGGGGTGCGATGCCACACCTGCCATCAGCTGGATCACCTGCAGAGACACTGTCCCAACCGGACCCAGTGCACCCAGTGGCCAAAACCGGAAACGGCTACCTTCAACCGGGCCGCTGTACACTGCTACCAAGGCAAAGCCGACCCGGCCTCGGTGGCTATGGCTAATTATGGGATGGAAGAGATAGAGGGACTGCTGCATGAAGTGGACCCTGTGCAGGCAGCCCAGGCGGATAATCGACAACAACATCGACAGTTGGTGTGGATTAATAGGAAACGGCTGCAGGGATTAAGAGATTCCGGAGCTACTCTGACCCTTGTGAAGTCGCATGTCGCCCAAGACCAAAAGACGGGTTGGACAGTGGCGGTCCGTGTAGCAGGGGGAGCCATACATCGACTGCCCACGGCCAAGATTCACCTGAACTGGGGGGGTCGGGGATGGCCTTGTCGAGGTCGGCATGATGAAGGATTTGCCTGCAGATGTCCTGCTGGGAAATGACTTGGTGCCCATGTTGTCTTCCTTCTCGGTCGCCCCCCTGGCTGAGACATATCCTGTGACTACCTGGAGACAAGCTCGAGTTGCAGAGGCGGAGTCACACTCGGAGGAGGCCCAGATAAGACACTACAACCCTTCACGTATTCCCATAGCCAGACATATTTCATGGGACACCCCAGCAGAATTTAGGAGGGAGGTACTAGAGGATCCCTCATTGCAGGGGTATCGTGGGAACTGGGAAGGCACAGGAGGGGAGAGGGGTACTGGAAGGTGAACAGTTTATATGGCATCAGGGACTCCTCTACAGGGTTACAGAGCAAACTCACTCAGGGACGAGCCCCACTGTAAAATGACAGCTGGTAGTTCCCAAAAAGTATAGGCAGGAGTTGCTGCGAATCTCTCATGACATACCCTTGGCGGGCACCTCGGAGTCAGCCGCACCAGGCATCGTCTGACACAAAACTTCTTTTGGCCAGGGTTATCCCATGATGTTTGTCAGTACTGCCAGACCTGTGACAGTTGCCAGCGCATTGGCAAGAGGGGAGATCGCTGCAAGGCCAAATTACACCCCCTTCCCATTGTGGAGGAGCCATTTAGCCGAGTAGTGGTCGATCTGATAGGGCCGTTAGCCAAACCCAGTCCGTCAGGGAAAAGGTATATATTGACAGTGATAGATTACGCTACGCGGTATCCAGAGGCGGTTGCCTTACCTAACATACTGGCAGAGATGGTGGCGGCTGCCCTGCTCCAGGTTTTCTCACGGGTTGGATTTCCCCGGGAGATTATCTCGGATCATGGCACCCAATTTACGGCAGAGGTGACCAGCCAACTGTGGAGACTGTGTGGTGTAAAGTCCATTAGAAGCGCCCCATACCACAAGTAAACCAATGGGTTGTGTGAGCGCTTTAACGGAACGTTAAAACAACTCATTGGGACGTTCACCCGGACCTACAGGGACTGGGAGAAATTCTTGCCGCTCCTCCTGTTCGCCTATCGGGAGGTGCCCCAAGAATCTACGGGATTCTCCCCATTTGAACTGTTATATGGGAGGCGGGTGAGGGGGCCCCTAGACTTAGTGCGAGAACTCTGGGAAGGGGAGGAAACCATAGCAGGGACCCCTATCGTGCCCTTCGTGCTGGAACTCCGGGACCGCCCGCAGGAGTTGACTCAGGCTGTGCGTGTGAACATGCAGGCGGCCCAACAGCACCAGCGCGTATGGTACGATCAGAGGGCTAGAGAACGCACCTTCGAGATAGGACAGAAGGTCCTGGTACTAGAACCGGTTAGGCAGAACAACTTCCAGGCCGCATGGCAGGGGCCTTACCGGGTAGTGGGGAAAATAGCCGACACCACCTACAATGTCGCCGATTGTGACAACCCCAGGGTTATTCGCATGTTCCACGTGAATATGCTGAAGCCCTACCGGGAGCGCACTGAAGAGGTAGCTGCCATCTGCGCACCCGAAGCAGAGGATTTAGCCGAATTCCCCTTGCCTGATGTCTTAGGTGAGAGGACTCAGTCGAAAACCTGGGACCAGGTACACTTAGGAGAAAACCTAGGGGCCCGGGAGAGAGAGCAGGCCGAGACATTGCTGAGGCAGCAGCAGAGGATGTTCTCAGAGAGACCGGGGTTCACCCGACTTGCGCAACACAAGGTTGAGACACAAGATCAGACCCCCCTGAGACAACCCCCCTTCCGCGTCCCGGAGTCTGTACGAGAAGGGATGCGATAAGAGATACAGGAGATGTTGCGTTTAGGGGTCATTGAGGAGTCAGATAGTCCCTGGGCGTTCCCTGTAGTGTTAGTGCCTAAGAAAGATGGGACTACCCGGTTTTGTGTAGACTATCACAAGCTAAATGAGAAAATTGTGACGGATGCGTATCCCATGCCGCGTGTGGATGAGTTGTTAGACCGGCTGGCTGGGGCAAAGTATTTGACCACTATCGATCTATGCAAAGGCTATTGGCAGATCCCCCTAAGTCCTGATGCTATTCCCAAGTCTGCATTTGTCACCCCGTTTGGCTTATTCCAGTTTCGGGTTATGCCATTTGGAATGAAGAATGCCCCCGCGACCTTCCAGAGGCTGGCTGACCGGCTTCTGGATGGTCTCCAGGACTATGCTTGTGCCTACCTGGATGACATCGCCGTCTACAGCGCGACATGGGATGAGCATCTAAATCACCTAGAGACAGTATTGGATAGGATCCACAAAGCCGGAATCACCCTGAACCCCAACAAGTGTCACGTAGGCAAAGCAGAGGTGCAGTATTTAGGACATTGGGTGGGGGGTGGAAAACAACGACCGGAACCTGCCAAGATTGAGGCCGTAGCCAAGTGGCCTACCCCACGTACTAAAACCCAAGTCATGGCCTTTCTAGGAACAGCGGGGTATTATAGGAAATTTGTCCTTAATTACAGCAGCATTGCCAAGCCCCTCACTGATCTGACACGTAAGAACCTCCCCCGCCAGGTAACCTGGACCCCCGAGTGTGAGGAAGCCTTCCACCAGCTAAAGGACGCTCTCACAAATACCCCGATATTGGCCGCACCCGATCCAACTAAACGTTTCCTGGTTCACACAGACGCATCTATGTTTGGGTTGGGGGCAGTACTGAGCCAAGTCGGGCCGGACAGCCAAGAACACCCAATAGCTTATCTGAGTCGGAAATTACAGCCTCGAGAAGTCAGCTATGCGGCCGTCGAAATGGAATGCCTGGCAGTAGTATGGGCTGCCAAGAAGCTCCAACCATATTTTTATGGAAGACAGTTTTCCCTCATAACGGACCATAACCCCCTGGAATGGCTTAATCGGGTCTCCGGGGACAATGCCAGACTACTACGGTGGAGTTTGGCGCTGCAACCGTTAGACTTCACCATCCACTATAGACCCGGCAAGCAAAATGGTAACGCCGATGGACTAAGCCGACAAACTGACCTGCTACCAACCTCATAAATCGTGGACCTCCTCCAGCTGATCCTTCGGGGAGCAGACTCGGTAGGCCGATCCTGTCCAGGAAGGGGGAGCATTGTGACGGATCAACCCCGTACTCCAAGATTTTGCCACATGGGGGTTGTCGTAGCGCCTATGCAGCTAATGGGACATAATGTTATAAAGTGGGATTAATATTGTGGATCGCATATTGTTGGACATTCTGTGATGTGACCGAAGCACTCTTGCCCCCCACCTTCCTGTGCTCACTTAGCAGTGGCAAACAGACAATGTGCTGATTAATGGGTTGTTGCATAACTGCTGTCTGGGAGCCTACTGTGGGTATTATTTGGTGAGAACAATGGGTGCTAAAAATAGCCTGTGTGATTCCCTATAAAACCTGCTTGTGAGAATAAAAGTTAAGTTCATCTTGGAGACACTGTGCGATAGTCATATTTTATATATCCCAGTGTAAGAAAAGCCTTTCCATGTCAGGGGCCTGCAGAAGAAGATTGGACATCTGCGGATGGGGTAACTAGCTCCCGTCACAATTGTAAATTCTACAATAGCTCAGAAACCGGCGAATCCTCACAGCGCACAGTGCAGACAGGACAATATAGCCCTCCATAGCGTATTATGGGCACCACTAAGTCCTCCATACAGTATTATGGGCACCACATAGTCCTCCATACAGTATTATGGGCCCCATATATTGCTTCATACAGACTAATGGACCCCATATAATGCTCCATACAGAATACTGGCCCCCATATAATGCTCCATACAGAATACTGGCCCCCATATAATGCTTCATACAGAATACTGGCCCCCATATAATGCTCCATACAGAATACTGGCCCCCATATAATGCTCCATACAGAATAATGGACCTCATATAATACTCCATACAGAATACTGACCCCCATATAATGCTCCATGCAGAATACTGGCCCCCTTATAATGCTCCATAGAGGATACTGGCCCCCATCTAATGCTGCATACAGAATACTGGTCCCCATATAACGCTCCATAGAGGATACTGGCCATCATATAATGTTCCATACAGAATACTGGCCCCCATATAATGCTCCATACAGAATACTGCCCCCCATATAATGCTCCATACAGAATACTGGCCCCCATATAATGCTCCATTCAGGCTGTGCCCCTATATAATGCCCCATGCCTCCTGGGCCCCCATATAATGCCCCTTGCTTCCTGGGCCCCCAAATAATGCCCCATGCCTCCTGGGCTCCCATATAATGCCCCATGCGGGCTGGGCCCCCATATCATGCCCCATGCCTCCTCGGCCCCCATATAATGCCCTATGCAGGTGCCCCATCTAATGCCCCATGCAGATGCCCCATATAATGCCCCATGCAGGTGCCCCATCTAATGCCTCATGCAAGTGCCCCATATAATGCCCCATGCAGGTGCCCCATATAATGCCCCATGTCTCCTGGGCCCCCATATAATGCCCCATGCCCGGGTGCGCCGGGTGCTGACGCTGGGCCTGCCCAGAGGTGTTAAAAGCTCCTGCAGCTCTTGACCTATTGCTTTTTCTCTGGGAGGCCACGATGACACATCGTGTGGGAGAAGTCACACAACAGAGGGAACCACAAGCGTCCCATGTGGCTGCCGTCCCCCACGAGCCAGGTCTTTTATCTGACTGGTAATTGACTCTTAATATCTGCATACTTTTGTACCACTACTTTTGTGTTTGCATCTCTAACCATTATGTATATATAACCCTTATGTATATAGTGTATTGTCTAGTGTGCCCTTAAGGCGATTAAATATATAACTTAACCTTGGGCTGCTCTTTTATCTTGATCCACGAATCCACACGTCCATTGTTCGGTTCAACTCATATGCTACCAGGGCTGGTTTCTGGGCCGATATAATTCCCATTACGGACTGGGGCTTATATCTAATAGAAACTGGTGGCGGCTCTACCGGGCTGATAAGGTTCTGTTTCACTGGGGTCAGTGAAAAGGACCTCTCAGCCTGTCAGGGGTGTGAGCGAATGAGGTACCATGTCAGTGACTGAGTGGGCCACCTCTTCTCACACCCAGTACCTTCCTGGACCCGTGAGTACAGGGGGTGTCTGTGCAGAACTGTACCAATCTGACCTTACGTGCCCCAAGGGGGTGTGGAACGTCATGTTGGTGCAAAGTTCGGATTCGTATCACGTGAGCCGTCTGCGACATCAGACGGGAGGTGCGGTGGGGATCCTTCACATGTGTTGGCAGGAGTGGGATTCTGCGTGATCTCTCTGGTGCCATTCTTCACAATATCCATAAGAATGCTGATTACTGATCACTCCACTACTTTATGTGGACCAAAAATCAATATTGTTGGTTAAATAAGCTCTAACTAAACGTATGAATGTAGCCTTAAAGTTGTGGTTTCATCCCAAAGCTGAGGTGCTTATGTTGTCTCATGGACAGTGGTGTCTCTAAGTGCACACCAGTATGACGGAGTATTATGTCCATTATGCACACGCTCAAGAAGGAAAGAATTGTGCGGTGTTAGGGAAGCGCTAGAACAACTAGACAGGGAATTAAGGTTATAAAACACAAACCTTTTATTGTTTAATACGCTTTCTAACGCCACGACGCGTTTCAATAGGAGAAGCTATCTTCGTCTACCTGAGGAAGATAGCTTCTGCCATCGAAACGCGTCGTGGCGTTAGAGAGCGTATTAAACAATAAAAGGTTTGTGTTTTATAACCTTAATTCCCTGTCTAGTTGTTCTAGTGCTTCCCTAACACCGCACAATTCTTTCCTTCTTGATATAGTAATCTCCCTTGTGGAGAGCGGTGGAAGCTGCTCTGTGTTCAACTAGCTTACCACAGGACCTGCCGTGATGCCATTGTGGAAAGCACACTTCGGTCACACGGTCCCGGTCATGCGACCGCTGAAGCAGGAAGAAACTCCTTACAGCAGTCCCTGTTAAGCTGCGGTCATCATACAGACTCCTACCTGGAAGCGTTTTCCCTTGTTGTGCAGGGCTCCTTGGCACAACAGGACCAGGTGAGTGGTCACAACATCTCCCCCTTCCCTCCCCCCCACCAAACCTCAGGCTCTTCACCATTGGCGCTCCAACTGTTTTTGTTTTCAATTATGCACACGCTGTCATAAAACAGATGGACTGCTGAATTGGGTTTCTACTTGCTTTTTCTGCATCAGTTTACACTCCTACACAGAAGAGCTGTGGACATGCTCAGATCATTGGTGAACCTGACCCAAAGGTCAGGCACGAGACACCTATGGTATCTGTAGCGAGAGGGGGATTAACATAAAACTGCTTTCCTTGCATGCAATGACACTGACATCTGCAGTTGTCACTGGGGAGTATAAAGATATACAGTGGGTACGGAAAGTATTCAGATCCCTTTAAATTTTTCACTCTTTGTTTCATTGCAGCCATTTGGTAAATTCTAAAAAGTTCATTTTTTTTCTCATTAAAGTACACTCTGCACCCCATCTTGACTGAAAAAAAACAGAAATGTAGACATTTTTGCAAATTTATTGAAAATGAAAAAGTGAAATATCACATGGTCATAAGTATTCAGACCCTTTGCTCAGACACTCATATTTAAGTTACATGCTGTTCATTTCTTTGTGATCCTCCTTGAGGTGGTTCTACTCCTTCATTGGAGTCCAGCAGTGTTTAATTAAACTGATAGGACTTGATTTGGAAAGGCACACACCTGTCTATATATTAGACTTCACAGCTCACAGTGCATGTCAGACCAAATGAGAATCATGAGCTCAAAGGAACTGCCCAAGGAGCTCAGAGACAGAATTGTGGCAAGGCACAGATCTGGCCAAGGTTACAAAAGAATTTCTGCATTACTCAAGGTTCCTAAGACCACAGTGGCCTCCGTAATCCTTAAATGGAAGAAGTTTGGGACCACCAGAAGTCTTCCTAGACCTGGCTGTCCAGCCAAACTGAGCAATCGTGGGAGAAGAGCCTTGGTGAGAGAGGTAAAGAAGAACCCCAAGATCACTGTGTCTGAGCCCCAGAGATGAAGTAGGGAGGTGGGAGAAAGTTCCACAAAGTCAACTATCAGTCTGGACCTCAGACTTGGCCAAAGGTTCACCTTCCAACAAGACAATGACCTTAAGCACACAGCTAAACTAGCAAAGGAGTGACTTCAGAACAACTCTGTGACCATTCTTGACTGGCCCAGCCAGAGCCCTGACCTAAACCCAATTGAGCATCTCTGGAGAGACCTGAAAACGGCTGTCCACCAACATTCACCATCCAACCTGATGGAACTGGAGAGGATCTGCAAGGAAGAATGGCAGAGGATCCCCAAATCCAGGTGTGAAAAACTTGTTGCATCATTCCCAAGAAGACTCGTGGCTGTACTAGCTGAAAAGCGAGCTTCTACTCAATACTGAGCAAAGGGTCTGAATACTTATGACCATGTGATATTTCAGTTTTTCTTTTTTAATAAATTTACAAAAAAATTCTACATTTCTGTTTTTTTTCAGTCAAGATGGGGTGTAGAGTGTACTTTAATGGGAAAAAAATGAACTTTTTAGAATTTACCAAATGGCTGCAATGAAACAAAGAGTGAAAAATTTAAAGGGGTGTGAATACTTTCCGTACCCACTGTATACAGCTCCGATTCAGGTCAATGCTGGATTTATAAATTAATATGCACTGAGCTCCTCTTACTGGTGACTGCTGGCAACCAAAATTATACCATTTATTAAGTTAGAAAAACAGCTCTGTCAAAGTTACCCTTTTTTTAATATATTCGACATTTAGGACAGCGCTAAAGTTGGACAACTGTTTCAGTAGACTTAAATGGACATCAATCATATCTAAACCGTTATGTAGAACCTTTTCTTTTTTTCCTAGGTATATTTCACGGAATCTGTTAATCATAGAAACACAAATACACTAGAGAAACGCAGCAAAACGTTTAACTTCAGTAATGACGAAATAGAGCAACCACTCAAGAGATCCCGACGCTACAAGCGGTCAAACTGTGGAAGTGATGAAGTGGGTTATTATTTTGATGCACGAGTCAAACACTGTTGTATGAAATGTCACGAAGGTGAGCTCCCTGTCAGCATTATAGTTCCTGTACATAGGAGACATTATTCTAGTAGTTATATTCTTGTACATAGGAGCAGTATTCTAGTAGTTATATTCTTGCACATAGGAGCAGTATTATAGCAGTGATATTCTTGTACATGGGGGCAGCATTGTAGTAGTTATATTCTTGTACATAGGGGCAGTATTATAGTAGTTATATTCTTGTACATAGGAGGCAGTATTATAGTAGTTATATTCTTGTACATAACAGCAGTATTCTAGTAGTTATATTCTTGTACATAGGGGCAGTATTATAGTAGTTATATTCTTGTAAATAGGGGCAGTATTGTAGTAGTTATATTCTTGTACAAAGGAGGCAGTATTATAGTAGTTATAATCTTGTACATAGGAGGCAGTATTATAGTAGTTATATTCTTGTACATAGGGGCAGTATTATAGTAGTTATATTCTTGTCTATAGGGGGCAGTATTATAGCAGTTATATTCTTGTACATAGAGGGCAGTATTATAGCAGTTATATTCTTGTACATAGAGGGCAGTATTATAGTAGTTATATTCTTGTACATAGGGGTAGTATTATAGTAGTTATATTCTTGTACATAGGGGCAGTATTATAGTAGTTATATTCTTGTACATAGGGGCAGTAATATAGTAGTTATATTCTTGTACATAGGAGGCAGTATTATAGTAGCAATATTCTTGTCCATAAGGGGCAGTATTATAGTAGTTATATTCTTGCATGTAGAAGCAGTATTATAGTAGGTATAATCTAGTATGGGTGGCAGTATTATAGTAGTTATATTCTTGTACATAGGGAGCAGTATTAGAGTAGTTATATTCTTGTACATAGGGGCAGTAATATAGTAGTTATATTCTTGTACATAGGGAGCATTATTAGAGTAGTTATATTCTTGTACATAGGGGCAGTATTATAGTAGTTATATTCTTGTACATAGGGGGCAGTATTATAGCAGTTATATTCTTGTACATAGAGGGCAGTATTATAGTAGTTATATTCTTGTACATAGGGACAGTATTATAGTAGTTATATTCTTCTACATAGGGAGCAGTATTATAGTAGTTATATTCTTGTACATAGGGGCAGTATTAGAGTAGTTATATTCTTGTACATAGGGGCAGTATTATAGTAGTTATATTCTTGTACATAGGGAGAAGTATTATAGTAGTTATGTTCTTGTACACAGGAGCAGTAGTATAGTAGTTATATTCTTGCATGTAGAAGCACTTTATAGCAGTTATATTCTAGTGCAGGTGGCGCTATTATAGTAGTTATATTCTTGTCTATAGGGGGCAGTATTATAGCAGTTATATTCTTGTACATAGGGGCAGTATTGTAGTAGTTATATTCTTGTATATAGGGGCAGTATTATAGTAGTTATATTCTTTTTCATAGGAGCAGTATTGTAGTAGTTATATTCTTGCACATAGAGGCAGTATTATAGTAGTTATATTCTTGTACACAGGGGCAGTATTATAGTAGTTATATTCTTGTACATGGGGCAGTATTATAGTAGTTATATTCTTGTACATAGGAGCAGTATTATAGTAGTTATACTCTAGTACATAGGGGCAGTATTGTAGTAGTTATATTCTTGTACATAGGGGCAGTATTATAGTAGTTATATTCTAGTACGGGTGGCAGTATTATAATAGTTATATTCTTGTACATAGGGAGCAGTATTATAGTTGTTATATTCTTGTACATAGGAGGCAGTATTATAGTAGTTATATCCTTGTCTATAGGGGGCAGTATTATAGCAGTTATATTCTTGTACATAGAGGGCAGTATTATAGTAGTTATATTCTTGTACATAGGGGGCAGTGTTATAGCAGTTATATTCTTGTACATAGAGGGCAGTATTATAGTAGTTATATTCTTGTACATAGGGGTAGTGTTATAGTAGTTGTATTCTTGTACATAGGGGCAGTATTATAGTAGTTATAATCTTGTACATAGGGGCAGTAATATAGTAGCTATATTCTTGTACATAGGAGGCAGTATTATAGTAGTTATATTCTTGTTCATAGGGGCAATATTATAGTAGTAATATTCTTGTACATAAGGGGCAGTATTATAGTAGTTATATTCTTGTACATAGGGAGAAGTATTATAGTAGTTATGTTCTTGTACACAGGAGTAGTAGTATAGTAGTTATATTCTTGCATGTAGAAGCACTTTATAGCAGTTATATTCTAGTCCAGTTGGCGCTATTATAGTAGTTATATTCTTGTCTATAGGGGGCAGTATTATAGCAGTTATATTCTTGTACATAGGGGCAGTATTATAGTAGTTATATTCTTTTTCATAGGAGCAGTATTGTAGTAGTTATATTCTTGTACATAGAGGCAGTATTATAGTAGTTATATTCTTGTACACAGGGGCAGTATTATAGTAGTTATATTCTTGTACATGGGGCAGTATTATAGTAGTTATATTCTTGTACATAGGAGCAGTATTATAGTAGTTATACTCTAGTACATAGGGGCAGTATTATAGTAGTTATATTCTTGTACATAGGGGCAGTATTATAGTAGTTATATTCTAGTACGGGTGGCAGTATTATAATAGTTATATTCTTGTACATAGGGAGCAGTATTATAGTTGTTATATTCTTGTACATAGGAGGCAGTATTATAGTAGTTATATCCTTGTCTATAGGGGGCAGTATAATAGCAGTTATATTGTTGTACATAGAGGGCAGTATTATAGTAGTTATATTCTTGTACATAGGGGCAGTATTATATCAGTTATATTCTTCTACCTAGAGGGCAGTATTATAGTAGTTATATTCTTGTACATAGGGGTAGTATTATAGTAGTTGTAATCTTGTACATAGGGGCAGTATTATAGTAGTTATAATATTGTACATAGGTGCAGTAATATAGTAGCTATATTCTTGTACATAGGAGGCAGTATTATAGTAGTTATATTCTTGTTCATAGGGGCAATATTATAGTAGTAATATTCTTGTACATAAGGGCAGTATTATAGTAGTTATATTTTTGCATGTAGAAGCAGTATTATAGTAGGTATAATCTAGTATGGGTGTCAGTATTATAGTAGTTACATTCTTGTACATAGGGGCAGTATTATAGTAGTTATATTCTTGTACATAGGGAGCAGTATTAGAGTAGTTATATTCTTGTACATTGAGGCAGTATTATAGTTGTTATATTCTTGTACACAGGGAGCAGTATTAGAGTAGTTATATTCTTGTACATAGGGGCAGTATTATAGTAGTTATATTCTTGTACATAGGGGGCAGTATTATAGCAATTATATTCTTGCACATAGGGAGCAGTATTATAGTAGTTATATTCTTGTACATAGGGGCAGTATTAGAGTAGTTATATTATTGTAGATAGGAGAAGTATTATAGTAGTTATATTCTTGTACATACGGGCAGTATTAAAGTAGTTATATTCTTGTACATAGGGGGCAGTATTATAGTAGTTGTATTCTTGTACATAGGAGCAGTATTATAGTAGTTATATTCTTGTACATAGGAGGCAGTATTATAGTAGTTATATTCTTGTACATAGGAGCAGTATTATAGTAGATATATTCTTGTACATAGGGGCAGTATTATAGTAGTTATATTCTTGTACATAAGGGGCAGTATTATAGTAGTTATATTTTTGCATGTAGAAACAGTATTATAGTAGGTATATTCTAGTACGGGTGGCAGTATTATGGCAGTTATATTCCTGTACATAGGCGCAGTATTATAGTAGTTATATTCTAGTACATAGGGAGCAGTATTAGAGTAGTTATATTCTTGTACATAGGGGCAGTATTATAGTAGTTATATTCTTGTACATAGGGGCAGTATTAAAATAGTTATATTCTTGTACATAAGGGGCAGTATTATAGTAGTTATATTCTTGCATGTAGAAGTAGTATTATAGTAGTTATATTCTAGCATGGGTGGCAATATTATAGTAGTTATATTCTTGTACATAGGGAGCAGTATTATAGTTGTTTTATTCTTGTCTATAGGGGGCAGTATTATAGTAGTTATTTTCTTGTCTATAGGGAGCAGTATTATTGCAGTTATATTCTTGTACATAGGGGAAGTATTGTAGTAGTTATATTCTTGTACATAGGAGCAGTATTATAGTAGTTATATTCTTGTATATAGGGGCAGTATTATAGTAGTTATATTCTTGTACACAGGGGCAGTATTATAGTTGTTATATTCTTGTACATAGGGGCAGTATTATCGTAGTTATATTCTTGTACATAGGAGCAGTATTATAGCAGTTATATTCTTGTACATAGGCGGCAGTATTATAGTAGTCATATTCCTGTACATAGGGAGCAGTATTATAGTAGATATATTCTTGTACATAAGGGGCAGTATTATAGTAGTTATATTCTTGTACATAGGCGGCAGTATTATAGTAGTTATATTCCTGTACATAGGGAGCAGTATTATAGTAGTTATATTCTTGTACATAAGGGGCAGTATTATAGTAGTTATATTCTTGCATGTAGAAACAGTATTATGGTAGTTATATTCTAGTATGGGTGGCAATATTATAGAAGTTATATTCTTGTACATAGAGAGCAGTATTATAGTTGTTTTATTCTTGTCTATAGGGGGCAGTATTATAGTAGTTATTTTCTTGTCTATAGGGAGCAGTATTATTGCAGTTATATTCTTGTACATAGGGAAGTATTGTAGTAGTTATATTCTTGTACATAGGAGCAGTATTATAGTAGTTATATTCTTGTATATAGGGGCAGTATTATAGTAGTTATATTCTTGTACACAGGGGCAATATTATAGTTGTTATATTCTTGTACATAGGGGCAGTATTATGGTAGTTATATTCTTGTACATAGGAGCAGTATTATAGCAGTTATATTCTTGTACATAGGCGGCAGTATTATAGTAGTAATATTCCTGTACATAGGGAGCAGTATTATAGTAGTTATATTCTTGTACATAAGGGGCAGTATTATAGTAGTTATATTCTTGTACATAGGCGGCAGTATTATAGTAGTTATATTCCTGTACATAGGGAGCAGTATTTTAGTAGTTATATTCTTGTACATAAGGGGCAGTATTATAGTAGTTATATTCTTGCATGTAGAAACAGTATTATGGTAGTTATATTCTAGTATGGGTGGCAATATTATAGTAGTTATATTCTTGTACATAGGGAGCAGTATTATAGTTGTTTTATTCTTGTCTATAGGGGCAGTATTATAGTAGTTTATTTTCTTGTCTATAGGGAGCAGTATTATTGCAGTTATATTCTTGTACATAGGGGAAGTATTGTAGTAGTTATATTCTTGTACATAGGAGCAGTATTATAGTAGTTATATTCTTGTACATAGGAGCAGTATTATAGTAGTTATATTCTTGTATACAGGGGCAGTATTATAGCAGTTATATTCTTGTACACAGGGGCAGTATTATAGTTGTTATATTCTTGTACATAGGGGCAGTATTATGGTAGTTATATTCTTGTACATAGGAGCAGTATTATAGCAGTTATATTCTTGTACATAGGGGCAATATTATAGTAGCTATATTCTTGTACATAGGGAGAAGTATTATAGTAGTTGTATTCTTGTACACAGGGGCAGTATTATAGTAGTTATATTCTAGTACGGGTGGCAGTATTATAGTAGTTATTTTCTTGAACATAGGGGCAGTATTATAGTAGTTATATTCTTGTACATAGGGGCAGTATTATAGTTGTTATATTCTTGTATATAGGGGCAGTATTATAGTAGTTATATTCTTGTACATAGGAGCAGTATTATAGTAGTTATATTCTAGTACGGGTGGCAGTATTATAGTAGTTATTTTCTTGAACATAGGGGCAGTATTATAGTAGTTATATTCTTGTACATAGGGGCAGTATTATAGTTGTTATATTCTTGTATATAGGGGCAGTATTATAGTAGTTATATTCTTGTACATAGGAGCAGTATTATAGTAGTTATATTCTTGTATATAGTGGCAGTATTATAGTAGTTATATTCTTGTACACAGGGGCAGTATTATAGTAGGTATATTCTTGTACATAGGGGCATTATTATAGTAGTTATATTCTTGTACATAGGAGCAGTATTACAGTAGTTATATTCTTGTACATGGGGCAGTATTATAGTAGCTATATTCTTGTACATAGGGAGAAGTATTATAGTAGTTGTATTCTTGTACATAAGGGGCAGTATTATAGTAGTTATATTCTTGCATGTAGAAACAGTATTATAGTAGTTATATTCTATTACGGGTGGCAGTATTATGGCAGTTATATTCTTGTACATAGGCGCAGTATTATAGTAGTTATATTCTTGTACATAGGGAGCAGTATTAGAGTAGTTATATTCTTGTACATAGGGGCAGTATTATTGTAGTTATATTCTTGTACATAGGGGCAGTATTATAGTAGTTATATTATTGTACATAAAGGGCAGTATTATAGTAGTTATATTCTTGCATGTAGAAGTAGTATTATAGTAGTTATATTCTAGTATGGGTGGCAATATTATAGTAGTTATATTCTTGTACATAGGGAGCAGTATTATAGTTGTTTTATTCTTGTCTATAGGGGGCAGTATTATAGTAGTTATTTTCTTGTCTATAGGGAGCAGTATTATTGCAGTTATATTCTTGTACATAGGGGAAGTATTGTAGTAGTTATATTCTTGTACATAGGGGCAGTATTATAGTAGTTATATTCTTGTACATAGGAGCAGTATTATAGTAGTTATATTCTTGTATATAGGGGCAGTATTATAGATGTTATATTCTTGTACACAGGGGCAGTATTATAGTTGTTATATTCTTATACATAGGGGCAGTATTATGGTAGTTATATTCTTGTACATAGGAGCAGTATTATAGCAGTTATATTCTTGTACATAGGGGCAGTATTATAGTAGCTTTATTCTTGTACATAGGGAGAAGTATTATAGTAGTTGTATTCTTGCACACAGTAGCAGTAGTATAGTAGTTATATTCTTATACATAGAGGGCAGTATTATAGTTGTTATATTTTTGCATGCAGAAGCAGTATTATAGTAGTTATATTCTAGTACGGGTGGCAGTATTATAGTAGTTATTTTCTTGTACATAGGGGCAGTATTATAGTTGTTATATTCTTCTACATATAGAAGTAGTATAGTATAGTAGTAATATTCTTGCATGTAGAAACTGTATTATAGTAGTTATATTCTAGTACATAGAGCAGGGTTCCCCAACTCCAGTCCTCAAGGTCCACCAATAGGTCATGTTTTCAGGATTTCCTTAGTATTACACAGGTGATAATTCCATCACCTGCACAGGCAATAATTCCATCACCTGTGCAATACTAAGGAAATCCTGAAAACATGACCTGTTGGTGGGCCTTGAGGACTGGAGTTGGGGAACCCTGACATAGAGGGTATAATAGACACAATTCATGGAAAGGGTAGTATGTACACCACAATTCGGTTGTATATTTTAAATCATCATTACATTTAATACTATACTCAATACTCCCATGTTGTTGACTAAATAGGCTCCATCGTCAAATAGACATGAAGAGCACAAGAGAAAAAAAACGATAAAAAGAGCCTCTAGGTTTGAAAAATTTATAACAAAATTATTATGAATAATTAGGCACACAGCAGGGGCAAGTGGAGATACAATAGGCAAAGCTTAAAACAACCCTCTCCACATGGCAACCTCCAAAATAGACCCTACATTGCACATGATCAAATCATTGATTTCAAATATATAGAAACAGAGGAAACATCACCATGGAGGAATGACAACAAATAGCATCTCCATATATGTTCATAAAGTAACAAACATGGCAATACTGATTTTAATGATGTAGAACATATAATGTCCACTGCAATGCCCTAACAGCATGGATGGAGTAATTGAATGATTATTCCTACCACTCACTGCCTCAAACTCGTGTATAGTCCCCAGAACAACCCTGCTGTGTGCCTAATTATTCATAATAAATTTGTTTCAAACCTAGAGGCTCTTTTTATTGTCTTTTTTCTCTTGTGCTCTTCTTGTACATAGAGGGCAGTATTATAAGGCTATGTGCTCACGATGCAGAAATGCTCTGGATTTTTTCCTGAGCGTTTCTGCATCTTCCTGGCAGAAAAAATGCATGCGGATTGTACATGCGGATTGTACATGCGTTTTCCTGCAAGGGACATGCGGATGTGAAGCATTCTTCACTTGCATTTCCCCATACGGGTTGACAAGCGCTTTCCAAGCAATTTTAGCATCACTTGGAAAGTGCTTGACAACTTGGTCACACTATACAGATCCATGCAACAGGCATGGATTTATATAGTGTGACCAAAAGAATGGTAAAAAATTAAAAATAGTTATATACTTACCTTCCGATGGCCCCCGGAGTCTTTATTCGATGCGTCTCTGCTTGCTGGCAGCTCGCGGTTCACTACACTGAAGGACCTGCCGTCACATGACTAAATGACGTCAGCGCAGGTCCTTGAGTCCACCGCGATCTGCCGGCAAGGCAAGACAAGCACACCGGGGGCCATCAGAAGGTAAGTATAATATTTATTTTTTATTTTATTCTTTTTTTTTACAGGTTCTATGGTACCCGGGTCCGGAGGAGAGTCTCCTCTCCCCTAGACCTGGGTACCCTCCACACATAGAATCGCATGTACAGATCCAGTGATTAAGATTCCATGCGTTCCAATGCAAGTCAATGGCGGCGAAAACGCAGCGCTTCCGCAAAATAATTGGTAGTGCTGTGTTTTTTTCCGCAATGATAATCTGCTTCGGAAATTTCCGCAGCATGTGCACAGCACATGCAGATTATCATTGGGGGACATGGCAGGCCTTCTACCATGCATTTTTTAATGCCTTTCTGCAGCGGAATTGTCGCTGCGGAAACGCTTAAAAAACGCATCGTGGGCACACAGCCTTATAGTTATATTCTTGTACATAAGGGGCTGTATAATAGTAGTTATATTCTTGTACACAGGGGCAGTATTATATTCTTGTACATAGGGGGCAGTATTATAGTAGTATTATAGTAGTTATATTCCTGTATATACACTTGATTATAATGACCTATTTTTGTATATATAAGTAAACCATCATAACCACCTCTGATATTGCTGATATTGTGTCTCTTCTGCTTTTAAAGCCCAATACACACCAATCTATTAAAGGGGCTGTGTGGCATAGACAATCCCTTTTACTCAGAGAGATAAATCTTGGCAATGAGGTATTCCAGTTGTGGACACAATCAGGTGGTTTTGAATGGTAAACCAACTGCTGGGTACCAAAAAGCATTGCATGAATGAAGGAAAAGACAATTCACAGTTTTGAGCTGCGCTAACTGAATTGTGAATTGTTTCTTCCTTCAATCATTTTGGTGGGGTTCATCCCCAGCCTCAGGGCAGCAGCAACCAATATTGAGCTTTCACAGGAGTTGTGCCTTTACATATCGCTCAGGTGAGCACATTACCTGGTTTTATTATATCTTTTTATAAAGGTATCACCCTATGGTCTGAGTATACATAGCGCCTATGCCTTTTTGCTATTAATTCAGTTTGCTCTATTGGGATATTTCACATGTTGCTGTATTTTTTGTTTTTCAGGAGAACATGTGGATCAGCCATGTACATCTCCTTGGCAATATCCTACATGTACACCCTGTGAGGAGGGAACGTTTCTTGCATTCAGGAACTATGCTCTTAAGTGCAAACGATGCACCAGTTGTCATCAAGGTAAAGTGCACATTGCCAGTTCTCAGTATATATAGAAATATTTGTATAAACACTGAGATAACTACATTACAGCAAGTTATCAAATTGTATTATAAGCATCAGCCTAATAGGGGAAAACATCATTGGAGAAATCAAATTCCCAATCTCCTGTAGATGGACTTGTATATTGCTGACGGGGAAAGCACCAACCAATGTGATTTTCCTGTTACCGCTCATAATTGCTCCTACTGGAGCCTCTGCTTGCACGTCTGTCATATATAGGAAGTTTCTCATAGTGCAATTCCCTAAAATGTAGGTGAATCTTCTATTTTTTGCGTAAACATATTGATGACATACACAGTTATATGAAAAAGTTTGGGCACCCCTATTAATCTTAAGCTTAATGTTTTATAAAAATTGGTGTTTTTGCAACAGCTATTTCAGTTTGATATATGTAAGAACTGTTGGACACAGTAATGTTTCTGCCTTGAAATGAGGTTTATTGTACTAACAGAAAATGTGCAATCTGCATTCAAACAAAATTTGACAGGTGCATAAGTATGGGCACCCTTATCATTTTCTTGTTTTAAATACTCCTACCTACTTTTTAGTGACTTACTAAAGCCCTTTTTTTGGTTTTGTAACCTCATTGAGCTTTGAACTTCATAGCCAGGTGTATGCAATCATGAGAAAAGCTACTTAAAGTGGCCACTTGCAAGTTGTTTTCCTGTTTGAATCTCCTCTGAAGAGTGGCATCATGGGCTCCTCAAAACAACTGTCAAATGATCTGAAAACAAAGATTATTCAACATAGTTGTTCAGGGGCAGGATACAAAAAGCTGTCTCAGAGATTTAACCTGTCAGTTTCCACTGTGAGGAACATAGTAAGGAAATGGAAGAAACAGGGACAGTTCTTGTTAAGGCCAGAAGTAGCAGGCCAAGAAAAACATCAGAAAGGCAGAGAAGAAGAATGGTGAGATCAGTCAAGGACAATCCTCAGACCACCTCCAGAGAGCTGCAGCATCAACTTGCTGCAGATGGTGTCACTGTGCATCGGTCAACTATACAACGCACTTTGCACAAGGAGAAGCTGTATGGGAGAGTGATGTGAAAGAAGCCGTTTCTGCAAGCACGCCACAAACAGAGTCGGCTGAAGTATACAAAAGCACATTTGGAGAAGCCAATTTCTTTTTGGAAGAAGGTCCTGTGGACTGATGAAACCAAGATTGAGTTGTTGGTCATACTAAAAGGCGTTATGCATGGCAGCAAAAAAACACAGCATTCCAAGAAAAACACTTGCTACCCACAGTAAAATTTGGTGGAGGTTCCATCATGCTTTGGGGCTGTGTGGCCAATGCCGGCACGGGGAATCTTGTTAAAGTTGAGGGACGCATGGATTCCACTCAGTATCAGCAGATTCTTGACAATAATGTTCAAGAATCAGTGACAAAGTTGAAGTTACGCAGGGGATGGATCTTTCAGCAAGACAATGATCCAAAACACCGCTCCAAATCTACTCAGGCATTCATGCAAAGGAACAATTACAATGTTCTGGAATGGCCATCCCAGTCCCCAGACCTGAATATCATTGAACATCTGTGGGATCATTTGAAGAGGGCTGTCCATGCTCGGCGACCATCAAACTTAACTGAACTGGAATTGTTTTGTAAAGAGGAATGGTCAAAAATACCTTCATCCAGGATCCAGGAAATCATTAAAAGCTGCAGGAAGCGACTAGAGGCTGTTATTTTTGCAAAAGGAGGATCTACTAAATATTAATGTCACTTTTCTGGTGAGGTGCCCATGCTTATGCACATGTCAAATTTTGTTTGAATGCAGGTTGCACATTTTCTGTTAGTACAATAAGCCTCATTTCAAGGCAGAAACATTACTGTGTCCAACAGTTATTACATATATTAAACTGAAATAGCTGTTGCAAAAACACCAATTTTTATAAAACGTTAAGCTTAAGATTAATAGGGGTGCCCAAACTTTTTCATATAACTGTACAATCTTGAAAAAAAACTAAGTACACCTCCTTTGAATTGTATGGTTTTAAGGCTCGTTAAAGGGTCAATATTGACTTTTCTGATTGCTACCCTCAATAGGTGGCACTAGAGTTCTAGACCTGAAGAGGAAATTTGCATATTTTATTTCACAGGGAAGCACTGCATGGCCTATAAGTCTCCTTACTTCGGCCTGGCACTCTGCACAAGGAGAGACGCTCCTCCTTAGAACCCCATCAGATGATTCTCATCCAGCCAAATCAGCTCTCCTGCTTTGCACTGATGAGGGGCAAACACTCCAAAACATGAGTCTGACTTGGCGTTTATCCTAAGTGATATGGCAAGGCTCGTTAAGGGGTCGATATTGACATTTAGGAATGCTACACCCCCCCATTCTCCCAATAGCTGGCACTAGAGTTCAAGTCTTATTCCTCTCTGAATAGGATATCTACAAACATAATAACATAAACATTTGCTCCTTAGGTCTAGAAATGAGGTAATTACAGAAACCAAAATGCTGAAGGAGTATGTGAAAAATTAAGTACACCTCATGTATCATTATTATTATTATTTATTATTATAGCGCCATTTGTTCCATGGTGCTTTACATGTGAAAAAGGGGGCATACATAGCAAAAATAATTACAAAAATTTTAACAAAAACGCAATGGCAAAGTGGTACAGGAGGAGAGAGGACCCTGCCCGCGAGGGCTCACAGTCTACAAGGGATGGGTGAGGATACAGTAGGTGGGGGTAGAGGAGGTCATGCAGCGATATGGTGGAGCGAGGGTTACTGCAGGTTGTAGACTTGTCGGAAGAGGTGGGTCTTCATGTTCCTTTTGAAGGTTTCCACGGTAGGCGAGAGTCTGATGTGTTGGGGTAGAGAGTTCCAGAGTAGGGGGGATGCACGGGAGAAATCTTGCATGCGATTGTGGGAAGAGGAGATAAGAGGTGAGTAGAGCAGGAGATCTTGTGAGGATCGGAGGTTGCGTGTGGGTGAGACTAGGTCACAGATGTATGAGGAGACAGTTTGTGGATGGCTTTGTATGCCATGGTTAGGTTTTTGAACTGGAGTCTCTCGGCAATGGGGAGCTAGTGAAGTGTTTGACAGAGAGGAGAGGCCGGGGAATAGCAGGGGGACAGGTGGATTAGTTGGGTAGCAAAGTTTAGGATAGATTGGAGGGGTGCGAGAGTGTAGAGGGGAGGCCACAGAGCAGGAGGTTGCAGTAGTCAAGGCAGGAGATGATGAGGGCGTGCACTAGTGTTTTTACAGATTTGTGGTTGAGAAATGTACGGATCCGGGAGATATTTTTGAGCTGGAGTCGGCAGGAAGTGGAAAGGGCTTGGATATGAGGTTTGAAGGAGAGATCAGAGTTAAGGGTTACCCTGAGGCAGCAAGCTTGCGGGACTGGGGAGAGTGAGCAGCCATTGATTTTGATGGATAGGTCAGATGAGGGGGTTGAGTGAGATGGGGGAAAGATGATGAATTCAGTTTTATCCATGTTAAGTTTTAGAAATCTAGCCGAGAATAAGGATGAGATAGCAGACAGACATTGGATTTGGCGGTTAGTAGGTCGTTGTTGACTTTAGTCAGGGTAGTTTCAGTAGAATGGTGCCCTCGGAAGCCAGATTGTAAGCAGTCAAAGAGTGAGCAGGAGGAGAGGTGGGAGAACAGTTCAAAATGGACATGTTGTTCCAGTAGTTTTGAGGCAGTTTTGGAGGAGGAGGGTTGAGTAGATATGAGAAGGGGCTGTGGAGACTTTAGGCAAAAGCTTTGTCTGATGGTATCAATCTTCTGCTTAAAGAATGAGGCAAAGTCCTCAGCTGAGATGAGAGGAGAGGGAGGAGGCACTGGGGGACAGAGGAGAGAATTGAAAGTGTTGAATAGCTTTTTAGGGTTGTGTGAAAGGGAGGATATGAAGAGAGATGAGAAGTAGGTTTGTTTTGCTGCAGTGAGTGTGGACTTGAAAGTAGTGAGGGACTGTTTGTATGTGATGAAGTGCTCGTTGGAGTGGGACTTTTTCCTTCTCCGCTCAGTAACCCTGGAGGTGGAATGTAAGCCCACAAGGGCAGGGTCCTCTTCCCTCTGTTCCAGTCTATCATTGTTAGTTTTTTAACTATAAGTGATATCTGTACTTTGTATGTAACCTTCTCATGTACAGCACCATTGAATCACTGGTGCTATATAAATAAATAATAATAATAGTAGCCCAGTTGGGTGAAGTGGTTGCCGCCATACTGTATAGCAATAAGTAAGATTTCCACACATTTAGCCTGTCTCAAACTTTCTTTAACAGACATAGAAGTGGAAGTAGTGAAATGTTCTGCAAAAACAAATGCTAAGTGTGTGTGTAAAGCGGGGTATTACCGCGATCACGATGACTGCAGAGCATGCACTGTGTGTCACAACCGGAGAACAATCAGCAACTGTGAGTAGAAATCTAATGATCGTCTCAGATCAGTCAAAACAATTGTCAATTTAGAAAACCTGTCTTCAAATGCCTTATTAACAATTTCAGAAAGCATTTTTGTCCAGCGGACCTGTCATGTCCATAGATGAGAATGAAGTGACAATTGTTCAAGGTTCTGGCCTCCTTTGGTGATACAGCAGGAACCATATTACCAGGTTCCTCATAGATTACAGCAGATCGCTGGATACCCTGTAAACGTCATATTATCTGTCCTGGCACCCTATGGGTGTGCGCACATGTTGCATTTTTGACGTTTTTTTGTCACAAAACATAAAGGATTTCCTAGTACCTACAAAGTGAATGAGTTTTCTGAAGTCTCAGTCTCATGCACACAGGGCTGCCCCCAGGAATTTCAGGGCCCCATACTGGCAAAATTTTCGAGCCCCCATGAGACTCCGCCCAGGCTCCACCCCAGCTCCGCCTCCACCCTAGCTCCGTCTCCATCCCTTGAACCTTCCACAGTCCCACCGCCCACTCTTGGAAAAACTCTACTTTCTGCACCACGTCCTCACCAATCACACATTAACAGTTCCCACCACATCACATACATAGCCAGCAGCTTTTGTTTTGGCCAAAAGATTTTTTAAGCTGCCACCATGACAAGGTAAACTCTTTTGGCCTTGCCCTACTCTACTCTAACCTATTAAACATTTCTTATAATACCCAATATTCTTTTCAGGTATATTTTTATTTATGGGAATGTGTAACATACATTTTTTAAAATGACCAATAATATCACATACAAGGGTCAAATACTGCCACACCATGACCACACCACATATTACCACCACATAGTGACCCAATAATACCACATACAAGGGACAAATACCGCCACACCATGACCAGACCACATATTACCACAACATAGTGACCCAATAATACCACATACAAGGGACAAATACCACCACACCATGACCAGACCACATATTACCACCACATAGTGTCTGAATAATACCACATACAAGGGACAAACACCGTCACACCGTGACCAGATCACATATTACCACCACATAGTGACCGAATACTACAATACTGATCATTAATAGAAAAACAGAATACTAATATTACAATAAGTGCCATTTTGCGCCTGTTCTCTGTACATAGTATACAGTGTATAGTGTAAGCGTACAGGTAACACACTGACTCACCGGTGACGTCTCTAGGTGAAGTCCTTCATCTTCACTTTTCCTCTTCATCCAGCACAGACCGCCATCACTTCTTCCAGCCAGGACTCGTCTCTGCAGAAAATAACAGTTATCTAGAGCACCACTTACAGAGCACATTCCCCACTTTTCCCCCAACTTCTACACTACACCAGATGAAGGAAAAAAAGTGACATATTATCGCCCTGCAAAGTAACTGGACCTCCCTCACTGAAAACAGTATCCTCAAAATAACATACATCACAGCAGTTCTAATATCCTTCAATTAGCCCCTACAGTAATAATGTCCCACATTCTGCCCCAATGTCTCCATCTTGACCCCATTGTCTCCATCCTGCCCTCATTCTGCCCCAATGTCTCCATTCTGCCCCATATCTCCATTCTGCCCCATGTCTTCATTTGCCTCCATCCTGCCCCCATGTCTCCATTTGTCTCCATTCTGCACCCATTGTCTCCATCCTGTCCCCAATGTCTCATTTTGTCTCCATTCTGCCCCCATGTCTCCATCCTGCCCCCAATGTCTCTCTATTCTGCCCCCCATGTCTCTCCATCCTGCCCCCCATGTCTCTCCATCCTGCCCCCCATGTTTCCATTCTGCCTCCATGTTTCCATTCTGCCCCCAATGTCTCTCCATCCTGCTCCATGTCTCTCCATCCTGCCCTCATGCCTCTCCATTCTCCCCCTATGTCTCTCCATTCTCCCCCCATGTCTCTCCATTCTGCCCCATGTCTCCATTCTGCCCCCATGGTCTCCCATTCTGCCTCCATGTTTCCATCCTACCCCCAAACTCTCTCCATTTTGCCCCCATGTCTCCATTATGCCCCCATGTTTCCATTCTGCCCCTATGTGTCTCTATCCTGCCCCCATGTTTCCATTCTGCCCCATGTTTCCAATCTGCCCCAATGTCTCTCATCTGCCCCATGTTTCCATTCTGCCCCATGCTTCCATTCTGCCCCCAATGTCTCCCATTCTGCCCCCATGTTTCCATTCTGCCCCATGTTTCCCATTCTGCCCCCAAGTCTCCCAATCTGACCCCAAGTTTCCATTCTGCCCCAATGTCTCCCATTCTGCCTCCATATTTCCATCCTGCCCCCAATGTCTCCCATTCTGCCCCCATGTTTCCATTCTGCCCCATGTTTCCATTCTGCCCCTAATGTCTCCCATTCTGCCACCATGTTTCTCATTCTGACCCCAACTTTCCATTCTGCCCCATGTTTCCATTCTGCCCCAATGTCTCCCATTCTGCCTCCATGTTTCCAGTCTTCCCCCATGTTTCCATTCTGCCCCCAATATCTCCCATCCTGCCCCCATGTTTCCATTCTGACCCCAATGTCTCCTATTCTGCCTCCATGTTTCCATCCTGCCCCCAAAGTGCGGCTTTAAAAAAAAAAAGTCTCTCCTTACCTTCTGGCGCTCCAACGACTCTCTCATCACCGGAACCACGGTCGCTGGCGCATAACAGTGAAGTCATACACCAGCGATGTGTGCGCTGATCTCAGCTGCCGGCCTGTGATTGGCCGGTGGCTGTTAACTATTGCTGTGCAGGAAGCTTCCCGCATAGAAATAGATTTCAAGTGAGCCTGCGTCCAAGGACGCACGTTCACAGATAACTGAGCCAGCAGAATCCTGCCACTGGGGCTCGGTGAGCAGAAGAACGGGGGCCCGACCGGGCCCCCTCTGTTCACTGGGCCCCCTCTGCTCTCCGGGCCCCATAGGCCAGTAAGGGCAGTAATGCCCTGTTGGCGGCCCTGCATGCATGCACTGCTTATTTTTTCATTGCTGATTTGCAGGATGTAAATTCATTCAGCGTTTTGGCTGCAGATATCACCCAGTCTAATGATTGGGGAAAAACTACAACAAAAACGCACGTAAGACAAAAATGAGTATTTTTCACAGCATTTTTTTTGCCAAAACATTAGATTTGTAACAGAATATCCTGATGCAAATCCTGAACTTGTGAACCTACCCTAAATTGGACAAATTATTGTCTTTCGTATGCCTACCCTTCCTCTCTATTTATTATGTAATATAATGGAAGCAGCACAGAGCATTTCAGATGAATCTGGTGATTTTATTGAAAGAGAAAGAAGCGACCCGTTCATTTATAAGTTCCAGTGAAATAGTCGGTGGAAGGGAAATGTCGGTGAGCAGGAGGCTACAGATTGAAAACTAATGAAAAAAGTTAAGAATGTTGGTTTTGGGGCTTTTAGACCCTGTTACATTACACGAGGATGGTGCAGAAATGGGTTCTGACGACATCATTTATTAATATTTAGTTACATGGTTACATAACTGCACTTGCTTGGTGGTTACAGTCTTTAGTACAAACTTAGTAGTTAGAGTGTATTGGCAGAGTCTCCCCCAACTCCAGTCCTCAATGCCCACCACCAAAAGCCAGGGAGAGAGTGGTGCATGGAGTTCTGCCACTGAAAGAGGGGGCGTGTCATGCAGGAAGAGCAACGCAGCCAATGAACACGTTCCCAGCCAGACTGGTGAGCGCTCACTGGCTGCAGCCTCTGGCTCTTGCACGGCATCTCCCAATGGTGAGTATTCCCCTGTAGTCAGGAGGCCCAGGCCGCAAAGCACACTGGGGGCAATAGTGGAGGAAGAGCAGGACTTACAGTGCATCTTCTGCTCCCTCCACTATTAGGCTATGTTCGCACATCTTGTTTTTTTCAGCATTTTTTTATGCAAATTTTCAGCTGCGTTTTACAGTACCCGCAAATTCATACCTACCAACTTTTGAAGAAGAGAAAGAGGCACAGATCATGCAGCGTGCATAGCGCACCACAGCAAATTTTGGCCACACCCCAATCCATGCCCATTTACCATTTCTTTCTCCCCTGGCAGGAGGAGTTGTCAGAGGAGTGCTGGTAATGAGGGGCATTCAGCAGACAGTCCTCATCCCCATTCCTGGTATGCATGGCCTCTTCATCCTCAAGCCTGGTATGCATGGCTCCTTCATCCTAAATCCTGGTATGCATGGTGTTATAATCTGCAACATGTATTAAGGAAAGATAGGGGAAAGCTGTCCCTACAGTAAGACTAAGCTGAATCCCTACAATGTAGCGGGCTGCCTGTTCCTAGTGAACAGACCCGCCTTAATCCTCGGCTAGTCTGAACGAAGACCTATAGAATTAAGGGAGGGGTCCCTAAAGGAACTAAGGACTGGGATAAAAAATGGGACACCTCCTAAACAGAGAAGTTGTTGCAGAACACAAAAAGACAAACTGACAAAAATGTACTAGAGGTCCCAGAGGACCAAGCGAACTTGACAGAGAAAGGCACCGAAGCACCAGGCTAGAGAAACAGTCAAACACTGAAGTCCAGCACAGCCATAAGGGCGGAGCTGAAATAAAAAAGGCAGATGGTCACGTGACCGCAAAACACAAAATGGAAAAAACAAACAGGAGGGTTCTAAGAGTACCCCCTCTTTTATGAGGATCCTCCGGATCCTCCAGGCCCAGGCCTATCTGGAAACCTCCTGTGGAAAGCTTTAACAAGCCTAGGAGCAGAGACATCATCCATCCTTACCCAGGAGTTGTCTTCGGGACCGAAACCCTTCCAGGAGACAAGATACTGTAATCTCCCTCTATGCCATCTAGAATTCAAGATACGAGAAATTTCATATTCGCCGTCTTCCAACACAGGAGGAACTGTGACAGTGGCGTCCCTATCAGATACATCAGCCTTTTTCAACAAGGAAACATGAAACACAGGATTAATCTTCCAGGAAGTAGGGACATCCAACCTAACAGCAGACGGGTTAACAACCTGAAGCACTTTAAATGGACCCACAAACTTAGGACCCAGTTTTTTAGAGGGAATCCTCAACCGCAGGTTCTTCAAGGACAACCAAGCCATGTCACCCACAGTAAACAAAACCTCCTTACGTTTCCTGTCAAAATACTTCTTGGACTTCTTGTTAGCCTCTTGAAGGTTGCAACGTACATTAGTCCAAACTCTCTCCAAATCACCGGAAAAATTCTCCTCCTCCGACACCGCTGACCCCAATTTGGAGAACGAACAAAAAGACGGATGTCTCCCAGTACAACAAAAAAAGGAGAACACCCAGCAGAGGAGGATGTATGATTATTAAGAGCAAATTCTGCGAGAGGCAGAAACTCAGACCACAACTCTTGATTGTCCGCCACAAAATAATGCAAAAACTGTTCAACATCCTGGTTCTTTCTTTCAGTCGGTCCATTAGACTCAGGATGATAACCAGACGAAAATGACAAATGGACTCCCAACCTATCACAAAAAGCACGCCAAAAGCGAGCCACAAACTGAGGTCCTCTATCAGAAACAATATCCGTGGGAACGCCATGGAGCTTGACAATCTCCTTAACAAACGCCTTAGCGAGTGTCTTGGAGCAGGGCAACTTAATGAATGGAACCAAATAACACATCTTACTAAAACGGTCCACGACCACCCAGATAACAGTAAAACCCTCGGACACAGGAAGATCAGTAATAAAATCCATTGTGAGATGCGTCCAAGGCACACTAGGAACCTCCAGAGGGCAAAGCAACCCCGCAGCAGGAGTATGTGAAGCCTTTGACCTAGCACACACAGTACACTGACGCATCCACTTGATGACTTCCTTCTGCCGTCCAGGCCACCAAAAACTGCGACAGATAAGTCTCTCAGTCTCCGAAATTCCTGGATGACCTGCCAACCGAGACTCATGACACTCTACAAACAAATCTCTCCTAAAGGCTCTAGGCACGAACAACCTCCCATGGGGAGTGTTAGATGGAGCATCATCTTGAGCTTTCAGAATCCCATTCTCCAAAATGGAGTCCAATGCCGTCACCACAACTCCTTTCTGTAAAATGCTCTCCTCCTCCTCGGCACCGACCGTAGGAGAGAAGCTGCGAGATAAAGCATTGGCTTTAACATTCTTAGTACCAGGGATATAGGTAACATAAAAATGAAACCGAGAAAAAAAAATGCCCACCTAGCTTGACGGCATTCAAGCGCTTGGCAGCATCCAGATAGATCAAATTCTTATGATCTGTGAAAACCTGAATAGGAAATCTAGCGCCTTCCAAAAAATGACACCAATGTTCAAACGCAAGTTTAATAGCCAGCAACTCCCGATTTCCAACATCATAATTCAGTTCGGTTTCCGAATTTTTTTTTCGAAAAGAAGGCACAAGGATGTACTCCAACCTTGTTCTCCTGAGACAAAACTGCTCCGACCCCCACCGATGAAGCATCGACCTCGACCAAAAAAGGCTTGGTGTCATCAGGCTGCATAAGGATCGGGGCAGAACTGAACCTCTCTTTGAGATACTCAAACGCTTCAATGGCCTCAGTAGTCCACTGGGCCGTATTCGCACCTTTCCTGGTGAGATCGGTTAGAGGCTTAACAATTACAGAAAAAATCTTAATGAATTTCCTGTAATAATTGGTAAAACCCAAAAATCTCTGTATAGATTTCAAACCAATAGGCCTAGGCCATTCCTGCACAGCCTGAACCTTCACAGGGTCCATCTCAAAGCCCTCGCTGGAGACAATGTAGCCCAAAAAACTAATTTTCTGCACAGCGAACTCACATTTCTCCAGCTTAGCAAAGAGTGAATTATCACTCAATAACTGCAAAACTTCACGTACACTCTGCTAATGGGACTCTAGATCAGGTGAATATATCAAAATGTCATCCAAATACACAACCACATTCTAACCAATCAAAAGTCTCAGGATGTCATTAATAAGGTTCTGAAAAAATGCAGGTGCATTGGTAAGACCAAAAGGCATCACCAGATTCTCAAAATGACCTACCGGAGTGTTAAAAGCAGTTTTCCATTCATCACCCTCCTTCACTCGTAACAAATTGTATACCCCCCGGAGATCAATTTTGGAGAACCACTTGGCCCCCACTAACTGGTTAGACAAGTCAGGAATTAACGGCAATGGGTAGGAATTGCGTACGGTAATCTTACTAATTTCACGAAAATCCAGACATGGACGTAAACCCCCGTCCTTTTTTTTAACAAAGAAAAATCCAACTGCCACAGGCGACTTAGAAGGTCTAATGTGACCAGCAGCCAGGCTAGTCTCTATGTACTCCTCCAAGGCCTTTCTTTCAGGGATAGTCAGATTAAACAAGCGACTCTTGGGAAGAGTAGCTCCCAGAACAAACTCAATGGCGCAATCATAATCCCTATGAGGGGGTAAAACTTGCGACTCCTCCTCCAAAAAAAACCCTCCAAAAATCTTGAATAGGTACCGGTAATTCCCCTTTTTCCACAGCCGCAATGCGACCATTACAACATTTATCATAGCACTTCGGACTCCAAGACTTAATCACATTAGTAGACTAGTCCAATAAAGGATTGTGCAGTCTTAACCAAGGCAATCCTAGAACGACCGGAGAGGGTAAATTATCCAAAACAACCAAGTCCAAAATTTCTTGATGAACTCCATTGATAGTGAGGGGAAATGCACCAGTGTTGTGAGTAATACATTTCAAGGGAGTGTTATCAATTGCAATCACAGAAATAGGTGATGACAAAGGTTTGGATTTCAATTTAAGGTTTTCCAAAAACCCTTTATCAATCACATTAAGTGTTGAACCACAATCCACAAATACCTGAAATTCAATCAAATCTCCCTGCAAAGTAGTACTCCCAGAAAGAAATACTCCTGCAGAGCGTAAACAAGCTATACGGGCGTAACTGACCTTTTTTTTTTCTTTACTTAAACAACGTTCACAATACTTAATCAAATAGTCAGCTTTACCACAATAAAGACACAATACCTAGGCGAACCTCCGGTCTCTTTCCTGAGAGCGGAGTGACATCGCCCCAACCTCCATCGGTTCCCCGCCGTCAGCGCAGATTTTCTGGGGACTAGGAACTGACATTACAGGAGTCTTTACCTCATTGAGCCTGCACCTCAGTCTCCTGTCTACACGAACAGCTAACTGCATGGCATCCTGCAGAGTCTCAGTGCAGGGAATGCAATTAGCAAATCCTTAACCCTTTCACTGAGACCAGAAAGAAATAAACATCTCAACGCAGGATCATTCCATTTAACTTCTGAAGTGTGTGCAATAATTTTCAACATCATCTGACTACTGATTCAAACACCTGAGTTCTGCTTCGGCAGATGAGATTCGATCCGGATCGTCATATAATAGCCCCATAGCAGAAAAAAATTCTTCAACAGACCTTAAACACGGAGCATTAGGTTGGAGAGAAAAGGCCCACCCCTGTGGTTCATTGAGCAAAAGTGACATAATAAAACCAATGCGCTGTGATTCATTCCCAGAGGACCTTGGTCTCAAACGAAAATATAACAAAGAACCATTTTTAAAGGAAAAAAAATCTTGCTGTTTACCATAAAAAACATCAGGCAGTCCTACCTTGGGTTTCGACAAAATGCGCTCCAGAACAGCTACTCACGTGTTGCTGAAGCTCGGCCACCTCCAGAGACAATCCCTGCAGGCGTTGAGCCAAATCCTGGATGGAAACCATACTGATCCCCGAATTTCTTTCCTTTTAGTTTTTTTGGGCTGGACTTACTGTTATGATCTGCAACATGTACTAAGGAAACATAAGGGAATACTGCCCCTACAGTAAAACTAAGCTGAATCCCTACGATGTAGCGGGCTGCCTGTTACTAGCGAACAGACCCGCCTTAGTCCTCGGCTAGTCTGAACGAAGACCTATAGCATAAGGGGAGGGGTCCCTAAAAGAACTAAGGACTGGGACAAAAATGGGACACCTCCTAAACAGAGAAGTTGTTGCAGAAAACAGACAAAAAAGTACTAGAGATCCCAGAAGGACAAAACGAACTGACAGAGAAAGGCACAGAAGCACCATGCTAGAGAAATTGTCAAACACTGAAGTCCAGCACAGCCAAAAGGGCGGAGCTGGAATATAAAGGTTGGATGGTCACGTGACCGCAAAACACAAAATGGAAAAAACAAACAGGAGGGTTATAACACATGGCCCACTCATCCTCAATCCTGGTATGCATGGCCCTTCATCCGCAATCCTGGTATGCATGGCCTTCTCATCCCCAATCATCCCCAATCCTGGTATATATGGCCCCTTCATCCCCAATCCTGGTATGCATGACCTCTTCATCCTCAATCCTGGTATGCATGGCCCCCTCATCCCAAATCCTGGTATGCATGGCCCCTTCATCCTCAATCCTGGTAGGCATGGCCCCCTCATCCCCAATCCTGGTATGCATGGCCCCTTCATTCTCAATCCTGGTATACATGGCTCTTTCATCCCAAATCCTGGTATGCATGGCACCCCTCATCCCCAATCCTGGTATGCATGGCCCTTTCATCCTCAATCCTGGTATGCATGACCCCTTCAGCCTCAATCCTAGTATGCATGGCCCCCTCAGACCCAATCCTGGTATGCATGGCCCCCTCAGACCCAATCTTGGTATGCATGGTCCCCCTATCCTGGTATACATGGCCCCCCTTCACTGCACACATGAAAAAAATAAACACTTATACTCACCTTCTTTCCTCCCCTCTGCTCCAGCGCTGCGTCCTGTCTGCCAGCAGCTGATCTCAGCATCTGAGCAACGCATGACATCACTGCCATGCGCCCTCAGATGCCGAGGTGAGCTGCTGGGATATTCACTCCTCTCCACGCCGGGACAATGGGCGTGGAGAGGAGCGAATAGTCATTCTCCTTAGTAGTGAGCACTGTCAGCAGGACGGTGGCTCCTGCTGTGGCTCCACTATCCTCTGTGTCCGTTACAAAAGAGAATGAATATTCACTCTTTTCCACGCCCATGGGAGTGTAGAAGAGTGAATATTCATTCCCTCTAATAGCGGGCACAGAGGATCGCAGAGCTGCAGCAGGAAGCCGGAGGCTGTGATTCACAGTGTGCGCTATTAAGGAGAATGAATATTCACTCCTCTCTATACCCATGGGTGTGGAGAGGAGTGAATATGCATTTTCTTTAGCAGCGGGCACATGTGGTAGCTGCAGCTGCCAACTACTACCTAAGCCCGCTGCTCCACCACCGCAACAGCGCCCACCACCCTCCACAGCCAGGAGAACAGCTAAGCCATTGCGGGACCCGGGACTGAGCCCTCAAAGAGGGACGGTTGGGAGCTCTGGCAAAGTCTATGAAATTCCAGAAATCTCATACACACATCTTGTTTCTTTTTTTGTTCAGGATTTTGTGCTTTGCATGTTTTTTTGCAAAATAGAGCATGTCACTTCTCTCAATGTTTTTTCACTCATTGGAAGTAATGGGTGGTGAAAAAACGCTGAAAAAACGCAGGTGTCAGTTTTTTTAGCGTTTTTTGTGCCAAAACCAGAATGAGATTTTTTTTTTCACTAAACTCTATGTACATGCACAAAGAGACAAAAGGACAGTGAAAAAATGGAGCAAAAATGCACCAAAAAAACAAGCTGACTTAGGATAAAAGCTAATACCAGAAACTCAATTTGCAGACACTGTGTTTCGGTGTACTGCCACTCATCAGTGCAAAGTGTGAGTTCTGGTTTGGCTGGATGAGCGGTGGCTTTTATCTTAAGTCATGTGATAAGACTCATTAAAGGGTCACTATTTACTTTTAGTATTGCTACTTACTGTAGGTGGCACTAGAGCTCTGGTCCTCTTCTTCTCTGAAGAGACAATTTGCATATTTCCCAGAGGAGCATTGCGGCTTTAAAAGTCTCCCCATCTGACGTGCTAAACACGTCCCTCACCGCAAAGAGAAATATTACCCCTAGATACCGGTCTGACGCCTCTCATTCAGCCAAACCAGAACTCACACTTTGCACTGATGAGGGGCAGTACCCCGAAACACAGTGTCTGCAAATTGGGTTTCTGGAATTGGCTTTTATCCTAAGTTATGTGATAAGGCTCGTTAAAGGGTCACTATTGACTTTTAGGATTGCTACTTCCTGTAGGTGGCACTAGAGCTCTAGTCCTCCGCCTCTCTGAAGTGACAATTTGCATATCTTTCTAGTAATGACAATTTGGGGTGGTAGAGGTAAGGGTCTGCATTCTGCCCAGAACCATTGTGCAGAGCAGCCAGGATGTTATCTTATTTTTTCAGAGACTGTGCAATGATTCACTGTCTCTTCTGCCACCTAGTGGCCACATTACTTTTTTCATGCTCTGTACAGTTCTTTCCTTTTATAATCTATGTATATAAGATATTCACATATATTTATCCGCATAGGCACAATAACAAACAATACTCAGTGTGGTGACTGCCTGCCTGGTTTCTACGAAGACAAGAGTGAATGTCAGGCCTGTCCTCAGTAAGGGATAAGTATTTAAGTATTATTATGTAACATATAAACTGTGTTGAACCTGTAATGTCATAAATGTGATCTGCAGGCAGGATGTTATAGGGCAGGAGCAGCTAATCTGATTGATAGACATATTTGCTAGAAAAGTTTCAGTAAAACTTGTGCTTTATTTAAATTCCTGGTGTTTGACTTCATACAGTGCTAGCGAAAAGTATTGGCACCCCTGCAATTCTGTCAGATAATACTCAGTTTCTTCCTGAAAATGATTGCAATCACAAATTCTTTGGTATTATTATCTTCATTTAATTTGCTTGCAAGGAAAAAACACAAAAGAGAATGAAGCAAAAATCAAATCATTGATCATTTCACACAAAACTCCAAAAATGGGCCGGACAAAAGTATTGGCACCCTCAGCCTAATACTTGGTTGCTCAACCTTTAGCCAAAATAACAGCGAACAACCGCTTCCGGTAACCATCAATGAGTTTCTTACAATGCTCTGCTGGAATTGTAGACCATTCTTCTTTGGCAAACTGCTCCAGGTCCCTGATATTTGAAGGGTGCCTTCTCCAAACTGCCATTTTGAGATCTCTCCACAGGTGTTTTATGGGATTCAGGTCAGGACTCATTGCTGGCCACCTTAGAAGTCTCCAGTGCTTTCTCTAAAACCATTTTATAGTGCTTTTGGAAGTGTGTTTTGGGTCATTGTCCTGCTGGAAGACCCATGACCTCTGAGGGAGACCCAGCTTTCTCACACTGGGCCCTACATTATGCTGCAAAATTTGTTGGTAGTCTTCAGACTTCATAATGCCATGCACACGGTCAAGCAGTCCAGTGCCAGAGGCAGCAAAGCAACCCCAAAACATCAGGGAACCTCCGCCATGTTTGACTGTAGGGACTGTGTTCTTTTCTTTGAATGCCTCTTTTTTTTTCCTGTACACTCTATGTTAATGCTTTTTCCCAAAAAGCTCTACTTTTGTCTCATGTGACCAGAGAACATTCTTCCAAAACGTTTTAGGCTTTCTCAGGTAAGTTTTGGCAAACTCCAGCCTGGCTTTTTTATGTCTGGGGGTAAGAAGTGGGGTCTTCCCGGGTATCCTACCATACAGTCCCTTTTCATTCAGATGCCGACGGATAGTACGGGTTGACACTGTTGTACCCTCGGACTGCAGGGCAGCTTGAACTTGTTTGGATGTTAGTCGAGGTTCTTTATCCACCATCCGCACAATCTTGCGTTGAAATCTCTCGTCAATTTTTCTTTTCCGTCCACATCTAGGGAGGTTAGCCACAGTGCCATGAGCTTTAAACTTCTTGATGACACTGCGAACGGAAGACACAGGAACATTCAGGTCTTTGGAGATGGACTTGTAGCCTTGAGATTGCTCATGCTTCCTCACAATTTGGTTTCTCAAGTCCTCAGACAGTTCTTTGGTCTTCTTTCTTTTCTCCATGCTCAATGTGGTACACACAAGGACACAGGACAGAGGTTGAGTCAACTTTAATCCATGTTAACTGGCTGCAAGTGTGATTTAGTTATTGCCAACACCTGTTAGATGCCACAGGTAAGTTACAGGTGCTGTTAATTACACGAATTAGAGAAGCATCACATGATTTTTCAAACAGTGCCAATACTTTTGTCCACCCCCTTTTTTTAGGTTTGGTGTGGAATTATATCCAATTTGGCTTTAGGACAATTATTTTTGTGTTTTTTTCATTGAAGACAAATTAAATGAAGAGAATAATACCAAAGAATTTGTGATTGCAATCATTTTCAGGAAGAAACTGAGTATTATCTGACAGAATTGCAGGGGTGCCAATACTTTTGGCCAGCACTGTATGAGTCAAGTGGGCGGGGATTGACTACTAGTGATTGACAGCTATCTCTGCAGGCACAGTCATAAAGGGAATACTGTCAATCACTAGTAGGACCGCCCACTGGACTCATACATAAAAACAACATTAATTCCAATTAATAAAATACAAGTTATACTGAATATTTAAAAAAAAAAACTACAGGTGCATCTCACTAAATTAGAATATCATCAAAAGGTTAATTTATTTCAGTTCTCCAATACAAAAAGTGAAACTCCTATATTATATAGAGTCATTACAGACAGAGTGATCTATTTCAAGTGTTTATTTCGGTTAATGTTGATGATTATGGCTTACACCCAATGAAAACACAAAAGTCATTATCTCAGTAAATTAGAATACTTTATAACAACAGCTTGAAAAATGTTTTTAAAATCTGAAATGTTGGCCTACTGAAATGTATGTTCAGTAAATGCACTCAATACTTGGTCGGGGCTCCTTTTGCATCAATTACTGCATCAATGCGGCGTGGCATGGAGGTGATCAGCCTGTGGCACTGCTGAGGTGTTATGGAAGCCCAGGTTGCTTTGATAGCAGCCTTCAGCTCGTCTGCATTGTTGGGTCTGGTGTCTCTCATCTTCCTCTTGACAATACCCCATAGATTCTCTATAATAGATTCTCTATGGGGTTAAGGTCAGGCGAGTTTGCTGCCAATCAAGCACAGTGATACTGTTGTTTGTAAACCAGGTATTGGTACTTTTGACAGTGTGAACAGGGGCCAAGTCCTGCTGGAGAATGACATTTCCATCTCCAAAAAGCTTGTCGGCAGAGGGAAGCATGAAGTGCTCTAAAATGTCCTGGTAGACGGCTGCGCTGACTTTGGTCTTGATGAAACACAGTGGACCTACACCAGCAGATGACATGGCTCCCCAAACCATCACTGATTGTGGAAACTTCACACTAGACCTCAAGCAGCTTGGATTGTGGCCTCTCCACTCTTCCTCCAGACTCTGGGACCTTGTGGAGTGTGTCAATGACTGCCTTCTGGACATCTGTCAAGTCAGCAGTCTTCCCCATGATTGTGGAGCCTACTGAAACAGACTAAGGGACCCTTTTAAACGCCGAGGAAGCCTTTGCAGGTGTTTTTTGTTAATTATTCTAATTTACAGAGATAATGACTTTTGTGCTTTCTTTGGCTGTAAGCCATAATCATCAACATTAACAGAAATAAACACTTGGAATAGATCCCTCTGTGTGTAATGACTCTATATAATATATGAGTTTCACTTTTTGTATTGAAGAACTGAAATAAATTAACTTTTTGATGATATTCTAATTTAGTGAGATGCACCTGTATATATAATTCTGCTCAGCTTCTCCTTCTCTGTACCGTGCTGTTCACAGATCAGACTACAAGTACAATGTTACATTATCCCTTTAAGCCCATTACAGATGTGTGTATTCATAATGTATTCACATTAAGACTGTAGGTCTAAGATCCCCAATTGAGATATTAGGGCTGGGACTTGCAGCCGTAATGCAGGTGCACAAATGTGCCTGTAATACATTTGTCTAAAACTTTCCTTGGGAATGTGACATCTGAGAATGACTATTTTCCAAAAATCTGATTTTTGAGTTACATACGGTATATAATTTTTTAAATGTTTTTTTTTTTCTCCATATATCATGATCTGTTTAAAAAAAATTAGTAATCTTGCAATTTTCACATTGACCACTGGGGCTCTTTTAAGACTCTCATATCCTGTCATTTCAGGAAGAGTTTTCAGCAGACTCCTTACCAGCAGAGACAGGATTACAATGACAGGTGACACCTCTGTACGCAGCTGATAACACAGGATCCACCAATCACAATAGGCGATGTCACAGCCTACCCTTCACCCTCTCCATTCACATTGACTTTGAAACACGCTCATTAGATGCTTCAGTACAAAAGATATCGTCTGAGCCAGTCTATTGCTGCTAATGTACATGTGCATTTTCTGAAACAGGAAGTCTAGTATAGGACCAGTGTGAAAATGTAAAGATTTCTATTTTTTTTTTTTTTAATGTATATAGGGATATGAGAAAAAAAAAGAATTGCCAAACGTTTTAAAAAATACATTTAACACAAAAACCTGATTTAATCAATAGGATATTTTCTGAAGACATATTTCCTTTAAAGGGAATCTGTCAGCAGGTTTTTTCTTTTTAAACTGAGAACAGCATAATGTAGGGGCTGAGAGCCTGATTTCAGTGATGTGTCGCTTGCTCAGAAGCTTGCTGTAGTTTCAGTGTTTTATCAGCAGGAGATTATCACTGTCGGACTAGGTGTCACGTGCAGGACAGTCAGGCTACTCTGTGTAACTCCACCCCCACCAATGCACAGTGTACACAGAAAGCTGCCAATCAGTGGCGTGGGCGGATTACACAGAGCTCAGCATAGATCTGCTTCATCTACAGCAGAGAAAACAGGGATTCTATCAAAACGACAGCAAGCAATCTAATAAGTGATACATTGCTTGGATCAGGGTCTCTGCCCCTACATCATGCTGCTCTCAGATTACATAGCAACAAGTTGTTGACAGATTCCTTTTAAGATCATTGTTTGTATAGATATTTTTGTGGGAGTTGCAAGTTTTCGCCACGTCAAGCTTTGGTCCAAAATAACCACCTATTGTACAAGGAAACAGAAAACACCTGCTAGAAATTTGGATGCATGTAGTCCTATAGAATACAATTATACACAACAGAATGAAGTTAGAGGTCCCTAAACATGAAAAGCCCCCAACCAAGACCTTCATCAAACCTTTAAGTTGTCTCTTACATAAGTGTAGAGTCAGCGACCCTGATTCCAGCGATGTGTCACTTACTGGGCTGCTTGCTGTCATTTTGTTAAAATCACTGTCTTTTCTGCAGCAGATCTAGCAGTGTTCTGAATGCTGAGCTTTGTATAACCCCGCCCACAACACTGATTGGCAGATTTCTATGTTAACTGTGCATAGGCAGAAAGCTGCCAATCAGTGGTGGGGGTGGGGTTATACAAGGCTATGAATATGGAGGACAACATGGCAGCAGGTTTACTAGTCCTCCAGTGATAATCTCCTGCTGAAAAAAAACAGTGATTTTATCAAAATTTAATCAAACAGCCGAGTAGGTGATACATCACTGGAATCAGGCTCTATGTCTCTACATAATGCTGCTCTCAGATTAGGTGGCAAAAACCTGGAGAAAGATTCCCTTTAAGACATTATTGGCTTTTTGCCATCTCCTACATCCAACCTTTGTGTCAGCCGCCAATGTTAGAATGAAGTGTGAGGGAAATTGCGCACCTTTGGGCCATGTTGGTCACTGACTTTTATACATGGGTGGGTTTTAGGAGGGTCACAGCTTCCAGGCCCCCCAATTGATCATTGATGACATATGGAAACATGCTACCAATGTCTTATGTAAGAAAATGAGATTAGAGAAGGGTTTCCATTGTTTTTAAAAGACACTACTGTGGCTGCACTGGGTACTGCAGCTCTGCCGCACTGCAATACCAATCACAGCCTATGCTCAAGAGTGGAGCTGTCTCAGAAAGAAAGCTGCCATAATTTGGTAACCCTAGAAAACCCTTTTGAGGGGAACTAAAACATATCTAAATGCAGCATTACTGGTTCTTGTTGCTGGCTTGCACATACAGATCAGAGTAATGTTGCTGTTCCCATTGTACTTGATTCACACTTTTTTTATTCTCCCCAGATCAGATAAACAATGTGAAGCTACAAGTTCGAGCTGCTCACCTGTGTGTGTACCACTTACATCAAGTAAGTCGAACAGATAGGACATATATGATAGATGGCATCCCATATTATTTTGGTAAAGTAAAATGTAGGATGATGCCTGTAGTCACTACCAGAGGGAGCCCAAGAGCTTACTGCATACTGTTTATACAGTGAACTCAATAATAACACAGTCTGCAGAAAGCTCCCTCTAGTGGTGGCTGCTGGTGGACAGATTGTTGTTTCGGCTTTCACTATGTCTATAAAAAAATTGCATTAATAACATGTTATTATTTATTTAGCAATGTCAGTGGCATATATACTGACTGGGGCCTTCCTGCTTCTTCTCCTACCATGTGGTGGTCTTCTTATACACAAGCACAAGAGAAAGAAGAAACACCAAAAGGGTAAGTCCATGAAGAGTGTATTAGAAATGACTCTTTATAATGATACTGTGTGTGGTAATACGCCCCCTCCTGGCCAATCATAGGTAGAGCAGCTGAATTACAAACTCAAGTATTGATAACTTATCTTATTAATTCAAAATAGTAAAGAAGAAATAAGTCAGGGAATTTTTCTACTGTCATTGCAGGGGGACTGGCAACTATTGCAGAAGGGGCCAGCGTAACAGACTTGTCGCCAATTTTCACAATATAAAATGAATGTATTATTATATAGATTTCTTGGACGTGATAAGATTGGTATACTTATTCTGACAATCCATGTCAGAATGACTGTATAATTCTAATATTAAAAATTAGCATTCTATGAGTTTAGCTACAATGAAAGAGTCCTAAAGTATTCAACCTCCTCCAGGGGTGGATTAAGAGTAGCAAGGGCCCCGGGCAGTTTAGAAGGTGCGGGCCCCCTCCACACACACACACCTGATGTATCACGTGACATGTCACAAGATCCCCTGTGATAGATCATGTGATAGTTCACGTGAAATTAATTTGGTACAATATTAATTATAATATTTTTTTTTAGGCTGTGTGCCCACTATGCGTTTTTAAGCGTTTCCACAACGGCAATTCCGCTGCAGTAACGCTTAAAAAGCGCATGTTAGAAGGTCTGCCATGTTCCCCAATGATAATCCGCATGTGCTGTGCACATGCTGCGGAAATTTCCACTGTGGATTATCATTGGCGAAAAATCCACAGCACTAACAATTATTTTGCGGAAGCGCGGCGTTTTCGCCACCATTGACTTGCATTAGAACGCATGGAATCCGCATCCCTGCATCTGTACATGCGGAATCCATGCGTTCCAATGTGCGGATGGTACCCAGGTGTGGAGGACAGGAGCCTCTCCTCCGGACCCGGGTACCATAGAACCTGTAAAAAAAGAATAAAATAAAAAATATACATTATACTTACCTTCTGATGGCCCCCGGTGTCTTTATCCGATGCGTCCTGGCTTGCCGGCAGCTCGCGATGGTCTGAAAAGGACCTGCCGTGACGTCATTTAGTCATGTGACGGGTCACGCGACCCCTGACGTCGGCAGGCCATCAGAAGGTAAGTATATATTTTTTATTTTTTACCATTCTTTTACGGTCACACTATATAAATCCATGCTGGTTGCATGGATTTATATAGTGTAACCAAGTTGTCAAGCACTTTTCAAGTGATGCTAAAATTGCTTGGAAAGCGCTTGTCAACCCGTATGGGGAAATGCAAGTGAAGAATGCTTCACATCCGCATGTCCTTGGCAGGAAAACGCATGTACAATCCGCATGTACAATCCGCATGTAAAATCCGCATGTACAATCCGCATGCGTTTTTTCTGCCAGGGAGATGCAGAAACGCTCAAAAAAAATCCGGAACATTTCTGTATCGTGGGCACATAGCCTTAAATTAATTGTATGACTCAATATTGAGCACATGTAGCCATCTATACACAGCAGAGGGCCGCATGGCGCCATCTATACACAGCGGGGGGCCGCACGGCGCCATCTATACGCAGCAGGGGTCGCACGGCGCCATCTATACACAGCAGGGGGCCGCACGGCGCCATCTATACACAGCAGGGGGCCGCACGGCGCCATCTATACACAGCGGGGGGCCACATGGAGCCATCTTTACACAGCAGGGGGCCGCACGGCGCCATCTATACACAGCGGGGGGGCGCACGGCACCATCTATACACAGCGGGGGGCCGCACGGCGCCATCTATACACAGTGGGGGGGCGCACGGCGCGATCTATACATAGTGGGAGGCCGCACGGCGCCCCCCCCCCAGAGACAGCAGGAGGCTGCACGGCGCCAACTATACTCAGCAGGAGGCCGCACGCAGTCACGCATGCAATCACGCACACACACAAACATATACAGACATATACATACACACATAAACACATTTGAAACACAAAAATACATATAAACAGACATCACACAATGATATCTGCCTACACACACACACACACACACACATACACATACATACACACACATACACACACACACATACATAACACACACACACATGCACATACACACAAACACAGACTCACCATCCCCCGGCTCCATTCTTCCTGCCTGCTCTGACTTCTCCGGTGCAGCACTGCAGGCTGGGCGCGCACTGCGTGACGTCACAGCTAGGAGACACGGCCGCGCACAGTGCCGTGTCTCCTAGCAGTGACGCGGCCGGGCCAGCACAGGGAAGTTAACTGCTGCAGTGCTGGCCCGGCCGATGAAGAAGTAGCGGCGGCCGCTGCTGGGGGAGCGGTCCGGGGCCCCCCCTCCCGCCACTGCTACCGGTATGTGCCGCGGCGGCCCGCACATATGAGGGCAATCCGGCATTAGACACCCCGCCCGGAGCCGCGGGCCCCCTGCAGGCTCGGGGCCCCGGGCGGTAGCCCGGATTGCCCTCATTATAATCCGCCTATGACCTCCACCCAGCCAGCCGGACTGACTGACAGCTGCAGCTTGTACTGAACAGTGTGAGATCTCAGCAGGGAAAGAGGACACTGAGAGCTATCAGTCAGGCTAAATGGGAGAACAATAAGATAAAACTTTCAAAATGGATGATACAGCCATACTGACATGGATTTTCAAAGTAAGTATACCAGCCTCATAAAGTCTAAGAGATTTATTTAATAATGTATGCAGTGTATTGTAAAATCTGGTTACAGATCCACTCTACAGCATTGCACAATGGTTTCCTAACACCAGAAAATGATCTGGCAATTTGGATTTTTTAGCATTTGATCTTCTGGGAAATAGACAGCATCACATATTTTTTTGCATCCACATATATAAATTTTTTTTAAAACATCTTGATTTATTCAGTATCTAGTGTGAGAGCCACATGCAGAAATCCCTGCGCTTACATCCCTTAGTTGCTATCAATGAGGTTATTAATGGTTGTCTGAGGAATTTCCTGCTGAATGTGTAGCACCCTGAGGATTCGGCTGCTACAGGGGTATTGCACCTCAACCCAGAGGTGTGATATTCCACTCCCGGGTAAGGAAGGAGTGTGGAACTGAGCTCAGATAGACTGCATGCACTACATACATCCCATTCCAGAGGAGCAGGCCGACGGTACTCCCACTTAGAAATGTGCAGGTACAACCGAGCCTGTTCCTGGCTGGAGTGGGAGGGGGGTGGTACATCCCATGTAGTGTAGGGGCAGATAGGGGGAGCAGTCTGGGTAGTGATAGGAGCTCATTGGGTGCTGGTCACCTGAGCTCACACATAGAGGGATATATAAGGAGGGCACCAACTTAGATCAGGGTCAGACGCTGAGAACAAGTCAGTTGGAGAGGAGAAGGAAACAGCAGCCCTGGAGAGAGAGAGAGGAGAAAGAGAGAGAAAGACCCAGAGGGGGAAGACTGAAGGGACCCAAGAACCCAAATTAGAGCACCGGGTGAGGAGTCAGCAAGAGGGTACCGGAACCCAAGCTGGTGGGGGCAAAGACATTCCCCAGCCAGAGACCGGAGACCGTGGGCAGTGTCTGTCACGGTCACCCACCACATTCACCCTGAAGGCACACCACATGGAGGGTCAGGGAACCCAGGGCCAAGGGTGTCCCAAAAGAAGGCCCGAGGGAGCTGGACCTAGGTGAATCCCTGGTGGGGACGGCTGAAGAAAGGACAGAGGGAGAGCTCAGGGCCACGCTCCGGACTTGTTTGGGGGTTGGCTGGATCCAGGACCTGGTGGACGCAGCACGGCTCGGGTGGTCACTAACAGCTGGAGTGACCGAAACATCAGCAGTAAGTAAACTCCCTTAACTGCATAACCCGAGTCTGTCTTCATTGCCGGCTGCACCGCACCACCACAACCCCCATCCTCTGCGCCTGTCCCCTCTGAGGCTATACCCCTCCCGTTGGGGGTTATCCCACCAAGCTGCACATCCACCATCAGCCTCAGCGGACCCTGCTGCAGCGGCGGCCACAGTGACCGCATCACAACGGGTGGCGTAGTCGACACAAAAGAACTCTTATAACATCAGTAAGGACTGCCACATAACACTTAGCTTGACGCCCTGGGCACGGGACCGGGTCACAGCCGCTCGGAGACTACAACCCCCCCCATCTGATCCGGTACCGGGTATTCCCCTCAAAAAGGAATATGTCCCAGGGGGCGCGTCAACTTTGGCGTAGTCGGCAGGATTACGTGCCCGCAACACCCGGGTACTGCGTGCCTGAAGAAAAGTGCAAGTTTACCTCAGAAAGAAGTCTCCCGCCGGTTCCGGAGGGTCCACGCCATCGGACTCCATCACCAGTCGTTTCCCGCCGATTGTCCGCCATTTCCAGCTTGTTCCCGCCATCTGCCGAGTTTCCCGCCACTGGGAAGCGATTCCCGCCAAAACCGCAGATTTCCCGCCTTGGAAGAGCAGCGGACGCCATTATGGGCGTGCCAAAGGAGGGCAAGAGGCCACATCCCATCGTGGGCCGGGACAGAAAATGGCGCCAAAAGTGGAAACCGCCCCCACCAACGGAGACTGTGATGCTGGAGGTGTCTGTCAGCGTGAAAGAACTCCCCCTGGAGCTGACAGTCACCGAGTTGCCCCGGGACCGCCCTCGAAGTGGGAGGAGACGAAAGAGAAGAGAAAAGATGGGTGTCGCTTGGAGCAGTCTAGAACGAGCGCACCCGGAGGCAAGGTGTCCAGAGCGAGAGCACCCGGAGTCGAGGAGAGGAAGAGTAGACCCGGGAATGGAGCGGCAGCAGCGCAGCACCGGCCCGCTGGCCAGGAGCCTGCAAAAGGAAGAAAGAGGAGAGCAGAGCAGCACCGACCCGATGGTCAGGAGCCTGCTGGAGTCAACAACCCCGCTAGGCTTAGCGGAGATCCTGGCGCAGCTTCCCCGAGATCGGGAGTGCGCGCGGAGTGCCCTGGAGGGCCTCGCGGGAAGGATGGCCCGAGTGCAGAGGGAGATCCTGGCGGAGTGGGGCCGGGAGATGGCCCAGCAAGCTGGAACCCGTCCACGGAACCCGCTCCCTTGGAAGAAGACACCGACTGCCTCTGCGGATGACGCGGGAGGACCCAAGGCCGGAGACGGCGCAGAAGAGGGAGCGAGACGCATGGCAGCAGGTAAGGGGGACGCCTATACCCCATACCGGAAGACCGCTTATCTGCCCCAGCTCCCCGTCGCAGAGCCCGAAGGTCCCCCGGCCGTACCCGAGACCGCCATGACACCGCCACCGACTAGGCCCCGACCGGAAGCCGCCGTCGCGACCCCGGTGACGTCACGCGTCGTGACCCGGAGCGTGGCGAAGGAAGAGGAGCCTCCGGCCTGGTCGCAGGGCCTAGCGTTTCCGGGCGCCGCATCCCCAGCAGAGCCATCTACCTCCGCGGAGCCTCCGGCCTGGTCGCAAGGCCAGGTAGCCCAGGGCGCCGCCGTGTTAACAGTTCCATTTACCTTCCAGATGCCCCCGGCCTGGCCGCAAGGCCTGGGTAACCTGGGCGCCCCCACCATCGCGCCCGCACCCGAAACACCAAGGGTGCCATATCTGGGAGAGGACCCCTTCAGCCAGCTAGCGTGGCCGGACGGGCGGCCTTTCATCTGGCCCGAAGAATTCTTGGAACTGGAGCGACAAAAGAAGTTAGGTCCCCTGTGTGAGCCCCTGATCCCGGCTCCAAAGCCCGTGACTCGGGTCTCGCCTCCACTAGAAGAAGCCCAATTCGTGTGGGACCCCACGGGAGAAGATTTGATGGGGTTCACCGGAGAGACTCGGGCAGCTGCAGCTGAACGCACAGAGTGTTGCCGTCAACAGCTGGCAGAGTTTAAGAGAGAACAGGAGGAGAGGCGGGTCAGAGAGCAATGGGCCCAGACCCGCAGCGCGGAGCAAAAGAGTCGGACCAGAAGGGACCCCTGTGCAGCAAATCGTCCCCGTACCATCGGAACGGTAATAAAGTTTAATGCGCAGCATGGGTGGGGCTTCATAAAGGACCGGAACACCATGGGTGACGTCTTCGTTACCCGACGGGACGTCGAGTCCCACCTGCCGGAGGGTCACAAAGGCCGTGACCTCTACGTCGGTGACGAGGTAACGTTCACCCGGCACAAGTGTGCCAAGGGACCTTACGCCCTCCACGTGCATCGCCTGACAGAGGAGGAGTTGCGGTGTAGGGAGGAGGAGCCAGAAGACCCGGACGGGTTCAAGGCTAGAAGGTACTATGACTGAGATAGTACAAAGGACTGTATATAGTTACCTGTCGGGGTACCCAAGTAACCGTGGCTGCTTTAAAGTTTAGTCCCCGTTGGGACCAGTGAACAGTTTAACCCGTGTGTCCCCTACCCAAACCAGGCTGAGGACTGTGAGCAGCCATCCCTTTCCCTTTACTTGGCCGGGGACTGAGAACGGCCAAATTCCCCTGTACATAGTTGCGCTTTCTAAGGCGCCCCCTACTGGTTTTATGAGAAACTGCTTTTCTGTCGTACTTTACCTGGTCACGAGTTGCACGGTGACCAGAGGAGGAAGAAAGAAAGAGACGACGAGAATGTTATTTATATATATATATTTACTGTTTTATATAATGTTTTATATGGTTATGTTTATGAAAAAAAAAAAAAAAAAAAAAAATTGTTGTTTTTGTGGTGTTTTGTCTTACAGCCCGAGGACGTGCTGTGATTTACCAGGGGGGAATGTAGCACCCTGAGGATTCGGCTGCTACAGGGGTATTGCACCTCAACCCAGAGGTGTGATATTCCACTCCCGGGTAAGGAAGGAGTGTGGAACTGAGCTCAGATAGACTGCATGCACTACATACATCCCATTCCAGAGGAGCAGGCCGACGGTACTCCCACTTAGAAATGTGCAGGTACAACCGAGCCTGTTCCTGGCTGGAGTGGGAGGGGGGTGGTACATCCCATGTAGTGTAGGGGCAGATAGGGGGAGCAGTCTGGGTAGTGATAGGAGCTCATTGGGTGCTGGTCACCTGAGCTCACACATAGAGGGATATATAAGGAGGGCACCAACTTAGATCAGGGTCAGACGCTGAGAACAAGTCAGTTGGAGAGGAGAAGGAAACAGCAGCCCTGGAGAGAGAGAGAGGAGAAAGAGAGAGAAAGACCCAGAGGGGGAAGACTGAAGGGACCCAAGAACCCAAATTAGAGCACCGGGTGAGGAGTCAGCAAGAGGGTACCGGAACCCAAGCTGGTGGGGGCAAAGACATTCCCCAGCCAGAGACCGGAGACCGTGGGCAGTGTCTGTCACGGTCACCCACCACATTCACCCTGAAGGCACACCACATGGAGGGTCAGGGAACCCAGGGCCAAGGGTGTCCCAAAAGAAGGCCCGAGGGAGCTGGACCTAGGTGAATCCCTGGTGGGGACGGCTGAAGAAAGGACAGAGGGAGAGCTCAGGGCCACGCTCCGGACTTGTTTGGGGGTTGGCTGGATCCAGGACCTGGTGGACGCAGCACGGCTCGGGTGGTCACTAACAGCTGGAGTGACCGAAACATCAGCAGTAAGTAAACTCCCTTAACTGCATAACCCGAGTCTGTCTTCATTGCCGGCTGCACCGCACCACCACAACCCCCATCCTCTGCGCCTGTCCCCTCTGAGGCTATACCCCTCCCGTTGGGGGTTATCCCACCAAGCTGCACATCCACCATCAGCCTCAGCGGACCCTGCTGCAGCGGCGGCCACAGTGACCGCATCACAACGGGTGGCGTAGTCGACACAAAAGAACTCTTATAACATCAGTAAGGACTGCCACATAACACTTAGCTTGACGCCCTGGGCACGGGACCGGGTCACAGCCGCTCGGAGACTACAACCCCCCATCTGATCCGGTGCCGGGTATTCCCCTCAAAAAGGAATATGTCCCAGGGGGCGCGTCAAATGCACTTGGGCAAATCATCAAGATCCGCTGCTGGCAGCTCCCTGTGCAATTGTCGACCAATGACGTTCCAAATGTGCTTAATGGGAGACAAGTACGGAGACACCGCAGACCATGGTAGCACGCTTAGGCCATGCAGGCTGCTCACAGTAGTACGAACTACATGCAGCCTGGTATTTTTGTGTTGAAAAACAGCTTCTGTGATTCCATAATTTCATGACTTTTCCTCCTTCGAGTTGCAATTTCAATGTTGAGGAGTGTATGTTAAGACGCTCTGATTCCTATTTACCCACGGGGCCAGTGGGTTCAGATTGGGTCTGACAATAATTGACATCTTTTGTGGGTTCACTTTTTAGCACTCACTGGAGAATACAAAAAGATGAGTTTTTTTAGAGTTTCTATTTTCAATACTTTATTGCTGTATGATACAAATTGTAGTAAAACATGAAATAACATTTTCTATTCATGCTTTTTAGGAGACCACGTCTTCACAGTGGTAAGAACACATCATCTGTTACAGTATTACAGTAGATGAGCTTATAAGAAGTGTCTCGTGTGGATTCACATGTGACAGGAGTTTCTACAACTGAAAGTCAGTTTTATGCATCTGAAGGGAGTCATTTTGGAAACAAACACATGGATTTCTGCAAGTTCAATTCAGATAAGTGGAAAGTCACAGAAATTTCTGCAGCATCTTTAAAGTTATGAATGGGGTTTTATAGTTACATGTAAAAAAAAAAAGCTCAATCACAGTTATGCAAATTTCTAATGTACTTTTTCTGATTTAAGGGCCAAGGATATCTTTTCATTTTGTTTTAGTTCTTTGTGTATTATGTGATACAACACATTTCTACAATTGTTTTTTATTTAAAACTTTTAACAATTCTTCTTCTGTAGCTCACATGTATTACAATACATCATAAGCTGCTCAATGCTGTACAGTGTAACTTCCGACAGCCGGCTCTATTCTAAAAATGCCCATCCAAGCTGAATTTTGATCATATCATATAAAATAAAATCAACTCAAATCACACTAGATTTGAGCATAGATGAACAATCAGAAGAGAGAGGGAAGAATGGCCTGTCAGAAATCCCAGCTGTCAGGATTGACACTGAACAGCATCAAGCAGCATGGAATGCAGTGTAATACATCTAACTAGAGAAGAAGAATGGTTACAAATGTAATTAAAACGAGTTGTAGAAATGTACTACATTACATATTGTAGTTCATACTGATGTAGCCAAGTTTAATTTGATAAATAACACACAATCTTGATAACTTCTCTCATAAAATAATCTCACTTAAAAGGATTAAGATAATCTGCATTGCAAAATCCATTGACCGTTGTCATGTTAGGTGTTCGATGACACTTCTTTTGAGCCCTGTTAACCCAGTGCTGTGTCATCTGTTGTCACTGAACACCAACGTCCTTTAAAAATAGCTGATGGCAGTCAAGACTCCCACCAATCTAGTATGGATGGCCTATTTTAAGGACCATCAATTATAAAAACCCAGAGAGCCCTTTCACGGTAAGTGAGTCACGGGACTCCTCTTGGCTCTGATGATTGGTTGTGAGAGCTTTCAATTGTTAGTGACATACGTTGAAAGTGCCCCTCATCGGCATTTTGAGAGGTCATTCTCCTTAAAGAGAATTTATTGGACATTTTACATATGCCCTAATCTAAATCATACACATTGAATATCTCTAAATGGTCCAAAAGGGACCAGCACCAAAGGAAGGTAGTTAAAACTCAGCCTTTAATCGTATAGGATAAAAAATTGTCAGAAAGTGCACATATTAAAAAACCCTAACTGCTTACGCATTTCGGGTAGAATGGTTTTTCTACCTGAAATGCGTAAGCAGTTAGGGTTTTTTTAATATGTGCACATTATGCCAATTTTTTTATCTTATATGATTAAAGGCTGAGTTTTAACTACCTTCCTTTGGTGCTGGAGAATATCTTCTTTTGGACTATTGAGAGCGATTTGACTTGGAAGCCTGTCCAGTGCATACTCTGTGCACCGCACCAAGGCCACAGACTGTCTACCCTGAAAGTTTCCAGGATACTTATCTGTAATTCAGGAGTCGGGAGCTGAACTGACCCTTTTTTCAATTTTTTGATATTAAATAACTGTTGGCCGAACAATTATTCAGTCGGCAGCTCTCTCCCACCTCGGGAGGCCCCATACACACGAGTCGACTTTCAGATGATCCTGCAAATATCATCTGACTTTAGCCCTATGTGATCGGGGGCCTTTACAGGTTCCTTTGCTACCATGATATTGACCTGTGGCTTCTTCTTCTACTTCTTCAGCCCCACCTATTACCTTGGGCTACATACGACCATTTTTGGAGTACATTCTTATAGGGTACATTTCGGTCTCTTTGGCGTATAGGAGATTTGTTTACATCCCTGTTTCTTCCAGTCATCCAGCAACAGAGGACCTGATGAAACATTCAGAGCTGTATGCATTAAATATGTGAGCAATGAATACTTCATGAAGTTTGCTTTGTCTGTGAGTCAGACAGGAACATCAGGCCCCTTATGCAAAGTTTATTGTCTGTGTGGAGATGACAATGGTGTAAAAAGTTGTGTCAAACACTAGTTCCCAAAGCAGAGAGGACAATACAGGGGAATGAATCATCCCTGGAGAAAGTGAAGGTTAAAGTGAGGCTCCACCTTGGATTCTTTAACATTGCCAATAGTGTCAGCAAATATACAATGTATCCCTTTCCTATCTATTTCTTACAGCTTTTGCATATTTTTAAGTTAGTTTTCACTCTTCGGCCTTGGTAATTTCCCTTTTTTTGTATATAGAAACCATCAGAATGCAGCATTGAAAGTACAAAAGTGAAATATAATGCAGGCGTAACAAGATCCGTCAGCATCAGTCAGCCTGCTTGCTGATGTTTTCCAGGCTATAATAAATCTTCAAATAGGTCAAACAAAATAGTAAAAGAGATAGTGAAGATATATTACACGTAGGGAAGATTTCACATTAGCCGACTGTATATCTAAAATGAAGGAACTTTGCCAGCAGACCTAATAAAAAATATTCTAAGAAATCCTTCTGCATCAGCATATAAGGAGCATTGGTTTCTTAAAGGGTGTGTATACTTTTCTAAGTAATATATTTTTTTTATTGCATCCATGCATCTCAAAGATAAAAAGAAGTAATGTTGCAAATAGTTTCCTACCACTTTGTGTACACAGCTCCTATGCTGATCGTCGTGTCTCCATGGTTACAGACTGCAAACAAACTTTGTAACCACCGCCCCCCTAATTTCTGGAAGCAAATATTTCCTAAAATTATAAAAACCATGGATGAGAAGTAATTATAAGGAGGTCTGCACTACAATTAAATTTTCCCTTGCACTGTCCATAGCACAAGTGGTGCACTGTGTACATAGACTTTTATATGTGCAGTTCCTCCATAGCAAGGGCGGTCATAGCAGAGGTAAAACCTGCCCAAGAGGTAAGGGGGCTACTTACAACTCCAAAGCAGCTTTTGTCACAGACACGTAAAGGCCATTGTGATGAAATGGCAACAGGGAGACCCCACAGAATCTCTCCACTGCCACCACTTGTGATGGATCCACACCCTGCCTCCCGCCTGACGTCGCAATTATGTCAGACGGATCACGTGGTACGGACCTGCCCTCTGCACCTACGTGACATTCCGCACCCCCTCGGGGATGAGTGAGGTCAGGTTGGTAGAGTTCTGCACAGACACCCCCTGTCCACACGGGTACAGGAAGGCACCAGGGAGTGAGAAGAGGAGGCCCACTCAGTCACTGACTTGGCACTACACTCGCTCACAGCCCTGACAGGCTGAAAGGCTCTTTCACTAGCTCCAGTGAAGCAGAGCCTGGTCGGCCTGGGAGAGCTGCCACCAGTTTCTCTTTGATATAACGGACTTATATAGGGCTAGAAACCAGCCCGGTAGCGTGTGTTCGTTGGACCAAACAACAGACTTAAGGTTCGTGGATCAAGATAAAAGAACAGCCCAAGGTTAAATTATATATTTACTCGCCTTAGGGGCGCACTAAACAATACACTATATACTTAAGGGTTATACATACACAGTGATCAGAGTTACAAATACAATAGCATTGGTACAAAAGATATAAAGCAGTTATTACGAGTCAATTACAGGTTAGATATAAAGGCTTGGCTTGTGGGGGAAGGGCTGCCACATGGGAGGTTTGAGGGCCTTCTCTTTGTTGTTGCAGGACTTTTCCCACACGACTTGACGTCCCATCCTCCCCAGGAAAAAGACAATGGACCTGGGGCGGATCTTTTAACCTCTCTGGGTCACTCCCTTTACGACCCCCGGGCTGGACCCAGATTTCCACCCCTGGCTTCTCTTAGCTAACAAACTCCCAAAACTAAAATGGGCCATACGTCCTTACTGAACGGTCCTAGGGAGCCGGTTCTGGTGTCATCGAATCCAGCCTGGCCCCTGCTACGCGTGGATACCAAACACTGGGTCCGTAGGGGCCCCTGCAAGGCTCTGCTGGGTATCTCCCTTTCCTTACGTGCTGGACTATGTTTAAATCTAGGGTTACATTCCCCATCCCCTCAGGTTCCTGAAAATCTGTTTGGTTTATCACTGAGAAGAATCATATCCCCATAACTCGGTGTTGTATTATCGTATTTTACACAAAGAGCACATCGTCTGGGGGAAGGGCCGGCCTGCAGCAGCTTCACAGCTGTTGACTGGGGGCTTTTGTCACTCATTGTGTCTCTCAGCCCCCCTCCCCTCTGCTTGAGCTGCAGTGGTGTCGGATTTGCATATGTAGAGCTCTGTAAAACCCGCCTGGCAGTGCACAGTGATCGACAGGGGAATATCTTCACAGCCATGTTCACACATGACTTTTTTTGCAGCGTTTATTTTGCCTATAAAACACAGCTATTTGCTGCATCTTTTTCTACGTCTTTTAGTGCAGATTACATGGGTGATTTGTCCATAGCACATGTTTAATAAAGTTAGTTTCATTCATCAAAAATGCAGCAAAGAAATGCTGCAAAAAACTCAGTTTTTTTTGTTGCAGTGTTTTGAACTTTCTCATTGCTTTCTATGGATTAAAAAATCGCTGAATGAAATGACATGCTGCTGATTGAAAAAACACTGCCGCGCTTAAATTAAGTCAGGAAAAAAAACAAAACAAGCGTGTGCATGAGATTTCTGAAATCTCATAGCTATTGCTGATACTGTAAAACACAGCTTCTTTTTTGCATTAAATAAAAGCAGCCAATACGCCAAGTGTGAACATAGACAATGATCTGCACTTCAATGAACCATATACTGTTCTTGTACTGGGGCCTCCTCTGTCTGTGTCCGCTCCTGCTCTATTGAATCAGATAATGGACATGCACATCTAAACTAACACACATGTATAATATTACATAGGACAGCCTCTGAAATTTATGCCTAAACTGAGCCAAAAAGTTGAAACATTTTTAAAGAATGAAAAGCTACCTGTAGAATTAGACATCTCATAATTTTCCTTTTTTTATTTAGATTGGAGGAGGAGAGGTGCCTGGTTTAACAGATCTAAACCAAGAGTCAAGAATGTATTCTCCATGTACACCAGGTAATACATTATGTGTTTGAGGGAGCTGGGAAACTTACACTAAAAGAGAAAGTGGCAAAATATTAATTTAAACCTCACATGATGGATTTATTATGATAGATAGATCGATCGATCGATAGATAGATAGATAGAAGCATTGCCAAAATGCTATAATGCAGGTGCAAGGCTTTTTGTCACATGCATACCCATTTGGTCCAATATAATACAGAAGAAAAGTAAGCAGGACTACAATTGAATGTGAAAAAAAAGATGGAGAATTTTTTTATTAGCCCATGTGGCAATGTTTCGGTTCCACAACAGACGGTTGAAGAAAGGTTTTGTTGTAGAACCAAAATGTTGTTGACGCGCCCCTGGGCCGTGGGGTACTCGGTAGCTGGGCCGGTCGATGCTGGGGAATGTCACTGTGGCGGTGACTCGGTCCGTGACCAAGGGCAGTCAATAAAAGGGGAAATGAAGTAAAAGGGAATAAAGTTTTTATAGATAATGTTTGTGGCGCCACCTGTGGTATGCAGCTATATGGGGCCGCTGCTGCAGTGCAGATCCTCTGGAGCTGATGGTGACGCAGCAGAGTTGGTTCAGCTCTCCACAGGTAGAGCTTAGCTCCATGTCAGGATGTAGTGATACTATAGGGTAGATGTTGTTTGTGCTGTGTAATGCAGGTGATGGCGCAGATAATAACTCTAGGACACAGTGGGGTGCAGTCTTCAGATTTACTCACAGTTGTCAGACTCCAGGTTACAAGCACCAGTGTAATCTCCCACGCCGTCCTGGGTTCACCAAGGGAGGGATTCAGCAAACTCCCAGGTATTTCAGGAATACTTAACAGGACCCCAGTCTGTGTGCCTTCCTCGGTCGTTTTCCTGCGCTGGCTCTCACCCTCCTGCCCTGCGCCTCGCAACCAGTGTCCCAAGCCGGTAGCCTCGGATTTTGACGGGCAACGTGCAGTCCCCTGAATCCTATGCGGCTACCTTTTTGGCGATATAGTTGCGGTAGTGAGCAGCTGCACCCTGAAAGTACAGTAGCCTCCGGTTCCTAGCTGAGCCTTGTAGTTCTCCACTAGTTAGGGGCCGGTCCCCTCTGCAGCCTGATCCCTCCACGTCCTTGTAGATTCGGGCACACGGGAGCCTTCTGCACTCGCCGTGCCCCTGGGATCCCCTCTGTTCCTGGAGCCTTCCCTCTGCTCCCGTCCTCTTCCAGCCTGTCCTCCTGGGCCTCTCAGTCTAGGCCCGCTCCTCTCTCTCTCCTCCTGAGCAGAGCTCCTCCAGAGCTCCTGCTCCCACTCTTTCTCCTCTCAGACTGAACTGAACTGGTTCCTACAAGATGGTTCCCTTTTTATACTCCTACTGTCTGCTTCCTCCACCCACACCCACTGCATGGTTCCCCCTCTCTCGGCCCCCCCCCTTCCAACCAGGCACAGGGCTCAGCATAAGCCAGTGCATCTTGCCCCACCTGCTGGTCTGAAATGTTGTAGTGTTGGATGCAGGTGTTAGGGTCCCGGGCAGTACTCCCTCCTTACCTGAGAGTGGGGTACCACACCTCTGGGTGAGATGCAGACCTCTGTGGCGACTGAACCCGCAGGGGCGCCACATTGTCATAGGGGCTAATAAAAGGTCCTCCATCTTTTTTTTCATATTCAAATGGGATTCTGATTACTTATCTTCTAGATAGATATAAGATGGATGGATATGAAATAGATGCCTATGAGATGGATGGATGAATGGATGGATATGAGATGGATGGATATGGGGTGGATGGATATGAGATGGATGGATATAAGATGGATATGAGATGGATGGCTATGAGAAGGATGGATATAAGATGGATGGATATAAGATGGATGGATATGAGATGGATGGATATGAGATAGATGGATATGAGATGGCTATTAGATGGATGGATATGAGATGGATTGATATGAGATGGATGGATATAAGATGGATGGATATGAGATAGATATGAGATGGATATTAGATGGATCAATATGAGATGGATATTAGATGGATCGATATGCGATGGATGGATATGAGATGGATATTAGATGGATCAATATTAGATGGATGGATATGAGATGGATATTAGATGGATCAATATGAGATGGATATAAGATGGATGGATATTAGATGGATCGATATGAGATGGATATGAGATGGATGGATAGGAGATGGATGGATATAAGATGGATGGCTATGAGATGGATGGATAGGAGATGGATGGATATAAGATGGATGGATATGAGATGGATATGAGATCGATGGATATGAGATCGATGGATATAAGATGGATGGATATAAGATGGATGGATATGAGATGGATGGATAGGAGATGGATGGATATAAGATGGATGGATATAAGATGGATGGATAGGAGATGGATGGATAGGAGATGGATAGATATAAGATGGATGAATATGGGATGGATGGATATGAGATGGATGGATATGGGATGGATGGATAGATAATAGATAGATAGATGATAGATAGATAGTAGATATATAGATAGATAATAGATAGATAGATACTGTAGATAGATAGATAGATAATATATAGATAGATGATAGATAGATAGATAATAGATAGATAGATAAATAGATAGATAGATAATAGATAGATGATAGATAGATAGATGATAGATAGATAATAGATAGATAGATAGATGGATACATAGATAGATAGATAGATGATAGATAGATTAGATAATGGATAGAGAGATAGATAATAGATAGATGATAGATAATAGATAGATAGATAGATAGATGATAGATAGATTAGATAATGGATAGATAGATAATAGATAGATGAGAGATAGACAGATAATGGATAGATAGATAATAGATAGATACATAGATAGATAGATACATAGATAGATAGATAATAGATAGATCATAGATAGATCATAGATAGATAGATAATGGGTAGATGAATAGATCGATAGATAGATAGATAGATAGATAGATAGATAGATAGATAGATAGAAATGAGGATAGATGGATAGATAGATAGATAGATAGATAGATAGATAGATAGATAGATAGATAGATAGATAATGGATATATGATATATAGATAATAGATGATAGATAGATAGATAGATAGATAGCATGCATTAAAAAGTAACTTAGCTGTTCAGCTCAAAGTACAGCCTTAAACTAACAAACCAGCATCTCTGTAGCTCATGAAATATTGAGTCTGATATTTCCCAGTGTTGTCCGCTTTCCTTGTTGCTACAATAGAATCTAATTCAATGAGTTCATGAAATATTCAGTGGGATAAATAGTGACTGAACCAATGCAGGTAAACACTGACACAGAAATACATTGAATTCTCAGCAGGTCATGTTCCTTCAGTTCTCCAGAAAAACTGCACGTTGTATGACATCATCGACTGCGTCCCGGTAAGACGATGGAAGGAGTTTATGAGGACCCTGGAACTTCCTGACAAAGTGATTGAGATAGTGGAAGTGGAAATCTCTAACTTTCGAGACCAGCAGTATGAGATGCTCAGAAGATGGTGCCAGTTACAAATGGCTTCTCTAGATGCCGTGTACCAGACCTTGGAGAGGATGAACCTATCACGATGTGCAGAGGAACTTAAAGCAAAGATAGAACATTACTAATAATGCTGAAGAAGTGCTAGAAAAGTACAAAGGAGAAACTATGGAATCAAGCACTACATGGATGTTGGCACCATCTTAGATACCAATAACACTTGGTTGGTTGGAAATACCGGTTAGATGTTCATAATGTTAGATGAAGTTGCAAAAACAATATACAAAACGGCACTGGGTTCCGATCACCTGGAACCCAGAAGACAGTTCCTAACATTATATATTGTGTCTAACCCTATACATCATCCAAAAAGAACCTCTGAGGTTCCTTTCGGTGTTGACCTACAGAAGCACAGATCTGCAGTATAGAGGTCATGATCCTGAACAGCAGAATGCATGTTTTTTGTATTTTCCTCCCAAAAGTGTCCAATGTAGGAACTAAAAATCAGGAGCAGTCAGAAGGCAATCAGCCATAATATGCTGGCAAAATAACCTTTGATAAGACAGAGCTTGTGCTCAGATATCAGTGGATTCTTTCCAGTAGATGAAGTAATTTCTAAATTAAGAAATTTTTCAGTAAAGATGCAAGAAACATTTTTCAATTAAAACAAGATCAGCAATGGTAATGGTAACCAGTGGGGATTTGATAACATATGGGAGATTAATAAATAATATCGCTTCATTCATATTTTATGAATTTAAGGCATTTAAAGGGTTAAAGAAACAAAAAGGACAGTATAGGTAAAACAAAGAGTGGGACTTTCTCCTTATTTTGGAGAAAGGTTAAAAAAAAAAGAAAGTTTAGAAATAAGCAGGATGATAATGCTGCCATATAGATCCCACATAATAAACTTCTACAATGCAATAACCCATAATACCAGCCAAAGTTCCTAAATATGAATTCCTATCTGACCCTTGAATGACACAGACTTGTTGCCGTGAAGCCATTGGTGGTGGAAGTCACAGGCAAATTTCCTATGTGCTCTTTTCTAGAATTTTCATTATCCGGCTTTTGACGATAACAAATGACAAAGAAGATTAAAGGGGTTGGCTGGACTTAAGCCCCCGTCACACTAAGCGAGAGCGCTGCTGAGTCACAAGTTTTGTGACGCAACAGCGACCTCAGCAGTGATCTTGGTACGTAGCAGCGACCAGGCCCCTGCTGTGAGATCGCTGGTTGTGTCGAAATGGCCTGGACCATTTTTTGATCGTTGAGGCCCCGCTGGGTAGCATGCATCGGTGTGTTTGACACCTTACCAACGACCTCGTTGGCGACTCAGAACTGAGACACATAGGCATGCATTTGCGTTGCATCGTTATACAGGTCACTACGGGTCGCCGTATCGTTGCTGCATTGTTGGGAAGATCTGACTGTTTGACATCTCACCAGCGACCACATAGCGACGCAGCAACGATCCCTGCCAGGTCGTATCGTTGTCGGGATCGCTGTAGCGTCGCTAAGTGTGACGGTACCTTTAGGCTTCAAGTCTGCAGTCATTCCATGAAACTGCAGACTTGTGAATCCTCACAGCGTGAAGATTCTCCAGTGGCAGCGCTGGGACCATACATGTAGTCACATGCAGACTAGACATGCGTGACCTTGCCCAATGCAAGTGTATTGAGCGAGGCAAGAGATGTCTATACGGAATGTGGCTGGAAATATGCAAATCACATACTTGCCATCATATGAACGCCCGTTCCCGGCGTCGGCACTGGAGAATCCTCACAGAGTGCAGTGTGTGGAGTGTGAGGATTCACAAGTCTGCAGTCATGTAGAGTGTCTGCAAACTTGTAGCCTAAGGTCGGACAACCCCTTTATAGATTTATTGTGATGAAAGTATTATGTTAAACAAAAATGATTCATACTGTCCACATATCGATTGTTTTCATCAACAATACCACCATCAAGGGTAGCACTGGCTCACAAAAAACTAAGTGGATCTTCCGGTGGGCCCAGACTCTTTACCTCGTGTACAGAATAGATAACTGTTGGACAAACAGCAGTGGTGTAACTAGAGTGGCTGGGCCCGGGTGAAAAACCTGGACCCCCACACTCCCGCATATTGGTCAGATGTATGGGTCTTTGTAGCATTCTAAATCCTATAAGGACATATGCATTGCACCCCCTCCCCCATTATGTAGTAGTGTCTTCCATCTTGGCCTCCTTCCTAATTTATATATATCCCATCCTGGTCCACATCCAGCTGAAGTTTGCTCAGGCTTTGGCAAGCCCTCCACCCGCATGGGCCGGGTCACGCCCTTTACGGCCTCGATTGTTATGCCCCTGATAAACAGCTATCTTTTCAGAATCCCCCATTCACAGGAGTACTGCCCTAGTGTTCTCTATGAAAGCAGCGGCAAGATATCTCCCAGAGAACAAGAGGATCGTGGGTCAGAAATCCGACATTCCCGATTCTACTCTCCCTCGACATCATTGTGAGGCCCCTATACACATTGGACTGTAGGACAAAAACTATCACATTTGGAGATGACTTTTGAGCCAATCATTTATTACTTAGGATCTATTTCTTATTAGTTGATTAACAAATAACCAATTAGGATTTTTTTTTACTATATATTTGGTGTATACAGGAATCACAATAAAATTCATGGATGGAGGGAGGTCATTAAAGTCATGTCCTCTAGTATTCCCAAGGATCCCCAGTCTGTCACTGCCTCTACCCATTAGATTCACAGTTTCCCACATTTTTACTACTATCTCAATGTAGCATTGGTTTCATCAGTTGATCTGGATATTTGCTACTGATGGCAACAGAAAGTGTCATGTAAGCTCATCTGTGATTGGCTGGGAAAGTTTTATTCTGTAGTTTTTAGATTATTAGAGATGCAAATTTTATTTGTACCCACATTGGGTGCATAAAATGTCAAAATGATTGGAATGATTATCTATGTGTACAACTGTTCCTAACAAATATAGTTCACGTACATGGCTGAAAATGGGCTATACTAATATCTAATCACTAAGTGGCAAGAAAAAAATCACAGGTGGGTCCTACAGATAATATTTCCACAAGGACCACAAATTCAATACATGGCAACATGATTTCAAAACCTTCAATTATTCAAATTGTACAACAACCACAGAGTGCTCAGATGTAGTATAACCATCTCTTAGCAGAGTATCACAATTTTTTTTAAAATTAAAAGCAAGCCATTTGGCAACACTCATTTCAGGAAATGTAAGAAAGAACACTTTACTTATTATAAATAATGGGCTTTGGTATAGCAGCAAAAGGAATGGATCATCCCTATAGCTTTAAATTCACAAATTTTAGGATTTTATGAAATTTGTTACATTGTAAACACTAGCATCTCAGATTGATAGGTTAAGAGAGATTTTTTTTTCCAATGAAAGACTTAATATCCATAAGACCAAACAATCTTTGGAGTCTCAGGTACTTTATCAAAATACAAGTGCTTCTCACAAAATTAGAATATCATCAAAAAGTTAATTTATTTCAGTTCTTCAATACAAAAAGTGAAACTCCTATATTATATAGAGTCATTACACACAGAGTGATCTATTTCACGTGTTTATTTCTGTTAATGTTGATGAATATGGCTTACAGCCAATGAAAGCACAAAAGCCATTATCTCAGTAAATTAGAATACTTTATAACAGCAGCTTGAAAATGTTTTTAAAATCTGAAATGTTGTCCTACTGAAATGTATATTCAGTAAATGCACTCAATACTTGGCCGGGGCTCGTTTTGCATCAATTACTGCATCAATGCAGCGTGGTATGGAGGTGATCAGCCTGCGGCACTGCTGAGGTGTTATGGAAGCCCAGGTTGCTTTGATAGCAGCCTTCAGCTCATCTGCATTGTTGGGTCTGGTGTCTCATCTTCCTCTTGACAATACCCCATAGATTCTCTATAATAGATTCTCTATGGGGTTAAGGTCAGGCGAGTTTGCTGCCAATCAAGCACAGTGATACTGTTGTTTGTAAACCAGATATTGGTACTTTTGGCAGTGTGGACAGGTGCCAAGTCCTGCTGGAGAATGACATTTCCATCTCCAAAAAGCTTGTCGTCAGAGGGAAGCATGAAGTGCTCTAAAATGTCCTGATAGACGGCTGCACTGACTTTGGTCTTGATAAAACACAGTGGACCTACACCAGCAGATGACATGGCTCCCCAAACCATCACTGATTGTGGAAACTTCACACTAGACCTCAAGCAGCTTGGATTGTGGCCTCTCCACTCTTCCTCCAGACTCTGGGACCTTGATTTCCAAATGAAATGCAAAATTTACTTTCATCGGAAAACAACATCTTGGACCACTGAGCAACAGTCCAGGTCTTTTTCTCCTTGGTCCAGGTAAGACCCTTCTGGCGTTGTCTATTGGTCATGAGTGGCTTGACACAGGGAATGCGACACTTGTAGCCCATGTCCTGGATACGTCTGTGTGTGGTGGCTCTTGAAGCAATGACTCCAGCAGCAGTCCACTCCTTGTGAATCTCCCCCAAATGTTTGAATGGTCTTTTCTTAACAATCCTTTCAAGGCTGCGGCTATCCCAGTAGCTTGTGCACCTTTTTCTACCACACTTTTTCCTTCCACTTAACTTTTGTCGCTCCAGGTGTGGGAAAGACTTAGTGCAACACAGAGGGAAGAGGGAAAGGGAGCCAAGACACTAGGGAAAGGGGGAAGTGGAGACCTCCTAGTCTGGTCTAGTGTCTCCTTGTCTCCCCTAACATTCCTATGTTGCCTCTTCAGCAATCGTCGCATGCGTGCCTCGCCCTGACTTTCCCTGGCGTATGGCTAAGGCTAGGGATTGGAGGAGATGAGCACTAGTGGGTCTCCTCTAAACTCTATAGACAACAAGGGTAGACAAACAGGTGGAGAATGCTTATCTTTAGACGACTCAAGACAAATGCGAACTCGGCCTCAAGCTCTAGAGAGGACGAAGTACTGCTCTTGCTAAGCCTTCACAAGTAGAAATGAATATAGCCGGCATCTCCCTCTCAGACACACCAGGTATGTATACACCCAGGCCTGGGAGCTAATTACCAGAGGGAGGTAGCCACTAGGTCCTAGAGACAGCCTCTCATCTAAAAAGATGTTTGTAATGCCAAAAGTAGAGATCTCCTGCAACCAACTGCAGGACAACTGTCTGTCACCTCTGACACACCCATGACAACTTTCCATTAATATTCTTGGATACAGCACTCTGTGAACAGCCAGCTTCTTTAACAATGACCTTTTGTGGCTTACCCTCCTTGTGGAGTGTGTCAGTGACTGCCTTCTGGACATCTGTCAAGTCAGCAATCTTCCCCATGATTGAGGAGACTACTGAAACAGACTAAGGGACCTTTTTAAATGCACAGGAAGCCTTTGCAGGTGTTTTTGTTAATTATTCTAATTTACTGAGATAATGACTTTTGTGATTTCATTGGCTGTAAGCCATAATCACCAACATTAACAGAAATAAACACTTGAAATAGATCACTCTGTTTTTAATGACTTTATATAATATATGAGTTTCACTTTTTGTATTGAAGAACTGAAATAAATTAACTTTTTGATGATATTCTAATTTTGGGAGAAGCAACTGTATTTATCAATATTAATACATATCTCAGAGAAGAATTCATAGTAAAAAGAGTTTACCTAATCAGTAGACAATGTAATATATAGTGACTGGGTGTTGTAGAGAGAGATTCAGTCTTTGTAAGCGCTCCCTACTCTGTGCGGATCATTCCTTTAATATTGCTGAAACACAAGGTGCTAGTTATTAATACACTGATATTAAAAGTAAAAACGGCTGCCTGCCTCATGTGCGGTCTATGTCTGAATTCAGAAAAAAAAAAGTTTGGTTTATAGTTACATTTTTTATTTGCAAATATTGTTATTGTGTGACAATTCCAATGTTATATTGTTAGATATTTTTTATGTCGTCGGTGTTATGTGATGATAGTCATCAATAAATATAAGATTTGATGTCTGAATGATTCTGGAGAACTTTACAGGAAAACATTGACTTAATAATCAGTAAATCTACAATGAAGCATTTTTGTCTATCAGCTTCATCAGTTATCACTCATTTTTATTTGCTATTACTGAAAAACTACCAGAAAACTGCTGTTGGTGGATCATTATATTTATTCCAATTAGGTTTTTTGAATATCCAGGACAGTCCTGTTCATAAAAGGTAGCACTTGAAAGTTTGTGAAGAATTAAGCATTTTCCATATTTTTTAAAAAATTTGATCTAAAAGTACGTTAGATTTTCGCACAAGTCCTAAAAGTACACGAAGAGAACAAAAAAAGAAGAAAATGATCCATTATTACAAGTCTGTGTTTGACAAAAGTATGCAAATCTTTGCTTTCAGTATCTGGTGTGATCCTCTTGTTTAGCAATGGCTACATCTAAACATTTCCGGTAATAGTAGATTAGTCCTGCACATCGGCTTTGAGGAATTTTAGCCCATTCCTCCCTATAAAACATCTGAGTCTCTGTTATTTTGTTTTTTTTTCCCATGAACTTCAGGTCCTTCCACAATATTTTTATAGGATTAAGGGCAGAACTTTGACTCCAAACCTTTAACTTTATTCTTTAACCATTCTTTTGTAGAACGACTTGTGTTCTTTGGGTCATTATCTTGTTGTATGACCACTGTTCTTTTGAAGTTCGGCACATGGACAGATGTCCTGACATTTTCCTTTAGAATTTTCTGGTATGATTCAGAATTCATTGTCCATCAATGATGGCATCCATCCTGGCCCAGATGTAGCAAAACAGGCACAAACCATGATCCTACCATTACTGTGTTTCACAGAAGATATGAGGTTTTATGCTGTGATAAAGAATTTTTCTTTCTCCAAACACAACACTTCTCATTTAAACCAAAAAGCTCTATTTTGGTCTGATCCATCCACAAAACATTTTCCTTGATTCATCATTTCCATTTTTTTAAGTCACTTTTCTTTTTTTGTCTTGTGGTACTCACTGATGTTTATAAGGTTCTTCAATTTGTCGCAAAGTCAAAAATGTGTTGTTTTAGGGTCATTAACCGTTTTTTGTGATATATATTTTTTTATTTTATTTTTTTTTAGCAAACTGTTGCATCTTTTTCAAAACGTCACAAAAAAATGGGACTTCTTTGCTTGACGTGCACAAAATCATTCCAGGGAGGTAAAGGAGTGGGGTTGAACCAAATTTAGCAACATAAAGAGTAAGTTGGAAAACTTATTCCACAAAGCGGTAAATAAAAGAAACAGGTGAGAGCACACATAAAACAGACTTCAAACAAGAAGCAAATAGAATAGTGAACTGGGTGCAAACAAAAAAAAGGCAAAAAAAACCACACAAAAAACAGGCGCTAAGGCAGTGATGAATAGGGGTCATTGTTTCAATAGCCTTCTGGCTTATCCATGTGATCTTTAGCAAACTACAGAAGGGCAGTCATGCGTCTCATCTCATCTCATTGCAGTCCTGCCAAGTATTATTGTTCTCCTGAAGGTGGACTCGTGAACATTAGCTAATATGAAAGAGGCCTTTAGTTGCTTAGAGGTTACCTTGGGTTCCTTTGTGACCTTTCAGACTATTATATGCCTAGCTTTCTGAATGATCTTTCTTGGTGGACCACTTCTGGGAGAGTAAAAATAGTCTTGAATTTTCTCTATTTATACACAATCTGACTATGGATTGGTGGAGTACAAACTCTTTGGAGATGGTTTTGCAACCTTTTCCAGCCTGATGAGTATCAACAACTCTTATTCCAAGGCCCTCAGAAATCTTCTAGTTCATGCTGTGATACATTTCCACAAACGTGTTGTGAAGATAACACTTTGATAGATACCTGTTTAAATAATACAGGTCGCCCACTCACCCCTGATCCCATTGGTTGAAAACACCAGAGTAATTTCACCTTCATATTATCTGCTAATCTTAAAGCGTCATATATACCAACAGGAAAATTGGGTTCAGATTAGCTATCCAGTCAACTTGAATGTGGGTGAGCCACAAAACTGGACACAGTCTAGAAACAGGATGAGTGCAGTTAGATAAAAAGAAGACCCTTTTAATCTCAAACATTCCCTTTTAGGCCAGTCCTATTTATTACTCTGCATCTATGAGTAAATATTCATACATATTAACTAGGATCTTTATAGGGTGATACCATATATAGTATCTCTCCTTCCCCATTTACCTCTTAAAGGGAGTCTGTCAGCCAAAACTGATAGCATAACCTAGCCTTGTAGGGGATACAATAATTGCCCCTTTGGTGTACTTTTTTCTACAAAGACTGAAGCTTACACAAATATTTTTAAACAGGGTGCTCAGTGCACCCTCGGTGTGGCCAAGAAGCTCAGTTCACCATTTCGCCAAGTATTTTTGCATGTCCCTGCCTCCTGGACTTGGGATTGACAGAGCTGGTTTGACTGGAGTGAGCCCAGATTGCAAAAAAAAAGCTCAGGTAAGCCAATGCTGTCAATTACCAGGGAGGGAGGTGGGAGAATACACAGCCAGTGGACGTAATGGTACATGGAACCTCTTGGCCACACCCACGGTGCACCAAACACCCTAATTAGTATGTGTGATTAAACTTCAGTTTCTGCAGAATGGAGGTAGTGGTTAGATCACTAATGGTGCGATTCTTATAGGGATTATATGCCCCTGCTTAGTTTATACTACCAGTTTGGGCTGATAGACCCCCTTTAAAAAGGAAGAGGTAGTGGATATTCTATCATATTCTTGAGGTGCACATTGTATGGATCTTGAGGTACACATTGTAAGAATCTTGAGGTGCACATTGTATGGATCTTGAGGTGCACATTGTATGAATCTTGAGGTGCACATTGTATGGATCTTGAGGTGCACATTGTATGAATCTTGAGGTGCACATTGTATGGATCTTGAGGTACACATTGCATGAATCTTGAGGTGCACATTGTATGAATCTTGAGGTGCACATTGTATGGATCTTGAGGTGCACATTGTATGGATCTTGAGGTGCACATTGTATGAATCTTGAGGTGCACATTGTATGGATCTTGAGGTGCACATTGTATGAATCTTGAGGTGCACATTGTATGGATCTTGAGGTACACATTGTATGAATCTTGAGGTGCACATTGTATGAATCTTGAGGTGCACATTGTATGGATCTTGAGGTGCACATTGTATGGATCTTGAGGTACACATTGCATGAATCTTGAGGTGCACATTGTATGAATCTTGAGGTGCACATTGTATTAATATTGAGGTGCACATTGTATGGATCTTGAGGTGCACATTGTATTAATATTAAGGTGCACATTGTATGGATCTTGAGGTGCACATTGTATGGATCTTGAGGTGCACATTGTATTAATATTGAGGTGCACATTGTATGGATCTTGAGGTGCACATTGTATGGATCTTGAGGTGCACATTGTATTAATTTTGAGGTGCACATTGTATTAATATTGAGGTGCACATTGTATGGATCTTGAGGTGCACATTGTATTAATATTGAGGTGCACATTGTATGGATCTTGAGGTGCACATTGTATTAATTTTGAGGTGCACATTGTATTAATATTGAGGTGCACATTGTATGGATCTTGAGGTGCACATTGTATGGATCTTGAGGTGCACATTGTATTAATATTGAGGTGCACATTGTATGGATTTTGAGGTGCACATTGTATGGATCTTGAGGTGCACATTGTATGAATCTTGAGGTGCACATTGTATTAATATTGAGGTGCACATTGTATGGATCTTGAGGTGCACATTGCATTAATATTGAGTTGCACATTGTATGGATCTTGAGGTGCACATTGTATGGATCTTGAGGTGCACATTGTATGAATCTTGAGGTGCACATTGTATTAATATTGAGGTTCACATTGTATGGATCTTGAGGTGCACATTGCATTAATATTGAGGTGCACATTGTATGGATCTTGAGGTGCACATTGTATTAATTTTGAGGTGCACATTGTATGGATCTTGAGGTGCACATTGTATGAATCTTGAGGTGCACATTGTATGGATCTTGAGGTGCACATTGTATGGATCTTGAGGTGCACATTGTATGAATCTTGAGGTGCACATTGTATGGATCTTGAGGTGCACATTGTATGAATCTTGAGGTGCACATTGTATGGATCTTGAGGTACACATTGTATGAATCTTGAGGTGCACATTGTATGAATCTTGAGGTGCACATTGTATGGATCTTGAGGTGCACATTGTATGGATCTTGAGGTACACATTGCATGAATCTTGAGGTGCACATTGTATGAATCTTGAGGTGCACATTGTATTAATATTGAGGTGCACATTGTATGGATCTTGAGGTGCACATTGTATTAATATTGAGGTGCACATTGTATGGATCTTGAGGTGCACATTGTATGGATCTTGAGGTGCACATTGTATTAATATTGAGGTGCACATTGTATGGATCTTGAGGTGCACATTGTATGGATCTTGAGGTGCACATTGTATTAATTTTGAGGTGCACATTGTATTAATATTGAGGTGCACATTGTATGGATCTTGAGGTGCACATTGTATTAATATTGAGGTGCACATTGTATGGATCTTGAGGTGCACATTGTATTAATTTTGAGGTGCACATTGTATTAATATTGAGGTGCACATTGTATGGATCTTGAGGTGCACATTGTATGGATCTTGAGGTGCACATTGTATTAATATTGAGGTGCACATTGTATGGATTTTGAGGTGCACATTGTATGGATCTTGAGGTGCACATTGTATGAATCTTGAGGTGCACATTGTATTAATATTGAGGTGCACATTGTATGGATCTTGAGGTGCACATTGCATTAATATTGAGTTGCACATTGTATGGATCTTGAGGTGCACATTGTATGGATCTTGAGGTGCACATTGTATGAATCTTGAGGTGCACATTGTATTAATATTGAGGTTCACATTGTATGGATCTTGAGGTGCACATTGCATTAATATTGAGGTGCACATTGTATGGATCTTGAGGTGCACATTGTATTAATTTTGAGGTGCACATTGTATTAATATTGAGGTGCACATTGTATGGATCTTGAGGTGCACATTGTATTAATATTGAGGTGCACATTGTATGGATCTTGAGGTGCACATTATATGGATCTTGAGGTGCACATTATATGGATCTTGAGGTGCACATTGTATGGATCTTGAGGTTCACATTGTATGAATATTGAGGTGCACATTGTATGGATCTTGAGGTGCACATTGTGTGGATCTTGAGGTGCACATTGTATGGATCTTGAGGTGCACATTGTATGGATCTTGAGGTGCACATTGTATGAATATTGAGGTGCACATTGTATGGATCTTGAGGTGCACATTGTATGAATATTGAGGTGCACATTCTATGAATCTTGGGGTTCACATTCCATGGACTTGTAGGAACTTTGGGGTTCTATTCCACAACAATAAATGAGAAGGAGGAGATCACCCAATCTCCAAACAGCCAAAAAACAAGCTCCAGTCTAGATAAACTTACTGCATCTAATAAGAATGTTTAATATAATAAATCTTCACCATTCAATCTTTTAATAAATAATTTATTTGCAAAAGAACAAAAATACGGTGACATCATCAACGTCGACAGCCATGTGTCCACAACAACCACACGTATGATGCGCTGTATGTCTGAAAACATACAATATATATTTATTTTCTTCAGCATTTAGACAATATAGATTTCTCATTTATATGTATATATTTATATATATATGTATATGCCAGACATTGCTAGAAGGAAGCAGGAAAAACATGACAATGTGTAGAAAATATTGCTAACATGGCAATGGCAATGAGTATGGCATCTGTGTATTATATATATAATTTATAAACCAAATATGTTAATATATTATTTACTGTATCTCCTCTTAAAATAGTTTTTTCTTTAAAAAAAAAAAAAAAAAATATTGCACACCGAACGCATCTGACATCCTCTAATATCTAACATTCATTAAACATATATGGAATATATCCTGTATATACAACATGTAAAAATCCCTACAAACATGACACTTCATGGTGGATATTTAGTCTTGTTTTTACCTAGAGGTGGGAGGATGTCCGCAGCTTAACGTTACAGCATTTCTATAAATGTAGGGGATGAAGCAACTTTTCAATGCACAGCTCTTCTGAGTAGGATTTATACGGTATGGATTTGGGGGCTCAATGGAGCTATATAGTCCACCGCACTGTATAAATCTTGTATTGGGATCTTCATCTTGGAGTCTTGTAGTTCACATTGGACCTATATGGATTCTGGGATCTAACTGATTGGATATGTGTGGATCTAGTGGTTCACAATGTCCAGATTGGATTTTATGGGTTATTTTATTTATGTTGTGCCGTTATAGAGCTATTACATTCCACAGCGCTTTACAGACATTATCGGCACTGTCCCCATTGGGGCTCACAATCTACATTCCCTATCAGTGTGTCTTTTGAGTGTGGGAGGAAACACAAGAAAACACACAAACTCCTTGAAGATGTTATCCTTGGTGGGATTTGATCCCAGAACCTCAATGCTATAAAGCAACAGTGCTAACTACTGAGCCATTGTGCTGCTCTAAAGATATTGGGATCTAAATTGAAGGGATCTTGGTGTCTACACGGTATAGATTTTGGAACCTCTACATATCCTATTTTCACACTCTATGGCTATGGATGGATCTTGGAATCCATAATAGATGGATTTAAGGGTCAACCAACAATAATCTTATGTCCACCCTGTATAGATTTTAGATTTTATTCTGTATGGACATGAATGGACCTTGGTTGGCACACTCTATGCACATACATGGATTTTGGTCTGCACATTGCATGGACATAAATGGATCTTGATCGGCACAATGTATGGACATGAATGACTCTTGGTCTGTACAATGTATGGACATCAATGGATCTTGGTCGGCACACTCTGTGGACATAAATAGATATGGGTCAGGACAATCTATGGACGTAAACGTATCTAAGTCGGCACACTGTATGGACATAAATGAATTTTGGTCTGTACAATCTATACATATGAATGGATTTTAGTTTGCACACGCTATGTACATGAATGGATCTTGGTCGGCACACTGTATGAACATTAGTGGGTCTTAGTCTCCAAACTGTTTGGACGTGAATGTACCTGGGTCTGCGCACTGTATGGTTTTGGGTCTATACTGTATGGTTGTGTGTGGATGTTGAGGTTCACGCTGTATTGACCACTCTCGATATCAGGGTAAGTTCAGACTCTGTCTATATCTGGTTCATTTTTCTGCCTGATATTTTTGTGCTACATGTGCATCAGATTTTGAAAGCCCCACCTACATGTACTGTACTGAAAGTTGCTGCTGATATGTCCATACAACAGGGACCCCTAGTTATATACTTTATAAACTCCAAGATCTAAATCAGTCCTTACAGTATGAACCTAAGATTCATATACTGCATACCCCAAATATCTGCTCTACATCTGTTTAGATATTGAGGTCTCCACTCTATGGACGTGTATGGATCTCGGGGGTAAACGCTGGACTTGGGGGTTACAATCCATATAGACGATTTTTCCTTTGGATATTAATTGGAACAGTCTGTGCATTGCAAAGGTGCAGACCTCCCAGCGCTCACGAAAAGAAACAATTTTGAGCCATTGAAGCCCCTAGAAGGAGGCTTACAGGATTTACGTCAATAAAGTTTGATCACTGTATCATGAGGAAATTATACAACTTGTAAATATACTTTTATTATTCACCATTTCAATATCTCTTGTAGTTGTCAGTGAATGGAAGCATCTTTGCATATGCCTGGAAGCTGGAAAACCTGTCGTAAATGTGTCCAATCCCCACAACTGCTGGAGAGAGACCTCCATACATCACATCAAGCCTTTAATAGCAGGACTAGGTCTCTACAGGTTTCCAGCCTTTGAGTGTAACAGGAATGTTTCTATTCACTGACAGCACGCAAAAATATCTACACCATGGAAAGTAAATCAAACATGAAATATATTAGAAAATACGCTAGCTAAACTTCATTGACATAAAACTGGAAAAGCCTCAAGCCAGTGAAAAAAAAATTATATTCCAATAAAAAAATAAAAAAGTGAGGTCTATGAAATAAAATAAAATGAAACATTTCATAAAACACTCTAGAGCCCCAGGGTTCGAGGCCATCTTTATAAGTTCTTGCTTCATCAGAAATAATCCTGATGAGATGAGGAAGGATAAAAGCAAAGGAAGGTGGGTTTCACACTTCTGTAAAACACTGGCATGCTCAAGTTGCAATACCTGGCCCGACCTCCAGGTGTCCTGTGGAGCTAATTGCCTCATTTATACCTATGTGGAAGTTAACTCAGATCACACCTAGTGGTTGGACCAGGTATTGCGATTTTACCACAGTCCATATTTGACGGACATGTGAAATCCGCCTAAGTAATCATGCACTACAAGATAAACAGGATTATTAGCTTGAGTTCATTACTAAAATAAAGGCCATTTAATGGTTCTGGGAAATATGGATGACTATGTGACAACTCCTCTGCGAGATTCAGTGGCAGCTTTTTTTTTTTTTTTTACTTTTTCCAGTATTCTTGTGACATGCAATTTTTTATGTAGTTTTTGATGCAGTTGAACATATGCATAGTACATGACTGCGTGGTCAGAGACTGACCCGACGATCAACGCGTTTCTGGCGTTTCCACCCTTAATCATGATTAATCTGACCACCCAGTCATGGACTATGCACATGTCTTATAAGTTAGTTATGACAAGTTTTTAATTTCACTACCTGATTGAAATTCATTCACCAATAAAGAAGATTTTATTCCGTGGAGCTGGATCTCTCCTCATGCTGTTTCTACTGCGTCCAGGCAAAGACGTTTTTCGTGCTCCGGAACATTTGGGGCATAGGTGGTGGTGAGCTGGGCTCTTCTTTTTGATTAAGGTTTATAAAACCAGTTCAAGACCGGATCATTTTGTCCAGCTCATGACTATGCACATTTTAGTTTTTCTGTTGTACAGTCAGTTTTAACAGCTGCAACGTTTTTTATTGTTTATAAAAGAAAATAATTTGTGATGCGTAATTTTAATGTCATTTTTATATATTTGTATTTTCATTTTTTTTGCCAACATTGGTGGGAAATGTAAAGAAAAAAATGGAAATACATGTCTGTTTTTTTTATTTTTTTTCCATTTTTTTTTCTTTAAAACCACAAAGGGAATTAGACTTTTTTTTTTCTTCACACCTTGTGCCCCCTACACTCTATAAAGTCAATAAAGACTTTTAGGATTGACATGTTAGCTGTGCTAGAGGTAAACTTCAGCCCTCTGGGTCCAATGAAGAGCTGAACTGAATTTCCTAAGTCCTAGCAGTTTCTGCTACCTCCCATCAGGAGGCGATCACGCCATCACTGGGACCAAAGAAGGAAGCACTGTTCGTTCTTCCTAAACTGTGTACACAGCAATTAATCAGTGCTATGTATATAGTGATCAGGGAAGAGGTCTTAAGGTTAGCTCCTCTTACTTCTTCTCAATTCTCCATTTATTTCTCCCTGCTCCACTTACTTTTCTCTGCTCCCATTACTTTTTCTCTCTGGTCTCCTTACTTCTTTCTTCTCCCCTCAAATCTTCTCCCTGACTCAATTATGTCTCCCTCTACTTCTTCCTGCTCCCCTTGCTTCTTCCTGCTCACCTTACCTCTCCTTCCCGTTACCCTTACATCTTATCCCAGCTCCCATTGCTTCTTTCACCTGCTCCCTTTACTTCTCCTTCCTGCTCCACTTACCTCTTCTTCCTGTTCTCCTTACGTCTCTTTTCTGCTCCCCTTACTTATTCCTGTTCCAGTTACTTCTCCTTCCTTTCCCCTTACTTCTTCTTCCTGTTCACTTTACTTCTTCCTGTTCCCATTACTTCTTCCTGCTTCCCTTACTTCTTCATACTCCCCTTTCTTCTTCTTCCTGTTTTCCCTTACTTCTTCGTGCTCCTCTTACTTCTTCTAGCTCCACTTACTTCTTCTTCCTGTTCCCATAACTTCTTCATTTTCCCTTACTTCTTCTTCCTGCTCACCTTACTTCTTCCTTTTCCCCTTACTTTTTATTCCCTATCCCCTTACTTCTTCTTCCTGTTCCCATTACTTCTTCCTGCTTCCCTTACTTCTTCTCCCTGCTCCCCTTACTTCTTCTTCATACTCCCCTTACTTCTTATTCCTGTTTCCGTTACTTCTTCTTACTTTTTCCTGCTCCCCTTACTTCTTCTTCCCGCTCCTCTTACTTTTTCCTGCTCCTCTTACTTCTTCTTCCCGCTCCTCTTACTTTTTCCTGCTCCCCTTACTTCTTCTGGCTGCTCCTCTTACTTCTTCCAGCTCCACTTACTTCTTCTTCCTGTTCCTATTACTTCTTCCTGCTCCTCTTACTTCTTCTTCCTGTTCCCCTTACTGCTTCCTGTTCCCCTTACTTCTCTTTCCTACTCCCCTTACTTCTTCTTGCTCAATCCACTTCTAGTATTGGGTTAAAAACTGCATCAAAAACTGCATGTGTGATTCCAATCTTACAGTTTAAGGGTTCGCTTACATTAGTGTATAGAAAATCAGTTGCATTTTCATCCAGGAGAGTGGGACCATTCTTTTCTCACTTGTTATCTGTGTGCAATCTATTTGTTTTACTCAACAGCTATTAATCATTTACAGGGGCCATTTACAGTTTCCCACAGAACTGTAATGTATCCGTAAAAATCGGATGCCGTACTGATGGTGCGTACGGCATGTCATCTTTTTCTCACACTGTCTGATTTCGGACTGAAATCGCAGCATTCTGTGATTTTTTTCTCATACCTAATACAGCTGAGAAAAAATACACAGATCTGCACTGCCCCACTGAATAACATTGGTCCGAGTACAATCCGATTTTTTTATCTAATTGCACTCTTCGAATTTATACCCTTGTATGAGCGAGCCCTAAAGTAGTATTTTTTTTTTACATATTACACCATTGCTGCACAGTCTCGTGTAGATAGAAAAGGCCCCAACCAAGTATGTTAACCTTAAACCACACTAAGCTGTGAATGGCAAGGATATACTGCTGATTTCAATTTTACATGTAATTCTTTATTTCTCCTGTGGGGGCTCTGCAGCCATGTTAAAACATATTACAGTCCAGGAGTGGGACAACCTGTAGTCACACAATCATTGGGGACCCCTCAAACATAGTAGTAAAAGCATGTTCTAAAAAAAAATAAAACAAATGCCTTCAAACTGAAAGACTATTGTTTTCCACCTTGGTCTCTTTCACTGCATAGAGATAAAAGGTGGGAGAAGAAGAATGTGATGGCCATATATATGTAATCAGTTGTACCTAGTTATACTTGATTTTATATAAGCCCCCTGTTGGAAATAAGTAAAAAAAAAACTCTGAATTTTATGATAATTTTGTTTCAGTCCATATAGAATCACGGTTTCCCTCCCCTGATGAGCTGCAACATCACCGCTGTCTTGTTGATAATGTTTCCACTGAAAACCGAATGGCGGACAATGCGAGGTGACAATGAAAGATGAAGGACAGAAAATTGGTTAAATCTAATGTTTTGCTATGTCCCCTTTCTTTAGGATAATTTGCCTTTGCCAAGGAGCTAACTTGGTTTCATCGTAACCCAGTGTTCTTAGCTTTTCCGACTGCTCTCTTTCTCGCTCCTCTTCTTCTTTCTTTTGTTTCTCTTGCTCTTTTCTGGAAAACAAGAACGAAGAATGATGATGGTTAAAAACTTATATCCAACAAATTAATTCCTATTTTTTTTTTTCTTCGGAATTTTCTTGAACAGTTTGTTGTTTACAAATAAATACAAAATAACAATAATTGTATTCTTCCTGGCTGCACATTCTATTGAAATGAGATGAGTCCCTACGAGGAGGAGTTTGCATAGTTATCCCCAAGAAAGTTTGTGGACTGACATGTTCTTACCTTAGGCTTAGTGGAAGAGTGTCTTTCCCTTGTCTGCTTTAGTGAGTAACATCAAGAAGATTGACGGAAATGAAGAAAGTTGAGGAGTAGGAGGAAGGGGAAAATAGAGTATACTTGTAAGTAGGTAGGTGACGGGCTAATTAAAGATACCTCTATAACCTTCAAAATGGCTCTTTAGAAAGCTGAAGAATGCTTACTAACTGGATACTATGGAAAATGCAGCCAATAACTAAAGACCATTTCCCCTATAGCATATTTAAAATCCCTATTAAAAAATAGGACCTTAAAGGGGTTGTCCACTACTTTAGATTACCCCCCCAATGTATCCCCCCAGGGCCCCTAAGACTTTTTGTAAATACCTTCTGTTGCAGACACTGCCTGTGAGTGGCGCTATCACTGGCCGCTCACAGGCACCACGTGACCCCCGGCTGCAGCCGGCTCTGACATCCGCTGATGTCAGCCGGGGGTCTTTGTCTTCCTGGTTCCACGGTGGATGGCAGGCTGTGGGCGGGGTTACCCCCCCCGCATCACACCTGGCATCCACCGCACTCTCTGCCTCTCCCCATTCATTGGGAAAGAGTGCGGGGTGTGACGCGGGGGGGTAACCCGGTCCACAAGACAGCAGCCACTGCGGGGAACCGAGCGCTGAGTCACGCCTTACTTGTCGTGACGTCAGCGCGGGGTCACGTGATGCCTGTGAGCGGCCACCGATAGCGTCACTCACAGGCATTGTCAGCAACGGAAGGTATTTACAAAAAGTCTTAGGAGCCCCGGGGGGAATAATATAAAGTAGTGCACAACTTCTTTAAAGAAAACCCGTCACGCGCCAATATTACGTATATGTTCTCCTGAATCTAGCATTGTTTTTCTCTTCCTACACCTCTCCATTTATAACATGTGGCCCTGTAGTCAGTGTAGGTTAATCTAGTCTTGTTATCCGAGTGGGTGTAATCCTCCTATAGATGCTGATAGAGAAGAGTTGGGGATCACGCCCACTTAGCTAACAAAACTAAATTGATATACAGTGAAGAGGAGCCCATATCTAAGGAATGGACAGGTACGTAAAATTACATTTATGAAAAGTGACGGGTCTCATTTAAAGGGAATCTGTCAGCAGGTTTTCACTACCTCATCTGAGAGCAGCCTGATGTAGGTAAACAGAAGCTGAATTCAACCATGTATCACTTAGATTACTGGGTGCAACCGTTCTCACACAATCAGATTTTTTAGATTTAGCAATGAATTAGGGCTGAGAAAGCTAACCCCGCCCACACCAGGCTCTGTATATATAATGTCTATAGACAGTGAGCTGCCTATCACAGGAGGGGGAGTGTCTGACTAGCATGCACAAGCTGCTGTGACCCAGCAATAATAAGCTCCTGGTGCTAAAACAATCATTAGAAGCAAACAAAACAATGGAGCTTGATAAGAGAGGCATCCCAGAAATCTGTGTTTTAATCCCTACAGCATGCTGTCTTCAGATTATATAGCAAGAACTTGCTGACAGATTCCCTTTAAGGGTATCTCCTGGCTGTATTACTCACCATTTGAAATTGGGACAACAAGTTGTATTTTTGCTGAGGGCAATGTACAATTCCCAAAGACTTTCTTGAATAAAAGCTTTGAAGGAGAAGTTTCGGATGTCACACATACTTGCCAACAATTTACATTTTGCTAAGACAATCTCACGAATCAGACCTTGGCATTCCTGGAGGTGAGACTAAAATGTCCTGATTTTGGCAATGTAAATGTTGGCAAGTATGGTGTCACAGAATTGCTTTGTCAATAGTAGCACCTAAGTGCATTAAAAGAGACCTGTCTATTGCTAAAAAAAATGTAGTTGAATACCTTTTAAAAATCCCTGCGCTCCCCTTATTCTGGTGCTCTTTTCCTTTTGCTTCGCTGCATCACTCCATTGATAACATATTCACGTTTGTTTCTTCTGGAGAGCAGTATGTGAAATCTCTGCTTGCAGTTCAACCAGGTGTTTCTTCTCTGGGCACGGGCGCTTTCTCTCCTCCCTCCCAGAAGTTGCCAATCACAGCTCCGCATATGGGAGAGAGGAGTGAAACCGCCCATCCCCAGAGAAAACTCTGGAAAAACACCCAGTTGGACAGCAAGCAGAGATTTCACATATTATGCTATATAAGCAACAAATGTGAATATATCTGCAATGGAGTGACGCAGAGCAAAACTGAAAAAAGCGGCAGAATCAGTGAAGTTAAGAGATTTTTTCAAGATATTTAATTCAATTTTTTAGCAAGTTAAAGGTCCTCTTTAAAGGGTCCCCTTTAATTAATCTGGGCAACAACCAATATGGTGACAGTTACTACACCTACAGATACAATGTATAAAGATGTTTCCATAACTCTATATGTTTGGATCATCGAATATGGTCTGTGAATGTTCACGTAGGTATTAGTAGATTGGCTTATGATTATGATTGGCTTATGATTCAAGAATCATTCGCAGCAGATTGCATGAAGACTTTACAATATGATACAATTATATTTAGAATCATGCACAATCTATGGCCTTATACCTACAAAAGGTTGTAATCTAGACACTCATATAAAATTAATAATATACTTAAAGTAGCAAAGGTAGAAATATACCAGCAGATTTTGGCCAGACATCTAATGAGTATTGAGGTTACCTGATCAGGGGCATAACGACCGAGGATGCAGTTGTCGCGACCGAGACCGGGCCCGTGCGGATGGGGGGCCGCCGACACCAACGCAAACTTCAACTGGATGTGTGACCTTGGACACACATTCAGCTGAAGTGTATTGCAGTGCAGAGACCCAGCAGATCCGTGCACGGCAATACACGCTGCCGGCCAATTAGAGGCCAGCAGCTGACGTCAGCGTGCATGTAACTGCGGGCGTATGGCAATGACGTCATTCGCTCCCATTACTTGCACGCTGAAGTCAGCTGCCAGCTTCAGAAGAGGATGTCGAATGGCGGGGGAGGTTAGTCAAATTGTTTAATTTTTTTCTATGCATTAAAGAACAGCAGCAGAACGTGAGACATATACCAGGATGGGGTATATATATACCAGGATGGGACCCAGGATATAAGGGACATAAATACCAGGATGGGGAACATATATAAACAGGAGGGGGCCCAGGACGGAGGTCATATATTCCAGGATGGGGGAGATATACCAGGATGGGGCCAGGTAGGGGAACATATATACCAGGATGGAGGACATATATATATATATATATATATATATATATATATATATATATATATATATATATATATATATATATATATATATATACACTGCTCAAAAAAATAAAGGGAAACTTAAACAACAGAATATAACTCCAAGTAAATCAAACTTCTGAGAAATCAAACTGTCCACTTAGGAAGCAACACTGATTGACAATCAATTTCACATGCTGTTGTGCAAATGGAATAGAAAATTGATGGAAATTATTGTCAATTATCAAGACACCCTCAATAAAGGAGTGGTTCTGCAGGTGGGGACCACAGACCACATCTCAGTGCCAATGCATTCTGGCTGATGTTTTGGTCACTTTTGAATGTTGGTTGTGCTTTCACACTCGTGGTAGCATGAGACGGACTCTGCAACCCACAGAAGTTGCTCAGGCAGTGCAGCTCATCCAGGATGGCACATCAATGCGAGCTGTGGCAAGAAGGTTTGCTGTGTCTGTCAGTGTAGTGTCCAGAGGCTACCAGGAGACAGGCCAGTACACCAGGAGACGTGGTGGGGGCCTTAGGAGGGCAACAACCCAGCAGCAGGACTGCTACCTTCGCCTTCGTGCAAGGAGGAACAGGAGGAGCACTGCCAGAGCCCTGCAAAATGACCCCCAGCAGGCCACAAATGTGCATGTGTCTGCACAAACGGTTAGAAACCGACTCCATGAGGGTGGTATGAGGGCCCGACGTCCACAGATGGGGGTTGTGGTCACAGCTCAACACCGTGCAGGACGCTTGACATTTGCCACAGAACACCAGGATTGGCAAAGTCGCCACTGGCGCCCTGTGCTCTTCACAGATGAAAGTAGGTTCACACTGAGCAGATGTGACAGATGTGACAGAGTCTGGAGACGCCGTGGAGAGCAATCTGGTGCCTGCAACATCCTTCAGCATGACCGGTTTGGCAGTGGGTCAGTAATGGTGTGGGGTGGCATTTTCTTTGGAGGGCCGTAGAGCCCTCCATGTGCTCGCCAGAGGTAGCCTGGCTGCCATTAGGTACCGAGATGAGATCCTCAGACCCCTTGTGAGCCCATATGCTGGTGCGGTTGGCCCTGGGTTCCTCCTAATGCAGGACAATGCCAGACCTCATGTGGCTGGAGTGTCAGCAGTTCCTGCAAGATGAAGGCATTGAAGCTATGGACTGGCCCGCCCGTTCCCCAGACCTGAATCCGATTGAGCACATCTGGGACATCATGTCTCGCTCCATCCACCAACGTCACGTTGCACCACAGACTGTCCAGGAGTTGGCGGATGCTTTAGTCCAGGTCTGGGAGGAGATCCCACAGGAGACCATCCGCAACCTCATCAGGAGCATGCCCAGGCGTTGTAGGGAGGTCATACAGGCACGTGGAGGCCACACACAATACTGAGCCTCATTGTGACTTGTTTTAAGGACATTACATCAAAGTTGGATCAGCCTGTAGTGTGTTTTTCCACTTTAATTTTGGGGGTGACTCCAAATCCAGGCCTCCATTGGTTAATAAATTTGATTTCCATTGATGATTTTTGTGTGATTTTGTTGTCAGCACATTCAACTTTGTACAGAACAAAGTATTCAATGAGAATATTTAATTCATTCAGATCTAGGATGTGTTATTTGAGTGTTCCCTTTATTTTTTTGAGCAGTGTATATATATATAGATATATATGTATATATATCTATATATATATATATATATATATATGTATACATATATATCTATATATATATATATATACTAAGTTGGGGGGGGGGTCCAGTCCAAATCTTGCACTGGAACCCATCGGACTCAAGTTATGCTATTGTACCCGACTCTCCACCAAATGCAAATTTTAAGAAAAAGAAGAACTGGACATGTTGAATCTCAACATGCCTAATCCTTTATATTCACAGGAGATAAGTCGTCGCCTGAGATATCTGGCAGTGACTTATTCTCCTCTTCCTATTGATAAGATGCAAGACAAGCCAAAACGTGCATTTGAATGGAGTAGTCAGAAGGAATAGATGTCGGGTAAGCGACAACTATTGAGAGCGTATAGCCGCCCTTACAAGATAAAACAAAACACTCACCTTTTATGCTCTCTGTCACATGAACGTTTACAAAGGAAAAAAAAAAGAAAACAGTGAATTATTAAAAAGAAAATGTATCGAAAAACCTTTCAATATGCATTGATTTAAATTATAGCCGATCTTACTTCTCCTCCTCCATCTTCTTCCTTAGGATTTCCCTCCGCCATGCTGGCATGGTGGATAATTTTGCAGTTTCTTCCTGCTCCTGTATGAGAAATAGGAAACTGGGAATAAATACATCAATCCATCAGTTATGACTATGGAGACCTGTAACACAACCTCACTTATTATCCTTAAAAAAATAATCCGTGAAGCTGATCACTCCGCATAGTAAAGTGCCTGGTGCATTCATTCGATCTGCAAGATTTCACTGGACATCATTAAAATACTTACTTGGATCATCTCCAGCAGGTACAGAAGGAGGAGGAAAAGGATGCGGTAGATTAATCTACGCTGAGTATTAGTACAGATGGATTCTACTGGGTGCTTGGAATCGTCAATGTAACTGTCAACCAGTTTCATCTTCTTATGCTGTTTCGGTTGCTTAGCGATATATTACTTTTTTTTTTTAAATAATAAATATAGTACTGGTTATCTAAGCCAGACTGTTACTGCGCCATGAGAGGTCAAAGACAGCCATTCTATATATGACATATCTTGGCCAGGTGAGCTGGGTTACTCACGCAGCATGCATCACTTTATGGGCGGTATTTTATTACACATGAGGCTCCATCTCCATTTTCTTTTTTAAGGATTCCTTGTTTCCAGCAGGTTTCATTCCTGGAAAACACCTCTGAAAATGTTTGATACTTCCTACTGTTAAGCCAACAAAAGCACTTTTTACACCCTTTTGCATCATGACATACAGGTGAATCTCACTAAATTAGAATATCATCAAAAAGTTAATTTATTTCAGTTCTTCAATACAAAAAGTGAAACTCATATATTATATAGAGTCATTACACAGAGTGATCTATTTCAAGTGTTTATTTCTGTTAATGTTGAGGATTATGGCTTACAGCCAATGAAAACACAAAAGTCATTATCTCAGTAAATTAGAATACTTTATAACAGCAGCTTGAAAATGTTTTTAAAATCTGAAATGTATGTTCAGTAAATGCACTCAATACTTGGCCGGGGCTCGTTTTGCATCAATTACTGCATCAATGCGGCGTGGCATGGAGGCGATCAGCCTGTGGCACTGCTGAGGTGTTATGGAAGCCCAGGTTGCTTTGATAGCAGCCTTCAGCTCGTCTGCATTGTTGGGTCTGGTGTCTCTCATCTTCCTCTTGACAATACCCCATAGATTCTCTATGGGGTTAAGGTCAGGCGAGTTTGCTGCCAATCAAGCACAGTGATACTGTTGTTTGTAAACCAGGTATTGGTACTTTTGGCAGTGTGGACAGGTGCCAAGTCCTGCTGGAGAATGAAATTTACATCTCCAAAAAGCTTGTCGGCAGAGGGAAGCATGAAGGGCTCTAAAATGTCCTGGTAGACGGCTGCGCTGAGTTTGGTCTTGATAAAACACAGTGGACCTACACCAGCAGATGACATGGCTCCCCAAACCATCACTGATTGTGGAAACTTCACACTAGACCTCAAGCAGCTTGGATTGTGGCCTCTCCACTCTTCCTCCAGACTCTGGGACCTTGTGGAGTGTGTCAGTGACTGCCTTCTGGACATCTGTCAAGTCAGCAGTCTTCCCTACGATTGTGGAGCCTACTGAAACAGACTAAGGGACCTTTTTAAGCGCTTTGGAAGCCTTTGCAGGTGTTTTTTGTTAGTTATTCTACTTTACTGAGATAATGACTTTTGTGTTTTCATTGGCTGTAAGCCATAATCATCAATATTAATAGAAATAAACACTTGAAATAGATCACTCTGTGTGTAATGACTCTATATAATATATGAGTTTCACTTTTTGTATTGAAGAACTGAAATAAATTAACTTTTGGATGATATTCTAATTTAGTGAGAAGCACTTGTGTATTATTTTGTTACAAGGAGTGAAATCAAAGGAATTCTACTACAATGTGAAGAGAGATAAGTAATGGGGGAGAGAAGAGAAAAATGTAAGGAATTGAAGGGGAAGAAAAAAGAAAGAAAAGAGCAGAATAAAAGAGAATAAATAATATAAGATGAGATGAGAAGTAGAGAGGAAAGATGAGAAATTAGCAAAGGAGATGCGTGAAGAAAAGAAGATAAAAAGTGAAGAGATGGGAGGTGGAGAAAAAAAGAACAGAGGAAAGGAGAGAAGAGAGGAGATCAGAGGTGACCAGGAGAAAGAGAAGGAAGGGAAAACATGAAAAAAAAACAATTGAGAAAGAAAAGAAGATAAGATTATATGAGAAAAGGAAAGGACAATCAAGAAAAAGGGATGTAAGAAGAGAGGAAAAGCAAAGAGAAAGAAGAAAGCAAAAGAAAAGAAATCAGAGAAGAGATAAGTGGAGAGGAGAGAGAACAGCAGGAAAGTAATAATACGCTCACACTGTGGTATATTCTCCCATGCGAGAGAATTGGGTCCATTATACTAATGTCTCTCGGCTCAAACTGTGTCAGAGTCTGAGTCGAGTGTCACCTTAGTGTGATCCAGTTCTCTCGCATGTGTGAATCGCAGCACAGGTGCGGAGGAGATGGAGAACATAATTTCTCCATTCTGCGTCCATGGATGTCGGACTGCACTCGGTTGACATCCGAGTGCAGCCCGATGATTCACACACACCCATAGACTTGTATGGGTGCGTGTAATCCGAATATCGGAGCCACTTGTAGCAAGCTGCCATTGTTTTCTCATGCTGAATCGGCATGAGAAAATAATCGCAGATCAGCACTGCCCCATAGTGTAATCCTATAAAATATCGCATAGCACTTGGCTGTGTTATACGCCAGTGTGAGCGAGACCTAAGAAAAAGAAAGGCAATGATAACAGAGAAAAGTATGATAGAGCAGAGGAGAAAACAGAGGAAAGGAAAGCAGAGGAGAGGGAAGGAGAAGATGAGAAAAAATACAAGGAAATTAGAGAACCAGGAAAATGAGGAGAGAAGAAAACATGAGAAAATAGGTGTAAGTAGGAAAGAAAACAGCAGAGAAGACAGATGAGTTTGCAAAAAGTAAAAAGCAGAATAAAGGATAGCAAAAGTAAAGTGAAGAAAGGAGATGAAAAGGACAGTCAAGGTGGTGAGATTTTTAACTCATTTTAGGGTAAACCAAATATTTCTTGATATATTACCTAAAAAGTCCCACAAATGTGAAACCATTTCAGATTTTATGTGCAGTGTTTGTATCAGGGCTATTAGTCCATGAATAATGGAGCAATGTTTGATTTGGAATAATTATAAAAAACCTCGGTAAGATATTGCTGTTACATTCTGTGATGCTCCCTGTTTTTGGATTTCCTCTTTCAGAACAACAACTAAAATATGTCCATTGCTGGTTACATAATGTGACTTCTCGAGAGATGATACCTACTAGCCGAGTGCACAATAGCATAAACTCCATCACTCCTGGACCGGAGGACCCAGGGTAATTGTACTTTGCTACTGACCATATGTGACCACTGAGGATCTTGGAGATCGGTAGAACACCAGGGTGTGTCATAACAATATAAAAAGTACAAGCACATTATTATTTATCCCTATGCGTGATAGCATACTTCTTATGCTGATATATGTGGAAATGCATAAAGGAGTGAAAAGATGCCAAGACAATCCTAGATAGTTTATATTTGCCAATTTTGGTGCAATTGTAATAAAAGTAAACATAACGCTGCTCTTTTTGTTAAAGTGTATATAATCTTTGTGGCAACGTTAATACTATAAAGCATTTTAAATAAACATGAATGATATCGCTTTACACATAATCATGGTTAAGAATACCATACCCTGTGTAAACAACTCCTGTGTAATCTATGTCTCCATGGTTACAGACCACAAACAAACCCTGCGTAGTCAGGTACCGCCCACATGTTGTCCTCTCTTACTGCGTTATGTGAACATATTCTGACCTTCTTCTATTTAAAAATTGTAGAAATGTCTAATTTGTCATAATATTTTTAAAACAAAAAAAATAAGCAATGATCAGACTGATTACATTTTTGGGAGAGTTTATTAAGATCTGAAGAAAAAGCATCTACACACAAATATATTTTACCTAAAATTAAACTACAAAGAATACAACAGAAGCAGAAGGCCAAAAACACACAATTAACACATCTACGACCTGTTGGCTCCCAATTAAAAAAAAACATTGAATTAAATATAATGAATCTCATGTCTCAGAACTGAATTTCATGGTATCAACCAATCAGAATTCAGATTTCATTGTGGATGGAATATGGACTCTGAGTGGTCATTAAGGGCAAAAAAAGGCCACTTAGTCTCTGAGACAGTTTTGATACATGAGGCCCAATATGTTTATTAAAAAAAACAACATATAATAAAAAAAGGAAAACCGCATGCATTGTCTGTCTATGAGGTTACTAATGCTAGATGTGTGAACCTCTTTAATTACACAGTAAATTCTAAATAGACAGAGGAAAATAATAAAAAAAAAACGTCTGGCAGCAATCAGCCACTACTAATGGGGGAGGGGTGCTTATGAGTTTACAGCACACTGTTTAATTAAGGGTCATACAAGGTAAACACTGTATGCATTAAAATCTTTAATTGGACCTATAGGTTATGATAGAAACATAAAAAGGGACAGTAGATTAAATTTTAAGACTTTTCTCAAATATATGTCATTAGCAAATCAGATGATTTCCTTCAGTTTTACTCTGTTCGGCCTTGGCAGGATTTGGCCAATTTCAATGATTTGTCGAACTGCTGGTACATAGAACATAATGGGAGAAACAATTTACCTATTTGTCTCATAAATCACCACAGGAGAATCACAAATATGAAGAAAAAAAATTCACCAATGAATCCCAGTGGTCAGTGACTCCACGAAACAAAATCAGGAGATAATTTGCAAGAGGAGGACATAGCTGCTTATACAGGGTCAATCTGCTAAAAAGGAACTACGTAAAGTACACAGATAACTTCTACTACATCACACTGATGAGACGCTATGATAGAATTTACCTCAGTTGCTGTTTCTAGCCTCCTCCTGCTGCTCCATACACAGGAATCCATCTCACATCTCTTTTTACATAACTACATCTATCATGAAGTAAGACAGCAGCACAGATCTCCCCTGTGATTGCATGCTGCACACTCCCAGTCTACCCTCACACAGTTGTATCTCCCATCTAAGAAACAGAAAGTCTCACCAACTGTCAAAATTGTGTGACAGAAGAGAGACCCAACTTTAGCTGACTTCAGGCTCTACATTTGAGAAAGGTTTTTATATTTCTTTCTCCTTCCATTTCATGAATTATTTTTAGGAGGTGACAGGTCCTCTTTAAGCTTCTTCAAAGAGTCTACAGGGTTATCCATATAAATAAGTATATTTAAATGTGCATGAAATAGTAAATTATACAACATACTTATATGCTTCTTTTATCATAGGTGCCCCAATATTGGGACACTATGGTCCCAAAATAGTCAAGTGCATTTCTGGGAAGATGTTGTACATAGGAAAGAGGTTTTTGTGCCACCACATCATCAGTGCTGTGTGTGCAGTGGGCTGGCTGACCACTCATTTCAATATCAAAGCCAGTCCCCTTCTCCATTTATGCACTGACCATGGCAGAGAAGGGGGATGACTTAGTTATTTAATTGAGTAGTGATCCAGCCCCCTTCACACACAGCACTGATGACATACCTACATGGAAAACTCTATCCAGCTCCCAAACCCAGCCCGCGCATTACACAGATTTAGGTATAATTCTATCTCTGTGCAGGGGATTTGGAGACCTGTCTAAGAAATAAACAGAGCTCTGACCACTATAATGATATATTGAGAAATTAATTAGGACATAATTTTTGACATTCACTTCAAGCATTAGATGAACAAAAAGTAATCTTAAAAGCTAAAAAGCTTAAAAGTAATCTAAAAAAAAGTATAGCAATTTCAGAATCCAGTATGTCATTGCATGTAAATTGGCTTCTAGAGATACAGATATTAATGTGATTCTGCAGTCAAGCATATAAAAGAATAATTCTGAAAAATGTTACTCAGCCATAACTGGTTGGGTAACCCCATTGCGTACATTTCTTTTACTATACTTTATAGTGTATGTCGTAAAGAAAAATTTTAAAACCCATAAAGACATCTCCAGAGAAAGGACATCTCACCCTCACATTGAACATATGGGATTATTATAACTGGGAAAATGAGAAAGAGCTGACACTTCAACCTCCATTAAAGGAGGACCTCCTGCCGTGAACAAGTACTGACAACAAGGGATCTCTAAGAACCAGTTAACAAGTTCTACACTCAGAGGCGGAGAAGTAGAGGGGCTTCCCCTGTTCAAAGGAATTATTTCAGACTCTCTGGAGTCTGACAACAATATCTCCCGACTGGGACCTACAGGGGCGAAGATATTCTGAAAGTTGGGGATCTCATAAACTTCTAAAAGACCTAGCACATTCCAGGACCAGCCCCCTATATGAGCTCAGGTATGTGGGCATAACATTGATCTAATAAAAAGCAGAGTTTGGGTTTCTGTCATTTGTCAGTCCTGGAAGGTACAGCTTGATGTGGTTCTGTTTGTTTTCCTAAAAGGAGTACCTCCCTCCGCTAAGCTCTGAGTCATTTCCCTGACACAGTTTTAGTACTTTTCTTTTGTTGTACCTTTTACTCCATGTGATTGCTTATACCGTATTGTTTTGTTCCCATTTTGGAACATCGTTGTATATTTTTTATAAATACTGCTTACCTTTCCAGATTAATTATAGAAAATTTAATAGCTTGTTCCTCTTGCTCTGTAAACCTCACCCCTGAAGCAATACGCTACCTGTAATGGGTGTCCAATTGGCCTGTATAAACAATTGGTAGAGGCAGCTAGTTATGTCACATAGTAGTTCCTTCTGTTATTGTGGAGTTGGCAGTACTCGTATTGGGCTATATATATTCCATGCGTTGGAATCAGAGGTGTATATACCATACGCTCACTGTGAGTTCCCCAATAACTGACCTAGTAGTGGAAACAGCCGTGGCCTCATCCATCACTGGTCAGTCAAAAGCATACTTATCCTGACGATTGGAGGCAGCGGAGTTGCGTCCCCTGGCAAATTGGTGGCAGCGGTGGGATCTATGTGATCTCTTTTGTGTTCTCCCTGACAAATCAGTGGCAGAGGTGGGATCTGTGTGATCTCTCCGCACAATGTGAAGGTGTTAAAGATTTATCTCTCAACCACAACCTCTTTCTGTGTGCCCCATTAGGGCATGTAGACATAATAGACGAAGCTTTGCTTTCAACCCCTTCGTGCTTTCGCACTGAGAGATCCTCTATAAGAACGTCTTGGGGCCCATTTTATCCATACCTTACATGGATGGTCATTTATTTATGTCAGAATTAGAGTACCGTCAAATAGTTTTATAGGTGTATCAAATTTTAATGACTAAGCAAAAAACTTCTGTTTATTGCTTTATAGTTAAATACAACCCAGACATATAACTTTTGAAGAGGACCTACCTCTTGCTCAAAAAAATTTGTTAACTACCTCGTAAAATCGCTAAGCTCTCCTAATTCCTACGCTCCTTTCCATTTTGCACCGCTTGGCTCCATTGCAGAGCTATTCACATTCGTTGCTTTTGGAGCGCAATATGTAAAATCTCTGCTTTGCAGTCCAAGGGGTGTTTCTTTACATTCTTTTTTGGGGGCACGCGCTTTCACTCCTTCCTCCCAGATGCTGTCAGTCACAACTGATCTAGCAGTCTAGCAATCTCAGATGTTGTTGCGCTATGATTGGCAGTGTCTTGGAGGGATGGGTGAAAGAGAAGGCTGTGATCAAACACCCAGTTGGACTGCTAAGCAGAGATTTCACATACTGCGCTGCAGAATAAATAAATATGAATATCTCTGAAACAGAGTGACGCATCACAAAATAAAAAAAAGCAACTGAATTAGGGAAGCTCAGGGATTTCTAAAAAGTATTTAACTCATTTTTTTGAGCCAGTGACAGGTCCTTTTTAAAGGATAGAAACAACTTTAAGGGGTTGTCCCATGAAGAATATTTTTCACAGCTTGTCCAACCCATAATTATGAACACTTTTTGTATCCAGGATACATTTTTTGTAAATCTAAAAATGTTCATAATCATGGGTTGGATTTACCTGTATACAATACTCTCCAATAGACAACTCTTTAAAGGCTGACTAAATCTTGTTCAAAATGTCTGCCACTAACTTCCTAAAACCATTTTGATGAAAGACACACAGTGCACATACAAATAATATTTTTTTTACATCTCATTTTTGCCATATGTGACTTCATTGCCTACTAAAATTTTCCTGTATAATAGGATGGAAAAATTATGTTATATCCTCCCCCCAAAAAATCAAACAAAATTAAACACATATATTTATGCATTACGCTCATTTAGCGGCTTAGTCGTTCCCTCATTTCCACAGCGAACAAATGTGCACCTGCTGCTATGTCAATTCAGTTGTTCCTTATGGATTTACTCATTATCCATTAAAGGCGGAAGCCTTTTGTTGCCATGTTTATCCTGGTAAAATGCTATTTACCATCAGCCTGTCACGTACTGGAATAAGTGATAGACATGAATTCATATGTCAAACATCTCTGCTTCTTTTTCTTTCCAAAATGAAAAACTACGATCTATATAACGACAAATGTCATCATTGGTAAATTCCCCCAGTTCCGATACCAGCTGAATAGAGTCTTTTCTACATTTCGGGAGTGGAGTCAGTTCATCAGAGATCACAACACTTTGCTTAGGTTTAGGGTCCATTGTAGCTTTGGGTTCATCACACATTGTATTTTGAATCGCAGTCTCTTCTAGCTGCTCAGTTACTTTAACACCATCTACCTCTCGCACTATACTGTCCCCAAAGAACTGCTGCTTAAGGTCTTCAAATCCATCAGTCCAATCCCTCTTGCCAGATTCAATCTCCTCCATGACCACCTTATAAAATTTACGAATGAGTTCCCAGCTGTGACTACCCAGCCGGTCAAACATTTCATAACATAGAATGTGACGGAACTTTCGCTCTTCTCGTGACATAGTCATTTCTAGTAACTGGAAGTAACCTAACATGAACAGGTCCAAGGTAAGGCTTGAGTACTCGACGGGTGATCCATTCACATGTGGTAGAAAGTGTTCTGGCCAATAAAGCATATTTGATCTACTCAGACGTCGAATTTGCCTTGTAGGAACCTGGCAAATGATACTTCTCCAGTGACCAATCAACTTTCCAACAACTTGTCTCTGCTTCATGAAGTATAAAAGGCGGTCATCATCGCTTTGTCCTTTGGCTATTTTGAGACTATTCTCTTCATTTTCCGTCTTCCTCTTCTCAATCTCCAGTTCACTACCAGTGGAATCCCTGGTTGGCTTGGTTTTTGGATTGCTATTTTTGACGGATTCTGTAAATGTCCATTTTTTCCAGTGCTCAAGGAAAAGAAACACAATCCTTTCCTTTCTCATGTCTATGTAGTCCTGGACACAACTAAGTTCTGTTTGTACAGGTAGACTTCTAGTCATGTGGTCTGCACTAAACAATGGCTCTCCTAAGGCATCCATTATGTTGCCTTGGTTGGTGGAGTCTAAGTCTCTTATTAATACATCTTCCTCATGATATGTTAATTGGGCATGGGACAGCATGATAAGTGGCTCTTCAAGTGGTCTTGAAATGTCATCATTCAAGATGCTGAATTGCTCATTGCTTGTTATGTAGTCCTCCTCTAAGATAGGTTCCCTTCTGTAACCGTAAGCCGTCGTCCCCACTGGTAAAGATCTTTTCCTTTTATAGATTCTGTTGGAGGCATCATAATCAATTTGGGGTCTTGTAGACAATTCATAATTAGCCTTCAGATTTTTGACAGACACACCAAACTGCTTAATTTCTTTCTCAACTTCTTCTCTGGTGGAACTGAAGGACTGAGACCTGCCAATGTTTGCACCACTGTCTTTTATTGTATTTTGAGACAGTTCAGTGTTGTTCTTGGGCATCAAATCCTGAAGATCAACTTCTTTACCTCCAAGTGTTGCCAAGAGGATGGCCATGCTTTTTAAGAGGGTGGATATTTTGGAACACCAAGCTGGAAGGTCATCAGCTCTACCTTGCATTTGTTTTGGATTAACAGTGAAGTGCTCTTGTGATAAGGCTGCAGATACTGGTAGGAGTTGCTGCAATTCATGTTCTAGCTGCTCCAGTTCAGTTTCCACTTTTTGGACCTTATGCATCACTTGAAGATTCTCAATCTGCTTCTCAATACGAATGATATCATCTTCAGTCATGAGTTCGCCAAAGGGTCCCAAAATTGCATTGTGCGCATGAGAGTATCTCCATCCTTCTGGGTGGTAGTAACTACCGGCCTCACACTAGTGCAAAAATAAAAAAATAAAAAAAGGAGGGAACATGTCCCTCAGGATACAAAGCCAAATAGTCCGTTCGTTGCACTCTTTTCAAAAACTACATGTTTTAGTGGTGTAATGGTATATTGGGATAGCACTAACAAGGTATGGGGTTCTCAATTAAGGACTGAATGAAACTCCAAGCAAATAGGAGCAAAGAACATAACATCATTGATGGAACATACAGGTGGCAATCCCTTTAATCAAACATGCTCTTAAGTATTTCCATAAGCAATAAGATAAAATTCATCACTGGAAGGATGACTAACGATGAAGATGGTACAGGACAGAACACTCATTACACCACTAAATGTCCATGTAAAACATTTAAACGTGCAGTATGGCATATATTCATATATATCGTATATCGTTATCTGTATTTATTCCATAAAATCAGGTAGTCTGCCCATGGAAATTGCTGAGTAAGGGTGAACTCATCATATTTACCTATACTAGATACTGCAGTTTAAATGTATCACGAGAAGAGGTAAACAAACCACACCAACACCATGCAAATATATCATTAGAGATAAAAGTTTTCATGTTCACTTCTTTATTGTTATAACTAAGAATGGGAGTTGTTTCTATAAGTGTACTACTAGTAGACAACCCCCCCTTCCAATTTTTCCCTACACTTCCTCAGATGCATAACTTGAAGCTCTTGGACCCCAGTGCAAAATCAGTAACATTTGTCATGTCTACAATCTATAATAATAGTGTTTTTTTCTGTGCTAGAGGGGCTGCTATGCCCACTGTACCATTAAGACTGGCTGCAACCGCTACACCTACACCACCAACAGATACATCTCTGCCCTTTCTGGACAAAAATCCACAATATGTTCTTCTACAGCTCAAAAACAATTGATATGGGAAGGCATCTGTCACGGGGGTACCACAACAGAAAGGGGCCGGAAGATCGCGTCGTCTGGTTACACGAACTCCTGCACTTATTAGAACTGCGTCACCATCCTATTAAACAGTGCAGATCTACTTGCTGTCATCGCAAGGGTTAATCAGTTCAGTTGATCTCCTGGAGCTCTCCGTCATGGATTGCCTCAGCTGTTCTGTGTTGGCCACTCCCTTCTGGTATATATGCTGCCTCTGGCTCTTGGAAGCTGCCAGTGATAGTTTTCCACTTCCTGGTTTGGTGGTGAAGGAGAAAGTTCAGTGTTTGGAGTTGGTGGTCGGAGAGTTTTTTTGGAGATTGCTGCGTGGAGTTGGTTTATGTGTTTTCCCTTATCCTCTCACATTTGGTTTCCCCCTTCCTATATCTCCTCTTTTTCCCACTCTGTGGTTTTGTAAGTGTAATTGTATAACTGTAGTTTTATTTTATACCTGCCCCTGTCAGTCTGGTTAGTGTTTTTCTATACACTTCAGCCCCTCACCTCCCTTGGTGAGGGAGTGATCAGATAAGGCTTAAGTTAGGAGCATAGATAGGTACGAGAACCTGGCGTCTCCACCTTCAGGAGTAATTTGGGGGACAGGTATAGACTAGGGTGCCCCTAGTTCAAGGGTTCGAGTAGGTGCCCACAATCCCTTCTCACTACATGACAGCATTGTTAGGACAAAGTTTCTACTATATACACTTGCTCCCTGTACCTAGAACATCAGTTAAAGGGGTTGACCAAGATGGGACAAAATTGGGACAAAAACAGGCTGTGTTGCAAAATATCAAATTGCAAAATTCCACTGTCTCTGTCTTGTGCACACTTGGTTTTTATTATCCTGATAAGGGCACTGGTTCGGCGCCGAAACGCGTTGTTGTGAATAAGAGACAGAGTTTATACTCTCCGGTCCTCATTACTCATTACAAAAGGTGGACTGCCTATGAAGATAAGTCGTCCAATCTATAATGACTGTACTTGTACACTAACCTATACCACCCACTGTGAACAAATATGCACTTGCCGCTGTGTCAGTTCAGCCGTTCGCTATGACGGTGCAGGACCCTTCTATTGCCATATTTATCTTAATAACATAACATTTGTCATCTATTGAATAGCCTCCTAGGTAGGAGATCCAGGGGAACAGGGCTAGGCTCTGGTCGCATCATAACTAATGCTTCCGCTAGATATATAAGTGAAGGTTGTACTGGATGTATCCAAAGTCATTATCCTGGAATAGTAGTGTAATAATAATGGTCATGGACCTTCTATCACCATATTTTAATGTGTTGAGTCATGGAATCACAATGCTTTTGAGCTGCATTTATTTCAAGTAACTCTTTCACTTTTTTTTGCAAACATCAAATTCCTTTTGGCCATAATGTATGAATACTAACGTAACCACAAATTAAACTAACGCGACAAAGTTACCTATTCTACTCTTAAGTCTGAATTCAGACATTCGTATATCGCTGTCTGAGGAAGGACCGTGACTCAGGATTGACCGTGAGTCTTCTGACACATACTGTATATATGATATATGCCTTTGAGGCTGTAGAGTTCAGCTCAGGTGCCTTATGGGTAGTCTGGAGATCAGGTCCCAGTACCAGCACTCGGACCATGATATACAGATGTAGGAATTCAATGGGTGACCTTTCAAACCTCCAGCAAAAAGAGAAACTGCCTTAGGAATAAAACAGTAAGACTTACCGCAATGCTGCCCTCCCCTCTTTATTTTTAGAGATACTATGTTTTGGCCTGTCCTGTTATAAGAGCCATTTTTGAAAAATGTATCATCTTAAAAAAATCTTAGGCTATGGTAAGTTTTACACACCTGTCCCAGGTCCGGGATCTGCTCCCTTCAGCCTGGTCTAGTAAACTTTGCAAGTGGCCCGGCGTGCTCCCATGTGATCATCTACCTAGGCCTACAGTATATAAGGCCTACCAAGACACACACCTGTGTCTTAGTAGTAAGCAGTCTCCAGGGCCTCTGCTACCTGTCTGCGGTCTCCAGGACCTCTGCTACCGGCCTGCGGTCTCCAGGTCCTCTGCTATCTGTCTGCGGTCTCCAGGTCCTCTGCTACCTGTCTGCGGTCTCCAGGTCCTCTGCTACCTGTCTGCGGTCTCCAGGTCCTCTGCTATCTGTTTTCAGTCTCCAGGTATTCTGCTACTTGTCTGCGGTCTCCAGGACCTCTGCTACCTGTCTGCGGTCTCCAGGGCCTCTGCTACCTGTCTGCGGTCTCCAGGACCTCTGTTACCTGTCTGCGGTCTCCAGGTCCTCTGCTATTTGTCTGCAGTCGCCAGGACCTCTGCTACCTGTCTGCGGTTTCCAAGTCCTCTGCTACCTGTCTGCGGTCTCCAGGTCCTCTGCTACCTGTCTGCAGTCTCCAGGTCCTCTGCTACCAGTCTGCAGTCTCCAGGTCCCCTGCTACCTGTCTGCAGTCTCCAGGTCCTCTGCTACCTGTCTGCAGTCTCCAGGTCCTCTGCTACCTGTCTGCAGTCTCCAGGTCCTCTGCTACCTGTCTGCAGTCTCCAGGTCCTCTGCTGCCTGTCTGCAGTCACCAGGTCCTCGGCTACCTGTCTGCAGTCTCCAGGTCCTCTGCTACCTGTCTGCAGTCTCCAGGTCCTCTGCTACCTGTCTGCAGTCTCCAGGTCCTCTGCTACCTGTCTGCAGTCTCCAGGTCCTCTGCTACCTGTCTGCGGTCTCCAGAACCTCTGCTAACTGCCTGCAGTCTCCAGGAATTCTGCTACCTGTCTGCGGTCTCCAGAACCTCTGCTACCTGTCTGCCATCTCCAGGAATTCTGCTACCTGTCTGTGGTCTACAGGACCTCTGCTACCTGTCTGCCATCTCCAGGAATTCTGCTACCTGTCTGTGGTCTACAGGACCTCTGCTACCTGTCTGCAGTCTACAGGAATTCAGCTACTTGTCTGTATTCTCCAGGAATTCTGCTACCTGTCTGCGGTCTCCAGGAATTCTGCTACCTGTCTGCGGTCTTCAGGAATTCTGCTACCTGTCTGCGGTCTCCAGGAATTCTGCTACCTGTCTGCGGTCTCCAGGAATTCTGCTACCTGTCTGCGGTCTCCAGGAATTCTGCTACCTGTCTGCGGTCTCCAGGAATTCTGCTACCTGTCTGCGGTCTCCAGGAATTCTGCTACCTGTCTGCGGTCTCCAGGAATTCTGCTACCTGTCTGCGGTCTCCAGGAATTCTGCTACCTGTCTGCGGTCTCCAGGAATTCTGCTACCTGTCTGCGGTCTCCAGGAATTCTGCTACCTGTCTGCGGTCTCCAGGAATTCTGCTACCTGTCTGCGGTCTCCAGGAATTCTGCTACCTGTCTGCGGTCTCCAGGAATTCTGCTACCTGTCTGCGGTCTCCAGGAACTCTGCTACCTGTCTGCGGTCTCCAGGAACTCTGCTACCTGTCTGCGGTCTCCAGGAACTCTGCTACCTGTCTGCGGTCTCCAGGAACTCTGCTACCTGTCTGCGGTCTCCAGGAACTCTGCTACCTGTCTGCGGTCTCCAGGAACTCTGCTACCTGTCTGCGGTCTCCAGGAACTCTGCTACCTGTCTGCGGTCTCCAGGAACTCTGCTACCTGTCTGCGGTCTCCAGGAACTCTGCTACCTGTCTGCGGTCTCCAGGAACTCAGCTACCTGTCTGCGGTCTCCAGGAACGCTGCTACCTGTCTGCGGTCTCCAGGAATTCTGCTACCTGTCTGCGGTCTCCAGGAACTCTGCTACCTGTCTGCGGTCTCCAGGAATTCTGCTACCTGTCTGCGGTCTTCAGGAATTCTGCTACCAGTCTGCGGTCTCCAGGAACTCTGCTACCTGTCTGCGGTCTCCAGGAATTCTGCTACCTGTCTGCGGTCTTCAGGAATTCTGCTACCTGTCTGCGGTCTCCAGGAATTCTGCTACCTGTCTGCGGTCTCCAGGAATTCTGCTACCTGTCTGCGGTCTCCAGGAATTCTGCTACCTGTCTGCGGTCTCCAGGAATTCTGCTACCTGTCTGCGGTCTCCAGGAATTCTGCTACCTGTCTGCGGTCTCCAGGAATTCTGCTACCTGTCTGCGGTCTCCAGGAATTCTGCTACCTGTCTGCGGTCTCCAGGAATTCTGCTACCTGTCTGCGGTCTCCAGGAATTCTGCTACCTGTCTGCGGTCTCCAGGAATTCTGCTACCTGTCTGCGGTCTCCAGGAATTCTGCTACCTGTCTGCGGTCTCCAGGAATTCTGCTACCTGTCTGCGGTCTCCAGGAATTCTGCTACCTGTCTGCGGTCTCCAGGAATTCTGCTACCTGTCTGCGGTCTCCAGGAATTCTGCTACCTGTCTGCGGTCTCCAGGAACTCTGCTACCTGTCTGCGGTCTCCAGGAACTCTGCTACCTGTCTGCGGTCTCCAGGAACTCTGCTACCTGTCTGCGGTCTCCAGGAACTCTGCTACCTGTCTGCGGTCTCCAGGAACTCTGCTACCTGTCTGCGGTCTCCAGGAACTCAGCTACCTGTCTGCGGTCTCCAGGAACGCTGCTACCTGTCTGCGGTCTCCAGGAATTCTGCTACCTGTCTGCGGTCTCCAGGAACTCTGCTACCTGTCTGCGGTCTCCAGGAATTCTGCTACCTGTCTGCGGTCTTCAGGAATTCTGCTACCAGTCTGCGGTCTCCAGGAACTCTGCTACCTGTCTGCGGTCTCCAGGAATTCTGCTACCTGTCTGCGGTCTTCAGGAATTCTGCTACCTGTCTGCGGTCTCCAGGAATTCTGCTACCTGTCTGCGGTCTCCAGGAATTCTGCTACCTGTCTGCGGTCTCCAGGAATTCTGCTACCTGTCTGCGGTCTCCAGGAATTCTGCTACCTGTCTGCGGTCTCCAGGAATTCTGCTACCTGTCTGCGGTCTCCAGGAATTCTGCTACCTGTCTGCGGTCTCCAGGAATTCTGCTACCTGTCTGCGGTCTCCAGGAATTCTGCTACCTGTCTGCGGTCTCCAGGAACTCTGCTACCTGTCTGCGGTCTCCAGGAACTCTGCTACCTGTCTGCGGTCTCCAGGAACTCTGCTACCTGTCTGCGGTCTCCAGGAACTCTGCTACCTGTCTGCGGTCTCCAGGAACTCTGCTACCTGTCTGCGGTCTCCAGGAACTCTGCTACCTGTCTGCGGTCTCCAGGAACTCTGCTACCTGTCTGCGGTCTCCAGGAACTCTGCTACCTGTCTGCGGTCTCCAGGAACTCTGCTACCTGTCTGCGGTCTCCAGGAACTCAGCTACCTGTCTGCGGTCTCCAGGAACGCTGCTACCTGTCTGCGGTCTCCAGGAATTCTGCTACCTGTCTGCGGTCTCCAGGAACTCTGCTACCTGTCTGCGGTCTCCAGGAATTCTGCTACCTGTCTGCGGTCTTCAGGAATTCTGCTACCAGTCTGCGGTCTCCAGGAACTCTGCTACCTGTCTGCGGTCTCCAGGAATTCTGCTACCTGTCTGCGGTCTTCAGGAATTCTGCTACCTGTCTGCGGTCTCCAGGAATTCTGCTACCTGTCTGCGGTCTCCAGGAATTCTACTACCTGTCTGCGGTCTCCAGGAATTCTGCTATCTGTCTGCGGTCTCCAGGAATTCTGCTACCTGTCTGCGGTCTCCAGGAATTCTGCTACCTGTCTGCGGTCTCCAGGAATTCTGCTACCTGTCTGCGGTCTCCAGGAATTCTGCTACCTGTCTGCGGTCTCCAGGACCTTTGCTACCTGTCTGCAGTCTACAGGACCTCTATACTACCTGTCTGCAGTCTACACGACCTCTGCTACCTGTCTGCAGCCTACAGGACCTCTGCTACCTGTCTACAGTCTACAGGACCTCTGCTACCTGTCTACAGTCTACAGGACCTCTGCTACCTGTCTACAGGATCTGATTCATCAAGGGCTGTGATGTTCACACTGGTCTTGATAAGGTGTGTGTTGGAGTCTGACATTTATAATTCATTAAGAGGTGCAATCCTCTTAATGAATTAAGAACGTCTGACGGGTCACGTGCGCCTAAGAGCGCTATGCCAGAAATCTTACTCCAGTCAGTGACTGGAGTAAGGTTTCTGGCAAAAGGAAAGTCACAGCTTGTCATGAATAAGACAAGCTGTAGCATAACGCCCCCTCTGTGCCCCTCATTTTGGTGGAGAAATTGGCTTGAAAACATCAAAAGATGCAACATTTTTGCACGACTCTGAGTGTCATGAAAATTTTCACCACATTTATCAAAGCGCTTTATGCCATAATTCTGTCAAAATTGCTTGGATGAATCGGGGTCTCTTACTCTTCTAATCGCCAACAAAAATCAATCACTTCCAAAAAAAGACTTTATTATGACAAACTTTTCTAAACGATATGTAGTTCTAGTAAACCTCATTCTTCAGCACAGAACTGTATATGTAATAATGCACGTATGGTTTCTCGCTGTCAGGACACCAGTGTCTATTGTACAATGTGTAAGTTGCCAAAAAAAGTGGAGGAAAGTAGGTGACATCTATTTGAAGCAAATTTCTGGTTCATAAACATGGTCGCTTCTTTTCCAGTTCTTTGAGTCACTGGCTACATACTCTTACTACACAGTTCTACCATTGCCCCATTGAAAAGACTATGGACCTGAATCCTTATATTTCACTAATCATAGTTAATGTCCTATCTACCTGAAGAAGGTATGACATTGTAATAAAGTAAGGTAACCCAACAATGCCACGTATGAGTAATATAACATATGTGTATGAGACATTAATGGAAGTCATGTAATAATCATGCGTCATTCTACAGAACCTTCAGTATAAACATAGAAACCTGTTGTGTAATGTAAAGAAACTCTGCAGAGGAATGTCATGCAAATTCCCTCTATTTGTCTACATGGATGTGATTTGCATTCACCTCCATAGGTGTCAGTCGACAAACGTTGCTACGTAACAAAACATCAGATGTGGAAGGATGAGAGGCCATGATATGTATGCAGCTGGTAGGGACGGAATGTCTCAGATAGAATCCAAGAATACTATTAAGGGGGGGATAATTTTTAGACAAAAATAGAGACCAAATTGGGGCACCTCCCAGTTATACTAGCTGAAATATTAAACATTTTATAAAGGGGATGGCTAGTTATGAAGAGTGTTTCTTAACTCTCGTTGTTGAGTATCCCCAACAGGTCATGACATGATGATATCCCACAGAGGGAACATACAAGGCAAAGCCTGAAAACCCATTTTCCTATACCCTGGTATGGAATTCTAAGCGGAAAAGGTTTTCTGTTCTTTTTAGACAGTATGGAGAGCAGCAGAAAAGAGTTTCTCTCTCTCTAAAAGACTCAACGGCCTCTGTGTAATGCATTTTTCCTGTGTGGTGCCATGGTGGAGCTGGACAATTTAAGGGGTTTTCCACTTTTAGAAAAGTGAACCCCCCCGAAACTGCTTTGGTCTCTTTGTTTTGGATGCAGCAGTGACGTAAAGTCAATGGTTCACATCAACGCTGCAGATTCACATCATGCTGTTTACTTCAGCAGAGCCACTGAGCTCAGTGATTGGCTGCAGCAGTGATGTGAGCTGTCAATGTGACGTCACCCCTACAGCCAAAACAGAGAGACCAAACCAGCGGCGGGAAGCTGGAACTGGAGTTGGGGAGAGTTGCTGAGTGCTATCTCATTTTGTTTACATTACACAGATCACTTTTTCCTAAAAGTGGAAAAGCCCTTTAAGATGGTTACATATATTTGATTAAAGAGAACCTGTCATGTGATTCATGCTCCCCAATCCATTTGCACATTTGTGGCCAGTTATATTATTCTCTGAAACACTCCGGTATTTCAGAGACTATATACTTTAAAGATCCGTCTGAGGACCATAGCCGGGGACCAGACTAGTCCGGCGCCGCCCCTGGAAGGCTCTTCCCAGCATTGTTTCAGGTGATTGACAGGTCACTCCCTCAAGTGTGTACATTGGGAGACATCTGTCAATCACATGGAGTGGCACTGAGAAGATCCGTCCGGAGACCATAGCCAAAGATCAGACCAGTCCAGCTCCGCCCCTGGCCGGGACTACCCAGCACCACTCCAGGTGATTGACAGATCTCTGCCAATGTACACACATAGGGAGAGATCTGTCAGTCACCTGCAGCAGCACTGGGAAGAGCCGGCCAGGAGATCTTTAAACTAGGAACTAGGAACTTATTCTTACTAAGCCTAAGTGTTTCAGAGGAGAAGAATATACCTGGCTTGAATAGTGTCTCTAGGCTCTGATTCGTGCTGCTTGTAGCTTGAACAGCATGAACCAGATTATTATTATTTATTTATATATATATAAATATACAGTACAGACCAAAAGTTTGGACACACCTTCTCATTTAAAGATTTTTCTGCATTTTCATGACTTTGAAAATTGTACATTCACACTGAAGGCATCAAACCTATGAATTAACACATGTGGAATTATATACTTAACAAAAAAGTGTGAAACAACTGAAAATATGTCTTATATTCTAGGTTCTTCAAAGTAGCCAGCTTTTGCTTTGATGACTGCTTTGCACACTCTTGGCATTCTCTTGATGAGCTTCAAGAGGTAGTCACCGGAAATGGTTTTCACTTCACAGGTGTGCCCTGTCAGGTTTAATAAGTGGGATTTCTTGCCTTATAAATGGGGTTGGGACCATCAGTTGTGTTGTGCAGAAGTCAGGTGGATACACAGCTGATAGTCCTACTGAATAGACTGTTAGAATTTGTATTATGGCAAGAAAAAAGCAGCTAAGTAAAGAAAAACGAGTGGCCATCATTACTTTAAGAAATGAAGGTCAGTCAGTCTGAAAAATTGGGCAAACTTTGTATGTGTCCCCAAGTGAAGTTGCAAAAACCATCAAGTGCTACAAAGAAACTTGCTCACATGAGGACCGCCCCAGGAAAGGAAGACCAAGAGTCACCTTTGCTTCTGAGGATAAGTTTATCCGAGTCACCAGCCTCAGAAATTGCAGGTTAACAGCAGCTCAGATTAGAGACCAGGTCAATGCCACACAGAGTTCTAGCAGCAGACACATCTCTACAACAACTGTTAAGAGGAGACTTTGTGAAGCAGGCCTTCATGGTAAAATAGCTGCTAGGAAACCACTGCTAAGGACAGGCAACAAGCAGAAGAGACTTGTTTGGGCTAAAGAACACAAGGAATGGACATTAGACCAGAGGTAATCTGTGCTTTGGTCTCATGAGTCCAAATTTGAGATCTATGGTTCCAACCACTGTGTCCTTGTGCGACGCAGAAAAGGTGAACGGATGGACTCTACATGCCTGGTTCCCACCGTGAAGCATGCAGGAGGAGGTGTGATGGTGTGGGGGTGCTTTGCTGGTGACGCTGTTGGGGATTTATTCAAAATTGAAGGCATACTGAACCAGCATGGCTACCACAGCATCTTGCAGCGGCATGCTATTCCATCTGGTTTGCATTCAGTTGGACCATCATTTATTTTTCAACAGGACAATGACCCCAAACACACCTCCAGGCTGTGTAAGGGCTATTTGACCAAGAAGGAGAGTGATGGGGTGCTACGCCAGATGACCTGGCCTCCACAGTCACCAGACCTGAACCCAATCGAGATGGTTTGGGGTGAGCTGGACCGCAGAGTGAAGGCAAAAGGGCCAACAAGTGCTAAGCGTCTCTGGGAATTCCTTCAAGATTGTTGGAAGACCATTTCTGGTGACTATCTCTTGAAGCTCATCAAGAGAATGCCAAGAGTGTGCAAAGCAGTCATCAAAGCAAAAGGTGGCTACTTTGAAGAACCTAGAATATAAGACGTATTTTCAGTTGTTTCACACTTTTTTGTTAAGTATATAATTCCACATGTGTTAATTCATAGTTTTGATGCCTTCAGTGTGAATGTACAATTTTCAAAGTCATGAAAATACAGAAAAATGTTTAAATGAGGTGTGTCCAAACTTTTGGTCTGTACTGTATATGTATATATATATATATATATATATATATATATATATATACATATATATATTCCAGTATAATGTAAGGGTCCTCTTCCTTTTGTTCCAGTCTGTCATTGTTAGTTCATTTAATGTAACTGATATATGCATTTAGTATGCAACCCCTTCTCATGTATAGCACCATGAAATCAATGGTGCTATATAAATGAATACTAATAATAATAACCAGATGACAGGTTTAATTTAATTACACCCAATGGTGTTTTCAAAAGACCCAGCCAAATCTCTAGCGTGTAGGTGGGTGTCCTAACTTTCCCTCAATAGCAGATGTCAGGGTAAATTAGGGTTGGACATGTTGAATATCACCATACCCAATCCTTTTCTTCTCGCAGTTAAATAGGCAGAGATGTCTGGCAGTGGTTTTCTCTCTTCTCCCAATTTAGAACACAAGCATGCTCAGTTGAGTTGAGTGTGCCCGTATATGACGGAGGGTTGGAATAGATGTCAGGTACTTTGCTATCCTAAGTGTATGGCCAGATTTACAGTCAGGATTGCCCATAGATTATATCTGATCATGGTGCAGCCCAAACTTTGTGAAGAGTTAATTGTCATGGGACCCTTCTAACAAATAGGGATTATCCAAAGCTGTCAAACCCTCTTATACCTATAGTCCAGTGCACACTGATGGCTTGGGTAAAATTCCTAACCCTGTGGCTCCCATCCTCTCACATCTCTGATTGTAGTTAGTGAATGGGGACAGTGCGAAAACAATTCTTGTTATTACTTCTCAAAGCTGAGCATCTGCTACAATTGTATGCAGACTACAAAACAATATGATGTTTTAAAAGCACTCATAAAATGTAGCAAACGATCAGAGCAAGACGGAGATCTGTGCTGCTGATGGAGTTATCTCAGAGTTTGCTTTATCTGTATCCTTTCTTGACAATCCTCTGTGAGCTAACTACATCAGTCACACAAAATGCTAATAACTTGCTACATTGTATGGGTTCAGGTAAATTGGATGAATCCTGAGTCCAGTCTGCTTCATTATACAAAAAACCCTTCATTTGCTTAACTCTTTTTATAAACATCAGGAATGGCTTTTTTACCATAGCAGAAAATAAAAGATGTGATAGAAGCAAAAGCACACAGATTATTTGGAATCAACACAGACACAGCAAGGAAAGCCAAAACTCATAGCAAAAGCACCACAAAGTGTATCAGGAGCGTCGTCTTACCGTGCGCTTTCTTTCCTCCTCCTCCTGGATCTTCAGCTGCAGTTTTCGCACCATGACTTGTCGCTTCCATTCTGGGATGGGTCTTCCCTGCTCGTCATGTGTAGGGATCAATGACTCAATATCAAGCTGGTTGCTCTGTGCCATGGCTGGAGGAGTGGAGTTTCCATTCATCAGTGGCTCAGAAGACTTGGTTGCTCCCTTGTTAGGGAGAATGGTAGAGTTCCCAGGTGATGAAGCAGGTGAGGCTGGAGGAGGAGTAGCAGGAGACGGAACCTCTGACTGAACACAAAGAGAGAAGTAATAAATATGGCGATGAATGGAGGTGTTTCTATGTGCCTGGTCCAGAACAACAGTCTGCCCAATATTAGTCTACTGGTAGTGTCCTCTTACAGAATTTCCATCAGGGCCCAAGAGCTTTAAGTTATGTCTATCTAAGTCCATAAAAAATAATAAGCTTGAAGAAAGTATAAACCATATTGACTAACCATATTGCACACTCTTTACATTGGGATCTTGGAGTGTGGCCTTCCTTTATTTTTTATGGACTTATTATCAAGTAAGGATTTAAAACCTGGACCCGGAGGCTTGCACCCATATATAGTGGAACACTGTGCTGCTCCAAAGGCTAAAAGGAAGCGGACTCTTAGAATTAGGAGTGGATTATAATGGTAGATGCATTTAAAAAGGTTTTCCCACAAATAAAAGTCAATTTTAATCAATAGATCTTGGAATAATAATAAGTTCCACAATTGGATGTATTTAAATAAAATGTTCCTGTGCTGAGATAATCTTATAAATGTGTCCCTGCTGTGTGCTGTGTAATGGCTGTGTCTGACCGTACAGGAACATGGTCTGATCATACCACAGCTCCTGGGCAGGCGGGAAGCAAAAGAGTATACAGACAGGACAGCACAGGATCACAGCTGATTCTTTCTATGAAGTAAAACATTGTTTAAAAACCGGCAAATAAATGTTTTACCTTATAGAAAGAATCAGCTGTGATCCCATGCTGTCCTGTCTGTATACTCTCTTGTGCTTCCTCTCCTGCCCAGGAGCTGTGGTATGATCAGACCATGTTCCTGCACGGTCAGACACGGCCATTACACAGTACACAGCAGGGGCACATTTATAAGATTATCTCAGCACAGGAACATTTTATTTAAACACATCCAATTGTGGAACTTATTATTATTCCAAGATCTATTGATTAAAATTAACTTTTATTTGTGGGAAAACCTTTTTAAATGCATCTACCATTATAATCCACTCCTAATTCTAAGAGTCCGCTTACTTTTAACCTTTGGAGCAGCACAGTGTTCCACTATATATGGGTGCACTTATTATTATTCTAAGATCTATAGATTAAAATAAACTTTTAATTGCGGGAAAACCTCTATAAGTATTAAACAGACTGATATTCTCTATCTATCTACTGTATCCATCTATCCATCCATCTATCTTTCTATCCATCCAAAAAATAGAAGCAGCACTCCAATTTAAAAAAAATATTTAATGGCCCACATGGGCAATAGCGACGTTTCAGCCTAAAACCAGGATCTTTCTCAAGCCTTCGGACCAAAAATGTCGCCGTTGCCACTATGGGCCATTAAATATTTTTATATTATCGTACATGGGAGTGCTGCCTCTATTCTTTGGTTTAATTGAAGGACTGGTTGTACCTGGGAGGCTTTGCATTTTATTATCCATTTATTGCTGATGCCGCACCTATATTTTATATTTTAGCTATCTATTTAAAAAATGTGAAACAGCGCCAAAAGGTATTACATTAGGTGTAGGGCCTCTCAAAAAAATACAATTGTGTATAGCAATGTAAGAAAAATAAAGAGAGCCAACACTCCAATAAAAAGAAAAAGTGGACTTTAATTAGATCATGTGCCACTATCTATCGGGGCCTCTATCTAGTATCTATCTATCTATCTATCTATCTATCTATCTATCTATCTATCTATCTATCTATCTATCTATCTCTCATATCTATCATCTATCTATCTATCTATCTATTTTCTATCATCTATCTATCTATCTCTCATATCTATCTATCTATCTATCTATCTCTCATATCTATCTATCTATCTATCTATCTATCTATCTATCTATCTCTATTTATCTATCTATTATCTATCATCTATTATCTATCTATCTATCTATCTATCTATCTATCTGGGCCTCTATCTATCATCTATCTATCTATCATATATCTATCATATATCTATCTAAAAAAGAACTCCAATAAATGGGGGGAATCACTCTAAAGTCAGTGGATGAAAAAACTGATTTTAATTAGCTCATGCACGGGCTAATTAAAACCCTTTTTTTCCATCCTCTGACTTTGGAGTGATTCCCCCATTGGAGTTTTTTGTATGTAAAAGTTTATTAGTGATAACCTTGGAGGTTTTGCACACATTTTTGCAGAATTTTTTTTTCTTTCTTTCTATGTGATGCCCCTTTTATAGCTCGAGTTTGTTAATTTTGTGTTTAGCATCTTTACACCTCAAAGTGATGCCCAAGACCAATCTAATCTGTGCCAAATATGGATATTACTTATCAGGAGAAAACAAAATAGTTCCAACCTAGGTAATAATATAATGGTTGTACTCACATCCTAACAAAGGGCTTCCTATCTGCAGACACAGGGTGTATGGAAATTCACCACAATGACTAATTTGTGTTTAAAATTGTATTTGACCGAGAAGTCAGATATTCGTCAGAATAATACAACCACACAATGCTGGCGGATAATCCTGCAAATGAAATTCCTTCATTCTAGACTACTGGAAATAAAGCGCGTGCTGTCTATGAGTATCGGTCCAGGAACTGGTGATAGATACAGTCCTCAAGACCCCCATAAACAGCAGAGAAAAGTTGTCCAAAATGAACAATTTCAACAATAAAAAATGATCGTCAGCGAAACAAACAACTGCTCGTTATGACCGACGGTCTCTGACAAATGCTTATCACTCAGAAGACCTGTTCACATCTGTCATAAATGAAGGATGATTGATAGACCCCATTGGCTTCTAGTGGGGTCTGTCGATTTGATAGTAAGAATAGCAACATGCTGCACTATTCTTGCCTTCAGTGGAACGTCAATGGACCCCTGATGACATGTAATGGCTTAGGTGCGCACACGGCCTCAGAGGATTCCTACCGGAAAGGGTGAATAATAGACTTATTTCCAGTAACATTTTGGCCAGTACAGTATATATATCAATGCAGATCTTATTGATCTTTATCTCTATCTATCTGGTAATTGATCTCACGGTCTTGCTATGGGCAGATTGCTTGGCACAGGCTGGTTGCTAGCAATGTCATGTAATGTGCCCGTAGCAACCAGTCTGTCTGAGATTACTTGGGCCTTCACGAGGCTTAACAGCACTGACATCATGGTTTTCTACATCTCTTATGTGACATTTCTTGCTTGATAAATGTGGAAGGGAACCCATATAATATATTGAAGTTTGCTCACTGTAGATATTTATCTATATCTCTATTTCTCTTGATCATACAAAGAACACAAATGATCAAATGTAAAGTAACACAGTGATATGCATATAAAGATTTACACTTTCATAGAAAATGAATCTACATAAACAGATTAATCACAATGTACATATCTTACATTATTTATGCTTCACTGATTCTGAGTTACATCCTGTATTATACTTCAGAGCTGCACTCACTATTCTGCTGGTGCAGTCACTGTGTACATACATTACATTACTTATCCTGCACTGATCCTGAGTTACATCCTGTATTATACTCCAGAGCTGCACTCACTATTCTGCTGGTGCAGTCACTGTGTACATACATTACATTACTTATCCTGTACTGATCCTGAGTTACATCCTGTATTGTACTCCAGAGCTGCACTCACTATTCTGCTGGTGCAGTCACTGTGTACATACATTACATTACTGCGATCATGCTATTATAGAATTTTGGATAACTAGAGGAGGAAGCCATGTGAAGACTCAAACTTCAAGGTTAGATTTTAGAAAGGCAGATTTTAAGAGACTCAGAAAGAGAATAGGAGGGATCCAATGGCTGGATGTCCTTAAGGACAAAAATGTCCAGGAAGGATGGGAAATTTTTAAAAATGAAATTCTCAAAGCACAATCTTTAACAATCCCGAAAAGTAGGAAGAATGGGAAGCATTTAAGGAAACCAGGATGGATGAACACAGAACTTAAACACATGCTAAAAAGAAAGAAAGAAATGTTTATTAAATGGAAAGAGGGAGGCATATCTAAAGAAGATTATAATGCAGTCTGCAGATCCTGTAGGGCACGTATCAGGTTAGCTAAAGCTGACAATGAATTAAGGCTTGCAAGAGATGTCAAAAGCAATAAAAAAGGATTTTGGGGGTATGTCAAAAGTAAAAGAAAAGTCAAAGATGCTATAGGATTTTTACAGGATGAAAATGGAGAAATGGTAAGAGAGGATGTTGAGAAGGCCGAACTTTTTAATTCCTATTTTGCATCTGTTTTCTCTCAGAAAGAAAATGTAACATCAACTGATCTTCACTGTCCTTTTAAAGGAATAGAGGAATCCAAGTTATCTGTAAACAGAAAGATTGTGAGGGAATATTTAGCTAACATAAATGAGTTCAAGTCTCCAGGTCCAGATGAATTACACCCCAGAGTACTGAAGGAGATCGTAGAAGAAATTTTAGAACCACTCTCCATAATCTTTGAAAATTCTTGGAGAACAGGAGAAGTCTGAACATGAGTCAACAGTGTGATGCAGCAGCAAAAAAGGCAAATACAATTCTGGGATGTATTAACAGAAGCATACAGTCTAGATCACGTGAAGTCATTATTGGTCTTTACTCCTCTTTGGTCAGACCTCATCTAGAATACTGTGTACAGTTTTGGGCACCACATTTTAAAAAAGACATAGGCAAACTGGAGCAAGCTCAGAGAAGAGCGACCAGTATGGTGACTGGTCTGCAAACCATGTCCTATGAGAAACGGTTGCAGGATTTGGGAATGTTTAGCTTGCAAAAAAGAAGACTGAGAGGAGACTTAATAGCTGTCTACAAATATGTCAAGGGCTGTCACATTGTAGAAGGATCATCTTTATTCTCATTTGCACAAGGAAAGACTAGAAGCAATGGGATGAAACTAAATGGGAGGAGACACAGATTAGATATTAGAAAAAACTTTTTGACACTTAGGGTGATTAATGAGTGGAACAGGCTGCCACGAGAGGTGGTGAGTTCCCCTTCAATGGACGTCTTCAAACAGAGGCTGGACAGACATCTGTCTGAGATGATCTAGTGAATCCTGCTTTGAGCAGGGGGTTGGACCAGATGACCCAGGAGGTCCCTTCCAACTCTACGATTCTATGATTCTATGATTCTATGATCCTGTACTGATCCTGAGTTACATCCTGTATTATACATCAGAGCTGCACTCACTATTCTGCTGGTGCAGTCACTGTGCACATACATTACATTACTTATCCTGTACTGATCCTGAGTTACATCCAGTATTATACTACAGAGCTGCACTCACTATTCTGCTGGTGCAATCACTGTGTACATACATTACATTACTTATCCTGTACTAATCCTGAGTTACATCCTGTATTATACTCCAGAGCTGCACTCACTATTCTCCTGGTGCAGTCACTGTGTACATACATTACATTACTGATCCTGTACTGATCCTGAGTTACATCCAGTATTATACTCCAGAGCTGCACTCACTATTCTGCTGGTGGAGTCACTGTGTACATACATTACATTACTTATCCTGTACTGATCCTGAGTTACATCCAGTATTATACTCCAGAGCTGCACTCACTATTCTGCTGGAGGAGTCACTGTGTGCATACATTACATTACTGATCCTGTACTGATCCTGAGTTACATCCTGTATTATACTCCAGAGCTGCACTCACTATTCTGCTGGTGCAGTCACTGTGTACATACATTACATTACTTATCCTGTACTGATCCTGAGTTACCTCCTGTATTAAACTCCAGAGCTGCACTCACTATTCTGCTGGTGCAGTCACTGTGTACATACATTACATTACTTATCCTGTACTGATCCTGAGTAACATCCTGTATTATACTCCAGAGCTGCACTCACTATTCTGCTGGTGCAGTCACTGTGTACATACATTACATTACTGATCCTGTACTGATCCTGAGTTACATCCTGTATTATACTCCAGAGCTGCACTCACTATTCTGCTGGTGCAGTCACTGTGTACATACATTACATTACTGATCCTGTACTGATCCTGAGTTACCTCCTGTATTATACTCCAGAGCTGCACTCACTATTCTGCTGGTGCAGACACTGTGTACATACATTACATTACTTATCCTGTACTGATCCTGAGTTACCTCCTGTATTAAACTCCAGAGCTGCACTCACTATTCTGCTGGTGCAGTCACTGTGTACATACATTACATTACTGATCCTGTACTGATCCTGAGTTACCTCCTGTATTATACTCCAGAGCTGCACTCACTATTCTGCTGGTGCAGTCACTGTGTACATACATTACATTACTGATCCTGTACTGATCCTGAGTTACCTCCTGTATTATACTACAGAGCTGCACTCACTATTCTGCTGGTGCAGTCACTGTGTACATACATTACATTACTGATCCTGTACTGATGCTGAGTTACATCCTGTATTATACTCCAGAGCTGCACTCACTATTCTGCTGGTGCAATCACTGTGTACATACATTACATTACTGATCCTGAGTTACATCCTGCATTATACTCCAGAGCTGCACTCACTATTCTGCTGGTGCAGTCACTGTGTACATACATTACATTACTTATCCTGTACTGATCCTGAGTTACATCCTGTATTATACTCCAGAGCTGCACTCACTATTCTGCTGGTGCAGTCACTGTGTACATACATTACATTACAGATCCTGTACTGATCCTGAGTTACATCCTGTATTATACTCCAGAGCTGTACTCACTATTCTGCTGGTGCAGTCACAGTGTACATACATTACATTACTTATCCTGTACTGATCCTGAGTTACATCCTGTATTATACTCCAGAGCTGCACTCACTATTCCACTGGTGCAGTCACTGTGTACATACATTACATTACTTATCCTGTACTGATCCTGAGTTACATCCTGTATTATACTCCAGAGCTGCACTCACTATTCTGCTGGTGCTGTCACTGTGTACATACATTACATTACTTATTCTGTACTGATCCTGAGTTACATCTTGTATTATACTTCAGAGCTGCACTCACTATTCTGCTGGTGGAGTCACTGTGTACATACATTACATTACTTATCCTGTACTGATCCTGAGTTACATCCTGTATTATACCCCAGAGCTGCACTCACTATTCTGCTGGTGCAGTCACTGTGTACATACATTACATTACTGATCCTGTACTGATCCTGAGTTACATCCTGTATTATACTCCAGAGCTGCACTCACTATTCTGCTGGTGCAGTCACTGTGTACATACATTATGTAGCATAGGCGTCTCTGCCTCCTGCCCGGCAGAGACGACGTCCCCCTTACCGCCGCGATCCTGCCCCGGCGTCTTCCGGCCTCCCTGCAGCTGCTGCTGGTGCACGCAGCTTCCCTGGCCCTGTGCTTAGGGCGCGCGCTCCCACCCGCTTAAAGGGGCCGCGCGCGCCGTCCTAAGAAGTCCCCGGCCGGAGAACTCCCCCTATAAAAGGCACCTCCTCCGTGCAAGGTTGTTGCTCTGTATGCTAAACTCTGCTTCAGCCCACAGGTCCCGCTGCCTGTCTGACTACCAGTCTAGTCCATCTGACTATCAGTCCATTCTGCCAGCCTGATTACCAGTCCAGCCCGACAGTCTGCTTACAGCCCAGTCTGCTAGTCTGTCTATGGGCTTGGCCAGTCCGCTTATCCAGAGCCTCCACCTGCTACCTGTCTCCGCCTGCCAAGGACACTCTCCAGCCCGAAGGTCTGCCTCTGGTCAAACCCGCCAGTCTGTCTAAGGGCTGGGCTAGCCTGTCTACTTGGAGAACTTGCCTGTTACCTAGAGGCTCCTGCCTGCACCTGCCGTGTATACCTGAAAGCTTACCTAGAGGCTCCCGCCCGTCACTTGCCGTGACCACCTGACAGCCTACCTAGAGGCTCCTGCCCGTCACTTGCCGTGACCACCTGACAGCCTACCTAGAGGCTCCTGCTAGTTTCCTGCCGTGTCTACCAGCCCGTCTGCCCGAATCTCTCGTCAGCCTGCCTGCTGTGCTCATCTGCTGTACCGGTCAGTCTCTACCTTCTGACCCGTGGGAGTCACCTGCTCTCATACAAGGTCTGTCCCCAGAGTAGCACCTGGTCCCTCTGCTCGGTCCTTCCCTGGTCACGGAGTCGATTGAGCCGCCGTACGACTTTGGTCGGTCCGAGTTGATACCTAGTCACGCCCCTCTGGTCCCTCCTTGCACCGCAGCACAGAGGTTCCATCACCCGGATCCGTAACAGTTTGCACTGGCCACGGAACCTGGTGGCCGCCAGGCCCCTTCGCTTGCTGACCTGTACCAGGAGGTTTTTCGTCAGAGATCCCAACAGGAAGCCATCCTGACCCACCTGCGGTCTGTCAACACTCACCTGGACACACTGTCTGTACCACCTGTGTCCGCCCCAAGTCGAGTGACACCCGCTCCGGCAGGGTCGCTACCTACCCATACCACGGCATCCAGCCTAGGACCCCGGCTTTTTGCACCTCCTCGTTTTGGAGGTGACCCCGTCCTATGTCGGGGCTTTCTGAACCAGTGCACGTTGCACTTTGAACTTCTGCCACATCAGTTTCCCACCGACCGGGCCAAGGTGGCGTTCATCATGTCTCACCTCACCGGGGAAGCATTGGCATGGCTTAACCCTCTATGGGAGAGAAGGGATCCCCTGGTGTCCGATCTTCCGGCTTTCCTCACTGCTTTCCGGAAGGTCTTCGATGAACCCGGATGTAGGACCTCTACTGCCTCCTCATTGCTCCGTCTCCACCAAGGGAGTCTCACTATGGCCCAGTATGCCATACGGTTCCGTACCCTCGCTTCTGAGCTTGCCTGGGACAACGAGGCCCTGGTGTCCACCTTCTGGGAGGGCCTTTCCGGTCGGATTAAGGACGAGTTAGCTGGCCGGGAAGTTCCGACCACCCTGGATGACTTGGTGTCACTTGCAACCCGGATAGACATCCGATTCCTAGAACGTGCTAAGGAGACTAACTGGGAGAGAAGATTTCCTCGCCTTGCTCCTACTTTCCAGAGACCCGCTTCCCAACCTGCATCTCCCCGGGCACGCTCGCCCGAACCTATGCAGATCGACCAGACCAAGATGTTCAAATCTCGCCAAGAGTCACGCCGAGCCGAGGGGAGCTGTTTCTACTGTGGCAGTAAGGAGCACCTGATTCGTTCCTGCCCGGTGAAGCCGGGAAACTCCAGTGCCTAGGACCGCTCGTAGAGGTCGTCCTAGGCAAAAGTAAATCCTCTCCATTCTTGACTTTATCCGTCTGTATTTTCTGTGGAGAGAACCACTTCTTTGAAACCGCATATCTGGATTCCGGAGCCGCTGGGAATCTCATTTCCCAGTCCCTTGTAGAGAAGTTTCAGATTCCTACCAAACCTCTGGCTGAACCATTGGCAGTCGCTTTCGTGGATGGAAGACTCCTTCTGGTGACCATCTTGCTCGTCACAGAGTCCGTAACCCTGCAGGTGGGAATGCTGCACTCTGAGAGGATTTCCTTCCATGTGCTTTCCGGACTCTCTCACCCCCTTTTGCTAGGTCTACCCTGGCTACAGAAACATGAACCCGTTCTGAATTGGCAATCTGGTGAGGTGCTCCGTTGGTGGCAGGATTGCCATGAGACTTGCTTGGTTCCGGTTCACCCGACTCGACCCCCATCTTCTCCTACTAATTTACCCGGTCTACCGGCACCCTACTGGTCATATGCTGATGTCTTCGACAAGAAGGAGGCAGAGATTCTGCCACCCCATAGGCCATATGATTGCCCTATTGACCTGATACCCGGTGCCACTCCACCCCGTGGGCGTATCTACCCGTTGTCGCTGGCCGAAATCCGGGCCATGTCGGAGTACACTGAAGAAAATCTGGCTAGGGGATTCATTCGGAAATCTTCCTCCCCGGCTGGAGCCGGCTTCTTCTTCGTTAAAAAGAAAGACGGTTCACTACGTCCATGTATCGATTATAGAGGACTCAACCAAATCACTGTCAAAAACAAATACCCTCTGCCGCTCATCTCTGAGCTGTTCGACCGCCTTAAAGGCGCGAAGATCTTCACCAAGCTCGATCTTCGTGGGGCGTATAACTTGGTCCGGATCCGCCAAGGAGACGAGTGGAAGACGGCATTTAATACCCGGGACGGTCACTATGAATACCGTGTGATGCCCTTCGGTCTCTGTAATGCTCCCGCCGTCTTCCAAGAACTAGTTAATGACATCTTCCGTGACCTCTTATATTCTTGCGTGGTGGTGTACCTGGACGACATCTTGGTCTTCTCTCCGGATCTTCCCTCACATCGGAGGGATGTTCGTCAGGTCCTGCTTAGGCTCAGGCAGAATCAACTATATGCTAAATTTGAGAAATGCCTCTTCGAGCAGTCCTCCCTCCCGTTCCTGGGCTATATCATCTCTAAGACAGGTCTACGGATGGACCCCGAGAAGGTCTCTGCCGTCTTAAAGTGGCCCCGTCGGGAGGGGTTGAAGGCGATTCAGCGATTCCTGGGCTTTGCCAACTATTACCGTCTCTTCATCCCACATTTTTCTTCCCGGACTGCTCCCATCTCTGCGCTCACCCGAAAGGGAGCAAATCCTAAGGAATGGCCGTCCGAAGCGGAGGAGGCCTTCCTCTCCTTAAAACAAGCCTTCTCTTCTGCTCCAGTGCTGCACCGTCCGGATTGCAACAAACAGTTCTTTTTGGAGGTTGATGCTTCCTCTTTCGGAGCCAGAGCGGTGCTCACCCAGAAATCTCCAACCGGGAGAATGGTAACCTGCGGATTCTTCTCCAAGCTCTTCTCCTCGTCTGAGCGCAACTACTCCATAGGAGACCGAGAACTGCTAGCCATCAAATTGGCGCTGGAGGAGTGGCGTTACCTGCTCGAAGGGACTCTGCACCCGGTGGTCATTTATACTGACCACAAAAACCTGGCATATCTACAGAATGCCCAAAGACTCAATCCGCGTCAGGCCCGGTGGTCTTTGTTCTTCGACCGCTTTAACTTTACCCTTCATTACCGCCCGGCGGACAAGAACATTAAAGCAGACGCCTTGTCCCGATCCTTTCTGCTTTCCGATCAAGAGGAGGAGCCTATGCATATCATCGATCCCTCCAAAGTGATGAATGTGGCCCCCTTGGATCTGTCTCGTCTCCCACCCGGTAAGACGTTTGTAGCAGTTACGGATCGTAAGAAGGTTCTTCACTGGGGTCATTCAACCAAATTAGCCAGCCATGCTGGCCAGAAGAAGACCTTGCTGCTCATTACCCGGCATTACTGGTGGCCTACCCTGTGCCAGGATGTGGTAGGCTTCGTCACGGCCTGTTCGTCCTGTGCCCGCAACAAGGTTCCCAAACATCTTCCTGCCGGCTGTCTCCTGCCTCTTCCCGTACCTGCTGCCCCGTGGCAACACATTGCTATGGACTTTATTACGGATCTCCCTGTTTTTACCAGTTGTACGGTCATTTGGGTGGTCGCTGACCGCTTTTCTAAAATGGCTCACTTTACTCCTCAGCCTGGTCTCCGGTCTGCATCTGTGCTGGCTAAGGACTTCATCCATCACATCTTTCGTCTCCACGGCCTACCCCTCCACATTGTGTCTGATCGAGGGGTCCAGTTCACCTCGCGCTTCTGGAGAGCTACGTGTTAGCTGCTGGATGTAACCCTGGATTTCTCCTCCGCTTATCATCCACAGTCCAATGGCCAAGTGGAGCGTATCAACCAGATCCTTACCAGCTATCTCCGGCACTTTGTCAACGCCCACCATACCGATTGGGTGGAGCTCCTACCTTGGGCCGAGTTCTCCTACAACAACCATGAGAGCGAATCTTCTTCCAAATCCCCGTTCTTTGTGGTCTACAGTCAACATCCCCGGATTCCGTTTACCGCTTCCGCTTCTGTGGACAACCCGGCCGCGGAGTCCCTGGTCAGCGAATTTTCCACTATTTGGGAGGACACTAGATCCGCACTTCTTCAATCCTCCGAGCGGATGAAGAAGCATGCTGATAAGAGACGTCTGGATCTACCTCAATTCCATCTGGGAGACAAGGTATGGCTCTCCTCCAAACATGTTCGTCTCAAAGTACCCTCCTATAAGTTGGGCCCACGGTTCATCGGCCCATTTGAAATTCTCAAGCAAATAAACCCAGTAGCCTACAAGTTAAAACTCCCGGCCACCTTACGGATTCCCAACTCCTTCCACGTATCTCTCCTCAAACCAGTTGTGCTTAATTCTTTTTCTGACAATCCAGGTACCTCCCCAGCTCCAGTCTCCACTGAGGACGTCTATGAGGTAGAGAACATTCTGGCCACCAAGAGGGTAAGAGGAAAAACTTTTTTTTGGTGGATTGGAAGGGGTTTGGCCAGAGGAGAGAACTTGGGAACCCAGGGAAAACATCCACGCCCCGCTTCTCCTTAAAAAAAATTCTTGCTGCCCTGAAAAAGAGGGGGTGTAAAGGGGGGGGGGTACAGTAGCATCGGCGTCTCTGCCTCCTGCCCGGCAGAGATGCCGTCCCCCTTACCGCCGCAATCCTGCTCCGGCGTCTTCCGGCCTCCCTGCCGCTGATGCTGGTGCACGCAGCTTCCCTGGCCCTGTGCTTAGGGCACGCGCGCGCGCTCCCGCCCTCTTACAGGGGCCGCGCGCGCCATCCTAAGAAGTCCCCGGCCAATAGCCGGAGGACTCCCCCTATAAAAGGCACCTCCTCCAATATGGAGGTGCCCGTGCAAGGTTGTTGCTCTGTATGCTAAACTCTGCTTCAGCCCACAGGTCCCGCTGCCTGTCTGACCACCAGTCTAGTCCGTCTGACTATCAGTCCAGTCTGCCAGCCTGATTACCAGTCTAGCCCGACAGTCTGCTTACAGCCCAGTCCGCTAGTCTGTCTATGGGCTTGGCCAGTCCGCTTATCCAGAGCCTCCACCTGCTACCTGTCTCCGCCTGCCAAGGACACTCTCCAGCCCGAATGTCTGCCTCTGGTCAAACAAGCCAGTCTGTCTAAAGGCTGGGCTAGCCTGTCTACTTGGAGAACTTGCCTGTTACCTGGAGGCTCCTGCCTGCACCTGCCGTGTATACCTGACAGCCTACATAGAGGCTCCCGCCCGTCACTTGCCGTGACCACCTGACAGCCTACCTAGAGGCTCCTGCCCGTCACTTGCCGTGACCACCTGACAGCCTACCTAGAGGCTCCTGCTAGTTTCCTGCCGTGTCTGCCAGCCCGTCGGCCCGGATCTCTCGTCAGCCTGCCTGCTGTGCTCATCTGTTGTAATGGTCAGTCTCTGCCTTCTGACCCGTGGGAGTCACCTGCTCTCATACAAGGTCGGTCCCCAGAGTAGCACCTGGTCCCTCTGCTCGGTCCTTCCCTGGTCACAGAGTCGATTGAGCCGCCGTACGACTTTGGTCGGTCCGAGTTGATACCTAGTCACGCCCCTCTGGTCCCTCCTTGCACCGCAGCACAGAGGTTCCACCACCCAGATCCGTAACACATTACATTACTTATCCTGTACTGATCCTGAGTTACATCCTGTATTATACTCCAGAGCTGCACTCAATATTCTGCTGGTGCAGTCACTGTGTACATACATTACATTACTGATCCTGCACTGATCCTGAGTTACATCCTGTATTATACCCCAGAGCTGCACTCACTATTCTGATGGTGCAGTAATTGTGTACATACATTACACTATTTATCCTGTACTGATCCTGAGTTACATCATGTATTATACTCCAGAGCTGCACTCACTATTCTGCTGGTGCAGTCACTGTGTACATACATTACATTACTTATCCTGTACTGATCCTGAGTTACATCCTGTTTTATACTCCAGAGCTGCACTCACTATTCTGCTGGTGCAGTCACTGTGTACATACATTACATTACTGATCCGGCACTGATCCTGAGTTACATCCTGTATTATACCCCAGAGCTGCACTCACTATTCTGCTGGTGCAGTCACTGTGTACATACATTACATTACTTATCCTGTACTGATCCTGAGTAACATCCTGCATTATACTCCAGAGCTGCACTCACTATTCTGCTGGTGCAGTCACTGTGTACATACATTACATTACTGATCCTGTACTGATCCTGAGTTACATCCTGTATTATACCCCAGAGCTGCACTCACTATTCTGCTGGTGCAGTCACTGTGTACATACATTACATTACTTATCCTGTACTGATCCTGAGTTACATCATGTATTATACTCCAGAGCTGCACTCACTATTCTGCTGGTGCAGTCACTGTGTGCATACATTACATTACTTATCCTGTACTGATCCTGAGTTACATCCTGTATTATGCTCCAGAGCTGTACTCACTGTTCTGCTTGTGCAGTCACTGTGTACATACATTACATTACTGATCCTGAGTTACATCCTGTATTATACTCCAGAACTGCAATCACTATTCTGCTGGTGCAGTCACTGTGTACATACATTACATTAATTATCCTGTACAGATCCTGAGATATACATGCTGTAATGATTGCAGAATTGTGAATTCAGCTCTGTATTCAGGCTGAAGAGCAAGTTTAGTATAAGTAATGTGTTCATACATTTTTTAGGAGCTCAACTAACATTGAAAATTATTTCCCCTGTGAATTTAGCTCTGGAGTATGATACTTATTTTTAATAGATACTGAGATACAGATTGTAAGAAAATATATTCACAAAAGTGACTGATCTTTTACATGTGGATGATATCCATATATCAACTGTGAAATGGTGCTCAAAGTTGGACATAGACACTACAGACCATAGCTTAAAATGTCTAAATATCATTCCAACCAGGGACACTAATTATAAGTTATCTGTAATATCATTTACGTAATAAAATAGAATATAATATATGCAATGAATGTCACCCGCACATTTGTTCCTTGCTGTCCGCTGCCTGAGAAGATGGTTGTTAAACCTTTGCTCTGCGGAGTTGGTTTCAGACTTTTCCCAGCTTTAATTTCGGCCAGCAGCTCAGAGTTGTCTCCTGTTGGGGACATCATGTTGAAGGACTTGGTACCTATGGGACATAATGTTATACTGTTAATCATATAGATGGTTCGCTCATGGGTCAAGATGGCAGTAGGAGCTTATGGAAATATCACCTGGACCCATAGTAACATTTAGAAAAAACACCACCTCCACTGAGCGTTCTGCCAAAGGTACCAAGGCCCCGATTCATCATTTGCTTTCTTTTTTTGTCTTGTGGCATTAGTTGCCAAACCCATCAAAATGATGCACGCGATTCATGAATTTAGCGCAAAGTTAAAAATGGGCTTTCTTCCTGTCTTGATCTTTGGACACCAAAAGTCACAAAAATGCATCCAAATCTAGTTGCACTCAAAAAGACACATGTAGAGGGGATGACAAGAGTTGGGTAGCGCCAAATTTCAAAACTTTTTGAAAGGTTGCAATTGATGAACACATCTGGAATTGCTAGTGTAGCACCCTGAGGACTCGGCTGCTACAGGGGTATTGCACCTCAAACCAGAGGTGTGGTATTCCACTCCCGGGTAAGGATGGAATGTGGGACTGAGCTCAGATAGCTGCATGCACTACACTCATCCCATTTCCGGGGGACAGAACTACGGTACTCCCACCAGTTAGATGTGCAGGTACGACAGCGTCTGTCCCTGGCTGGAGTGGGAGGGGGGGAGGAACATCCCAGTAGTGTAGGGGCAGATAGGGGAGGGACTCTGGGCATAGAGGTAGGAGCCCATTGGGTGCTAGTCACCTGGGCTCACACATAGAGGGAGTATATATGGTGGGCACCATCTAGAGATGGAGTCAGTCAGTCTGAGGAGAAGCAGAGCGGAGGAGCTCAGCCAGGAGGGCTGACGGGGAGCTGTGGCTCCGGCTGGGCCCAGCTCCAGGGCCAAGCCTGCAGTGGAGAGAGAGGAGGAAGAAAGGCCCAGAGACGCAGAGCCAGAAGGAACCCTGAGATCCCAGAAGTTACCGGGTGAAGGGTTGGCGGAAACGGGTACCGGAACCCAAACTGGTGGAGGCTAATGATCCTCAGCCAGGAACCGGAGGTCGTGGTCAAGTTTTGCCACGACCCTCACCATATCCACCAGGAAGGCACACCACGAGTAGGGTCAGGAAAGCCAGAGAAGGTTTAACCACCAAGAGGCCCGAGGGAGCCGGACAAAGGTGGATCCCTGGTGGGGACGGCCAGCAGAAAGAGAGAGAGAGGGGAGCTCAGGACCACGTTCCGGAATTGCCTGGGGGTTGGCCGAGTCCCGCACCTGGTGGACGCAGCACGGCTCGGGTGGTCACTCCCGGCCGAAGTGACTGAAGCAACACCAGTGAGTAAAAACCCTGAAACTGCATCCCACGTCTCTGTGCCTCCTTACCGCACCATCACAACCCCCATCATCTCCACCTGCTGCCCTGAGGCCATACCCCTCCCGTTGGGGGTTATACCATCCCCGCTGCACCATCCTTCCACCGGCCTCAGCGGTCTGCTCTGCAGCGGCAGTTCCAAAGCTGCATTCAACGGGTGGCGTAGTCATCCAACATCTACTGCTAATAGACTCGCCACTTAGTTTGACTCCCTGGGCACGGACCGGGTCACCGCCACGAGACTACTACCCCCATCTGATCCGGCTCCGGGTAAGCCCCCGTGCGCGCGATGCCGCACGACACAGAAGGCCCAGGGGCGCGTCAACTTTTGGCGTAGTCGGCAGGATCTCGTGCCCGCAACCACCGGGTACTGCGTGCCTGAAGAAAAGTTCACAGTTACCGTAAGAAGAGGTCTCCTGCCAATTCCAGAGGGTCCCCGCCATCGGACGCCATCTCGGATCGTTTCCCGCCGTTTGCCCGCCATCTGCAGCCTTTTCCCGCCATCCACGGAGTTTCCCGCCATTAGGAGACGATTCCCGCCATCTGAGATGATTTCCCGCCCTGGCAGAGCGGACGCCATTATGGGCGTGCCAGAGGGTGGCAAGAGGCCACCTCCCATCGTGGGCCTGGTCCCAGAAGAGCGCCAAAAGCAAAGACCGCCCCCACCAGCAGAGACTGCAATGATAGAGATGTCCATCAGAGTGGGGGGTCTGCCCCTGGAACTGACAATCACCAAGTTGCCCCAGGACCGCCCTCAGTATGGGCGGATCAAGAACAAAAGAGAGAGGATGGGTGCAGCCTGGAGGAGTCTGGAGAGAACGCACCCGGAGATGGAGGGAGAGTCAGGCAGCACCGACCCTATGGTCAGGAGCCTGTTGCAGGCCGCCACCCCCGAAGGCCTGGTGGAGATTCTGGCACAGCTCCCCCGAGATCGGGAGCATGCACAGACTGCACTGGAGGGCTTGGCTCAGAAGATGGCCCGAGTGCAGCAAGAAGTGCTGGCCGAGTGGAGCAGAGAAATGGCCCTGCAAGCTGGAACCCGCCAGCAAAGGCCGCCACCCGCAACGAGGAGCACGCCTGCCCCTGAAGATGGTGCAGGAGGGACGAAGGCCGGAGACGACGCCGTGGAAGGAGCTGAAGAGATGGAAGCAGGTAAAGGGGACGTCACCACCCCAAGCCTAGTAGCCGTAAGCCTGCCCCAGCTCCCCGTCGCAGAGCCTGAAATTCCCCTTACCGAGCCCGTTGCTGCACCGTCACCGCTCCAAACTAGGCCTCAAGCGGCAGGAGCCGCGGCCGCGCTCTCTGTGACGTCACGCGCCTCAATCCAGAGCGTGGCCAAGCAGGAAACGCCACCGGCCTGGTCGCAGGGCCGAGTACCCCCGGGCGCCGCAGTTCCAACAGCGCCCTCTACCTCCACTAAGCCATCGGCCTGGTCGCAAGATCGAGTACCCCCGGGCGCCGCAGTCTCCACAGCGCCCTTCACCTTCAGGGTGCCGCCGGCCTGGTCGCAAGGCCTGGTGAATCCGGGCGCCGTTGCCACCACCGCGCCCTCAACCTCCAGAGTGCTACCCTTGGGTGAAGACTTGTTCGCCCAGCATACTTGCCCGGATGGGCAACCCTTTGTGTGGCCTCAGGAGTACACCACTCCCCGACTCCAGAAGGAATGGCCTCTGTGTGAGCCCCTGATCCCGGCTCCGGCGTCCGCCAAGATCACCCCACTCCCGTTGGAGGAGGCGCAGTTCGAATGGGACCCCACCGGCGAAAACCTCATCGGCTTCACCCAAGAGACCCGGGCGGCCGCAGCCCAGCGTGCGGAGTGCTGCCGGCAACAACTGGAGGTCTTCAACAGGGAGCGGCGAGAGAGGCGGGTCCGCGAGGAGCGGCTGCAAGTTCAGAGTGCGGAGCAGAAACGTCGGACCCGGCGAAACCCCTGTGCAGCCCACGGTCCCCGCGCCACCGGGACCATAATCAAGTTCCAACTGGAGCACGGTTGGGGCTTTATCCGGGATCACAGAACCCCCGGCGACGTCTTTGTCACCCGCAGAGATGTCGAGAGTCATCTGCCGGAGGGACACGGAGGACGTGACCTTTACCCGGGTGACGAGGTCATCTTCACCCGGCATCAGTGTGCTAAGGGACCATATGCTCTTCATGTGCACCGACTGACCGAGGAAGAGCTGCGGTATGAGGAGGATCAAGAGGACCCGGACGGGTTTGAAGATTACCCTCAGAAAGGAGCAGGAGGACGCCGTTACTGAAGTACGGTAAAGCGGAACTGTAAATAGTTACCCGTAAGGGTACAAGAACTGCTGCTAATTAAAATATGGTCCCCGTTGGGACTAGTGAATTGTTCCCGTGTGTCCCTATCCCTAACCAGGCTGAGGACTGTGAGCAGCCATCCCTTTATCCCCACTGGCCGAGGACTGAGAGCGGCCACCCTGTAAATAGTTGCGCTTCCTAAGGCGCCCCCTACCGGTTTTATAAGGAACTGTTTTTGCGACTGTTGCACTTTTACCTGGTCATAAATTGCACCGTGGCCAGAAGATCAAGAGTGTGTTTTATAAGAGAATGTTTTATATGCAAGAGTCTGATATTGAAAGTTAATGTGTTTTATATGTAAGTGCACTTTAAAATTTTTGTATGTTTTATATTGTTTTACTCTTTTACAGCCCGAGGACGTGCTGTGGTTTACCAGGGGGGAATGTAGCACCCTGAGGACTCGGCTGCTACAGGGGTATTGCACCTCAAACCAGAGGTGTGGTATTCCACTCCCGGGTAAGGATGGAATGTGGGACTGAGCTCAGATAGCTGCATGCACTACACTCATCCCATTTCCGGGGGACAGAACTACGGTACTCCCACCAGTTAGATGTGCAGGTACGACAGCGTCTGTCCCTGGCTGGAGTGGGAGGGGGGGAGGAACATCCCAGTAGTGTAGGGGAAGATAGGGGAGGGACTCTGGGCATAGAGGTAGGAGCCCATTGGGTGCTAGTCACCTAGGCTCACACATAGAGGGAGTATATATGGTGGGCACCATCTAGAGATGGAGTCAGTCAGTCTGAGGAGAAGCAGAGCGGAGGAGCTCAGCCAGGAGGGCTGACGGGGAGCTGTGGCTCCGGCTGGGCCCAGCTCCAGGGCCAAGCCTGCAGTGGAGAGAGAGGAGGAAGAAAGGCCCAGAGACGCAGAGCCAGAAGGAACCCTGAGATCCCACAAGTTACCGGGTGAAGGGTTGGCGGAAACGGGTACCGGAACCCAAACTGGTGGAGGCTAATGATCCTCAGCCAGGAACCGGAGGTCGTGGTCAAGTTTTGCCACGACCCTCACCATATCCACCAGGAAGGCACACCACGAGTAGGGTCAGGAAAGCCAGAGAAGGTTTAACCACCAAGAGGCCCGAGGGAGCCGGACAAAGGTGGATCCCTGGTGGGGACGGCCAGCAGAAAGAGAGAGAGAGGGGAGCTCAGGACCACGCTCCGGAACTGCCTGGGGGTTAGCCGAGTCCCGCACCTGGTGAACGCAGTACGGCTCGGGTGGTCACTCCCGGCCGAAGTGACTGAAGTACCATCTGTGAGTAAAAACCCTGAAACTGCACCATACGTTTCTGACTCTCCTTGCTGCACCATCACAACCCCCATCATCTACACCTGCTGCCCTGAGGCCATACCCCTCCCGTTGGGGGTTATACCATCCCCGCTGCACCATCCTTCCACCGGCCTCAGCGGTCTGCCCTGCAGCGGCAGCTCCAAAGCTGCATTCAACGGGTGGCGTAGTCATCCAACATCTACTGCTAATAGACTCGCCACTTAGTTTGACTCCCTGGGCACGGACCGGGTCACCGCCACGAGACTACTACCCCCATCTGATCCGGCTCCGGGTAAGCCCCCGTGCGCGCGATGCCGCACGACACAGAAGGCCCAGGGGCGCGTCACTAGACACTGCCCACAAAGTGGAAAACAAAACACATATAAAATAAACTTCAAAAAAGGCGCAAATAGAATAATGAATTGGGTACAAACAGAGTGCAAAAACCACAAAACTAGGCAAGAAACATGTACAAACGCAACGATGAATTGGGGCCTCGGTCTTGTACTAATGTTCACTGTGCCATTTTCATTCCCAGTTCTGTAATAATTCATAATATATCTGTATGGTTATCTGACTAGGTAAATTCTAGAATTCTATCTCATTGCAGCTATCAGTAGGGGGAGCTAACTGTATATGGATGTACAACTGGTCTCAATAGAGAGGTATAAAGCTTTATCCAATGAGCTACCTCTAGTGGTGGCTACCGGTAGTCACTATGACTCCCACCACTGGCCTCATAACAGCTGTGTACCTTGCCTCTATGGACGTTTTGTCGCTGCCTGATTCCCATTTATGCTGCAACAATTAAACACTAAGAATCTTAAGAATTAGGGAATTTTCCTCATAAGATGAAACAGATCTAATTATTAGGCAGTCAGGGGTTAAGCTGGTTCCCAACATCGTGCCCTTCACTTCACCCAAGTATAATTGCACAAGTCATTATGAGCCTCCTTGATATCTCGTTATGGGGCTGCAGAGAACTATATTATTACACTTTATTTTGCCTTCAATAGGTGCCAATCAAATACACATCATGGGGTACAAAAATGAAGGCTGACAGACTCAACAATGAACACAGAGTTGCTGACTATGTTCCCATATGAGGCACAGATAATTCTGATTTTTAGCTTTAAAATGTGAATAGGAATTTTCACCTTCACGGACAGTAAATGGATATCTTGAAAACGGTAAGAAACTGAATTGCAGAAAATATTAGAAAGTTGCTAAGCTTTTTTCACACAAGATGGGACATTCACTGTGAGATGCTCCTGAGACACTTATTGGGTTTCATCACTCATGACATAAGTCATTCTAGTTCCTGGGACAGAGATGCACTAAATATGTAAATTCCATTGTCTGAGATCAATACAGCAGGTGTGCGCATCCCGACTGTCTGGGATCCATACAGCAGGTGTGGGCATCCCGACTGTCTGGGATCCATACAGCAGGTGTGGGCATCCCGACTGTCTGGGATCCATACAGCAGGTGTGGGCATCCCGACTGTCTGGGTTCCATACAGCAGGTGTAGGCATCCCGACTGTCTGGGTTTCATACAGCAGGTGTGGGCATCCCGACTGTCTAGGATCCATACAGCAGGTGTGGGCATCCCGAATGTCTAGGATCCATACAGCAGGTGTGGGCATCCCGAATGTCTAGGATCCATACAGCAAGTGTGGGCATCCTGACTGTCTAGGATCCATACAACAGGTGTGGGCATGCTGACTGTCTGGGATCCATACAGCAGGTGTGGGCATCCCGAATGTCTAGGATCCATACAGCAGGTGGGGGCATCCCGACTGTGTGGTATCCATACAGCAAGTGTGAGCATCCCGACTGTCTAGGATCCATACAGCAGGTGGGGGCATCCAGACTGTCTAGGATCCATACAGCAGGTGTGGGCATCCCGACTGTCTGGGATTCATACAGCAGATGTGGGCATCCCGACTGTCTAGTATCCATACAGCAGGTGTGGGCATCCCGACTGTCTGGGATCCATACAGCAGGTGTGGGCATCCCGAATGTCTAGGATCCATACAGCAGGTGTGGGCATCCAGACTGTGTGGTATCCATACAGCAGGTGTGGGCATCCCGACTGTCTAGGATCCATACAGCAGATGTGGGCATCCCGACAGTCTAGGATCCATACAGCAGGTGTGGGCATCCCGACTGTCTGGGATCCATACAGCAGGTGTGGGCATCCCGAATGTCTAGGATCCATACAGCAGGTGTGGGCATCCCGACTGTGTGGTATCCATACAGCAGGTGTGGGCATCCCGACTGTCTAGGATCCATACAGCAGATGTGGGCATCCCGACAGTCTAGGATCCATACAGCAGGTGTGGGCATCCCGACTGTCTGGGATCCATACAGCAGGTGTGGGCATCCCGAATGTCTAGGATCCATACAGCAGGTGTGGGCATCCCGACTGTGTGGTATCCATACAGCAGGTGTGGGCATCCCGACTGTCTAGGATCCATACAGCAGATGTGGGCATCCCGACAGTCTAGGATCCATACAGCAGGTGTGCGCATCCCGACTGTCTGGGATCCATACAGCAGGTGTGGGCATCCCGACTGTCTGGGATCCATACAGCAGGTGTGGCCATCCCGACAGTCTGGGTTCCATACAGCAGGTGTAGGCATCCCGACTGTCTGGGTTTCATACAGCAGGTGTGGGCATCCCGACTGTCTAGGATCCATACAGCAGGTGTGGGCATTCCGAATGTCTAGGATCCATACAGCAGGTGTGGGCATCCCGAATGTCTAGGATCCATACAGCAAGTGTGGGCATCCTGACTGTCTAGGATCCATACAACAGGTGTGGGCATGCTGACTGTCTAGGATTCATACAGCAGGTGTGGGCATCCAGACTGTCTAGGATCCATACAGCAGGTGTGGGCATCCTGACTGTCTAGGATCCATACAGCAAGTGTGAGCATCCCGACTGTCTAGGATCCATACAGCAGGTGGGGGCATCCCGACTGTCTAGGATCCATACAGCAGGTGTGGGCATCCCGACTGTCTGGAATCCATACAGCAGGTGTGGGCATCCCGAATGTCTAGGATCCATACAGCAGGTGGGGGCATCCCGACTGTGTGGTATCCATACAGCAAGTGTGAGCATCCCGACTGTCTAGGATCCATACAGCAGGTGGGCATCCCGACTGTCTAGGATCCATACAGCAGGTGTGGGCATCCCGACTGTCTGGGATTCATACAGCAGATGTGGGCATCCCGACTGTCTAGGATCCATACAGCAGGTGTGGGCATCCCGACTGTCTGGGATCCATACAGCAGGTGTGGGCATTCCGAATGTCTAGGATCCATACAGCAGGTGGGGGCATCCCGACTGTGTGGTATCCATACAGCAGGTGTGGGCATCCCGACTGTCTAGGATCCATACAGCAGATGTGGGCATCCCGACTGTCTAGGATCCATACAGCAGGTGTGGGAATCCCAACTGTCTAGGATCAATACAGCAGGTATGTGTTATGATCTGCAACATGTACTAAGGGAAGATAGTGGAAATCTGTCCCTACAGTAAGACTAAGCTGAATCCCTACGATGTAGCGGGCTGCCTGTTCCTTGCGAACAGATCCGCCTTAGTCCTCGGCTAGTCTGAACGAAGACCTATAGCATAAGGGAAGGGGTCCCTAAAAGAACTAAGGACTGGAACAAAATTGGGACATTTCCTAAACAGAGAAGTTGTTGCAGAACACAAAAAGACAAACAGACAAAAAGGTACTAGAGGTCACAGAAGGACCAAGCGAACTGACAGAGATAGGCACCGAAGCACCTGGCTAGAAAAGCAGTCAACAACACTGAAATCCAGCACAGCCAGGAGGGCGGAGCTGGAATATAAAGGCAGGTGGTCACGTGACCGTAAAACACAAGATGGAAAAAACAAACAGGAGGGTTCTAAAAGTACCCCCTCTTTTATGAGGATCCTCCGGATCCTCCAGGCCCAAGCCTATCCGGAAACCTCCTGTGGAAAGCTTTAACAAGCCTAGGAGCAGAGACATCATCCGTCCTTACCCAGGAGTTGTCTTCGGGACCGAAACCCTTCCAGGAGACAAGATACTGTAATCTCTCTCTATGCCATCTAGAATTCAGGATACGATAAATTTCATATTCACCGTCTTCCACCACAGGAGTAACTGTGACAATGGAATCCCTATCTGATACATCAGCCTTTTTCAACAAGGAAACATGAAACACAGGATTAATCTTCCAGGAAGTAGGGACATCCAACCTAATCGCAGACGTGTTAACAACCTGAAGCACTTTAAATGGACCCACAAACTTAGGACCCAGTTTTTTAGAGGGAATCCTCAATCACAGGTTCTTTGAGGACAACCAAACCATGTCACCCACAGTAAACAAAACCTCCTTACGTTTCCTGTCAAAATACTTCTTGGACTTCTTGTTAGCCTCTTGAAGGTTGCAACGTACATTAGTCCAAACTCTCTCCAAATCACCAGAAAAATTCTCCTCCTCCGGTATCGCCGATCCCAATTTGGAGAATGAATCAAAAGACGGATGTCTCCCAGTACAAAAAAAAAAATGAGAACACCCAGCAGAGGAGGAAGTATGATTGTTAAGAGCAAATTCTGCAAGAGGCTGAAACTCAGACCACATCTCTTGATTGTCCGCCACAAAACAACGCAAAAATTGTTCAACATCTTGGTTCTTTCTTTCAGTCTGTCCATTAGACTCAGGATGATACCCAGATGAAAATGACAAATGGACTCCCAACCGGTCACAAAAAGCACGCCAAAAGCGAGCCACAAACTGAGGTCCTTTATCAGAAACAATATTCGTGGGAACGCCATGAAGCTTGATAATCTCCTTAGCAAAAGCTTTAGCGAGTGTCTTGGCGCAGGGTAACTTAATGAATGGAACCAAATGACACATCTTACTAAAACGATCCACGACCACCCAGATGACAGTAAAACCCTCGGACACAGGAAGATCAGTAACAAAATCCATTGTGAGATGCGTCCAAGGCGCACTAGGAACCTCCAGAGGGCAAAGCAACCCCGCAGCAGGAGTATGTGAAGCCTTTGACCAAGCACACACCGTACATTGACGCACCCACTTGATGAGTTCCTTCTGCCATCCAGGCCACCAAAAACTGCGACTGATAAGTCTCTCAGTCTCCGAAATTCCTGGATGACCTGCCAACCGAGACTCATGACACTCCATAAACAAATCTCTCCTAAAAGTTCTAGGCACGAACAACCTCCCATGGGGAGTGTTAGATGGAGCATCCTCTTGAGCTTTCAGAATTCCATTCTCCAAAACGGAGTCCAATGCCGCAAGCACAACTCCTTTCTGTAAAATGCTCTCCTCCTCCTTGGCACCGACCGTAGGAGAGAAGCTGCGAGATAAAGCATTGACTTTAACATTCTTAGTACCAGGGATATAGGTAACACAAAAATGAAACTGAGAAAAAAAAAGTGCCCATCTAGCTTGACGGGCATTCAAGCGCTTGGCAGCATCCAGATAGATCAAATTCTTATGATCTGTGAACACCTGAATAGGAAATCTAGCGCCTTCCAAAAAATGATGCCAATGTTCAAACGTGAGCTTAATAGCCAGCAACTCCTGATTTCCAACATCATAATTCAGTTCGGTTTCCGAAATTTTTTTTGAAAAGAAGGCACAAGGATGTACTCCAACCTTGTTCTCCTGAGACAAAACTGCTCCCACCCCCACAGATGAAGCATCGACCTCGACCAAAAAAGGCTTGGTCTCATCAGGCTGCATAAGGATAGGGGCAGAACTGAACCTCTCTTTGAGATACTCAAACGCTTCAATGGCCTCAGTAGTCCACTGGGCCGTATTCGCACCTTTCCTGGTGAGATCGGTTAGAGGCTTAACAATTACAGAAAAATTCTTAATGAATTTCCTGTAATAATTGGCAAAACCCAAAAATCTCTGTATAGATTTCAAACCAATAGGCCTAGGCCATTCCTGCACAGCCTGAACCTTCACCGGGTCCATCTCAAAGCCCTCGCTGGAGACAATGTAGCCCAAAAAACTAATTTTCTGCACAGCGAACTCACATTTCTCCAGCTTAGCAAAGAGTGAATTATCACTCAATAACTGCAAAACTTCACGTACACTCTGCCAATAGGACTCCAGATATGGCGAATAAATCAAAATGTCATCTAAATACACAACCACATTCTTACCAATCAAAGGTCTCAGGACGTCATTAATACAGTTCTGGAAAAATGCTGGTGCATTGGTAAGACCAAAAGGCATCACCAGATTCTCAAAATGACCTACCGGAGTGTTAAAGGCAGTTTTCCATTCATCATTCGTAACAAATTGTATGCCCCCCGGAGATCAATTTTAGTGAACCACTTGGCCCCCACTAACTGGTTAAACAAGTCAGGAATTAACGGCAATGGGTAGGAATTGCGTACGGTAATCTTATTAATTTCACGAAAATCCAGACATGGACGTAAACCCCCGTCCTTTTTTTTAACAAAGAAAAATCCAACTGCCACAGGCAACTTAGAAGGTCTAATGTGACCAGCAGCCAAGCTCGTCTGTAGGTATTCCTCCAAGGCCTTTCTTTCAGGGATAGTCAGATTAAACAAGCGACTCTTGGGAAGAGTAGCTCCAGGAACAAACTCAATGGCGCAATCGTAATCCCTATGAGGAGGTAAAACTTGCGACTCCTCCTCTGAAAAAAACCTCCAAAAATCTTGAATAGGGACAAGTAATTCCCCTTTGTCCACAGCAGCAATGCGACCATTACAACATTTATCATAGCACTTCGGACTCCAAGACTTAATCACATTAGTAGTCCAGTCCAGTAAAAGATTGTGCAGTTTTAACCAAGGCAAACCTAGAACGACCGGAGAGGGTAAATTATCTAATACAACCAAGTCCAAAATTTCTTGGTGAACTCCATTGATAGTGAGGGGAAATACAGCAACCTTGTGAGTAATACATTTCAAGGGAGTGTTATCAATTGCAATCACAGAAATAGGTGATGACAAAGGTTTGGATCTCAATTTAAGTTTTTCCAAAAACCCTTTATCAATCACATTAAGTGTTGAACCACAATCCACAAATACCTGAAATTCAATCAAATTTTCCTGCAAAGTAGTACTCCCTGAAAGAAATACTCCTGCAGAGCGTAAACAAGCTATACAGGCGTACCTGACCTCTTTTTTTTCTTTACTTAAACAAAGCTCACAATTCTTAATCAAATGGTCAGCTTTACCACAATAAAGACACAATCCGTCGGCGAACCTCCGGTCTCTTTCCTGATAGGAGAGTGACTTTGCCCCAACCTCCATCGGTTCTCCGCCGTCAGAGCAGATTTTCTGGGGACTAGGACCTGGCATTACAGGAGTCTTTACCTCATTCTGTCTAAATCTCAGCCTCCTGTCCACACGAACAGCTAATTGCATGGCATCCTGCAGAGTCTCAGGTGCGGGGAATGCAATTAGCAAATCCTTAACCCTTTCACTCAGAACAGCAAGAAATAGACATTTCAGAGCAGAATCATTCCATTTGACTTCTGAAGCCCATTTCTAAAGTGTGTGCAATAATTTTGAACATCACCTGACCCCTGATTCAAACGCCTGAGTTCTGCCTCAGCAGATGAGATTCAATCAGGATCATCATATAACAGACCCATAGCCGAAAAAAATTCTTCTACAGACCTTAAGCATGGATCATTAGGTTGGAGAGAAAAGGCCCACCCCTGTGGTTCTTTGCGCAAAAGTGACATAATAAAACCAAAGCGCTGTGATTCATTCCCAGAGGACCTTGGTCTCAAATGAAAATATAACAAACAAGCATTTTTAAAGGAAAAAAAATCTTGCTGTTTACCATAAAAAATATCAGGCAGTCCTACCTTGGGTTCCACAAAATGCGCTCCAGAATAGCTACTCATGTGTTGCCATAGCTTGGCCACCTCCAGAGATAATCCCTGCAAGCGTTGAGCCAAATCCTGGACGCAAACCATACTAATCCACAAATTTCTTTCCTTTTAGTTTTTTGGGCTGGACTTACTGTTATGATCTGCAACATGTGCTAAGGAAAGATAGGGGAAAGCTGTCCCTACAGTAAGACTAAGCTGAATCCCTATGATGTAGCGGGCTGCCTGTTCCTAGCAAACAGACCCGCCTTAGTCCTCGGCTACTCTGAACGAAGACCTATAGCATAAGGGAAGGGGTCCCTAAAAGAACTAAGGACTGGAACAAAAATGGGACACCTCCTAAACAGAGAAGTTGTTGCAGAACACAAAAAGACAAACAGACAAAAAGGTACTAGAGGTCCCAGAAGGACCAAGCGAACTGACAGAGATAGGCACCGAAGCACCTGGCTAGAAAAACAGTCAACAACACTGAAGTCCAGCACAGCCAGGAAGGCGGAGCTTGAATATAAAGGCAGGTGGTCACGTGACCGCAAAACACAAGATGGAAAAAGCAAACAGGAGGGTTCTAACAGTATGGGCATCACGATTGTCTAGGATGCATACAGCAGGTGTGGGCATCCCGAATGTCTAGGATCCATACAGCAGGTGTGGGCATCCCGACTGTCTAGGATCCATACAGCAGATGTGGGCATCCCGACTGTCTAGGATCCATACAGCAGGTGTGGGCATTCCGACTGTCTAGGATCCATACAGCAAGTGTGGGCATTCCGACTGTCTAGGATCCATACAGCAGGTGTGGGCATCCCGACTGTCTAGGATCCATACAGCAGGAGTCTGCATCCCAACTGTCTGGATCCATACAGCAGATGTCTGCATCCCAACTGTCTGGGTTCCATACAGCAGGTGTGGGCATCCCAACAATCTAGGATCCATACAGCAGGAGTGGGCATCCCGACTGTCTGGGTTCCATACAGCAGGTTTGTGCATCTCGACTGTCTGGGTTCCATACAGCAGGTGTGGGCATCCCGACTGTCTAGGATCCATACAGCAGGTGTGGGCATCCCGACTGTCTGGGTTCCATACAGCAGGTGTGGGCATCCCGCCTGTCTAGGATCCATACAGCAGGTGTGGGCATCCCGACTGTCTGGGTTCCATACAGCAGGTGTGTGCATCCCGACTGTCTGGGTTCCATACAGCAGGTGTGGGCATCCCGACTGTCTAGGATCCATACAGCAGGTGTGGGCATCCCGACTGTCTGGGTTCCATACTGCAGGTGTGTGCATCTCGACTGTCTGGGTTCCATACAGCAGGTGTGAGCATCCCGACTGTCTAGGATCCATACAGCAGGTGTGGGCATCCCGACTTTCTGGGTTCCATACAGCAGGTGTGCGCATCCCGACTGTCTGGGCTCCATACAGCAGGTGTGGGCATCCCGAATGTCTAGGATCCATACAGCAGGTGTGGGGCATCCCGACTGTCTAGGACCTATACAGCAGGTGTGGGCATCCCGACTGTCTAGGATCCATACAGCACGTGTGGGCATCCCGACTGTCCGGGTTCCATACAGTAGGTGTGGGCATCCCGACTGTCTAGGATCCATACAGCAGGTGTGGGCATCCTGACTGTCTAGGATCCATACAGCAGGTGTGGGCATCCCGATTGTCTAGGATCCATACAGCAGTTGTGGGCATCCCGAATGTCTAGGATCTATACAGCAGGTGTGGGCATCCTGACTGTCTAGGATCCATACAGCAGGTGTGGGCATCCCGAATGTCTAGGATCCATACAGCAGGTGTGGTATCCCGACTGTCTAGGATCAATACAGCAGGGGTGGGCATCCCGACTGTCTAGGATCCATACAGCAGGTGTGGGCATCCCGACTGTCTGGGTTCCATACAGCAGGTGTGGGCATCCCGACTGTCTGGGTTCCATACAGCAGGTGTGGGCATCCTGACTGTCTAGGATCCATACAGCAGGTGTGGGCATCCCGACTGTCTGGGATCCATACAGCAGGTGTGGGCATCCCGACTGTCTAGGATCCACACAGCAGGTGTGGGCATCCTACCTGTCTAGGATCCATACAGCAGGTGTGGGCATCCTGACTGTCTAGGATCCATACAGCAGGTGTGGGCATCCCGACTGTCTGGGTTCCATACAGCAGGTGTGGGCATCCCGACTGTCTAGGATCCATACAGCAGGTGTGGGCATCCCGACTGTCTGGGTTCCATACAGCAGGTGTGTGCATCCCGACTGTCTGGGTTCCATACAGCAGGTGTGGGCATCCCGACTGTCTAGGATCCATACAGCAGGTGTGGGCATCCCGACTGTCTGGGTTCCATACTGGAGGTGTGTGCATCTCGACTGTCTGGGTTCCATACAGCAGGTGTGAGCATCCCGACTGTCTAGGATCCATACAGCAGGTGTGGGCATCCCGACTTTCTGGGTTCCATACAGCAGGTGTGCGCATCCCGACTGTCTGGGCTCCATACAGCAGGTGTGGGCATCCCGACTGTCTGGGTTCCATACAGTAGGTGTGGGCATCCCGACTGTCTAGGATCCATACAGCAGGTGTGGGCATCCTGACTGTCTAGGATCCATACAGCAGGTGTGGGCATCCCGATTGTCTAGGATCCATACAGCAGTTGTGGGCATCCCGAATGTCTAGGATCTATACAGCAGGTGTGGGCATCCTGACTGTCTAGGATCCATACAGCAGGTGTGGGCATCCCGAATGTCTAGGATCCATACAGCAGGTGTGGTATCCCGACTGTCTAGGATCAATACAGCAGGGGTGGGCATCCCGACTGTCTAGGATCCATACAGCAGGTGTGGGCATCCCGACTGTCTGGGTTCCATACAGCAGGTGTGGGCATCCCGACTGTCTGGGTTCCATACAGCAGGTGTGGGCATCCTGACTGTCTAGGATCCATACAGCAGGTGTGGGCATCCCGACTGTCTGGGATCCATACAGCAGGTGTGGGCATCCCGACTGTCTAGGATCCATACAGCAGGTGTGGGCATCCTACCTGTCTAGGATCCATACAGCAGGTGTGGGCATCCTGACTGTCTAGGATCCATACAGCAGGTGTGGGCATCCACCTTCAATTCTCTGCAGCTTTTGCTGCCTTCATTGTCTATGCGAGCTGCCGGTGAGGTGTTCCCGAGTGTTACCACACCCGCAGGCTATCAGAAATAATTCACGGCAGACACCCGCTGGCTATTTCAGAGGTAGTATATTACTGGTGTGACAGGTGTGAGCCTTTCCTAATCAATATTTAAAATCATCAACAAAAGCCCCTGCGTCATAACAAATAATAATAATAGACCGTGAATATTTAATCTGCAGCATAACAAATCCACCTTGATAAGAGATGAGACGTTATATTGTTATGTACATGCAGCACGGTGCCAGGAACTAGATGGTGCCAGCAGCTATGGTGTAGGCAGTAGCAATAGAGCCCCTGGTCTAATTATGTGAGGGGAAGGGGGGTTTCCTGCATTATCGTATGGTACTTATGTATTCAACCAATCATAATTGTAAAGTGCTGTTGGCGCTGAATATTTTGGTGCTATAGAAATAAAAATTATTATTATTAGAGGCATAAAAAGGAGAAAATAAAGGCCAGCAGCAGCCCATGCCATATTACAAAACAGGAATGGCCATGGGCACGCAATCTAGTCCTGATGAGTTCTGGAACATACTGCTCCATGTAATCATCCCTATGAGTTCTTCTTATGTAGTGCCCCCATGATTGCCATGATATGAGTGTAACCCAGCAGCTCATTTTACTTTGCTCACCCCTTGAACTTGTAGGCCCCAATGCAAAATCTACAACACTAACACAGGTCTTTAATAGTAACAGTCTTTTAACATGGGACAAAGGGACCTTTAGGGCACCTCTAGTCTCCATGGCCTGGGTGCATTTGCAACCCTTGCACCTATTATAATTACGCCCCTGGCTTGAAGCACTCTTACCTTGTGTAGAGGACATATATTGGAATATCCCTTTAACATGCAGACCTACATATAGTCTATATGCTTGGTTCCTTTAAGTCAATCAAATGCTGTTTAGAACAGCAGTAGATTAATGCTGATCAAAGTACTAATTAAACGCACCATAAAATTTATGCCTGAATTATATTCTGAAGCTGCATTCACTATTTTTGATTGTTATAGAAAACAGTGAGCAAAAGATTGGACAGACACAAACCTTATGCTTTGCCAAACTCTTAGATTACGGCTCAATAGACTACAAAGTAATCATCAGGGCTCTGAGAAGACACTGCACCAGCAGGGATTGCTGTAGAAATGTGAATGCAGCTCTGAACAGCAGGGCTTGCTGTAGAAATGTGAATGCAGCTCTGGACAGCTGGGATTGCTGTAAAAAAAGTGAATGCAGCTCTGGACAGCAGGGATTGCTGTAGAAATGTGAATTGAGCTCTGGACTTTAGCACAGGCTGTAAATATCAGTATTTACAAACTTTGTTACAGTATTCCATGAATGATATAATGTTGGAACTTTTATTTACAAAACATCTGACAGATTCTTAAGGAAATTCTGTTAAAGATAAGTCAAGAAACGGCAAAAATAGAAAAAAATAAATAGGTTTAAATATTTAAATACTTGCAAACATGTTCTTTTTTCACATTACAACTGATTATGTAGCAGACAAGGGAGGACTAAGAGTGACCAGACCTGTGGTCGTTAATGGTCAAAGGTCCCTTACCAATCTCTGTAGCTATGATGTACTTGAGTTATTAAAAAGCATTTGAAGAACACTTATGATTTTCAAGGTCATGGGTCATATAAGGAGAGCTCTACATGAGTAAGGGGCAATGGGTCCCCACTGCCCATACACCCTCAGTACAGCCCTAATGGTCAGTCCGCCACTGAGAAGAGGTGTCAGTATTAGTATCATTAATAGAAAGGAACTTGAACTCATCCAAGAGTCTTGGAGTTCTCCCACCAGACCCTCCCTGAATTCTAAGAGGCCGAAGACCTTCGCCCCAAATCTCCACCACAAAGTTTATATCTAGTAAAAACTACTCCGTCAGCACACAGCTAGCTATGGATCTATATCTATGCGTTATACTAGAGAGCCGACGAGTAAAGAGGGCATATAAAGTCCAGTACTTACTCTTTCTTTGCCTGAGAGCTTTCACTTCTAAAAAGGCAGAGAGGGGCACAATGGATGCACACAGGGAGAACCGTAGCGAACAGGATTGGCATGCAAGTCAGTAATGAGCACAGGCGGAAAGGATGAAGGGAGGCATGATTGAGTCGATTTGAAAAGAAACAAATGAGAGGACAAAGAAAGGGGGGGGGGAGACCAGTCACATGGAACAGCGTAGGGAAGTGAGAAGAGAGAGTGAAAAAAAAGTTAGAGGGTAAGAAGTCTGAAGAATTTAAGGGAGAAAAAGCTTAAAGTCAATGTGTACCTCAAAAAAGGTCCCAAATTCTGTGCTGATTAACCTCCCTGAAATCTAAAGAAGCTGATGCACTATTTTGTGATACAGAGCTCCATACAGAGCTATACGACAACATACTTATTATTTTTTACACTAAGGCTGTGTGCCCACGTAGCATTTTTCAAGCGTATATGCTGCGGAATTTCCGCAGCGTAAACGCTTGAAAAACGCATGTATATCCGCACCCCATGGTCCCCAATGGCATTCCGCAATGTCAATGCCCATGCTGCGGATTTTTCCGCAGCGTTTATGCTGCGTTCAAAAATCCGCAGCATGTCATTTAATTTTGCGTTTCCGCATGCAGAATTGCCTTTGTCCAATGCATAAAAAACGCAAGGCAATTCTGCATGTGGAAAACGCGTGATAAACGCGCGAAAAATGCGCGACAAACGCGTGCGGAATTCCGCATGCGTTTTTCCGGGAGAGGACTTGCAGAAATGAAGCAGAAATTTTCTGCTTCATAAATGCAACGTGGGCACATAGCCTCAAACCAATGAGAATAGACTGTGCAGTAAACTCCCTCTAGTGGTGACTACGGGCAGACAAAAGTTTATTTATTTTTTTAACTTTTAGGTCTCTGAAATGAATTTCAAGCTCTGCATCAGAAAAATTACCGTAAGCTACGATATATTAAGAAAGTAATGAGCTCAGAATTCAGGACTTGAAAGCTAAGGAAAAAGTAGATAGAACCACCTATTCTGTTACTGGTGAAGTCATATAGTTACTAATGGTGGCTGAATTATTCTACAAGTGACTTGCATGTGAGTCCAGCCAAGAGACCATCAATATTACTCATCTCCAATGTATAAGACTAAAGATCATTAACAACTACAATTCCCAGCATGCCTGGAAAACCAAAGGGCATGAGCAAGCTGTGATTTATAGTTCTGAAATGAGTTGGAGACAACAGAGCTTTGATATATTTTCCATTCCTATACTTAGCAGTCTAATTACCTTAGGTGTGTTGTGTGTTAGGTAAATTAACTTGTATCAATGCAATAATAAAAAACTTGGGTCCTCAGTATTATTATTAGGATGTAGTAACTTCCTTCACCTGAAGATGGCACTACAGTGAGAGATCTCTACACAGGATCGTTTGTACAGATCGGATCCTTTAATCAAAATATGACTACTAGAATGTGACCAAACCCAAACTTTGTAAGTAGCTGTGCTTTATATTTTAATCAAATACTTTATACTACAGCATTAGCAACAATGACAATTTTACATTGTAATAGTGACAATCATCTTACTTTCCTTGCTACCGCCCAGCCCTTATGACAAACCTCACTTAATATCAACAACCAGTCCTATACTTCAAGTATGATTAAAAGAGCACATTAAATGCCCTATTAGAACACATCCAAATAGATTAAATAGGCGTCCTGTATAATGAGGAGTCCAACACCTTGAGTAGCTCATTGCAGAGGCCAGAAGTGAGAGCTCCAAGTCGGAACCCAAGAAGGAAGGTTTGACCTATTTACATTTCATAAATGGGGGTAACCGTGCTTTCAAGAAACTTTTCAGAATAGTTGTCCTATGTGTCTACATTAGGAATAACACTATTTCTGGCCATTATATTACTTGCATCCTGCATTATCACCAGTTCTTTTCCTTGGCAGCCTCTCTCTTAATTTGCAGTTAATTCTGAACAGGTGGGAGGAGACTAGCTGCTATAATCCCTCCCATTCTAGTTCAACATAAAAGGATTGATTCCTGCTCTTTGGTCCTTAGTTAGCACCTAGAGAGAATCAGCTGCATGGAGGAAATTACATAGCAGTAGGGAGCTGTGAGGATGTGAATCCAGCTTTGGGGTGAGGTAAAAGACTTGTCAGAGAGCTCAGCGAGATCTTTCTGTATCTTAACCTGTTTTCTCACTCTGCACCTCACTTCTCCTCCCCTTTCCATAAAGTATAATGGGCTGTATAATATGACAGCTCACTGTACTGGCAGTTCTTGTTTTCTTCAGGAAGATGGATTTAAGCTTTTTTTTGTTCAGAGTGGATGATAAGTTTAGGAAGAAGGGAGGGGAAGAAGTGTCTCATAAATGGAGAAAAAACAAGGTTTCTTATATTTGCATGCGCTATAGATTTATGCAAGGTTTGTTGAAAGTGCAGTTTCCGTTTAATAAAGTATGTATAAGGGAGAGCCGGCTGGCATGTTGTTGATCATCATTAATTCAACAGGTCAAACCCCTAATAAGCAGCTAATATTGACAAGGGAAGCTGCAGGCATTCACACACTCTTTCTGCAGTGGCCTCTACATGAAAAATGAGGTAACACAGGTGCCCATTCTAATAAACGGTCAAACATGTACATCCCCAATTCCAAAAAAGTTGGGACGCTGTGTAAGATGTAAAGAAAACGAGAATGCATTGATTTGGACATTTCTTATAGTCATATTTTATTCACAACAGAACATAGAGAACAGATCAGGAGTTGAAAGTTAGGCAATTTTTCTACTTTACTTGAAAAAAAGTCACTCATTTAGACATTGATGGCAGCAACACATCTCAAAACTGTTGGAACAGGGTTAACAAAAGACTGGAAAAGTAAGTGGCACTAATGAAAAATAGCCGGAGAATCATTTTTCAAGTAACTCACATGAATGGATATAAAAAGAATATGTTAGAGAGGCAGAGTCTCTCAGAAGCAAAGATGGTCAGAGGTTTACCAATCTGTGAACAACTGCATCTAAACATTGTTGAACAATTTTAAAAAATGTTCTTTAACATAAAAGTGCAAAGTCCTTGAATATCCCAGTATAAAATATGATCAAAACATTCTGGAGAAATCCTTATACACAAGGGACAAGGCTGACGGTCAGTATTGGATGCTCATGATCTATGCGCCCTCAGGCAGCCCTGCATTAAAAGGCAGACATAATTCGGTCATGCAAATGACTGCATGTGCTCAGGAAAACTTACAGAAATCATTGACTATGAGCACAGTTCATTGCACAATCCACAAATACAAGATAAAACTCTATCATGTATAGGAGAAGCCATATATCAGCACAATCCAGAAACAATGTCTTCTCTGGGTCAATCCTCAGAGGCAAAATGGAAAACTGTTTTGTGGTCAGACGAATCAAAATGTGAAATTCTTTATGGAAACCACAGATGCCTTGTCCTGCTGACTCAAGAGGAGAGGGACCATCCAGCTTGTTATCAGAGCTCAGTTCCTACATCTCTGATGGTATGGGGCCGCATTAGTGCCTATGGCATGGGTAGTTGGCACTATTAATGCCAAGAATTATATAGAGGTTTTAGAATAAAATACAGTTAGGTCCATATATATTTGGACAGAGACAACATTTTTCTAATTTTGGTTCTAGACATTACCACAATGAATTTTAAACAAAACAATTCAGATGCAGTTGAAGTTCAGACTTTCAGCTTTCATTTGAGGGTATCCACATTAAAATTAGATGAAGGGTTTAGGAGTTTCAGCTCCTTAACATGTGCCACCCTGTTTTTAAAGGGACCAAAAGTAATTGGACAATTGACTCCAAGGCTATTTCATGGACAGGTGTGGGCAATCCCTTCGTTATGTCATTCTCAATTAAGCAGATAAAAGGCCTGGAGTTGATTTGAGGTGTGGTGCTTGCATTTGGAAGGTTTTGCTGTGAAGTAAAGATGCGGTCAAAGGAGCTCTCCATGCAGGTGAAACAAGCCATCCTTAAGCTGCAAAAACAGAAAAAACCCATCCGAGAAAGTGCTACAATATTAGGAGTGGCAAAATCTACAGTTTGGTACATCCTGAGAAAGAGAGAAAGCACTGGTGAACTCATCAATGCAAAAAGACCTGGGCGCCCACGGAAGACAACAGTGGTGTATGATCGCAGAATTATCTCCATGGTGAAGGGAAAACCCTTCACAACAGCCAACCAAGTGAACAACACTCTCCAGGAGGTAGGCGTATCAATATCCAAATCTACCATAAAGAGAAGACTGCATGAAAGTAAATACAGAGGGTTCACTGCACGGTGCAAGCCACTCATAAGCATCAAGAATAAAAAGGCTAGACTGGACTTTGCTAAAAAACATCTAAAAAAGCCAGCACAGTTCTGGAAGAACATTCTTTGGACAGATGAAACCAAGATCAACCTCTACCAGAATGATGGAAAGAGAAAAGTATGGCGAAGGCGTGGTACAGCTCATGATCCAAAGCATACCACATCATCTGTAAAACACGGCGGAGGCAGTGTGATGGCTTGGGCATGCACGGCTGCCAGTGGCACTGGGTCACTAGTGTTTATTAATGATGTGACACAGGACAGAAGCAGCCGAATGAATTCTGATGTATTCAGAGCCATACTGTGTGCTCAGATCCAGCCAAATGCAACCAAATTGATTGGTCGTCGTTTCATACTACAGATGGACAATAACCCAAAACATAAAGCCAAAGCAACCCAGGAGTTTATTAAAGCAAAGAAGTGGAATATTCTTGAGTGGCCAAGTCAGTCACCTGATCTCAACCCAATTGAGCATGCATTTCACTTGTTAAAGACTAAACTTCAGACAGAAAGGCCCACAAACAAACAGCAACTGAAAACCACCGCAGTGAAGGCCTGGCAGAGCATCAAAAAGGAGGAAACACAGCGTCTGGTGATGTCTATGAGTTCAAGACTTCAGGCTGTCATTGTCAACAAAGGGTTTTCAACCAAGTACTAGAAATGAACATTTTATTTACAATTATTTAATCTGTCCAATTACTTTTGGTCCCTTTAAAAACAGGGTGGCACATGTTAAAAAGCTGAAACTCCTAAACCCCTCATCCAATTTTAATGTTGATACCCTCAAATGAAAGCTGAAAGTCTGAACTTCAACTGCATCTGAATTGTTTTGTTTAAAATTCATTGTGGTAATGTCTAGAACCAAAATTAGAAAAATGTTGTCTCTGTCCAAATATATATGGACCTAACTGTAGGCTCCATCCAGACAATGTCTACTTCAGGGAAGGACTTTCATATTTCAGTAAGACAATGCTAGACCAAATACTGCATCCATCACAACAGCATAGCTCCGCAGAAGAAGAGGTCGGATGATAAACCGGTTGCTTGCAGCCCAGACCTTTCACCAATAGAAAACATTTGGTGCATTATGAAATGAAAAATCTGGCAAAGACCCCGCCCGGACTGGGGACAGCGAGAATCCTACATGAGACAATAATGGGACAACGTTCCTCTCCCAAAACTCCAGCCATTGTCTCCTCACTTTTACGTTTACAGACTGCTGTAAAAAGAAGATGGGATTCTCCACAATGGTAGACATGGCCCGGGCACAACATTTTTGAGATGTGTTGCTACAATCAATTTCTATCTCTGTGAGCTGAACACAGCAGTAGCCCAAACTTCCAAACGAATATTTGATACAATGTTCCAGCCGCGAAGACAAATGCCCAGTAGAGTTCAGACACTTTAGTCCACTGCTTACAATATTAGCAAACCCTGATTTGTGGCAAGTATTGGCTCTCTAGAAGTTTTCAGCATGTAAATGTAAATACGAATGTTCTCATTCACTGACAACAAGAAGTTATCTACAGTAGCATGAGTTCTCTGAACTTTGTATTCTACAGTCATTAAGCTTTATTTACAAAAAAACAGAAATCCTTTTATCTCTGTAATTTTTTGTGTATGGAGATAACTTTTACATAGGACTGCATTAAATAGCGTGCACCAATACACTCTAGTGCAAAAGGGTGGTAAGGAACAAACACGCTAAGTACATAGCTGTTAATCTAATCTTCCCTCTCAGCAATTAGTAAAAGCTACAAGACCAAGATAAACAAACCTAAACACATAAATTATATACAGTCCAAACCTCTAAAAGAATTGTTCTTGCAATAATCTGCAGGGAATAATAATCTGCAGGTAATTTCTGAACAGGAGGCAACACTGGGCACAGGAGCACTGAGCACAGGAGAAAGCACTTCCTTAGAGGAGGACCTTCTCTCCAAAGACCTTCGTCTAGGCGGCCAACTAACCAACAAAAGTCTGGCTCCTGGAACCTGTAAGAATCAATGGCTGCTACAGGGGAACTACCAGAACCACTCCTGGCACATACATGGAGCATGGTGGCTCAGTGGTTAGCACGGGTGCTTTGCAGCGCTGGGGTCCAGGGTTCAAATCCCACCAAGGACGACATCTGCAAGGAATTTATATGTTCTACCTGTGTTTTCATGGGTTTCCTCCCTCAATCCAAAAACATACTGATAGGGAACCTAGATTGTGAGCCCCAATGGGGACAGCGATGATAAAATCAGTAAAGTGCTGTAGAATTAGTGGTGCTATATAAGTGAGTAAAATAAATAAATACTGTAGGGCTCACATAAAGCTCTGTTCACATTGTGTTTTAGCCCTATGTTTGCCATATATCCTGGCAAAGCAAATCCACAGGGCTCCATTCCACCCCGATGGAAGTTAAAAGAATGTCCTTTTGGCCTCCGTCAGGGTGGAATATAATGGCATCCTTTGTTTTACTGTATAGAAATTCATAGCTTAGTAGGCTTTTCTATGTAAAGGCATGAAGCAAAATCAGATATACCCAGCTGAATGCTTTTCTTGTTTACAATGGGGCGTACGCCACGGAGCCTTTCATCGGGCACTAGTACCAACACATACTGTACGTCTGATGGAAGGCGTAAATGTGATGTGAACAGAGACTAACGAGATGTGAAAAAAAGGCTGAAATGTAACACAAGGAAAGGGAAATATTTATATTCACCATCACAACCTAAGATCTTGCATGTTCTTTGTTGTCAAAACACGAGTGTCTCTCAGGCCACAACGAACCAAAAAAAGTATTAGCAAAAGCAACCATTTATGGCCTAAGGAAATGATCTATGATGACTCGGTCTCTGTTCTTTATTGATTTCTACTATCTCATCTGCCATTGGTAGAGTTGCCGGGAAACGTTAGAAAAGCCAAGACAATAAATACAGAACACACAACTTATCAACTCAAAGGGGATTTATATATAATAATAAAATAAAAGCAAATTAAATTTTTTGGAATAAAAAAAAAAGAGTCAAATGTTAGCCCTTCATTTGCAATTGTCACTATGGTATCAGTATGAGGTCCTACCCAGCGCAGTGTCACTCTTGTCCATGTGGCTGTGTCTGGTCTCATATTAACCCCATCCACTGATCTGGGACACAGTCACATACAGTCATATGAAAAAGTTTGGGCACCCCTATTAATCTTAAGCTTAATGTTTTAAAAAAATTGGTGTTTTTGCAGCAGCTATTTCAGTTTGATATATGTAATAACTGTTGGACACAGTAATGTTTCTGCCTTGAAATGAGGTTTATTGTACCAACAGAAAATGTGCAATCTGCATTCAAACAAAATTTGACAGGTGCATAAGTATGGGCACCTCACCAGAAAAGTGACATTAATATTTAGTAGATCCTCCTTTTGCAAAAATAACAGCCTCTAGTCGCTTCCTGTAGCTTTTAATGAGTTCCTGGATCCTGGATGAAGGTATTTTTGACCATTCCTCTTTACGAAACAATTCCAGTTCTGTTAAGTTTGATGGTCGCCGAGCATGGACAGCCCTCTTCAAATGATCCCACAGATGTTCAATGATATTCAGGTCTGGGGACTGGGATGGCCATTCCAGAACATTGTAATTGTTCCTCTGCATGAATGCCTGAGTAGATTTGGAGCGGTGTTTTGGATCATTGTCTTGCTGAAAGATCCATCCCCTGTGTAAATTCAACTTTATCACTGATTCTTGAACATTATTGCCAAGAATCTGCTGATACTGAGTGGAATCCATTCGTCCCTCAACTTTAACAAGATTCCCAGTGCCGGCATTGGCCACACAGCCCCAAAGCATGATGGAACCTCCACCAAATTTTACTGTGGGTAGCAAGTGTTTTTCTTGGAATGCTGTGTTTTTTTGCCGCCATGCATAACGCCTTTTTGTATGACCAAACAACTCAATCTTGGTTTCATCAGTCCACAGGACCTTCTTCCAAAATGAAATTGGCTTCTCCAAATGTGCTTTTGCATACCTCAGCCGACTCTGTTTGTGGCGTGCTTGCAGAAACGGCTTCTTTCGCATCACTCTCCCATACAGCTTCTCCTTGTGCAAAGTGCGTTGTATAGTTGACCGATGCACAGTGACACCATCTGCAGCAAGTTGATGCTGTAGCTCTCTGGAGGTGGTCTGAGGATTGTCCTTGACTGATCTCACCATTCTTCTTCTCTGCCTTTCTGATGTTTTTCTTGGCCTGCCACTTCTGGCCTTAACAAGAACTGTCCCTGTGTTCTTCCATTTCCTTACTATGTTCCTCACAGTGGAAACTGACAGGTTAAATCGCTGAGACAGCTTTTTGTATCCTTCCCCTGAACAACTATGTTTAATAATCTTTGTTTACAGATCATTTGACAGTTGTTTTGAGGAGCCATGATGCCACTCTTCAGAGGAGATTCAAACAGGAGAACAACTTGCAAGAGGCCACTTTAAGTAGCTTTTCTCATGATTGCATACACCTGGCTATGAAGTTCAAAGCTCAATGAGGTTACAAAACCAAAAAAAGCGCTTTAGTAAGTCAGTAAAAAGTAGGTAGGAGTATTTAAAACAAGAAAATGATAAGGGTGCCCATACTTATGCACCTGTCAAATTTTGTTTGAATGCAGATTGCACATTTTCTGTTAGTACAATAAACCTCATTTCAAGGCAGAAACATTACTGTGTCCAACAGTTATTACATATATCAAACTGAAATAGCTGTTGCAAAAACACCAATTTTTATAAAACATTAAGCTTAAGATTAATAGGGGTGCCCAAACTTTTTCATATGACTGTAGATCTGCATGGCAATGTGTCAGGAACTGGAGTCCCTTGCAATCGCAAAGGTTTCTTCATGCTGTTAGGAGGAGGAAGCCCCTTTATCATATATATGGTACTAACAGCAATAAACATCTTTAAAGGGGTCATATGAAACTTATATTGATTTTAATCCTAAATGTCACTCTATTTATTTTAATAATCTAATAGTTTTTTATAATATGGTTTCATTTAAAAGTCTCTGCCCTTTCCTTTCTAATCAAACTACTTTATTTTTATTTTTTTTCACCTATTTCCATTTTGATGACGCTTCATTTCAGAATTCCTAGTGCATGTTGGGATACTCAAACAGGAGTGGGGCAGAGTCTGCGTTCATCAGTGACGTTCGTTTCAAGGGCTGGACTAGTCCTTGCTGTACCGAGCATGTGTCGGCTGTCAATTCCAATGTATGCTCAATACAAGCTCCCTTATCACTGTACGATATTCTTTTCAATCCGCAATGACAATGCACTCCCTCGCTGGCACTAACGAGAAGTCACAAGCCGGCAAGAGAGCGCACTGTCAGTGCACATTGTAAGGAGAGAACAAGGCAAGTAGAGACCGGCCACACTCCCAAAAATGACGTCTGTTTCAGGGGCGGGGCTGGTCTTTGCTGTTTTTGCTTGCCGTGTTCTCTCCTTACAATGCGCGCTGACAGTGCACTCTATTGCCGGCTAGTGACTTCTCATTAGAACCAGCGAGGGAGGGCACTGTCACTGTGCACTTGGAAGAATATTGCACAGTAAGAAGGAAACTCGTACTGAGCATACATCGGAATTGACAACCAGACACTTCGTTTCAGGGTGGGGACAGAGGCTGTGGCAGTGACCATAACCTCAGGTACCTGATGACATCATGTTGGAGTATCCCAGCCTGCACTAGAGATTCTCAAACAAAGCATCATCAAAATAAAAATAGGTAAAATAAAAATAAATAAAGTAGTTAGAGAGGGAACGGTAGGGACTTTTTAATTAAACCACATTAGAAAAACTATTATATTATTAAGATAAATAGACATTTAGGATGAAAATCATTATCAGTTTCGGACCACCCCTTTAATAGGATAGCAGATCCTTTCTTGGACAGAGAGAGATAGTACAGAAAATGAATGGTCCTGACTCTAGAATGTGTTTCCATTTTATATAAAATTTCCATTAAACAAATCTTTGCTAAACTTGTAACTTCCCACATCCTACAGTACTTTTTCTATGACCACACTACACTGACAATAAGACCCAATACAAGGTACAATCTCCATTAAGAGACAAGTAAGCAAGAAATAAATCAGGTTATTACAAGAAGCACAGAGGAGATTAATAATCGGAGATTAATAATCAAACATCAGCCAAAAAGAGGCAAGATGTGTCTTTAAGGATCAACTTAAGTCAGAAATTAAAAGTCACCAAGCAGAGCCATAGTCTCTCCCTAGGGGGCAGTATTATTGTAGCCATGTCCTTCTTGCTCTTCTTGGAAGTACATAAACAGTTATTATGCAATAGGTGGCGACACTGAGCCCAGAACAAAAGGTGAAAAAGCAGTTGCAATAGTAATACTATTTTTGAAAATTTCTTTACTATTCAATGTCTAAACTTTTTTTGTAAAGGTGTTAAAATTGACGTTGAACTATCTTATGTCCTTTTGCATCCCCATGATAACAGGGAGGAGAAAACATTCTGTTTATTGTGATGCTGCAGTTGGGCAGTGTCGTACTTTAGTGCATTTGTCCCTTACTTGGTACGATATTGGTAGGACATTAGTAGGATAGACAGAAATGTAAAAAAAGAAGGGAACTTGACAGCAGGATCTGACTACACAGAGTTTGTTTGTTGTCTGTTACCATGGAGATGCATAGTCTACAGCATTGTAGAAACAAAACGGTAGAAAAGTTTTGCTGTGGACCTCCTGCACAGTTGCTTCATTTTTCATTTTATAGATATTGAGTGAAGGAATAGAAAATAAGGTTTTGTGATGGTGTACACAGCTTTTTAATTGTTTTTTTTTCCAAAATACAGAATTAACAAATTACTTAAATATAATATTCCAAAGTATACAAGATTAAAATCATCTGGAATCTACAGAAATTTTGACTTTATAACATCAACCGGCCTTCGAAATGAAAATGTTGTATCCAAAACTTACTTCCTGTGGAGTTAGAGGAGCGTCGCTGCATGGACCTTGAGATGGAAGCCTCGGTTGGCAGGGGAGGTGGAGGCGGCGGGTAACACAGGTTTTCTGGAAGAGGTGGGGGAATTGGAGGTGGTGGTATATTCCCCATGGGTTTTTTATCAGAGGCGTTACCATTGTGCACACTTTCATTTGCGAGAAGAGAACCCTTAGACAAAGAGAGAATCAAACACATCAATCACGACAGCTCAGAATACTTTAGACATTTTTAAATCACATGTAATTCAAAAATATAAAAAAAAATATTTTTGAATGGCCCCAAAAATATGATTATAAAGCCACCTAATAAATTAATTACCCCTAATTGTCCAGGACTGTTGAAGACATAAAATGGGCATTAAACCAGGTCCTTCCATATATATAAAGCTACCGGCTATTGCTGATGTATAACTTGAACCTCCTGGGCTCCAATGCAGAATGGTGTTTTGGCATTTGGCCTCCTCTCAAGCTCCAGAGCCCAAGTGCAATTGCAACCTCAGCACCTTCTATAACTAAACCTTGTGCTTATTGCTTGTATGTTTTCATGCAATTTTTTTTTTTTTTATGACTTGATCTATTGATTCTTCATAGCTCACGCTGTTATTATGTAGCTATTCTGAGGGCTTCATTCATATCTATTCACATTTCTCATTTCATTGCTTTCTATTAATCAAAAACATTTGATGGTATTTTTTAACAAATACTTTCCAATGAGAAGTTTTTTTTTTTAAAAAATGCTAATTATTCACCAACGTACCTCCTCACTGTGTGCCATCTTTCTATGGTCCGAGGGTGCTTCTGATGTGTTCTGCCCTATGTACTTATAGTAATCGCCGGTGCTGGGCTTTTTATTGAAGTTTCTTGACTTTCTGCAAGAGTCAGCCCTCCGAAGTCCTTCTGGACTGCCTTCACGGGACGTCAACTGTAAAATCAAGAGAAAGCTGACGAGCTTGTGTGACTGGAGAGAAGTAAGACAACGTAACACATCCAGCTATATAGTTTATGCTCAGCAATAATAATCTTTTTATTTATATAGGGCCAACATATTCTGCAGCGCTTTACAATTCAGACAATTGTCAGACGTTATGGGCACTGTCCCAATCACAATCTAGACTCCCTATCAGTATGTATTGGATTTTGGCTGTTGGAGCTGAAAAGAGGACATCGGTAAACCGCGCGCCGATTTTGAAGCTTTTTTTTAAGCTTTTTTCACTGTTTTTAGAACATAAACAATAAGAACATGGAAGAGTCCAGGAGCCATTTGGTGAGCTGCATATCCTGCTACATGTTCACAGACTTACCAGTGGAAAAGCCAAACTTCACATGCCAGAAATGCAAGCTTGTGTCCCTGTTGGAGGAAAAGTTGCGAAATCTAGAAGAGAGGTTAACTACCTTGAAAATCATTAAGGAAGGTGAAGAGTTCTTAGACAGAGCAGAATTATCTCTTCATGATTCAGAAAGAGAAGAAATTCGAACTGCACCTGACGAAATAGAGGAATGGAAGCATGTGACCCACAGAAGCAGGAGGATCGAGAGGCAGTCAGTACCCATACTGCTCAGGAACCACTACCAGGCTCTCACGCAGGAGAACCATGAAGAAATACGGCAAAATAAGACTTTGCCAGCAATGAATAACCTTGTAAGCCCTCAGAATCCTCCTGGATGGAGAAAGAAGAATGTTGTGAAGAAAAAACGGAGAGTAGTGGTCATGGGGGATTCCCTGTTAAGAGGAACAGAGGCCGCTATCTGCAGACCAGACATAACCTCAAGAGAAATGTGCTGTCTTCCAGGAGCAAAAATTAAAGATGTGTCTGACAGGATATCAAGACTCTTCAGACCTACAGATCACTACCCATTCCTGCTAATACATGTGGGGACAAATGACACCGCAAGATAGGACCTGGAAACCATCTGCAGTGACTTTGAAGACTTAGGCAAGAAAGTGAAAGAATTGGGAGCGCAGGTGGTCTTCTCATCCATCCTCCCAGTGGATGGCCATGGAACAATGAGGTGGAATAAGATTCTACAGGTGAACAACTGGCTACGTCGATGGTGCCGTCAACAAGGATTTGGATTTCTGGATCACGGAATGAATTACCTATACGATGGACTACTTGCTAGAGATGGGGTGCACCTTACGAAGACTGGAAAACATGTATTTGGAAGGCCAGAAAAAGCCATACAGCTGACAAATACCATTGAGATCTCTGCTACTGGAAGTGGAAAGGAAGAACAAAGACAAAACAATTTAAACAATAAAAATATGGGAGGAAGAGAAACCAATTACAAACTAAAATGTTTTTATACAAATGCACAAAGCATGGGCAACAAACAAGGAGAATTGGAACTACTAATGCAGGAAAAGGAATATGATGTCATTGGAATCACTGAAACTTGGTGGGACGATACACATGATTGGAATAAAAGGCTAAAAGGATACAACTTATTTGCAAGAAACAGACTTGATAAACGAGGAGGAGGTGTTGCATTGTATGTTAGAAAAGCGTATATCTGCACAGAGATTGAAGCTTCAGAGACTGGGAGTTCTGTGGAAACTGTTTGGGTAAGAATACAAGGAGAGAACAACGGAAAGGACACCATTGTAGGCATTTACTACAGGCCACCTGGGCAAGCTGAAGATATGGATGAACTCTTTATGTATCAAATGACCAAGTTCTCCAAAAAATATGACGTAGTGGTCATGGGAGATTTCAACTATCCAGACATTTGTTGGGAATCTCTCTCAAGTAAAACTAACAGGTCAAGCAAATTCTTATCCTCTCTTGCTGACAACTTTATCTTCCAAAAGGTAGGGGAGCAAACAAGGGGATCTGCTACTTTGGATCTAATCCTTATAAACAGGGAGGAAATGGTTGAGGAGGTAAAGGTGGCTGGGACCCTAGGAGGCAGCGATCATGCTATTATAGAATTTTGGATAACTAGAGGAGGAAGACATGTGAAGACTCAAACTTCAAGGTTAGATTTTAGAAAGGCAGATTTTAAGAGACTCAGAAAGAGAATAGGAGCGATCCAATGGCTGGATGTCCTTAAGGACAAAAATGTCCAGGAAGGATGGGAAATTTTTAAAAATGAGATTCTCAAAGCACAATCGTTAACAATCCCGAAAAGTAGGAAGAATGGGAAGCATTTAAGGAAACCAGGATGGATGAACACAGAACTTAAACACATGCTAAAAAGAAAGAAAGAAATGTTTATTAAATGGAAAGAGGGAGGCATATCTAAAGAAGATTATAATGCAGTCTTCAGATCCTGCAGGGCACGTATCAGGTTAGCTAAAGCTGACAATGAATTAAGGCTTGCAAGAGATGTCAAAAGCAATAAAAAAGTAAAAGAAAAGTCAAAGATGCTATAGGATTTTTACAGGATGAAAATGGAGAAATGGTAAGAGAGGATGTTGAGAAGGCTGAACTTTTTAATTCCTATTTTACATCTGTTTTCTCTCAGAAAGAAAATGTAACATCAACTGATCTTCACTGTCCTTTTAAAGGAATAGAGGAATCCAAGTTATCTGTAAACAGAAAGATTGTGAGGGAATATTTAGCTAACATAAATGAGTTCAAGTCTCCAGGTCCAGATGAATTACACCCCAGAGTACTGAAGGAGATCGTAGAAGAAATTTTAGAACCACTCTCCATAATCTTTGAAAATTCTTGGAGAACAGGAGAAGTCCCAGAAGACTGGAGAAGAGCAAATGTTGTTCCTATCTTGAAAAAGTGGAAGAAGGTGGACCCAGGGAACTATAGGCCGGTGAGTCTGACTTCTATACCAGGAAAGATCTTTGAACAAATTATTAAACAACATGTATGTAAGTACATGGATAAGAATGAAGTGATTAACCAGAGTCAGCATGGGTTTGTAACTAACAAGTCATGTCAGACTAACTTAATTTCCTTCTATGACAGAATCACTGACTGGGTGGATCAGGGAAATGCTGTAGATATAGTATATTTTGACTTCAGCAAAGCATTTGACAAAGTATCTCACACCATCCTTATTGAAAAAATGACCAAGTATGCAATGGACCAGGCAACTGTTAGGTGGATTCATAACTGGCTTAGTGATCGGACTCAAAGGGTGGTTGTAAATGGCTTCACATCCAGCTGGATGAATGTCTCAAGTGGGGTACCACAGGGCTCCGTCCTGGGACCTGTATTGTTCAACATCTTTATCAATGATTTAGATGAAGGAATTGAGGGTAAACTGATTAAATTTGCTAATGACACAAAGCTAGGAGGGATAGCTAATACTAGAGAAGAGAGAGAGAGGATTCAAAAAGACCTAAATAAACTGGAGCAGTGGGCAGCAACCAACAGAATGGTTTTTAACAGGGAAAAATGCAAAGTACTACATCTGGGCAATAAAAATGAAAAAAGCATATACAGAATGGGAGGAATAGAGCTAAGCAACAGTACATGTGAAAAAGACTTAGGTATACTAATAGATCATAGACTGAACATGAGTCAACAGTGTGATGCAGCAGCAAAAAAGGCAAATACAATTCTGGGATGTATTAACAGAAGCATACAGTCTAGATCACGTGAAGTCATTATCGGTCTTTACTCCTCTTTGGTCAGACCTCATCTGGAATACTGTGTACAGTTTTGGGCACCACATTTTAAAAAAGACATAGACAAACTGGAGCAAGTTCAGAGAAGAGCGACCAGAATGGTGACTGGTCTGCAAACCATGTCCTATGAGGAACGGTTGCAGGATTTGGGAATGTTTAGCTTGCAAAAAAGAAGACTGAGAGGAGACTTAATAGCTGTCTACAAATATGTCAAGGGCTGTCACATTGTAGAAGGATCATCTTTATTCTCATTTGCACAAGGAAAGACTAGAAGCAATGGGATGAAACTAAATGGGAGGAGACACAGATTAGATATTAGAAAAAACTTTTTGACAGTTAGGGTGATTAATGAGTGGAACAGGCTGCCACGAGAGGTGGTGAGTTCCCCTTCAATGGACGTCTTCAAACAGAGGCTGGACAGACATCTGTCTGAGATGATCTAGTGAATCCTGTTTTGAGCAGGGGGTTGGACCAGATGACCCAGGAGGTCCCTTCCAACTCTACCATTCTATGATTCTATGTCTTTGGAGTGTGGGAGGAAACCAGAGGAAGCCCACGCAAACATGGGGAGAACATACATACTTGCAGATGTTGTCCTTGGTGGGATTTGAACCCAGGACCCCAGCGCTACAATGCTACAGTGCTAACCACTGAGCCAACGTGCTGCCCGCAATAAACCATTTAGGAATGCAAAACCACTATAGTTGTGTGTATCATCAAATTTCAGTTACTTAAATCCATCAATGATTCCAGAAATTGGTTTGTCATCCATAGGATTAGATTTCCACATTGCACCCAGACTGCCTGTACATATCTTTATGCTCCTAAGTCAACCTAGGCTGGGCTTCCATATATTAGTTGTGTCCAGCCAATATGCTTTACGTCTACCTAAACTGGATACAACTGATGACAAAGTTGGGCACTAGTTGTGCATCCATAACTGACTGGAAAAACCAGGGCTGTGGAGTCGGAGTCGGTATAAAATGGACCAACTCCAACAATATATAATAAATTGGGTACAGTAGTTCAATGCAGGATGTGCTGTAAATGTTTTGATAAGAATTTGGAAAAGTTATGAAATGTCCTATAAATGTCTGTTCTGTTCCTGATCTAAGGATCTCGGCTGATCTAAGGATCTTTTAGTTGAGATGAATCTGTCATGCACTTTATGTACACGCTCAGTAGTGAGGCAGGGCGGTAGAGTTGGAGTCGTGGAGTCGGAAGTCAGGGAAATTGAGGAGTTGGAGTCAGTGTCCATTTTTGTGGAGTCGGAGTTCGAGTCGGTATAAAATGGACAGACTCCTAAAATATATAATAAATTGGAACAGTAGTACAATGCAGGATGTGCAGTAAATGTTTTCATAAGAATTTGGCGAAATTATGAAATGTCCTATAAATGTCTGTTCTGTTCCTGATCTAAGGATCTCGGCTTTTAGTTGAGATGAATCTGTGCTGCACTTTACGTGCATGCTGAGTAGTGAGGCCATGCTGTGGAGTCAGAGTTGGAGTCGGAAGTCAGGGAAATTGAGGAGTCGGAGTCGGTGGTTTGGCTTACCGACTCCGCAGCTCTGGGAAAAACAATACATGTAATGTTTTTTGTTCATGATATAGGACCAATGAGATCAGCTATACTGGTATCAATTTCCCTCTGGTGTTTTACTACTATATCATAGAGAAAAAAACAATAGATGGCCAAATATATGGAAATGAGACCCTACAGTTATTGAAAGGTTTGCAAACAATACAATAATCAGAGGTGTCCTACTACTTTGCCCATAGCCACAGCTTTCAGATGTAATCTGTGTAAGAAGCTGGAACAAAGTGTTCAATTGTCATGCAGCGCCTCCAAAGGAGCAGTAAAGCATTACACAGTTTCTATTCAAATCTATGGGCTGAGTCCTCCAAAGAAACAAACTAAATACAGGTGCATCTCACTAAATTAGAATATCATCAAAAAGTGAAACTCATATATTATATAAAGTCATTACACACAGAGGTATCTATTTCAAGTGTTTATTTCTGTTAATATTGATGATTATGGCTTACAGCCAATGAAAACACTAAACTCATTATCTCAGTAAATTAGAATAATTAACAAAAAACACCTGCAAAGGCTTCCTCGGCGTTTAAAAGGGTCCCTTAGTCTGTTTCAGTAGGATCCACAACCATGGGGAAGACTGCTGACTTGACAGATATCCAGAAGGCAGTCATTGACACACTCCACAAGGTCCCAGAGTCTGGAGGAAGAATGGAGAAGCCACAATCCAAGCAGCTTGAGGTCTAGTGTGAAGTCTCCACAATCAGTGATGGTTTGGGGAGCCATGTCATCTGCTGGTGCAGGTCCACTGTGTTTTATCAAGACCAAAGTCAGCGCAGCCATCTACCAGGAAATTTTAGAGCACTTCATGCTTCCCTCTGCCGACAAGCTTTTTGGAAATGGAAATGTCACTCTCCAGCAGGACTTGGCCCCTGTTCACACTGTCAAAAGTACCAATACCTGGTTTACAAACAACAGTATCACTGTGCTTGATTGGCCAGCAAACTCGCCTGACCTTAACCCCATAGACAATCTATTATAGAGAATCTATGGGGTATTGTCAAGAGGAAGATGAGAGACACCAGACCCAACAATGCAGACGAGCTGAAGGCTGCTATCAAAGCAACCTGGGCTTCCATAACAGCTCAGCAGTGCCACAGGCTGATCGCCTCCATGCCACGCCGCATTGATGCAGTAATTGATGCAAAAGGAGCCATGACCAAGTATTGAGTGCATTTACTGAACATACATTTCAGTAGGCCAACATTTCGGATTTTAAAATTATTTTTCAAGCCGTTGTTATAAAGTATTCTAATTTACTGAGATAATGACTTTTGTGTTTTCATTGGCTGTAAGTCATAATCATCAACATTAACAGAAAATAAACACTTGAAATAGATCCCTCTGTGTGTAATGACTCTATATAATATAGGAGTTTAACTTTTTGTATTGAAGAACTGAAATAAATTAACTTTTTGATGATATTCTAATTTTGTGAGATGCACCTGTAACTTATTGGGAAGGTATTAAGTTACCAGTACGTTTTTGGAAATCAGTAACAAGAAGAAACGTGTAACCCTTTAGGTAGTTCATATGAAGACATGAGGAGCACAAAAACTCCTAAAATATTGCACACAGTGAGGAATTGATTATATAGGTATCATCCATCATCATAAATTAAAATAATTTTACTTCCATCCCAGGATCTCATTATAATAATGAAAATGTAATAAGAAGAAAAATGATCTTGCTCATGATTTCACATAACATTGTGGACCGCAGTGGGGCCCAATAATAGAGTTTCAAGAGGCTTCAAGAACCTTTAATATTTTTTTTACTGTCATATTAAGACATAATTCTCCTTTTCTTCACTCTTGCTTAACTATGTTAGCATGATGACCAGAGAGTTCCCTGGTAAATCAATAATTATTGATAAGATTGCCTGTAATAGGTGGAACGACAAGAATGGATGCCAGAAAGTCCCGTATGTTATCTGCTGTGAACAAATCACGTCTTCATAGTTATAACTTGAGACATCACGTATCAGACAGGGTTGCCAACTTGATTTTTTAATTTTTTCTGGACAGCGTATAAAAAAAATAACGGACAGTCAATATTTTTTACAGAGACGGCATGAAACCATAATAAATCATTAAGATTTTAAGTGATACATGTCTACAGCCCATAATTTTTATATGAAGACATCAGTTGAATTCACTGGAAATGGATGATAATTACAGTCATAATAATAATTTATAAATGTTTCTCCACCTTCTAAAAAATCAAGGACGCAGCAATTTTTTTACGGACAGGGAAAAAAAGTGGACTGCCAAGGAATTTGTGGACGGTTGGCAACCTTGGTATAGGATCTAGATGACAAACAGTCAGGGCCATGAACCCAAATAAGAGTCCATATTGGATGTAGACTGGTCAATTCTTGCCATAAAAATATCCATAAACCTCTGATGGAAAGAAAGTAAGTAGGTATGTGCATGGCTTTCTGGAAGACACAGACAGAAGAGGCCCCTTTGCAAAAAACAATATATGGGCCCTTTGAAGTCCAAGAGCTCCTCATAATGCACAATTGGTGGTGGAAATTGGTCCTCTTACCTCTTGGGCCCCCGTGCAACCTCATAGGTTGCACCAATGATATCTCTGCTCCTGACATGGCTTAATATAGATCAATGCTCAATTTTTTACTTAGATTTGTGGCGTCATGGACAAAACAGGTTTCCATCGGTCCATAGTCCAGTAGCAGGGGATTTACACCGCTCTATCCGATGCTTGCAACTTCACATAATAATCTCAGGCTTATTTCTGCCATAAAAACCCGGCTTTCGCACTCCCGTTGCTTCCAGGAACATTTAATGAGTGTTATAACCAAGAGCACATGTATCACACACTACACCCTTCTACATTGGGTAGCCCGTCCTGTTTGGTGAGCTTTTCAGATCGGCAGCTGAGTTTTTATTGGTCTTGTTCATAATAACTTCTAATTCACTATGTAAGATCTAATAGAGCTAAAATTGGGTGAACTCACTCATCGGAAAGTCTTCATCCCATGACAATGTCCAGAGATGTACCTTGGCTTTACTTCTCATGTGGAAGCAATTCAGTGTGCAGCCCTGTATCCAAGGCAAGGTTTTTGGCACTGCCCTCCTGCACCCATCACTTAGAGAACATATATTTTGTCGGTCCAGGATCTCAAAGAAATATCTGCAAAAAGTCCACAAACAACCATGTGCCCTTTGTAATAATAGCGTCTTCTTATGTGGCAAAGGGGCAGGTGCGACTGCTACTTCAGCACCCCATAAAGCTACGCCCCTGCACTCAGCTACTACTGTGCAATGTCGAATTAAAAGCCCCCATTCCTGCTCATTCCTGTCTATGGAGACTGAATGGCACAACGTTGGATTTCATGCAACTTCCGTCAATGGGTGGAGCGAACATGGCTAAATGACTAATTATAGGGGATGTCCAAATACTTATGGCCATGCAATATAAAATTACCGGTAATTTTCTGAGGTGGAAATGTACTTCAAAAACCGAGGTTAATGCAATAACTATGTATATCAGGGGTGGGCAATTAATTTTAATTTTCCTGATGGGCCACATGAGAGACCGTGATTGATGTGGAGGGCTGAAACAAAAGGCTGAAATTAATTCTGCTCAATATTAATTTACTAAATTATAATTATTTTATATTAATATTAATTGTATTACTTAACATTCAGCAGAATTAACTATGTTAACATCTCCCTATATACAGTATAAGTCCCCACAGTCCCCTATACACAGCAGGAGCCTCCACACAGTCCCTAATATACAGTATGGTATGAATCAACACACTGCTCCCCTGTATACAGTATGAGGCCCCCTATATACAGTATGAGCCTCCAAAAAGCCAACCTATATACTGTATATAGTATGAGCCCCCACATAGTCCCCTATACACAGCATGAGCCCCCACACAGCCAACTTATATATATTATGAGCCCCCACTCTCCCAGCACTCTGCTCCGGTCTACGCTGTGTGCAATGACGCTCTGCACAGCACACGTGATGTAGTGAAGTCATCGCGCCTGCTGTCTCAGTCGCACATGCTGGATGGTGGAAGAAGGAGCCAGTGGCTCCCTCCTTCTCCACAATATTCACCACTCATAGCGGTGACGTCAGAACGGAGTGAGGCCTCATAGTGCGACTCCTGGACCACTGCTTTCAACCCTTCAGCTGTCTCAGTCAGGTCTGGTATCAGGGCCGGCGTAAGCACCGGGCGCACACGGGCAAGTGCCGGGGCCCTGGACCATCAGAAGGGCCCACTCGCTGCCGGGGCCCGTGCCGCTTCCCTGGCATCTGTGCAGGACCGCTGGTGCTGCTTGATTGCGGGCACTCCGCAAGACATGGCCACGTGCAGTGCGCTGTGTGGCTGTGTCTGATAGTAAAGACGTGGTAGGGGCATCACTACACCTTTAATTGTGCTTGCGTACTGTGTGCATGTGTGCGTGAATGTCTGCGTACTGTGTGTGCGTGCATGTCTGCGTACTGTGTGCTGTGTGTGCATGTCTGAGTATTGTGTGCATGTCTGAGTACTGTGTGCGTGTGTGTGCATGTCTGAGTACTGTGTGCATGCATGTCTGCGTACTGTATGCATGTGTGCGTGCATGTGTGCGTACTGTATGCATGTGTGCGTGCATGTCAGCGTACTGTATGCTTGTGTGCGTGCATTTCTACGTACTGTGTGCATGTCTGCGGAATGTGTGCATGTATTTCTGCGCACTGTGTGCATGTGTGTATGCATGTCTGCGTACTGTGTGCGTGCATGTCTGAGTACATATGTACATGCATGTCTGCGTACTGTGTGCATGCATGTCTGCGTACGGTGTGCATGTGTGCGTGCATGTCTGCGTACTGTGTGCATGTGTGCGTGCATGTCTGCGTACTGTGTTCATGTGTGTGTATGTCTGCGTACTGTGTGCATGTGTGTGTGCATGTCTGCGTACTGTGTGCATGTGTGCGTGCATGTCTGCGTACTGTGTGCATGTGTGTGTGCATGTCTGCATACTGTGTGCATGTGTGTGTATGTCTGCGTACTGTGTGCATGTGTCTGTGCATGTCTGCGTACTGTGTGCTTGTGTGTGTGTATGTTTGCGTACTGCGTGCATGTGTGCGTGCATGTCTGCGTACTGTGTGCTTGTGTGTGTGTGTTTGCGTACTGCGTGCATGTGTGTGTGCATGTCTGCGTACTGTGTGCATGTGTGTGTGCATGTCTGCGTACTGTGTGCATGCATGTCTGCATACTGTGTGTATGTGTGCATATGTGAAGGATGAGGCCCTGTGTTGTATATCTATATTTCTCCACCGTATCTGTGCATCTTGAATCGTGGTATGTGTTAAAGGGGCCCACTGAGACTCTTTCGCCCAGAGCCCACGAAAACCTGGAACCGGCCCTGTCTGGTATATATGGTAAGTTGGTCCTTTGGCTATAAGTAGTACTGGGCACTAGTATAACTCCCACCAGTTTAGCACTGAGACAGTTAACAGCTTAGGAAGGTGTGTGAACTATACAATAATTAGGTTTTTCTAAGTAAATACCAAGCTGAACCATTTGTTGAGTTAAGTAAATGAGACTTTTCTGGCAAGTATGTAAAATCCACTTTTTGCATATTTTGCTGGCTTATCGGCAAAGCTAAGATGAGAAGACTGATTATTGGACAAAGAGCTTTATCATTAAGTTTATCAACGTGTTAGATTTGTGTGCCACATTGTGCAACTAATTAGCCAATGACAAGTCAATGACGATGAAGTGTTATTTGCAAAATAATATAAAAACTAAAAAACATGACTGTGTGGATGTTGTCTGTGGGATTTGTATGTAAAGACGGCAGCATAACTGAAAGACAGGATGGATACGACAGGGTTGGATATATTGAGCTAACAAGACAGTATTGGTTGTGATGAATGTGGCGAGTTACTTGCCATAAAGCATCAAACACCAAAATAAGTCTATATATACCTATACATTTCAGTGATCTCTTTAGCTCAGGAGAACGTGTTAACAAGGACAAGGCAGCTGATAGCACTCTGTCATGTTGAAACACGTACAGTCATCATTGCTTTGCATCACAAGGGCTTTACAGGCAAGAACATTGATACTTGTAAGATTTCCCCTAAATCAACCATTTATTGGATCATCAAGAAATTCAAAGAGATCAAAGGCTGTGAAGAAGGCTTCAGGACACCTAAGAAAGTGCAGCAAGTCTCAGATCAACTCCTAAAGAGGATTCAGCTATGGGATCAGTTCAACATCAGTGCAGAGCTTGCTCAGGAAACGCAGCAGGCAGGTCCCAGTGCATCTGCACACACAGTGAGGCGAAGGCTTTTAGACTTAGGGCTGGTGTCATGAAGGGCATCAAAGAAGCCACCTTTCTCCAAGAAAAACATCAAAGACAGACTGACATTCTACAGGAAGTACTGGGATTGGACCGCAAAGGACTGGAGTAGTTATTTTCTCTTATGAAGCCCTGTTCAGATTGTTTGGGACATGCAGAAAAATGATTGTTCAAAGCAGAAAAGGTGAGTGCTACCATGAGTCCTTTGAGATCATTCATGTGTGGAGTTGCATTTCACCCAAGAGAGTGGACTCACAATTTTGCCTAAAAACACTGCCAAGAATAAAGAATGATATCTTCTAAGAGCAACTTCTCTCAAAAATCCAGTACCAATTTCATGATGAACAATGCTTTTTCCAGCATGATGGAGACCATGTCAAAAGGCAAAAGTAATAACTAAGTGGCTCAGTGAGCAAAACATTGAAATTTTGGGCTTCATTGAGAACCTGAGGTAATCTCAAAAAGTGAGTGGACAAACAAAAACACAAAAATTGTGATAAACTACAATCACTGATTAGACAAAAATGGATTGTCATCAGTCAGGATTTGGTCCAGAAGCTGATATCCAGCTGCCGGGAAGAAGGGCAGAAGTCTTGAAAAATAAAGGTCCACTCTTTACATAAACTTGATGTATTTCTCAATAAGTTTAACAACTTATGAAATGCTGACAACTGTACTTCAGTAAAGACAGAAACATTTGACTAAAAGATCAAAGAAGTGAATAACACAGAAGTAGCAAACTTTTTGAGATCCAAAATTTGTGTCGGTTCCAAAACTTTTGGCTACGACTGTAAGTCTACATATATGTCAATGAGCCTATAAATATAGTGGTCCACTTCATCAAAGCTTCTAAGTGAAAAACGTGTCGTAAAGGCTTTGAAAAGTCACTCAGAGTTGCACCAAAATTTTGTGACTTTTGGCGTTTTCACGTCAGTTTCTTCCAGCACTGCCAAGCAGAAGCTGAGATGGGACGGAAGCACAGTGGGGGCATGAATTAGACGAGCTGTGGCTTTCCATACACCAGAAATCTCACTCCAGTCCCTAACTGGCGTAAGATTTCTGGCGTAGAGCACGGAAGCGCACGTTACTTGTCCAACGTTTCAGATTCATGAAGAGGTGAGCACCTTTTAATGAATTAGGAGTGTCTAACTCCACCATGCTCCTTCATCAAGACTGGTGAGCAAATCACAAATCTCGATGAATAGGGACCATAGTCTATTTGTATCTGTTTCTGAGAAAGCTAGATAGAAGCAACTACAGTATATATCTACTTTGGATATTCCCTTTTTTTTCCTTCCTGGAAAATAAGCTGATCACAAATGGTTGCCCTTCTGGTATCTCCAGAGATCTTCTGTTATCTGTAAGGAAATCTCTAAACAAGTGTTACATTTCCCTGCAGCACCGCCACTGGTGAAATCTAGTATTACTAGTCAACTTTGTAAATTGTCTGTGTAAGGCAAGACAGGGCAAGTCCTCCAGAGAGATACTCTTTGTAACCATTTTATGGCCAAAAGACGAGGATCCTGAACACAGGATCCTTCCCTTTAAACTCAGCATTCCCAAGTCAAGCATATATATGTAGGATCTGCCTAGTAATGCTGCCAGGGATCTATCACACAGTACATGGATGTATTCATAATTGTAGATTTTCCCATCAGTTGTCTGTGAAAGTTTATCATTTATTGGTTGTCACCCGGAAATAGCAAAGGAAAACTTAGAAGGTTGTAGGAGATTAGAAAAACATGTCTACTGACTTCTAAAAACAGTGCCAACCTTGATTATAGACTGTATATGATATCGCCTTCAGCTCCATTCAGGTGCTCCAATGAGCAGTGGCATAATTTGAAATTTGTGAGCTGCAATGAATAAATGTTCGATATGGCCCCCAAGTATCACGGATCTGTAACTGTATTGGTCTTCTCATGTCGTCCACAGGGATCTTTTAGGCTCTCAAACCTTCATGTTCTTGGGAAATCTGCAAACCCCGCACCCACTACGGTTACACTCCTAATAATGAGGCATCTTGAGAAATGTGTAAAGATTCCTTCAAGCTTATCAAACCAGATCTCACACTTTGCACTGACGAGGGGCAGTACTCTGAAACATAATATCTGCAAATTGAGATTTTGGTTTTGGCTTTTATCCTAAGTCAAGGCTAGTTAGAGAGTCGATATTGACTTCTAGGATTGCTACTTCCTATAGGTGGCACTAGAGTTCTAGTTCTCTTCCTCTCTGAAGGGACAATTTGCATTTTTCCCAGAGGAGCATTGCGGCTTAAAAGTCTCCTCACCTTGGCATGTCAGGCTTGATATGTCACTCTCTACAAGGAGAAACGTTAACCCTTGGATTCAAGCTACTGAGAAAGATGGCAAACCATTAGTTAGGAAACTATTGTAGCCTATGATGCAGCAGTGAACCGTGTAGTATGTCAAATCACAGGATTATGCAGCACTGAGCCTGTGGGTAGGACTAGGCCTAAGGACACCATTCAGTCATCTGTCTAACTTCGGTAGGGCTGGAGTGGGCTCATATATATGCTCCCTTCCCTGCATCAGTATATTATGCAAAGATCTTCCCAATCAATATGGTTTTGAGGAAATCTGACGCAGCACAAGGCCAATTCCACACATTCGACTTTCGTAGTTTGTGTACGGTCCGGACTGACCGTGGGACTCCTGACCCAAACATCTTGACTCCTAACCTCATAAGCATCTATGTAACTGTTGGACTTAGCCCAGGAGACCCACGGCCAGTCTGGACATCACAGTCCATACTTGGATAATGGATGTCGGATGAGTGAAACCGAGACAGCGAATTGACATTCATGAATTGTGAGACATTTATCCACCCTCAATACTATTGATTACCCCTTTCCATCGTCAAGTCAATCCTATGGGAGCATTTCAAACCATTGGAGGCACTGGTCATCTCTTTCCAGGAATGCCATGCATCACCCATCCTTCACCCAAACATCATTGGGCCATCCAGCAAGGTCCAATTCCCATAGCCTTAATAAAATGAGTCCAATTCGAAAGGATACTCAATTTAGCCCACAGCCATATCGAATCTATACAACAGTGGCTAGCTTTCAATAGTATTCATTTATAAATTATTATGTATATTAAGTATGTGAACCCTGATCTGGGCTCTAGAAAGTCACAATAAGGGCTCATCCACACATCTGATTTTATCCGACGAGTGCTATCCATGGTCTTCACAGATAGCACTCGTAACTATGATATTCTATGGGGTTGTGCACATGTCCGTTTTTTTCCACGGATCGAGTGATTCACGAAAACAATCAGAGACGGTCGGATTAAAATCGGCAATGCAAGTTTATAGACCCATGAAAAAAATCGAGTCATCCGCTGACATCGGAGTGCGGTCTGATTTTCACGGACTGTCAGAATGGAGAAGGAGGAGAAACTTTTTAAGTTTTTTTTCTCTCCAAGTCTTAGAAAAAACTGATGCCACTCTTTTCAAAATAATCTCACCATTTTTCTCGGATGTGGAGAAAATGTTTGTGTGGCCCTACCCTAAGGCGTATTATGAGGATGCTATTGAGTATTAGACCTCATTCAGACAAGGCAAATGTAGCATGGGAGGGAATGGAATTTTCAAAAAATCCCACATATATTACAGAACGATGAGATTTCAAAGGGGGAATTTTTTTATAGCAAATCATATCATGTCCAATACCTGCCACAAAGCTATTATCTTCAAATTATCATACAATTAAAGACGTTTAGAAATTCATAAAACAGTAGAAATGTGATTTTCAGCACATTTTAAGCATTACAATGATACATTGTGGCTAAAGTTCTCCACTTTTCCATAAATTCTAATGATCAAAAACTTTTTTTTATCGCATAAAACAATATCCAAAAGACACAAATGTTCTAGAAAAAAAAGATACCGTAATAGTTGTGTCCTTAAGATTTGCACAGCAATCCCAAAATATTTCCATTCACTAATAATCTAGTTATATAACAAGTCACAATAGAAATATATAAAATATCATTTATGTACAAATGCTATGCTGGAAATATGCAATTACTTCTAAATAATCCATATTTTTTTATCAAACCCATCACCATAACATTTGTGAAATCCTCACAAAATATTACTGGTTAATGATAAAATGAAAAATATTAAAAATAAACTTATGCAATAGAATAAAAAATATATGTTTGGCCTATATTATACACTCTTTCTCAATAAGGATTATTAGGCGGTTTGAATTGAATATATTAATTAAAAAATATATATATTTTTTTTTTTGTAAAAAAAAAAAATACAAATACGGCACCGGACAGACAACAATTATGTATTTTGTCATTATCAATTGAAAATGCTGCACTTCAAAATCAATACAAATGCTATGAAGAATTATCGGCTAATATACATTGTATTAAATGCTCAAAATTTACTAAAAATCTCCAAAAATGAGCCAAGCTCCCTGAGCCAGGTATAGACGTATCGTGCAAAAGACAAAGTTAATATTTAACTTGGGAAACTGCGCATCAAGAAAAGTATGAACAGAAGAGCAGAAAATAATAAGCAGAAATAAAGGAAAAACAATGATAAAATAAAATAAAAAAAAAAAGATCTTACCTTTGTGTCTTCTTTGGCTCGCAGTCACGAATATACCTGTCCGCCTGTGACAAGTTACATGACACCTCTGCACAGCACACCTGTTTCACTCAATCCAACCTCTCAAATTACATTAACTCTCTAATGAATTACTTAAACCCCAACCTATGGGATCTCGCTGACATGACATCACTCGCGGCACTGCAGCCAATCAGAGGGAGGGGGATTTTACCGTGCCATGCAAAAACCGCACAACAGTGCAGAACAGGTATACTGTAACGTGCAGATGTAGCAGAGCTGAGTGCGTGCACCATATGGGATTAGTCGCTGGGTAGGTTTTTTTAATATTCAGAGTTCAGGAGAATGACAAACTCAGCTCTGCTACGTGTGACAACTCCAGCTTTGGATGTAGGGTGTATCAGATGGACTGTGGCCACTTTCCAGTCCAATACGAACAGGGAAATCTCCACCCCGACCTTCCCCATTATATACGCAAAGTACGCAGAGTTTATCTGAACACGCGACTGAAGAGCTGATGGCGGCCGAAAGGGTTAAAATGAAAGACAAATATCCGATTAATGAAATATGCAGAGCGAGGAAAAGGAAGCCTTTGTTTCTGGGGAAGCGAAGATCAAGGAGGATGTAGTGAATAGCTGCACAAGGCCAATACTGTGACAGGGGAGGAAAGTAAAGGCAGCGAAAAGCTACGAAAACCAAAGACGCAAGTGCAGAGGAAGAAGATGTAGTTATCTGTGATTCTCCATATAGGATGAGGACTTATAACAATGCACAAACAAAACACATAAAGGACAATTTCAGCACTGCTACATCTGCGACAGGTGACACCGTCCACCATAAGACAGTGGGGAACCGAGCACTGCTAAGTGTAAGGGCTCATGCACATGTCAGATTTTCTCGTACAAGTGATATCTGTGTTTTTCATGGATAGCACTCGTACCTGTGATAGTTTATGGGGCCATTCATATGTTTGCGATTTTTCGCGGGGCGAGAAGATCTCAGAGATATGTCCGATTTTTATCCGAGGGTCGGCAATGCAAGTCAATAGGTTCATGAACAAATGGGACTGCACTCAGATGACATCAGAGTGCGGTCCGATTTCCACAAACTGTCAGCAAGGAAAAGGTGGTGAAACTTTTTTTTTTTTTTTAATTCTCCACATACAAGAAAACATATGACACTCGGATCACACTCTGAACAGCATCTTATCAAAATAATCCGTCCAGTTTTCTCATACGTGAGAACAACGAATGTCTGAATGAGCCTTAAGGCCGAATTCAGATGTCTGTGTTTTGTGGCCCGAGTACGGACTGATGCATGGGGGGTCTGCGGGTCTCCTGACCTCAACTGAGAGCCTCATATCTCCAGTCAAGTGTATATACATACATATATATATATATATATATATATATATATATATATATACACACACATCTATAATATATATATATATATATATATATATATATATATATACAGTACAGACCAAAAGTTTGGACACATCTTCTCATTTAAAGATTTTTCTGTATTTTCATGACTTTGAAAATTGTACATTCACACTGAAGGCATCAAAACTATGAATTAACACATGTGGAATTATATACTTAACAAAAAAGTGTGAAACAACTGAAAATATGTCTTATATTCTAGGTTCTTCAAAGTAGCCACCTTTTGCTTTCATGACTGCTTTGCACACTCTTGGCATTCTCTTGATGAGCTTCAAGAGGTAGTCACCGGAAATGGTCTTCCAACAATCTTGAAAGAGTTCCCAGAGATGCTTAGCACTTGTTGGCCCTTTTGCCTTCACTCTGCGGTCCAGCTCACCCCAAACCATCTCGATTGGGTTCAGGTCTGGTGACTGTGGAGGCCAGGTCATCTGGCATAGCACCCCATCACTCTCCTTCTTGGTCAAATAGCCCTTACACAGCCTGGAGGTGTGTTTGGGGTCATTGTCCTGCTGAAAAATAAATGATGGTGCAACTAAACGCAAACCGGATGGAATAGCATGCCGCTGCAAGATGCTGTGGTAGCCATGCTGGTTCAGTATGCCTTCAATTTTGAATAAATCCCCAACAGTGTCACCAGCAAAGCACCCCCACACCATCACACCTCTTCCTCCATGCTTCACGGTGGGAACCATGCATGTAGAGTCCATCCGTTCACCTTTTCTGCATCGCACAAAGACACGGTGGTTGGAACCAATGAGCTCAAATTTGGACTCATCAGACCAAAGCACAGATTTCCACTGGTCTAATGTCCATTCCTTTAGCCCAAACAAGTCTCTTCTGCTTGTTGCCTGTCCTTAGCAGTGGTTTACTAGCAGCTATTTTACCATGAAGGCCTGTTGCACAAAGTCTCCTCTTAGCAGTTGAAAGGGTCCCCAAGTGCAGTTGCAAAAATCATCAAGCGCTACAAAGAAACTGGCTCACATGAGGACCGCCCCAGGAAAGGAAGACCAAGAGTCACCTCTGCTTCTGAGTATAAGTTTATCCGAGTCACCAGCCTCAGAAATCGCAGGTTAACAGCAGCTCAGATTAGAGACTAGGTCAATGCCACACAGAGTTCTAGCAGCAGACACATCTCTTCAACAACTGCTAAGAGGAGACTTTGTGCAGCAGGCCTTCGTGGTAAAATATCTGCTAGGAAACCACTGCCAAGGACAGGCAACAAGCAGAAGAGACTTGTTTGGGCTAAAGAACACAAGGAATGGACATTAGACCAGTGGAAATCTGTGCTTTGGTCTGATGAGTCCAAATTTGAGATCTTTGGTTCCAACCACCGTGTCTTTGTGCGACACAGAAAAGGTGAACGGATGGACTCTACATGCCTGGTTCCCACCGTGAAGCATGGAGGAGGAGGTGTGATGGTGTGGGGGTGCTTTGCTGGTGACACTGTTGGGGATTTATTCAAAATTTGAAGGCATACTGAACCAGCATGGCTACCACAGCATCTTGCAGCAGCATGCTATTCCATCCGGTTTGCGTTTAGTTGGACCATCATTTATTTTTCAACAGGACAATGACCCCAAACACACCTCCAGGCTGTGTAAGGGCTATTTGACCAAGAACGAGAGTGATGGGGTGCTAAGCCAGACGACCTGGCCTCCACAGTCACCAGACCTGAACCCAATCGAGATGGTTTGGGGTGAGCTGGACCGCAGAGTGAAGGTAAAAGGGCCAACAAGTGCTAAGCGTCTCTGGGAACTCCTTCAAGATTGTTGGAAGACCATTTCCGGTGACTACCTCTTGAAGCTCATCAAGAGAATGCCAAGAGTGTGCAAAGCAGTCATCAAAGCAAAAGGTGGCTACTTTGAAGAACCTAGAATATAAGACATATTTTCAGTGGTTTCACACTTTTTTGTTAAGTATATAATTCCACATGTGTTAATTCATAGTTTTGATGCCTTCAGTGTAAATGTACAATTTTCATAGTCATGAAAATACAGAAAAATCTTTAAATGAGAAGGTGTGTCCAAACTTTTGGTCTGTACTGTATATGAAGACTTCTAAACTAACAATAGGACTTACACCACCTGTACTGTATGGTAAGTATCTATAGCAGCATTGCAGACATTTCTCCATGCCCTGTGGATAACATTGATGGAGGTGTTGGATGTTCTTCCATTGCCAATACACTACGTCTCCATACATTCTCAGATGACGACCATGTGACAAGGGACAATCTTCAGGCAATATTCACTTTCCTGACTCTATTTGCAAGATATTCCCGTGAAGCTGAATAATTAAATGATCATATTCTATTTAATACCAGGAAGTCGAATTGCAGGAAAATTTGCAAAAGTAATAAAAGTCTTGGGGAAATGTATGTATATAAACACTCCTAGTTTTATGCAAATAGATCTAAAAGTTTATGTGCACTTTTCAGCCATTTATAATGTTCCAAAGTAACTACAATAAAAAATGAAACAACTTTGCATATAGCCATTATTGCTATTATGTAATACCATTTTGTGTACACAGCTCCTATGTAGATCTATGCGTCTCTATGGCAAGGGAAGCCAACTGGTTCAAATCTGGACTGGAGGCACCAACTGTTCTGACGCTGCAGACCAAAACCTGCCATTACAGATAAATGAAAACCCAGCCCAGGCAAAAAAAAATATTTTAGTAGCGACCTGATTAAGTTTAGAGGTCTGGTATATGGTCTGAATTAAATGTAGTGTCCTGCAGTCTGATTACTCTTAGTGGTCAGGTTTGGTGGTTATATTACTTTTAGGGAAGTCTTTTGAGGTTCAATGAGTTTAGGGGTCTGGTCTTGGTCCGGAGTGAGCCTACTGGTCTGGGGTCTGAATGATTTTAGGGGTCTGGTCTGGGACAAATAATAAATCTTCATGTAAATTATTCTATAAAGTCTGCAAAATGCTAATTAGGCAACATCTTTAGGCCTCATTCAGACGTCCGTTTTTTCACATATGATAAAAACTGACCAATTATTCTGATCAGACTATGATCAGAGTGTGGTCCGAGTATGATCATAGTGTGATCAGAGTGTGGTCAGAGTGTGATCAGAATGTGATCAGAGTGTGATAAGAGTGTGATCAGAGTGTGGTCCGAGTATGATCATAGTGTGATCAGAGTGTGATCAGAGTGTGATCAGAGTGTGGTCAGAGTGTGATCAGAATGTGATAAAAGTGTGATCAGAGTGTGGTCTGAGTGTGATCAGAGTGTGATCAGAGTGTGATTATAGCGTGATCAGAGTTTTATCATAGTGTGATCAGAGTGTGATCAGAGTGTGATCAGAGTGTAGTCCGAGTGTGGTACGAGTGTGAACAGAGTGTGGTCCAAGTGTCATGTGATTTTGTCGTATGTGGAGTAATGAAAAAATTAATTTCTACACCTTCTCCATTCTGACAGTTCATAACATGAAAATCGGATGTCATCCAAGTGCGGTCTGATTTTTTCATGCACCCATTGACTTGCATTGCTGATTTTGATCCGACCCTCAGATCTAAATTGGACATGTTTCTGATATTTTCGGTGGACCACTCGGTCAAAGGAAAAAAATTCGAACATGTCAATGGCCCTATAGACTATCACAGGTACAATCGCTATCTGTGAAAAATACAGACAGCACTTGTATGTAAAAAACTGTCATCTGAATGAGGCCTTACTGTTGGAGTTTATCTAGTACCTATACCTGACCACAGTCCAGGTAAGCGGACCTTTAATTTACTTTAACTAGTTGAGTACTAAGGATACAGGCCACAGACAACCCTATGTAGTCTGATCCTGCACGAGCGTAGAAAAAGTGAAAGTCGAATGTTCGCATTAGCGCGTCAAGGACGAATGAAGATGGAAAAGTATTCGGCCGAAGATCTCTAGAAAACACCATCGTGCTTGTTTAATTTTTTTAACAATCTGATTTTTTATTGTTAATAAATTATAAAGAAAATAAGGCAGAGGGAAGAGACAAAGGGTCCATTTACATGAGCAGATTATCGAATGAATGATGCGACCACGACGTCAGACGTGTTTACATGGGACGAGAATCAGGAATAAAATGGATGAATAGAAATCGTTACATTGTAACATCGAACATCGTGCGCCACACTGACACGGATGTGAAGTCTACGCGTCTTCAACGTTCAAATCCCATAAGTGATACTAATTATTTTGAATACATGAATTCATAAAAGTATTGTGCAAACATTTCCGCTGGTCCTGTATAAAGGATATTTAATCGAATTAAGAAGACTTTTTTTCCCGCTAATTACAAATATAGACACACTCCATCTGCGAACATATACTCGTTCCAGGGCTCCGACTACTGAGCTCTTGTCTTGGAACATGGTCAACCCTAGTTAGGACTTGAATTTCCTTCTTCTTTTTGTTGACTGTGTGAACAATCTCCATTTACATTAAACAATTTTCGAAGATTGAACAGGAATTTTTTTCTCGACGATTTTTGATTCACGACGAAAGAGCGTTTTTGGACTCATTCGCTCGACCCATTTAGGTTACACAATTCTCGTGAATGATGGGATCAAAATGGGACGTCTCAGACATGTGCACAGCCCCATAGAATATCACAGGTACAAGGGCTACCCAAGAAAACCACAGATAGCACAAGTACGAAAAAATCTGTTGTGTACACAAGCCCTTAGTGTTAATACTTGGTGAACCAAGCAGAGAAATAGCAGACATCTCACTATTGTCCTGGACTCCAGGTATCAATATATTACGGCAACCGCTGCGACCGGGCCCTGCGAGTGAGGGGCCCGCCAACGCCAGCAGAAACTTCAACCTCAGATACACATCCAGTTGAAGTGCATTGCGGCACACTGATCCATCGGTCCCAATCAGAGGTCAGCAGCTGACGTTAGCATGCACGTGACGGGACGCATGGCAGTGAAGTTATACACTCCCGTCACATGCTGCTGGCTTCAAAAGAGGACGCCGGCGGAGGAGCGAATGGAAGATAATGGAATGGAAGCGCATGGATGACTATGGGGGTGTGTTATACTTTATGGATGACTATGGGGGTGCATTATACTTTATGAATGACTATGTGCTGTGCATTATACTTTATGGATGACTATGTGCTGTGCATTATACTTTATGGATGACTATGAGCTGTGCATTTTACTATATGGAGGGCTATGGACTGTGTATTATACTAATATAGATGACTATGGGCTGTGCATTACACTTTATGGATGACTATGAGCTGTGCATTATACTACATGGATGACTATGTGCTGTGCATTATACTATATGGAGGACTATGGGGGATTCATTATACTACATGGATGACTATGGGCTGTGCATTATACTACATGGATGACTATGGACTGTGCATTATACTATATGGAGGACTATGGGGGATTCATTATACTACATGGATGACTATGGGCTGTGCATTATACTACATGGATGACTATGGACTGTGCATTATACTATATGGATGACTATGGGGGATTCATTATACTACATGGATGACTATGGGCTGTGCATTATACTACATGGATGACTATGGGCTGTGCATTATACTACATGGATGACTATGGGCTGTGCATTATACTACAAGGATGACTATGGGCTGTGCATTATACTACATGGATGACTATGCGCTGTGCATTATACTACATGGATGACTATGGGCTGTGCATTATACTACATGGATGACTATGGGCTGTGCATTATACTACAAGGATGACTATGGGCTGTGCATTATACTACATGGATGACTATGGGCTGTGCATTATACTACATGGATGACTATGGGCTGTGCATTATACTACAAGGATGACTATGGGCTGTGCATTATACTACATGGATGACTATGGGCTGTGCATTATACTATATGGATGACTATGCGCTGTGCATTATACTATTTGGAGGACTATGGGGGATTCGTTATACTACATGGATGACTATGGGCTGTGCATTATACTATATGGAGGACTATGGGGATGCATTATACTTCTTCAATGGAGCCCCATGACTTTTATGTACGCCTCTGGTGAGTATAATTGTTTATTTTTTTCTATACATTAAAGAACAGCAGAAGAACAGGGGACATTTACCAAGATGGGGGATATATATATGTGTATTTATTTATTTAGGATGAGGTGGGGGCCCGTTCCAAATCTTGCACTAGGGCCCATCACACTCTAGTTACGCCACTGATTGTAATACACCTGCAGGACTAGTTCAATGCAAGTTTTCAAATAATGAAATGTGTGCTATAATAGTAATAGCAGCCATAATAAAACATACAGAAAATGTTAGGAAATGTTATCTTTATTAATACAAAAAAATCCAACATGTGCAAATCTCCATTTATGTTTCTTGTTTCTGTCGCTGTAGTAAAACCAATAGTTTCACTGCCATATGGGCGCCATTCATGTAATGGGCCTAACAGGACTAGGCAGTCCCATGTAACAGACGTACAGCGCTCTCCAGGGTATACACACAGGGTGGAAGCTACTAAGCACATTTACACATGGGGGCAGTTTGCATTTTCACAAAGAGTTTTCTATACATGAATATCCTGACTTTTGTAGTGCCTTGGCTAACGTAACACAATCTGCCCATTATCTTCAGCATTTCTATGGCCGACCATAGTGTGTCAATAGCTGTCTGCGATATTATTTTAATAAGACAATTTACTTTGTTCCTTTTGTTTGACTATATATAGGCCATAAGGCCAGACTACAAGGCCGAACAATATGGAGAGAACGATGGGAAACAACGGAGATAAAGGAACAATGGTAAAGACAAAAGAAAGCAGATTTATTGGATGTGTGATCAGAGGTGCAGCCATGGGGGGTAGGGAGGGTCTGACAGGTCTGGCCCCCAACCCCCATGCACCTTGTTGGATCCATTCTTGCTATCTTAAGAAATGAGTTATTGTCTTGAATGATTTTGGTTTTCTTTTCCTTTCTGTAAAAGTACTCTGAAAAACTTAATAAAATTCAATTATAAAAAAAAATAAAAAAAATTCAGATACAAATAAATATAGCAGCGGTGCAGGTAACCATGATCAGCCCCCTAACTCACCGCTCAGCAAGTCCCCTATGATGATGCTGGGCGCAATGACCTCACTACATTGCTGCCATCATTTAGCTGAATTGTTGCTACAAGATGGCACGGGACTGTAACATGGGAGGTGTTTTTTTTTTTTTTTATTCATTATGGGGGAAAAGTAGTATATTAATTAATACAGGATGCACAGTGGCATATGAATTTCTAAAGGAAGCGCAGTGGCATAGTAATTTTACTCAAAGGGCAAAGTGGCATATTAAAGGCATTGTCCCCTTTCAGTTAATCTTTGCCACCTGGTGCAGTTTAGTATAAAATAACAAACAGAGCTGTACTCACCATCCCTAGGTCCACCAGTGAGTCTCCTCCGCTTCTTGTGCTGTGCCACTGACGCCACTCCGACAGCCAATCAGTAAGCTCAACGGCTCTGCCGGTGTAGATGGAACACCCCTACCGTGCCGAAGAGATCACGGACGTCAGCACAACAGCCAATGGCAACACCAGGAGCAGCATCAAAGACTCAGTGCTGGACCTGGGGAAGGTGAATACAGCATGGTTTGTTCTTTTTAAGGAGACTAGATTCACCTGGTGAATGATTATAGAACAAAAGTAGTCGTTAAACACAAAACTGAATAATTCCACTGAAATGGCAAAAAGCAACTCCAAATGTGATCCATTGCAAAAAGGGGGGAAAAAAATAGAGTTCTAAGCTTAAAAGTTGCAAATTTATTACTACATATAGTATAAAGTATGCATGAAATTCTTAAAGGACAACCAGACAGTACATAGATAACCAGGCAGTATGAGCACATTAGTAACAATTTCATGCATATATTATACTATATACATTAATATATTTACATCTTTTAAGTTTAGATCTCCTTTTTTATCTCCTTTGTGCAGTTTGTTTGCTTTTGTAGTCACTAATGGCGAGAACATTCTTGTTTGTGAAGCAACTCCCAGAATACCCTATTGTTAAAGGGAATCTGGCAGCAGGTTTTTGCTATGTAATCTGTGCGCAGCATGAGGTAGGGGCTGAGACACTGATTTCTGCGATGTGTCACTTATTAGGCTGTGTGCTGTTATTTCAATACAATGAGTATTTTATCAGCAGGAGTTCATCACTGCCTGGACTGGTGCCCATCTGAGACATGGTCCAATCTCGCCTCCAGGACTGAATAGCAGCTCACTCTCAATATAAAATGTACACATAAAGCTGTGGTGTCTGCGGGATTAGCTTTCTGAGCTCTGCTGCATCTAAAAACTCTGATTCTATCACAACCTAAATGACACCTCGCTGGAACCGGGGTCTCTTTGTCTACATTATGCTTCTCTCAGATGAGGTAGCAAAATCCTGGTGGTAGATTCCCTTTAAGGAAGTTGTAGTTATACATGATACAATCTTAAGTGGTAGGTATTTATACAGGTTTCTGAAAAACTTGGGTTTGAGGCCCACTCAAATGTCTGTCACACTCCCCTGTGTGAAGCTTCTACAAACATCTCTCCTTACAGTGTCCTCCCTTGTTATGTATAGTGTCTACTATTATTACATATAGCATCTAGTGATGTGCAAATGTGTTCGGATAAGGCATTATCCGAGCATGCTCGAGTCCTTACAGAGTATCTTCGGAGTGCTCGAAAATTATGTTCACATCGCCGCGGCTGCATGATTCGAGGCTGTTTGACGTAATTTTTCATTGCAGTGTCCTCCCTTATGATACAATACAGTGACTGATACCTCTATGTGTTCGCTTGGTATTTGTCTAGTGGGTCTGTAGTGTGCCTTCTATTTATTTTAGGATACAATATGTACTATTTACTAGTGAATTGCCATACAATGTGAGGTGCCTAAATGTGCGATGTGCAAGGGAAAAATTCCGTGTGGCGTGACTGGTTTAGTTTTATGCCAAATCACCATGAAAGCATTATGTCATGGTTTGGGGCGGAAATAAAAGCCATGCAAGCAATAGCTTTTATTTGCACATCTAAGCAGCCTGGTAAATTTCTGGGTGATTTTACGGCATATTTCCTATAGTTTCATGTATGCAGCTCCTCTGCTGAGCGATATGTGTCCATGATTACAGATGACAAAGAAACCCAGTGTAGTCTTATCCTGCAGCCATATCCCCTTTCATCTGTTCTCTACTGTTTCCTTACATACAGAATGTAAATTAGGAACTATTATAGGATGGATAAAAGGGAATATGACTTGTCTCAGACTACAGTTTGGCTGTTGTCTTTTCTCGTGGCGATGTTCAGATCTGCATAGCAGCTGTAGGTATTTTAAGTTTTATTTTAGAAGCATCAGGATAGTAACGGATATAATAGGGTCTTGGACTACACTAGACTTGCTGTAAAATTACCATGCTCCATACTTGTCAACATTCCCGCAAACAGGAATGCAAATCGCGCTTGGTTTCAATGCTTCTGTCACTTTGTGCCCGGTATACATAAGTTTTATACACAAAAGTTGTTCAAAGTAAAAAGTTATGCAACTTTCTAATACAGTATATCTAAGGCCTCATTCCCAGGCCTGATTTTCACGTACAAGTGTTATCCTTCTTTTTCACAGATAGGACTTGTACCTATGATAGTCTATGTGGTCACTTACATGTTCAATCTTTTCCTCGGACCGAGTGGTCTGCAGCAAAAAAACTGTGAAATGGCCGATTTTGATCAAAGGGTTGGATCAAAATCAGCAATGCAAATCAATGGGTCTGTGAAAAATAATAAAATTGCACTCAGATGACATGCGAGTGCAGTCCAATTTTCACCGACTGACAGAATGGAGAAGATTTTTTTTCATTTTAATTTCTCCACGTACGAAAGAATCGGAAGACACTCGGACCACACTCTCATTAGTCTGATCAAAATAATTGTTCCGTTTTTCTAGCACGTGGAAAAATTGGATTTGTGAATGAGGGCTTGTGATTAAATTCCTTACCATTTCTATGACCTCAGCTCGCTGTCTTTAAGTGGAAACTTGCTTGTTTTTGACCACTGGCCAATTTACACCTAATCTAGCAACACAATCTTGTTCTATGCAGTCTGGACAATCCTCTGTGAGCTAAACAGCCTGAACGCCATACAGTGCTGGTCTCCATTATTGGCACCCATTCATTTTTTTCATAGACTGTACAATATCTTCAGAAATAAATGGAAATGTGTCAGTTATATCCTTAGGATTTTTTAATTAGTGGTCCAAAGTAATACTGCGGCACAGTATTCAACTTCCATGGTGCAATTTCAAGGAAAAAAAACATACGGTAATAAACAGCATGTGCAGCAATAAAGGCACCCCTAATTAATACTTGGTTGCACACCCTTTGGCATTGCTGACAGCCTCCACATGTTTCTTGTAGCCATCTATAAGCTTCTTGCACTTCTCAGCTGGAATTTTTCCCACTCTTCCTTTGCAGTTTGTTCAAGCTCTTGAATGTTTGCAGGTTCTTTTTCCCAATGGCAGATTTCAGCTCACCCCAAAGATTTTCAATGGGATTGAGATCAGGACTCATTGATGGCCATTTTAAAACAGTCCTTTTTTCTTTTTCAACCATTCCTGTGTATCTTTGGATGTGTGCTTTGGGTCATTGTCTTGCTGGAGGACCTATGATCTTTGACTCAAACCAAGTTTTCTTACACTGCGTTGGACATTTCCCTCTAAGGTCTCTTGATAATTCTCTGATTTCATGATTCCTGTGATACAGTCAAAACCTCCAGTACCAGGCATAGCAAAGCAACCCCACAGCATTATGGATCCTCCACCATGCTTAACTGTTGGTAAGGTGCTCTTTTTCTTATAGGCTTCCTTGCGTCGTCTGTAAACAAACTGTAGCTTTGCATTGCCAAAAAGCTCTATTTTGTTTCATCTGACTACAGAACATTTTCTCAGAAAGATTGTTGTTTGTCAAGGTACTTTTTGACTAAGATCAGTCTTTACTTTTTATGTCTTTTCTTCAGCAATGGTTTCTTCCTTGGCCTTCACCCATAAAGCTCTGCTTGGTTTAGTTTGCTGCATATAGTACTTGTTGAAACCATGACCCCAGGCTGTTCCAGGTTGGCCTTCAGGTCTTTAGTTGTTTGACGTGGTGTTTTTTTCTACCATTCTCTGAAAACATCTTGTCAAGTTTCCTCTTTCCCCCACATCCAGGGAGGTTCTTGACAGTTCGTTGCTTGGCAAAATTCTGAATAACACTGTGCACTATTGAAACTGGGATACCAAAGATGGCCTTATACCTTTTGGAAGTCTTGGGTTTTGCTAATAATAGCAGTTCAGATGTCCTCAGACAGCTCCTTTGTCTTCACCATTGTGACAAAGGAACAGGTCCTACCATGTGACTTTTTAAAACAGTGAAGTCATCATTCATTGGCTAATTCATGTCACATGGGCAGTGACAATTAATCCCAGGTGAATCTCTTTTGTGGTTTACCACAGGCAAGTCAAAATGTGTTTCCATACTAAATTAATGTAAAGGGTGCCAATACCAGTGACACAGCAGCTTTAGGTTTTTCTATCCACCCCCCCCATTGTCTTTTGTTTAGTATTATTGTTTATCATTTGCTCTTTTGTATTTGACACGAGTCTCTATACAAAAAAACTGTTTCACTTGATTCATTTTTTTCAGGAGATATTCCACATTATGTACTTAAACTTCATGGGTGCCAATAACCATGAGCAAGACTGTACATTATACCTACTACTGACACACTGAGGCAAACTATTATGACATGAGTGTCCCGTTGTGATACTGTAACTATCGTTGGGGTCAGGGTACAAATAACCATACAGTGACAAATTATCAGCATTATTACAAGATAATGCTCAACCATGCCAATCCTTGGCCAATCCATACAAGTGTGTAACTAGCAGTGCTCTTCGGTGGCTACACCACATACCCAGCAAATATAATACACTGTTCAGCTCCGAAATGGAGTGCCACACAAATAAATACCGCCATAAAGTGCTTAAATAATGTGAACATACAGTGACCACATAACAGCTCCACAAAGAATCTAATCTAATAACCGATGTGTACAAAATCCAAATAATGCTGCAATTTTAAGATTTCTGGCTGAGCAGAATCGTACACAGATGGTACACCTCCGATGGCCGACCTCGTGTGCTGTTGATGTATATAGATCACAGAGGATTGTCTAGACTGCATGAAGTTACAGCAAACTCTGCAAGAAGTATTGGATTTGTAAAGTCTCAAACTTGTTCTTAATTACTGACAGCAAGCAGAGATCTTGAATAATAAAGAGGAACTGAAACACAAAAAGTGGCAACGCTTTTTATTATACCAAAGTGAATCTTTGCTGCCTTGTGAGCGATGGAAAGTGCGGCAGGGCTTAAGTAGATGCACGCTGTCAATGCTCATTCTTCTGGGCTCTTTCACTAAGTTTTGTACCCAGCTCTATTCATTAACACATTCGCTTGCCCATTAGTTTTTCATGTCAATAACGGTGTCATTTTCCTGATCGTTCCTTCCTGAAAGGAACTGTATTTAATAGTTAATGAGCAGCTTGCAATGGGGATCATTATCTGAGCTGAAGCCGGCTTTTACTTTAGAGGCAGCGCAAGGACTCCCTACATTAGTATCTGCACCAGGTATGGCTTCTAAAACATTATACGCTGAACTTATGAGGACTGGCGCAATGAGAAAAAATGAAAAACACCATCCCAACAATTCTGCCATGGCACCTAGGAAGAGAATGTCTGCTTGTTACCTCCTTATGTATCATACATGAAAGGATTATTCAAGTTTTATGGTGCCATAAGATACAGCAGATACACATATGACTGGAGAAAATACTGATCCTGAGTTACATCCTGTATTATACTCCAGAGCTGCACTCACTATTCTGCTGGTGCAGTCACTATGTACATATACTGCATTACTGATCCTGTACTGATCCTGAGTTACATCCTGTATTATACTCCAGAGCTGCATTCACTATTCTGCTGGTGCAGTCACTGTGTACATATACTACATTACTGATCCTGTACTGATCCTGAGTTACATCCTGTATTATACTCCAGAGCTGCATTCACTATTCTGCTGGTGCAGTCACTGTGTACATACATTACATTACTTCTCCTGTACTGATCCTGAGTTACATCCTGTATTATACTCCAGAGCTGCACTCACTATTCTGCTGGTGGAGTCACTGTGTACATACAGTACAGACATTTGATGTGTGAATGTACAATTTTCAAAGTCATGAAAATACAGAAAAATCTTTAAATGAGAAGGTGTGTCCAAACTTTTGGTCTGTACGGTACATTACATTACTTATCCTGTACTGATCCTGAGTTACATCCTGTATTATACTTCAGAGCTGCACTCACTATTTCTGCTGGTGCAGTCACTGTGTACATACATTACATTACTGATCCTGTACTGATCCTGAGTTACATCCTGTATTATACTCCAGAGCTGCACTCACTATTCTGCTGGTGCAGTCACTGTGTACATACATTACATTACTGATCCTGTACTGATCCTGAGTTACATCCTGTATTATACTCCAGAGCTGCACTCACTATTCTGCTGGTGGAGTCACTGTGTACATACATTACATTACTTATCCTGTACTGATCCTGAGTTACATCCTGCATTATACTCCAGAGCTGCACTCACTATTCTGCTGGTGGATTCACTGTGTACACACATTACATTATTGATCCTGAGTTACATCCTGTATTATATCCCAGAGGTGCACTCACTATTTTGCTGGTGGAGTCACTGTGTACATACATTACTGATCCTGTACTGATCCTGAGTTACATCCTCTACTATACTCCAGAGCTGCACTCATTATTCTGCTGGTGGAGTCACTGTGTACATACATTACATTACTTATGCTGTACTGATCCTGAGTTATATCCTGTATTATACTCCAGAGCTGCACTCACTATTCTGCTGGTGCAGTCACTGTGTACATACATTATATTACTTATCCTGTACTGATCCTGAGTTACATCCTGTATTATACTCCAGAGCTGCACTCACTATTCTGCTGGTGCAGTCACTGTGTACATACATTACATTACTGATCCTGAGTTACATCCTATATTATACCCCAGAGCTGCACTCATTATTCTGCTGGTGGAGTCACTGTGTACATACATTACATTACTTATCCTGTACTGATCCTGAGTTACATCCTGTATTATACCCCAGAGCAGCACTCATTATTCTGCTGGTGCAGTCACTGTGTACATACATTACATTACTTATCCTGTACTGATCCTGAGTTACATCCTGTATTATACCCCAGAGCAGCACTCATTATTCTGCTGGTGCAGTCACTGTGTACATACATTACATTACTGATCCTGAGTTACATCCTATATTATACCCCAGAGCTGCACTCATTATTCTGCTGGTGGAGTCACTGTGTACATACATTACATTACTTATCCTGTACTGATCCTGAGTTACATCCTGTATTATACCCCAGAGCAGCACTCATTATTCTGCTGGTGCAGTCACTGTGTACATACATTACATTACTTATCCTGTACTGATCCTGAGTTACATCCTGTATTATACCCCAGAGCAGCACTCATTATTCTGCTGGTGCAGTCACTGTGTACATATATTACATTACTGATCCTGTATTGATCCTGAGTTACATCCTGTATTATACTCCAGAGCTGCACTCACTATTCTGCTGGTGCAGTCACTGTGTACATACATTACTGATCCTGTACTGATCCTGAGTTACATCCTGTATTATACTTCAGAGCGGCACTCACTATTCCGCTGGTGCAGTCACTGTGTACATACATTACTTTACTTATCCTGCACTGATCCTTAGTTACATCCTGTATTATACTCCAGAGCTGCACTCACTATTCTGCTGGTGCAGTCACTGTGTACATACATTACATTACTGATCCTGAGTTACATCCTGTATTATACTCCAGAGCTGCACTCACTATTCTGTAGGTGGAGTCACTGTGTACATACATTACATTACTGATCCTGTACTGATCCTGAGTTACATCCTGTATTATACTCCAGAGCTGCACTCACTATTGTGCTGGTGCAGTCACTGTGTACATACATTACATTACTTATCCTGCACTGATCCTGAGTTACATCCTGTATTATGCTCCAGAGCTGCACTCACTATTCTGCTGGTGCAGTCACTGTGTACATATATTACATTACTGATCCTGTACTGATCCTGAGTTACATCCTGTATTATACTCCAGAGCTGCACTCACTATTCTGCTGGTGCAGTCACTGTGTACATACATTACTGATCCTGTACTGATCCTGAGTTACATTCTGTATTATACTCCAGAGCTGCACTCACTATTCTGCTGGTGCAGTCACTGTGTACATTACATTACATTACTTATCCTGTACTGATCCTGAGTTACATCCTGTATTATACTCCAGAGCTACACTCACTATTCTGCTGGTGCAGTCACTGTGTACATACATTACATTACTTATCCTGCACTGATCCTGAGTTACATCCTGTATTATGCTCCAGAGCTGCACTCACTATTCTGCTGGTGCAGTCACTGTGTACATATATTACATTACTGATCCTGTACTGATCCTGAGTTACATCCTGTATTATACTCCAGAGCTGCACTCACTATTCTGCTGGTGCAGTCACTGTGTACATACATTACTGATCCTGTACTGATCCTGAGTTACATTCTGTATTATACTCCAGAGCTGCACTCACTATTCTGCTGGTGCAGTCACTGTGTACATTACATTACATTACTTATCCTGTACTGATCCTGAGTTACATCCTGTATTATACTCCAGAGCTACACTCACTATTCTGCTGGTGCAGTCACTGTGTACATACATTACATTACTTATCCTGTACTGATCCTGAGTTACATCCTGTATTATACTCCACAGCTGCACTTACTATTCTGCTGGTGCAGTCACTGTGTACATACATTACATTACTGATCCTGTACTGATCCTGAGTTACATCCTGTATTATACTCCAGAGCTGCACTCACTATTCTGCTGGTGGAGTCACTGTGTACTTACATTACATTACTTATCCTGTACTGATCCTGAGTTACATCCTGTATTATACTCCAGAACTGCACTCACTATTCTGCTGGTGCAGTCACTGTGTACATTACATTACATTACTTATCCTGTACTGATCCTGAGTTACATCCTGTATTATACTCCAGAGCTACACTCACTATTCTGCTGGTGCAGTCACTGTGTACATACATTACATTACTGATCCTGTACTGATCCTGAGTTACATCCTGTATTATACTCCAGAGCTGTACTCACTATTCTGCTGGTGGAGTCACTGTGTACATACATTACATTACTTATCCTGTACTGATCCTGAGTTACATCCTGTATTATACCCCAGAGCTGCACTCACTATTCTGCTGGTGCAGTCACTGTACATACATTACATTACTTATCCTGTACTGATCCTGAGTTACATCATGTATTATACTCCAGAGCTGCACTCACTATTCTGCTGGTGGAGTCACTGTGTACATACATTACATTACTTATCCTGCACTGATCCTGAGTTACATCCTGTATTATACCCCAGAGCTGCACTCACTATTCTGCTGGTGGAGTCACTGTGTACATACATTACATTACTGATCCTGAGTTACCTCCTGTATTATACTCCAGAGCTGCACTCACTATTCCGCTGGTGCTGTCAGTGTACATACATTACATTACTTATCCTGTACTGATCCTGAGTTACATCCTGTATTATACTCCAGAGCCGCACTCACTATTCTGCTGGTGGAGTCACTGTGTACATACATTACATTACTGATCCTGTACTGATCCTGAGTTACATCCTGTATTATACTCCAGAGCCGCACTCACTATTCTGCTGGTGCACTCACTGTGTACATACATTACTGATCCTGAGTTACACCCTGTATTATACTCCAGAGCTGCACTCACTATTCTGCTGGTGCAGTCACTGTGTACATACATTACATTACTGATCCTGTACTGATAATGCGTTACATCCTGTATTATACAGTGGGCTGTGTATTTTCTTGTATATGCAGCCCACTGAGTTCATACCCAAGAAAATAAAATTCAGCAATGATAATCATCATCACTACAGTAAAATATGACTAATTATAACTCCCAGAGCTCATAAACTGAACATATCTGAAATTGAAGTATGCTTTAATTTAGGTAATCACGTTCTCATAGATCTGCTACGATTTACCCACTCTCCAGTCAGTACTTCAGGAAGTTTCAAAAGTAGTCATGAACAAAGTTCATTCCCCACCCGCAAACTGTGAGGAGATAGTGAATGGACTTGATAAAAGTAAAAGGGATAAAAATAGAACTTATCATACACGGTCTGGTAAGTAGTCATAAAGGGCATCTCCAACATGAAGCTCCGGGGCCCTATTATAATATCTGTAACTTGGCCCACCATTTAAAGGGCACCTGACAACACGATTTTGTAATGTAAAGTAAAGACATGGCTGTAATCGGGGTCTAATACTGTCACCTTTGGAGAAGAAATCCGCTTTGTGGTTCTTCTTTAATCACCATTTGAACTTTTCTGCTAATTAGTGTCGGTACACAGGGGCCGGACTGTGCACGGGGTCTTCTCCTGCCTGTCTGTAATTCCCCGGCCCCTCTGTCTGCCTCGGGACTTTGAATGATAGGTTACTGCTGAAATTTCAACCACAGGAGGCCGGTCAGGCCAGAGGCAGGCGGAGGGGTGGGGAAATCACAGACAGGGGGGAGTATATCTAGTGCACAGCCCCCCCCTGTGCACCAAAATCTAATTAGCAGAAAACTTCAAATGGTGATTAAATTAGAACCACAAAGCCTATTTCTTCACCAAAGGTGACAATGTAATCAGTATTGCAGGCATGTCTTTACTTTACAAAATTGTGCTGACAGGTTCTCTTTAACATGTGCCAATTATAATATTGGTGTCTGCTTCTGTGATAAAGGGACCTTTGGGCCCTTGAAGACACCTTTGCAGCTGGTACATCAGCACCCCCTATAGCTACACCACTGTTTCCATTTATGTAGAACTTCTTGTCTTGAGACAACAGTTCTATTTTTCAAAAGATGTCAAAACTGATGGCAGCCTTCCCAGTTCCAATCAGGTCATCTGTATTTTTCACAATTAAATATATCAATATCATTTTTAATAACTAGACAGAAAAGAAGAACTCAAGGGCATATATTAATGGCAAAACAAGTCCTTATTTAACTCTTTAAAAACTTTTATAAGAAACTTTTTATTTTTTACACTTTTGACCTATACCTAACCTTCAGTAAAGAATGGTGGAAGCAGAACATGGCACAGGTTAAAGGTTGAGGTCAGTGAGGGATGTCTTCCACCTCCAATACATGAGGTCTTCTGATCCAGTAGTGTAGTTTGGGGGATGTCTCATAATACCTCAGGCACTGGTTGTCAGGGTTGGGTGCCAAAAAATCAGCCTGGCTGGGCTAGGAACCCAATCTTTTCCCCTAAGCAGAGCCTGCCTATGACTGATTCAGCCTCTTTGCAAAACAAAAGGAAATCATGGCATAATTCCAAGGGATATTCAGCTTGTTGGAAAATTTCCATATGCAATACTGATTATCTCTGATTATCATGTGAGCTCAGTAGTTCCTCATACATAGTCCAATGCTCAGCCTGATCATCATCAGCCTGACTTAAAGAGACCCTAAACTCGGAAATGTAAAAGGAGAAAAAGAACACAAAGTAAAGATTTACCTGTTATCCAGGCTGCACACTCCTGAAAAAAATAAACTTGCAGAAATATGAAAAAAGAAATAAACGTTCATTTCTCTCTGAAACCCTACACCATAACGGGGCCAAAGAAGGGGGTGGGGTTTGGCCTTCTTGGTCTGCAAACTACCATAGATTCTCTCATCTGGGAGAATCGGGCAATTATGCAAATGACACTCTGATCAGAGAATCAGAATAGTGTGATCCGATTCTCTAAGATGAGACAATCGGTGCACACTGTGAGAAGATGGAGAACAAAATGTCTCCATCTTCTCCATTGTGTCAGTGCACCAAAATCGGACTGCACTTAGCTGTCATCCGAGTGCAGGTCAGTGATTGCCAGGTACTCATTGACTTGCATGGCAGAGTGCGATCCAAATATCGGATCAAAATCAGACATGCTATGAAATCGGACATGTGCGCGGCTCCATAGAATGACATTGGTCTGAGTGCGATCCAATGTTTTGTCGGATCGTACTCAGACAGAAAATACGGTGGTGTGAGCGAGCCATTACAAGCAGAGTAGTGCAAGACAACTAAACTACTTATACAGGTATGTAAGGGACTTAACCCATATAAAAATTATACCTGCAGTACCGATTTTAGTTGTTATAAAAAAAGATTTATGAAGTGGCTTCGGTGCACACTTGGAGCAGTCAATGAACAGTGCAATTTTGGTGAATTTTTTCTCTATAGGCTTCTAAGTGGAGCCTGAAATAAACGCAATTAAAAAAAAATGCAGCTGCATTTTTAAGTGTAATATAAAAAAGCAATAAAAATGCTGTTTCACATCTGTATCAACAATTTTTCAAATAAGGGGAAATAGCATAAAAAATGCAACAAAAAGACAATAATTAAAGAAGACTGTTATTGCGTACTTTGGTATGGACACCTGTAGACATTGTGCAGATAAAAAGTAGCAAAAAAAATACAGCATTTATGCTACATACTGTATGAATACGGCCTTAGAGTTACACTTTTACTACATTTTTATGGGTTTAATGGAGAGAAGAATCAATCACACCTTTTTCTTACGCTATTTACCGATCATCGTAAATAATCTGATTTCTGTATTGTATGGGTTGTTACAATTATAGGGATACCAAATATGTCTGATGTTTGCTGATTTGATTTTTTAAAGTGCATTAAAAATGTCAATTTTATTTCATTTCTTAGTCATTTTATAAGAAGAAGAAAAAAAATTTTGACTTTCATTTTACCCCTAGAATATGTGTATCTAGAAATGCACTGGTATATAGAAATGTATCTCTATGTACTAGTACAATCTGTCTGTAAGGAAGCAGAACACACTGCACATTCTAGTACAGAAAATATTCCTATACTCAACAGTGCAACCTGTGGCTCATTGTTTGTGCTGCTGCTTCCAATGCTACAGTTTGGGATTTCAAATCCCAGGAGGAAACTAGTCTTTTAGAAAAGAGAAGAATGAGTTATTTAAATGAATGTAAGTATGTACAGTGCAGAAAGAGATGCCGTCCCCTCCACTTGAGAAGGAAGCACTGAGCAATAAACAGCCTGCAAGAGAGAAGATATTGCAGGCACAGAGTGAGTGAAAGTCTGGACTTAGCCCTGACCTCCTTGGACAGCCGGACAGCTCCTCTAAATCGGGACTGTCCCACTGGATCCGGGATGATTGGGAGCTCTGTATTATTATCATCACCACGGAGGATTGTGGAGGTTTACCGGAAAAGAACAAATGCAAACAAACTAAACAGGTTGCATAGCATTGTATTAAGAAACTCTTATAATTAACACAGTTTCTGCACAGCATAAGCCTGCAGCTGTTGTAGACTCCAACAAGAGTTCAGCTATCACCAACCCGATGCTGAGATACAATGTGCTGCTCTACGTCTTTGATCTAGTCACACTGGACAAGACAAAGTGAGGTTTTGGTATCTCCTTACTTAGGAAAAATATTGTTAGCCCCCTTTAGTTACACCCCTGGTAATGAATGTTTACATTAAAGGATGAGGGGCAATATGAATGAATGAATTCCTTATACAGCATTGCAGAATATGTAGGTACATTAAAAGGTCATTGAGCTCTATATACATCATCTTCTTTTGCATACTCTTCATTTAACTTTTGAACTGGAAATTAATCTTCGGCCATCTCTCCCTGGGGTTAAATAGCCACGGCTTCACATTACAGAGACACCAGACACTTGTGTATTTATTTTCGACAGCGTTATCTATAGCCTCCAATGCAACAGTGAATCATGCAGCCAGCTCCGAGCTGCCCGCAAAAGAACCTTGGCAAGAATAGGGCATCAAAAGGCAAGGATTGCCCTGGAGCCCAGCATGCGTCTGACATATTATGCAAAAAAGACCAGACTCCTATTAGCACTTGGAGAACTAAACCTTTATTCTATCCAAGACACAGGTCCGTCCTTCATTATTCCGATGTACAATAAAGTGCTTTGCTGTGCAAGAGACTGCACTTAATAATTTATCCCAGCCTCTACGGCTCACGTTTCCTAGTGCAGACACAAAGGTTCATCTAATAATACAGAAGTATTGTCAAAATACTCAGACTGTAACACATTGTCAATTTCTAATTTTTTTATTTATTGCTTTTGGAATGTGAAAATGTAAAAATGGTAAAAAATATATATATATTTTGAAATATTGACTAATTCCTTGGGCTATACCAATTAAGCAGATGATGTAGTCAGCCATCATCTTTTCAGCCCACGGAGTTTCTATGAGGTCCCTCTGCCAAGAAAACATAAAAGGTTCACTGTCTCCATTGTTGGGCTGTTTACTCACTAGCTTTCAAAATGAAAGGACACGTTGGGTACCATTTATCTCGGCAAGAAAGGTTTTGTTTGATGGAGACAAAACATGGGTAAAATAATTAAAGGACTAAGCTGAATTTTAAACCTTTCCTTACAATGCAGCCATATTGTATATACCTTTAAAATAGATTTCCCAGGACGTCTACCTGAAGCAGGTGCAAAGCAGGTAGCAATGAACCATACGCAGCTAGCTAATGATACAAAAGTTTCCGCTTTTGGATTAAAATTATGTCTATTCTTAATAATGTTTAGTGATATACAGTGCCTAAAAAAAAGTATTCATACCCCCATGAACTTTTCCACATTTTTTCACATTACACCCACTAACTTACATGTATTTTATTGGGATTTTATGTGATACCAACACAAAGTATCAAGTATTTGTGAAGTGTAAAAAATGATTCCAAATATAAAAAATATATAAATCTGAAAATCGTTAGGAGTATTTGTATTCAGCCCCCTGTAGTTTGATACCCCTAAATAAAATCCTGAGTGATCAATTGCCCCCCAGAAGTCACAGAATTAGTAAATTGAGTTCACCTGTGAGTAATCTATTCTCAGTATAACTGCGGCTGTTCTGTGAAGGCCTCTAAGGTATGTTTGAGAACATCAGGGATGAAAGAGCATCATGAAAACCAAGGAACACACCAGACAGGTCAGGGATGAAGTTGTGAAGAAGAGTAAAGCAGGGTTAGGTTATAAAAAACAGCCCAAGTTCTGAACATCTCAGGAAGCACTGTTCAATCCATCATCCAAAAATGGAAGGAGTAAGGCATAACTGCAAACCAGCAAGACATGGCCATCCACCTGAACTGACATTCCAAGCAAGGAGAGCAATAATTAGAGAAGCAGCCAAGAGGCCCATGGTCACTCTGGAGGAGCTGCAGAGATCTACAGCTCAGGTGAGAGAATCTGTCCACAGGAGAACTATTAGTCATGTACTCCACAAATCTGGCCTTTATGGAAGAGAGTCAAGAAAAAAGCCATGTTTGAAATCATGCCATAAGAAGTCCCATTGGCAGTTTGCAAAAAGTCATGTAGGGGATACAGCTAGCATGTGGAAGAAGGTTCTCTGGTCAGATGAGACCAAAGTAGAACTTTTTGGGCTGAATGCAAAACACTACTGTATGTGTGACGGAAAATTAACATTGCACATCACCCCAAAAACACCATCCCCATCATCAAACATGGTGGTAGCAGAATCATGCTGTGAGGTAGATTTTCTTCAACAGGGACAGGTAAGCTGGTCAGAGTTGATGGGAAAATTGATGAAGCTAAATACAGGGCAATTCTGGAGGAAAACCGGCTAAAGGCTGCAAAGGACTTGAGACTAGGGTATAGAATCACCTTCCAGCAGGACAACGACCCTAAACATCCTGCCAGAGTTACAATGGATGGTTTAGATCAAAGCATATTCATGTGTGTGAACGGCCAAATCACAGTCCAGACCTAAATCCCATTTGAGAGTCTGTGGCAAGACTTGAAAATTGCTGTACTCAGACGCCTCCATCCAATCTCACGGAGCTAGAGCGAGAGTGCAAAAAAGAATGGGCAGAAAAATTTTCAGCCTCTAGATTTGCAAAGTTGGTAGAGACAGAACCAAAAGACTTGCAGCAGTAATTGCAGAGAAAGGTGGTCCTACAAAGTATTATAAAAAGCACTTTTATTTCTTTGGCTGTGCTTTTTATTTTACTGTAGTGTAGGGACACGCAAGACAGTGAGGACCCTTGACGTGGGTTGCGAGCTTGCGTATTTTGACAAAAATATTAACCAATACATACAGTACAGACCAAAAGTTTGGACACACCTTCTCATTTAAAGATTTTTCTGTATTTTCATGACTATGAAAATTGTACATTCACACTGAAGGCATCAAAACTATGAATTAACACATGTGGAATTATATACTTAACAAAAAATTGTGAAACAACTGAAAATATGTCTTATATTCTAGGTTCTTCAAAGTAGCCACCTTTTGCTTTGATGACTGCTTTGCACACTCTTGGCATTCTCTTGATGAGCTTCAAGAGGTAGTCATCGGAAATAGTTTTCACTTCACAGGTGTGCCCTGTCAGGTTTAATAAGTGGGATTTCTTGCCTTATAAATGGGGTTGGGACCATCAGTTGTGTTGTGCAGAAGTCAGGTGGATACACAGCTGATAGTCCTACTGAATAGGCTGTTAGAATTTGTATTATGGCAAGAAAAAAGCAGCTAAGTAAAGAAAAACGAGTGGCCATCATTACTTTAAGAAATGAAGGTCAGTCAGTGCGAAAAATTGGGAAAACTTTGAAAGTGTCCCCAAGTGTAGTTGCAAAAACCATCAAGCACTACAAAGAAACTGGCTCACATGAGGACCGCCCCAGGAAAGGAAGACCAAGAGTCAACTCTGCTTCTGAGGATAAGTCACCAGCCTCAGAAATGGCAGGTTAACAGCAGCTCAGATTAGAGACCAGGTCAATGCCACACAGAGTTCTAGCAGCAGACACATCTCTTCAACAACTGTTAAGAGGAGACTTTGTGCAGCAGGCCTTCAAGGCAAAATAGCTGCTAGGAAACCACTGCTAAGGACAGGCAACAAGCAGAAGAGACTTGTTTGGGCTAAAGAACACAAGGAATGGACATTAGACCAGTGGAAATATGTGCTTTGGTCTAATGAGTCCAAATTTGAGATCTTTGGTTCCAACCACTGTGTCTTTGTGCGACGCAGAAAAGGTGAACGGATGGACTCTACATGCCTGGTTCCCACCGTGAAGCATGGAGGAGGAGGTGTGATGGTGTGGGGGTGCTTCGCTGGTGACACTGTTGAGGATGTATTCAAAATTGAAGGCATACTGAACCAGAATGGCTACCACAGCATCTTGCAGCGGCATGCTATTCCATCCGGTTTGCGTTTAGTTGGACCATCATTTATTTTTCAACAGAACAATGACCCCAAACACACCTCCAGGCTGTGTAAGGGCTATTTGACCAAGAAGTAGAGTGATGGGGTGCTACGTCAGATGCCCTGGCCTCCACAGTCACCAGACCTGAACCCAATCGAGATGGTTTGGGGTGAGCTGGACCGCAGAGTGAAGGCAAAAGGGCCAACTAGTGCTAAGCATCTCTGGGAACTCATTCAAGATTGTTGGAAGACCATTTCCGGTGACTTCCTCTTGAAGCTCATTAAGAGAATGCCAAGAGTGTACAAAGCGGTCATCAAAGCAAAAGGTGGCTACTTTGAAGAACCTAGAATATAAGACATATTTTCAGTTGTTTCACACTTTTTTGTTAAGTATATAATTCCACATGTGTTAACTCATAGATTTGATGCCTTCAGTGTGAATGTACAATTTTTATAGTCATGAAAATACAGAAAAATCTTTAAATGAGAAGGTGTGTCCAAACTTTTGGTCTGTACTGTATATTGCGTATATTATATATTTTTCTGCACATTTTATCTTTACAGGGTGCAGTCATCAATGGTGACCTTGTAAACTAGGGGCTTGCACCTCTGTGATAGACTGGCAGAGGGCCGGGCAGCCCACCTAATCAAATAGTAGGGGCGTGTAATAGGCTGTTAGTTGGGCACTGTGTGTGACTTGCACTCTATTGCAATCTTCATCTGTATGCAATTCTAATACTAGGCAATATCCCCCTCCATGGACTGATAGGTTGAGAGTGATTGTTTCATAAGTATTCTGCACCTGTGTTACCTCCTTTACTAAGGGGGTCTGCTGCATCTTGTTTGCGCATCTTCCTTTGTCACCTTGGCTGGTAAATACCATTGCCTTTTTGATATATTTATAATCCTACAAAGTATGGGGGTCTGAATACAAATGCAGGTCACAATTTTCAGATTTATATTTTTAAAATAATTGGAAAACCATGTATCGTTTCCTTTACACTTCACAAATACTTGTTACTTAGTGTTGGTATGTCACATAAAATCCAAGTAAAATAAATTTAAGTTTGTTTGTGGGTGTAACGTGAAAAAATTCGGAAAAGTTCAGAGGATATGAATACATTTTTAAAGCACTGTACCTTTTTGGACAGAGGTAAGCAGAGTAGTCAGCCACCTGGTGTGCTCTTTAAGGTGGGGTGGAATTTACGAATTGGAAGTTCTGTGAAAGTATAAGACAAAATATATGGACGTTAACAAGATAACCAAAAGGGGCGGGTTAGTGGACAAACCAGGGTTAATAACTAGCTTGAAAAACAAAATAGCTTCCCTACTTTTTTAAATTTTCCCACCTAATTATAAAATGAGGATTTTAGGAGTCCAGCTCAAGAACTATACATTTTCTGTCCCCTATGATCATGGCTTATGGTTCAGAAATATTTGGAGAGTTAAACATAAACATTTTTCAAGATACAGTTATATAATCATTATGAGCTTAAAGTGCAGACTTTCAGCTTTAAATTGTTGGTATTCACATCCTAATTGGAGTAAGGGTTTAGGAATTACAGCTTTTTAATATGTAGCTGCCTCTTTTTCAAAGGATCAAAAGTAATTGGACAATTATCTTAAAAGCTGTTTAATGGGTTTCATGGACTTTTCCCTCATTAATCCATCATCAGTTAAGCAGGTAAAAGGTCTGGAGCTGATTACACATGTGGCATTTGCATTTTAAAGCTGCTGCTGTGAACCCACAACATGTGGTCAAAGAAGCTCTCAAATCACCATATTTCAACCCCATTGAGCAGCATTACACATGCTTAAGACAGAACTTAAGGCAGAAAGACCCACAAACAAGCAACAACTGAAGTCAGCTGCAGAAAAGGTCTGGCAAAGCATCACAAAGGAGAAAAACCTGTGTTTGGTGACATCCATGGCTTCCAGACTTCAGACAATTATTCCCTGCAAAGGATTCTCTACAAAGTATTAAAAATGAGAATTTTATTTAAGGTAAAGTCAATTACTTTTGAGCCCCTGAAATGAGGAGGCTTTGTAGAAAAATGGCTGCAATTCCTAAACTTTTCACAGAATATTTTTGTTTAACTCCTTTAATTAAACCTGAAAGTCACCACATCAACTGCATCTCAGCTGTTTCATTTTAAATCCAAAATAGTGGCACGCAGAGCCGAAATCATGGAGATTCAGTCACTGTGCAAATATTTCTGGACCTTACTGTGATATATCCCAACCATCTCTACTGTATACAATGGATGGCCATTAGGACAGAGAAAAAGAGACAATGACTTTCTGATTAAATGGTTATTAAATACGATTTTGTGCCGAGCTGTTCAGCAGGGGGCATTTTTTTTACATTTCCACAGCAGCTCAAGAAAATATTTCCTGTGTATACAAGATACAAATTTAGAATGGACTTCTCCTTTAAGAACTACCCAATTATGGGTAGCTCTACTTATAGCTGAGAAACCAGCTCCTTTCTCCCATCATCTTCTGGGATTGACTGGAAACAGTTTTGGATATTTTTTTTAGACTTAACCCTTTAAGTCTTAAAGCAGAACATGTCCACATGCACATTTTAGTATAGAGAGGCCAGTGACGCGCGTTACTGAATTTTGGTCAACTTTCAAAAATGTGTGAATTTCACCAGAATTCCTTGAGAATTTTCAGTTTCAGCTCAGATATTACCTCTTCATTTAGGACCTCACTCTCGACATGTCGGAGGTTGTTCTTCGCCTGTACGTAGATCTCTGATGTGTGCTGACCCTCAGGAGGGTTTGGTGCAGGATAGCATGGAGGAGGCGGTAGTGAGGCATCAGGAGCAGGAGGTGGAGGTGGTGGAAAGGCAGGAGGAGGTGGCGGAGGGTTGGTGGTTGGATCTATTTTCTTACTGCTACTAGGATCTACTTCGGGATTTAACATGTCCATGTAGGTCTGCATATCCGTGATGGCAGTTTCAGGGGGCCCTGAAACAAAATACAAAAAAAGCATACATTTAAAGTGATATATGAGTAAGGCCCTCAAGAAAGTTAAGGAAATCTGTCACCAAGTGTTTGCCACCTAATCTGAACATCACAATGTAGAGACCAAGCCTCCGATTCTAACAATGTGTCACTTACTGAGCTGCTTGCTGTACTTTTGATATAATCACTGTTTTTTTTCAGAAGGCGATCATCACTAGAAGACTAGTAAACCTGCTATCCTGTAGCCAAAGCCCGCCCCCACCACTGATTGGCAACTTTCTGCCTATACAAAGTGTACACAGAGCAGCCAGTCAGTGGTGTGGGCGGAGTTATACAGTGCTCAGCATTCAGAGAACTGCTAGATCTGCAGCAGATAAAATGGGGATTCTATCAAAACTGCAGCAAGCAGCCCAGTAAGTGACACATTGCTGGAATCAGGGTCTCTGCCTTTATATTATGCTGCCCTTGGATTACATAGCAAAAACCTGGTGAGATTCCCTTTAAAGGGAACCTGTCAGATCCGCCAGAACCCTAATCTGCCCCTAAATTATTTAGAGCCAGAATCCAGGAATAAAATCATGTAATTGATGTAATACACTATTATTTATATGTCTGCAAAAAATGCGATTTCACTCCTTCCTTGAAAGACGAAGTGAAACAGGATGCAGTAATCTGACATAATACCGCCTTAGGAAGGTGCATGAAGCCGGGGAGCGATCACTCAGCTTCACTGCATCTGTCCAGGGAGGAATAAAGTCGCATGAATGCTCGTAGTTGCCCACATCATCTTCTTAAGTCGAGAATGTCAATCACATCTTGGGGGTGTTGATTAGAGACTGCAGAGTCCGACTAGACAGTGGAACAAGTGCCAGAGACTTAGATTAGTTCAGGTCAATTTGCATATGTGAGTGATGACAATAAGGCCATGTTCACACGTTCAGTATTTGGTCAGTATTGTACCTCAGTATATGTAAGCCAAAACCAGAAGAACAGGGAGGGGGAGGAGGTGAGCTGTAACATCACCTATTGTGATTGGTGGATCCTTTGTTATCAGCGTTATATAGAGGTCTTACCCGTCATTGTAACCCTGCCTCTAAAGATAAGAAAACTGCCTAAAACTTTTCCTAAAAGGCAGTCTAAAATAGCCCAAAATTGCAAGACTGCTGTTTTTGCTTTTTAATAAACGTCGTCATGTGAAAAAAAAATAGCAAAATGTTTTTAAAAATACATATAAGACACAAACCTGATTTAAACAGTAGATCAATTTCACTTAAAATGGTTCTGGGCACAGAGATCATGGGTTGATCATATGGAACCATTGAACATTTACAGCATTCTTGTAACTTGTATTTTTTTCCATTTTTTGTCTTTTGACTCTCAGACTCAGATTTTTGCATCTTTACAACTTTTCATGTAAAAACAGCGCCACCTGTGTCCATGGGCTGTGTCTGGTATAGCAGCGCTGCCCAATTCAATTGAAAAAACCTTAGGTACAATACATCATTTAGTTTGTGGTAGAGGATGGTGCTGTTTCTGGGAAGGAAACAGATCCTTAGTCTAACCCCCTTATTACATGAGTCTAATGCCAGATTTACAGAGGGTGAATGGAAATAAATGCCTTATGATGGAAAGAATGTAGTGACATAAATAAGACGTGAGACTCGTATAAAAGTACAAAGTCCGATGAACTCATGACACATCATACGCGCCTCGATGGCTTTGTATACTTCCTTTGAAACACGAGTCCCAGGATTACATGATAATCCTGGAAAGCGGGTGAAATAACAGCTTGATGTTTTACATATAATACATGTGAAACCGGAGGTGATAACAGAGGTGTCGCCAGGGTGGATCCGTGATTTCTAGAATTGTATGTAAAGCAGATTAACAGTGAAACCAGAAAACATTACAATCCTACATGATCGGAGCAGTGATGCCATCACTAGTAATTTATTTTTTAGAAAAGCCTGCAATATAGGTAATTTAATAGCACCCGCTAGAGAAAAATTTTGAAAGGTTTTTTATCCTTGCAAAAATTGTAAATTTGAAACGAGAACCCCAATCAGTGAGTTTACTACTAGTGAGGGTATTGTTAATTTTAATATCACATTACATGTAGATCAGAAGGGGTTATTTGTGGTATAATATGCCCCTGTAACAAGAATCATGAGGGACGCACTATACGACAACTATCTTAAAGAGTTGTGAAACACGTATGTAACATCATAGATAAATTTAAGGGACGTCCCCTACCTAGGCATTATGCAAATAAACAAAAAGGACAGATTGAAGGCTCCTCTTTTTGGGGTATTCAAATTGTGAGAAAAAAATTGTCGTGGTGTCGATTATATAAAACAAGTGTCATGCACTGAAAGGAGATGGATTTTTGAAATAGATACTTTAGTCCTAAATAAGGTTTGATCAGAGAGACTGAACTGTTTGCTTTTAAATAAAAGGTCCTGATCTAGAAGTAGTTAATTGATTCAACTATTTAAGCCACCTATACTTGGACCATAGCAATTTTTGAGAAAGGAAACGGTTTCCGAAACGCGTTGGTTGAATTTTGGTCCATCTTGTGATGTGTAGTTACTCGGTGACGTTATCTTGGAACCACCTCCCTCTGTGATTTTCGCAGTCCCCGGTTTGGAGTTCATCATCTTGTTTTGATCTTTGAGGGACTTTACCAGTCGGACATCACTACTGTCTATTCGCCTTCGGAACGACAAGTTTTTTATTTATAGCAGTGGGTGTATACTCAATCAAGCTGTATGGTTTACGCTCGGGTCAATGGACAACCATACTAAATACACTTCTCTATGTGCACTCCTTATGATCAGATATTGATAGCCTTTCCAAAGGATAAGATATAGTTGAGGAAAACCATTTATAGAAATTTATCAGTACTACATTTTGTAAATATTTACAAATAGAGAAGAAAACTATATTAATATATTAATTTCTGAATATTCATGTCACGATCCCACCTATCAGTGTGTCTGGACTCAGAGAATGACAGTTCTGCCATCCAACATAAGACAGGGGCGTGCTGAGCTGTCGGTATGATGATTGACACCTCAGCCATCCAATCGGATGCTGTGGCGTGCTAAGCTGTCAGTGTCTTGAGTGACAGTTTAGCCGTCCAATCAGGAACAGGGCATGCCGAGGCTTCATCCATGTGTCTCCTATTCAGAGTAATTACCTGGCTATCTAGCCAGCTCTCTGCCTTAGATTGCTGCCAATTGTAGCTTTGCTCATGAGGTGTGTATGTGCTATGTGCTCCTAGTCTTGTATTCTGATCTTTGCTGCTTGACCTTGGATTTGCCTTGACCATCCGTTTGCCTAGCCCTTTTGTTGTGATCCGCCCACTTCTTGGAATTCTGACTCCATACTGTGCCTTGACTACTCTTTTATCTCACCCCTCTGTCTATGATGTACCCTCCTGCCTTCTGACCTTGGACCTCTTGACTACCCAGCCTCACAGCTTGTCCGTTAGTGACCAGCATCACAATTCAAACATACATATATTAGACTGCATTCACAAATATTTTTTAAACATTTCGTCAAACAGTTGCCAGTGGAATCAGTCTTTCAGTCTGTCAAATTTTATGTAAAACCAATAGGACAACATGTAAAAAATAATAATGTGAGCCAAGCTTTCCATTATTTCCAGACATTGAATCTATCATTGCATTTATTTGTAACAGATATAAAAGAAGTTTGCTCTTGACTTGTCTGGTTGTGCAGCACAATGTTAATATTAGTTCCTGTTTCATTATTTGTGTGAATAATACCACCATGTAGTACACGTGGAATACTTATATACAGTGGCCATAAACAGTGCAAACAATCAATGTTGTGAAAATGCAACATACCTGATCTTATTTTTCCTTCTCAAGGTTTTGGCAGCATTAGCAAATAACTTTGTCAAAAAACAGCTAAAGTCATTTTAGCAAATGACTTCTTATATAAAGCGTTATCAAATATATGAAATCCAGGAGAGCAGAACCAAAGTTGTCAAACGCACATATTATTACCACTGCTGGGGATAATAGCTGCAATTATATTATCAAAATTATGTCTTAACTAAGTAAAGATTCCTGAACATTCACCCCATGAGAAGAAAATAGAGCCTTGAATATTCTGTATAGTAAAGCAATCACGAACATAGATTTTGCACACTGAGATTCTGGCAAGACATTCTTCTCAAAACTCCAAGACAAAAGCCTATTGTTCTTTATTCTAGTGAGCGCAAAGCTTTTTTTTAAGAAAAATCTATAAAGGAAGTTCAGTCAGAGACTGGCCATATCCCAGTTGGATATAAAAACATGTTACCTGTTGTGGTCTACATTCTTGTCTACATTATCATGCCTTATACATAGGGGCAGTATTATAGTAGTTATATTCTTGTACATAGGGGCAGTATTATAGTAGGTATATTCTTGTACATAGGAGGCAGTATTATATTAGTTATATTCTTATACATCGGGGCAGTATTATAGTAGTTATATTCTTGTACATAGGAGGCAGTATTATATTAGTTATATTCTTATACATCGGGGCAGTATTATAGTAGTTATATTCTTGTACATAGGAGCAGTATTATAGTAGTTATATTCTTGTACATAGGGGCAGTATTATAGTAGTTATATTCTTGTACATAGGGGGCAGTATTATTGTAGCTATATTTTTGTACATAGGAGGCAGCATTATAGTAGTTATATTCTTGTACATAGGAGCAGTATTATAGTAGTTATATTCTTGTACATAGGAGCAGTATTATAGTAGTTATATTCTTGTACATAGGGGCAGCATTATAGTAGTTATATTCTTGTACATAGGGGGCAGTATTATAGTAGTTATATTCTTGTACATAGGAGGCAGCATTATAGTAGTTATATTCTTGTACATAGGAGGCAGCATTATAGTAGTTATATTCTTGTACATAGGGGCAGTATTATAGTAGTTATATTCTTGTACATAGGGGCAGTATTATAGTAGTTATGTTCTTGTACATACGGGCAGTATTAGAGTAGTTATATTCTTGTACATAGGAGCAGTATTATAGTAGTTATATTCTTGTACATAGGGGACAGTATTATAGTAGTTATATTCTTGTACATATGAGGCAGTATTATAGTAGTTATATTCTGTCACGCAAGGTGTGGGAAAGACTTAGTGCAACACAAAGGGAAGAGGGAAATGGAGCCCAGACTCTAGTAAAGGGGCAGTGGAGACCTCCTAGGCTGATCTAATATCACCCTGTGTCCACTAACGTCCCTATATTGGTTCTTCACAAATCGCTGCACGCGAACCTCGTCCTGTCTTTCCCTGGCGTATGGGAGGGGGATGAGCGCTAGTCAACAGTCAACTAAAGACAACAAGGGGCAACAAACAAGGGAAGATAGCTTAGCTTTTAGTTGACTTCAGAGAGACACCATCCTCATCCTCATAGCTCCAGAGAGGAAGAAGTAATGCACTTGCTCCGAGCCTTCACAAGGGGTAATGTAAGTATTGGCGGCACCTCCCTCTAGCAGACAGCAGGTATTTATACACCCAGGTCAGATCTCTACATTTGGCATTACAGACATCTTCTTAGAGGATGTCTCTAGGACCCGGCGGCTACTTCGCTCTGGCTAATTAACTCCCTGGCCTGGGTGTATAAATACCTGGTGTGTTCTAGAGGGAGGTGCTGGTGATATTCATTATTCCTTGTGAAGGCTTAGCAAGAGCAGTACCTTTTCCTCTCTGGAGCTTGAGGACGTGTTTGTGCATTTGTCTGGAGTTATCTAAAACTAAGCAACTTTCCCCTGTTTTTCCTTCCTTGTTATCTATAGTGTTTAGTGGAGATCAACTAGTGCTCATTTCCTCCCTTCCCTAGCTTGAGCCAAACGCCAGGGAAAGACAGAGGCGAGGTACACGTGCAGCGATTGGTTAAGAGCCAATACAGGGACGTTAGGGGAGACAGGGTGACGCTAGATCAACCAAGGAGGTTTCCACTTTCCCCCCTTTCCCTAGAATCTGGGCTCCCTTTCTCTCTTCCCTTTGTGTTGCACTAAGTCTTTCCCACACCTTGCATGACATTATCGCCGGCTTAGCACATTTTGAAAAGGAAAAAGAAAAACTGTGTGTTTTTGGGCGCTGACCTTTTTTTTTCCTTACTCCCTTTAGTACGGGATCAGTTGCAGAGCAGTTCTGCCGTCTGTCTCTGGAGGTGAATGACCTCCGCTGTGAGGTTCAGAAGCAGCATCAGCGGTTACAGGTCGCCAATGTGGGGGTTTCTGCAGGTAGGCCTGTCCAGCCTGAACCCAAGGTTGCCCTCCCGGACAGCTTTTAAGGAGGTAGGGACAAGTTTTTAGTATTTAAGGAGGCATGCAAATTGTATTTTAAACGTCGTCCTTACTCCTCCGGAAATGAGGAGCAGCGGGTTGGTATTGTGATCGCTCTATTGCAGGGAGTTCCTCAGTCATGGGTGTTTTCCTTACCGCAGGTCTCGGTTTGTGTCCAGTCTGTGGAGGGGTTTTTCGGGGCTCTGGCCCTCATCTATGATGACCCTGACCGAGTCGCCTTGGCTAAGTCTAGGCTACGTCGCCTTCAGCAGGGGAATCAGTCAGTAGAAACTTACAGTTCAGAATTCCGTAGATGGGCAACGGATTCCAAATGGAATGACTCAGCCCTTAGAAGTCAATTTTGTGAGGGGCTTACTGAAAGGTTGAAAGATGCCTTGGCTGTATATGAAACTCCTCAGTCCTAGGAGGCTGCCATGTCTTTGGCCATACGTCTTGATAAACACCTACGGGTTAGACGAGTGAGACCACCTTCTCCGGGGTCTTTTTGTCGGGGTTGTGCACCTCTGGAGCGGTCTGGAGATGAACCAGTACTGGGGGAGGTGGAGGAACCCATGCAGTTAGGGGGTGTCTCTATATCATACATCTCCCCGGAGATTCGCAGGAAAAAATGCGTTTGTTTTTTTTGTGGGAAAAAGGGACATTTTGTTGGGACCTGTCCTTCAATTCCTAACTCAAATGAGACTCGATTAACTCTTGGTAGTCTGGACTTGGATAAACAAGGGGTTCATTTGTTACCAACCTGCAGTTCTTGCTTTGTCCTTTCAGCAGAGGTGGTGCTAGAGAGCAAAACCGAGAAAATTTCTGTGTTTGTTGACAGTGGAGCCAGAGTCAGCATGGTTTATTGGTCCCTATAAAATAACCGCCGTCATTAACCCAGCAGCTTGAACTTCCTCAGGCCCTTAAGGTCCACACGTGTTCCATAGATGCTTACTCAAAAAGTATGTGGAACCTCTTGAGCCCTCACCTCTACCACCGCCCGCAGTAATGGTTGATGGTAATCTGGAGTTCCAGATTTCGAGGATTGTAGATTCTCGTCTCCAACTTCGTTCTCTACAATACTTGGTGCACTGGAAGGGTTATAGTCCAGAGGAGAGGATGTGGGTTTCAGCATCAGAGGTGAACTCTCCCAGGTTGGTTCATTCATTCCACACCTCTTATACTGAGAAATCAGGTCCTTAGTGTCCAGAGGCCACTCGTAGAGGAAGGGGGGTACTGTCACGGGTGTGTCAGAAGTGACAGACAGTCGCCTTGCAGTTGGTTGTAGAAGATCTCTTCGTTTGGCATTACAGACACCTTTTTAAAGGCTGTCTCTCTAGGACCCAGCAGCTACCTGGCCCTTAGAAGCCAATTTTGTGAGGGTCTTTCTGAAAGGTTGAAAGATGCCTTGGCAGTATATGAAACCCCTCAGTCTTTGGAGGCTGCCAAGTCATTGGCCATATGTCTTGATAGACAATTTCAGGATAGACGGGTGAGACCACCTTCTCCGGGGCCTTTTTGTCAGGGTTTTGTACCTCTGCCGGGGGAGCGGTCTGGCGGTGAACCAGTACGGGGGGAGGTGGAGGAACATATGCAGTTAGGGGGGCCTTTACATCGTACATGTCACCGGAGAACCGCAAGTAAAAAGGTGTATTTTTTGTGGGGAAAAGGGACATTTAATTGGGACTTCAATGCCTAAACAAAAAGAGACTCGATTAACTCTTGGTAGTCTGAAGTTGGATAAACAAGGGGTGCATTTGTGGCCAACCTGCAGTTCGCGGTTTGTCCTGACAGCAGAGGTGGTGCAAGAGAGCAAAACCGAGAACATTTCTGTGTTTGTTGACAGTGGAGCCGGAGTCAGCATGGTTGATGCTGAGTTTGTGAAAACTCATGGTCTTTCTTGCTGTACTTTAGCTAAACCTATTTCCATCTTTGCCATCGACTCGGTGCCACTTGCACAGAAAGCATTTACTCAGATTATACATAATGTAAAACTGAGGGTGGGGTCAGTTCATTCTGAAATAATCCCTTGCTATGTCCTTGACAATCTTTCCCACACCTATTGTTTTGGGTCTTCCTTGGCTTGTTAAACATAATCCGTAGATATAATAATGGTAGATTGGCAAACCGGGGAGATTATTGAATGGGGAGATTACTGCCATGAGAACCAACTGCAGGGCGAGTGTCTGTCACTTCTGACACACCCGTGACATATTCTTGTACATAGGAGCAGTATTATAGTAGTTATATTCTTGTGCATAGAGGCCAGTATTATAGTAGTTATATTCTTGTATATAGGAGCAGTATTATAGTAGTTATATTCTTGTACATAGGGGCAGTATTAGAGTAATTATATTCTTGTACATAGGGGCAGTATTATAGTAGTTATATTCTTGTACATAGGGGCAGTATTATAGTAGTTATATTCTTGTACATAGGAGCAGTATTATAGTAGTTATATTCTTGCACATAGGAGCAGTATTATAGTAGTTATATTCTTGTACATAGGGGCAGTATTATAGTAGTTATATTCTTGTACATAGGGGCAGTATTAGAGTAGTTATATTCTTGTGCATAGGGGCAGTATTATAGTAGTTATATTCTTGTACATAGGGGCAGTATTATAGTAGTTATATTCTTGTACATAGGGGCAGTATTATAGTAGTTATATTCTTGTACATAGGAGCAGTATTATAGTAGTTATATTCTTGTACATAGGAGCAGTATTATAGTAGTTATATTCTTGTACATAGGGGGCAGTATTATAGTAGTTATATTCTTGTACATAGGGGCAGTATTATAGTAGTTATATTCTTGTACATAGCAGCAGTATTATAGTAGTTATATTCTTGTACATAGGGACAGTATTATAGTAGTTATATTTTTGTACATAGGGGTCAGTATTATAGTAGTTATATTCTTGTACATAGAAACAGTATTATAGTAGGTATATTCTTGTACATAAGAGGCAGTATTATACTATTTCTATTCTAGCATATAAAGAGGTATTAATTAATATTCTTGTACATAGCGGGACAATATAATAGTAGTTATATTTCAGGAGGAGGTCTTGACCTCTAGCACCACCTATTGCAAGTAGCAATCCTAAAAGTCAATATCGACCCTTTAATGAGCCTTGCCATATGACTTGATAAAAGTTAAACCAGACTCTCAATGTGCAGATACGTGTTTTGGGGTGTTGCCCCCTCATCAGTGCAAAACATGAGATCTAATTTGGCTGTATGAGAGGCCTGTGACTGGGGTCTATGGGGTAATGTTTCTCCTTGTATTGAGTGATATGCCTGCCATGCAAGTGTAATGAGATTTACAGGCTATAAGTAAACCCTGGAGTACAAGCATGGCTAAAATAATCTCACTTTTTTGGTTACCTAAATGGATATGTAACATGCAATAAAGTGCACTTGTACTATATTAAGGATTGTACCCTCTTTCTTTATGTGAGCCTATAGCTAACAGCCCTTTTTTCCCTCCAGATTTCATATGTTCTGGTCTCTCTTTTACTACAATTGTACATGTAATAATATTACCAGCAAGTCTTTTTATATTTTAAGTATATATTATCAATACAGTATTCATTTTTATCCCAAGGGTAATAATTTAATGATGATATCAGGGGCTGTATATAATGTTTTTGAGTTTCCAGTCACTGTGCAACTCATGTCCCTTTTAGGTTCTTTTTTTGGATAGGATTTTGCAAATATTGCGGCAAAAATGCAAGGCTTTTAGCAGGATTTTTTGCTGTTTCGTGAGAAAAATATGATTTCTTGCCCACCATAGAGCGAAAATGGTGGGGAAAAAAATTGTGTTTTTACCATGATTTTTGTAAAATTGCAGTAGAAAAAAAATTAGTTTCAGCGCCAACTGTAACACTGATGGATGCAGGGGATTAGAAGAGTGTCATGGACGCTCCAGAAGATGCTGCAGCACATAATGGGAAGTGTGGGCAACGAAGTAATGCCAGTATAGTAATGTCAGGCTTCCATTCAGTGTCCACACTCTACGTTTAGAGAAATTCAAGAAACAGAGCAGATAAAATAAGAATATGGCTGCAGAGAAAAAACCCTGAAACTTGGACAGAACATGAAATCAAGTGAATCTACAGCCTGTTTTAGGTTTTTAATGAAGATTTAATTTCCCTTTTAATGAAAATCAAGATTATGGTTCTGTAAGAGTAAGCTATGATACCCCTGAAGAGTCCTTGCGTGATCTGACAATAGAGAGGAAAGACTGCCATCTGCTGTAGGGGCGAAACCAGGTGGAACCAATTGGTACCAGAAGAATGGCAGGGGGAGCGACTTCTTGTGCTGGAACTAGTCAGGTGCCTCACATGCCAAAGTTCCTGGATATAAAAGCCCTGCATGAAAATTGTACATTCACACTGAAGGCATCAAAACTATGAATTAACACATGTGGAATTATATACTTAACAAAAAAGTGTGAAACAACTGAAAATATGTCTTATATTCTAGGTTCTTCAAAGTAGCCACCTTTTGCTTTGATGACTGCTTTGCACACTCTTGGCATTCTCTTGATCAGCTTCAAGAGGTAGTAATTCCACATGTGTTAATTCATAGGTTTGATGCCTTCAGTGTGAATGTACAATTTTCATAGTCATGAAAATACAGAAAAATCTTTAAATGAGAAGGTGTGTCCAAACTTTTGGTCTGTACTGTATATATATATATATATCCACTACCTATTGCTACTTAGCATTATTTACTCTGTTCTCTTACTAAGGATTCTCTCCTTTATCGTTGCATCTTTAGAAAACTTATACATTGAAAATGCTCTATACACATAGTTATGGGTTATAGGCATTGATTAATTAATTTATTTATATGTGATGCATTTACTCTATGATTCAATATATCTATTCACTCTCACAATCATGGATACTTTTGAATAGCTCACCCACCAATTGTCGTTGTCTGCATCTGCTTTTCGGTTCTGCTTTGATTACATTGTATGATTATTTTAAACAAAATTGTTTCAATAAAAATATTGTTTTTAATAATAGTCTTGTACTTTGTTCCTGGCATTTTGTTGTCCTCTCTTTCTCATAGCTATGTATGTGCCCTATGGGAACTCCAATTAAATTTAATTATAAATAAAAATATTCTGGGTTACTTGAGATTTATTGATTCAGTAGTCGGCAGGATGCAACATTCAAACACAAACACGGCAGACCAGTCCGTGATCGAGTCCGTCAGGGAAAATATATCCCTGGCGGCTTTGCTCAGCTACCTTCCCGAGTTCACAGGAAGCAGTGTGTCACTGTGGGATTGGGTAGAGAGACTAAAGATCATGCTCTGCATGTATCCCCTGATCCCCTCCATTCAGGTCGAGTTAGACTCTCTTGACCCTTGACAGGGAGGCCCGGTAGACGGTTATGTACAGCCCACCTTGGGACAGTGAGATTGTGAATAATCTGATTAAATCTTGGAGCAGGGCCAACGTCAGCACCCGGCGCACCCGGGCAAGTGCCAGGGCCCTGAGCAGGCGGGGGGGCCCACTTACCATCGAGCACCCCGGCGCGCTATGGGATTCGTGAGTGGTGCGGTGCTGGTGTCAGCGCCCAACCCCCCCGCTTGCTCAGGGCCCCGGCCAAATACTTACCTCTCCCCGTGCCTCCGCAGCAGATCTGGTCTCTTCTGCGGCTGCTGCACTGTGACGTCTCAGGTCAGAGGGTGCGGTGACGTCTTTACACGTGCTCTCTCCTGAGCCGTCACAGGCAGCGCAGAGCGGGAAGACGCCGGCGCGGGTGAGGGGTTCGGAGCAGCGTCATCAGGTGAGGAGTGAGGTGAGTACTTGATTTTTTTTTAATATATCTATCTATCTATATAATTGTCTTATCCCGTCTGTCTGTCTGTCTGTCTTTCTGTCTGTCTGTCTGTCCAGGAAATCCCGCGTCGCTGATTGGTCCGGCCGCGGCCAATCAGCGACGCGGCATTTCACAAAAAGATGGCGGCCGTTAGCGGCTGATCTGCTGCACGGAGGTGAGCGGCGATGCAGCCGGGAGATGAAGCCGGCTGCTCGCAGCATACGTCCCCCGACCGGAGGCGCCGCTGACCCCCATGCGGCTACTGTCGGGAGATCAGCGGCTACGGCCGCTTATCTCCGGACGGTAAAGGTGATGCCCCTCCCCTCTCCTCCTCTACTCTCTCCTCCCCTCCTCTCCTCCCCACTCCTCCTGTCCCTCCCCCCGCTCGCTCAGGACCCCGGCACCCGGCGCCATACTTACCCCTCCCCTCTCCTCCTCTCCCCTCCCCTCTCCTCCTCTCCCCTCCAACTCCCCCCCCGCTCAGGACCCCGGCACCCGGCGCCATACTTACCCCTCCCCGTGCCGGCACAGCAGCTCCTGTGTCTTCCGCTGCTGTTGTGTGACGTCTCAGGTCAGAGGGCGCGGTGACGTCTTTACACCGTGCTCTCTCCTGACCGGTCACAGCGGGAACATGCGGGCTACGTTGGAGTCCAGAGGAGCAGCTGACAAGTGAGGTGAGTATTGGATTTTTTTTTTTTTATTGTATGGGGCCATAGGGCATTAAATGGTGGGGTGGGGAAGTGTGACATCGTGGAGGGGCCATTATAAGGGAAGGGGGATGTGACATCCTCCATGGGGCACTATGGGGGGGATGTGACATCCTGCATGGGGTATTATAAGGGAGGGGGGGATGTCACATCCAGCATGGGGCATTATAACGGACGGGGGATGTGACATCCTGCATGGCGCATTATATGGGGGGGGGGGGAGTCACATCCTGCATGGGGCATATTCTAGAATACCCGATGCGTTAGAATCGGGCAACCATCTAGTATATATATATATATGTGGAGGCATGAGACATTATAAGGGGGGGGGGGACATCCTGCATGGGGCAATATGGGGGGGGGACAAGTGACATCCAGCATGGATCATTGTATGGGAGGGACAAGTGACAACCTGCATGGGATATTATATGGGGGGGGGGGTGACATTCTGCATGGGGCATTATATCGGGGGGAGCTGACATCCTGCATGGGGCATTATATGGGGGGGTGACATCCTGCATGGGGCATTATAAGGAAGGGGGGGTCACATCCTACACGGGGCATTATGTGGGGGCCAGTATTCTGTATGGAGCGTTATAAGGGGGACAGTATCCTCTATGGAGAGTTATATGGGGGTCAGTATCCTGTATGGAGCATTATATGGGGACCAGTGTCCTGTATGGAGCGTTATATGGGGACCGGTATCCTGTATGGAGCGTTATATGGGGACCAGTATCCTGTATGGAGCGTTATATGGGGACCAGTATCCTGTATGGAGCGTTATATGGGGACCAGTATCCTGTATGGAGCGTTATATGGGGACCGTATCCTGTATGGAGCGTTATATGGGGACCAGTATCCTGTATGGAGCGTTATATGGGGACCAGTATCCTGTATGGAGCGTTATATGGGGACCAGTATCCTGCATAAAGCGTTATATGGGGACCAGTATTCTGCATGGAGCAATATATGGGGCCCATAATACTGTATGGAGGACTATACTGTCCGGTCTGCTCTGTGCGCTGCGAGGATTCGCCGATTTCTGAGCTATTGTAGAATTTACAATAGATATCGCTCATGTAACGTAAGAAGTGAAATCTTTGGCACTGTACTATATATATATATTTCTCTGCGGTATCTGTGCATCTGAAGAACGAGCAAGAAAGCTTGTAAAAGAACTTCAACATGACGTTTCAAGGATGGAGCGAGACTGCCATCTACTGGCCAGAGACAGTCAAGCGGAACCAAAATATACAAGGGAAGTTGCAGGGAGGGCAGATAAGAGGCCAGCGCGCCAAACCTGAGGGGTCTTTGGCGCCAAGCAGCAGAGAGGAGCAGACATGCTCCCTGTGTCCTGAGAAACCCCGCGTGACAGGCCAAATCCAGAGGCCTGAGAGGTGCTCCAGCCGGGCACCGGTAAAAGAGCTCCGGATCCCTCACAGTTGTGACCCGAGTGCTGAGCCTGCTGAGGATACCAGAAACCTGATCGCGGTGCTGAGTGAGTTCGCGGAACCCGACGTCGGCCGCCGACAGACGAGACCTGGACCCCCATATCCAAGGCTCGAGAGACTGCCTCCAACGGCCAAGCAGAGAGGAGCTGCATACGTGAGCAGGGCCGTCACTTCCACTGCTCACCCACGGTACCGGGGACAATTGGGTTTAAGTACTCAGGTTGGGAGGGGAACGGTTGGGGCTAAAGTAGCACAACGTAATTTAATTGAATTTATCCGGAAAGAGACTCACGGCCTAGCGGGAATAACCGGTGACCCCCGCTAGGGCCAAATTCACGGTTAAAGAACTTGTGTGGTGTCTCTCATGCTTGAGGGCATCACCTTACTTTAAGAGACTGCGCCTTATTTTACGAGACTGCGCCTTACTTTTAGAAATTTCGTATTTTTCTGATATTTCAAACCACTGTTCATTACCCTTGTTGCTAATCCCTTGTTTCAGTATACCTGTTGTATAAAACTGTTTACAAACATCTCTGACTGTTCTCGCCTTGTGTCTCTGTGCGTTGCATTCCGGCACCTGCATTACACATCATGAATCGTGGTATGTGTTAAAGGGGCCACTGAGACTCTTTCGCCCAGGGCCCACAAAAACCTGGAGCCGGCCCTGTCTTGGAGGATATGCACGGTGACACTACAGACTTAGGGCACCTCCACATGCGGTTGTGTCAGGGCCACCATCAGGGCATTACTGCCCTTAGTACTGTATGGGGCCCGGTGAGAAGTAGCAAAAAGAGGGAGGCCCGGTCACGCTGGCAGCCCAGGGCCCTCCTCTCTTTGCTTCCGCTCGGAGCAGCGCCAGATGCATGATGCACCCGGTGGACGGAAATGGGCGCTGTACCTTTAAGCCGGGTACATCATGGTCTTGACTCCGATCTCCTGACACGCTGTGCGCTCATCTTCATTGCATTCCCAAGCAGAGCAGCGTGCCTCGGAGGCAGCGGCGGCCAGTGTTTGAGGAGGAGGAGGCTGCTGAGTCTGGTGCTGAGGTAAAGCTGGTGATGCTGAGGGGGGGCCTGGTGATGCTGAGGGGGGGGCTGGTGGTGCTGAGGGGAGGGGCCTGGTGGTGCTGAGGGGGGGGACCTTGTGGTGAGGGGGGGCCTGGTGGTGCTGAGGGAGACCTGGTGATGCTGAGGGGGGGCCTGGTGATGATGAGGGGGGGGGCCTGGTGGTGCTGAGGGGGGGGACCTTGTGCTGAGGGGGGGCCTGGTGGTGCTGAGGGAGACCTGGTGATGCTGACGGGGGGCCTGGTGATGCTGAGTGGGCCCTGGTGATGCTGAGGGGGTCCTGGTGGAGCTGAGGGGGGTCTGATAACATAGTAACATAGTTTTTGAGGTTGAAGGAAGACTAAGTCCATCTAGTTCAACCCATAGCCTAACATGTTGATCCAGAGGAAGGCAAAAAAAAAACATGTGGCAAACACCAAGCTCTACATTGGGAAAAAAATTCCTTCCTGACTCCATACGACAATCAGACTAGTTCCCTGGATCAACGCCCTATCAAGGAATCTAGTGTATATATAACCTTAAATATTATTACCTGTAAGGCATCCATGCCCTTCTTAAATTTTAGTAGTGAATCACTCATTCCAACACCATGCGGCAGAGAGTTCCATAGTCTCACTGCTCTTACAGTAAAGAATCCCCATCTGTGATTATGATTAAACCTTCTTTCCTCCAGACATAGAAGATGCCCCCTTGTCCCCGTCTCTGGCCTCAGAGTAAAAAGATCAGTAGAAAGGTCTTTGTACTGTCCCCTCATATACTTGTACATAGTAATAAGATCAACCCTAAGCCTTCGTTTTTCCAAAGTAAATAACCCCAAGTGTAATAACCTGTCTTGGTATTGCAGACCCCCCAGTCCTCTAATAACCTTGGTCGCTCTTCTCTGCACCCGCTCTAGTTCAGCTATGTATTTCTTATACACCGGAGACCAGAACTGTACACAGTATTGTAAGTGTGGTCGCACTAGTGACTTGTATAGAGGTAAAATTATGTTCTCCTCATGAGCATCTATGCCTCTTTTAATGCATCCCATTATTTTATTTGCCTTTGCAGCAGCTGCCTGACACTGGCCACTAAACGTGAGCTTGTTGTCCACCAATACACCCAGGTCTTTTTCAGTTACAGTTTTGCCCAGTGTTTTACAATTAAGCATATAATTATACATTTTATTTCCTCTGCCCAAGTGCATTACCTTACATTTATCCCCATTAAAGCTCATTTGCCATTTATCAGCCCAAGCTTCTAGTTTACATAGATCCTCCTGTAATATAAAATTGTCCTCCTCTGTATTGATTACCCTGCAGAGTTTAGTGTCATCTGCAAATATTGAAATATTACTCTGTATTCCCCCTACAAGGTCATTAATAAATATGTTAAAAAGAAGGGGGCCCAATACTGACCCCTGTGGTACCCCACTGTTAACTGAGACCCAGTCTGAGTGTGTTCCATTAATAACCACCCTTTGTTTCCTATCACTGAGCCACTTCTTAACCCACTTACATATATTTTCCCCTATCCCCATTGTTCTCATTTTATGTATCAACCTTTTGTGTGGAACCGTATCAAAAGCTTTTGAAAAGTCCATATACACAACATCCACTGCATTTCCTTGGTCCAGTCCAGAACTTGCCTCCTCATAAAAGCTGATCAGGTTAGTTTGACAGGAACGGTCCCTCTAAACCCATGTTGATATTGGGTCATGAGGTTATTCTTCTTCAGATACTCTAGTATAGCATCTCTTAGGAAACCCTCCAGGATTTTACCCACAGTAGAGGTTAAGCTTACCGGCCTATAATTTCCAAGTTCGGTTTTTGTCCCCTTTTTGAATATTGGCACCACATTTGCTATACGCCAGTCCTGTGGTACAGACCCTGTTATTATGGAATCTTTAAAGATTAAAAATAATGGTCTATCTATGACGTTACTTAATTCCTGAAGTACTCGCGGGTGTATCCCATCCGGGCCCGGGGATTTGTCAACTTTAGTGATTTTTAGATGCCGCCGTACTTCCTGCTGGGTTAAGCAAGTGACATTTAATGGAGAATTTTTGTCATCACTAATCATGTTTTTGTCATGCGATTTTCTTATGTAAATACTGTTGAAAAAAAATCATTTAGCATACTGGCTTTTTCCTCATCCTCATCCACCATTTCACCCAGACTATTCTTAAGGGGGCCAACACTATCATTTTTTAGTTTTTTTACTATTTATGTAGTTAAAGAATATTTTGGGATTATTTTTACTTTCTCTGGCAAGGAGTCTCTCTGTCTCAATCTTTGCTGCCTTGATTTGGTTTTTACAGAATTTACTTAATTTTCTGTATTTATTTAATGCCTCATCACTACCTACTTGCTTTAGTTCTCTAAATGCTTTCTTTTTGTCACTTATTGCGCCCCTTACAGCTCTATTTAGCCATAGTGGTTTCCTCCTATTTCTAGCATGTTTTTGTTCCCATAGGGTATATATTGTGCACAGGTCCTATTCAGGATGCTAATAAATGTCTCCCATTTGCTTTGTGTAGTTTAATGTCTCAGGATATCGTCCCAGTTTATAGCACTAAGATCATCTCTCAACCATTGGAAATTTGCCTTCCTGAAGTTTAGTGTCCTTGTAACCCCTCTACTACACATCTTATTAATGGATACATGAAAACTTATTATTTTGTGATCACTATTACCCAAGTCACCCCCAACTTGTATATTTGATATGCGGTCTGGCCTGTTGGTTACTATTAGGTCTAGCAGTGCCCCCCTTCTTCTTGGGTCCTGAACCAGTTGTGAAAGGTAATTGTCTGTAACGGGTCTGGGAGGCGGAACCTCTGAGCTACTATACAAGGGGGCGGTCCTTGTAAGGGAGCGGGTGGCGACCAGGGAAGACGGGCAGGCAGTCACAGCAGGTGACCGGGACAGTCTCTGAGTGAACGGGCTGGAGGTCACGGCAAGTGACCGGGGCAGTCTCTGGATGAACGGGCAGGAGGTCACGGCAAGTGACCGGGGTAGTCTCTGGATGAACGGGCAGGAGGTCACGGCAAGTGACCGGGGCAGTCTCTGGATGAACGGGCAGGAGGTCACGGCAAGTGACCGGGGCAGTCTCTGGGTAAAGGGTAGGTACGACCTGTGATGGCTGAGCCTCCAGGTAGGCTAGCAGGCAGATGGTAGATGTGTGCTCCCAGGTGAGCAAGCGAGAGTCTCTGGATAAACGGGTGGTCACAGCATGTGACGGCGGAGCCTCCAGGTAGGCCAACAGACAGGCAGCAGATGAGCGCTCCCAGGTGAGCGGGCAGGAGTCTCTGGAATGGCAGGTGGTCACAGCACGTGACGGCGGAGCCTCCAGGTAGGCCAACAGACAGGCAGCAGATGAGCGCTCCCAAGTGAGCGGGCAGGAGTCTCTGGAATAGCAGGTGGTCACAGCACGTGACGGCGGAGCCTCCAGGTAGGCCAACTGACAGGCAGCAGATGAGCGCTCCCAGGTGAGCGGGCAGGAGTCTCTGGAATGGCAGGTGGTCACAGCACGTGACGGCGGAGCCTCCAGGTAGGCTAGCAGGCAGGTAGCAGATGTGCGCTCCCAGGTGAGCGGGCAAGCTGGTCCATAGACAGACTGACAGGAGTAGGAAGGCAGACCGTCGGACCTCAGGCTAGCAAGCAGGTAGGAGGAATGTCAGGCAGGAAACAGACAGCAAACTGGCAGGATTCTGGCAGGTAACTGACAGGTAACTGGCAACGGGACCTGAGGGCTGAAGCAGAGTAGTGAACAGTGCAACAACATTGCTCGGGCACCTCCATTTTGGAGGAGGTGCCTTATATATGGTGAAGTCCTCCGGCCATTGGCCGGGGACTCCTTAGGACGGCGCGCGCGGCCCCTTTAAGAGGGAGGGAGCGCCACTCGCGCCCTAAGCACAGTGGCCGGGAAAGAGCGCGCGCTGCCAGCAGAGCGGGAGGAGGACGCCGGGCTCGGAGCAGAGGGGTGAGGGGAACAGCGTCCCTGCCTAGCAGAGGGCAGGGACGCCGGCGCTACAGTACCCCCCCCTTTAGGCCCCCCCTTTTTTAGGTCAGAGAGAAATTTAGCTAGGATGAGAGGGGCATGGATGTTCTCCCGGGGCTCCCACGTTCTCTCTTCAGGACCAAACCCCTTCCAATCTACTAGAAAAAAGGTCTTCCCTCTTACCCTTTTGGTGGCCAGAATGTTCTCTACCTCAAATTCGTTTTCAGCGGAAACCGGAGCAGGAGGCGTACCTGTAGACTTGGAAAAAGAGTTAAGTACCACAGGTTTGAGGAGAGATACATGGAAGGAGTTAGGGATCCGCAAGTTGGCCGGGAGTTTCAATTTATAGGCCACCGGGTTGATCTGACTGATGACCTCCAGAGGACCGATGAACCGAGGCCCTAACTTATAGGAAGGAATCTTGAGCCGGACATATTTGGACGAGAGCCAGACCTTATCCCCTGGACGGAATTGAGGAGGATCCAGACGTTTTTTGTCAGCATGTCTTTTCATACGCTCGGATGACAGAAGGAGTGCGGACCGGGTACTCTCCCATATGGAGGAAAATTTGTTAACAAGAGATTCCACAGCCGGATTGTCCACCGAAGTGGAGACGGGAAATGGGATCCGAGGATGCTGACCGAAGACTACAAAAAACGGGGATTTGGAGGAAGATTCGCTCTCGTGATTGTTGTAAGAAAATTCGGCCCATGGCAGGAGATCCACCCAATCTGAATGGTGGGCATTAACGAAGTGCTGGAGGTAACTGGTCAGGTTCTGATTGATCCGCTCCACTTGACCATTAGACTGTGGGTGGTAAGCGGAGGAGAAGTCCAGGGTGACGTCTAGCAGTTTACAAGTGGCTCTCCAGAAGCGTGAGGTGAACTGTACCCCACGATCCGACACTATGTGGAGGGGCAGTCCATGAAGACAGAAGATGTGGCGGATAAAGTCTTTAGCCAGCTCCGGTGCAGACGGGAGGCCTGGCAGGGGAACGAAATGAGCCATCTTGGAAAAGCGGTCAGCGACCACCCAAATGACCGTACAACCGGCAGAGACGGGGAGATCAGTTATAAAGTCCATTGCTATATGCTGCCAGGGGGCAGCAGGTACTGGAAGCGGAAGGAGGCGACCGGCTGGCAGATGTCTCAGAACCTTGTTGCGGGCGCAGGACACACAGGCAGAAACAAAGTCTATTACGTCCTTGTGCAGGGTAGGCCACCAGTAGTGTCGGGTAATAAGCTGGAGGGTCTTTTTCTGACCGGCGTGGCCAGCTAGTTTAGACGAGTGACCCCAGTGTAGGATCTTCTCCCGATCAGGTACTGATACGAACGTCTTACCGGGAGGGAGACGATTTAGACTCACGGGAGCCATCTGCATTACTCTGGCGGGATCGATGATGTGTTTCGGTTCTTCCTCGAGATCAGACACCAGAAAGGATCGGGACAAGGCGTCCGCCTTGATGTTTTTGTCAGCCGGGCGAAAATGAAGAATAAAATCAAAGCGAGCAAAAAACAAGGACCACCGAGCTTGGCGCGGCTTAAGTCTCTGGGCATGCTGGAGGTAAGCCAAGTTCTTGTGGTCAGTGTAAATTATTACCGGGTGAAGAGCCCCTTCGAGCAGGTAACGCCACTCCTCCAATGCCAGCTTGATGGCCAATAACTCTCGATCTCCTATGGAATAGTTGCGCTCAGAAGAGGAGAAGAGTTTGGAGAAGAAGCCACAAGTTACCATTCTCCCGGAAGATGATTTTTGGGTAAGTACCGCTCCGGTTCCAGAGGAGGAGGCGTCAACCTCCAGGAAGAACTGCTTGTTGCCATCTGGGCGATGCAGCACCGGGGCGGAAGAGAAGGCCTGTTTTAAGGAAAGAAAGGCCTCCTCTGCTTCAGGCGGCCACTCTCTGGGATTAGTGCCCTTACGGGTGAGCGTGGAAATTGGGGCAGTCCGGGAAGAGAAGTGCGGTATGAAGAGGCGGTAGTAGTTGGCGAAGCCCAGGAACCGCTGAATGGCCTTCAACCCCTCCGGTCGGGGCCATTTCTCGATGGCAGACAGTTTCTCTGGATCCATTCGTAGGCCGGTCTGAGAAATAATGTAGCCCAAAAACGGAAGCGAGGTCTGCTCAAAGAGGCACTTCTCATATTTAGCGAAGAGGTGATTCTGCCTGAGCCTGAGCAGGACCTGACGAACGTCCCTCCGGTGAGTCTGGAGATCCGGAGAGAAGACCAAGATGTCGTCCAGGTACACCACTACACAGGAGTAGAGAAGGTCCCGGAAGATGTCATTGACCAACTCTTGAAAGACGGCAGGAGCGTTACAGAGACCAAAGGGCATTACCAGATATTCATAGTGGCCGTCCCGGGTGTTGAATGCAGTCTTCTATTCATCCCCTTGACGGATACGGACCAGGTTGTACGCCCCACGGAGGTCCAGTTTGGTGAAGATTCTAGCCCCCCTCAGACGATCAAATAATTCTGGAATGAGCGGAAGGGGGTACTTATTCTTCACCGTGATCTGGTTAAGGCCTCTATAGTCTATACAGGGACGGAGAGAGCCGTCCTTCTTTTTTACGAAAAAGAAGCCTGCTCCCGCCGGGGAGGTAGATTTCCGGATGAATCCCCTGGCCAAATTCTCCTCAATATATTCGGACATCGACCGGGTCTCAGCAGCGGACAATGGGTAAATACGCCCACGGGGAGGCGTAGTACCGGGTAACAGGTCGATAGGACAGTCGTATGGTCTATGAGGGGGTAATGTCTCTGCCTCCTTTTTATTAAAGACATCAGCAAATGACCAATAGGGAATCGGAAGTCCAGGTAGATTAGTTGGGGTAGGAGAAGGACGGGCGGGATGAACAGGAACCAAACAAGTCTTATGACAGTCCTGTCCCCAGCGAAGGACCTCTCCGGTCTGCCAGTCAAGCACGGGTGCATGTTTCTGGAGCCAAGGTAGACCTAGTAAGAGGGCGTGAGAGAGTCCAGGCAGAACATGAAAAGAGATGCTCTCAGAATGCAGCATTCCCACCTGCAGAGTTATGGATTCGGTGATGAGTTGGATGGGACGTGGTAAGAGACCCCCATCCACAGCAGCGACAGATAAAGGTATAGCCAGAGGTTTGGTGGGAATGCGGTATTTTTCTACCAGGGCCTGTGAAATAAGATTCCCGGCCGCTCCAGAGTCAAGTTGGGCTAGTTCGAAATAACGATTCTCCCCGCAGAAAATTGAGACTGACAGCAGCAGAGATGGAGAGGATTTATTCTTGTCTAGGTCGACCTCTCTGAGCGAACCTAGACACAGGCGTTTTCCGACCTCTCCGGGCAGGTACGGATCCGGTGCTCCTTACTGCCACAGTAGAAGCAGCTCCCCTCGGCACGGCGTAAGTCCTGACGGGTTTTGACCATCTTGGTCTGGTCGACCTGCATAGGCTCAGGAGAGTGTACCTGGGGAGAAACGGAGGGAGTGACGGGTTTCTGAAAAGTAGGAGCTAGACGTGGAAACCTCCTCTCACGGGTGACTTCTTTGGCACACTCCTGGATCCGTAGGTCAATCCGGGTGGCAAGAGTTATTAGGTCATCGAGAGTGGTAGGAATGTCTCGACCGGCGAGTTCATCTTTAATACGGCCGGACAGACCCTCCCAGAAGACAGATACCAGAGCGTCGTTATCCCAGGCCAGCTCCGAGGCAAGGGTACGGAACAGTATGGCCTATTGGCCCATGGTGAGACTTCCCTGACGGAGGCGTAGCAGAAATGATGCGGATGAGGTCTTCCGTCCGGGTTCGTCGAAGACTTTCCGGAAAGCCGTGAGAAAGGCAGACAAGTCGGACACCAGGGGGTCTCCTCTCTCCCATAGAGGATTTAGCCAGGCCAGGGCCTCCCCGGTGAGATGGGACATGATGAAGGCAATTTTGGCCCGGTCGGAGTTAAACTGGTGGGACAGGAGTTCAAAGTGCAGGGTGCACTGATTTATAAAGCCCCGAGTGTGAGCGGAGTCGCCTCCGAAGCGAGGAGGTGCAGAAAGCCTGGGTCCGGGGTAGGATACCATAGTATTGGTGGGCAGCGGAGCTGCCGGATTGCGAGTCATGGCACTGGCGGTGGTTGCTGGTGGAGCAGTCAGAGTGTCCAGGCGAGAATTGACATTCCGCAGGTGACCCAGGATGGACTCCTGTTGGGACATCTGACGGGACAGTTCATGACACAGGTCCGAGAGTGAGGGAGCTTGTGTGCCACCGGGTTCCATGGCCCGAGCAAACTGTAACGGGTCTGGGAGGCGGAACCTCTGAGCTACTATACAAGGGGGCGGTCCTTGTAAGGGAGCGGGTGGCGACCAGTGAAGACGGGCAGGCAGTCACAGCAGGTGTCCGGGACAGTCTCTGAGTGAACGGGCTGGAGGTCACGGCAAGTGACCGGGGCAGTCTCTGGATGAACGGGCAGGAGGTCACGGCAAGTGACCGGGGTAGTCTCTGGATGAACGGGCAGGAGGTCACGGCAAGTGACCGGGGCAGTCTCTGGATGAACGGGCAGGAGGTCACGGCAAGTGACCGGGGCAGTCTCTGGGTAAAGGGTAGGTACGACCTGTGATGGCTGAGCCTCCAGGTAGGCTAGCAGGCAGATGGTAGATGTGTGCTCCCAGGTGAGCAAGCGAGAGTCTCTGGATAAACGGGTGGTCACAGCATGTGACGGCGGAGCCTCCAGGTAGGCCAACAGACAGGCAGCAGATGAGCGCTCCCAGGTGAGCGGGCAGGAGTCTCTGGAATGGCAGGTGGTCACAGCACGTGACGGCGGAGCCTCCAGGTAGGCTAGCAGGCAGGTAGCAGATGTGCTCTCCCAGGTGAGCGGGCAAGCTGGTCCATAGACAGACTGACAGGAGTAGGAAGGCAGACCGTCGGACCTCAGGCTAGCAAGCAGGTAGGAGGAATGTCAGGCAGGAAACAGACAGCAAACTGGCAGGATTCTGGCAGGTAACTGACAGGTAACTGGCAACGGGACCTGAGGGCTGAAGCAGAGTAGTGAACAGTGCAACAACATTGCTCGGGCACCTCCATTTTGGAGGAGGTGCCTTATATATGGTGAAGTCCTCCGGCCATTGGCCGGGGACTCCTTAGGACGGCGCGCGCGGCCCCTTTAAGAGGGAGGGAGCGCGCGCGCCCTAAGCACAGTGGCCGGGAAAGAGCGCGCGCTGCCAGCAGAGCGGGAGGAGGACGCCGGGCTCGGAGCAGAGGGGTGAGGGGAACAGCGTCCCTGCCTAGCAGAGGGCAGGGACGCCGGCGCTACATTGTCTCTCATAGTTATCAAAAACCTATTACCTTTGCTGGAACTACAGGTTTATGTTCCCCAATGTATTTCAGGGTAGTTGAAGTCCCTCATAATAATGACTTCTCCTTGAGTCGCTGCTTCATCTATTTGCTTTATGAGGATATTCTCCGCTGCTTCCATTATTTTTGGAGACTTAGAACAAACCGCTATCGGTAATTTATTATTTTTTCCCCCTCCCCTTATCTCCACCCACAGGGACTCTACATTTTCATTAGATTCACATATATTCTCACACAAGATGGGTTTTAAGGATGATTTTACATATAAACACACACCCCCCATCTCTTGTTTGTACGGTCATTTCTGAACAGACTATAGCCAAGTAAATTAACTGCCCAGTCATTGTTCTCGTCCAGCCACGTCTCAGATATCCCCACCATGTCTTAATTATTTTCCAACAAAATTAATTCTACTTCCTCCATTTTGTTGGTGAGGCTTCTGGCATTAGTGTACATGCATTTTATGTATCTCTCTGTACCTCTATTCCTTCTTACTATATTGACTGTTCTAACCCCACCACCAATTTCTTTATTTGAGCCCAGATCACGATCTGCACTATCTTCCCCACCTATAAAATGAATACCCTCCCCCCAATCCCTAGTTTAAACACTCCTCCAACCTTCTAGCCATTTTCTCCCCCAGCACAGCTGCACCCTCCCCATTGAGGTGCAGCCCGTCCCTAGCATAGAACCTGTAGCCAACTGAGAAGTCGGCCCAGTTGTCCATGAACCCAAACTCCTCCTTCCTACACCAATTCCTGAGCCACTTATTTATCTCCCTAATCTCCTATTGCCTCTCTGGCCTGGCACGTGGTACAGGCAGTATTTTAGAGAATACCACCTTGGAGGTCTTTGCTTTAAACTTGCAGCCTAATTCCCTGAAATCATCTTTAAGGACCTTCCACCTACCGCTAACTTTGTCATTTGTGCCAATGTGCACCATGACCGCTGGGTCCTCACCAGCCCCTCCCAGTAATCTGTCAACCCGATCAGCGATGTGCCGGACTTGAGGGCCAGGTAGGCAGCACACTGTTCGACGATCCCTGTCTTTGTGACAGATTGCCCTTTCTGTTCCCCTAAAAATTGAGTCCCCCACTACCAGCACCTGCCTGGCCTGCCTGCTCTCCTATTTCCCCCCTTACTGGAGCTGACATTCCTCCGGCTTTCAGAGGACATGCCTTGCTGCAGCAGTGCTACCCCTGTACCGACACCCCCCACATCTGCCAACTTTGTAAACTTATTGGGGTGTTCCAGATCAGGACTAGCCTCCTAGGCACTCTTCCCTCTACCCCCCCTTCTAACTGTCACCCAGCTAGATGCCTCACTGTCCTGCAGCTCCTTACTACCACTCTCCCCCACATCAACCCCAGTGAGCAGCTGCTCAGTGAGCAAGAGACTCCTTTCCATATTGTCAATGGATCTCAGTGTTGCCAGCTGCTCATTTAGATTCAGTACCTGGGCTTCCAAACGCACAACGTGCACACATCTCGCACAGCAGTATGCACCCACGACCGGCTGTTCAAGGATTGCATACATGTGGCAAGATGTACACTGGATAGCATTGTCAATAATGGAGCTCATTTCCTAATGGGGATTTCACTAGACAAAAATGTTATGTAAAAAGAAATGTAAAGAATTAATAAAATACAGACAGCAATTCAGTCCAAATTCCTCCCTTCCAAACTCCCTGAATCCAAAGTCATTGAAAAACAAGTCACACACTTACTGCCGTTTGCACTTACGCTCCGGTCAAACTCAGCTCGTTCACACTCAAGCTCAATGCACTTCCAAAGAAAGGTGGTGCTGAGGGGGCCCTGGTGATGCTGAGGGGGGCCTGGTGATGCTGAGGTGGTCCTGGTGATGCTGAGGGAGACCTGGTGATGCTGAGGGGGGCCTGGTGATGCTGAGGGGGGCCTGGTGATGCTGAGGGGGGCCTGATGGTGCTGAGGGGGCCTTGTTGGTGCTGAGGGGGGGCCTGGTGGTGCTGAAGGGGGGCCCGGGGGGTGCTGAGGGGGCCCTGGTGGTGCTAAAGGGGGGCCTGGTGATGCTGAGGGGGGCCTGATGGTGCTGAGGGGGCCTTTTTGGTGCTGAGGGGGGGCTGGTGGTGCTGAAGGGGGGCCTGGAGATGCTGAGGGGGCCCTGGTGGTGCTGAGGGGGGCCTGGTGGTGCTGAGGGTGGCCTGATGGTGCTGAGGGGGCCTTTTTGGTGCTGAGGGGGGGGCTGGTGGTGCTGAAGGGGGGCCTGGAGATGATGAGGGGGCCCTGGTGGTGCTGAGGGGGCTCTGGTGGTGCTGGGGGGGCCCTGGTGGTGCTGAGGGGACCTTGTGGTGCTGCATGGGGGCCTGGTGATGCTGAGGTGGGCTTGGTGATGCTGAAGTGGGGGGGGCCTTGTGGTAAGGGGGGCTTGGTGGTGAGGGGAGTCTCGTGCTGAGGTGGGCCTGGTGGTGGTGAGGGGAGGCTGCTGCTGGTGCTGAGGGGGAACCTGGTGCTGAGGGGGGTCTTGTGATGTTGAGGGGAGCCTTGCGGTGCTGAGGGGAGGCTGGTGGTGGTGAGGGAGGACTGGTGGTGAGGGAAGCCTGGTAGTGAGGGGAGGCTGGTGGTGCTAGCAAGGTGAGGCTGGTGCTGAGGGGAGGCTGCGTCCAGCAGGGTGAGGCTGAGGAGGTGGTGGTGAGGACGACCAGGGCTAGTTGACGAGGAGCGGGGTCGCCAATTGCATTTCAAGAGGGTGCCAACCTCTGCGGACAGGTAGGAGGAACAAGAGTAGTTGACAAATAGGGTGATCCCTACCCCTTAGTCTTGACTACTTGATTTTTTTTTAATTTTTTTTTATATTATCGCTTTTTGAGTTATAATGCTTTGAGGTGTATTTGTAGTCTGGAATTTATAGGTTTTTAATCAATACTAATAAAGATATTTTTAGTAGTGTATAATCGGTGAATATATATGCAATAATATGCACTGTTAACATTTATTAATTCGATGATCGCAGGCGGAGGCGGTGGACAGGCGGAGGCGGAGGGCAGGCGGAAGTGGTGGGCAGGCGGAGGCGGCCATTAGGTTCTTCTTGACTGGGCGGTGGGTGCGGTGGTGACACTGGCTATGCGAGTAGCTAACATAAGTCCTTGTATTAATTTGTCCATCATCTTAGTACGTGATTGTATGATACAATCATTCCTTCCCCACTTGGAAGGGGGGAGGGGAGGGAATGATTGATTGATATAAGTGTGTATATATGATTGGGAACAGTTTTATTTTATGACAGTGTAATTATTGGAAGGGAGAAATTGATCTGCGCTCGCACTGCAGTGCATGGACTGGGCGCCGATCTCCTGACCCCCATCCTCATACATGCTGTGAGGCTGCTGAGTTGAGGTCAGGAGACCCGCGGCCAGTCCATGCACTGCGGTCCAAGCACAGACCGATATTCACGGACGGCTGAATGAGCCTTAAAGGGGTTGTCCGGTCTAAATCCACAAGCCTGCAGTCTCTCTGTGTCACTGACTGCAGACTTGTGAATCCTCGCATCATACGCACTGTGCGCTGTGAGGATTCACCAGTATCAGAGCCAGGAACGGCGGTCTCTTGGCTTCAATGATGTGAAATGCAGACTCTCGGCCAGAAGGAGGGGTGGAGATAGAGGGAAAACAAACAGGTGGGTAGGTGAATTTAACTGATTGGCTAAGCCGTGAAGCCCCGAGTGGCAGGACTTTGTTTGAACAGTCATCCTGTACTGACAGGGTCCCTTTAAACCTAAGTCATACTTACCTTCCGGAGTCTTCATCAATTTTCAGCACCGCTCCGGTCTTGCGGCGCCATGTTGTGAGCGCAGCTTCTGACTGGCTGAAAGTCAAAATCTACATCACAATCTCTCAATGCAAGTTTGAAAGCCTGAACAATGCTATTGTGGTGCCCCTGAGGGTTCGGTCGCCACAGGGGTACTGCATCTCTTTAAGGGGTGTGGTATCTCTCCGTCGAGGTAAGGATGGTGCAGCTGTCAGGACCCCACCTCTGCATCCAACACTACACCTCTCCCACCTGAGGGGGGCTTATATGCACCAGGGTGCTGCCCCAGCCGGGATAAGAGGAGATGGGGGAACCAAAGTTAGGGGGAACCTAGTAGTGGGTGAGGGTGGAGGACGCCCATTTAGGTTACACTTAATAATTCATATTTAATAAACGGCCATCTTGGGCTTATGGTCTTTGATTGTGATCTTCATCACTGAACGTGGCTTTCTGTGTGAACCTGCAGTTGATGGGGACACGGTCCTCGTGCTCTGGCCTTGAGTCGAGGAACGGGCAAGAGTTAACGGCTGTCTCTACCCGGTCAAGGTACCTACCTAAGAAGGCCTGGAGGGGAGTAGAGGAGACAAGCTCCACAGGCAAAAGGATTCCAGGAGGATGCAGACGGAGCGGCATACGCCACCTGTCCTCACTATTCTGGCCTAGCCAGAGGGACTCCTGCTGCAAAAGGGGTACCGGCCCCTGATATCTGACTCTTTCACTTCAAGTCTTAGTCAGAGAAGCCCGGAGGCTCAGAGGATCCCACCGGGTAACGGACGGAGTGGAGTCGCCACCCGTACCCTTGTTCTGTGCATAGTCCAGAGGGAGACCCGGCCTTAGTACACGCACCACATACGGACAAGAGAGGAACTAGTGGAAAGTTTAGGAACACTCTGGTGCGGGGTCCTGATCCAAGTACCTGAACTACCTGGAGGTTGTCGGACCCCCGGTCCTGGTGGCCGCAGAGCGCCGTGAGGAGCAGGGAGAAGCCTTGCAGCGGCATGCCCTACCGTGAGTAAAACCTGGAAGACTACCCCTATGGCCTCCGGTTTCTTATTGCAACGCGGCACCACACCACACCGCACCACATCTCTCACTACTGTTCCCGTCCTCCTGCCTTCTCTGCCCTGAGGCCCTGCTTCGCCTGTGGGGAGTAGCACCATCCAAAGCTGCCACTACATCCTGCCTCAGAGGACTGCCGCAGCGCTGGTGGCCATCACCAGACACCACAGGTGGCGTAGTCATTTAATCCACTCGATTACCACCGTCCCTCCTAGCCCTTAACTTTTTATTGTGACAACCCTGGGCACGGACTGGACCTAGGCCGCGACTACATCCACCTTGCACAGTGGCCCGGCTTCCGAGTACCCCCAACTCTCAGGGTAGGCTAGCGAGTGGGGAAGGAGAAGCGTCCCCTAGTCCAACCAACACGGACGTATTTCAACCCATCCATCTCTCTCCTCCACCCGGGCGTCACACTCTCATAGACTTGATCTGGTCATGGTGTGATAGTATTTGTCTCTTGTATGTGATATTATTTGGTCACTATGTGGTCCGGTCACAATGTGGCGGTATTTGTCCCTTGTTTGTGGTATTATCGGTCTTCGTATAGTGGATTGTGTTGTGTATGGAGGTCACTTGTTCTCTCTGATATCAATAAGGAGAAGATTCTTTATTTCAAATAGAGATTATTACTTGGATATTTAACCCCCCCCCCCAGTCCTGTGACTATTAGACAGTAGCAATTATACACTTAAGAGGTTCTTCTGTGAAAACAAGTAATCACCTATACGTTCACACGTTCAGTATTTGGTCAGTATTTCACAACAGTAAAAAAGAGTATTGGATATTTTAAGAAATGTTTAAAGGGCACCTGTCAGCAGGATTGTGCTCAGTAAACTACATGCACTGTCAGGTGGGTAACATTACACTGATTAATATGATACCTGGGTTGATGAAATCCGTCCTGTGGTTCTTGTGTAATCCCCTTGGGGGGGCGCTCTATCTGGTGCTCTGCTTACATATTCATCTGCACGCTCTTATGACAGGTCACTGTGCCTTCACTGACCTGCGTCCTATTTTACCTAGTCCTGCACTACTAGATGCATTATGTAAAATAGGAATCAGGTCAGTGAAGGCACAGTGAGCTGTCATTAGAGCATACAGATGAATATATAAGCAGAGCACCAGATAGAGCGCCCCGCACAGGCCGCCCCGAGGCACGAGCATATCATTATCTCCAAACTGAAAGTAAAAATTACACAGGAACCACAAGAAGGATTTCATCAACCAAGGTATCATATTAACCAGTTTAATGTCGCCCACCTGACAGTGTATGTAGTTTACAGAGTACAATCATGCTGACAGGTGCTCTTTAATAGGTTAGAGTAGAATAGGCCCGGCCAGAAGAGTCTACCTTGTTGTGGTGGCGGCTCAAAAAATCTTCTGGCCAAAACAAAAGCTGCTGGCTAGGTGTGTGATCTGGTGTTCGAAGGGAACTGTTCATGTGTGATTTGGTTGAGAACGTGGCGCAGAAGTGGAGTTTTTCCAAAAGTAGGTGGTGGGACTGTGGAATGTTTGAGGGGTGGAGGTGGAGCTGGGGTGGAGGTGGAGCTGTCGTGGAGCATGGGTGGAGTCTCAAGGGGGCCCAAAAATTTTGTCAGTATGGGGCCCAGAAATTCCTAGTGGCAGCCTTGGTTTCAGTGGGTCCAAAGGGAAAGTGAGACTGTAGCTCAGTATTTTAATGCATTGCAGGAAGTGACGGCCTTTATTACCAAGAAGACCCAAGATGAACACAGTGAGCTGGGTCCATTGGATAAAGTGCTGCGGGAGCAAGTAGTTGCTGGACTGAGGGACCCCTACCTGAGACAGGCCTTAAAGAAGCGTCTGCGCGTAAATCCAGATCGGGGCTTTCACGAAGTTGGAGCCAAAGCTAAGGTCTTAGAAAGAGTAGCTCCTGTCCTAAAGGGCTCGGTACGGAGTCATGAAGTGGCCACCCCTGGGCCAACACACCCAGAGCACGACTGGGCCCCGGAGCTACGTCAGAATATACAGGACATCCAAGGTGAACTGTGCAGTATCAAGGGTACCTCCACTTGCGTCCTCCCACCTGCCCTCACAATCCAAAGTGAAAGGAAGCCGGAGTGGGAAAGTCGTTTCCAACGAACCCTGCCACATCGTGTCAGCAGTCCATCAGCGGAATGCAGGCCAGAATGGAAGGGGACATATATCGAGAGACTGTCCAAACCGGGAAAGGAGGAGAATGTGCCGTCCGTTAAACTAACATGCCCCACGGTCGTGGAGCATACCGTGGGGTTCCGAGTCTCAGAAAAAAGAGAGGAAGACTCTGAAGATATTGTCTCCGAGAGACCTGTTACTTGGGCTGAATTCAATAGTCAGCGCATTCGATGCTTGATGGACACGGGGCCCCTGGTGACCACTATGCCTGAAGAGTGTTTTCAGATTCACTCTCCTGAAGTTACCTGCTCCAGAAAGGAATACACTATCTGGCTGGTGGCGGCCAACTGCCTATCCCAGTGGCTGGAGTAGTATGGATGGATAGTGCTGGTAAAGGGATCCAGAGGAGGCGGGCCCATCGTAACCCTGGGCATGAATCTGTTAAAAGAAGTGGGACAGTTCTTGGCCGATGGCCTGGATAGAAACAACTGGATTCCAGCCACCCATGATCCTGCCAGCAACAAGGTGTTCCAACAGCTCGTGCGAGTCAGCCAAATCCAGAAGTTGCCTGCTGTTTCCCAGCACTTCAGCAAAGTGTTAATACCCTCAGAAGCCACGGTGACACTGCCAGCGGGTCAGACCGTATTCACTATGCAGGTACTGGCTCATGTATCCTTAGAGGGTGTGGATGTCTAAATTGAACTGATAGAGGGAGAAGAAGCGATCTCTGGACTATTGGTTGCCTGCACCTTGGCCATTGTATGACAGAGGGTGTACCCATGCATTGTATAAACTTGAGGGGAACAAGCTTGCAGATGGTGCCCTGACAAGAGGCAGCCCAAGTTTGGGTAATGCGCTAAGATCTCACCAGAGCTGATGCTATTGAATTAACGCCTGTAGGAGAAGACCTGTGAACCTTGCCGGTGTCACTTGATAGTCAAAGGAAAGGAATGAACCACTAGCCAAATGTCCCCTCTTAGAACAGATAGAGGCTAATCTCACATTATTCTCCTCAAGACAAGTTGGTCAAGTTGAACAGTTACTGCAGCGGTATCGAGGAGTGTTTGCACAACACGAAGATGACTTTGGGTGTACCAGCCTATCCAGCATGAGATCCCTACAGGATCCGCTGCTCGCATTCGAGAGCGGTATTGGCAGATCCCACCTCAGATGTACCAAGAAGTGAAAGAACTGCTGGCGCATATGCTGTGCAATGGCGAAATCCGTGAAAGCCAGAGTCTGTGGCCGGCCCCCATTGTGTTAGTTGGAAAAAAAGATGGTACGTTAAGGTTCTGCGTGAAATACCGAAGGCTGAACGCGTGCACTGTGTGGGATTCCTATCCCTTACCCAGGATCGAGGAATCCCTGTCCGCTTTGGGAAAGGCCAAATACTTCTCCTCCCCTGATCTAGCCATTGGCTATTGGCAAGTCCTGGTGGCTGTAGAACATCGTCCGAACACGGCCTTTGTCCTCCCTATGGGCCTGTTTGAGTTTAACCGAATGCCTTTCAGGCTGACAAATGCATTGGGAACCTGCCAACGTTTGGTGGAAAGATGCTTGGGGGATCTGAATTTGGAGGCAACCCTGAAATATTTAGATGATATCATTTACTCCTCAACGTTCGAAGACCACTTAATACCCCTGGCTCAAGTGCTGGAGCGGCTACGGAGACATGGGTGAAAAGTCAAACAAGTGTCACTTGTTTAAGCAGAAAATTGAATACCAGGCACACACGTGTCTAGTGTGGGAGTATACCACACCACGGAGAAGGTAGTTGCAATACAGAAGTGGCCCACTCCTACCAACCTGAGAGAACTGAGAACATTCCTGGGACTAGCTGGATACTACCGCAGGTTCCTCATTGACTTCACCAAGATTGCGGCACAGGTTAATGAGTTGTTGAGAGGAACAGCAGGGGGAGCCAAGCATCAGCCAATCCAGTGGGGTCCACGGCAAGAGGAAGTGCTTCAGGCATTGAAGATGGCGCTGACGAATGCTCCTATCTTGGCTTACATTGACTTTTCTCAGCCCTTTGTGCTGTACACTGACGTAAGCCTTTACGGATTGGGGGCGGTACTGGCCCAGGAGCAAGAAGGAAGATAGAGAGTGATCGAGTATGCCAGTCGGTCACTAAGAGACACCGAAAAGAATCCAGATAACTATAGTTTGTTTAAACTGGAGTTGTTAGCACTAGTGTGGGCTATGACAGAAAAATTTGCACAATATTTGTCGGGGTCAGAAATACATGTGCGAACGGATAACAATCCCCTGGCCCACCTGGAGAAAGTGAAGCTGCGCACACTGGAACAGTGGTGGAGGATAAGTCTCGGACTACGCCGTCTCACCCACAAGGTAACAGGGTCTGTGAGTGCTTCAACCGGACCTTGCTACAAATGTTGTGGAACTTGGAAGAGGAAAAGAAGATGCAGTGGCCCGAGTTAGTGTCTAAATTGGTGTGGGTCTATAATAATCGTGTCCATGCGACTACCAGTTACACAACCTATATGCTGCCTTTTGGTGGAAGCGGATGAGAGATTACTGAACTTGAGCTGAACTCAGAAGATCACTGTCCATGCAGTAGCCCAAGTATGTGGATTCGATGACACCGACACCGACTCCAGACAAGAGGTTATAGTTGAGCAGAAGTTAAAGGAGGTAGAACAATCAGGTCAACCCCCAATGTAGGGCAAACAGCTCCAGCCAAGGGACCATGTGCTAGTGCGGGCCAAGCGACCCAAGAGTAAGCTGGATCACCACTGGGAAGCAGTATCCTACCAAGTATTGAGGAAGATTCACCCAGATAATTCAGTCTATGAGGTCAAGCCTGAAGACAATGAGGGAGCATTACCCCGAGTGTTGCACCGAAATATGCTGCAGCCCTGTTCCTCTGAAGCAGAAGAGCTCACCAAGACTAATTCTCCAACGGAAGTGGCTGAGATCCCTCAAAGGGGAGTCCTTCAAGAGGAGGAAGGATGGCTTACAATGCCGGTGAGTTCACTCTCAAGTGGAACAGAGAACAAATCAGGAGTCGACTTACAATTCCTAGTGACTGGGTCTCCAAGTACTCCAGGATTGCCTCTTCAGTAAGATCATCGAAGGACTGAGCATGCCAACACCGGTATTCCCCCCATCCGGTACGCCCAAGACGAATTTGTCAAGACGCAGATCCAGCAGAAAACCCGAGAATGCTCTCACCTTTTGGCTGAACTTGGGTTACCCGTGAGGGATAATCCGCAAGGATTTTACTCACTCGAGGACTGGCAAGCTAAAAGGGGGAGGAATGTAAGAGGAAGTGTTGGTACCCCTGAAGAGTCCTTGCGGGACGTGACAATAAAGAGGAAAAGTAAAGACTGCCATCTGCTGGAGGGTCGAAACCAGGCCGAACCAATTGCAGGGGGAGCGACTTCTTGTGCTGGATCGGGTCAGGTGCCTAACATGCCAAAGATTTGGCACAGGGGAGGAGAGCGGAGCAGACAACGACGAAAGACAGCACTGAGTCCAGCGTGACAGGTCGCAGTGGAAAGCCTACGCCACCAAGGTGTCGGTCGTAGCCAGACAAGGTCCAGACGGCACCCGGTGAGACCCAGATACCTGACTATGCCAGTCAAGATCCAGAGTCCCAAACTACGTCGGTCAAGACCCAGCGTTCAGACTGTGCTGGTCAAGATCAGAACCTGTACTCTACGCCGGTCAAGTTCCAAAGGCCAGACGACACCCATCGGGAGTTGGGACCCAGTCCTTTCTACCCCAGGCCTAGGAGATGTCCACCAATGGTCAAGCACTGAAGACCTGCGAGAAGACGACGACCAGAGAAGCACGCCTGCGGTTACAGAGAGACAGTACAAGTGAGCATGGCCGTCACTTCCAATTATAACATACGGTACCAGGGTTGGCCTGGGTTAGGACAACAAGTGGGGAGGGGGCCGGTTGGTGCGTGGGAGGCTCAATGCGCTTTAATAGACTTTGTCCAAAAGACTTGTAAGAGGAAGTGTTGGTACCCCTGAAGAGTCCTTGCGTGACGTGAAAATAAAGAGGAAAAGTAAAGACTGCCATCTGCTGGAGGGGCGAAACAAGGCGGAACCAATTGCAGGGGGAGCGACTTCTTGTGCTGGACCTGGTCAGGTGCCTCACATGCCAAAGTTCCTGGATATAAAAGCCATGCACGCCAAACCGCAGAGAGATTTGGCACAAAGGAGGAGAGCGGAGCAGACACGGACGAGAGATATCGCTGACTCCAGCGTGACAGGCCGCAGTGGAAAGCCTACGCCACCAAGGTGTCGGTCGTCGCCAGACAAGGTCCAGACAGCACCCGGTGAGACCCAGATACCTGACTATGCCAGTCAAGATCCAGAGTCCCAAACTACGTCGGTCAAGACCCAGAGTTCAGACTGTGCCGGTCAAGATCAGAATCTGCACCCTACACCGGTCAAGTCCCAAAGGCCAGATGACACTCGTCGGGAGTTGGGACCCAGTCCTTTCTACCCCAGACCTAGGAGACGTTCACCAATGGTCAAGTGTGGCGCCCCTGAGGGTTCGACCGCCACAGGGATGCTGCACTTCTCTAATGGAGTGTAGTATTCCTCCTCTGAGGTAAGGCCAGTGTTATAGCCGTGACCTAACCTTTTGCATCCAACACCACACTTCTCCACCAGAGGGAGCTAGTATGCACTAGGTGCTGCTCCCCTGGTTACAGGGAGACTGGGGAACACAAAGTGGTAGGAACCAGTTAGTGGGTGAGGGTGGAGGACTTACAAGTTAGTTACACTTTAGATTTGATATTTAATAATAAGCCATCTTTGATCTTGGTCCTCTTTTTCGGTCGTTGTTCTTCTGGTGGTTCTTTTGGCGCAACCTGGCTAGTCGGTCTTGGTTGCTCTGTGTTGTCATGTACTGTGTGCTAATGTGACCTCCCTCCGGGAGCGCAGATCCTGTGTGGGCCTGCACCGGCAAGGGACACAGCCCTCGTACCCTGGCCTTGGGACGAGAGGTAGGTTGCAGACAAGGAATGTCTCAACCCGGCCAAGGACCAGGATCAAGAAGGCCCGGAGCTTAAGAGTGTGGCTCCACAGCAAATGGATCCCAGGCAGGATGCAGACGGAGCGGTGTACGCCACCTGTCCTCGCTAACCTGATATATTCAGAGGGACTCCGGCTGCAAGAGGGGTACCGGCCCCCGACACCCGACCTTGCTACTCTACGTCCTGGACGGGAAAGCCCTGAGGATCCCAGCGGGTACCGGACGGAGCTGAGCCACCCGTACCCTTGTTCTGAGAGGAGCTCAGAGGGAGACCCGGCCTATTTGTATACACACGGACAGGAAAGGTTTCGGTCTGTAGTTCAGGAACACTCTGGTGTAAGGTCGCGACTGAATGCTGGACTTACTCGGAGGTTGTCGGACCCCCGTCCCTGGTGACCGCAGGACTCCGCGAGGAGCAGGGAGTCGCCTTCCTACTGCCATCTCTAAAGTGAGTAAAGCCTTGGAAGTTCACCCCTATGGCTTCCGGAATGCTTATTCTGCGCTACACCGCGGGATGCGGCGCCCGTCTCCCTCTACTATTACCTCTCATCTATCCTGTCCCTCTGCCCTGAGGCCTTGCTCCGCCTGTGGGGAGCAGTGAGAACTTAGGCCGCCATGACACCAGGCCTCGGCGGACTGCAGCGGCGCTGGTGACCCTTCACCAGGCACCACAGGTGGCGTAGTCGTTAAAATAAGCCACTCAACCCGGACGAGCGCACAACATCTTCCTTTTCATGTGACGCCCCTGAGCACGGGTCGGGTCCGGGCCACGGTTACATCCCATCTCTTCATCACAGGACCCGACACCGAGTCCCCCATCACCCAGGGTAAACTCAAAAACTAAAAGGGCTCTTTCGAGAGTAGAGGCGTCACACAAGCACTGAAGACCTGCGAGAAGACGACGACCAGAGAAGCACACCTGCGGTTACAAGTGAGCATGGCCGTCACTTCCAGTTATAACATACGGTACCGGGGTTGGCCTGGGTTAGGACAACAAGTGGACAGGGGGCCGGTTGGTGCGTGGGAGGCTCAATGCGCTTTAATAGACTTTGTCCAAAAGACTTGTGGTCTAGCAGGAAAACCCGCTGACCCCCGCTAGGGCCAGAACTTCAGGAACAACTAACATGGTAGCTCCCATGAACAGGCGTGCCACCCTCGTAAGGTGACCATTAGCATAATATACTGAAGTACTTCCATTTTGTAACTTTATATGGTTCATTGTTGATTTGCATTGTTTGATAGCATAGTATTGTAACTACTGTAAATTTCTGCTGCATCTGAACAAAACTAAACCGTTCACTGACTGTTCCTGCCTTGTGTTTTCTGTGTGTTACATCCAGTGACATGCAATACATTTCTTACTATTGTTTTTATTTGATTTTTTTTTTAAATCAGATATGAATAAGAGTTTCTGTATAGTCCTTTAAGGCAGGGGTCCTCAAACTTTTTAAACAGGGGGCCTGTTCACTGTCCCTCAGACCATTGGAGGGCCGGAATATAATTTTTTTAAAAAACCTATGAACAAATTCCTATGCACACTGCACATATCTTATTTTGAAGTAAAAAAACAATACAGGAACAAATACAATATTTAAAATGAAGAACAAGTAAAGTTAAATCAACCGGGATTTCAATAGGCAGCATAGGTCCCCAATAGGCAGGTAAATATCCCCAATAGGCAGGTAAATGTCCCCAGTAGGCAGGTAAATGTCCCCAATAGGCAGCATAGGTCTCCAATAGGCAGGTAACTGTACCCAATAGGCAGGTAAATGTCCTCATTAGGCAGCATAGGTCCTCAATAGGCAGGTAAATGTCCCCAATAGGCAGCATAGGTCCCCAATAGGCAGGTAAATGTCCCCAATAGGCAGCATAGGTCCTCAATGGGCAGGTAAATGTCCCCAATAGGCAGCATAGGTCCCCAATAGGCAGGTAAATGTACCCAATAGGCAGGTAAATGTCCCCAATAGGCAGCATAGGTCCTCAATGGGTAGGTAAATGTCCCCAATAGGCAGCATAGGTCCTCAATAGGCAGGCTGTTTCCCCCTTATAATGCCCTATGCAGGCTGTTCCCCCCTTATAATGCCCTATGCAGGCTGTTCCCCCCTTATAATGCCCCATGCAGGATGTCACTCCCCATATAATGCCCCATGCAGGATGTCCCTTTCTCCCACCATATAATGCCCCATGCAAGATATCACTCCCCTGTCTTTACAATGCCCCATTCAGGATGTCACCCACCCATATAATGCCCCATGCTGGATGTCACCCCCCCATATAATGCCCCATGCAGCATGTCACCCCCCATATAATGCCCCATTTAGGATGTCACCCCCCTCATATAATGCCCCATGCAGGATATCACTCCCCTGTCGTTATAATGCCCCATCCAGGATGTTACCCCCCCATATAATGCCCCATGCAGGATATCACTCCCCTGTCGTTATAATGCACCATACAAGATATCACCCCCCTCTCTTTATAATGCCCCATGCAGCATGTCTCTCCCCCATATAATGCCCCATGCAGCATGTCACTCCCCCATATTATGCCCCATGCAGGATGTCTCCCCCCCATATTATGCCCCATGCAGGATGTCACCCCTAATATTATGCCCCATGCCTCCATACATTAAAAAAAAAAAAGAAATACCTCACTTCTCACCTGCTGCCGCTGCTCGGGTCCGGACTCCAGCGTCGCCGGTGTCTTCCAGCTCTGCGCTGCCTGTGAAGGCTCAGGGGAGGGCGCGGTGGAAAGACATCACCGCACCCTCTGACCTGAGACGTCACAGGTAGCGCACAGCAGGAAGACAGCGGATCTGCAGAGGAACGGGGAGAGGTAAGTATCCGGCTGCCGGGGCCCTGAGCAAGCGGGAGGGAGCGGGCGCTGACACAGCTCTCCTCCGCCCACAGCCCGGCGGGCCGGATAAAAATCCTCCGCGGGCCGCATGTGGCCCGCGGGCCGTAGTTTGAGGACCCCTTCTTTGAGGTCACCTTATAGGGTACCTGTCATTAGATTCTTGCTGCCAAAAACACTGGCAGCATGGATCAGCGCCTGGATGCACGATTGCAGTCAGGTAAGTTTTAAGCTGGCCATACATATTAGACTTATGTGAGCCGAACCCGCCAATATCGACAAGTTTGACTGAAGGTCTAATGTGTATGGGAGCACCGGCCAACTGATGGTCAGAAAAGATGTCGTCTATGCATTCCTGATTGCGGACAGCCAATCTCATTGTTCTTTCTGAGATAAGCCACAGGCCGAAGTGTCAGTCAGTGGCTTTTTCATAGAGAACACAGGAGCTCTCGGACGAATGAGCGCTCCTGTGTCCGGGGGAATCAGCTGAGATGGCTGTCGGCCAAAGGATCTTTTGGCTGACAGCCATCTCATGTATATAGCCAGAATAACTCTGAAACATTACACTGCTTCAGAGAAAACATAGTTTGAGAAACTGAGGACTAGAGGAAGAGAACCTCACTAGTCCGGCATCGCCACTGCTCGGTCCCGTCCTAAGTGATTGACAGGTCTCTGGCTCTGTACACACATGGAAGAGACTTGTCAATCAACTGGAGCAGGGCAGGGATAAGCCTCCCAGGGGCAGCACCAGACTTATCAAAGTAAAACATGCCTGGCTCCAATCGTGCAGCCAGACTCAGATTCACGCTGCCGGTGGTTCGGGCAGCATAAAACAGATGACAGGTTTCCTTTAACATGTCATTATTATTAACAATTACCTACCCAATATTAAACACAGCAATGTCTTATCAGACAATGGCCTGGTGTAGCTGGCATCATTATTTCCAATTAGTCTGGTGCTAAATATACACATTTATGGTGGAGTGAGTGGAGCTAGATGTGGGACAATTAACTGTAGGACCAACAGTTCAGTATCATGTCTATGACCAGGATGTAACTTGAGATATCTACTGTAGATCTGCTCAGGACAAAACTTTTACTTCTGGATCTAAAGATGTTACCAGACAAAAGTTCCTAAATAGTCCGTCCTGCCATTTTTAACAGAATTTACACATAATCGATTGTCTATATGCACAGCATGATAGTCCTCTTCAGTCTTCTCACCCCTACTAAAAATATGTGCAAAAGAATGGAAAAGTGAGACTGTTTGGGTCTGGGCTCAAGAAAAAAAAAGACAAAGAAAGACAGAAAAAAAAAGATGTTTAAGGATAGTGATCAACCAGTCCAGCTGATGGCTCCATAAGGTAAGAAATAATGGTATTTTATGGTCACTTTACCAGTCAGGAAAAAGATCAGGTGACTGCTCGAGAATGGCCTGTATCATTGGGGACAACCTCTAGATTGGTAGAGGCAACAGAGGGACGCCACTTACTTGGACCTGTGTGCTGGTTTAATTTCTTATCTCCCACACTTGATTGGCTGGAATTACACGAGTCGTAGTTAGACAGAGTACTTGAAGGTGAACCAATGTCAAAGTGAGCCGGTTGAGTGGACATTGTGGTATTTGGAGAGGACATCCCTGAGTCGGGCTGCTTCAGCTCCATGTCCGCCGATGGATCCCTCGATAACACACGATGTTCCACGCTCTACAAAATGTATAGAAAAAGAAGTCAGAATAGGGTCATAAGGCTGTGTCCACACATTGCAGATTTGGTGAGTTTTTGCCATGCTAACAAAACCTGTAGCAAAACCTGATGCCAGCAAAGTGAATGAGAAACCTAAAGTGTCATGCACATGTTGAGTAATTTTTGACTTACAGATTTGGAGCAGAAAATAATCCTCCCACTATTTCTCCTGTATGTTTACATTTTTTAATCTTCTTATTCTATTTTGAAATAAAGTTGTTATATTTTTTATAGTAAGACAGATATACTTCATTCTGTTATTGGATGTGCTGGTTTATTGAAGTACTGTATGTTATATATTGGATTATATCCTGCCTAGGATAAGTCTGAATAGTATCAACAAAACATCCGTGGGTCGGAATTTCAATACCACAATAAAGACATTAAGGAGAATTTGTTTAGAAAACCCATTTTTAAATATTCTTTTGGATTTTTGAGTTTATAGTGATTCAGGGCCTACATCAAGTAAAGGGTTTATCCAGACCAGGACAATATTAGTTTTTTTGGCTCATAATGAAAAATAACAAACAAGTAGTTACTAACTACCTGCTTGTATTATCTGGTACTGGCTCAAAAGGGTCACAAGCCACTCACGTCAGCAGAGCAGCTCTTCTTCTTCCGGGCTGCTCTGTCGATGGGGTGTGACTGCCGATGTCATGCTGATTGTCAGCCGACTCCCCGCAGTTTGGCAGCAGGGAGCCGGCTGTCAATCAGCATGATGTCGGCAGTCACACCCCATGAACAAAGTGGAAGAGAAGCCGCTGATCTGTCAACGTGACGCCAACTTTCTGGGCTATCCGTGATATGTACTTATAGGACTATGGGGGGGTGCCCAATTTGGACCTTTGCTTTGGGGCTCCAGGATTCCTATGTATGCCCCTGACCACAGGGTACATGTTATTTTGCAGCCAATGGGTGACGTTTGCCACTTTGTGCCTTTACTGCAGCATACGTCAGTGCCCTTTGCTAGAGTTATACATCACACAGATTTACAGCACAAGGCTCGGAAGCAGTGATCATTTTTTGTTGCTTCGCTGACACTAAAAATGACCTGTGATAAGAATTTTTCTCTCTCTATGACCATGACGACACCATTTATCGTATGCTCCGTCAGTGTTATCACAGGAACAGAAAGTTTCTCAGCAACTCATCCTGCATTTTCTTTCATTTCCATAACCGAGCTAGTAAAATAAAAAACTGGTTCCAAGCTGTGATAAAACCTAATGCTCCTATGACAACACTGACGGAGCTCAGACTCACAGAATACCCCCTCTGATGACTTGTAACATCACCTGCTGATATTTAGGCAAGAGGCATACACGTTTAAGTGTTAAACCACATTAATAGCTGTAAATTAACGCTCCTTAAGGGGATTGTTGGAAAAAAAGAACATAAATGGAAATAAAATAATACAAAAGTAAAACGTAAAATATAGCAATTAACCTAATTTCCCTAAAACTTCTAATTTACTTTGCTCGGTTCACTGACCTACATACGTCTAGTATAAAAAAAGCTGAAATCCAATTATTAACCATCAAACGACTAGCAAATAATGAACATAAACTGCATACACATGGGGACACCAAAGTTTACGATCACTATGTACTGATTGCCTATGATAGGATGTAAAGATTTGAAATATCATTAAAAACACCTATCTGAGCCTGATTCTGATCGTTCTGGATGACCGCCCTAAGCATAAAGCCTGCACCTCTGCTACAATGCAAGGAACCAGGAGGTCCAGGTAAAGGAAGACCACCCCCATCCTCATCAGTCACATAGGTGAATAATGAATAGAGCATTGCTGTGCTCAGGGCGCACTTACCCTAAATTATTCAGAAACATACAGCATTAAGCTGGAGGTCCGCTCACCTTAGAGATAAAACCAGACTAGTGAAATTATCGGACATGTGTTTTTGCAAGGCATACCTGCCTTATATATTATTTACAGCCTGGAGTCTGACACAGTATGATAAATGGAAGAAAGGTGATGATAGATAGATAGATAGATAGATAGATAGATAGATAGATAGATAGATAGATAGATAGATAATAGATAGATAGATAGATAGATAGATAGATAGATAGATAGATAAATAGATAGATAAATAGATAGATAGATAGAGGGATAGATGAATAGAAAAAAGATAGAAACAGAAAAATAGATAGATAGATAGATAGATAGATAGATAGATAATAGATAGATATACAGATAATAGATAGATAAATAGAAAAAAGATAGAAACAGAAAAATAGATAGATCATGATTAATAGATAGATGATTGATTGATAATAGATAGATAATAGATGATAGATAGATAGATAATAGAGAGATAGATAGATAGATAGATACTAGAGAGATAGATAGATAGATAATAGATAGATAGAAACAGAGAAATAGATAGATCAATATAGATAGATGGATAGATAGAAACAGATAGATAAATAAATAGATACATAGATAGATAGAGAGATAGATAGAAACAAAGATAGATAGATATATAATAGATAGATAGATAGAGGGATAATAGATAGATAGATAGATATATGATAGATAGATATATAATAGATAGATAGATAGAGGGATAATAGATAGATATATAGATAGATACATAGATAGATAGAGAGATAGATAATAGATAGATAATGGATATGACACATGTATACGTTGTATCAGGTAGAGCCTATAATGTAATACGCATATACACAATTCCACATGATATATAATATAATAATCCAATTTTCCTTGATATCTGATATTGCGGTCTGTTCTGTTATTCCTTCGGTGGCTCCAGCATTACTTACAGTGTGCGAGCTGTTACGCCCGCTTTTCACATGCTAATGACACTAATTATCTCTGGTTACAGCTCTACCTGCTCAGGTGAGTCGCCATCTTGGCAGTACCTGGCACAACACTCTTAGAATAATAAAGGTTCCTTACGTTCCCCATTGCAGAGTCCAATGCAGGCAAGTTCAGCTCTGAAAGTTTTCCGTATGCTCCTTGTCCTCCGTCGACCACAAGACAAATGTCTTATTATTTCAGAAAGGAAGAAGGAATGAAGACTCACACGACCTATCCCGCTCCGGCCCCATGGGAGCTCTGAAAGTGTCTCAGGTCTCCTGAGAGTTCTGTGTGTAACAATTACTTTTTGCTGTTAAGGGTTAGAACAGCACATTCCCATCTGCCAGGCTTACAGCAATGCGCCGCCAATCAGTTTCCATAAAAGACATACAATGTAATATTAGGGAGTTGGGAATAGTAATTATTCCTGAAGGTCCAAATATCCCAAGAAGTATTCAGCTGCCTGATAATCTGCTGCTCGAGCCTCTAGATGACACTACCACAATCTCATCATCATCTGTTTGTCAGGATTCTTGATAACCGATACATACGTCCAGGCACTCGAGCTTTGCCATCACAAGTCCTCATTGTATAGTAGTATTATTCAGACATCGAGCAGTACTATCATTAAGTTGCTTTATCTAGGGAGCAGTTATTTGTATGGTAGTTATAGTCAGATATTCTACGGTTCTTTGCAGGTGAGTGACTAGAGTAGGTGCAGGGGCTGAAATAGCATCCAGGCCCTGGAGCCAAGGGGGACCCAAAAGTCCCTTTGCCTATATAAAAAGACTGATGCTATTAAATATTTGCTATAATTGGGGGCCCCATTGAGCCTTTGCATTGGGGCCTATGAGCTTTGAGTTCCGCCACTGGCTCTTTGTATAATGCATGAGCAATATTGCCAGTTGCTAATGGATGGTATTGAACAGGGCATCATCCAGTGTGTGGCCGGCCCAGTGTAGTTTTATGTGTCATGTATGAAGGTGCCATGTCCATAGTTGTATTTAATTATAAATCATCATAGAGGCAGATATGAGGTTTGTCGTAAGACAGTGCTGGCCCTAGGCAAGCACCAGAGAAACACGTATATTACTTACCGGTAATGCATTTTTTCAGAACCCATGACAGCACCAACGAGAGATAGGATCCGCCCTTGCAGGATAGAAATCCTTCAAGATGAAAAGGGTGGAGCCTCTCTCCATATCAGTAGGTTAACAGAGCATGAGAGGACTTCCAAGTTAGTGTACAAACATATATAAATTATTCTCAAACTTTCACCGATAAGTGAACAACAAAAAACCCACCAGCCAGAAAGGTGAATATGTAAGTAACGGGAGAAGTGCTGTCATGGGTTCCGAAAAAACACAATACCGGTAAGTAATATACGTGTTTTTCTGCCATCCATGACAGCACCAACGAGAGAATTACAGAGAATTAATGTAAATTAGGGAGGGACCACAGCCTGCAGAGCCCTCCCTCTCTTACCCTGATAAAGGGGGGATCGGCCGACAGGGCTTGTATGTCACTCACCCTACGGGCTGATGTTAAGGCTATCAGGGGTATAGTTTTAAGGGTGATTGTTTTTATAGATCCCAAATTTAGAGGCTCAAAGGGTGCTTCCATTAAGGCGTTTAAAACTAAATTTAAATCCCAGGGAGGAGTTTTTGTAAATGGGATAGGTTTAGCTCTAATGCACGCTTTGGTGAACCTAGACACCCACCTGTTCCCTGCCAGGTTGTAGTTATAAAGTGCCCCCACGGCCGAAACCTGAACCTTTAGGGTACTAACCGAAAGTCCCTTTTCTCACCCTTTCTGGAGGAACTCTAACACTGTTCTGAGGGGCACTTTCCCTTCCGGAGAGGATCCCGTGTATGACAGGAATTTTTTCTAGGTCCTACTGTAAATTCTTGTGGTAATTGGTTTTCTACTACTTAGTAGGGTGGAAACCAGATTTGAAGAAAATCATTTACCCTCTAGTAACGACCTCTCAATTTCCAGGCTGTTAAATGCAAGCCCATCACTTGAGGATGGAATATGGGTCCCTGAGACAGAATGTCTGAAATCTCTGGAAGGATCCAGGGTTCGGTGACCAACATCTATTTTAGCCAGAAAAACCAAGGTCTCTTGGGCCAGAAGGGGGCTATCAGAACTACTCTCGCTCCGTCCCGTCTGATCTTCCTTAGTACAACAGAAATCAGACAGATCGGAGGAAAGGCATATGCCAGACAGAAGTCCCAGTTTATTAGGAAGGCGTCCACTTTTTGGGGATTTTCTCTAGGGTTCAGAGAGCAAAACCTTTCTAGCTCCCTGTTTAGCCTGGTAGTGAAAATATTGATCTCTGGACAAACCCATATGGCCACAATCTGGTTGAATACTGACATTTTTAGGGCCCACTCCCCCTGTCGTAGTTGTCTGCTGCTCAGGTAGTCTGCTTTGATGTTGCACTTTCCCTTGATGTGTAAGGTAGACAGAGACCGGAAATTTGTTTCTGCCAGGAAAAATATCCGACTTGAAGTCTGCATTAGGGCTCTGGAGCGAGTGCCTCCCTGATGATTTATGTATACGACCGTGACCTGGTTGTCGGAGTGTATTTTCACATGGAGATCCTGCTGGAGGGGCAGAAACCCGTTCTGCATATACTCCTGTAGTAGTGGTGAAGAAGGTAGTATTCCCTCTGACACTGAAAAGGGGTTGAAAGCAAGTTTCCCAAAAGTTAGAACCCTCTGGGCTGCAGCTTAGTCCAGGTAGGGGTTAACTGTGACAGCCAGCCCAGTAGAGGGAGGGGGAATCCAGTGTTAATGTTGAGTACAGGAAGTGAGTCAGTCAGTAGTTTGCAGCATTTCAGAGCAAACTGACAGGCTCTATATATTGGCTGCTAGGGTAGACGTGGGCCTAGTATCCCAGACAGTGGATCATCAAACACAAGAATCCCTCCACAAGAGTCCCCTTAGCCTTGGAACCTTGAGAGAGTCGTCGAGGTCCTGGGGGCGCATTCTGTCTGCAGGCTTGCAGAAGAAGTTAGGACTCAAGTCCAGAACGTGGGGAGAACTAAGATCCGGATATACTGTCACTGGTGAGGAAGATTTTCTAGGGCTAGAGAACAAAGCAACAGAGATGCTTCACCTAAATTGGGAACCAGGGCTGAAGTTGTATCAAGTACCTGTGGGAAAGATGTCAACCCATTGGGCCTTATCCTTTATACCTGCCTGTAAACATTGTAAATACTGGCAGTTACCAAGTAAAGTTCCAGTTATTGTTATGAACTTTGTGTCCTCTGAGTACATTGCTGCCCTGGTTCCAGAAGAGAAATGCCTGGAGACAGAAGAGACCGGCTGGTCAGAAGTAAGTGGAAAACACCACATACACAGCCGCACACCAGAGGGTGGACACATTTTGTCTGTACAGTGCCAGAGCGATCATGAGCTACAGCTCGCCCATGACTACCTTGCTGGGGCACCTTACATTTGGCGTAGTCGGCAGGATGTGAGCTCCTCGCACGAAGAAAAGGTGAAGAGCCGACTCAGAACACAGATGAAAAAGTGCTGGAAGACATGCGGCTCAAGATGGCGGCCAGAAGCATGGACTCCAAGATGGCAACAGTGGCGGTAAAGAACAGGAGAAGAACCGCCTATTGTGGGAGTGGACGGTGTCCGAGAGCACAGAAAGGTGTCCAGCCTCCACGAGTTCCAGCCCAAAGAAGGATGGGCCAAGCAGTCAAGATCCGTCCCAGGATGGGAGGTACGTTGGAGAAGAGGGTGCGACGCAGAGTGAAGTCCAACCCAGTGAGTGGCAGCACGCCAAGGAAGGAGGCGCGGCTGAAGGCGGAGCCGCCGAGAGTGAAGTGTGATACGGTGGCTGCATCAGAAGATGGGCCCAGAAAGAGGAGGAGTCGAGCGTGCAGGAAGCGTGTCACCAGTACGCAACCAGTGCCATGTTCTGCCGTTAGCACGAGGAAAAGGGGGTGCAGCAGCAACTTCCCAGAAAGATAAATCTTGTGAGCCAGACTGCCCAATGGAGGTGAGCGACGAGGAAAGCATTTTGAAGATCGTTACCCCAGGGGCCACAGCTGGAAGTCACCGATCGACGGGCGCCACCCATGGACCACCACCGCTACCACCTGTCACCATGCGATGGTCCACAGTACCCCAGCCAGATATAGGACTGCTAGTTCATGAGCTCCGGGTGCTGTGCTTGAGCCGGATGCTGGACAGTGATGCCCCCTCGGCTAAGGGAGGAGGAACTCCGGGCGGAGCAGGAACAGCAACCGCAACGCGGCCAGAAGAGGACAATGAGAGGTTCCCCTCGTGGATCGCAGCAGCGATCCCTACAGTGGCGGTGAGCATTACGGGCCTGAAGGCGGCAAGTTGGGGGTGAGAGCGGCCAAGTGGAAAATTCCTTACATCGATTGGTGGGGAATCGAGCAGGACATAATGCGTACATCTCCCATAGAGAGCAATCCTGGGCATAAGCCAAAGTGGCTAGCTGCGCGTTCCCCCCCAGTGACACTGCTGGTGCGCCGGAAGTGGACGGACACTTTCCTGGGGGGTGGCTGAAAGGCTCCAACACGGCTCGACGGGAGTCGGTGGAAGATTCCCAGACCCAGGGACGGGTAATAGAATTCAACCTCCAGAAGGGCTACGGATTCCTGGAAGAAGAATGGACTGGCGACGAGGTGTACGTCAGTCGGGACATAGTAAAAAGGAAATACCTGCCCTTCAGTCTCCATAACTAACATGACGGGGACATTATATACTTTGTCAAGTGCGAATGTACCCAGGGATGATACGTGGCTGCGTTAACTCGTCCATACGAGTGAAAGGACATTTTGGAAAGAGAAAGGGATGTCCTCCAGAAGAGGGCTAGGGAAGCTCCCAAGGGTTTCCTGCCACCACTTTAAGCGGATGGCCCACGAGTGGAGAAACCTCAGGTGAGACGCCGATGGGGAGGGTCCGAAGACGAGGAGGGAGAGAGTTTTGAGAGCTGCGGTGCAGCTGACTGTCTTAGTGAGGCGCAGGCTATCGGCTTCCCGCCCAAACAGCCGGAGGAGGTTCATGTGACTGGTCAGGGGACTGCTGAGGACTCACAGACCACTACCAGCCATGTGGTCCAAAAGTTCAGGGTCACTAGCTACGGCCCAACCCAGGTTGGCTGTGGCAGCGCCATGTCCTCGGACAAGGACCCTGGACCTAGCAGGTACCCTGACAAGCCTTGGAGGTGGAAGACTCCCCCTTCAACTACCGCATGGGCCGCCTTCATGAGTAAAAGAGGCAGGCCCGAAGGAAGAAGTGCGGTGGCTTATTGGAGGTACGTTGACCTCCGAGTTGCATCCAATAGAACCCGTGTGGTTGTAGTTCCTTTCGGGACTGTTATTAATCCCCGTGGGGGGGCGGGTCGCCCCATGTTCATAAGAGTTTCCTGTTGTAAGAAAAATGGAGGACTGTTCCTTTACCTTCAGGGCAAGGAAGGCCCCAAGCAGCAAGAGTTAATTGTTTTGTCAGCTGCTCTCTTTTATTTTTATTTGTTTTTGTTGCGCCAGTTGCACCTTTTTTGCTGGAATGTGCAGCACTGAGGCAAACCTTGAGGATTAGTATCCTCTACTACTAAGAAACTTGCGGCCTAGTGGGGAGAACCGGTGACCCAAGCTAGGGCTATATAAAGAGAACTCATGTGGTGATTCCCACGACAGTATGCCTCAGGACTCGGCCCTTAAGGAAATGAAGAGCTGTTGTTAAGTTGACCTATGCCGATAAAATGCTGTTGTAAACACTGCCAGTTACCAAGTAAAGTTCCAGTTATTGTTATGAACTTTGTGTCCTCTCAATTCATTGCTGCCCTGGTTCCAGAAGACAAATGCCTGGAGACAGAAGAGACCGGCTGGTCAGAAGTAAGTGGAAAACACAGCAGAAGCTTCCACATATTCAAGTAACCCTTCCTTTATTCCACTGACCATATTCCCTGGTTTAGGTGGTCGTCCAGATAGGCCCCCCACCCCCTGGGACTGGCATCTGGGGTGACTACCCTGGTGATGCTGGGGACTCAAGGCACACCTTCCCGGATTGAGCTTAAAGCTAACCACCACTGGAGAGAGTGAATCACATCCTAAGGAAGTGTTAGTCTTCTAGATTTCTTTACAAGGCTATCTCTTGTTCTAGAGTATCCTACTATTATCGTCTCATGTGGATCTGGGCCCAATTCACCGCCGGAATACAGAAGGTGAGGGAGCCCGGTAGGGACATTGCATTTCTGAGGATCATTGAAAGTTTTTCATTGTCCTGGAAATCAGATTTACTATTTTTTCTTCTTTTTCTGGTCTGGTAACTGATACTCCTGATGGTCTGGGTCTAGTATGAGCCCCAAGAAAAACCTACGATCTTTGAGGGGCTAATCTTGATTTCTCCAGATTTAAACACCACCTCAAGTTTCTTAGAATGGTGCAAATTTCCATCACCTGCTCCTGACAATGACCGTATGAGTTTTCCTACTATGAGGAAATCGTCCAGATAGGAGATAATCAGCCTGTTCTTTTCCTGTAGGTGGGCAGTAACTTCTACTATCAACTTCGTGAACACCTGTGGTGCTACCGGTAACTCAAAGGGAAAGGCGTTGTAATGAAAATGCATCCTGACCCCCTTATTGTTACTGCCACTCTGAGGAAATTTTGGAAATGTGTGTGGCACCCTGCTGTTCACAGGTACCACAGGACCCAGGGTGCATGGATGGACTTCTCCACAAGAGGTCCTCACTACAAACAAACACCTCCACCCTTCCACCTCATACCACCAGAGGGAGCCCGTTAGGGATATATATATGGAGGGTGGAGCCAGGAAGTTCAGTCAGTAAGAGAGTCAGAGAGTCTGAGAGCGTGCTGACGCTGAGAGCAGCGAAGACCCAGCACGTCTGCTGCTGAGTTCTGAGGGCCCCGAGTGTGGCCGACGGCAAGGAGGAGAGGAGAGAGGAGTTGAAGGGGCAGAGGCGCATCCTAAGCTCACCCCGAATATACAAACTGGACACCGGGTCCGCGCCTACAGGGTCCTTTATACCCAGTAGGGATCACCGGCATTCCAGGAGGACTACAAGTCCCTGGCAGACCTGAAGCTAGACCCATTACAGGACCAGGAACCACGAAGGATAGTAGTTGCCAGCAGAAGGTCCCACTACCACGCGACAGGTGAAGGAACAGCACGACACATAAGCTAGGCCCAGTTGCAGGTTGGCCAGGAGCATACAGAGAGGCAGACACGGACCAGGAGGCCTTATACCCGCTCATTGGGGAGAAGTCCTGAAGTGCACCCATCCTACTGAGTACCCTGGACCGTACCTGACATCCGCACCAGTAAAGGTATTGAAGCGAATCCCCTTTCTCTGTCAGTTACTCCTGCTGCGCCATTCCGCCTGCACTACAGATCTCAGCATCACCACCCACCATCCAACTCTTCCGGCCCTGAGGCCCGCCCCACCTGTGGGGAGCCGTTCCATCCCAGCTGCCTTATCAACTGCCTCAGAGGTCTGCAGCAGTGCTGGTACAAATTACCAGAAACCACAGGTGGCGTCATGATCAAACTATAAACCCACTATAAACTTTCCCCCCTTTTAGTTGACCGCCCTGGGCCACGGACCAGGCCAGCCACTGTGACTTATCCCCCCCAGCATCCATAGGCCCGGCTGCCGAGTACCCCATTGCCCCGGGGGCGCGTCAACTTCTGGCGTCACGAACCGGATTGCGTGCCCGTTACAACGAACAGGATTGCGTGCCCGTTGCCACCGTGTACTGTGCGCCTTAAAGAACTGTGTCGCATACCGTGGTGAAGTTTTCCCGCCAATTGCCGCTGTTTTCCGCCATTGTCAGCTATTTTCGAGTCGCCGCGCGGGAAGAAGAGGGGCGTAACCGCGGGAATCGGAGAGGTGTGACAGCTGGAAGCGCGTGAAGCTCAAGCTCCGCCTCGCGCATTGACGCAGCACCAGGAAGCGTCAGGTCCTGGAAGGAGACCGTCGTCTGCAGAGCTGCGGCCTACCCGATTAAAGAAACAGGAGGTAGGCTACGGTTCACTAGGGGGGCGCAACCATGGCCGAAGACCAGCGAGACACCGGAGCACCGGATAACGCTCCTGATGCTCAACTTGCGCCCGGCGCTGCTCAGGCCACAGTGGCCGCCCCACCAGCAGGGGTCGTGACTCCGTTAATACCCATGGCCCTGCCGTATATCTCTGGAGCAAAATGGCTTCCCCAGTATGACGGCAAACCAGACACCCTGTCTGGATTCAAATGGAAAATATGCGGTGTACTGGATATGTACTCAATGACTGGTAAGCAGAGAGCCGCTGTTGTGCTGGGACAATTGACTGGTGCCGCAGAGCGGGAAGTTGAAACCTGGCCAGCCGCAGACCAGGAATCAGTATCCATTATCTTTAAGAGACTGCAAATTGTCTTTGAAAACCGCACTGAGACAGATCTCCGGATGAGGTTCTACCACTGTACCCAGAAACCTGAGGACAGTATCCGGGACTATGCCTGGTGCTTACAGGAAGCCCTGCGGGCCCTGAAACAGGTTAGTCCAGCCAGCATACAAGATGAGAATAAAATGCTGACAGAACAATTCATCCGGGGGTTGAGGTCCCAGGAGGAGAGCAGAACCGTACGGTGGTGGGCCTTAGATCATCCAGATGCAACCTGTGACACCCTGAAGGACATGGCTATTAAGGGTCTACAGCCCCTGGAAACATCAGGGACTGCTATCCAGCGTTACCAGGGTGGGGCCACCCCAGTGGCCGCAGCACCCACTTCATTGACGGCTGAAACAAAGATGCAAACAGTGCCCTCTAGAGAGCAGGACAGCCTGCGCTCTGAAGTGCGTCAGCTAAGTAAAACCCTGGCCACTGTCCTGAGCACCCTGCAGCTACAGACGGAGCCCGAGCCGGAAGGAAGGATCCTACTCGCCGACAGTCCTGAGGATGTCCCCTGGATGAGGAGAAGAAGGAGGACAATGCCACCCTGTAGGAGGACAACGCAACCCCGTAGGAGGACAACGCCACCCCGTGGGAGGACCAACGACCAACGTCGCCCTCCAGGAGATTTCATCTGCTACCGTTGCCACAAAGCAGGCCACACCGCACGGAACTGTCCTTTAAACGGGCAAACCCTAGGCCGACACCCAGGAGTAAATCAACCAGGCCCATCAAGCTGGTACCACCGGTTCATAGGAGGAAGGCCTTTCCTGTCCATCGTGCTGGACGGCATAGCAACACCTGCGTTACTGGACACCGGCTCACAGGTAACCATCATACCTGATGTCCTCTACAAAAGGTACTGGTCCATAGATGAACTCCACCCGCCAGCCCCGTACCTCTCTGTGTATGCTTCTAACGGCCTCCCTCTTAACCTAGTAGGGGTTAAGGACGTGACAGTGAAGGTGGGGAGAGTGGAACTAAAGGACCAAGGACTAATTGTCATAGAATCTAACCCTGGTGATACAGACTTGTATATGATACTTGGTACAAATATTGTTGGTAACTGTTTGGGAGAAGTGTTGTTTTTGCTCCAACAGATTGCTGACACTGCCAAACCAGGGCAGAGGAAGGAGCTCCAGAGAGAGATTCGAGCCCTCCTGTACCAGCAACAGGTAAAGCTAACAGGTGGTGAGATTGGTAATGTACGGGTGACAGACCCGATACCCATTGTGATTCCCCCAATGAGTGAGATGCTGATTTGGTGTAGGGCAGCAATAGGTCTCAAGGGACAGAACTACCAGGCGGTAGTGGAGCCCATTAGTTCATAGCACAGACCTACACTCCTAACTGCTAGAGGGGTAGTTGACGTACGCAATGGGAGGGTGCCCGTACGACTCCTAAATTGTGGGGAGGAGGAAGTCAAATTGCAAAGGTATGCCACTGTTGCTAGATTGTATACTGTGAATGATGATGCCATACACACAGTGGAATCCTTGACCCCACCAGATGCAGTGGAGGACAACGACTCCGAAGCTCAGCTGGAGGATTGGTGTCAACAGCTCCATGTTGGGACTGACGCCACTCCTGTCCATCAGAAACACGGTGTTTACAGAGTGGTTCAGGAATATGAACAAGTGTTTAGTAAACACCCACTTGACTTTGGAAGGGTTAAAGGGGTACAACACCAGATACCCACCAGTAACCATCCACCCATTAAGGAGCGTTACCGACCCATACCACCAGCACATTATCAGAAAGCCAAGGAAATGTTGCTTGACATGAAAAAGGCAGGGGTAGTAAGTGATAGCTGCAGCCCTTGGGCAGCTCCCCTGGTCCTGGTGAGGAAAAAGGACGGTAGCATGAGGATGTGTGTAGATTATAGACAGATTAATCGCATAACACATAAAGAATGCATACCCTTTGCCTCGCATAGAGGAATCCCTGGCTGCACTAAAATCTGCCAATTACTTCTCTACACTGGATCTCACTAGCGGGTACTGGCAAGTCTCTGTTGCTGAGGAAGACCGGGAGAAGATGGCCTTCACCACCCCAATGGGACTGTGCGAGTTAAACAGTATGCCGTTTGGACTCTGCAATGCACCCGGAATGTTCCAGAGGCTGATGGAGTGTTGCTTGGGACATCGGAACTTCGAGACAGTGCTGCTGTACCTGGATGACGTTATCGTGTACTCGAGGACGTATGAGGACCATCTGAAGCACCTGGCGGAGGTATTTGAAGCATTGTCCCGGTATGGGATGAAACTAAAGCCTTCTAAATGCCACTTGCTCAAGCAGAAGGTTCAGTAACTGGGGCACGTAGTCAGCTCAGAGGGAGTAGCGCCACACCCGGAGAAGGTCACTGCCATCCAGAAGTGGCCTGAGCTGAGAAGCATCAAAGAAGTACGGCAATTCCTGGGACTGTTCGGGTACTACAGGAGGTTCATAAAGGACTATACCAAAAAGGTAGCACCTCTACAAGACCTCCTGGTAGGACAGTCCAAAAGAGGAAAAAGTCCCCCATTCCAGTGGGGCAAAGAACAGGCAGAATCCTTTGCGGTAATGAAGGAAATCCTGACTGGTGAAGAAATCCTGGCTTACCCTGACTAGAGCCAGCCTTTCCTGCTGTACACCGACGCCAGCAACGAGGGACTAGGAGCTGTGTTGTCCCAGAAGCAAAATGGAAGAGAGAAGGTAATTGCGTATGCCAGCAGGAAGCTACACCCTACCGAGAGGAACCCGGAGAATTACAGCTCCTTTAAGCTGGAGTTCCTGGCCTTGGTCTGGGCTATCACTGAAAGGTTCAAGCATTACCTAGCCTCAACGAAATTCACAGCCTTTACTGACAACAATCCCTTGAGACACCTGGAGACAGCCAGGTTGGAAGCCATGGAGCAGCGTTGGGTGGCCAGACTGTCAAATTATCAGTTCACCATCAAGTACCGGGCAGGTCACAAGAACACCAATGCTGATGCCCTGTCAAGGATGCCTCACCAGTCAGACACCGAGGATGAAGTGGATGATTTAGAGGAAGTTGAATTACCTGCTTTCCACCAAAGTGGAGTGGTCCATGAGCAACACGTCACCAGAACACGTCAGGGAAGGACGCTGAATCCTCTACCCCACCACAGTTGGAAGGAGACCCAGGACAGTGACCCGGTTGTCAGCCTTATCAAAAGACTGATCACCCAAGAAGGTTCTCACCTGGAGAAGGATGCTCCTCCACAAGCCAAGCAACTGTGGAATGAAAGAAGCCGGCTGTTCATCTACAGAGAGAAGCTGTGCAGAAGATATGTCAACCCCGAGACCCATGAAATGGTGTGGCAGATTGTTGTACCCAGGACGGATATCCAGATGGTGTTGGAAGCCTACCACGATCAAGCAGGTCACTTTGGCTGGAAGACGCTGGAAACCCTGCTGAAGGACCAGTTCTACTGGGTTGGAATGCGGAGCTCCATAGAGAGGTGGTGCCAGAATTGTGGGCCCTGTAGCCTCAGAAGAAAAGACTACGGCAGCCAGAAAGCACCCTTGCAGTCCATCAAAACAACCCAGCCCCTGGAGATCGTCGCTCTGGATCACGTCAAACTGTCGCCCAGCAGATCAGGTTATTCCTATGCACTGACCACGGTGGATCATTATTCCCGATTCCTGGTGGTAGCCCCTGTCAAGGATCTGACAGCAGAGACTGCAGCAAGAAGGTTCCAAGCATACTTCTGCAGGCCCCATGGATACCCAGACAAAGTGCTGACGGATCAAGGCCCTGCCTTTGAAGCCGAGCTGTTTAAAGAATTCTGCCACCTGTACGGGTGCAAGAAGATCTGGACTACGCCGTACCACCCTCAGACCAATGGTTTGTGTGAGAAAATGAACAACATCGTCATAGACCTGCTGAAAACCTTACCCTTGGAAGAAATAAATCAGTGGCCAGACAAACTACCTGACCTGGTAAATCTGCACAATCACATACCCGTGAATTCCACAAATTGTACCCCAGCGTACCTCATGAGGGCAAGACCTGGGAAATTGCCCATGGAACTGGAACTTGGGAGTGGTAGAACCGGAAGCAGATATGTCCACTGAAGACTGGGATACAAATCGGCAAGAGCAGTACAGGAGAGTACAGGCCTGTGTCGAAGACAGTCTAAACAGAGTAAGGGAAAAACAAGAAGAACAGTACAATAAACATGCACCAGCAGAACCCTTGGCACCTGGAGAGAGAGTGGTAAAGCGGAAAAGAAGAAGTCACAAGCTCGATGACCAGTGGGAAAGAGAGCCCTACACAGTGCTGAACTCCAAATTTGACAACAGTAAAACCTGCCTGATTAGCAAAGATGGAGGTAAAACAACTGCAACAGTCTCAAGAGACCATCTGAAAGTGTGCCCAAGTCTACTGAAGACAACGGAAGAAGAAGTACCTCCTATGGCACCGGAAGAACCCAAGGAAGAAGTGCTTCACACAGTTCTAGGAGATTTCCCAGCGGACTGGCCTCAACTTGATGGAGCAGTGATTATACCCGTAATACACTTCTATCAGCCACAAGAAGAACCTGTGAGAGCTCTAGAAGAACCTGCTCAGGAACAGGAAGAGTCCCCAGTAAGAGGAGTATCACCCGTTGAGACAGAGCCTGAAGGCACAGTGGACAGTGTATTTGCCAGTCCCATAGAGAGATTAAGGCAGTTTTATAATTTACCAGCACGTACACCTGCTAGATTAACAGAAAGTGCACGCACAGACACTAGTGACACCCCAGTGCTACGAAGGTCCACACGCAGCACACAAGGACAAATTCCTGCCCGGTTTAGGGAATAAGCATGAAGTGCCTAAATTGTATATAGTTACCCAGTTGGGTATTGCCTATTATTTATTGTATAAATTGTCAATAATATGTGTGCATTTAGTTACCCGTCAGGGTACAAAGACTTGTAGGTTGAGGACTGTGAGCAGCCAAAAACTGTCCTGTAAATATTTGCACTCATCAAAGTGCCCCCCTTAAATGACCACAGAACAAAAACCCGTTTGGCGTGGCCGAAGACGTGGTCCAATACCTGGATCACTTATGCCCTGTAGCCACGCCCAGGGCCTACGTTGAGGGTTTTCAGGAGGGTCCCCTATGTTACTGTGTTATATTTTCATCGGTGAAATGGACACCTGGTTACGGGACATACTGTAACTTTATTATTGTTGTTATAATTATTATTGTTGTTATTGTTGTTAACCTGTTTTGCAAAATGCTTCAGTCCAGGAGTACTGAATTGTACTAGGGGGGAATGTGGCACCCTGCTGTTCACAGGTACCACAGGACCCAGGGTGCATGGATGGACTTCTCCACAAGAGGCCCTCACTACAAACAAACACCTCCACCCTTCCACCTCATACCACCAGAGGGAGCCCATTAGGGATATATATATATATATATATATATGGAGGGTGGAGCCAGGAAGTTCAGTCAGTCAGACAGAGTCAGAGAGTCTGAGAGCGTGCTGACGCTGAGAGCAGCGAAGATTCAGCACGTCTGCTGCTGAGTTCTGAGGGCCCCGAGTGTGGCCGACGGCAAGGAGGAGAGGAGAGAGGAGTTGAGGGGGCAGAGGAGCATCATAGGCTCACCCCGAATATACAAACCGGACACCGGGTCCGCGCCTACAGGGTCCTTTATACCCAGTAGGGATCACCGGCATTCCAGGAGGACTACAAGTCCCTGGCAGACCTGAAGCTAGACCCATTACAGGAACAGGAACCACGAAGGCCCCGGCGACCAGGGATAGTGGTTGCCAGCAGAAGGTCCCACTACCACGCGACAGGTGAAGGAACAGCACGACACATAAGCTAGGCCCAGTTGCAGGCTGGCCAGGAGCATACAGAGAGGCAGACACGGACCAGGAGGCCTTATACCCGCTCACTGGGGAGAAGTCCTGAAGTGCACCCATCCTACTGAGTACCCTGGACCGTACCTGACATCCGCACCAGTAAAGGTATTGAAGCGAATCCCCTGTCTCTGTCAGTTACTCCTGCTGCGCCATTCCGCCTGCACTACAGGTCCCAGCATCACCACCCACCATCAAACTCTACCCTGCCCTCAGACCCGCTCCACCTGTGGGGAGCCGTTCCATCCCAGCTGCCTTATCAACTGCCTCAGAGGTCTGCAGCAGTGCTGGTACAAATTACCAGAAACCACAGGTGGCATCATGATCGAACTATAAACCCCCTATAAACATTCCCCCCTTTTAGTTGACCGCCCTGGGCCACGGACCGGGCCAGCCACTGTGACAGCATCCATAGGCCCAGCTGCCGAGTACCCCATTGCCCCGGGGGCGCGTCATGTGCATGTATTGGTACGTGGTAATAAGCATCCCTGAGATCTAGTACCGCCATATAACAGCCCGGGAAGAGCAGCTTTATCGCCAATTTTATTGACTCCATCTTGAACGTGTGAATTTTTAAAAATTTGTTCAAGTGTTTTAGGTTGATTATTGTCCTGTAGGAATTGTCCAGCTTCTATATCAGAAACAGGGGGGAATATAACCCTTTCCCCACCTCTTCTGGTGGCACCTCCAATAGGACATTCTTTTTTAGGAGGTTTAAGACTTCTGTCTCTAGTGCCAGAGTGTTTCAGAAGATCCAGGCTCAACCCAGATTTTATTAGGCCGAGGATCCAGACACTGGAGGAGATTTTTTCCCAGGCTGGAAAGAAGAGAGAGAGCCTTCCCCCCACCTGTGAAACAGAGTCACATGGGGGGTCTCTTGCTCTCTTGGGAGGGACCACCGAAGGGAAACCCCGTATTCTTTTTGGACCGGTCATCCCACTTGTCCTGTTCCCTAAATATCCTCTTTCAGTTAAACTTTTTCCTTGAAAGGGCTGCTTGAAAGATGAGAAGGTGCTTTTTGGAAAGTCTTTTTTATTACCTCCTGCGTTCTCAAGGATGTTGCCCAGGGCTGTGCTGAATAGGTATTCCCCTTCGCAAGGGAAAGAACACAATTTCCCCTTCACCTGCATGTCTCCTGGCGAGCATTTTAACCAGACGGCTCTGCGTCCTGAGTTAGACAATGCCACTGATCTGGCCGCTAACCTTGCTGAATCGGGTGAGGCGTCTGACAGGAAGGCCGCTGCTCACTTCATTACCAGGAGTGTAGCCAAGATAGATTCTCGGGGTGCATTATCCTTCAGTTGATCCTCTAATTTACTCAGCCAAATCATTAGTAATCTGGCTGTACAAGTTGCCGCTATGGCTGGCTTTAAGACCCCGGCTGACGACTCCCATTTGCCTTTTAGGAAAGTATCGATCTTTCTATCTAGGGTTCTTTTTAGCATCCCTGTATCTTCAAAGGGAAGACTTTCTTGATGCTTTAGATATAGCGACATCCAAATTGGGGGCCTTACCCCAAGAAGTTGTTGCTTCTTCCTCAAACTGGAACTTCCTCTTAAAGGCAGAAGGAAGGGGGCCTTTTTTCTCCGGTTTCTCCCATTCTTTGTTGATGAGTTCCTGCACTCTCTCATTGATGGGAAAAGTTTATGTTTTCTCTGATCTAGAGTCCCAAACATTAGGTCTTGCCCCAATTTCTTGATCCTGCGGTTGACTAGCCCCATGGTAGATCTCACTGCTTTCACCAGATTATCTACTTCATTTAGTAGAAAGCAATGACCGGTTCATGAGTCACTTTCAGAAGAGGAAGAGCTTGAGGAAGAGTCCTTCAGAACCCTTTCATCTGACTCCGTAACTGACAAAGTGGAAGATCTTTTGCGATGTGCTGTTCTCTCTGAGTGGGATAGGGATCTTAAGGAGTTCTCCAACTCTGTTTTTATGAGGGACCTCAGATTGGAGGAAAAATCAGTATTTTCTTCTGAAACAGTCTCGTCAATATAAGATTGACACAACCTCTTAGGCCAGGTTCTGGCTAATCCCTGACCACACAAAGCGCAGGCTCTGTGGTTAGATTTAGTAAAACATTTTTTTGGGGACCTCCTATCATAGGGGAGAGACACAGAGAGAGAGAAAGAAAGGGAGAGAGAAAGAAAACCTCATTAAAAGGCTAGACTTTCATGTAGATCACTCACCACTCAGAGGAAATAAAGGGATACTGCAACAGGAGGCAGAATGTCGTCCGAAATCTCTTCTCTCGAGACTGCGGAATCCTCAATCCTGCTGGAGCTGTGCCGACTCCTGGACACCCTGGTCCTGTAACCTACACTTTAGCGGCCACCACTCCTGTCTGACCATGGCTGCTGCTTTTCTTCAGGGCGTTCTTGCTGTTGGCCTGTCCCCGGCTGGGAACGCTGTGACTGTAGCTCCGGCTCCTGCTGCTGCATTGCAAGCTGCTGCTGCGGTTGCGGCTGTATAAGGAAGGGCTGCTGTGACTCCTTTGTGAGCCACCTGAGCCCCTGCCTGGCCCACAATGCTCCCTAAAATAAGTATCCATCAAGGGGATCCGCTGGCCGGCGAGCTCCTCTTCCGATACCGCTCCCCAGAATCATTGATCCGGGAGAAAGGTCCCGGCCTGCGTCATCAGGGCGCGACTTCCGGTTAGCGCCCCGCGTTCCCACTGCCGGGACATGAAGCTGCCGGCCACCATGCTGTGAAGGTGCCGAAGCCCACACTACGTCCGATGGGCGGGACCCCATCAGGCCCCGCGTGTCGCTTCCAGCCCCCCGGCGCCGCCGCAGCCGAGACTGTGCCCTGCTGGAAGTCAGATGGCCCAGATCTGGAAATCTATTCTTTTCCTTTTCTTTCCGCCTCCGTTCTAGGAGGCTCCCTCGTCAAGGACAGGAAACCATTGATGCAGAGAGAGGCACAGCCCTTTTTATCTTGAAGGTTTCCTGTCCTTGAAGGGCGGATCCCCTCTCTCGTTGGTGCCGTCATGGGTGACAGAAGAAGAGGGACGATATCCAAATTCAGGTGGCGAAGGGGTGCAGTGAAGCGGCTCGCCCCTGTCGAAGGTGCACAGAGCACCCTAATTAGCAGAAGGGAATAAAAAGCAGTCTTTGCACAACGGAGGGACAGACTTTGTAGGTGTTAAGTCCCCCATATGAGTATGTGCTCAGTTTAAATTGTTATCTGGGGGTCACAGACTCCTTTTAATGGAGCAAAATTTGTAAATTAGAGCAGGTCACAGTGTTAAACGAGTGATAGAAATAGTCTTATAGGATTCAGTGCCTCAGAAACGTGCCGAGAATGAGGCCACGGACAGTGTATGGAACGACCCATTACACTTCAGCAGCTCTGTCTCTACAGGAGCTTGTATTCTAAGGTTGTGTTCACATATGTCATTTTGGTTTTGGATCTGTTTTGGGATGATAAAAACAAAATGATCCAGTACAAGATTCATTCATTTAGATGGGGAGGAAAATCTGCAGAACATTTTTGTCTGGCTCCCAAAGAAAATAAAAAAAATGGATAACAACTGGATAAGATTTTTAAGCATTGAGATCATGGGGAAATTATCATAAAGGACGGTCATCTGTTATGCCATTCATTATCGGATCACTTTTTTAGCACTGCGGATGCCCAAAACACTAAAGGGGATCACAGACAAGTAGTAAAAATTGATCTCTTACATATGAAACATAAATGGATGCAAAGCAGGAACTAAACAATGCATCCATTTTTGCTCCATTTGTAACGGATCCAGTTTTTTTAAATACTGGATCTGGTACAGATGGATGACAACTGGACATGTGAACAGAGCTTAAGGGCCCCCAAACAAATTAGACCAACACTGGGCAAACTTACTGAAATTGATGGGTTCAGCCAACAGTTTAAAGTGTATGGGGACCCCCATCGGGAAGGATAAAGTTCCGGCATGTCGGATTTCGGACTGCTGATCCTTTTGATCTCAAAGAGATAAGCTGCAGCCAGACATGTCTAACAGCAGCTCTTTCACAGAGAGAGCGCAACTAGACATCGCTGCAGCAGGAGCCCTTGGTCAGTCGGGTGAGATAGTTGCAGGCCAACCCATCGTTCATCTGACAGCTATCTAAGGTGTATGGGGGACTTAAGTCATTCACAATTTAACCATTTACATGATTGAAGCAAAAGTCAGGTTTCCACACCCTTGCCCTATTAAGGCTAAGTGCCCACGATGCAGAAATGCTGCATATTTTTTCCGCTTCTCCCTGGCAGGAAAAACGCATGCGGATTTTACATGCATTTTTCCCGCCAGGTAGAAGCGTTTGTCATGCGTTTTTGCATGCATTTCTACATGCGGGTTATCAAGTGCTTTTCCAAGCGATTTTAGCATCACTTGGAAAAGTGCTTGACAACTTGGTCACACTATATAAATCCATGCAACAGGTATGGATTTATATAGTGTGACCAAGTAATAGTTAAAAAAAAGAATAAGAATGGTAAAAAATAAACATTACACTTACCTTCCAATGGCCCGCGGTCTCCTTCTCCGATGCGTCCGGTCTCCCCAGTGTCTCGCGGTCAGCGATCGCGTGACCTGTCACATGACTAAATTACGTCATGTCAGGTCCTCACACCACCGCGAGCCTCCCAACACACCAGACGTATCGCTGACGAGATCGGGGGCCATCGGAAGGTAAGTATAATCTTTATTTTTTATGTTAAATTCTTTTTTTTTACAGGTACTATGGTACCCGAGTCTGGATGAGAGTCTCCTCTTCTCCAGACCCGGGTACCATCCGCACATTGAATCGCTTCATATCCGCGTGTGTACATGTAGTGATGCAGATATCAAGCGTTTCAATGCAAGTCAATGGCGGCAAATACGCTGCGTGTCAGACATGCTGCGTATTTTTCCGCAGCATGTGCACAGCACATGCGGATTATCGTTGGGAACCATGGGGCACGTATTACCAAGCATTTTTTAAGCGTTTTCGCTGTGGAAATTCCGCGGCAAAAATGCTTGAAAAACGCATAGTGGGCACGCAGCCTTACCCCATTATATTACAATCAGGATCCATTAGCATCATAGCTACATTCACAGTGGGCAGGTAAGTAATGTAAGCTTTGCTTTTGCTACTGGAGGCAATTGGCTGACTAGGCCAGATAAATTGGCTGTATATCATTTCTTAATATATCTTTATAGTGGACAGAATTCCATTTTTCTGATACAAAGCTCAAACAAAATTCTGGCTGCCTGAAGTCTCCACCAGGGGGAGCTCAGGAGCATACTGACACAGTAAGGGTATGTGCACATGTTGAGTATTTGCAGTGGATTTTTTGGTTGCAAAAAAACAGTGTTGGCAGGAAAAACACTTTTTTTGTTGCATTTTAATGTGCGTCTTTGCTTGCGTTTTTTCCATTCAATTTGAATGGTGGAAAAAGCTTAAAAAATACTGAAAGAATTGACATGCTGCAGATTCGAATAAAAAAATGCAATGACAGGTAAAATCAACAAGGAACAAATAAGTAGTATGAGATTTCAGAAAATGCATTCATTTTACTGCTATTGTAAAGTGCAGCATTTTTTACTCTTTAAAAATTAGCAAAAAAAACCCACAATGTGTGAACAATCGCTTAGTGAAAAAAAAAAGTTACAAAAGTATCTAAACCTAGAGTCAGTACAATGAGTAAAAGATGAGAAAGCAAGTGCCACCCTATTACTGTCCCTGTGAATGGGGTGATCAGAGGGGTAAGATATCGGTGGCCGTCCGACAACCACCCTCCTTACACCATTCACAGGAGCCAATATTCGGACAGGGGTTTGGAAACTGCTCTATTACTTGCAAAGCTGCAGAGAAGCTCCTCTCTTACAGTGCAAACTGATTATTTCCAGCAGCAGGAATATAACGTCATAGTCATAGGTACCAGGAACAGTCATGTTACATAGACCTGTACATTTCCACTAGTGACAGCCTGCTGCTCGGGGACTAATGTACTTTCCATTGTATTCACAGGATACAGTGGACGTCTCATTAACTTCCCCTCCCCAATGGCTGGCAGGATCCTGTGCGAGATAGTAACTGAATCACCCACAGCTATCTCTCTGGAAATCAGATCGAGTTTGATTATGTTAAGTACAGATGTATTCACATGTCTGAGCGGCCTCTGTCCTGTGCATATAGACTACCCGCGGTGCCACTCACAATAATTGCCATCATTAAAGGAGTTAGATGAGATTAGAAATTGGAGCCTTCCTTCATTCCAGAAACAGCTCCACTCTAGTTCATAGGATGAGTTTGGTACTGCAGCTTAGCCCCATCCAAATAAATAAGATGCAGGTGCAATACCAGACAACGCCTATGGACAAGAGGGGCGCTTTTTATAGGACCAAAGCAGTTGAGCAAGTTTGCAGATTCTTTGACAGGTGTCTGAACAGAATTGGACCCTTGTCCTGTTCTGCCATTATTCACATTGAGGTTGGCTGACAAAAGGTAAAGTTTTAATACTAGAGACAGGATAAGATCGTCCCGGTTGGGTACACCTTGTCGCGGTGGGATGGCTTTTACGCTTTTTTAGATCAAGACAGTGTTAACTAAGAGCCCTGTGTTATTTACAAGTACTGCTACTGTTTACTTACTATAGGATATATGCTCATTTTATTTTCTTGGCTTTAGTCTGTGAAATAGCCACAGTGTGAACATGCTCTTACACTTTGCACGTATACTAACTTATGCTCCGGCTCATTTCTTTGGTTTTGCTGTAGATTCTGTGTTTCACTTAATTTGCATTTTCTATGTATGTTCAAAGCTAAATTTAGAAATGTGCTAGTTTCCTGAGCATTATATCATAGATGTCACGATCCACCTTGGAAGCAGTGACTGACAGCTCAGTCGTCCAATCTAGTGCAGGAGCGTGTTGAGCTGTCGGTATTTTGATTGACAGCTCAGCCGTCCAATCTGAGACTGGGAAGTGCTGAGCTTCTTTCAGGTGTTCCCTGTTCTAGGGGATTACCCAGCTACTTAGCTGGGCTGTCAGTCCCAGTTCTCTGCCAGACATAGCATTTGTTCGGTGGTTTGCCTTGGTTTCCTGTGCTCTGCTTGTTAATCTATTGCTGCCTGACCTTGAACCTCATTCTGACCATCCGTTTGCCTAGCCCCTTTGCTCTGATCCGCTTACTTCCTGGTATTCTGACCTCGGACGGTGACCTGACTTCACCTTTTGTTTTCCCCTTTAGTTTACTGCATGCTCTCTTGGTATCTGACCCTGGACTTCTTGACTACCCTGCCTCACGGCTTGTCTGTGGAGTAGTGACTAGCGTCACAATAGAAGACCAGACAACAGTTAGAGTTAGGCTGCATTCACACATCCATGTCTGATAAAATCGCACAGCACATGGACCCATAGAGTAATGGCCGATTCTGCTCCTCAGAATCAGATTAGAATAGGACTTTTTCTGAGTTTCACAGACCTCATTTTTGGATCCATGATTGTAAAGGATGTGTGAATAGATCCATTCTACGCAATGGATCCATATGCCATCCGATAAGAAAAAAAAAAAAAAAACAGCACACGGACATTTCACGAGGATGTGCGAATGCAGCCTTAAGACTGTCAAATATGGAAATGATCTTTTACCAGAATACATTAGATACATGAATGAATATTTCCAAGATTAACCTTGAAAACGTAGAAAGCAGCTTTGTGTATAGATGTAGAAAGCATGAAAAGTTTCTCAACTTTTGATAACTAAATTTCAATACATTCTAAATGTCTCCTTCCAAGTAGTAATTGTCACTCTGCATTGACTCATTTAGCAAGTGCCATATTTTTCTGGATTGGCTAATAAATTGCCTAAAAGTCTTTCATACAAACTGGAGTCCAAAAGGTGCATGGCCACATGCATGGAGCCTGTCCCTCGGCACATGGGAGTCATCCTATATGGCACCATATTATTTTTACTCTACACCATCTGATGACACATTGTCCCGTCATTTGTAATGATTCTCCTTATGTAACTGGACTCTTACAAAGCTACAGTAAGGTTCAAAGACGGCTAGGAGGGCCATGTTACCAGTTCACATATCTTGGAAATTATGGCACTGCACATTGCACCTAAGGCTATGCTCACATGTCCAGTCGTAATTAGTTAGACAGGATCCAGCAGCAATTCCTTGGCAAAAAAGTTGTACAGACAACTTTTTAGTCTGTTTCTAAATTAGTGATCTCTGCTGGATCCGTTTTTTTAACATTGAAGTCTATGGAAAACGGATCCGTTAATTAGCCATCCGTTTTTCTTTCATTTGTAACGGATTCGTTTTTTTACTTACTGGATCCAGACAGAACCAATACTTCATACACCTGAGGGTTGGTAAATGAATCTAGTCCAGTCCCACATGTATCCTTTACCAGAAATATGCTATCATGAGTGCACACCCCTGCGAAGCCGCGAGGCAGGGTAGCAGTGCGCTCCTCCAGCTAGATTACAGGACAGAGTCTTTAATTACTATTTCCCTTACCCACTGCATTTGGGGTCTTAGCAGGCCCCGTGAAGGAGGTCAGCTTGCTGCTAATTTTAAAGGGATGATCTAAGACTAACATTTATTTTAATCCCAAATATTTGTCTATTTAATCTAATTTCTTTTCTAATATACTTTAATTAAATAGTCGCTAACGTTCCTTAGTAATTATCCAACTCCTTTTTTTTTTTTTACCTGTTTTCTGTTTGATTACACTTTGTTTGAGAACCCCCTATGCATGCTGGGATACTCAAACGAGACATTATCAGGCGGCAGAAGCTGTGATCACTGCTGAAGTCTTGGCTTCCAACATGAAACAAAGTGTCATCAGTAACCAGTAACGTCCCTGCTAGGGCTAGTCCCTGCTCTACTGAGCATGTGTTGGTTGCCAATTCCAATGTATGCTCAGTAGGATCTTGTCACTGCAATATTCTTTTTAAAGCATAGTGACAGTGCGCTCACTTGCAAGCCGGAAAGAGAGCGCACTGTCACTGCACATTGTGAGGGGAAAACTCAGTAAGCAGGAAAAACAGAGGCCAATCCCAGCACCGCCCAATTCACTCACTGCTGCAGAGATCTTGAAAAACGCAAGGAACACAAACTATACTAGAAAATTGCAAAACTTATGACTACAAATATTAAAGGGGTTTGTCGGCTAAGTATAAATGCTGTTGAGCTTTATAGTATAGCACAGTAAGTTATATAACTCACTAATGTCATCTTATTAACCCTTTGTTTCCCATCTTTCAACTAACCAAGGCAATTGGGATCCCAGCAAGTCCTGTGCTTAACTCAGAATACAGTTTGTTGTGGCAGAAAGTGACAACAGCAGTGGTCAATACATCACCAAAAGGGGCTGGCTAAGCTCCTGAAATTAGTAATCAGCCAGCCCCCTTCACAGGACCTACTGGGACTCGAAATGCAGCGGGGAAACGAAGATTAGGACCAACCTAACTACTAAAATTAGCAGTCAGCCAGCCCCCATCACAGAACACCAGGGCAGTGGCTAAAAGAAGATTGGGCACCTGGGCATAACACTAGATTAATAAATTGTCTAACTTTGCAAAGCTTATGTGTCTTACCTCATTTTACAACATTTTTACTTTGCTAATAAACCTCTTTCAAGGGTTTGCCATTTCTAAAAAATAAATAAATAAGTGACTGAATAAAAATGTAAAAAATAAACAAGCCCAGTGTTGTTAAAAGTGTAAAAAAATTGCGTAGTCATGTATGGATAGCATCATAGAGGAGTGGTGGGGGATCCAAGTATAGTTTTTTTCTGAACAGATCATGCTGGGCCGGGTTATTAAAAAAAAGGAGGGGGCATGAGGGTGGAGTACCCCTTTAAGCTTCATTTATGTGGCTACAGAAAACCATTTTAAACCAATAACCATAGAGATCAGGGCTAGATTTTCCATTAGGCACAAGAAGCACATACCAATGGGTTACAGTAGATGGTGGAGCAGCTCCCCTTCAATACTTACCTACATGTGCTGGACGTACCCCCCTACAATGGCTGATCAGCATCTCACTGGAGATTATACTCTACCTACAAGTCCCTAATATGTAATGCAATACTCATCGAGCACCTGAATGAATTTTAGCCACAGTTGTGAAAAGGTTAAATGAAGTACATGAAGTGTCAGCATGCACGGTGTATGTGACAAAAGGCAGGAGAACAATCAGTATAAGCTTTACCATATTTTCCACCGTCCTTAGATATTTAGCACAATGCATGTGTCCATTATACTCCGCCAGGTCAGCAGCTGTGTACCCATCGTGGTCTTTGATCCCAAGTTTAACACCATTAACGACAAGAATCTGGCAGCACTAAAATTACAAACAAAAATAAAACATATTATTATTATTATTATTTTATCTAGCTTATTACTTAGTGAATTTTATACCCAGAGCCTGCACTACCAATTACAGCCATCGGGGGGAAGATAGATACAGGCCAGGACTCCATACGGTACAGATGGATTGTAAGTGTTCATTTACGGTATGTAGTAAATATGTATTTTATAGGTAGCTTGTGACTAAGATCAAGCTGATCAATTCAAGGGCAGCACGAGATAGAGGTATGTAGAACATGGAGGACAGTTTTGTTATAAACCTCTGTTCCTAGACAGCTGTGTCCTCTATACTGCCATAAAGTGCCCACTGTATGCACATACCTGGTCTGAAAAGGAATGATGTTCTTTTAAGGATTGTTGAAGAATAAAAAGATTTTAAGAAAAATGCCAAAATAAGGGTTCCTCCGCTGGACTTTATTTGTTTTGGTTCCAAGTGATTGCACGAGGGTGTGCCTCCCTCATTTCCGTGTGGATCCCTAAGCAGATGATCGGACCAAGGAGAAACTACGATCTGGGTAAGCTGGCTACTATTGACTTTTTGCATGTATATTCTTATACATAGGGGACAGTATTATAGTAGTTATATTCTTATACATAGGGGACAGTATTATAGTAGTTATATTCTTGTACATAGGGGCAGTATTATAGTAGTTATACTCTTGTAAATAGGAGCAGTATTTTAGTAGTTATATTCTTGTACATAGGGGGCAGTATTATAGTAGTTATATTCTTGTACATAGGAACAGTATTACAGTAGTTTTATTCTTGTACATAAGAGCAGTATTATAGCAGTTATATTCTCGTACATAGGGGACAGTATTATAGCAGTTATATTCTTGTACATAGGAGCAGTATTATAGTAGCTTTATTCTTATACATAGGAGGCAGTACTATAGTAGTTATATTCTTATACATAGGAGGCAGTATTATAGTAGTTATATTCTTATACATAGGAGGCAGTACTATAGTAGTTATATTCTTATACATAGGAGGCAGTATTATAGTAGTTATATTCTAATACATAGGAGGCAGTACTATAGTAGTTATATTCTTATACATAGGAGGCAGTATTATAGTAGCTATATTCTTATACATAGGAGGCAGTACTATAGTAGTTATATTCTTGTACATAGGGGGCAGTATTACAGTAGTTATATTCTTGTACATAGGAGCAGTATTATAGTAGGTATATTCTTGTACATAGGAGGCAGTACTATAGTAGTTATATTCTTAAACATAGGAGGCAGTATTATAGTAGTTATATTCTTGTACATAGGAGCAGTATTATAGTAGTTATATTCTTATACATATGGGGCAGTATTATAGTAGTTATATTCTTGTACATAGGAGCAGTATTATAGTAGTTATATTCTTGTACATAGGAGCAGTATTATAGTAGTTATATTCTTATACATAGGAGGCAGTATTATAGTAGTTATATTCTTATACATAGGAGGCAGTACTATAGTAGTTATATTCTTGTACATAGGAGCAGTATTATAGTAGTTATATTCTTATACATAGGAGGCAGTATTATAGTAGTTATATTCTTGTACATAGGAGCAATATTACAGTAGGTATATTCTTGTACATAGGAGCAATATTATAGTAGGTATATTCTTGTACATAGGAGGCAGTATTATAGTAGTTATATTCTTATACATAGGAGGCAGTATTATAGTAGTTATATTCTTGTACATAGGAGCAGTATTATAGTAGTTATATTCTTGTACATAGGAGCAGTATTATAGTAGTTATATTCTTGTACATAGGGGGCAGTATTATAGTAGGTATATTCTTGTACATAGGAGCAGTATTATAGTAGTTATATTCTTATACATAGGAGGCAGTGTTATAGTAGTTATATTCTTGTACATAGGAGCAATATTATAGTAGGTATATTCTTGTACATAGGAGGCAGTATTATAGTAGGTATATTCTTGTACATAGGAGCAGTATTATAGTAGTTATATTCTTATACATAGGAGGCAGTGTTATAGTAGTTATATTCTTGTACATAGGAGCAATATTATAGTAGGTATATTCTTGTACATAGGAGGCAGTATTATAGTAGGTATATTCTTGTACATAGGAGCAGTATTATAGTAGTTATATTCTTATACATAGGAGGCAGTGTTATAGTAGTTATATTCTTGTACATAGGAGCAATATTATAGTAGGTATATTCTTGTACATAGGGGGCAGTATTATAGTAGGTATATTCTTGTACATAGGAGCAGTATTATAGTAGTTATATTCTTATACATAGGAGGCAGTGTTATAGTAGTTATATTCTTGTACATAGGAGCAATATTATAGTAGGTATATTCTTGTACATAGGGGGCAGTATTATAGTAGTTATATTCCTGTACATAGGGGCAGTATTATAGTAGTTATATTCTTATACATAGGAGGCAGTGTTATAGTAGTAATATTTTTGCACATAGGGGCAGAATTATAGTAGTTATAATATTGGCCAAGGGAGGCAGTATTAGGTTATGTTTATTCTTGTCAACATGGTGCAGTTTTATGTTATATAGTATATTATTAAGTTATATTATTTTGCATATTGGGCAAATGAAAAAAAGATAAACCTCAAGTTCCCCATTCTCTGCAGCATCGTGTAGAGGGGATCCTCCAAAGTTATCAGTGCTCATGTCCCCTCCATGGAGAAGAAGCCAGCTTAAGACCTTGGCATGACCTCTACTGGCAGCAAAGTGCATGGCAGTCGCTCCATCCGCATCTCGCTCGGAAAGACTTATATCTGTAAAACTCATCTATAAGTTGGAAAAGCAAAAAAGCATAATCAACATCTGTGAACTGAAACAAACCTTTAATGTTCACAATAAGCAGCTCCTAGAGGTGGATCATAGCAAAATGGACACAACCAAGGCAAAAAAATTATGGCACACCTCCCATGGCTGCCAACTACCAATGGAATATATACGTAAATCTCTCCTCCATATCATTACTAACATATTCAAGATATAATGCATGAGGCATCTGTTTAGAGACCACCATAGCGTCACACAGTGCCACCACCTAAAGGAGTCACCACTTCCCAGAGTTGACTAGGCATTTGGAGGTTGCGTCTCCAATTTTACAGCTAGGACCTGATTCATTAAGACTGGCGTTTCATATTCCAGTCTTAATGTTGAGTGTACAAAAGTAAGAGGGGCAAACTACTTAATGAATTTGCAGCATCTTACCACTGCTGTGCGCCTCCATCTGTCAGGGACTGGAGTAACATTTCTGGCTTAAAGAAGCACTCCTTCCATCAAAATTTGTATCCTCTTAATATACTGCAATTATCATATTATATAGCACTGTGTACTTACAATTGCTCATTTTGCCTTTCTACCCAGTTAATTCTTTTCTTTTCTCAGCTCTGTGTAGAAACATGAAGTCTCTTTTCCCTGCATGAATCAATCCCCCTCTTCAATTTCCGACCCAACTGCTCCCTCCTCCTTTCTGCCAGGTACTTTTGCAGTGACTCGTGACTTGTGCAGGGAAAATTGACCTCCTGTTGCTACATAGAGCTCAGAAGGATTCAGCTAGTTTGTTTTCAATCACGTGATGTCATAGACCTAATGGAAAAGGGAAGAATTAGCTGCTGATGTTCTTGGCACTTATGTATTCTGCCCTTGTTTTATATGTTGACTTGGTGAGCTGAAAAGCTGGGGGACCACCAGGAATCCTTGGCAATTTACACAAGGGTAAATAAAAATTGGGTGGATGGACAGTAATTTCACATAGTTTACAAGGGCTCCCTTTACAGGTCAGAAGAAGCAGTACATCAGTGATAATGATACAACAGATTGATACCATGTTTTATTCCTAGTATTTCAGATTTCAGCTTTCAAGAGAATCATTCAGCGCTCAGACATTGTGGGAGAATGAGCTGCTTTACATGGGACATACAACAACTCCTATCTGCATCATCACAGCATGGAGGATTACAGGAGAGAACTGACACATACAAAACTGAGGAGGTCTGGAGGAAATACTACACATATCAACAAACTGTGTCAGTTATCACCATCTGTTATCCCCACAAAATAGTCCTGTAGTTATTGTATATTCCCACAATCCTTCTCAACATCAGCCTGGATCATCTCTATCTAGTCAATGGCTTTGCAAAAATATTTGCAGTAATGTACTCATTTAGCAGTAACTTAAAACCAGAAATCATTGTTCTTGAAGACTCCTCACAAAATGAAACTTCACATGAATATACTTGGTTTTTGGGTTAACGATTTCCATCTATGCGAGTGCCAAATATCCTTGGTTGTCATGTATTGATTTAATTTCTTCCTCTACAGAATGTATCCATTTATTGGCTTTCTCTTTTGAGAACTGAGATATGACTTCCTGAGATGGGGGGTTCGAATGCACTGTGCTTGCTTTGTTAGAGAGACATACTGGTGGTTCACCTTTGTTTTCTATTTTTGAACTACTTTGTTCTGAATATGGATTTGATTGTATCTGCTCACTTCTAGAGTTTGGGCTTTCAATGACTTCAGCCATTTGTTCACAAGCAGTGAACATGCTGTAGTTTTCTTCTTGTGTTGTATCTGTCACTTTAAGAGCAATTCCACTTTCACCTTTTGTGGAGTCTAGTATTCATTCTCTAGACTGGTGGTCTTTATAAATTCCATTGTCAGATTTGTCTCTAGTGCATTAAAGGACTTGTTCCAACTTATTTTTTTAGTCCTGAAGACAGTTCAGACCAGCAGCATGGTCGCGCCACACTGAGCGCTCTCCAAGCCTCTGCAGCATGGTAGAAGCACAGGGGCAACGAGGCTGGTCGGAACCAGCGAGCTCAGAGCGGCACAAGCAGGCTCTAAAGCATCAGGTCCGATAGCGGCATGACCTCCTTCCACAAGTAACCGGTTACTCTGAGACCAATGAGTGGCCTGTAATCTATTCAAGAAGCTGTAAACTATGAGATTAAAAATCCCTCTGATCTTGAGAACTGAGAGGATCTTTTAACATGAAGTAAATTGCAAAGTTGCTTATTTTAGAAGCAATTTGAAAAATTAACAACATAAGAACTGGAGAGACTACCCCTTTAATAATTTTTGTTTCAGGTAAACTGCACAGCAATATGTCTGTCTTTTATATCCTCTCCCACTGATCTAATTTGTGTGATCACTTCCAATATTGAGTTTATATGCTCCTGCATATCCTTTTGTTTGCCGAGTCTCATTTTGCACAATTTTCACAGCGTTCTCGTGTCTTATGTGGATCAGTTGAACACTCTTCACCAATAAGATTATGGTGGCTTTTGCCTGTCTGTTTTCTTCTTCCATTCCTGATTATTAATCGATGGTTTCTCTGTAGTAATCACCTTCCACAATTTATCTCTGGAATGTAACATTTAAAAGGGTTGTCCACAACTTGGACAACACCTTCTGAATACCTGTTTCGCCCCCAGTAAAATAATAACACTTACAGTGCAGCTCACCATTATTGGCACCGCTTCATTTTTTTCATAGACTGTACAATATCTTCAGAAATAAATGGAAATGTATCAAAGTTATATCCTCAGGATTTTTTAATTAGTGGTCCAAAGTAATACAACAATAAAACATTGTTTTTTCAACTTCCATGTTGCAATTTTAAAAAAGAAACAGGATAAACAGCATGTGCAGAAATAAAGGCACCCCTAATTAATACTTGGCTGCACACCCTTTGGCATTGCTGACAGCCGCCACACGTTTCTTGTAGCCATCTATAAGCTTCTTGCACTTCTTAGCTGGAATTTTCTCCCACTCTTCCTTTGCAGTTTGTTCAAGCTCTTGAATGTTTGCAGTTTTCTTTTTCCCAATGGCAGATTTCAGCTCACCCCAAAGATTTTCAATGGGATTGAGGTCAGGACTGTCACGCTGTCTCTGTATACTGGAGGTAGGGGGCCTAAGCTGACCCTAAGCTGGGGCCCTGACTAATCCCTCAACCTGGAGGTACTGTTAAAGGTACAGAGGTCCAGGCCGCCAGCGTAACCCCTACCTCCTGAGGATCCCTGCACCTAAGTAATCTAGTCCTGAGAAGGACCCCGATCACAACAAAAGAGGACAAGTAATAATATGCCCACACACAGTACTTAGACGAACGAGACAGTACAAGGGAAAAACCAAAACCACCTTGCATACAAAAACTACACAACTACAACAGAGGGAACACCAACGGGAAAGGAGATAAATGATAAAGCGAGGAAGGGAAAAAACACTCCAAATACACTTATCTCAGAAACTCCAAATACCACGATCCGCTCAGTAAGTCTGTATGAAATGCTTTCACCGACACTTCCCAAACAGACCAGCAGGCATTTGAAGGAGTCTCACTACAGCAACATTGATTGCAGCTGGGCGAGGCTGGACCTCGTCTAGCACAGAGAGAGAGAGAATTAACTCCCTCACTGCCGAAAACACAAAGCACCAAAAAGTCAGCTGCGAGAAGTCAGGCTGTGTAATCGTGACGATCTTCGTGGCGACACACCCGTGACAAGGACTCATTGCTGGCTATCTTAAAACAGTCCATTTTTTCTTTTTCAACCATTCCTGTGTACTTTTGGATGTGTGCTTTGGGTCATTGTCTTGCAGGAGGACTCATGATCTTTGACTCAAACCAAGTTTTCTTACACTGGGTAGGACATTTCGCTCTAAAATCTCTTGATAATTCTCTGATTTCATGATTCCTCTGATACAGTCAAGACTTCCAGTACCAGACTCAGCAAAGCAACCCCGCAGCATTATGGCACCTCCACCATGCTTAGCTGTGGGTAAGGTGTTCTTTTCCTTATAAGCTTCATTGCACCTTCTGTAAACATACTGTTACTTTGCATTGCCAAAAAGCTCTATTTTTGTTCCATCTGTCCACAGAACATTTTCCCAGAAGGGTTGTGGTTTGGTTTGTCAAGGTACTCTTTGGCAAAGATCAGTCGTTCCTTTTTATGTCTTTTGTTCAGCAATGGTCTCTTCCTTGGCCTTCGCCCATAAAATCTCTGCTTGGTTTAGTGTGTGGTCTATGGTACTTGTTGAAACCATGACCCCAGACTGTTCCAGGTTAGCCTTTGGGGCTTTGAATGCTTGACATGATGTTTTTCCACCATTTGCATCAACCTTCGAAGACATCTCTTGTCAATTTTCCTCTTTCCCCCACGTCCAGGGAGGTTCTTGATGGTTCCATGCTTGGCAAACTTCTTAATAACATTGCGCACTGTTGAAACTGGGATACCAAGGTCTATGGAGATGGCCTTATACCCTTCGGAAGTCTTGTGTTTGCTAATAATAACAGTTCTGATGTCTTCAGACAGCTCCTTTGTGCTCACCATTGTGACAAAGGAACAGAGACTACCATGTGGCTTTTTAAAGCACTGAAGTCATCATTCATTGACTAATTCATGTCACATGAACACCGACAATTAATCACAGGTGAATCTCTTTTGTAATTTACCACAGATGAGTCAAAATGCGTTTCCATACTAAATTAATGTAAAGGTTGCCAATACCAGTGACACAGCAGCTTTAGGTTTTTCTATTTTTACCTTCCATTGTTTTTTGTTTTAAATTATTGTTCATCATTTGCTCTTTTGTATTTATCACGAGGGCTCTATACAAAAAAACTTTCACTTGATTCATTTTTTTCAGAAGATATTCCAAATTATGTACTTCAAGGGTGCCAATGATGAGCAGGACTGTATACTCACCTCCGGCGTCATTACAGTGGTGTCGGCACTTGCTCTCCCGGGGCTCGCATACCATTGTTATGTCCCACAATCCCTGTGGCCAATCATTGGTGGTTTCACTCTCATAGGGATCTAGAAGGGTTTGTTCAAGTAGTGGACAACCTCTTTAAACTTCTATACTGTATCTTGTAAATGTCATTAATCAGTTTGGCCACTGTAAGATTAAGCTCTGACCTGCTGCCCATTTTCCTTCTCTCCTATATATGATTTTTACTATAGCTGAGCAAATATATCTGTATGTGTATCTAATAATCAAATGATGTATTGGCAATGCCAGCAGGTAGTAGGAATTTTGCAAGACAAAGGACATGGACAACCAACGTGACCACTGGAGCAGGGTCCTATGAATCTTTTGCCTCGAGTCTAGTATATACTTCGATTTTCATTTGTATACAAGAGAGGAGAACCTGTGGTAGATACCTCCAGACCATTCGCTAAACTGTACTGTGCTGTGTTCTTTCTGTGTCTATGTCCACAACCTGTTGTAGATCCAGCAGAATAATTTAGTACTCAGACATTGTGGAAGAATGAACTTGGCACATACAACAAGCTGCATCATCACAACATAGAGGATTATAGACAGTGGCGTAACTAGAGTCTGATGGGCCCCAATGCGATATTTGGACCTGGCCTCTTCCTGCATGTTTGTCAGATGTATGAACCCTTGTAGCGTTCCAGATCCTGTGGAGACATATGTGATCGCCCTCTCATGTAACAATGTCCTCCTTCCAATAATAATGTCCCCCATTCTGGCCCCTTCCTGTAATAATGTCCCCCATCCTGGGCCCTTTCTATAATAATGTCCCCCATCCTGGGCCCCTTCCAAATATAATGTCACCCATCTTGGGCCCCTTCCAGTAATAGAGTCCCCATCCTGGGCCTCTTCCAGGTATAATGTCCTCCATCCTGGGCCCCTTCCAGTAATAGTGTCCCCATCCTGGGCCTCTTCCAGGTATAATGTCTCCATCCTGGGTCCCTTCCAGTTATAATGTCCCCCATTTTGGTATAATGTCTCCATCCTGGGCCCCTTCCTGGTATAATGTCTCCCTTTCCAGGTATAATGTCCCCCATCCTGGCCCCCTTCCAGTAATATATTTCCCCCATCCTAGCATAATGTCCTCCATCCTGGGCCCCTTCCAGTAATAATGTCCCCCATCTTGGTATAATGTCTCCATCCTGGGTCCCTTCCTGGTATAATGTCCCCCATCCTGGCCCCCTTCCAGTAATATATGTCCCCCATCCTAGTATAATGTCCTCCATCCTGGGCCCCTTCCAGTAATAATGTCCCTCATCCTGGTATAATGTCTCCATCCTGGGTCCCTTCCTGGTATAATGTCCCCCATCCTGGCCCCCTTCCAGTAATATATGTCCTCCATCCTGGTATAATGTGCCCCATCCTGGGCTTCTTCCAAAAATAATGTCCCTGTTCTGCTGATATTCTCCAAAAAATATGGAAAAAAAACTGACTCTACTCACCTTCCCCTATGACGTGCAGCGTTCTCTTACATAGAAGGCACAGAAACTGGCAGCTGACTTCAGCGTGCAAGAGACGGCCACCAGTGACTTGCACGCCGACGTCAGCTGCCGGCCTCTGATTGGCCGGCAGTGTGTACTGCAGTGCAGGGACACAGCGGGTCTCTGCATCACAATACATTTCAGCTGAATGTGCGACCTCAGATGGACATCTAGCTGAAATAGCTGCTGGTGACGGCGGGCCCCCCTTCCGCATGGGCCTGGTTGGACTCTCTTCGATCGCGATCGTTATGTCCGGGATTACAGAAGAGACAGACACAAACAGATCTGAGAGGTCATACAATGCAGGAACTACTATACATATCAACTGCTGTCAGTTCTGGCATAAGTTGGCAGCTGTTGTATACTCAAACACGTTCACGTTCTGAAGATAAAAAGTATTTTAAAGACAGTTGCAAATAGTGTAAATTAACTATACTCACCTTTTTACTTCCCTCAGCATTCCAGAGCTGATGCTCCGATAGTCTCCCGATCTTTATTTACAAAAGGTAAGTATGTGACCGCTGCAGTCAATCATTGGCTGCAGTGATCTTGTGCCATACTACTGGCAGCACCACTTGGGGATGGGAGTCCTGATGCAAGTAGTACAGCACATGACTCTTGTGGTAACTGATTGACGCCGGTGGTCTCATACTGACCAACTGTAAACAGGACTACGGGGAACTTTAGAGCTTCACCCGGATCGCTGGAGGAAAGAAGAGGTGGACATTGTTTATGTTTTTTTATTTTATTCTTTTTGTAGCTGTTGTAAAAAACATGGATAACCACATTAATCTAGACCTGACAGAACGTACCTGTTTTTTTCTGAAAACTTCCTTTTGAACTTCGACAATGCATCCAAAGGCGGACATATCATAGGTGCAGCCACACAGGGGCCCAAAAGGAAAGGGGGCCCACATCCAAAACAGTTGGAAATTTGCATTATGAGGAGCTATTGGACTGCAAAGGGCCCAGATATTGTTCAGGGGCCCTCCATACTATCTTAGAAAAAAATCCTAAAGTATTAAACGTGCTAAGAAACGAAATGTAAAACACTTACCAACCAAACAATAACGGTACTGTGACCCATCTGTGCAGCTGCGTGTAATGGGGTCATTCCATCTGAGGCTCTCATATGAGGGTCGGCCCCACAGTCTTTCACCAAATACTGAATGATCTCCAAATGCCCTTCTTGACAGGCTAAATAGAGGGGAGTGGCACCATTCCTTGTCTGAGAATTTATAGCACTAAAAAAAAAAAGTAGTAGTTTCAATAAATATAATAAATACAATTTAGAAACTTTCAAAAACTTTTTTGAACTTGCCTGGATGGATTGGAGTGAAGCCTAAAAATGTCCTTTAAATGGGGATTTAAATGTTGGGAAGTCTGAATGATCGGAGGGATCGTGTTTTACCAGCAGGGGAAGATCTAAGAAACTTTGTCTGCTGGGGAAATATTTTCCTACATGATGCCCATTCAAATGAATGAGTGATGATTAGAGATGAGCGAACCCGAACTTAAAATTGCTAAACGCCGAACTTCTCCCGGAAGTCTGTTGCAATGTTTGAAGTTCCGGGAAAAGTCTGTTGGAGAGAGAGAGAGAATTATTTTCCAGCTCCAAAGTTCGGGTCTCCATTGTTTTCAATGGGGTTCGGGTTCTGGTACCCAAACTGAACTTTGGATTAAAGTTCGGGTCGGGTACCAAAACCCGAGCTTCCACGGGTCTGCTCATCCCTTGCGATGATATAAAATACAGATATACGGAGCCCTCCTCCCAAGCTGATTTCTTTAGAAAAAAATCAAACTTGATCGTGAACAGCACAAACTATACAGTCATTAAATTCTTTATCTACAACCATTAAAAAAATCCTTTAAAAAATACATTGAAAAATACTAGGAAAGATGATCACCCAGCTAATAAGAGAATCAAAGTTTGCTTTTCTTTAGTCACAGTGCAGTTATATGATTTTCCACTAGATGGTGCTGTCTTTCCCTGCACTGTCAGGCTTCATTAGTGCACTAAACCAATTATACACATATTTTATCAGATTAGCCCGGTCAGACGCTGTGTACCAGGAATTACAAGACTAATGGTGAAGGAAGGATGTACTGTATAAAAACCCACAGGTCAAATTTGCCAGGTGAACCTTTAACCCTGGACACATAAACCATATCACATGAATTTTTCATTATTTGGAAACTCATTCTTTGCACAATATGTACAGTGTATTGCAGTTGATTTTATATATGTGTCCTACCTAATATGCTAATTTGGTGAAGTTCTTAATGCCGGTGGTGGAGAAAGTTTATTTTTTGAAGCTTTTATTAGGCTACTTGATGACTATTTGATGCTGCGTATTTTTGCTACATGAAAAATGCAGCGTCTTACAGCTCCAGCAGAATGAATGGGATTTATAGAAATCTCCTGTCCACTGTGCTTGTATTTTTCCCCAGCTTAAACTGGTCTCAAATCTACAACATGTCAATTTCTCTTGTAGGTAAGCTGAGTTTTCTATGCGGATTTTCTCCATAGACTTGCATTAGATGCGGAAAATCCGCAGGTAAAAAGATGCACAAAAATGTGTCGGAAACGCATCAAAAATGCAAGTAACCCGCACATGACTGTATCAATAGTTTTATAAAGGTCAAATGCAAGGAAGCATCAAAAGCAAAGTAGATTTGTTTAAAACATGACACATCAAAAAGAGACAAAAAAAGCAGAGTCAAATATGCGATAAAAACGCATGTAAAAAAACATACTCAAAAACGCTATGAAAAATCACAAGAAATCTAATTTACTTAATAGGTGCAGAAAATCTGCAACATCAAATATTCAGCAAAAACTCATTGTGGGAACGTAGCCATAAAGTTTAATAGCATTATGAAAAATTCTAGTTTCTTATTAACTTTGCATTAGTAACTACTTACTACACTGCTCAAAAAAATAAAGGGAACACTTAAAAAAAAGAATATAACTCCAAGTAAATTAAACTTCTGTGAAATCAAACTGTCCACTTAGGAAGCAGCACTGATTGACAATCAATTTCACATGCCGTTGTGCAAATGGAATAGAAAATAGATGGAAATTATTGGCAATTATCAAGACACCCTCAATAAAGGAGTGGTTCTGCAGGTGGGGACCACAGACCACATCTCAGTACCAATGCTTTCTGGCTGATGTTTTGGTCACTTTTGAATGTTGGTTGTGCTTTCACACTCGTGGCAGCATGAGACGGACTCTACAACCCACAGAAGTAGGTCAGGTAGTGCAGCTCATCCAGGATGGCACATCAATGCGAGCTGTGGAGCTGTGGCAAGAAGGTTTGCTATGTCTGTCAGCGTAGTGTCCAGAGGCTGGAGACACTACCAGGAGACAGGCCAGTACACCAGGAGACGTGGAGGGGGCCGTAGGAGGGCAACAACCCAGCAGCAGGACCGCTACCTCCGCCTTTGTGGAAGGAGGAACAGGAGGAGCACTACCAGAGTCCTGCAAATGACCTCCAGCAGGCCACAAATGTGCAGGTGTACTGAGCCTCATTTTGACTTGTTTTAAGGACATTATATCAAAGTTGGATCAGCCTGTAGTGTGTTTTTCCACTTTAATTTTGGGGGTGACTCCAAATCCAGGCCTCCATTCGTTAATAAATTTGATTTCCATTGATGATTTTTGTGTGATTTTGTTGTCAGCACATTCAACTTTGTATAGAACAAAGTATTCAATGAGAATATTTCATTCATTCAGATCTAGGATGTGTTATTTGAGTGTTCCCTTTATTTTTTGAGCAGTGTATATCCAAAAGCTACAAGTGTGTCCAGTGCAAATGTTACAAGTATGTCTCACTTCTCCTGACTGCCTTTAGGTGTTCATGCTCAACTTTGTTGAACCTACATTTTTAAATAAGGGAGGAGAATACGCCTCTGCTGACACCTCCTGTGGCCGCTTATCTTCCTGACAACTTATGTTCAGGGAGTATCGAGAAGCCCCATTCACATAAAGCTAAGGTCACATGTCCGGTAATCATCTGTTTGAACCAGATTGCGTAAGCAAAAAAACAAATCCATTTCAAATGGAAGAAAAACGAATGGCTAATTAACGGATCCATTTTCTACAGTTAAGTTTCTAATCTTAAGGCCATGTTCACACATTCAGTATTTGATCAGTATTTTACATCAGTATTTGTAAGCCAAAACCAGGAGTGGAACAATCAGAGGAAAAGTATAATAGAAACACGTCACCACTTCTGTATTTATCATCCACTCCTGGTTTAGGCTTACAAATACTGAGGTAAAATACTGACCAAATACTGAACGTGGCATTAAAAAGAAAACGGATCCAGTTGAAATGAGATTTTTAGCCAAATAAGTTGTGTCTATATAATTTTTTTTGTCCTGCTAAAATAACCGATGGCTGTTCGATGCATTTTAAATGGATGATAACTGGACCTGTGAACTAAGTGTGGCATCCCAAGGGTCTGGTTGCCACAGTGGTATTGCTTCCCTCAAAAGAGGTAATGCCATGTCTGGAGGCAAGCAGGGGTTTCCTGGTCAGGAACACAATACATGCAACACTTCCTGGCTTCAGACCAGCAAGGGGAGCTCCTCCCCTTGGCAACTGGCATCTGGGGGCAGGGTTAGTTTACTCTAGTGCAGGAGTTGAGATTAGGACTCTGAAGAGAGAGGAGCTAGGGACTGGAGCTGGAGATAGCTAGTCCTAGCTGGAGCACACAAAGAACCGGACACCAGAGTCCGAGGCTGTGGGGGATTCCAGACCCAGCAGCAGATACCGCAGGGCAGTAGATTACAGGTCTCCTGGCCCCATCAGACGCCCAGAGGCTCAGCAGCACCGAAGGACCAGTACCGCTACGGAGGAGCGAGGCATCCACAAGGCCCGAGCTGCCAGCCATACGGGTGAGCACCACACGTTACACTCAGGGACGCGGGCTACATCACAGCTACAAGCAGAATAGCTAAAGAGAATAGTGAGCACGGCAGGCCTACAACTCCACCTGCCCAGGAGGACTCTATGCTTGCTCCCAGACTGACCAGACTCTTATCTCTAGCCAGTACTCCAGTCCAGGCCTGTCTAATTGCTACCAGTAAAGACCCTGGGACTGCACTGCACAGACTCTGTGGTTATTTCTGCACCGCGACACCCTGCACAACCCCCATCATCCACCTACACTGCCCTGAAGCTACACTCTTCCTGTGGGGAGTTGTACCACCCTGGCTGCCAAACCACCAGCTTCAGGGGACTGTTCCGCAGCGGCGGCCTCATTGGCCGCACTCCACAGGTGGCATAGTCGGACATTATAAAACCCCTATATACATCTACTACCCTTGGATTTGGGTCACCGCCACTGTGACTACAACCCCCAGCATCTACCGGCCCGGCTCCGGGTACCCCACGGCCCAGGGAGTGCGTCATAAGCCTTAGTACTCATGCACATGTGGCGCCCCTGAGGGTTCGACCGCCACAGGGATGCTGCACTTCTCTAATGGAGCGTAGTGTTCCTCCTCTGAGGTAAGAGCAGTGCGATGGTCAGGACCCTACCTCCACATCCAACACCACACTTCTCCCACCAGAGGGGGCTAGAAGGCACTAGGTGCTGCCCCTACTGGCACTTGGGAGACTGGGGAACCAAGAGTTAGGGGGAACCAATTAGTGGGTGAGGGTGGAGGACTCACATTTTAGTGACACTTTAAATTTCATATTTAATCCACAGCCATTTTGGGTGGCTTGTTCTTTGACTGTTCTCTGAACGTGACCTTCCTCCCTGAGCGTGGATCCTGTGTGGACCTGCAGAGGATGGAGGCACGGCCCTCGCACCCTGGCCTTGGGTAGAGGGGCAGGCTGTAGACGATGTATGTCTCAGCCCGGTCAAGGACCATGACCAAGAAGGCCCGGAGCTTAGGAGTGTAGCTCCACCGCAAATGGATCCCGGGGGGGATGCAGACGGAGCGGTATTCGCCACCTGTCCTCGCCTACCTGATCTATTCAGAGGGATTCCGGCTGCAAGAGGGGTACCGGCCCCCGACACCTGACCTTGCTACTCTACATCCTGGTCAGGGAAGCCCGGTAGGCCCAGAGGATCCCATCGGGTAACGGAAGGAGCGGAGCTGCCACCCGTACCCTTTTTCTGAGTGAAGTTCAGAGGGAGACCCGGCCTATCTACACACCCACAGACAGGAAAGGACCCGGTCTGAAGTCTAGGAACACTCTGGTGCGGGGTCCTGATTGAACACTTGACTTACTCGGAGGTTGATGGACCCTCGTCCCTGGTGACCGCAGAACTCCACGAGGAGCAGGGAGAAACCTTGCAGCTGTACTCTACACCGTGAGTAAAAACCCTGAAAGTCAACCCCTATAGCCTCCGGACTCTTTATTCTGCACTTCACCGCACCACGTAGCACCAGATCTCCTACACTACGACTCCCTCCATCCTTGTCTCTGCCCTGAGGCCCTGCTCCGCCTGTGGGGAGTAGTAATAACGACGGCTGCCACAACATCCCGCCTCAGAGGACTACAGCAGCAGGTACCACAGGTGGCGTAGTCGATAGCAACCACTCAACCCTGATAGCCCATTACATCCTTTTTTTTTAATGTGACGGCCCTGGGCACGGAACGGGTCCAGGCCACGACTGCTTCCCCTCAACATCTGACCCGGCTCCGAGTACCCCCCATCTTCCCAGGGTAGGGCTTCCAGTGAGCGTCACATAACTTGGCGTAGTCGGCAGGATCGCGTGCCCGCAGCAACGGAAGGAAATTGCCCATTGCTACCGGGTACTGTGTGCCTTACACCTTGGACTGTCGTTTCCACTTAAAATGGCGCCCGCCCAAGAAGAACAGACGCCATATTGCATCGGAAAGACAGTCTCCTAACACCTCCCATCGTGGGCCAGGCTCCCACATGGCACCAAAAGTGTGGACCACCCCTTCCATCAGAGACTGTCCGTGGGGTAATGCCCGTCAAAATGGATGGGCTGAACGAAGGCGTGCCTGTCAGCATACTGCCCTGGAGCCGCCCCGAAAGAGGAGGAAAAAGGAAAACAACAAGGTGCGGCCATTGCAGTTGGAGTTTGGCGACCTTCAGGAGCGGACATGGACGCTGCTGGAGCGCAACAAACGGAACCTTCCGAACCCGGCCCAGGTCCTTCCCCAGGCAGGGAGCGAAGCGGCACCAGACTTACAGTGGGAGATATCGAGTTTCTCCACCAGGAAGCCCCGTGTCTTGCAGGGAGATTGGATGAGGCCCAGAAGGCGGCGTCTGCTGCGTGGCGGGAAGAAATGCTGCGTATCCGGACTCGCCGCCAAGGAGCCGAAGCTCAGGGAGAAGCGGTGACAGAGGTCGTGAGCTGCCCAGAGGCGGGTGAGTGTGCTACCCCTGCCCCGGTTGCTGAACCTACCGTACCCGTACTGGACCTCATGGCCGAGTATCTCCTGCCCGGCGCGGTCACCTGGGAGCAGGTCTTTGCCCCGGAGCTGCAAGCTTCAGCTATAGGCGGAGACCTGCACTGCCGCCCAACTCCTGAATCGGAAGTACCTGAGGCTGCTGGGGTATCCACCGACCCCAAATTGGACTGGTCCGCACTTGTCGAGGACCCGCAGCAACCCCTGCTGACACCGCTGCCCGCACCGACAGTCACCTGGCCGGCGGCTGAGGAGTGAGCCTGGGACAGGGGGGGGTACCTGATGGGCTTCCCCCGGGATACCCAGGCTGAAGCGCGCAGGAGGAGCGAGCTGTGCCGTCAGCAGATCCTTCAACTCAGCCGGGAGCAACGCCAGTGGGAGATCCGCTGCGAGCACCTCGAGGTGCACGCCAAGGCGGCAAAGTCCCAGGCTCGCCAGGAGGAGACGACCCATACAAGCCCCGTGTGGAAGGGCAGGTTGTCCGCTTCCACCATGAGGTGGGATGGGGTTCATACGGAGTTCCCAGCACGAGCACGACGTCTTCGTCAGCCGGCGGGACGTCGAGCCGCGGCTGAGGAAGGGACACCCTGGCCGGAACCTCTTCCCGGGTGACATAGTAACGTACACCCGCCACCATGGGTGCGGGGGTGGTACGCCCTGGATGTCCACAAGGTGTCCGGGAGCGACGCCCCCTCGCGTTCGGCCTTAGAGGACCAGTCAGCCTCCGTCGGGAGGAATGAGCTTTTTCCCCGGAGGGGACCCGAGAATTAAGCAGCCTCGGCGGCTGTAACCTGTTGAAAGTTATAATGTTTAAGTTGATTATGTTTTTCCCCGTTTTCTAGAGACATTGGTCCCTGTGGACTTGCAGCAGACAGACTCTTACCCTATAAATAGTTTGCATTTCTTTAGGTGCTCCTTATTGGTTTTATGTAAAACCGCGGATATTTCTACCTCAGACCTCAGAAGAAAAACCTGTCTGGAGTGGCTCTCCTGGAGGTCCAACTCGGGATCTTCATGCCCTGCAGCCACCCCAGGGCCCGCGTTGGGGGTTTGGGACAGGTCCCTCGTGCTTCTGAACTGCCTTTAAGTCCCTGCACTTTAAGTCGTCTGTCTTTGCATAAATGTCTCTGGATGATTCTTGTACTTTTATATTTTTTATATCTTTGTACTTTTATATTATATGATGTTTGAAACGTTTAAGAAGAAGTGCCTCCCATAAAGGGAAGATTGTTTACTGTTATATATAAAAAATAGACTGTACCAGGTATTACTCTCTTTGCAGCCCGCGGACGTGCTGTGTTTCACCAGGGGGGAATGTGGCGCCCCTGAAGGTTCGACCGCCACAGGGATGCTGCACTTCTCAAATGGAGTGTAGTGTTCCTCCTCTGAGATAAGAGCAGTGCGATGGTCAGGACCCTACCTCCACATCCAACACCACACTTCTCCCACCAGAGGGGGCTAGAAGGCACTAGGTGCTGCCCCTACTGGTACTTGGGAGACTGGGGAAGCAAGAGTTAGGCTGAACCAATTAGTGGGTGAGGGTGGAGGACTCACATTTTAGTGACACTTTAAATTTCATATTTAATCCACAGCCATTTTGGGTGGCTTGTTCTTTGACTGTTCTCTGAACGTGACTTTCCTCCCTGAGCGTGGATCCTGTGTGGACCTGCAGAGGATGGAGGCACGGCCCTCGTACCCTGGCCTTGGGTCGAGGGGCAGGCTGTAGACGATGTATGTCTCAGCCCGGTCAAGGACCATGACCAAGAAGGCCCGGAGCTTAGGAGTGTAGCTCCACCGCAAATGGATCCCGGGGGGGATGCAGACGGAGCGGTATACGCCACCTGTCCTCACCTACCTGATCTATTCAGAGGGATTCCGGCTGCAAGAGGGGTACCGGCCCCCGACACCTGACCTTGCTACTCTACGTCCTGGTCAGGGAAAGCCCGGTAGGCCCAGAGGATCCCATCGGGTAACGGAAGGAGCAGAGCTGCCACCCATACCCTTTTTCTGAGTGAAGTTCAGAGGGAGACCCGGCCTATCTACACACACACAGACAGGAAAGGACCCGGTCTGAAGTCTAGGAACACTCTGGTGCGGGGTCCTGATTGAACACTTGACTTACTCGGAGGTTGATGGACCCTCGTCCCTGGTGACCGCAGAACTCCGCGAGGAGCAGGGAGAAACCTTGCAGCTGTACTCTACACCGTGAGTAAAAACCCTGGAAGTCAACCCCTATGGCCTCCGGACTCTTTATTCTGCACTTCACCGCACCACGTAGCACCAGATCTCCTACACTACGACTCCCTCCATCCTTGTCTCTGCCCTGAGGCCCTGCTCCGCCTGTGGGGAGTAATAATAACGACGGCTGCCACAACATCCCGCCTCAGAGGACTGCAGCAGCGCTGGTGGCCTTCACCAGGTACCACAGGTGGCGTAGTCGATAGCAACCACTCAACCCTGATAGCCCATTACATCCTATTTTTTTAATGTGACGGCTCTGGGCACGGAACGGGTCCAGGCCACGACTGCTTCCCCTCAACATCTGACCCGGCTCCGAGTACCCCCCATCTTCCCAGGGTAGGGCTTCCAGTGAGCGTCACACACATGTCAGTCACTTTCTCGCACAAGAAAATCTGACCGGGTTTCATCTGTGTTTTAGATCAGAGTTTAATCAGATTTTCATCAGCGTTTGGTCCAACTTTTTAAAATTTTTCTCTGATGAGAAAAAAAATATTACTCTGCCTTCTCCTAACTAACTTCATTTGGATGTCATCCGAGTGCAGTCTGTTTTTTTTCACACACCCATAGACATTCATTGTCAAGTTTGATCCGACAGTCAAAAAAATATTCTGTTCTCCATTATGTCTTTGACATCACATGATTAAAAACTGACTAGCTGAATCCTTCTAAGCTCTATGCAGAAACAGGAGGTCAATTTTCCCTGTGTGAGTCATGAGTCACTGCTAAAGTCCCTGGTAGGGGGAAGAGGGATTAGCTGGGTCAGGCGGTGAAGAGAGGAATGATAAATGCAGAATAAGAGACTTCCTGCTTCTACATAGAGAAGAATTAGCTGGGTAGAAAGGGAAAATGAGCAATTGTAAGTGCACAGTGCTATATAATATGATGATTGCAATGTTAAGAGGATAAAAATTTTGATGGGAGGAGGAGTGCTTCTATAATGTTAAAAACAATTGTTTACATTCACTCATTGCAAATTGAGATTCTGAAAATAATATCAAGTTGAAACAAAAAGTCTATTAGAAAGTTGCATTACTTTTTATAATCCAATAATTAGCCTTCATTTATAACCCACTTTATAGTTATGTCCCCTCCCGTCAAATTGCCATAACGTTATATAACTGTATTCAAGATCCAGTCCATGATCTCACTTTATAATCTCACTAGATGTTGGCCTGATTCTAACTCATCGGGTATTCTAGAATATGTATGCGGCCAACTGGGCGCAATTAGCAAAGCGGTGTTTAAATTTGGCGCCAATATCGCTGATTGGTCGCGGCCAGCGACCGCGACCGATCAGCAAAGCAGTGTTTAAATTTGGCGCCAAAATCGCTGATTGGTCGCGGCCGGTGCCCGTGACCAATCAGCAAAGCGGTGTTTAAATTTGCCGCCAAAATCGCTGATTGGTTGCGGCCAGCGACCGCGACCAATCAGCAAAGCGGTGTTTAAATTTGAAGCCAAAATCGCTGATTGGTTGCGGCCAGCGACCGCGACCAAACAGCAAAGCAGTGTTTAAATTTGCCGCCAAAATCGCTGATTGGTCGCGGCCGGCGCCCGTGACCAATCAGCAAAGCAGTGTTTAAATTTGCCGCCAAAATCGCTGATTGGTTGCGGCCAGCGACCAATCAGCAAAGCGGTGTTTAAATTTGCCGCCAAAATCGCTGATTGGTTGCGGCCAGCGACAGCGACCAAACAGCAAAGCGGTGTTTAAATTTGGTGCCAAAATCGCTGATTGGTCGCGACCGCGACGAATCAGCAAAGCAGTGTTTAAATTTGGCGCCAATATTGCTGATTGGTCACGACCGCCGACCGCGACCAATCAGCAAAGCGGTGTTTAAATTTGGCGCCAATATTGCTGATTGGTCGCGGCCGGCGACCGCGACCAATCAGCGAACCATGTTAGTGAAGACCAGAGAGCGTGTTTAAATTTGGCGCCAAAATTGCTGATTGGTCGCTACCGCGACCAATCAGCAAAGCAGTGTTTAAATTTTGCGCCAATATTGCTGATTGGTCGCGACCGGCGACCAATCAGCGAATCGTATTAGTGAGGACCGGGTAGCGGCGCTGCCTGTGCGGGTACTTCGGCTGCGAGGAGCCGGGAGATGGCCGGCTGCTCACAGCCGAAGTATGCCGACCGGCAGCGCCGCTCCCCGGTCCTCCCTTCACACTTGACGTAGGGAGATCAGCGGCCCTAGCCGCTGATCTCCCGACGGTGGCCGCATGGAGGTCAGCGGCGCCGCCGGTCGGGGTACTTCTGCTGCGAACAGCCGGGAGATGAGCGGCTAGCGCCGCTCATCTCCCGGCTGCATCGCCGCTAACCTCCGTGCGGCAGATGAGCCGCTAACGGCCGCCATTTTTTTCTGAAATCCAGCGTCGCTGATTGGCCGCGGCCGGACCAATCAGCGACGCGGGATTTCCTGGACAGACAGACGGGATAAGACGATTATATACACTGCTCAAAAAAATAAAGGGAACACTCAAGTAACACATCCTAGATCTGAATGAATGAATGAAATATTCTCATTGAATGATTTGTTCTGTACAAAGTTGAATGTGCTGACAACAAAATCACACAAAAATCATCAATGGAAATCAAATGTATTAACCAATGGAGGCCTGGATTTGGAGCCACCCCCAAAATTAAAGTGGAAAAACACACTACAGGCTGATCCAACTTTGATGTAATGTCCTTAAAACAAGTCAAAATGAGGCTCAGTATTGTTTGTGGCCTTCACGTGCCTGTATGACCTCCCTACAATGCCTGGGCATGCTCCTGATGAGGTTGCGGATGGTTTCCTGTGGTATCTCCTCCAGGATGGCACATCAATGCGAGCTGTGGCAAGAAGGTTTACTGTGTCTGTCAGCGTAGTGTCCAGAGGCTGGAGGCGCTACCAGGAGACAGGCTAGTACACCAGGAGACGTGGAGGGGGCCGTAGGAGGGCAACAACCCAGCAGCAGGACCGCTACCTCCGCCTTTGTGCAAGGAGGAACAGGAGGAGCACTGCCAGAGCCCTGCAAAATGACCTCCAGCAGGCCACAAATGTGCATGTGTCTGCACAAATCGTTAGAAACTGACTCCATGAAAGTGGTATTGAGGGCCCGATATCCACAGATGGGGGTTGTGCTCACAGCCCAACACCGTGCAGGAAGCTTGGCATTTGCCACAAAACACCAGGATTGGCAAAGTCGCCACTGGCGCCCTGTGCTCTTCACAAATGAAAGCAGGTTCACACTGATCACCTGTGACAGACATGACAGAGTCTGGAGACGCCGTGGAGAGCGATCTGCTGCCTGCAATATCCTTCAGCATGACCGGTTTGGCAGTGGGTCAGTAATGGTGTGGGGTGGCATTTCTTTGGGGGACCACACAGCCCTCTATGTGCTCGCCAGAGGTAGCCTGGCTGCCATTAGGTACCGAGATGAGATCCTCAGACCCCTTGTTAGAACATATGCTGGTGCGGTTGGCCCTGGGTTCCTCCTAATGCAGGACAATGCCAGACCTCATGTGGCTGGAGTGTGTCAGCAGTTCCTGCAAGATGAAGGCATTGAAGCTATGGACTGGCCCACCCATTCCCCAGACCTGAATCCGATTGAGCACATCTGGGACAACATGTCTCGCTCCATCCACCAACGTCACGTTGCACCACAGACAGTCCAGGAGTTGGCGGATGCTTTAGTCCAGGTCTGGGAGGAGATCCCACAGGAGACCATCCTCAACCTCATCAGGAGCATGCTCAGGCGTTGTAGGGAGGTCATACAGGCACATGGAGGCCACACACAATACTGAGCCTCATTTTGACTTGTTTTAAGGACATTACATCAAAGTTGGATCAGCCTGTAGTGTGTTTTTCCACTTTAATTTTGGGGGTGACTCTAAATCCAGGCCTCCATTGGTTAATAAATTTGATTTCCATTGATGATTTTTGTGTGATTTTGTTGTCAGCACATTCAACTTTGTACAGAACAAAGTATTCAATGAGAATATTTCATTCATTCAGATCTAGGATGTGTTATCTGAGTGTTCCCTTTATTTATTTATTTTTTATTTTATCAAAGTCCTTTTATCTTCTTATAGCCCATTCCTTATTTCTCCAAACATAAGTCTCCACCGAACCAAAAAGCACTACAGATACTGGCTGGTGATGAGCTCATACAGCCTTTATCTATCCCTCATCCCCTCAAGATGGCTGGACCATCCTTGTAAATAAGCCATTGTACTTTGTGTCACCCCCACCTCATTGTAGATTGTAAGCTCTTAGGAGCAGGGTCGTCATTATTTTTGCTGAAATTATTGTATTATCTTTAGCTATGTTAGGTATGACTGTTGTACATGAACCTGTGAATTGTTAAGCGCTGCGGAATATGTTGGCGCTATATAAATAAAGATTTTTTTTTTTTTTTTTTTTTTGAGCAGTGTATATTAGATTAGTCTGACAGTGACAGCACAGAGAATGTCTAGTTTAGGCAGGAAATATCAGTAATTGCTATTATATTAATCAATATTTAGTATAGAATTGGACATGATAGTTCAACTTCTTGAATAAAACAATCTACATAGATCCCCGTAGAGTAGAAAAGATTCCGTCTAACACTTCTTACACTTCCAGAGACTTTGCCATATTGCACAACAGATGCCACCAAACAGTGCAAGAGATGTTCCCATACGGTGCAAGAAATGCTGCCATACAGTGCTAGAGATGTTCCCACACAGTGCAAGAAATGCTGCCATACAGTGCTAGAGATGTTCCCACACAGTGCAAGAAATGCTGCCATACAGTGCTAGAGATGTTCCCATACGGTGCAAGAAATGCTGCCATACAGTGCTAGAGATGTTCCCACACAGTGCAAGAAATGCTGTCATACAGTGCTAGAGATGTTCCCATACAGTGCAAGAAATGCTGCCATACCGTGCTAGAGATGTTCCCACACAGTGCTAGAGATAAAACCTGAAGGTCTGAACTGAAACGTAAGTTGATGTGCATGCAAAATGTAAATGCATGTTCACACAAGGCCATTAAACAGAGAGAAACCAAGAACAAGAAAAATACCCAAATAACTGAAAGTAGATGTATAAATAGCACAGTGCAAAAATAATAATAAATAATAAAGGGTATTTAGTTAACATAATTTTGATCAAAATAATGTGAAAGCCATCCCGCCACTTCACGGCAACCCTTATGGGACAGTCCTAACTCTAATATTAGAAACCTTACCATTTGTCAAGTGACATACATATGGACAAGGGCAGAGAGACTGATCCCTAGTGTAAGCATAAAACCGAGGCAAAATGAGCGTCTCAGCCCAGACAAAGGGCGGCCACACCCTTTTATATGCACTAAAGCATACCGACTGCAAAGAAAAAACCTGAAGGTCTGAACTGAAACGTAAGTTGATGTGCATGCAAAATGTAAATGCTGTTCACACAAGGCCATTAAACAGAGAGAAGCCAAGAACAAGAAAAATACCCAAATAACTGAAAGTAGATGTATAAATAGCACAGTGCAAAGATAATAATAAATAATAAAGGGTATTTAGTTTTTTCTTTGCAGTCAGTATGCTTTAGTGCATATAAAAGGGTGTGGCCGCCCTTTGTCTGGGCTGAGATGCTCATTTTGCCTCGGTTTTATGCTTACACTAGGGATCAGTCTCTCTGCCCTTGTCCATATGTACAGTACAGACCAAAAGTTTGGACACACCTTCTCATTTAAAGATTTTTCTGTATTTTCATGACTATGAAATTTGTACATTCACACTGAAGGCATCAAAACTATGAATTAACACATGTGGAATTATATACTTAACAAAAAAGTGTGAAACAACTGAAAATATGTCTTATATTCTAGGTTCCTCAAAGTAGCCACCTTTTGCTTTGATGACTGCTTTACACACTCTTGGCATTCTCTTGATGAGCTTCAAGAGGTAGTCACCGTGTAACGGGTCTGGGAGGTGGAACCTCTGAGCAACAATACAAAGGGGCAGTCCTTGTAAGGAAGCGGGTGGCTCCCAGGGTAGGCGGGCAGGTAGTCACGGCAAGTGACGGGGACAGTCTCTGGGTAGAAGGGCAGGAGGTCACGGCAAGTGACGGGGACAGTCTCTGGGTAGAAGGGCAGGAGGTCACGGCAAGTGACGGGGACAGTCTCTGGGTAGAAGGGCAGGAGGTCACGGCAAGTGACGGGAACAGTCTCTAGACAGGCGGGTGGTCACAGCAAGTGATGGCTAAGCCTCCAGATAGGCTAGCAGGCGGGTACCAGGTGGACGCTCCCAGGTGAGCGGGCAAGAGTCTCTGGACAGGCAGGTGGTCACAGCAGGTGACGGCAGAGCCTCCAGGTAGGCTAGCAGGCAGGTAGCAGGCGGACGCTCCCAGGTGAGCGGGTAAGAGTCTCTGAACAGGCAGGTGGTCACAGCACGTGACGGCAGAGCCTCCAGGTAGGCTAGCAGGCAGGTAGCAGGCGGACGCTCCCAGGTGAGCGGGTAAGAGTCTCTGGACAGGCAGGTGGTCACAGCACGTGACGGCAGAGCCTCCAGGTAAACTAGCAGGCAGGTAGCAGGCGGACGCTCCCAGGTGAGCGGGTAAGAGTCTCTGGACAGGCAGGTGGTCACAGCACGTGACGGCAGAGCCTCCAGGTAGGCTAGCAGGCAGGTAGCAGGCGGACGCTCCCAGGTGAGCGGGTAAGAGTCTCTGGACAGGCAGGTGGTCACAGCACGTGACGGCAGAGCCTCCAGGTAGGCTAGCAGGCAGGTAGCAGATGAGCGCTCCCAGGTGAGCGGGCAATCAGATCCATAGACAGACTGGCAGGGCTGGTAGGCAGACTGTCGGACCGCAGGAATGCAAGTAGATAGACAAGTATCAGGCAGGTATCAGGCCCCTTTAAGAGAGGGGGAGCGCGCGCGCGCGCGCTCCCTAAGCACAGTGGCCGGGAAGCAGCGCGCGCTGCCAGCAGAGCGGGAGGAGGACGCCGGGCACGGAGCGGAGAGGTGAGGGGAACAGCGTCCCTGCCTAGCAGGAGGCAGGGACGCCGACGCTACAGTACCCCCCCCCTTTAGGCCCCCCCTTTTTTAGGCCAGACAGAAATTTATCAAGGATGAGAGGGGCATGGATGTTCCCCCGGGGCTCCCACGTTCTCTCCTCAGGACCAAACCCCTTCCAATCCACTAGAAAAAAGGTCTTTCCTCTTACCCTTTTGGTGGCCAGAATGTTCTCTACCTCAAACTCGTTTTCAGCGGAAATCGGAGCAGGAGGCGTACCTGTAAACTTGGAAAAAGAGTTAAGTACCACGGGTTTGAGGAGAGATACATGGAAGGAGTTAGGGATCCGCAAGTTGGCCGGGAGTTTCAATTTATAGGCCACTGGGTTGATTTGTTAGATAGCTTCCAGTGGGCCGATGAACCGAGGCCCTAACTTGTAGGAAGGAATCTTGAGCCGGACATACTTGGACGAGAGCCAGACTTTATCTCCAGGACGGAATTGTGGAGGATCCAGGCGTTTTTTGTCAGCGTGTCTTTTCATCCGCTCGGACGACTGAAGGAGTGCGGATCGGGTACTCTCCCAAATGGAGGAGAATTCGCTAACAAGAGATTCCACACCCGGATTGTCCACCGAGGTGGAGACGGGAAATGGGATCCGAGGATGCTGACCGAAGACTACAAAAAACGGGGATTTGGAGGAAGATTCGCTCTCGTGATTATTGTAAGAGAACTCGGCCCATGGTAGGAGATCCACCCAGTCCGAATGGTGGGCATTAACGAAGTGCCGGAGGTAACTGGTCAGGATCTGATTGATCCGCTCCACTTGACCTCTGGACTGTGGGTGGTAAGCGGAGGAGAAGTCCAGGGTGACGTCCAGCAGCTTACATGTGGCTCTCCAGAAGCGTGAGGTGAACTGAACCCCACGATCCGACACGATGTGGAGGGGCAGGCCATGGAGACGGAAGATGTGGCGGATAAAGTCTTTAGCCAGCTCGGGTGCAGACGGGAGGCCCGGCAGGGGAATGAAGTGAGCCATCTTGGAAAAGCGGTCAGCGACCACCCAAATGACCGTACAACCGGCAGAGACAGGAAGATCCGTTATAAAGTCCATAGCTATATGCTGCCACGGGGCAGCAGGTACTGGAAGAGGAAGGAGGCGACCGGCTGGCAGATGTCTCGGAACCTTGTTGCGGGCGCAGGACACACAGGCTGAAACAAAGTCTATTACGTCCTTGTGCAGGGTAGGCCACCAGTAATGCCGGGTAATAAGCTGGAGGGTCTTTTTCTGACCGGCGTGGCCAGCTAGCTTAGATGAGTGACCCCAGTGTAGGATCTTCTTCCGATCAGGTACTGTTACGAGTGTCTTACCGGGAGGGAGACGATTTAGATTCACGGGGGCCACCTGCATTACTCTGGCGGGATCAATGATGTGCTTAGGCTCCTCCTCTAGATCAGACACCAGGAAGGATCGGGACAAGGCGTCAGCTTTGATGTTTTTGTCTGCCGGGCGAAAATGAAGAACGAAATCAAAGCGGGCAAAAAACAAGGACCACCGGGCTTGGCGCGGGTTAAGTCTCTGGGCGCTCTGGAGGTAAGCCAAGTTCTTGTGGTCCGTGTAAATAATTACCGGGTGAAGAGCCCCCTCGAGCAGGTAACGCCACTCCTCCAGTGCCAGCTTAATGGCCAATAACTCTCGGTCTCCTATAGAATAATTGCGCTCAGAAGGGGTGAAGAGTTAGGAGAAGAAGCCGCAAGTTACCATTCTTCCGGAAGACGACTTTTGGGTAAGTACGGCTCCGGCTCCAGAGGAGGAGGCGTCCACTTCCAGGAAGAATTGTTTGTTGCCGTCCGGACGATGCAGCACCGGGGCGGAAGAGAAAGCCTGTTTGAAGGAAAGAAAGGCTTCCTCTGCTTCGGGCGGCCATTCTCTGGGATTAGTGCCCTTACGGGTGAGCGCAGAGATTGGAGCAGTCCGGGAAGAGAAGTGCGGAATGAAGAGGCGGTAGAAGTTGGCGAAGCCCAGGAACCGCTGAATAGCCTTCAACCCCTCTGGTCGGGGCCACTTCTGGATGGCAGACAGTTTCTCAGGATCCATTCGTAGGCCGGTCTGAGAGATTATGTAGCCCAAGAACGGAAGAGAGGTCTGCTCAAAGAGGCACTTCTCATATTTAGCGTAGAGGTGGTTCTGCCTGAGCCTGAGCAGGACCTGACGAACATCCCTCCGGTGAGTGAGAAGATCCGGAGAGAAGACCAAGATGTCGTCCAGGTACACCACTACGCAGGAGTAGAGAAGGTCCCGGAAGATGTCATTGACCAACTCTTGAAAGACGGCGGGAGCGTTACAGAGACCGAAGGGCATTACCAGATATTCATAGTGGCCGTCCTGGGTGTTGAATGCCGTCTTCCATTCATCCCCCTGACGGATACGGACCAGGTTATACGCCCCACGGAGGTCCAGCTTGGTGAAGATTCTAGCCCCCCTCAGACGGTCAAATAATTCCGGAATGAGCGGAAGGGGGTATTTATTCTTCACCGTGATCTGGTTAAGGCCTCTATAGTCTATACTGGGACGGAGTGAGACGTCCTTCTTTTTGACGAAGAAGAAGCCTGCTCCGGCCGGGGAGGTCGATTTCCGGATAAATCCCCGGGCCAGATTCTCCTCAATATATTCAGACATGGACCGGGTCTCAGCAGCGGACAAAGGGTAAATACGCCCACGGGGAGGAGTAGCGCCGGGCATCAGGTCGATTGGGCAGTCGTATGGTCTATGAGGGGGTAATGTCTCTGCCTCCTTTTTATTAAAGACGTCCGCATAAGACCAATAGGGAACCGGAAGACCAGGTAGATTGGCTGGGGTAGGAGAAAGACGGACAGGATGGATGGGAACTAAACAAGTCTTATGGCAGTCCTGTCCCCAGCGAAAGACTTCTCCGGTCTGTCAATCAAGCACGGGTGCATGTTTCTGAAGCCAAGGTAGGCCTAGCAAGAGGGCGTGAGAGAGTCCAGGCAGAACATGAAAGAAGATGCTCTCAGAGTGCAGCATTCCCACCTGCAGGGTTATGAATTCGGTGATGAGTTGGATGGGATGTGGTAAGAGGCCCCCATCCACGGCAGCGACAGATAAGGGTACAGCCAGAGGTTTGGTGGGAATGCGGTATTTCTCTACCAGGGATTGAGAAATAAGATTTCCGGCAGCTCCAGAGTCAAGTTGGGCTAGTTCAAAATAACGGTTCTCCCTGCAGATGATAGAGACCGACAGCAACAGAGATGGAGAGGGTTTACTCTTGTCTAGGACGACCTCTCTGAGCGATCCTAGACACAGGCGTTTCCCAACCTCTCCGGGCAGGAACGGATCCGGTGCTCCTTACTGCCACAGTAGAAGCAGCTCCCCTCGGCTCGGCATAACTCTTGACGGGTCTTGACCATCTTGGTCTGGTCGACCTGCATAGGCTCGGGTGAGTGCGCCTCGGGAGTAGCGGGAGAAGTGATGGATTTCTGAAAAGTGGGGGCTAGACGTGGAAACCTCCTCTCACGGGTGACCTCTTTGGCGCGTTCCTGGAACCGGATGTCAATCCGGGTGGCAAGAGTTATTAAGTCGTCGAGAGTGGTAGGAATGTCCCAACCGGCGAGTTCATCTTTAATACGGCCGGACAGACCCTCCCAAAAGACAGACACCAGAGCGTCGTTATCCCAGGCCAGCTCCGAAGCAAGGGTACGGAACCGTATGGCATATTGGCCCACGGTGAGATTTCCTTGATGGAGGCGTAGCAGAGATGATGCGGATGAGGTCTTCCTTCCGGGTTCGTCAAAGACTTTCCGGAAAGCCGTGAGAAAGGCTGGCAGGTTGGACACCAGGGGGTCTCCTCTCTCCCATAGAGGATTTAGCCAAGCCAGAGCCTCGCCTGTGAGATGGGACATGATGAAGGCTACTTTGGCCCGGTCGGAGATAAACTGGTGGGACAGGAGTTCAAAGTGCAGGGTGCACTGGTTTATGAAGCCCCGAGCTTGAGCGGGGTCGCCTCTGAAGCGAGGAGGTGCAGAAAGCCGGGGTCCGGGGCAGGATGCCATGGTATTGGTGGGCAGCGGCGCTGCCGGGCTGCGAGTCATGACACTAGCGGTGGTTGCTGGTGGAGCAGTCAGAGTGTCCAGGCGAGAGTTGACATTCCGCAGATGACTCAGGGTGGACTCCTGTTGGGACCTCTGACGGGACAGTTCATGACATAGGTCCGAGAGCGAGGGAGCTTGGGTGCCACCGGGGTCCATGGCCCGAGCAAACTGTAACGGGTCTGGGAGGTGGAACCTCTGAGCAACAATACAAAGGGGCAGTCCTTGTAAGGAAGCGGGTGGCTCCCAGGGTAGGCGGGCAGGTAGTCACGGCAAGTGACGGGGACAGTCTCTGGGTAGAAGGGCAGGAGGTCACGGCAAGTGACGTGGACAGTCTCTGGGTAGAAGGGCAGGAGGTCACGGCAAGTGACGGGGACAGTCTCTGGGTATAAGGGCAGGCGGGTGGTCACGGCAAGTGACGGCTAAGCCTCCAGATAGGCTAGCAGGCGGGTAGCAGGTGGACGCTCCCAGGTGAGCGGGCAAGAGTCTCTGGACAGGCAGGTGGTCACAGCAAGTGATGGCTAAGCCTCCAGGTAGGCTAGCAGGCAGGTAGCAGGTGGACGCTCCCAGGTGAGCGGGTAAGAGTCTCTGGACAGGCAGGTGGTCACAGCACGTGATGGCAGAGCCTCCAGGTAGGCTAGCAGGCAGGTAGCAGATGAGCGCTCCCAGGTGAGCGGGCAATCAGATCCATAGACAGACTGGCAGGGCTGGTAGGCAGACTGTCGGACCGCAGGAATGCAAGTAGATAGACAAGTATCAGGCAGGTATCAAGCAGGAATCTGGCAGGTAACTGGCAGGTAACTGGCAGGTATCTGGTAACGGGACCTGAGGGCTGAAGCAGAGTGATAGGCTATGCAACAACATTTCTCGGACACCTCCAATTTGGAGGAGGTGCCTTATATATGATGAGGTCCTCCGGCCATTGGCCGGGGACTCCTTAGGACGACGCGCGCGGCCCCTTTAAGAGAGGTGGAGCGCGCGCGCCCTAAGCACAGTGGCCGGGAAGCAGCGCGTGCTGCCAGGAGAGCGGGAGGAGGACGCCGAGCACGGAGCGGAGAGGTGAGGGGAACAGCGTCCCTGCCTAGCAGGAGGCAGGGACGCCGACGCTACACACCGGAAATGGTTTTCACTTCACAAGTGTGCCCTGTCAGGTTTAATAAGTGGGATTTCTTGCCTTATAAATGGCGTTGGGACCATCAGTTGTGTTGTGCAGAAGTCAGGTGGATACACAGCTGCTAGTCCTACTGAAAAGACTGTTAGAATTTGTATTATGGCAAGAAAAAAGCAGCTAAGTAAAGAAAAACGAGTGGCCATCATTACTTTAAGAAATGAAGGTCAGTCAGCCAGAAAAATTGGGAAAACTTTGAAAGTGTCCCCAAGTGCAGTTGCAAAAAACCATCAAGCGCTACAAAGAAACTGGCTCATATGAGTACCGCCCCAGGAAAGGAAGTCACCTCTGCTTCTGAGGATAAGTTTATCCGAGTCACCAGCCTCAGAAATCGCAGGTTAACAGTAGCTCAGATTAGAGACCAGGTCAATGCCACACAGAGTTCTAGCAGCAGACACATCTCTACAACAACTGTGAAGAGGAGACTCTGTGCAGCAGGCCTTCATGGTAAAATAGCTGCTAGGAAACCACTGCTAAGGACAGGCAACAAGCAGAGACTTGTTTGGGCTAAAGAACACAAGGAATGGACATTAGACCAGTGGAAATCGGTGCTTTGGTCTGATGAGTCCAAATTTGAGATCTTTGGTTCCAACCACCATGTCTTTGAGCGATGCAGAAAAGGTGAACGGATGGACTCTACATGCCTGGTTCCCACCATGAAGCATGGAGGAGGAGGTGTAATGGTGTGGGGGTGCTTTGCTGGTGACACTGTTGGGGATTTATTCAAAATTGAAGACATACTGAACCAGCATGGCTACAACAACATCTTGCAGCGGCATGCTATTCCATCCGGTTTGCGTTTAGTTGGACCATCATTTATTTTTCAACAGGACAATGACCCTAAACACACCTCCAGGCTGTGTATGGGCTATTTGACCAGGAAGGAGAGTGATGGGGTGCTACGCCAGATGACCTAGCCTCCACAGTCACCAGACCTGAACCCAATCGAGATTGTTTGGGGTAAGCTGGACCGCAGAGTGAAGGCAAAAGGGCCAACAAGTGTTAAGCATCTCTGGGAACTCCATCAAGATTGTTGGAAGACCATTTCCGGTGACTACCTCTTGAAGCTCATCAAGAGAATGCCAAGAGTGTGCAAAGCAGTCATCAAAGCAAAAGCTGGCTACTTTGAAGAACCTAGAATATAAGACATATTTTCAGTTGTTTCACACTTTTTTGTTAAGTATATAATTCCACATGTGTTAATTCATAGTTTTGATGCCTTCAGTGTGAATGTACAATTTTCATAGTCATGAAAATACAGAAAAATCTTTAAGTGAGAAGGTGTGTCCAAACTTTTGGTCTGTACTGTATGTCACTTGACAAATGGTAAGGTTTTTAATATTAGAGTTAGGACTGTCCCATAAGGGTTGCCGTGAAGTGGCGGGATGTCTTTCACATTATTTTGATCAAAATTATGTTAACTAAATACCCTTTATTATTTATTATTATTTTTGCACTGTGCTACTTATACATCTACTTTCAGTTATTTGGGTATTTTTCTTGTTCTTGGCTTCTCTCTGTTTAATGGCCTTGTGTGAACATGCATTTACATTTTGCATGCACATCAACTTACGTTTCAGTTCAGACCTACAGGTTTTTTCTTTGCAGTCAGTATGCTTTAGTGTATATAAAAGGGTGTGGCCGCCCTTTGTCTGGGCTGAGACGCTCATTTTGCCTCGGTTTTATGCTTACACTAGGGATCAGTCTCTCTGCCCTTGTCCATATGTATGTCACTTGACAAATGGTAATACCCTTTATTATTTATCATTATTTTTGCACTGTGCTATTTATACATCTACTTTCAGTTATTTGGGTATTTTTCTTGTTCTTGGTTTTTCAGTGCTAGAGATGTATCCATATAGTGCTAGAGATGTCCCCATACAGTGCTAGAGATGTTCCCACACAGTGCTAGAGATGTTCCCACACAGTGCTAGAGATGTTCCCACACAGTGCTAGAGATGTTTCCACACAGTGCTAGAGATGTTCCCACACAGTGCTAGAGATGTTCCCACACAGTGCTAGAGATGTTCCCATACAGGGCTAGAGATGTCCCCATACAGTGCTAGAGATGTTCCCACACAGTGCTAGAGATGTCCCCATACAGTGCTAGAGATGTTCCCACACAGTGCTAGAGATGTTCCCACACAGTGCTAGAGATGTTCCCATACAGTGATAGAGATGTTCCCATACAGTGCTAGAGATGTTCCCATACAGTGCTAGAAATGTTCCCACACAGTGCTAGAGATGTTCCCACACAGTGCTAGAGATGTTCCCAAACAGTGCTAGAGATGTTTCCACACAGTGCTAGAGATGTTCCCACACAGTGCTAGAGATGTTCCCACACAGTGCTAGAGATGTTCCCATACAGTGCTAGAGATGTTCCCACACAGTGCTAGAGATGTTCCCATACAGTGCTAGAGATGTTCCCACAGAGTGCTAGAGATGTTCCCACACATTGCTAGAGATGTTCCCAGAGTGCAAGAGATGTTCCCACACATTGCTAGAGATGTTCCCACACAGTTCTAGAGATGTTGCCATACAGTGCTAGAGATGTTCCCATACAGTGCTAGAGACGTCCCCATACAGTGCTAGAGATGTTCCCACACAGTGCTAGAGATGTTCCCACACATTGCTAGAGATGTTCCCACACAGTGCTAGAGATGTTCCCATACAGTGCTAGAGATGTTCCCACACAGTGCTAGAGATGTTCCCACACAGTGCTAGAGATGTTACCACACAGTACTAGAGATGTTCCCATACAGTGCTAGAGATGTCCCCATACAGTGCTAGAGATGTTCCCACACAGTGCTAGAGATGTTCCCATACAGTGCTAGAGATATTCCCACACAATGCTAGAGATGTTCCCATACAGTGCTAGAGATGTCCCCATACAGTGCTAGAGATGTCCCCACACAGTGCTAGAGATGTTCCCACACAGTGCTAGAGATGTTCCCACACAGTGCTAGAGATGTTCCCACACAGTGCTAGAGATGTTCCCACACAGTGCTAGAGATGTTCCCACACAGTGCTAGAGATGTTCCCATACAGTGCTAGAGATGTCCCCATACAGTGCTAAAGATGTTGCACACAGTGCTAGAGATGTTCCCACACAGTGCTAGAGATGTTCCCACACAGTGCTAGAGATGTTACCACACAGAGCTAGAGATGTTCCCACACAGTGCTAGAGATGTTCCCACACAGTGCTAGAGATGTTGCCACACAGTGCTAGAGATGTTCCCATACAGTGCTAGAGATGTCCCCATACAGTGCTAGAGATGTTCCCACACAGTGCTAGAGATGTTCCCATACAGTGCTAGAGATGTTCCCACACAATGCTAGAGATGTTCCCATACAGTGATAGAGATGTCCCCATACAGTGTTAGAGATGTTCCCACACAGTGCTAGAGATGTTCCCACACAGTGCTAGAGATGTTCCCACACAGTGCTAGAGATGTTCCCACACAGTGCTAGAGATGTTCCCACACAGTGCTAGAGATGTTATCACACAGTGCTAGAGATGTTCCCACACAGTGCTAGAGATGTTCCCACACAGTGCTAGAGATGTTCCCATACAGTGCTAGAGATGTTCCCATACAGTGCTAGAGATGTTCCTACACAGTGCTAGAGATGTTCCCATACAGTGCTAGAGATGTTCCCACACAATGCTAGAGATGTTCCCATACAGTGCTAGAGATGTCCCCATACAGTGCTAGAGATGTTCCCACACAGTGCTAGAGATGTTCCCACACAGTGCTAGAGATGTTCCCACACAGTTCTAGAGATGTTCCCATACAGTGCTAGAGATGTTCCCACACAGTGCTAGAGATGTTCCCACACAGTGCTAGAGATATTCCCACACAGTGCTAGAGATATTCCCACACAGTGCTAGAGATATCCCCACACAGTGCTAGAGATATTCCCACACAGTGCTAGAGATGTTCCCACACAGTGCTAGAAATATTCCCATACAATGCTAGAGATGTTCCCATACAGTGCTAGAGATGTTCCCACACAGTGCTAGAGATGTTCCCAAACAGTGCTAGAGATGTCCCCATACAGTGCTAGAGATGTTCCCACACAGTGCTAGAGATGTTCCCATAAGTGCTAGAGATGTTCCCACACAGTGCTAGAGATGTTCCCATACAGTGCTAGAGATGTCACCATACAGTGCTAGAGATGTTCCCACACAGTGCTAGAGATGTTACCACACAGTGCTAGAGATGTTCCCACACAGTGCTAGAGATGTTCCCACACAGTGCTAGAGATGTTCCCATACAGTGCTAGAGATTTGCCCACACAGTGCTAGAGATGTTCCCAAACAGTGCTAGAGATGTCCCCATACAGTGCTAGAGATGTTCCCACACAGTGCTAGAGATGTTCCCATACAGTGCTAGAGATGTTCCCACACAGTGCTAGAGATGTTCCCACACAGTGCTAGAGACACAGTGCTAGAGATATTCCCACACAGTGCTAGAGATGTCCCCATAAGTGCTAGAGATGTTCCCACAGAGTGCTAGAGATGTTCCCATACAGTGCTAGAGATGTTCCCATACATTGCTAGAGATGTCCCCATGAGTGCTAGAGATGTTCCCACAAAGTACTAGAGATGTTCCCACACAGTGCTAGAGATGTTCCCACACAGTGCTAGAGATGTTACCACACAGTGCTAGAGATGTTCCCACACAGTGCTAGAGATGTTCCCACACAGTGCTAGAGATGTTCCCACACAGTGCTAGAGATATTCCCACACAGTGCTAGAGATGTCCCCATACAGTGCTAGAGATATTCCCACACAGTGCTAGAGATGTTCCCACACAGTGCTAGAGATATTCCCACACAGTGCTAGAGATGTTCCCACACAGTGCTAGAGATGTTCCCACACAGTGCTATAGATATTCCCACACAGTGCTAGAGATGTTCCCAAACAGTGCTAGAGATATTCCCACACAGTGCTAGAGATGTCCCCATACAGTGCTAGAGATATTCCCACACAGTGCTAGAGATATTCCCATACAGTGCTAGAGATGTATCCATATAGTGCTAGAAATATTCCCACACAATGCTAGAGATGTTCCCACACAGTGCTAGAGATGTTCCCACACAGTGCTAGAGATGTTCCCACACAGTGCTAGAGACGTTCCCATACAGTGCTAGAGATGTTCCCATACAGTGCTAGAGATGTTCCCACACAGTGCTAGAGATGTCCCTATACAGTGTTAGAGATGTTCCCATACAGTGCTAGAGACACAGTGCTAGAGACACAGTGCTAGAGATATTCCCACACAGTGCTAGAGATGTTCCCATACAGTGCTAGAGATGTTCCCTCACAGTGCTAGAGATGTTCCCACACAGTGCTAGAGATGTTCCTACACAGTGCTAGAGATGTTCCCACACAGTGCTAGAGATGTTCCCACACAGTGCTAGAGACACAGTGCTAGAGACACAGTGCTAGAGATATTCCCACACAGTGCTAGAGATGTTCCCATACAGTGCTAGAGATGTTCCCTCACAGTGCTAGAGATGTTCCCACACGGTGCTAGAGATGTTACCACACAGTGCTAGAGATGTTCCCACACAGTGCTAGAGATGTTCCCACACAGTGCTAGAGATGTTCTCACACAGTGCTAGAGATGTACCCATACAGTACTAGAGATGTTCCCACACAGTGCTAGAGATGTTCCCACACGGTGCTAGAGATGTTCCCACACAGTGCTAGAGATGTTCCCATACAGTGCTAGAGATGTACCCATACAGTACTAGAGAAGTTCCCACACAGTGCTAGTGATGTTCCCACACAGTGCTAGAGATGTTCCCACACAGTGCTAGAGATGTTCCCATACAGTGCTAGAGATGTATCCATATAGTGCTAGAAATATTCCCACACAATGCTAGAGATGTTCCCACAAAGTGTTAGAGATGTTCCCACACAGTGCTAGAGATATTCCCACACAGTGTTAGAGATGTTCCCACACAGTGCTAGAGATGTTCCCACACAGTGCTAGAGATGTTCCCACACAGTGCTAGAGATGTTCCCATACAGTGCTAGAGATGTTCCCATACAGTGCTAGAGATGTATCCATATAGTGCTAGAAATATTCCCACACAATGCTAGAGATGTCCCCACATAGTGTTAGAGATGTTCCCACACAGTGCTAGAGATATTCCCACACAGTGTTAGAGATGTTCCCACACAGTGCTAGAGATGTTCCCACACAGTGCTAGAGATGTTCCCACACAGTGCTAGAGATGTTCCCACACAGTGCTAGAGATGTTCCCATACAGTGCTAGAGATGTTCCCATACAGTGCTAGAGATGTACCCATACAGTACTAGAGAAGTTCCCACACAGTGCTAGAGATGTTCCCACACAGTGCTAGAGATGTTCCCACAAAGTGCTAGAGATGTTCCCATACAGTGCTAGAGATGTATCCATATAGTGCTAGAAATATTCCCACACAATGCTAGAGATGTTCCCACACAGTGTTAGAGATGTTCCCACACAGTGCTAGAGATGTTCCCATACAGTGCTAGAGATGTACCCATACAGTACTAGAGAAGTTCCCACACAGTGCTAGAGATGTTCCCACACAGTGCTAGAGATGTTCCCACACAGTGCTAGAGATGTTCCCATACAGTGCTAGAGATGTATCCATATAGTGCTAGAAATATTCCCACACAATGCTAGAGATGTTCCCACACAGTGCTAGAGATGTTCCCACACAGTGCTAGAGATGTTTCCACACAGTGCTAGAGATGTTCCCACACAGTGCTAGAGATGTTCCCACACAGTGCTAGAGATGTTCCCATACAGGGCTAGAGATGTCCCCATACAGTGCTAGAGATGTTCCCACACAGTGCTAGAGATGTCCCCATACAGTGCTAGAGATGTTCCCACACAGTGCTAGAGATGTTCCCACACAGTGCTAGAGATGTTCCCATACAGTGATAGAGATGTTCCCATACAGTGCTAGAGATGTTCCCATACAGTGCTAGAAATGTTCCCACACAGTGCTAGAGATGTTCCCACACAGTGCTAGAGATGTTCCCAAACAGTGCTAAAGATGTTTCCACACAGTGCTAGAGATGTTCCCACACAGTGCTAGAGATGTTCCCACACAGTGCTAGAGATGTTCCCATACAGTGCTAGAGATGTTCCCACACAGTGCTAGAGATGTTCCCATACAGTGCTAGAGATGTTCCCACAGAGTGCTAGAGATGTTCCCACACATTGCTAGAGATGTTCCCAGAGTGCAAGAGATGTTCCCACACATTGCTAGAGATGTTCCCACACAGTTCTAGAGATGTTGCCATACAGTGCTAGAGATGTTCCCATACAGTGCTAGAGACGTCCCCATACAGTGCTAGAGATGTTCCCACACAGTGCTAGAGATGTTCCCACACATTGCTAGAGATGTTCCCACACAGTGCTAGAGATGTTCCCATACAGTGCTAGGGATGTTCCCACACAGTGCTAGAGATGTTCCCACACAGTGCTAGAGATGTTACCACACAGTACTAGAGATGTTCCCATACAGTGCTAGAGATGTCCCCATACAGTGCTAGAGATATTCCCACACAGTGCTAGAGATGTTCCCATACAGTGCTAGAGATATTCCCACACAATGCTAGAGATGTTCCCATACAGTGCTAGAGATGTCCCCATGCAGTGCTAGAGATGTCCCCACACAGTGCTAGAGATGTTCCCACACAGTGCTAGAGATGTTCCCACACAGTGCTAGAGATGTTCCCACACAGTGCTAGAGATGTTCCCACACAGTGCTAGAGATGTTCCCACACAGTGCTAGAGATGTTCCCATACAGTGCTAGAGATGTCCCCATACAGTGCTAAAGATGTTGCACACAGTGCTAGAGATGTTCCCACACAGTGCTAGAGATGTTCCCACACAGTGCTAGAGATGTTACCACACAGAGCTAGAGATGTTCCCACACAGTGCTAGAGATGTTCCCACACAGTGCTAGAGATGTTGCCACACAGTGCTAGAGATGTTCCCATACAGTGCTAGAGATGTCCCCATACAGTGCTAGAGATGTTCCCACACAGTGCTAGAGATGTTCCCATACAGTGCTAGAGATGTTCCCACACAATGCTAGAGATGTTCCCATACAGTGCTAGAGATGTCCCCATACAGTGTTAGAGATGTTCCCACACAGTGCTAGAGATGTTCCCACACAGTGCTAGAGATGTTCCCACACAGTGCTAGAGATGTTCCCACACAGTGCTAGAGATGTTCCCACACAGTGCTAGAGATGTTCCCACACAGTGCTAGAGATGTTATCACACAGTGCTAGAGATGTTCCCACACAGTGCTAGAGATGTTCCCACACAGTGCTAGAGATGTTCCCATACAGTGCTAGAGATGTTCCCATACAGTGCTAGAGATGTTCCTACACAGTGCTAGAGATGTTCCCATACAGTGCTAGAGATGTTCCCACACAATGCTACAGATGTTCCCATACAGTGCTAGAGATGTCCCCATACAGTGCTAGAGATGTTCCAACACAGTGCTAGAGATGTTCCCACACAGTGCTAGAGATGTTCCCACACAGTTCTAGAGATGTTCAGATACAGTGCTAGAGATGTTCCCACACAGTGCTAGAGATGTTCCCACACAGTGCTAGAGATATTCCCACACAGTGCTAGAGATATTCCCACACAGTGCTAGAGATATCCCCACACAGTGCTAGAGATATTCCCACACAGTGCTAGAGATGTTCCCACACAGTGCTAGAGATATTCCCACACAGTGCTAGAGATGTTCCCACACAGTGCTAGAGATGTTCCCACACAGTGCTAGAGATATTCCCACACAGTGCTAGAGATGTTCCCAAACAGTGCTAGAGATATTCCCACACAGTGCTAGAGATGTCCCCATACAGTGCTAGAGATATTCCCACACAGTGCTAGAGATATTCCCATACAGTGCTAGAGATGTATCCATATAGTGCTAGAAATATTCCCACACAATGCTAGAGATGTTCCCACACAGTGCTAGAGATGTTCCCACACAGTGCTAGAGATGTTCCCACACAGTGCTAGAGACGTTCCCATACAGTGCTAGAGATGTTCCCATACAGTGCTAGAGATGTTCCCACACAGTGCTAGAGATGTCCCTATACAGTGTTAGAGATGTTCCCATACAGTGCTAGAGACACAGTGCTAGAGACACAGTGCTAGAGATATTCCCACACAGTGCTAGAGATGTTCCCATACAGTGCTAGAGATGTTCCCTCACAGTGCTAGAGATGTTCCCACACAGTGCTAGAGATGTTCCTACACAGTGCTAGAGATGTTCCCACACAGTGCTAGAGATGTTCCCACACAGTGCTAGAGACACAGTGCTAGAGACACAGTGCTAGAGATATTCCCACACAGTGCTAGAGATGTTCCCATACAGTGCTAGAGATGTTCCCTCACAGTGCTAGAGATGTTCCCACACGGTGCTAGAGATGTTACCACACAGTGCTAGAGATGTTCCCACACAGTGCTAGAGATGTTCCCACACAGTGCTAGAGATGTTCTCACACAGTGCTAGAGATGTACCCATACAGTACTAGAGATGTTCCCACACAGTGCTAGAGATGTTCCCACACGGTGCTAGAGATGTTCCCACACAGTGCTAGAGATGTTCCCATACAGTGCTAGAGATGTACCCATACAGTACTAGAGAAGTTCCCACACAGTGCTAGTGATGTTCCCACACAGTGCTAGAGATGTTCCCACACAGTGCTAGAGATGTTCCCATACAGTGCTAGAGATGTATCCATATAGTGCTAGAAATATTCCCACACAATGCTAGAGATGTTCCCACAAAGTGTTAGAGATGTTCCCACACAGTGCTAGAGATATTCCCACACAGTGTTAGAGATGTTCCCACACAGTGCTAGAGATGTTCCCACACAGTGCTAGAGATGTTCCCACACAGTGCTAGAGATGTTCCCATACAGTGCTAGAGATGTTCCCATACAGTGCTAGAGATGTATCCATATAGTGCTAGAAATATTCCCACACAATGCTAGAGATGTCCCCACATAGTGTTAGAGATGTTCCCACACAGTGCTAGAGATATTCCCACACAGTGTTAGAGATGTTCCCACACAGTGCTAGAGATGTTCCCACACAGTGCTAGAGATGTTCCCACACAGTGCTAGAGATGTTCCCACACAGTGCTAGAGATGTTCCCATACAGTGCTAGAGATGTTCCCATACAGTGCTAGAGATGTACCCATACAGTACTAGAGAAGTTCCCACACAGTGCTAGAGATGTTCCCACACAGTGCTAGAGATGTTCCCACACAGTGCTAGAGATGTTCCCATACAGTGCTAGAGATGTATCCATATAGTGCTAGAAATATTCCCACACAATGCTAGAGATGTTCCCACACAGTGTTAGAGATGTTCCCACACAGTGCTAGAGATGTTCCCATACAGTGCTAGAGATGTACCCATACAGTACTAGAGAAGTTCCCACACAGTGCTAGAGATGTTCCCACACAGTGCTAGAGATGTTCCCACACAGTGCTAGAGATGTTCCCATACAGTGCTAGAGATGTATCCATATAGTGCTAGAAATATTCCCACACAATGCTAGAGATGTTCCCACACAGTGCTAGAGATGTTCCCACACAGTGCTAGAGATGTTTCCACACAGTGCTAGAGATGTTCCCACACAGTGCTAGAGATGTTCCCACACAGTGCTAGAGATGTTCCCATACAGGGCTAGAGATGTCCCCATACAGTGCTAGAGATGTTCCCACACAGTGCTAGAGATGTCCCCATACAGTGCTAGAGATGTTCCCACACAGTGCTAGAGATGTTCCCACACAGTGCTAGAGATGTTCCCATACAGTGATAGAGATGTTCCCATACAGTGCTAGAGATGTTCCCATACAGTGCTAGAAATGTTCCCACACAGTGCTAGAGATGTTCCCACACAGTGCTAGAGATGTTCCCAAACAGTGCTAAAGATGTTTCCACACAGTGCTAGAGATGTTCCCACACAGTGCTAGAGATGTTCCCACACAGTGCTAGAGATGTTCCCATACAGTGCTAGAGATGTTCCCACACAGTGCTAGAGATGTTCCCATACAGTGCTAGAGATGTTCCCACAGAGTGCTAGAGATGTTCCCACACATTGCTAGAGATGTTCCCAGAGTGCAAGAGATGTTCCCACACATTGCTAGAGATGTTCCCACACAGTTCTAGAGATGTTGCCATACAGTGCTAGAGATGTTCCCATACAGTGCTAGAGACGTCCCCATACAGTGCTAGAGATGTTCCCACACAGTGCTAGAGATGTTCCCACACATTGCTAGAGATGTTCCCACACAGTGCTAGAGATGTTCCCATACAGTGCTAGGGATGTTCCCACACAGTGCTAGAGATGTTCCCACACAGTGCTAGAGATGTTACCACACAGTACTAGAGATGTTCCCATACAGTGCTAGAGATGTCCCCATACAGTGCTAGAGATATTCCCACACAGTGCTAGAGATGTTCCCATACAGTGCTAGAGATATTCCCACACAATGCTAGAGATGTTCCCATACAGTGCTAGAGATGTCCCCATACAGTGCTAGAGATGTCCCCACACAGTGCTAGAGATGTTCCCACACAGTGCTAGAGATGTTCCCACACAGTGCTAGAGATGTTCCCACACAGTGCTAGAGATGTTCCCACACAGTGCTAGAGATGTTCCCACACAGTGCTAGAGATGTTCCCATACAGTGCTAGAGATGTCCCCATACAGTGCTAAAGATGTTGCACACAGTGCTAGAGATGTTCCCACACAGTGCTAGAGATGTTCCCACACAGTGCTAGAGATGTTACCACACAGAGCTAGAGATGTTCCCACACAGTGCTAGAGATGTTCCCACACAGTGCTAGAGATGTTGCCACACAGTGCTAGAGATGTTCCCATACAGTGCTAGAGATGTCCCCATACAGTGCTAGAGATGTTCCCACACAGTGCTAGAGATGTTCCCATACAGTGCTAGAGATGTTCCCACACAATGCTAGAGATGTTCCCATACAGTGCTAGAGATGTCCCCATACAGTGTTAGAGATGTTCCCACACAGTGCTAGAGATGTTCCCACACAGTGCTAGAGATGTTCCCACACAGTGCTAGAGATGTTCCCACACAGTGCTAGAGATGTTCCCACACAGTGCTAGAGATGTTCCCACACAGTGCTAGAGATGTTATCACACAGTGCTAGAGATGTTCCCACACAGTGCTAGAGATGTTCCCACACAGTGCTAGAGATGTTCCCATACAGTGCTAGAGATGTTCCCATACAGTGCTAGAGATGTTCCTACACAGTGCTAGAGATGTTCCCATACAGTGCTAGAGATGTTCCCACACAATGCTACAGATGTTCCCATACAGTGCTAGAGATGTCCCCATACAGTGCTAGAGATGTTCCAACACAGTGCTAGAGATGTTCCCACACAGTGCTAGAGATGTTCCCACACAGTTCTAGAGATGTTCAGATACAGTGCTAGAGATGTTCCCACACAGTGCTAGAGATGTTCCCACACAGTGCTAGAGATATTCCCACACAGTGCTAGAGATATTCCCACATAGTGCTAGAGATATCCCCACACAGTGCTAGAGATATTCCCACACAGTGCTAGAGATGTTCCCACACAGTGCTAGAGATATTCCCATACAATGCTAGAGATGTTCCCATACAGTGCTAGAGATGTTCCCACACAGTGCTAGAGATGTTCCCAAACAGTGCTAGAGATGTCCCCATACAGTGCTAGAGATGTTCCCACACAGTGCTAGAGATGTTCCCATAAGTGCTAGAGATGTTCCCACACAGTGCTAGAGATGTTCCCATACAGTGCTAGAGATGTCACCATACAGTGCTAGAGATGTTCCCACACAGTGCTAGAGATGTTACCACACAGTGCTAGAGATGTTCCCACACAGTGCTAGAGATGTTCCCACACAGTGCTAGAGATGTTCCCATACAGTGCTAGAGATTTGCCCACACAGTGCTAGAGATGTTCCCAAACAGTGCTAGAGATGTCCCCATACAGTGCTAGAGATGTTCCCACACAGTGCTAGAGATGTTCCCATACAGTGCTAGAGATGTTCCCACACAGTGCTAGAGATGTTCCCACACAGTGCTAGAGACACAGTGCTAGTGACACAGTGCTAGAGATATTCCCACACAGTGCTAGAGATGTCCCCATAAGTGCTAGAGATGTTCCCACAGAGTGCTAGAGATGTTCCCATACAGTGCTAGAGATGTTCCCATACATTGCTAGAGATGTCCCCATGAGTGCTAGAGATGTTCCCACAAAGTACTAGAGATGTTCCCACACAGTGCTAGAGATGTTCCCACACAGTGCTAGAGATGTTACCACACAGTGCTAGAGATGTTCCCACACAGTGCTAGAGATGTTCCCACACAGTGCTAGAGATGTTCCCACACAGTGCTAGAGATATTCCCACACAGTGCTAGAGATGTCCCCATACAGTGCTAGAGATATTCCCACACAGTGCTAGAGATGTTCCCAAACAGTGCTAGAGATATTCCCACACAGTGCTAGAGATGTTCCCACACAGTGCTAGAGATGTTCCCACACAGTGCTAGAGATATTCCCACACAGTGCTAGAGATGTTCCCAAACAGTGCTAGAGATATTCCCACACAGTGCTAGAGATGTCCCCATACAGTGCTAGAGATATTCCCACACAGTGCTAGAGATATTCCCATACAGTGCTAGAGATGTATCCATATAGTGCTAGAAATATTCCCACACAATGCTAGAGATGTTCCCACACAGTGCTAGAGATGTTCCCACACAGTGCTAGAGATGTTCCCACACAGTGCTAGAGACGTTCCCATACAGTGCTAGAGATGTTCCCATACAGTGCTAGAGATGTTCCCACACAGTGCTAGAGATGTCCCCATACAGTGCTAGAGATGTTCCCACACAGTGCTAGAGATGTTCCCACACAGTGCTAGAGACACAGTGCTACAGACACAGTGCTAGAGATATTCCCACACAGTGCTAGAGATGTTCCCATACAGTGCTAGAGATGTTCACTCACAGTGCTAGAGATGTTCCCACACAGTGCTAGAGATGTTCCTACACAGTGCTAGAGATGTTCCCACACAGTGCTAGAGATGTTCCCACACAGTGCTAGAGACACAGTGCTAGAGACACAGTGCTAGAGATATTCCCACACAGTGCTAGAGATGTTCCCATACAGTGCTAGAGATGTTCCCTCACAGTGCTAGAGATGTTCCCACACGGTGCTAGAGATGTTACCACACAGTGCTAGAGATGTTCCCACACAGTGCTAGAGATGTTCCCACACAGTGCTAGAGATGTTCCCACACAGTGCTAGAGATGTACCCATACAGTACTAGAGATGTTCCCACACAGTGCTAGAGATGTTCCACACGGTGCTAGAGATGTTCCCACACAGTGCTAGAGATGTTCCCATACAGTGCTAGAGATGTACCCATACAGTACTAGAGAAGTTCCCACACAGTGCTAGTGATGTTCCCACACAGTGCTAGAGATGTTCCCACACAGTGCTAGAGATGTTCCCATACAGTGCTAGAGATGTATCCATATAGTGCTAGAAATATTCCCACACAATGCTAGAGATGTTCCCACAAAGTGTTAGAGATGTTCCCACACAGTGCTAGAGATATTCCCACACAGTGTTAGAGATGTTCCCACACAGTGCTAGAGATGTTCCCACACAGTGCTAGAGATGTTCCCACACAGTGCTAGAGATGTTCCCACACAGTGCTAGAGATGTTCCCATACAGTGCTAGAGATGTTCCCATACAGTGCTAGAGATGTACCCATACAGTACTAGAGAAGTTCCCACACAGTGCTAGAGATGTTCCCACACAGTGCTAGAGATGTTCCCACACAGTGCTAGAGATGTTCCCATACAGTGCTAGAGATGTATCCATATAGTGCTAGAAATATTCCCACACAATGCTAGAGATGTTCCCACACAGTGTTAGAGATGTTCCCACACAGTGCTAGAGATGTTCCCATACAGTGCTAGAGATGTACCCATACAGTACTAGAGAAGTTCCCACACAGTGCTAGAGATGTTCCCACACAGTGCTAGAGATGTTCCCACACAGTGCTAGAGATGTTCCCATACAGTGCTAGAGATGTATCCATATAGTGCTAGAAATATTCCCACACAATGCTAGAGATGTTCCCACATAGTGTTAGAGATGTTCCCACACAGTGCTAGAGATATTCCCACACAGTGTTAGAGATGTTCCCACACAGTGCTAGAGATGTTCCCACACAGTGCTAGAGATGTTCCCACACAGTGCTAGAGATGTTCCCATACAGTGCTAGAGATGTTCCCATACAGTGCTAGAGATGTATCCATATAGTGCTAGAAATATTCCCACACAATGCTAGAGATGTTCCCACATAGTGTTAGAGATGTTCCCACACAGTGCTAGAGATATTCCCACACAGTGTTAGAGATGTTCCCACACAGTGCTAGAGATGTTCCCACACAGTGCTAGAGATGTTCCCACACAGTGCTAGAGATGTTCCCATACAGTGCTAGAGATGTTCCCATACAGTGCTAGAGATGTACCCATACAGTACTAGAGAAGTTCCCACACAGTGCTAGAGATGTTCCCACACAGTGCTAGAGATGTTCCCACACAGTGCTAGAGATGTTCCCATACAGTGCTAGAGATGTATCCATATAGTGCTAGAAATATTCCCACACAATGCTAGAGATGTTCCCACATAGTGTTAGAGATGTTCCCACACAGTGCTAGAGATATTCCCACACAGTGTTAGAGATGTTCCCACACAGTGCTAGAGATGTTCCCACACAGTGTTAGAGATGTTCCCATACAGTGCTAGAGATGTTCCCATACAGTGCTAGAGATATTCCCATACAGTGCTAGAGATGTTCCCACACAGTGCTAGAGATGTTCCCATATAGTGCTAGAAATATTCCCACACAGTGCTAGAGATGTTCCCATACAGTGCTAGAGATGTTCCCATACAGTGCTAGAGATGTTCCCATACAGTGCTAGAGATGTTCCCATACAGTGCTAGAGATGTTCCCATACAGTGCTAGAGATGTATCCATATAGTGCTAGAAATATTCCCACACAATGCTAGAGATGTTCCCACATAGTGCTAGAGATGTTCCCACACAGTGCTAGAGATATTCCCACACAGTGCTAGAGATGTTCCCACACAGTGCTAGAGATGTTCCCACACAGTGCTAGAGATGTACCCATACAGTACTAGAGATGTCCCCATACAGTGCTAGAGATGTTCCCACACAATGCTAGAGATGTACCCACACAGTGCTAGAGATGTATCCATACAGTACTAGAGATGTTCCCACACAGTGCTAGAGATGTTCCCACACAGTGCTAGAGATGTTCCCATACAGTGCTAGAGATGTTCCCACACAGTGCTAGAGATGTTCCCACACAGTGCTAGAGATGTTCCCATACAGTGCTAGAGATGTGTCCATATAGTGCTAGAAATATTCCCACACAGTGCTAGAGATGTTCCCACACAGTGCTAGAGATGTACCCATACAGTACTAGAGATGTTCCCACACAGTGCTAGGGATGTTCCCACACAGTGCTAGAGATGTTCCCACACAGTGCTAGAGATGTTCCCATACAGTGCTAGAGATGTACCCATACAGTGCTAGAGATGTTCCCACACAGTGCTAGAGATGTTCCCACACAGTGCAAGAGATGTTCCCACACAGTGCTAGAGATGTTCCCACACAGTGCTAGAGATATTCCCACACAGTGCTAGAGATGTTCCAATACAGTGCTAGAGATGTTCCCATACAGTGCTAGAGATGTTCCCATACAGTGCTAGAGATGTTCCCACACAGTGCTAGAGATGTTCCCACACAGTGCTAGAGATGTTCCCACACAGTGCTAGAGATGTTCCCACACAGTGCTAGAGATGTTCCCATACAGTGCTAGAGATGTTCCCACACAGTGCTAGAGATGTACTCATACAGTGCTAGAGATGTCCCCATACAGTGCTAGAGATGTTCCCACACAGTGCTAGAGATGTACCCACACAGTGCTAGAGATGTACCCATACAGTACTAGAGATGTTCCCACACAGTGCTAGAGATGTTCCCACACAGTGCTAGAGATGTTCCCATACAGTGCTAGAGATGTTCCCACACAGTGCTAGAGATGTTCCCACACAGTGCTAGAGATGTTCCCATACAGTGCTAGAGATGTATCCATATAGTGCTAGAATATTCCCACACAGTGCTCGAGATGTTCCCACACAGTGCTAGAGATGTACCCATACAGTACTAGAGATGTTCCCACATAGTGCTAGAGATGTTCCCACACAGTGCTAGAGATGTTCCCATACAGTGCTAGAGATGTTCCCATACAGTGCTAGAGATGTTCCCACACAGTGCTAGAGATGTTCCCACACAGTGCTAGAGATGTTCCCACACAGTGCTAGAGATATTCCCACACAGTGCTAGAGATGTTCCCACACAGTGCTAGAGATGTTCCCACACAGTGCTAGAGATGTACCCATACAGTACTAGAGATGTCCCCATACAGTGCTAGAGATGTTCCCACACAATGCTAGAGATGTACCCACACAGTGCTAGAGATGTACCCATACAGTACTAGAGATGTTCCCACACAGTGCTAGAGATGTTCCCACACAGTGCTAGAGATGTTCCCATACAGTGCTAGAGATGTTCCCACACAGTGCTAGAGATGTTCCCACACAGTGCTAGAGATGTTCCCATACAGTGCTAGAGATGTATCCATATAGTGCTAGAAATATTCCCACACAGTGCTAGAGATGTTCCCACACAGTGCTAGAGATGTACCCATACAGTACTAGAGATGTTCCCACACAGTGCTAGAGATGTTCCCACACAGTGCTAGAGATGTTCCCACACAGTGCTAGAGATGTTCCCATACAGTGCTAGAGATGTACCCATACAGTACTAGAGAAGTTCCCACACAGTGCTAGAGATGTTCCCACACAGTGCTAGAGATGTTCCCATACAGTGCTAGAAATGTATCCATATAGTGCTAGAAATATTCCCACACAATGCTAGAGATGTTCCCACATAGTGTTAGAGATGTTCCCACACAGTGCTAGAGATATTCCCACACAGTGCTAGAGATGTCCCCATACAGTGCTAGAGATGTTCCCACACAGTGCTAGAGATGTTCCCACACAGTGCTAGAGATGTTCCCATACAGTGCTAGAGATGTTCCCACACAGTGCTAGAGATGTTCCCACACAGTGCTAGAGATGTTCCCACACAGTGCTAGAGATGTACCCATACAGTACTAGAGATGTTCCCACACAGTGCTAGAGATGTTCCCACACAGTGCTAGAGATGTTCCCACACAGTGCTAGAGATGTTCCCATACAGTGCTAGAGATGTACCCATACAGTACTAGAGAAGTTCCCACACAGTGCTAGAGATGTTCCCACACAGTGCTAGAGATGTTCCCACACAGTGCTAGAGATGCTCCCATACAGTGCTAGAGAGGTATCCATATAGTGCTAGAAATATTCCCACACAATGCTAGAGATGTTCCCACAAAGTGTTAGAGATGTTCCCACACAGTGCTAGAGATATTCCCACACAGTGTTAGAGATGTTCCCACACAGTGCTAGAGATGTTCCCACACAGTGCTAGAGATGTTCCCACACAGTGCTAGAGATGTTCCCATACAGTGCTAGAGATGTTCCCATACAGTGCTAGAGATGTATCCATATAGTGCTAGAAATATTCCCACACAATGCTAGAGATGTCCCCACATAGTGTTAGAGATGTTCCCACACAGTGCTAGAGATATTCCCACACAGTGTTAGAGATGTTCCCACACAGTGCTAGAGATGTTCCCACACAGTGCTAGAGATGTTCCCACACAGTGCTAGAGATGTTCCCATACAGTGCTAGAGATGTTCCCATACAGTGCTAGAGATGTACCCATACAGTACTAGAGAAGTTCCCACACAGTGCTAGAGATGTTCCCACACAGTGCTAGAGATGTTCCCACACAGTGCTAGAGATGTTCCCATACAGTGCTAGAAATGTATCCATATAGTGCTAGAAATATTCCCACACAATGCTAGAGATGTTCCCACACAGTGTTAGAGATGTTCCCACACAGTGCTAGAGATGTTCCCATACAGTGCTAGAGATGTACCCATACAGTACTAGAGAAGTTCCCACACAGTGCTAGAGATGTTCCCACACAGTGCTAGAGATGTTCCCACACAGTGCTAGAGATGTTCCCATACAGTGCTAGAGATGTATCCATATAGTGCTAGAAATATTCCCACACAATGCTAGAGATGTTCCCACATAGTGTTAGAGATGTTCCCACACAGTGCTAGAGATATTCCCACACAGTGTTAGAGATGTTCCCACACAGTGCTAGAGATGTTCCCACACAGTGCTAGAGATGTTCCCACACAGTGCTAGAGATGTTCCCACACAGTGCTAGAGATGTTCCCACACAGTGCTAGAGATGTTCCCATACAGTGCTAGAGATGTTCCCATACAGTGCTAGAGATGTATCCATATAGTGCTAGAAATATTCCCACACAATGCTAGAGATGTTCCCACATAGTGTTAGAGATGTTCCCACACAGTGCTAGAGATATTCCCACACAGTGTTAGAGATGTTCCCACACAGTGCTAGAGATGTTCCCACACAGTGCTAGAGATGTTCCCATACAGTGCTAGAGATGTTCCCATACAGTGCTAGAGATGTACCCATACAGTACTAGAGAAGTTCCCACACAGTGCTAGAGATGTTCCCACACAGTGCTAGAGATGTTCCCACACAGTGCTAGAGATGTTCCCATACAGTGCTAGAGATGTATCCATATAGTGCTAGAAATATTCCCACACAATGCTAGAGATGTTCCCACATAGTGTTAGAGATGTTCCCACACAGTGCTAGAGATATTCCCACACAGTGTTAGAGATGTTCCCACACAGTGCTAGAGATGTTCCCACACAGTGCTAGAGATGTTCCCACACAGTGCTAGAGATGTTCCCACACAGTGTTAGAGATGTTCCCATACAGTGCTAGAGATGTTCCCATACAGTGCTAGAGATGTTCCCATACAGTGCTAGAGATGTTCCCACACAGTGCTAGAGATGTTCCCATATAGTGCTAGAAATATTCCCACACAGTGCTAGAGATGTTCCCACACAGTGCTAGAGATGTTCCCATACAGTGCTAGAGATGTTCCCATACAGTGCTAGAGATGTTCCCATACAGTGCTAGAGATGTTCCCATACAGTGCTAGAGATGTTCCCATACAGTGCTAGAGATGTATCCATATAGTGCTAGAAATATTCCCACACAATGCTAGAGATGTTCCCACATAGTGCTAGAGATGTTCCCACACAGTGCTAGAGATATTCCCACACAGTGCTAGAGATATTCCCACACAGTATTAGAGATGTTCCCATACAGTGCTAGAGATGTTCCCATACAGTGCTAGAGATGTATCCATATAGTGCTAGAAATATTCCCACACAATGCTAGAGATGTTCCCACACAGTGCTAGAGATATTCCCACACAGTACTAGAGATATTCCCACACAGTGCTAGAGATGTTCCCACACAGTGCTAGAGATGTTCCCATACAGTGCTAGAGATGTTCCCACACAGTGCTAGAGATGTTCCCATACAGTGCTAGAGATGTTCCCATACAGTGCTAGAGATGTATCCATATAGTGCTAGAAATATTCCCACACAATGCTAGAGATGTCCCCACATAGTGTTAGAGATGTTCCCACACAGTGCTAGAGATATTCCCACACAGTGTTAGAGATGTTCCCACACAGTGCTAGAGATGTTCCCACACAGTGCTAGAGATGTTCCCACACAGTGCTAGAGATGTTCCCATACAGTGCTAGAGATGTTCCCATACAGTGCTAGAGATGTACCCATACAGTACTAGAGAAGTTCCCACACAGTGCTAGAGATGTTCCCACACAGTGCTAGAGATGTTCCCACACAGTGCTAGAGATGTTCCCATACAGTGCTAGAAATGTATCCATATAGTGCTAGAAATATTCCCACACAATGCTAGAGATGTTCCCACACAGTGTTAGAGATGTTCCCACACAGTGCTAGAGATGTTCCCATACAGTGCTAGAGATGTACCCATACAGTACTAGAGAAGTTCCCACACAGTGCTAGAGATGTTCCCACACAGTGCTAGAGATGTTCCCACACAGTGCTAGAGATGTTCCCATACAGTGCTAGAGATGTATCCATATAGTGCTAGAAATATTCCCACACAATGCTAGAGATGTTCCCACATAGTGTTAGAGATGTTCCCACACAGTGCTAGAGATATTCCCACACAGTGTTAGAGATGTTCCCACACAGTGCTAGAGATGTTCCCACACAGTGCTAGAGATGTTCCCACACAGTGCTAGAGATGTTCCCACACAGTGCTAGAGATGTTCCCACACAGTGCTAGAGATGTTCCCACACAGTGCTAGAGATGTTCCCATACAGTGCTAGAGATGTATCCATATAGTGCTAGAAATATTCCCACACAGTGCTAGAGATGTTCCCACACAGTGCTAGAGATGTACCCATACAGTACTAGAGATGTTCCCACACAGTGCTAGAGATGTTCCCACACAGTGCTAGAGATGTTCCCACACAGTGCTAGAGATGTTCCCATACAGTGCTAGAGATGTACCCATACAGTACTAGAGAAGTTCCCACACAGTGCTAGAGATGTTCCCACACAGTGCTAGAGATGTTCCCATACAGTGCTAGAAATGTATCCATATAGTGCTAGAAATATTCCCACACAATGCTAGAGATGTTCCCACATAGTGTTAGAGATGTTCCCACACAGTGCTAGAGATATTCCCACACAGTGCTAGAGATGTCCCCATACAGTGCTAGAGATGTTCCCACACAGTGCTAGAGATGTTCCCACACAGTGCTAGAGATGTTCCCATACAGTGCTAGAGATGTTCCCACACAGTGCTAGAGATGTTCCCACACAGTGCTAGAGATGTTCCCACACAGTGCTAGAGATGTACCCATACAGTACTAGAGATGTTCCCACACAGTGCTAGAGATGTTCCCACACAGTGCTAGAGATGTTCCCACACAGTGCTAGAGATGTTCCCATACAGTGCTAGAGATGTACCCATACAGTACTAGAGAAGTTCCCACACAGTGCTAGAGATGTTCCCACACAGTGCTAGAGATGTTCCCACACAGTGCTAGAGATGTTCCCATACAGTGCTAGAGAGGTATCCATATAGTGCTAGAAATATTCCCACACAATGCTAGAGATGTTCCCACAAAGTGTTAGAGATGTTCCCACACAGTGCTAGAGATATTCCCACACAGTGTTAGAGATGTTCCCACACAGTGCTAGAGATGTTCCCACACAGTGCTAGAGATGTTCCCACACAGTGCTAGAGATGTTCCCATACAGTGCTAGAGATGTTCCCATACAGTGCTAGAGATGTATCCATATAGTGCTAGAAATATTCCCACACAATGCTAGAGATGTCCCCACATAGTGTTAGAGATGTTCCCACACAGTGCTAGAGATATTCCCACACAGTGTTAGAGATGTTCCCACACAGTGCTAGAGATGTTCCCACACAGTGCTAGAGATGTTCCCACACAGTGCTAGAGATGTTCCCATACAGTGCTAGAGATGTTCCCATACAGTGCTAGAGATGTACCCATACAGTACTAGAGAAGTTCCCACACAGTGCTAGAGATGTTCCCACACAGTGCTAGAGATGTTCCCACACAGTGCTAGAGATGTTCCCATACAGTGCTAGAAATGTATCCATATAGTGCTAGAAATATTCCCACACAATGCTAGAGATGTTCCCACACAGTGTTAGAGATGTTCCCACACAGTGCTAGAGATGTTCCCATACAGTGCTAGAGATGTACCCATACAGTACTAGAGAAGTTCCCACACAGTGCTAGAGATGTTCCCACACAGTGCTAGAGATGTTCCCACACAGTGCTAGAGATGTTCCCATACAGTGCTAGAGATGTATCCATATAGTGCTAGAAATATTCCCACACAATGCTAGAGATGTTCCCACATAGTGTTAGAGATGTTCCCACACAGTGCTAGAGATATTCCCACACAGTGTTAGAGATGTTCCCACACAGTGCTAGAGATGTTCCCACACAGTGCTAGAGATGTTCCCACACAGTGCTAGAGATGTTCCCACACAGTGCTAGAGATGTTCCCACACAGTGCTAGAGATGTTCCCATACAGTGCTAGAGATGTTCCCATACAGTGCTAGAGATGTATCCATATAGTGCTAGAAATATTCCCACACAATGCTAGAGATGTTCCCACATAGTGTTAGAGATGTTCCCACACAGTGCTAGAGATATTCCCACACAGTGTTAGAGATGTTCCCACACAGTGCTAGAGATGTTCCCACACAGTGCTAGAGATGTTCCCATACAGTGCTAGAGATGTTCCCATACAGTGCTAGAGATGTACCCATACAGTACTAGAGAAGTTCCCACACAGTGCTAGAGATGTTCCCACACAGTGCTAGAGATGTTCCCACACAGTGCTAGAGATGTTCCCATACAGTGCTAGAGATGTATCCATATAGTGCTAGAAATATTCCCACACAATGCTAGAGATGTTCCCACATAGTGTTAGAGATGTTCCCACACAGTGCTAGAGATATTCCCACACAGTGTTAGAGATGTTCCCACACAGTGCTAGAGATGTTCCCACACAGTGCTAGAGATGTTCCCACACAGTGCTAGAGATGTTCCCACACAGTGTTAGAGATGTTCCCATACAGTGCTAGAGATGTTCCCATACAGTGCTAGAGATGTTCCCATACAGTGCTAGAGATGTTCCCACACAGTGCTAGAGATGTTCCCATATAGTGCTAGAAATATTCCCACACAGTGCTAGAGATGTTCCCACACAGTGCTAGAGATGTTCCCATACAGTGCTAGAGATGTTCCCATACAGTGCTAGAGATGTTCCCATACAGTGCTAGAGATGTTCCCATACAGTGCTAGAGATGTATCCATATAGTGCTAGAAATATTCCCACACAATGCTAGAGATGTTCCCACATAGTGCTAGAGATGTTCCCACACAGTGCTAGAGATATTCCCACACAGTGCTAGAGATATTCGCACACAGTATTAGAGATGTTCCCATACAGTGCTAGAGATGTTCCCATACAGTGCTAGAGATGTATCCATATAGTGCTAGAAATATTCCCACACAATGCTAGAGATGTTCCCACACAGTGCTAGAGATATTCCCACACAGTACTAGAGATATTCCCACACAGTGCTAGAGATGTTCCCACACAGTGCTAGAGATGTTCCCATACAGTGCTAGAGATGTTCCCACACAGTGCTAGAGATGTTCCCATACAGTGCTAGAGATGTTCCCATACAGTGCTAGAGATGTATCCATATAGTGCTAGAAATATTCCCACACAATGCTAGAGATGTCCCCACATAGTGTTAGAGATGTTCCCACACAGTGCTAGAGATATTCCCACACAGTGTTAGAGATGTTCCCACACAGTGCTAGAGATGTTCCCACACAGTGCTAGAGATGTTCCCACACAGTGCTAGAGATGTTCCCATACAGTGCTAGAGATGTTCCCATACAGTGCTAGAGATGTACCCATACAGTACTAGAGAAGTTCCCACACAGTGCTAGAGATGTTCCCACACAGTGCTAGAGATGTTCCCACACAGTGCTAGAGATGTTCCCATACAGTGCTAGAAATGTATCCATATAGTGCTAGAAATATTCCCACACAATGCTAGAGATGTTCCCACACAGTGTTAGAGATGTTCCCACACAGTGCTAGAGATGTTCCCATACAGTGCTAGAGATGTACCCATACAGTACTAGAGAAGTTCCCACACAGTGCTAGAGATGTTCCCACACAGTGCTAGAGATGTTCCCACACAGTGCTAGAGATGTTCCCATACAGTGCTAGAGATGTATCCATATAGTGCTAGAAATATTCCCACACAATGCTAGAGATGTTCCCACATAGTGTTAGAGATGTTCCCACACAGTGCTAGAGATATTCCCACACAGTGTTAGAGATGTTCCCACACAGTGCTAGAGATGTTCCCACACAGTGCTAGAGATGTTCCCACACAGTGCTAGAGATGTTCCCACACAGTGCTAGAGATGTTCCCACACAGTGCTAGAGATGTTCCCATACAGTGCTAGAGATGTTCCCATACAGTGCTAGAGATGTATCCATATAGTGCTAGAAATATTCCCACACAATGCTAGAGATGTTCCCACATAGTGTTAGAGATGTTCCCACACAGTGCTAGAGATATTCCCACACAGTGTTAGAGATGTTCCCACACAGTGCTAGAGATGTTCCCACACAGTGCTAGAGATGTTCCCACACAGTGCTAGAGATGTTCCCATACAGTGCTAGAGATGTTCCCATACAGTGCTAGAGATGTACCCATACAGTACTAGAGAAGTTCCCACACAGTGCTAGAGATGTTCCCACACAGTGCTAGAGATGTTCCCACACAGTGCTAGAGATGTTCCCATACAGTGCTAGAGATGTATCCATATAGTGCTAGAAATATTCCCACACAATGCTAGAGATGTTCCCACATAGTGTTAGAGATGTTCCCACACAGTGCTAGAGATATTCCCACACAGTGTTAGAGATGTTCCCACACAGTGCTAGAGATGTTCCCACACAGTGCTAGAGATGTTCCCACACAGTGCTAGAGATGTTCCCACACAGTGTTAGAGATGTTCCCATACAGTGCTAGAGATGTTCCCATACAGTGCTAGAGATGTTCCCATACAGTGCTAGAGATGTTCCCACACAGTGCTAGAGATGTTCCCATACAGTGCTAGAGATGTTCCCATACAGTGCTAGAGATGTTCCCATACAGTGCTAGAGATGTTCCCACACAGTGCTAGAGATGTTCCCACACAGTGCTAGAGATGTTCCCACACAGTGCTAGAGATGTACCCATACAGTACTAGAGATGTTCCCACACAGTGCTAGAGATGTTCCCACACAGTGCTAGAGATGTTCCCACACAGTGCTAGAGATGTTCCCATACAGTGCTAGAGATGTACCCATACAGTACTAGAGAAGTTCCCACACAGTGCTAGAGATGTTCCCACACAGTGCTAGAGATGTTCCCACACAGTGCTAGAGATGTTCCCATACAGTGCTAGAGAGGTATCCATATAGTGCTAGAAATATTCCCACACAATGCTAGAGATGTTCCCACAAAGTGTTAGAGATGTTCCCACACAGTGCTAGAGATATTCCCACACAGTGTTAGAGATGTTCCCACACAGTGCTAGAGATGTTCCCACACAGTGCTAGAGATGTTCCCACACAGTGCTAGAGATGTTCCCATACAGTGCTAGAGATGTTCCCATACAGTGCTAGAGATGTATCCATATAGTGCTAGAAATATTCCCACACAATGCTAGAGATGTCCCCACATAGTGTTAGAGATGTTCCCACACAGTGCTAGAGATATTCCCACACAGTGTTAGAGATGTTCCCACACAGTGCTAGAGATGTTCCCACACAGTGCTAGAGATGTTCCCACACAGTGCTAGAGATGTTCCCATACAGTGCTAGAGATGTTCCCATACAGTGCTAGAGATGTACCCATACAGTACTAGAGAAGTTCCCACACAGTGCTAGAGATGTTCCCACACAGTGCTAGAGATGTTCCCACACAGTGCTAGAGATGTTCCCATACAGTGCTAGAAATGTATCCATATAGTGCTAGAAATATTCCCACACAATGCTAGAGATGTTCCCACACAGTGTTAGAGATGTTCCCACACAGTGCTAGAGATGTTCCCATACAGTGCTAGAGATGTACCCATACAGTACTAGAGAAGTTCCCACACAGTGCTAGAGATGTTCCCACACAGTGCTAGAGATGTTCCCACACAGTGCTAGAGATGTTCCCATACAGTGCTAGAGATGTATCCATATAGTGCTAGAAATATTCCCACACAATGCTAGAGATGTTCCCACATAGTGTTAGAGATGTTCCCACACAGTGCTAGAGATATTCCCACACAGTGTTAGAGATGTTCCCACACAGTGCTAGAGATGTTCCCACACAGTGCTAGAGATGTTCCCACACAGTGCTAGAGATGTTCCCACACAGTGCTAGAGATGTTCCCACACAGTGCTAGAGATGTTCCCATACAGTGCTAGAGATGTTCCCATACAGTGCTAGAGATGTATCCATATAGTGCTAGAAATATTCCCACACAATGCTAGAGATGTTCCCACATAGTGTTAGAGATGTTCCCACACAGTGCTAGAGATATTCCCACACAGTGTTAGAGATGTTCCCACACAGTGCTAGAGATGTTCCCACACAGTGCTAGAGATGTTCCCATACAGTGCTAGAGATGTTCCCATACAGTGCTAGAGATGTACCCATACAGTACTAGAGAAGTTCCCACACAGTGCTAGAGATGTTCCCACACAGTGCTAGAGATGTTCCCACACAGTGCTAGAGATGTTCCCATACAGTGCTAGAGATGTATCCATATAGTGCTAGAAATATTCCCACACAATGCTAGAGATGTTCCCACATAGTGTTAGAGATGTTCCCACACAGTGCTAGAGATATTCCCACACAGTGTTAGAGATGTTCCCACACAGTGCTAGAGATGTTCCCACACAGTGCTAGAGATGTTCCCACACAGTGCTAGAGATGTTCCCACACAGTGTTAGAGATGTTCCCATACAGTGCTAGAGATGTTCCCATACAGTGCTAGAGATGTTCCCATACAGTGCTAGAGATGTTCCCACACAGTGCTAGAGATGTTCCCATATAGTGCTAGAAATATTCCCACACAGTGCTAGAGATGTTCCCACACAGTGCTAGAGATGTTCCCATACAGTGCTAGAGATGTTCCCATACAGTGCTAGAGATGTTCCCATACAGTGCTAGAGATGTTCCCATACAGTGCTAGAGATGTTCCCATACAGTGCTAGAGATGTATCCATATAGTGCTAGAAATATTCCCACACAATGCTAGAGATGTTCCCACATAGTGCTAGAGATGTTCCCACACAGTGCTAGAGATATTCCCACACAGTGCTAGAGATATTCCCACACAGTATTAGAGATGTTCCCATACAGTGCTAGAGATGTTCCCATACAGTGCTAGAGATGTATCCATATAGTGCTAGAAATATTCCCACACAATGCTAGAGATGTTCCCACACAGTGCTAGAGATATTCCCACACAGTACTAGAGATATTCCCACACAGTGCTAGAGATGTTCCCACACAGTGCTAGAGATGTTCCCATACAGTGCTAGAGATGTTCCCACACAGTGCTAGAGATGTTCCCATACAGTGCTAGAGATGTTCCCATACAGTGCTAGAGATGTATCCATATAGTGCTAGAAATATTCCCACACAATGCTAGAGATGTCCCCACATAGTGTTAGAGATGTTCCCACACAGTGCTAGAGATATTCCCACACAGTGTTAGAGATGTTCCCACACAGTGCTAGAGATGTTCCCACACAGTGCTAGAGATGTTCCCACACAGTGCTAGAGATGTTCCCATACAGTGCTAGAGATGTTCCCATACAGTGCTAGAGATGTACCCATACAGTACTAGAGAAGTTCCCACACAGTGCTAGAGATGTTCCCACACAGTGCTAGAGATGTTCCCACACAGTGCTAGAGATGTTCCCATACAGTGCTAGAAATGTATCCATATAGTGCTAGAAATATTCCCACACAATGCTAGAGATGTTCCCACACAGTGTTAGAGATGTTCCCACACAGTGCTAGAGATGTTCCCATACAGTGCTAGAGATGTACCCATACAGTACTAGAGAAGTTCCCACACAGTGCTAGAGATGTTCCCACACAGTGCTAGAGATGTTCCCACACAGTGCTAGAGATGTTCCCATACAGTGCTAGAGATGTATCCATATAGTGCTAGAAATATTCCCACACAATGCTAGAGATGTTCCCACATAGTGTTAGAGATGTTCCCACACAGTGCTAGAGATATTCCCACACAGTGTTAGAGATGTTCCCACACAGTGCTAGAGATGTTCCCACACAGTGCTAGAGATGTTCCCACACAGTGCTAGAGATGTTCCCACACAGTGCTAGAGATGTTCCCACACAGTGCTAGAGATGTTCCCACACAGTGCTAGAGATGTTCCCATACAGTGCTAGAGATGTATCCATATAGTGCTAGAAATATTCCCACACAGTGCTAGAGATGTTCCCACACAGTGCTAGAGATGTACCCATACAGTACTAGAGATGTTCCCACACAGTGCTAGAGATGTTCCCACACAGTGCTAGAGATGTTCCCACACAGTGCTAGAGATGTTCCCATACAGTGCTAGAGATGTACCCATACAGTACTAGAGAAGTTCCCACACAGTGCTAGAGATGTTCCCACACAGTGTTAGAGATGTTCCCATACAGTGCTAGAGATGTTCCCATACAGTGCTAGAGATGTTCCCATACAGTGCTAGAGATGTTCCCACACAGTGCTAGAGATGTTCCCATACAGTGCTAGAGATGTTCCCATACAGTGCTAGAGATGTTCCCATACAGTGCTAGAGATGTTCCCACACAGTGCTAGAGATGTTCCCACACAGTGCTAGAGATGTTCCCACACAGTGCTAGAGATGTACCCATACAGTACTAGAGATGTTCCCACACAGTGCTAGAGATGTTCCCACACAGTGCTAGAGATGTTCCCACACAGTGCTAGAGATGTTCCCATACAGTGCTAGAGATGTACCCATACAGTACTAGAGAAGTTCCCACACAGTGCTAGAGATGTTCCCACACAGTGCTAGAGATGTTCCCACACAGTGCTAGAGATGTTCCCATACAGTGCTAGAGAGGTATCCATATAGTGCTAGAAATATTCCCACACAATGCTAGAGATGTTCCCACAAAGTGTTAGAGATGTTCCCACACAGTGCTAGAGATATTCCCACACAGTGTTAGAGATGTTCCCACACAGTGCTAGAGATGTTCCCACACAGTGCTAGAGATGTTCCCACACAGTGCTAGAGATGTTCCCATACAGTGCTAGAGATGTTCCCATACAGTGCTAGAGATGTATCCATATAGTGCTAGAAATATTCCCACACAATGCTAGAGATGTCCCCACATAGTGTTAGAGATGTTCCCACACAGTGCTAGAGATATTCCCACACAGTGTTAGAGATGTTCCCACACAGTGCTAGAGATGTTCCCACACAGTGCTAGAGATGTTCCCACACAGTGCTAGAGATGTTCCCATACAGTGCTAGAGATGTTCCCATACAGTGCTAGAGATGTACCCATACAGTACTAGAGAAGTTCCCACACAGTGCTAGAGATGTTCCCACACAGTGCTAGAGATGTTCCCACACAGTGCTAGAGATGTTCCCATACAGTGCTAGAAATGTATCCATATAGTGCTAGAAATATTCCCACACAATGCTAGAGATGTTCCCACACAGTGTTAGAGATGTTCCCACACAGTGCTAGAGATGTTCCCATACAGTGCTAGAGATGTACCCATACAGTACTAGAGAAGTTCCCACACAGTGCTAGAGATGTTCCCACACAGTGCTAGAGATGTTCCCACACAGTGCTAGAGATGTTCCCATACAGTGCTAGAGATGTATCCATATAGTGCTAGAAATATTCCCACACAATGCTAGAGATGTTCCCACATAGTGTTAGAGATGTTCCCACACAGTGCTAGAGATATTCCCACACAGTGTTAGAGATGTTCCCACACAGTGCTAGAGATGTTCCCACACAGTGCTAGAGATGTTCCCACACAGTGCTAGAGATGTTCCCACACAGTGCTAGAGATGTTCCCACACAGTGCTAGAGATGTTCCCATACAGTGCTAGAGATGTTCCCATACAGTGCTAGAGATGTATCCATATAGTGCTAGAAATATTCCCACACAATGCTAGAGATGTTCCCACATAGTGTTAGAGATGTTCCCACACAGTGCTAGAGATATTCCCACACAGTGTTAGAGATGTTCCCACACAGTGCTAGAGATGTTCCCACACAGTGCTAGAGATGTTCCCATACAGTGCTAGAGATGTTCCCATACAGTGCTAGAGATGTACCCATACAGTACTAGAGAAGTTCCCACACAGTGCTAGAGATGTTCCCACACAGTGCTAGAGATGTTCCCACACAGTGCTAGAGATGTTCCCATACAGTGCTAGAGATGTATCCATATAGTGCTAGAAATATTCCCACACAATGCTAGAGATGTTCCCACATAGTGTTAGAGATGTTCCCACACAGTGCTAGAGATATTCCCACACAGTGTTAGAGATGTTCCCACACAGTGCTAGAGATGTTCCCACACAGTGCTAGAGATGTTCCCACACAGTGCTAGAGATGTTCCCACACAGTGTTAGAGATGTTCCCATACAGTGCTAGAGATGTTCCCATACAGTGCTAGAGATGTTCCCATACAGTGCTAGAGATGTTCCCACACAGTGCTAGAGATGTTCCCATATAGTGCTAGAAATATTCCCACACAGTGCTAGAGATGTTCCCACACAGTGCTAGAGATGTTCCCATACAGTGCTAGAGATGTTCCCATACAGTGCTAGAGATGTTCCCATACAGTGCTAGAGATGTTCCCATACAGTGCTAGAGATGTTCCCATACAGTGCTAGAGATGTATCCATATAGTGCTAGAAATATTCCCACACAATGCTAGAGATGTTCCCACATAGTGCTAGAGATGTTCCCACACAGTGCTAGAGATATTCCCACACAGTGCTAGAGATATTCCCACACAGTATTAGAGATGTTCCCATACAGTGCTAGAGATGTTCCCATACAGTGCTAGAGATGTATCCATATAGTGCTAGAAATATTCCCACACAATGCTAGAGATGTTCCCACACAGTGCTAGAGATATTCCCACACAGTACTAGAGATATTCCCACACAGTGCTAGAGATGTTCCCACACAGTGCTAGAGATGTTCCCATACAGTGCTAGAGATGTTCCCACACAGTGCTAGAGATGTTCCCATACAGTGCTAGAGATGTTCCCATACAGTGCTAGAGATGTATCCATATAGTGCTAGAAATATTCCCACACAATGCTAGAGATGTCCCCACATAGTGTTAGAGATGTTCCCACACAGTGCTAGAGATATTCCCACACAGTGTTAGAGATGTTCCCACACAGTGCTAGAGATGTTCCCACACAGTGCTAGAGATGTTCCCACACAGTGCTAGAGATGTTCCCATACAGTGCTAGAGATGTTCCCATACAGTGCTAGAGATGTACCCATACAGTACTAGAGAAGTTCCCACACAGTGCTAGAGATGTTCCCACACAGTGCTAGAGATGTTCCCACACAGTGCTAGAGATGTTCCCATACAGTGCTAGAAATGTATCCATATAGTGCTAGAAATATTCCCACACAATGCTAGAGATGTTCCCACACAGTGTTAGAGATGTTCCCACACAGTGCTAGAGATGTTCCCATACAGTGCTAGAGATGTACCCATACAGTACTAGAGAAGTTCCCACACAGTGCTAGAGATGTTCCCACACAGTGCTAGAGATGTTCCCACACAGTGCTAGAGATGTTCCCATACAGTGCTAGAGATGTATCCATATAGTGCTAGAAATATTCCCACACAATGCTAGAGATGTTCCCACATAGTGTTAGAGATGTTCCCACACAGTGCTAGAGATATTCCCACACAGTGTTAGAGATGTTCCCACACAGTGCTAGAGATGTTCCCACACAGTGCTAGAGATGTTCCCACACAGTGCTAGAGATGTTCCCACACAGTGCTAGAGATGTTCCCACACAGTGCTAGAGATGTTCCCACACAGTGCTAGAGATGTTCCCATACAGTGCTAGAGATGTATCCATATAGTGCTAGAAATATTCCCACACAGTGCTAGAGATGTTCCCACACAGTGCTAGAGATGTACCCATACAGTACTAGAGATGTTCCCACACAGTGCTAGAGATGTTCCCACACAGTGCTAGAGATGTTCCCACACAGTGCTAGAGATGTTCCCATACAGTGCTAGAGATGTACCCATACAGTACTAGAGAAGTTCCCACACAGTGCTAGAGATGTTCCCACACAGTGCTAGAGATGTTCCCATACAGTGCTAGAAATGTATCCATATAGTGCTAGAAATATTCCCACACAATGCTAGAGATGTTCCCACATAGTGTTAGAGATGTTCCCACACAGTGCTAGAGATATTCCCACACAGTGCTAGAGATGTCCCCATACAGTGCTAGAGATGTTCCCACACAGTGCTAGAGATGTTCCCACACAGTGCTAGAGATGTTCCCATACAGTGCTAGAGATGTTCCCACACAGTGCTAGAGATGTTCCCACACAGTGCTAGAGATGTTCCCACACAGTGCTAGAGATGTACCCATACAGTACTAGAGATGTTCCCACACAGTGCTAGAGATGTTCCCACACAGTGCTAGAGATGTTCCCACACAGTGCTAGAGATGTTCCCATACAGTGCTAGAGATGTACCCATACAGTACTAGAGAAGTTCCCACACAGTGCTAGAGATGTTCCCACACAGTGCTAGAGATGTTCCCACACAGTGCTAGAGATGTTCCCATACAGTGCTAGAGAGGTATCCATATAGTGCTAGAAATATTCCCACACAATGCTAGAGATGTTCCCACAAAGTGTTAGAGATGTTCCCACACAGTGCTAGAGATATTCCCACACAGTGTTAGAGATGTTCCCACACAGTGCTAGAGATGTTCCCACACAGTGCTAGAGATGTTCCCACACAGTGCTAGAGATGTTCCCATACAGTGCTAGAGATGTTCCCATACAGTGCTATAGATGTATCCATATAGTGCTAGAAATATTCCCACACAATGCTAGAGATGTCCCCACATAGTGTTAGAGATGTTCCCACACAGTGCTAGAGATATTCCCACACAGTGTTAGAGATGTTCCCACACAGTGCTAGAGATGTTCCCACACAGTGCTAGAGATGTTCCCACACAGTGCTAGAGATGTTCCCATACAGTGCTAGAGATGTTCCCATACAGTGCTAGAGATGTACCCATACAGTACTAGAGAAGTTCCCACACAGTGCTAGAGATGTTCCCACACAGTGCTAGAGATGTTCCCACACAGTGCTAGAGATGTTCCCATACAGTGCTAGAAATGTATCCATATAGTGCTAGAAATATTCCCACACAATGCTAGAGATGTTCCCACACAGTGTTAGAGATGTTCCCACACAGTGCTAGAGATGTTCCCATACAGTGCTAGAGATGTACCCATACAGTACTAGAGAAGTTCCCACACAGTGCTAGAGATGTTCCCACACAGTGCTAGAGATGTTCCCACACAGTGCTAGAGATGTTCCCATACAGTGCTAGAGATGTATCCATATAGTGCTAGAAATATTCCCACACAATGCTAGAGATGTTCCCACATAGTGTTAGAGATGTTCCCACACAGTGCTAGAGATATTCCCACACAGTGTTAGAGATGTTCCCACACAGTGCTAGAGATGTTCCCACACAGTGCTAGAGATGTTCCCACACAGTGCTAGAGATGTTCCCACACAGTGCTAGAGATGTTCCCACACAGTGCTAGAGATGTTCCCATACAGTGCTAGAGATGTTCCCATACAGTGCTAGAGATGTATCCATATAGTGCTAGAAATATTCCCACACAATGCTAGAGATGTTCCCACATAGTGTTAGAGATGTTCCCACACAGTGCTAGAGATATTCCCACACAGTGTTAGAGATGTTCCCACACAGTGCTAGAGATGTTCCCACACAGTGCTAGAGATGTTCCCATACAGTGCTAGAGATGTTCCCATACAGTGCTAGAGATGTACCCATACAGTACTAGAGAAGTTCCCACACAGTGCTAGAGATGTTCCCACACAGTGCTAGAGATGTTCCCACACAGTGCTAGAGATGTTCCCATACAGTGCTAGAGATGTATCCATATAGTGCTAGAAATATTCCCACACAATGCTAGAGATGTTCCCACATAGTGTTAGAGATGTTCCCACACAGTGCTAGAGATATTCCCACACAGTGTTAGAGATGTTCCCACACAGTGCTAGAGATGTTCCCACACAGTGCTAGAGATGTTCCCACACAGTGCTAGAGATGTTCCCACACAGTGTTAGAGATGTTCCCATACAGTGCTAGAGATGTTCCCATACAGTGCTAGAGATGTTCCCATACAGTGCTAGAGATGTTCCCACACAGTGCTAGAGATGTTCCCATATAGTGCTAGAAATATTCCCACACAGTGCTAGAGATGTTCCCACACAGTGCTAGAGATGTTCCCATACAGTGCTAGAGATGTTCCCATACAGTGCTAGAGATGTTCCCATACAGTGCTAGAGATGTTCCCATACAGTGCTAGAGATGTTCCCATACAGTGCTAGAGATGTATCCATATAGTGCTAGAAATATTCCCACACAATGCTAGAGATGTTCCCACATAGTGCTAGAGATGTTCCCACACAGTGCTAGAGATATTCCCACACAGTGCTAGAGATATTCCCACACAGTATTAGAGATGTTCCCATACAGTGCTAGAGATGTTCCCATACAGTGCTAGAGATGTATCCATATAGTGCTAGAAATATTCCCACACAATGCTAGAGATGTTCCCACACAGTGCTAGAGATATTCCCACACAGTACTAGAGATATTCCCACACAGTGCTAGAGATGTTCCCACACAGTGCTAGAGATGTTCCCATACAGTGCTAGAGATGTTCCCACACAGTGCTAGAGATGTTCCCATACAGTGCTAGAGATGTTCCCATACAGTGCTAGAGATGTATCCATATAGTGCTAGAAATATTCCCACACAATGCTAGAGATGTCCCCACATAGTGTTAGAGATGTTCCCACACAGTGCTAGAGATATTCCCACACAGTGTTAGAGATGTTCCCACACAGTGCTAGAGATGTTCCCACACAGTGCTAGAGATGTTCCCACACAGTGCTAGAGATGTTCCCATACAGTGCTAGAGATGTTCCCATACAGTGCTAGAGATGTACCCATACAGTACTAGAGAAGTTCCCACACAGTGCTAGAGATGTTCCCACACAGTGCTAGAGATGTTCCCACACAGTGCTAGAGATGTTCCCATACAGTGCTAGAAATGTATCCATATAGTGCTAGAAATATTCCCACACAATGCTAGAGATGTTCCCACACAGTGTTAGAGATGTTCCCACACAGTGCTAGAGATGTTCCCATACAGTGCTAGAGATGTACCCATACAGTACTAGAGAAGTTCCCACACAGTGCTAGAGATGTTCCCACACAGTGCTAGAGATGTTCCCACACAGTGCTAGAGATGTTCCCATACAGTGCTAGAGATGTATCCATATAGTGCTAGAAATATTCCCACACAATGCTAGAGATGTTCCCACATAGTGTTAGAGATGTTCCCACACAGTGCTAGAGATATTCCCACACAGTGTTAGAGATGTTCCCACACAGTGCTAGAGATGTTCCCACACAGTGCTAGAGATGTTCCCACACAGTGCTAGAGATGTTCCCACACAGTGCTAGAGATGTTCCCACACAGTGCTAGAGATGTTCCCATACAGTGCTAGAGATGTTCCCATACAGTGCTAGAGATGTATCCATATAGTGCTAGAAATATTCCCACACAATGCTAGAGATGTTCCCACATAGTGTTAGAGATGTTCCCACACAGTGCTAGAGATATTCCCACACAGTGTTAGAGATGTTCCCACACAGTGCTAGAGATGTTCCCACACAGTGCTAGAGATGTTCCCACACAGTGCTAGAGATGTTCCCATACAGTGCTAGAGATGTTCCCATACAGTGCTAGAGATGTACCCATACAGTACTAGAGAAGTTCCCACACAGTGCTAGAGATGTTCCCACACAGTGCTAGAGATGTTCCCACACAGTGCTAGAGATGTTCCCATACAGTGCTAGAGATGTATCCATATAGTGCTAGAAATATTCCCACACAATGCTAGAGATGTTCCCACATAGTGTTAGAGATGTTCCCACACAGTGCTAGAGATATTCCCACACAGTGTTAGAGATGTTCCCACACAGTGCTAGAGATGTTCCCACACAGTGCTAGAGATGTTCCCACACAGTGCTAGAGATGTTCCCACACAGTGTTAGAGATGTTCCCATACAGTGCTAGAGATGTTCCCATACAGTGCTAGAGATGTTCCCATACAGTGCTAGAGATGTTCCCACACAGTGCTAGAGATGTTCCCATACAGTGCTAGAGATGTTCCCATACAGTGCTAGAGATGTTCCCATACAGTGCTAGAGATGTTCCCATACAGTGCTAGAGATGTTCCCATACAGTGCTAGAGATGTTCCCATACAGTGCTAGAGATGTATCCATATAGTGCTAGAAATATTCCCACACAATGCTAGAGATGTTCCCACATAGTGCTAGAGATGTTCCCACACAGTGCTAGAGATATTCCCACACAGTGCTAGAGATATTCCCACACAGTATTAGAGATGTTCCCATACAGTGCTAGAGATGTTCCCATACAGTGCTAGAGATGTATCCATATAGTGCTAGAAATATTCCCACACAGTGCTAGAGATGTTCCCACACAGTGCTAGAGATGTTCCCATACAGTGCTAGAGATGTATCCATATAGTGCTAGAAATATTCCCACACAATGCTAGAGATGTTCCCACACAGTGCTAGAGATATTCCCACACAGTACTAGAGATATTCCCACACAGTGCTAGAGATGTTCCCACACAGTGCTAGAGATGTTCCCACACAGTGCTAGAGATATTCCCACACAGTACTAGAGATATTCCCACACAGTGCTAGAGATGTTCCCACACAGTGCTAGAGATGTTCCCACACAGTGCTAGAGATGTTCCCATACAGTGCTAGAGATGTTCCCATACAGTGCTAGATATGGCATCAAAAAGCGAAAAGAAATGCTGCCATATAGTGCTAGAAACGTACAGTGCAAGCTTTAAGATTTCATTATTTATTTAATAAATAAATAGGCCAAAATGCAGAAGCCGTGGGTAAAAAATTAAGTACACCCTGATTGCATCCATAGAAATCAAGAGGGTAGGTTCCAGCCAGGTTGCTACTAATCAAATGCCCTTCATTAATTGTTCATCAGCAAGCGTGCAAGACATCAGTAATGATCTTGGGACATGCAATTATTGCTGCCTATGAATCTGAAAAGGATTGGCTATGTTCACATTTGGCATTTTTTCTGGTGTTTTTTTTAGAGCGGACTACATGTGTAATTTGTCTATAGTACAAGTTAAAAAAGTTAGTTTTATTCACCAAAAATGCTGGAAAAATGCAGCACAAATGTTATGCTGCGTTTCTGTAGCGTTTTTGCAGTTTCTCATTAATTTCAAGGGGTTAAAAAAATTCTGCAAAAACGCTGAAAGAATTGACATGTTGCAGATTTTCAAAAACGCTGCAGTTCTCAGTTTCAGGCAGGAAAAAAAAAGCTGCCTGTGCATGAGATTTCTGAAATCTCATTGCTTTTGCGGGCACTGTAGGGCTGCGTGCCCACGATCAGTATTACCAGCGTCCTGGACGCAGCATGCTATGCTGGTACTGTAAAAAGTAGCATTTAATTTTAATAAAAAAAACAAAACTGCAAAAACGCAACATGTAAACACAGCCTTAGGGCTCCTTCATACGTCTGTGTGTCCGGTACGTGTGGTGGCAGTTTCCACATGTACTGTAGACAGTGACACATGTAGACCCATTCAGATATATGGATCTGTTTAAACACATGCCACACACGCATGTCATCCGTGTGACACATACCAGCGTTTGGGAATCAGTGTACAGTTAGCGCTGTTCCCAAGCGCCGGGTGCAGAACGCTGCCCTCATTATGGTTCCCTGCCAGCGCTGCGATCAGCACCAGCAGGGACAATGATGAGAGTAGTAGTGTCTGCTCCCACAGTCTCCACCTGTAAAAATAAGAATACAATAAAAAATCCTTATACTCAGGTGTCCTAAGTGCCCCCCGCTGTAATCCATGCGACTGATTAGCAGAGGAGCTGGGGAGAATGAAGCGCTGTAGCGAGCGGCCCTGGAGCTGCGCTCAGTGAGTGACAGGTTACCGCTCACTGAGCGCAGCTCCAGGGCCACTCACTGCATCGGCTCATTCTCCCGGGCTCCTCCGCTGATCGGTTGCATGATAAGATAATACAGCTTGTACATATCAGAAGAATGAGTTGTACATAGTGTACCAAAGCAGGAGGTGAAGTCCTGGATGGCAGGTATGTGTCATCAAGGTGCCTGGATATAAGTCCCGGAAGAGACTGCTCCAGCAAGGCCACGTTCACACGTTCAGTATTTGATCAGTATTCTACATCAGTATCTGTAAGCCAAAACCAGGAGTGGGTGAAAAATGCAAATGTGGTGACTAGTTTCTATTATACTTACTCTCTAATTGCTCCACTCCTGATTTTGGCTTACAAATACTGATGTAAGACACTGACCAAATACTCAATGTGTGAACGTGGCATTACAATAAGCTACTGAGAGAATTTTTAGTGGACCGGATGTTGGGTCCGGGATTTAGGAGCAACCAAAAGAGCCTGGGTGGGAATGGTTGCTCCCATACATTCCAGTCCGGGGCTTGCAAGTCCTATAAAAGTCAGCTGGGTTGGCTCAGGTGTGATGTATGGGAGTTGGAGAGTAACCAATAATGGTGAGCACAATGAGCCTGAAGTAGGATCTGTATTGCTATTTGGATGACAACCTGTTGTCGTGCAGCCTTCCCTGAAAAGGACTGTGATTTTGATGTCACATGGATCCAAAAGACTAATGACACTTGCACCAGTTTTTCACATACATGTTTAAACACTGACATATGAATGAAGCCTAAAATATGACATACCAACAAGAAAAAAATAAAAGATTTATATGCAACATGTGAACATGCCCCCATAAAGTTATTCACAGAATCCTCCTGTTCTCCTGTACAATTTCACTGTTCATTCATCCAAAATGATTATTGAAAATAAAACATATTGTAGAAGGATGTTACAGAAATACTTTGCCTAAAGCCACGCCACTAAAACCACCATCCCCCGTATGTTACCTACTGGTATTTCTGATTGGAAAAGGAGACATTCCAACAGTTTGCTAACAGGTGAGAAAATAAATGCTCTTGCTGCAACTATGGAAAGGCAGCATCTGTGAGTACTGTGGCTAAGCCTGGTGAAGATGACAGTATTTTTGGTCCGAGTGCGATCTGATAAAACATCGGATCACACTCAGACCAATGTTAGTCTAAGGGGCTGTGAACATGTATGACTTTTTTCCCTCGGATAGAGACTGTCGGAGGAAACAAATCGCTGCGTGCCCCAGTTTGATCCAATACTCGAATCGCACTCGGCCATGCAAGTCAATGAGTGCGTGGAAACCATCGGACTGCACTCGGATACCATCGGACTGCACTCGGATGACATTTGAGTGCAGTTCAATTTCCACGGACTGACATAATGGAGGAGAACGTTTTTTTTCTCAATCTTCTCATTCAAGAGAATCAGATCACACATTAATCTCGGATGAGAGAATCCACGATCGTCTGCATCTGCCCAAAAAGTGCACAATCGTAGTTTACTATACAGGACCAGAACCAGCACCTTGCAAACCCAGGCATGTTCCAGGGCTCACTTGATGCTGGGAGCCACCTCACTCTGAGTGCACCTCACGTATGAGCCTGATCCATACTGCGCAGGTGCTAACTGTGTTGTACAGCTGGCACTCGATATCCAACTGCTGCAATCAGGGCTAGCTCCGATCGCAACCAACATAGATGCTGCCATCAATTGTGACAATGTAATTTAAAATAATTTAATTGACACTGTCATGCCAGCCATGGGCCTACTAAAGGCCCCAGTGGCTCACAAATTACTATACATTTTACAATACAGTACAATATTACTATATTATTGTGTATTGATTAAGAGATCACAGGTTCAGGTAGGATGACTAATAACATGCAAAAAACAATGAAAAATCTAAAAAAAAATGTATACATATAAACATTCAAATCACTTTACTTTTTCCATAGTGTTTATAAAATGTAAAAAATTAACATATTTGTAATCATCGGTTGCAATCTGATTTAGTAAAATATTATTATACTTATTCCATATGGTGGACAACAAAGCGAAAAAAAAAAATTGAAAAGGGCAAAATCGCTGATTTTGGTTTCTTCACCTCCCAAAAAATGGAATAAAAAGAGATCAGAAAGTGTAACTAGAGCTCGTACACAAAATAACAAGCCCTAATCTACCTCTATTGAGTGAACAATAAAAAATGTATATCTCTTAGAAAGCAAGGAGGAAAAATCAAACTCGAAGAGGGGCTGTGACGATACAGCTTATAATCTTAATCAGCCAGCCGGTTAGATTTGTTAAGCCAAGAGAAATACACTAATGTGTTTCTGTTGACTTATCAACGTATGTGTATTTCTGTGGCTGGTCAAGAAGGACAGACCAGTATTCGTATAACCCTGAATGTTGTCTTCTATTGGTCTGTAAACAATGATGTTTGTTACTATGCTAATTGCATATTATACTAAGCTAACTAGATGTTTATTTACAAGAGCCCCCTTCTATACCAACTATGTAAATTGGTTAGCTCAAACAATGAGACCTTCGACTGATGACCTTAGCCACATATGTAAATATAAAAAAGGGTTTTTCTATACTGCTGCAAAGAGAATTGAAAGAGACTTTTCAAGGAGAATCAAAGATCAGACTCTCTCAGACCATCTGCTTGGCAGCATGGCTTTACCAAAAGAGACACAGATTTGGATTCTACATGATTCCAGCCTAAGGCTATATGGCCCTGACTGGAAAGATACGGATCTGGCTGGAAAGATACTGATCTGCTCCACTGACCATCAGAGAGCCCGTGGATACATTTGGGGAGACCAGGCTGGGATGATGGAGTCCCTGGCCCCATGGATATGTTTGTTGGGGTTGCCAGGTGGGACCCTCCGGTTGCCTGGAACCCAAGGAGACATTCGGAGAAGCCAGATTGGGACCAGCTGGTCATCTGGCTCCCTGGAAACTCACGAAGAGGCCAGGGTGGGACCCTTGGGTCTCCTGGCATTGTGCCTCGATGGACTGTCAGCTTTCTAAGCTTGCCGCTACCTCCTCTCTGTGGGAGGCCGCCAAAAGCGGGGGGCCACTGGTTGAGGTAGTCGGCCCTGGAAGTCCCAAAGTCCGCAGTTCCATCCCAGGCGGGCCAGCGGAAGGTTGAGGACTGTGTCATGTTGTACCATCTTGGGTATTTGCTGGGACTGTTCTATGAGTTTATTGTCCGTTTTGTGGTTCAATAAAGTATTGCCACACTGTTTTACCCTCACCCTGTGTTGTCTGAGTAGTATTACGCCCAAGGAAGACCCCGGGTCTTCACAGGGGCCCATAGGGAGTATGTCACTTTAGGGCCAGAATAAACTTGTATTCTCGGGTATTCTAGAATATGTATGGGGCCTACCGGGTGCGACTAATCAGCGAAGCAGTGTTTAAATGGGTTCTGCACTACTTTAAATTAACCCCCCAATGTATCCCCCCGGGGCCCCTAATGAATTTTGTAATTACGTCATGTTGTCAATACTGTTTGTGACAACATCGCTGACCACGCAGCAAGTGTGAAGGGAGGACCAGGGAGCGAGGCCGCCGGTCGGGGTACTTCTGCGAGCAGCCGGGAGATGACCGGCTAGCATCGGTCATCTCCCGGCTGGTCGCTGCTGATCTCCCGATGGTGGCCTGCGTGTTTCAAATCCGGCACCAATTCGCGACTGAAATCCGGCCGCGACCAATCAGCGAACCGTGTTAGTGAGGACCGGGGAGCGGCGCTGCCTGTGCGGGTACTTCCGCTGCAAGCAGCCGGGAGATGACCAGCTAGCGCCGGTCATCTCCCGGCTGCATCGCCGCTGACCTCCATGCGGCTACGATCGGGAGATCAGCAGCTAGGGCCGCAGATCTCCCGACGGCAAGTGTGAAGGGAGGACCAGGGAGCGGCGCCGCCTAGGCCGCCAGTTGGGGTACTTCTGCTGCGAGCAGCCGGGAGATGACCGGCTAGTGCCGGTCATCTCCCAGCTGCATCGCCGCTGACCTCCGTGCGGCAGATGAGCCGCTAACGGCCGCCATCTTGTTCTGAAATCCCGCGTCGCTGATTGGCCGCGGCCGGACCAATCAGCGACGCGGGATTTCCTGGACGGACAGACAGACGGGATAAGCCGATTATATAGTAGACTAGATGGTGGCCCGATTCTAACGCATCGGGTATTCTAGAACATGTATGCGTCCGACCGGGCGCGACTAATCAGCGAAGCAGTGTTTAAATGGGTTGTGCACTACTTTAAATTAACTGGCAAATGTATCCCCCCGGGGCCCCTAATGAATTTTGGAGGACCGGGGAGCGAGGCCGCCGGTCGGGGTACTTCTGCTGCGAGCAGCCGGGAGATGACCGGCTAGCACAGGGTGAGCGTGTGAGGGTGAGCGTGGGAGCGTGTGAGGGTGAGCGTGGGAGCGGGTGAGCGTGGGAGGGTGAGAATGTGAGGGTGTGAGGGTGAGCGTGGGAGCGGGTGAGGGTGAGCGTGGAAGCGTGTGAGGGTGAGCGTGGGAGTGTGTGAGGGTGAGCGTGGGAGGGTGAGCGTCTGAGGGTGAGCGTCTGAGGGTGAGCGTCAGAGCGTGAGCGTCCGAGCGTGAGTGTCAGAGCGTGAGCGTCTGAGCGTGAGCGTCAGAGCATGAGCGTGAGCGTCCGAGCGTGAGCGTCTGAGCGTGAGCGTCAGAGCGTGAGCGTCAGAGCATGAGCGTGAGCGTCAGAGCGTGAGTGTCAGAGCGTGAGCATGAGCGTCAGAGCGTGAGTGTCTGAGCGTGAGCGTCAGAGCGTGAGCGTCCGAGCGTGAGCGTCAGAGCGTGAGCGTCTGAGGGTGGGCGCCTGAGCGTGAGCGTCAGAGCGTGAGCTTCCGAGCGTGAGCGTCAGAGCGTGAGCGTCTGAGCGTGAGCGTGAGAGTCTGAGCGTGAGCGTCTGAGGGTGAGCGTCTGAGGGTGTGACGGTGAGCGTCTGAGGGTGTGAGGGTGAGTGCCTGAGGGTGAGCGTCTGAGGGTGAGTGTGTGAGGGTGAGCCGCTAACGGCCGCCATCTTGTTCTGAAATCCCGCGTCGCTGATTGGCCGCGGCCTGACCAATCAGCGACGTGGGATTTCCTGGACAGACAGACAGACAGACAGACAGACAGACAGATAGACAGACAGACGGGATAAGACAATTATATATATTAGATTCTCCTTAACGGTGACACTGCCCTATACTGCCACATTGTGACAGGACCACATCCCGCTCTTCACCTTGATTCACTTCACTAGAACAATGTCCGGCCTGAGAGATCAAGATAAGCTCTATCATGAGAGGTCACACTGCACCGCCGCACTTATTGATAATAGACGATCTGATTGATTGTCAGCTATTCATGGATATCAAAGCCAGCAGACACCGCTCTGGTTGGTTGTGTATCCTGCTGATAGAGGTAATATAACATCATCTATAAATGTCACCGGAGAAAAGGATGCCGCTCTGTCCACATCTGTATCGGAGGCCCACTCCCATCACAAAATACACCAAAAATGCAGGACACAATCATAGAGAATGCGGTATTATAAGGACATACTGATAGGGAATTTAGATTGTGAGCCCCAATGGGGACAGAGATGATAATGTATGTAAAGCGCTGCGGAATATGTTGGTGCCATATAAAAATAAAGATTATTATTATTATTATTATTATTGTCCTGTAAAATTACGAACACCGTTATAGTTTATGGGGTTTGTCAAACTCCATTCCAGCATTATTTTTGTTACTGTTCCTACTAAGGTCACGTGTGAACACAGCTTTAGCCACTGCTATTCTACAGCTACAATAGTAACTATTATCTCCCAAGGAATCAATGTCTTCCATTCATAAGACTGCAGACCTATATGTGTGCACAATGTCAGGAAGGCACCATGCTCAAGACAAAGCTGCATGCATGAAGCCTGTAAGGAGACACTTTGGTTCCATTGTACTCTGTGTGCCACCATACCGTGCCCTGGAATCAATGCTTCTAGACGAGAATACCGGCATAATACAGCATGTGATAATATAGTGGTATTTTTTTCTCAGAATTTTGCCACATTATTTTGCAAAATATATTGGCATATATGTTTATAGGGGCACTAGTCCTAGTGGTATAGATTTTTCCTCCATCTCCTTCCAAGAGATAACTTTTTTATTTTTTGATAGTTATATCAGTGCTTGTTTTCTTTTCCTTACAAGCTGTCGTTTTATCAATAACATTTAGACGTCCATATGAGTTTCTGATTTTTTTTCCCTAATTTTGGAAGGCGAAGTAAATAAAAAACATCAATTCTGACAATACATTTTTTTTTCCTTTTGGCTATCACCGTATGGGATATATATTAAGATATTTTATTTGTTTGGATACTCTGCATGCGCTGATACCAAATACTTATTTTTTTCAATTTTACTATAATTAAAGAGGCTGTCTGATGAAAGCATGTTATCACCTATCACTTGATTATTGGGGGTCCGAACGCGAGGACCTGCAACGATCAGCAGAATGGAGCGTCCGACCTGTTGCTTCATTTTGTAACTGGGTAAAAAAAAGTTTAACACTGGGGATAAAAATTGTCCGTTCTGATGATCGGTCAGACTGCCACCGATCAGCAAGTTATCACTTACCTAAGGGTTTTTGCACATGGCTGTATTTGCAGTCCGAGGGTGATCTGACAAAACATCAAATCTTGATCTGCTTGATCTTATATTCGGATTGCACTCGGCCATGAAAGTCAATGAGTGCATGGAAAACATCGGACTGCACTCGGATGACATCGGAGTGCAGTCCGAATTCCACAGACTGACAGAATGTAGGAGATGAAGAATTTTTTTTCTCATCTTCTCCTTATCCTAGAGAATTGGATCAGACTCTGATCAGAGTGTGATCAGAGTGTCATTTGCATAATCGACCTGATGAGGGAATACACGGTCGTCTCCACCTAGCCTAAGGATAGGTGATAACTTGTTTTCACTGGACAATCCCTGTAAGTTTCAGTAAAACTACATTCCCACGATGAGTTTCTGGTGAGTTTTTTACTCTGAGTATTTTCAAAACAATGCAAGTAACCTATTTTACTTAATGGATGCAGAAAATCTGCAACATCAAAAACTCACCAAAATTTAATTGTGGGAATGTAGCCAAGGGGAGGTGATATCAACGTTTAGATTAAAAAAAAATCTTTTTCATTGTTTTACTTTTTTTCATTGCTTTCCCTAGAACCTGTGATCACTTGATCGCTAACACAATACACTGCAATTCTGGACTATTATTATTATTATTTATTATTATTATTATAGCGCCATTTAGTCCATGGCGCTTTACATGTGATAGGGATATACATAGCAAAAACATTTACATAATCTTAACAAAACGAGTCAGCGACTGGTACAGGAGGAGCGAGGACCCTGCCCGCGAGGGCTCACAGTCTACAAGGGATGGGCGAGGATACAGTAGGTGAGGGTAGAGGAGGTCATGCAGCAGTGTGGTGGAGCGGTGGTTACTGCAGGTTGTAGGCTTGTCGGAAGAGGTAGGTCTTCAGGTTTCTTTTGAAGGTTTCCATGGTAGGCGAGAGTCTTATGTGTTGAGGTACAAAGTTCCAGAGTAGGGACGATGCACGGGAGAAATCTTGTATGCGATTGTGGGAAGAGGAGATAAGAGGGGAGTAGAGAAGGAGATCTTGTGAGGATCGGAGGTTGCATGCAGGTCACAGATGTATGGAGGAGACAGGTTGTGGATGGCTTTGTATGCCATGGTTAGGGTTTTGAACTGGATTCTCTGGGCAATGGGGAGCCAGTGAAGGGATTGACAGAGGGGGGAGGCTGGGGAATAGCGGGGGGACAGGTGGATTAGTCGAGCAGCAGAGTTTAGGATAGATTGGAGGGGCGCAAGAGTGTTGGGAGGGAGGCCACAGAGCAGGAGGTTGCAGTAGTCAAGGCGGGAGATGATGAGGGCATGCACTAGTGTTTTTGCAGAAAACATGATTAGTGATAACAAAAATTCTCCATTAAATGTCACTTGCTTAACCCAGCAGGAAGTACGGCGGCATCTAAAAATCACTAAAGTTGACAAATCCCCGGGCCCGGATGGGATACACCCGCGAATACTTCAGGAATTAAGTAACGCCATAGATAGACCATTATTTTTAATCTTTAAAGATTCCATAATAACAGGGTCTGTACCACAGGACTGGCGTATAGCAAATGTGGTGCCAATATTCAAAAAGGGGACAAAAATTGAACTTGGAAATTATAGGCTGGTAAGCTTAACCTCTACTGTGGGTAAAATCCTGGAGGGTTTCCTAAGAGATGCTATACTAGAGTATCTGAAGAGGAATACCTCATGACCCAATATCAACATGGGTTTACGAGGGAACGTTCCTGTCAAACTAATCTGATCAGTTTTTATGAGGAGGCAAGTTCTGGACTGGACCAAGGAAATGCAGTGGATGTTGTGTATATGGACTTTTCAAAAGCTTTTGATACGGTTCTACACAAAAGGTTGATACATAAAATGAGAACAATGGGGATAGGGGAAAATATATGTATGTGGGTTAAGAATTGGCTCAGTGATAGGAAACAAAGGGTGGTTATTAATGGAAAATACTCAGACTGGGTCTCAGTTAACAGTGGGGTACCACAGGGGTCAGTATTGGGCCCCCTTCTTTTTAATATACTTATTAATGACCTTATAGGGTGCATACAGAGTAATATTTCAATATTTGCAGATGACACTAAACTCTGCAGGGTAATCAATACAGAGGAGGACAATTTTATATTACAGGAGGATCTATGTAAACTAGAAGCTTGGGCTGATAAATGGCAAATGAGCTTTAATGGGGATAAATGTAAGGTAATGCACTTGGGCAGAGGAAATAAAATGTATAATTATATGCTTAATTGTAAAACACTGGGAAAAACTGTAACTGAAAAAGACCTGGGTGTATTGGTGGACCACAAGCTCACGTTTAGTGGCCAGTGTCAGGCTGCTGCTGCAAAGGCAAATAAAATAATGGGATGCATTAAAAGAGGCATAGATGCTCATGAGGAGAACATAATTTTACCTCTATACAAGTCATTAGTGCAACCACACTTAGAATACTGTGTACATGTCTCCGGTGTATAAGAAAGACATAGCTGAACTAGAGCGGGTGCAGAGAAGAGCGACCAAGGTTATTAGAGGACTGGGGGGTCTGCAATACCAAGACAGGTTATTACACTTGGGGTTATTTACTGTAGAAAAACGAAGGCTTAGGGGTGATCTTATTACTATGTACAAGTATATGAGGGGACAGTACAAAGACCTTTCTACTGATCTTTTTACTCTGAGGCCTGAGAAGGGGACAAGGGGGCATCTTCTACGTCTGGAGGAAAGAAGGTTTAATCATAATCATAGACGCGGATTCTTTACTGTAAGAGCAGTGAGACTATGGAACTCTCTGCCGCATGATGTTGTAATGAATGATTCACTGTTAAAATTTAAGAAGGGCACGGATGCCTGTCTTGAAAAGTATAATATTACAGGTTATAAATACTAGATTCCTTGATAGGGCGTTGATCCAGGGAACTAGTCTGATTGTCGTATGGAGTCGGGAAGGAATTTTTTTCCCCAATGTGGAGCTTAGTGTTTGCCACATGGGTTTTTTTTGCCTTCCTCTGGATCAACAAGTTAGGCTATGGGTTGAACTAGATGGACTTAGTCTTCCTTCAACCTTAAAAACTATGTTACTATGTTACTATGAATGCACGGATCCGTGAGATATATTTGAGTTGGAGTCGGCAGGAAGTGGAAAGGGCTTGGATATGTGGTTTGAAGGAGAGATCAGAGTCCAGGGTTACCCCAAGGCAACAAGCTTGTGGGACTGGGGAGAGTGAACAGCCATTGACGTTGATGGATAGGTCAGATGGGGGATATGAATGAGAGGGTGGAAAGATGATGAACTCTGTTTTATCCATGTTGAGTTTTAGAAATCTGGCAGAGAAGAAGGATGAGATGGCGGACAGACATTGTGGGATTTTGGTTAGTAGGGAGGAGATATCGGGTCCAGAGAGGTAGACCTGTGTGTCATCAGCATAGAGTTGATACTGAAAGCCGTGAGACTCTATGAGCTGTCCCAGGCCAAAGGTGTAGATGGAGAAGAGCAGAGGTCCTAGAACTGAACCTTGGGGGACACCGACAGATCGGGGGCGAGATGAGGAGGTGTTGCGTGAGTGGGAGACGTTGAATATCCTGTCTGTTAAGTATGAGGAGACCCAAGATAGGGCCAAGTCCGTGATGCCAAGAGATGAGAGAATCTGTAGTAAGAGGGAATGGTCCACTGTGTCGAAGGCAGATGACAGGTCCAGAAGGAGGAGGATGGAGTAGTGTGGCTTGGATTTGGCAGTTAGTAGGTCGTTGGTGACTTTGGTCAGGGCAGTTTCAGTCGAGTGATGCGGTCGGAAGCCAGATTGCAGGCGGTCGAAGAGGGAACAGGAGGAGAGGTGGGAGGACAGTTCAAGGTGGACATGTTGTTCTAGTAGTTTTGAGGCAAAGGGGAGAAGTGATATGGGGAGGTAGCTAGTCAGAGAGGATGGGTCAAGGGAGGGCTTTTTGAGGATGGGTGTGATTGCGGCATGTTTGAAACATGAAGGGAAGACACCGGTTGTTAGTGACAGGTTGAAGAGGTGGGTTAGGGTTGGGATGAAGACTGTGGTAAGGTTAGGGATGAGGTGAGATGGGATTGAGATTGTAGTATATTGTAAAATGATCTACCTATGAAGCCCGGCCACAATGTGACCTATGTCTAACAATTTGTGCTAAATGCTCCATTCCGATAAATTTAACTTTTTTTTTTTCAGAAATGTGGCTTTTGGCACTAATGAGAAATCTGTTCATTACAAAGCTGGAGTCCATTCAGTGTGTAGCGCCGGCGTCCCTGCCCTCTGCTAGGCAGGGACGCTGTTCCCCTCACCTCCCTGCTCCGTGCCCGGCATCCTCCTCCCGCTCTGCTGGCAGCGCGCGCTCCTTCCCGGCCACTGTGCTTAGGGCGCGCGCGCTCTCCCTCCCTCTTAAAGGGGCCGCGCGCGCCGTCCTAAGGAGTCCCCGGCCAATGGCCGGAGCACTTCACCATATATAAGGCACCTCCTCCAAAATGGAGGTGCCCGAGCAATGTTGTTGCACTGTTCTACTCTGCTTCAGCCCTCAGGTCCCGTTGCCAGTTACCTGCCAGTTACCTGCCTGATTCCTGCCAGAGTCCTGCCAGTTTGCTGTCTGTTTCCTGCCAGTTATTCCTGCTACCTGCTTGCTAGCCTGAGGTCCGACGGTCTGCCTTACAACTCCTGTCAGTCTGTCTAAGGACCAGCTTGCCCGCTCACCTGGGAGCGCACATCAGCTACCTGCCTGCTTGCTAGCCTGAGGTCCGACGGTCTGCCTTTCTACTCCTGTCAGTCTGTCTATGGACCAGCTTGCCCGCTCACCTGGGAGCGCTCCTCCGCTACCTGCCTGCTTGCCTGCCCGGAGGCTCCGCCGTCACGTGCTGTGACCACCAGCTATTCCAGAGACTCTTGCCCGCTCACCTGGGAGCGCTTCTCCGCTACCTGCCTGCTTGCCTGCCCGGAGGCTCCGCCGTCACGTGCTGTGACCACCAGCTATTCCAGAGACTCTTGCCCGCTCACCTGGGAGCGCTTCTCCGCTACCTGCCTGCTTGCCTACCTGGAGACTTCGCCGTCACGTGCTGTGACCACCTGCTATTCCAGAGACCCTCGCTTGCTCACCTGGGAGCACACATCCTCCATCTGCCTTGCTAGCCTACCTGGAGGTTCAGCCATCACAGGTCGTACCTACCCTTTACCTAGAGACTGCCCCGGTCACTTGCCGTGACCTCCAGCCCGTTCACCCAGAGACTGCCCCGGTCACTTGCCGTGACCTCCAGCCCGTTCACCCAGAGACTGCCCCGGTCACTTGCCGTGACCTCCAGCCCGTTCACCCAGAGACTGTCCCGGTCACTTGCCGTGACCTCCTGCCCGTACACCCAGAGACTGTCCCGGTCACCTGCTGTGACTGCCTGCCTGGTCGCCACCCGCTCCCTTACAAGGACCGCCCCCTTGTATAGTAGCTCAGAGGTTCCGCCTCCCAGACCCGTTACAGTTTGCTCGGGCCATGGAACCCGGTGGCACCCAAGCTCCCTCGCTCTCGGACCTCTGTCATGAACTGTCCCGTCAGAGGTCCCAACAGGAGTCCATCCTGGGTCACCTGCGGAATGTCAATTCTCGCCTGGATACTCTGACTGCTCCACCAGCAACCACCGCCAGTGCCATGACTCGCAACCCGGCAGCTCCGCTGCCCACCAATACCATGGTATCCTACCCCGGACCCCGGCTTTCTGCACCTCCTCGCTTCGGAGGCGACTCCGCCCAGGCTCGGGACTTCATAAATCAGTGCACCCTGCACTTTGAACTATTGTCCCACCAGTTTAACTCCGACCGGGCCAAAATTGCCTTCATCATGTGCCATCTCACCGGGGAGGCCCTGGCCTGGCTAAATCCTCTATGGGAGAGAGGAGACCCCCTGGTGTCCGACTTGCCTGCCTTCCTCACGGCTTTCCGGAAAGTCTTCGACGAACCCGGACGGAAGACCTCATCCGCATCATCTCTGCTACGCCTCCGTCAGGGAAGTCTCACCGTGGGCCAATATGCCATACGGTTCCGTACCCTTGCCTCGGAGCTGGCCTGGGATAACGACGCTCTGGTATCCGTCTTCTGGGAGGGTCTGTCCGGCCGTATTAAAGATGAACTTGCCGGTCGGGACATTCCTACCACTCTCGATGACCTAATAACTCTTGCCACCCGGATTGACCTACGGTTCCACGAGCGTGCCAAAGAGGTCACCCGTGAGAGGAGGTTTCCACGTCTAGCTCCTACCTTTCAGAAACCCGTCACTCCCTCCATCTCTCCCCAGGTACACTCTCCTGAGTCTATGCAGGTCGACCAGACCAAGATGGTCAAAACCCGTCAGGACTTACGCCGTGCCGAGGGGAGCTGCTTCTACTGTGGCAGTAAGGAGCACCGGATCCGTGCCTGCCCAGAGAGGTCGGGAAACGCCTGTGTCTAGGTTCGCTCAGAGAGGTCGACCTAGACAAGAATAAATCCTCTCCATCTCTGCTGCTGTCAGTTTCAATCGTCTGCGGGGAGAACCGTTATTTCGAACTAGCCCAACTGGACTCTGGAGCAGCCGGGAATCTTATTTCACAGTCCCTGGTAGAGAAATACCGCATCCCCACCAAACCTCTGGCTGTACCCTTGTCTGTTGCTGCCGTGGATGGGGGTCTCTTACCACGCCCCATCCAACTCATCACCGAATCCATTACTCTACAGGTGGGAATGCTGCATTCTGAGAGTATCTCCTTTCATGTTCTGCCTGGACTCTCTCACGCCCTCTTGCTAGGTCTACCTTGGCTCCAGAGACATGCACCCGTGCTTGACTGGCAGACCGGAGAAGTCCTTCGCTGGGGACAGGACTGCCATAAGACCTGTCTGGTTCCCGTCCATCCCGTCCGTCCTTCTCCTACCCCAGCTAATCTACCTGGACTTCCGATTCCTTATTGGTCTTATGCTGATGTCTTTAATAAAAAGGAAGCAGAGACACTACCCCCTCATAGACCATACGACTGCCCTATCGACCTGTTACCCGGTACTACTCCTCCCCGTGGGCGTATTTATCCATTATCCGCTGCTGAGACCCGGTCGATGTCCGAATATATTGAGGAGAATCTGGCCAGGGGATTCATCCGGAAATCTACCTCCCCGGCGGGAGCAGGCTTCTTCTTCGTAAAAAAGAAGGACGGCTCTCTCCGTCCCTGTATAGACTATAGAGGCCTTAACCAAATCACGGTGAAGAATAAGTACCCCCTTCCGCTCATTCCGGAGTTATTTGATCGTCTGAGAGGGGCTAGAATCTTCACCAAACTGGACCTCCGTGGGGCGTACAACCTGGTTCGTATCCGTCAGGGGGATGAATGGAAGACGGCATTCAACACCCGGGACGGCCACTATGAATATCTGGTAATGCCCTTTGGTCTCTGTAACGCTCCTGCCGTCTTTCAAGAGTTGGTCAATGACATCTTCCGGGACCTTCTCTACTCCTGCGTAGTGGTGTACCTAGACGACATCTTGGTCTTCTCTCCGGATCTCCAGACTCACCGGAGGGACGTTCGTCAGGTCCTGCTCAGGCTCAGGCAGAATCACCTCTTCGCTAAATACGAGAAGTGCCTCTTTGAGCAGACCTCGCTTCCGTTTTTGGGCTACATTATTTCTCAGACCGGCCTACGAATGGATCCAGAGAAACTGTCTGCCATCGAGAAATGGCCTCGACCGGAGGGGTTGAAGGCCATTCAGCGGTTCCTGGGCTTCGCCAACTACTACCGCCTCTTCATACCACACTTCTCTTCCCGGACTGCCCCAATTTCCGCGCTCACCCGTAAGGGTACTAATCCCAAAGAGTGGCCGCCCGAAGCAGAGGAGGCCTTTCTTTCCTTAAAACAGGCCTTCTCTTCCGCCCCGGTGCTGCATCGCCCGGACGGCAACAAGCAGTTCTTCCTGGAAGTTGACGCCTCCTCCTCTGGAGCCGGAGCGGTACTTACTCAAAAATCATCTTCCGGGAGGATGGTAACTTGCGGCTTCTTCTCTAAACTCTTCTCCTCCTCAGAGCGCAATTATTCCATAGGAGACCGAGAGTTATTGGCCATCAAACTGGCATTGGAGGAGTGGCGTTACCTGCTCGAGGGGGCTCTTCACCCGGTAATAATTTACACGGACCACAAGAACTTGGCTTACCTCCAGCATGCCCAGAGACTTAACCCGCGCCAAGCCCGGTGGTCCTTGTTTTTTGCTCGCTTTGATTTTGTTCTTCATTTTCGCCCGGCTGACAAAAACGTCAAGGCGGACGCCTTGTCTCGATCCTTTCTGGTGTCTGATCTCGAGGAAGATCCGAAACACATCATCGATCCCGCCAGAGTAATGCAGGTGGCTCCCGTGAGTCTAAATCGTCTCCCTCCCGGAAAGACGTTCGTATCAGTACCTGATCGGGAGAAGATCCTTCACTGGGGTCACTCGTCTAAACTGGCTGGCCATGCCGGTCAAAAAAAGACCCTCCAGCTTATTACCCGGCACTACTGGTGGCCTACCCTGCACAAGGACGTAATAGACTTTGTTTCTGCCTGTGTGTCCTGCGCCCGCAACAAGGTTCCGAGACATCTGCCAGCCGGTCGCCTCCTTCCGCTCCCAGTACCTGCTGCCCCCTGGCAGCATATAGCAATGGACTTTATAACAGACCTCCCAGTCTCTGCCGGTTGTACGGTCATTTGGGTGGTCGCTGACCGCTTCTCCAAGATGGCTCATTTCGTTCCCCTGCCAGGCCTCCCGTCTGCACCCGAGCTAGCTAAAGACTTTATTCGTCACATCTTCCGTCTTCATGGCCTGCCCCTCCACATCGTGTCGGATCGTGGGGTACAGTTCACCTCACGCTTCTGGAGAGCCACTTGTAAACTGCTAGACGTCACCCTGGACTTCTCTTCCGCTTACCACCCACAGTCCAATGGTCAAGTGGAGCGGATCAATCAGAACCTAACCAGTTACCTCCGGCACTTCGTTAATGCCCATCATTCAGACTGGGTGGATCTCCTACCATGGGCCGAGTTCTCTTATAACAATCACGAGAGCGAATCCTCCTCCAAATCCCCGTTTTTTGTAGTCTTCGGTCAGCATCCTCGGATTCCTTTTCCTGTCTCCACCTCTGTGGACAACCCGGCTGCGGAATCTCTCGTTGGCAAATTTTCCTCCATTTGGGAGAGTACCCGATCCGCACTCCTTCAGTCGTCCGAACGGATGAAAAGACACGCTGACAAAAAACACCTGGATCCTCCACAATTTCGTCCCGGAGATAAAGTCTGGCTCTCATCTAAATATGTCCGAGTCAAGATACCTTCTTACAAGTTAGGGCCTCGGTTCATCGGCCCCCTGGAGGTCATCAGTCAGATCAACCCGGTGGCCTATAAATTGAAACTCCCGGCCAACTTACGGATCCCTAACTCCTTCCATGTATCTCTCCTCAAACCTGTGGTACTTAACTCTTTTTCCAAGTCTACAGGTACGCCTCCTGCTCCGGTTTCTGCTGAGGACGAGTTTGAGGTAGAGAACATTCTTGCCACCAAAAGGGTAAGAGGAAAGACCTTTTTTCTAGTAGATTGGAAGGGGTTTGGTCCTGAGGAGAGAACGTGGGAGCCCCGGGAGAACATCCATGCCCCTCTTATCCTTGCTAAATTTCTGTCTGGCCTAAAAAAGGGGGGGCCTAAAGGGGGGGGGTACTGTAGCGCCGGCGTCCCTGCCCTCTGCTAGGCAGGGACGCTGTTCCCCTCACCTCCCTGCTCCGTGCCCGGCGTCCTCCTCCCGCTCTGCTGGCAGCGCGCGCTCCTTCCCGGCCACTGTGCTTAGGGCGCGCGCGCGCGCTCTCCCTCCCTCTTAAAGGGGCCGCGCGCGCCGTCCTAAGGAGTCCCCGGCCAATGGCCGGAGGACTTCACCATATATAAGGCACCTCCTCCAAAATGGAGGTGCCCGAGCAATGTTGTTGCACTGTTCTACTCTGCTTTAGCCCTCAGGTCCCGTTGCCAGTTACCTGCCAGTTACCTGCCTGATTCCTGCCAGAGTCCTGCCAGTTTGCTGTCTGTTTCCTGCCAGTTATTCCTGCTACCTGCTTGCTAGCCTGAGGTCCGACGGTCTGCCTTACAACTCCTGTCAGTCTGTCTAAGGACCAGCTTGCCCGCTCACCTGGGAGCGCACATCAGCTACCTGCCTGCTTGCTAGCCTGAGGTCCGACGGTCTGCCTTTCTACTCCTGTCAGTCTGTCTATGGACCAGCTTGCCCGCTCACCTGGGAGCGCTCCTCCGCTACCTGCCTGCTTGCCTGCCCGGAGGCTCCGCCGTCACGTGCTGTGACCACCAGCTATTCCAGAGACTCTTGCCCGCTCACCTGGGAGCGCTTCTCCGCTACCTGCCTGCTTGCCTGCCCGGAGGCTCCGCCGTCACGTGCTGTGACCACCAGCTATTCCAGAGACTCTTGCCCGCTCACCTGGGAGCGCTTCTCCGCTACCTGCCTGCTTGCCTACCTGGAGGCTTCGCCGTCACGTGCTGTGACCACCTGCTATTCCAGAGACTCTCGCTTGCTCACCTGGGAGCACACATCCTCCATCTGCCTTGCTAGCCTACCTGGAGGTTCAGCCATCACAGGTCGTACCTACCCTTTACCTAGAGACTGCCCCGGTCACTTGCCGTGACCTCCAGCCCGTTCACCCAGAGACTGCCCCGGTCACTTGCCGTGACCTCCAGCCCGTTCACCCAGAGACTGCCCCGGTCACTTGCCGTGACCTCCAGCCCGTTCACCCAGAGACTGTCCCGGTCACTTGCCGTGACCTCCTGCCCGTACACCCAGAGACTGTCCCGGTCACCTGCTGTGACTGCCTGCCTGGTCGCCACCCGCTCCCTTACAAGGACCGCCCCCTTGTATAGTAGCTCAGAGGTTCCGCCTCCCAGACCCGTTACACAGTGCTTGATTACAGGGTCAGACTGACGTATTAAAGTACAGAGGATCCATCGCTGAACCCAGGCTCTTACAAAATCATTGTCCTCAATGGCCCAGCAAATGACAACCCCATATGAAGGCGATCCCTCAACCCCCTCCCCCTCCCACCACCAGGTCACTCATCTTTGCACCTACTAGACATTAATGGAAATTTATACTTTTTGGAATTTTTATTGCTTTGTATGGGGAGGAAAAGTAAGTGTGACTCCCAGGAAAGTCTCTTCATGGGTCTCTACTCTTAGGTGGTTGCCATCTAAGCAATTCACTATTTAAAGGACGGCACACTTGAAGGGGTAGTCTCATCTCCAAGATCCTATCCCAATACTGTATTTATAGGTGTAATAATAATAATAATATTAACAATACCTCCAATTAGAAATGTAGTATAGTTTTTCTGATTCGCTATGTGTTTTTCCTCATGTGCAGGCATTGCATGACCTTAGGTATCTATGGCTACGACCACTCATTGTGACAGTTAGCTAGTTGCTGGAGGTCGTAACCATGGATACCTAAGGTCCTGCAGTTCCTGCACATGAGGAAGGAGACATAGCGAATCAGAAAAACTATACTACATTTGTAATTGGAGATATTTGCTGATATTATTATTACACCTACTACATATTGGGGTAGGATCTTGGAGATGGGAATACCCCTTTACATTTTTTGCATTGTTATTATTGTTGTTGACCGGCTTGGAAAATGAGACTTCAGCGGAGAAGCTCCCTGAATTGTTTTGCCGGGGGTCACCGATATCTACACATGATGGAAGCTGGGATGTCTGTGTATTGGTTACATCTTATTAATTTACTACAGGTCAGCCTCGGCGTTGCCATGACGGTTACAAACAATACAGTCTGGAAAGACGGCGCTCGTTATCGTTGACTGTCACTACCTAAGCTGATTAAGAATTAACAAGAAAGCGCTGCAGACCACGCACCGAACTCGCAGCATCAGGTTTAGAGTGTGCCTGCAGCCATATGGTGGCACGACACAAAGACTCGCCGGAGATAACCGGCCTCTGGGACGCAGATCATCAGAGGTAATAACATGGCAGAGGCTTCACAGACAATTAAAGGACCCCGAGCTCTGGGAACGTCACAGGGAAGGGACAGACTGTACTGAATCCGGCCATACTGTACACGAGACATTTGTGAACGGCCAAAAAGGGCAATTCAGACCATTTTCTGCTGACGATCTGCACATTTTTGTGAAACGAGAAGTGTGACAGAAGAAGAAAGAGCAAATATGGGTCGAAAAGCTGATCTGCCACATTGTAATATCATCGTCGTTGTTTAAGTCAAACATACTCCCAAAGTACAGAGAACAATAGTGCCTCCATATCAAAGGCAGGAAAAGTACCTCCATAATTGAACAACAGTGCCCCCATAATAGAGAGTCACACTAACCCCATAATGAAGAGAGGAACAGTACCTCCATAACAGAGAAACAGTACCTCCATAAGAGTTAGACTGACCCCATAATGAAGAGAGGAAAAGTACCTCTATAATAGAACAACCGTGCCCCCATGATAGAGAGTCACATTGAACCCATAATGAAGAGTGGAAAAGTACCTCCATAATAGAACAGTGTCCCCATAATAGAGTCACACTGATCCTATAATGGAGAGGAAAAGTACCTCCATAATAGAACAACAATGCCCCCATAATAGAGTCACACTGATCCTATAATGAAGAGAGGAAACGTACCTCCACAGTAGAACAACAGTGCCCCCATAATAGTCACACTGACCCTATAATGAAGAGAGGAACAGTACCTCCATAATAAAGAAACAGTGCCCCCATAAAAAGAGCCACAGTGCCCCTATAATAATTTCACTTTGCCGCCATAATAAAGACAGGCACATTGCCATCATAATGACGAGGAACAGTGCCCCCGTAAAGAGAGCCACAGTGCCCCCATAATAAAGCCATCATGACACCATAATAAAGACTGACACAGTTCCTCCATAATAAAGAAAGGAACAGTACCTCCACAATGGAGCAACAGTGCTGCCATAATAGAGAGAGTCACCAATAAGGAGAGAGATACGGTGCTCTCATAATCAAAAGTGCAACAATGATCAAATAATAAAGATGCCTACAGTGTCGCCCATAATGAAGACAGCCACAGCACAATGCAGCCATAATAAATAGAGAAATAGTACCTCCATAATAGAGCAATAGCATTCCCATAATAGAGAGCCACAGAGCCCCCATGATCAAGAGAGCAATTATATCCCCATAATAAAGATGACTACAGTGCCCTATAGTAAAGAGAGCTACAGTGCCCCGTTAATAAAGAAAGTGACGCGCCCCCTGGGCTGTGGGGTACTCGGCAGCCGGGCCTCTGGTTGCCGGGGGATATCACGGTGGCTGGCCCAGTCCGTGACCCAGGGCAGTCAGTAAAAAGGGGAAGCTTTATAGGGGATTTGGGAAAGTGTTCCTGACGCCACCTGTGGATCGCGGCTAAAGGGAGCCGCCACTGCGGAGCAGTCCTCTGGAGCTGGTGTTACGGCAGCAGGGATGGTGTGGCTCTCCACAGGAAGAGCTTGCTCCAGGGCAGTGTAGGTAGTGTTGCGTTGTAGTGCGGTGAGGGAAGGGTGGCGCAGATAAAGAATGGACGGAGGCAGTGTGGTGCAGTCATCTGAGTCTTTACTCACAGTTCTTATGACAGTTCCACTGGTGCACTGTACAGTTGTCGGCCTCCCACGTCGCGCTGCGTTCTCCAGGCAGGGTTCAGCACTTCCTCAGGCAGATTAGGAGTACCGGACAGAACCCCACTTTCTTGTGTTCCTAGCTAGACCGACTTCACGCTGGGTCTTTCTCCCTCCTGCCCTGCGCTGCCCACTCTCAATCCCGCTCGGGTGCTCTGAAGTCCCTCCTGTGCGTCGGAGTTCCCGGACCTGCTTGACCCTCCTGGGGATTAGAATGAGGCTTCGGCAACTGACTATATAAGCCAGAAGCCTCTGATTTTTCCAGCCGGGACTTGAAGTACACGACTGGGCCAGGGGCCGGTCCCCTTCTTGCGGCCTACGATCCCTCTGTCTTCTGACAGATTCGGGGCGTACAGGTGCCTTCCTGCACTCGCCGTACCCAATAGGATCCCTTCTTAAACGGAGCCTACTCCTCTGCTCCCCACCTGGGCCTCTATCACTAGGCCCTGACTTGCGGAGCAGAGCTCCTACTGAGACTCTGCTCCCGGACTGTTCTTCTGAACTGTCCTACCGAACTCAACTCATCTTATCTGCCACCCTAAGATGTCTTCCCTTTATATACCTACTACTATGGTGCTCCCCTAAACTACTTCCTCCATCTACACCCACTACTGGTTCCCCCCTACCTCTGGGTTCCCCCCACTCCAGCCAGGGTCAGGGCTCAGCAGAAACATACATTGCGTCTAGCACTTCCAGCCGGCCTGGAGCAGTGTAGTGTTGGATGCAGGTGTTGGGGTTCCGTGCAGCACTCCCTCCTTACCTGAGAGCAGGAGACACCACACCTCTGGGTGAGGTGCAGTACCTCTGTGGCGACTGAACCCTCAGGGGAAGCACAAAACAGTACATCCATAATAAATCAACAGCATTCCCATAATAAAGTCGCATAGTCACCATAATGCAGAGAGCCACAATGCCCTAATAATGAAGTCATTCTTAATCCCATAATAACAGCAATCACAGTGTCCCCGTAATAGACAGTCACAGTGAGTCAATATAAAGAGAGCCAAACTTACCCCCATAATAAAGCTAACCACACTGCCCCGATAAAAAGAAAGTCACAGTGCCGCAAGAGCTCCAATAATGATGGCAACAGCGCTCCCCTATTAAAGACACCCCCACATACTCAGCTGGCATCACTGATACCATCATGGTAAAACAGCACTGAGATGGGTCCAGTCATTGCACCTACACAGCGCGGACTTATAAACGAAGTAAATATTATATACTCTTATAGATATGCTGAGTACCTTGTGAGCACCTTGCCTGGTTCCCCCGGCCTGGCTTCCAGTGTGTTAGTAAATCCTCAATCACGTCAGCTTTTTCTGCGTACGAAAAAACAGATTGATTGTCCATCCAGCTTTACCATCGGTTTGGAATCTTTTTCTCTCGTATGCAAAACCCAACAAAAATTCATAAAGGTTTCCAAACTTCCCGTACCCATTAGTCAATGGAAAACCAACAAAGACAGCCATAGTGCTTCAATAACAGCCACCATGTCCCCATAATAAAGACAGCCAGAGTACCCCCATACAAAGATAGCCACAGTGCTCCCATAATAGTCACAGAGCTTCAATAATAGTCGCAGTGCCCCCATAATAGACAGCCATCAAGTCCCCAAAATAAAGACAGCCACAGTACCCCCAAAGATAGCCACAATGCCCCCATAATAGAGAGCCACTATGTCCCCATAATAAAGACAGCCACAGTACACCCAAAAATGGACACAGTGCTCCCATAATAAAGAGAGCCACAGTGCCCCCATAATGCAGTATAATAAAGATTATAATAAACCCCAGTACTGTTGGGGGATGTCTTGTCAGTCACTGGTTGTCTTGAAATCAACGGTGTTCTAACCAGGGTTGGCAACTTTATTTTTTATTTTTTTCTGGATAGCTTCTCAAAAAATCACAGACAAACAATATTTTTATGGATGCATTAGAAAACCATAATAAACCATTAAGATTTTAAGTGATCCATATCTACAGCCCATAATTCTTATATGTAGACATCAGTTGCAGTCACTGTAAACTGTAAAATGCTGATAATTACAGTCATAATAATTTGTATGAGTTTTCTCAGTTTAAAAAAAAAATCACGAGCGCGACTAATCTTTTTACGGACAGGGAAAAAAATGTGCCCTATTTATACAGATGGTTCAGGAATTTCTGGACTGTTGGCAACCCTGGTTCTAGCCCCTTTGTCTATGTTTTCTCATACATGTGCTGGATCTAATGCATGTATATAAATGCTCCCTGTCCTGATGGTTGAAGTAGGGTGTATCTATAAGGAAGTGAACAAGAGAGAAGATGAGTAGAGTTGATGCCTAACTGAGTAACTGCAAGGGAACACCGCTGGTCAAAGGTGAAAGTAAAGAAGGAATTATAGAAGTAGGAACCAAATAGTGGGAACCTATGTTCCCATAGGAAGAGATTAGAGATGGCACCAGGTCAGGGGACACCTGTGTCACAGTTACTAATTATAAGAGGCCTGGCCAAGAAGGGGCAGCTGGCACCAGAACCTGTACCAGGACAAGGTCATGTGCTGGTAGGTGGGCTTTCAAACACAGAAAGGTCCGACAGTGATCAGATGTGGAAGAGCCGTGAGGAAGATTTGTTCCCTGTGCCAGTAAAAAGACCGTAAGCAGCGCCAGTAGAAGACCGTGACCAGATCTGAACCAGATCCGGCTGTAGGCCGTTACTTCCAACGCAGACATATGGAACAGGGTGTGGGCTGGGGTCGTGCTTCAGGGAACGGAGACAGTCAGTGCGACGAGAACAATGTGTAAATCGTGTTAGTTAAGTACCACTGTCTCCTCATTGTTTGCGTTGTTGCATCTAAGTAACCTGCTTACACATCACATAATTTGCTGTAGTGCCATATAAACACTCAACTGTAGGAATTCATATTAAACATGTATTTATTCTATGCTGTGCCCCTATTACTCCTCCTGTAAATGTAGCCAGATATTACCAATAACATGAGCCGCTTCCCTATACATTCTGACACTGTCCATTCAATGCTGCCATTACGGCCCCGAACAAAAATGTTACGGTTCATTTATGAACTTATTCATACATTTCCAGGAGGAGTAATTCTCCAGAATTGTAATTTAATGGGGAATACAAGTATTTTTTTTAAAGAGACAGGTCATGAGAATTGACAGGTTTTCTTTAAGTAACCAATTTATTACTATGTACTTAATTGCATTAACATCAGCTGCCGAGACGCTGGAAAACAAAGCCATGGAAAAATCTGCAGATATAATTAGTGTTAATTTGTGCCCTGATCACACAATCCTCCTTATGCGTGCATCCACATAAAATCAAATGATCCATCGGTCTATTGAGCCCTTAATTGTGATGAAGATGGAATTTCAAGGTTTGTAAAAGAAACTATCATCATCCACAGGAAGCATTGTGCAGAGAAAGCTCCTACCCAGGATAAATAATTCATGTGGGTTCTATACTACAACGCCAGGTGACTAGTGCAAAAGCAGGTGAGAAACATAAAATACAGCACGTGAATGCAAAGAGGTAACATAAATACATGTATCAAGGAGCAAATACAGAAATCCATCACTCGTCACACAGCACTGTACCAGCAATGTCCTATGTATCCCTTTCCAAGTGTTAGATGGTTATCACTTTCCTTAGTCTTTAACATCAAACCCCTACAAAAACCTAAGTTCTAGGAGGGTACACTGTTTTTGTCCATGTTAAAGGGGCATTCTTATTTCATACGGTGATGATGGCATATAGCTAGGGTATGGCATCACTTTATGACTGGCAAAAGTGCAACCATTGGGACTCCACTGATCCAAGAGAATGAAGGGTCCGCAGGGCTACGCTGGTTCCCTTTCACAGTTTCTATGTGCATGTACGATTTTTTTCCTTGGACCGAGTGGTCTACAGAGAAAATCCAAAATATGTCCGATTTTGATCTGAGTGTCGGATCAAAGTCGGCAATGGAAGTCTATTGAAAGTCCATGAAGAAAAATTGGATGACATCGGAGTGCTGCCCAATTTTCACGGACTGACAGAAAGGAGAAGGTGGAGATACTTTTTTTTTCTGTCCACCTCCAAGAAAAACTGATGTCACTCTGATCAAACTCCGATCAGAATAATCTGACCATTTTTCTCAGATGTGGAGAAAAGAGTCGTGTGACCCCAAGACTATCGGGTTGGGGGAGAGCGACCGGTGGCAGCCCCATGCATACTTAGACTGTGAAATTAACTATACACAGGATCGGCCGGTGCCCAAACAGTCAGACCCCCGACTAATGGAAAAGTAATGTCATATCCTAGCAATATGGCACATTCCGCCATGACTGTACATGACGTGAAAAGTTCTTTTAGAAATAATAGATTATTGGTGAAATAGCCCAAAAAAGTTGTTGGTGGAGAAGTTTTATCATTTTTTGGGCTTTTTCTCCAATGATTTATTCTTAAAAGGGGTGTAAAAGTGAGGACCTTTTACAAGGCCAACACAAAAAAAATAAATAGTGGCATGCTACAATGGACTCTGCACATACAGAGATATAATGATGATGAAGATATCTGTATACATATGAATATATCCATAATACATTAGCTTCCATGTCAGAATGTAAGTGGGTTACTCAAATCCACAACAGTTATTCTTACCCACAACCTATCTCTAACCTTCTTCCTCGGGCATCAAAAGATAAATTAATTTGTATATAAAGTTGGCTCAAAAAAAAATAAAAATGTAGATATGACTGCAATGAACATCATTATCCCTAATTCCTTCCTTTCACTCCTAGGGTTGCAGGAAGCTGAGATATGAGAAGCTGATTTATGGGATTCTACTGTAGTGTTCCTCCAGCCATCCCTCAGCCGATGAGACATTTAGCTCAGGTCTAACCAGGTATTACGATCCGAGCACAGTCCGTGTTACATAAAACATGGAGACCTGGGGTTTTTCTTTCTTTCACCAACACATGATGGTTCTGTAGGACCCCAAATAATCTATTGCTTTTCTGCTAACCTTAAAGAGACACTAGTTTGTTCACAATAGGAAAAAAATACTTGTGGTCGCTGGTCAACATACTGGACCTGCATTACAATAAAATACGTTTTTCTCTGAAACGCTGCAAGATAACTAATCAGGGGTGGGTTCCCGCAGGCTTCTCCCTGCTCGCTCAGCCCGGTCTCTTCCTATAAACACACACAGGGAAAGACCTGTCAATCAAGCTAAGAAAGTGAGGAGAAGCCTGCGGGACACACCTCAAATATGGTCTTCTCTGAAACATTGAAGGGCTTCAGAGTAAAACATATATGACTGTAATATATAAGCCGATCTCTTCATGGGTCTAGTCCCATCCATATAATTTGTAGTCTACACTTGGTATATGCACCAGGAATGCTCCTAAAACCCTCCAGACTTACCCCTAGGCCAGCTGTACTGTTCTCTAAAGAGAGACATGGTGAAAGGCATATACCCATTTGTATACTATTTGGAGACAATAGTCTATGTATGGAATGGTTATTTTAGAGACTTCTGTCAGGGGTCTACATAAGGGAATGCCCCAAACATATAGCTTTGACAAAATAAAAAAAATAAATAAATGAGAACAAACCCTTAAGTAGCTCTGCCATAAGGAGAACGCACGTAACAACTCCTTATATCTCAGTTTCCGGGGGCCTTTGTGACTGTGATGGGGTGTTATTAGGGATTTACTCTTAGGGTATGTTCACATATTTAGTATTTGCAGCAGATTTTTTTGGCCATAGTGTTGGCAGGAAAAATGCTACATAAAATACACTCGCTTTTGGTGCGTTTTTACATGAGTTTTTTTTCCCATTCATTTGAATGGGTGAAAAACACTTCAAGAATGCTTAAAGAGTTGACCTGCTGCAGATTTGACAATATCGCTTTGATGGTTCAAAACTGCAAGGAAAAATTAAGCAGCAGAAATCCCATTCACTTTGTTAGTACTGTGAAATGTTACATTTTTCCACGGCAAAAATGCACGGAAAAAAATGCAACATGTAAACAAGCCTTAGATAACATAGTTGTTTTTTTTTTACGAGTGTTTCAATCCATGAAAACAGAATGATGAATACAATATAAAAAACAGGAGTAGAACTTCTTAGCGGATGGACAAATAGATAATATTAAGGAGGACATAGAGAAGCCGTGGGGATCTTACTTTGGACAGTACTCTATGAGATGTTGCAATGTGGGGAGATCTCCTTTGGCCGCTGCGTAATGTACAGGAAGTGCTCCAGTGTCTGTAGCTACCATCGCGTCATTCGTTCCAAACCGTAACAACCAACCAATTATTTCATGGTGGCCAAACCTGGCGGCTAAGTGCAGAATAGTGGCACCAGAATTGTCCTTGTCCTGAAAGATGGAAAAAAAATATTACAGAATGAACTTCAACTGCAATATATATTTATAGCATTAAAACACGTGTTCACAAAAGCTAAAAGTGTAAGTATCACTACAAAGTTTTCCCGAAAAACCTGCAGCTTAACTGATTCATTGTATTTTCTCAATATTTCGAGCCATAGAGTTTTGTTTCTTTAGGACAGAGCATTGTTGCTTTATTCCTTCTATTTTTTGTTATCTGGTATAACCATTAAAGTGAATCTGAAGCAGAATTTCACCCCCCAAACTATTTATATGTGCATGTAGAAATAAAACTACACGCTATGTAAAATTTTGAACAGAATTTATTTTGTTATTGTATTGTTCATTGATACCCTAAATGTAAAGTTAAGCATCTTTATAAATACTCTTTATTAAAATGTTTGCACCATTCTTCTGCTATATAAAGTCTTTTATCTAGCTGAGTGCATTGCAAAATGTTACAAATTCATTATAGCTCCTGCTCATGTTCTGCTTTCCTCTTCTCTTTTTCTTGTTCACAAATCTCCAAAATGTGGAGAGAGGGGAAAGCATGTACAATCTCATGGACGGCAGAGAAAACAGGCTATAGAAAAGGAGGAAAACACATAGAGAGGAAATAAGTGCAATATTAGAGCTGTGCTTATACATTAAAGCCACAGTAGCACCCTGAATGCACATAGACCTCACATCCAGCCTATATTACTGGGAGTGACGCTCATTTCTCAGATACAGCCTATATTGCTGGGAGAGACAATCCCAGAAGAGAAGCTTGTATCAGGCTGCTAACGGCATATCAGGGGGGAGATCTGAAAATGAATAAAGGAATGAAGATTGCAGAATGAAACTTAGTGCAATCTTATTACATAAAGGTAACCACTAACATAGGTAAAAGTCATTTTTTCCATGTCAAAGGTGTCTATAGCCTTAATGTCTGTGTTCACTATTGATGTAGATTAATGGATCTAAAACATTTTGCAGATCAGCAGTAAAAACCATGAGAATGCAAGCCAATTACATTCTTCCGCACCCTCCTGCCTCAAAACGTTCGCCAAATTAGTCAGAAATACCCATTTTTATTCAAATAAGGGTAAACATTATACATTTTGTTGTCTGGTTTCTGAGACACTCCTGAACACAATACACAGCATATATTATGAGCCTTGTCTATAGATACTATTACAAAAAAGGACTAACGCTGTTACCCATAGCAACCGATTAGATGTTAGCTTTAATTTTTTTTTGTACAGTAACTTGCGCAGAATTAAAGCTGGTTGCTATGGTAACACCTCCAGGCCGCCTTGGTTTCATTCATTTTAACACTAGGCCCAAAAACTATTTCATTTTCTACCGCATCTTATTGTGCCGAGCTGTCCTGCCCGCTAATCCCGTGTCTCTCGCACTCCATAGCTTTTTACACAAATTACCTGTAATGCTTTTAAGCTATAAGCACATCACATGATTCACCAACCATCCGACATTGTGAAAGCCGATTAACAGCTCATTTGCATTCATTGTGTTGTGTCTCAGGCTGAATTCTGTGCAATCCCCTACAGCCCTGGCAGCGTCGGACTGGTGTGCCTTGGGCCCACCAGAGAAAATCATTCCTGGGGCCCACCATGTAGCTACATAGAAATAATACCAGCCCACCAATTGTGAGATAAAATGTGCTAATATTGTGATGTAACATAAAACACAATGGCTCACATTTATCAAAAATGGCGAAATTTGAGCCAAATCTTGTGTACTCACTTCAACCCCACTATTCCATATTTATCAAATTTTACCCCTAATGATCAGTGATGCTCGCCCGAGTATTTCCGGGTTGTTCGGTCGGGAACTCGGGTCCCCTCCCTGCATGTTTGGCACTCTTTAGAGAGCCAATGAACATGCAGGGATTGCCTGCCATGCACGGTAATGCAGTAGCCATGTTGGTTGTGGGCATTACAGTGATTGGCTGGCCGCACAGCGTCATCAGGTCTATATCAGACCTGGCGCCGCCATGCTCGTCACAGTCACTCCGGATCAGACAGTGTAGGGAGAGCTGCTGCTGCATTGGGGATAGATTTGCTTGTGTATTAGGTAGTGTAGGGAGAAAAACCGTACATTACACATATCCATCTCAACAAACAGTCCTTCTGAGGACTAATCCATCTGCAGAGATATCAGGCAGGCAGTGTATATAGGCAGGCAGGCAGGGTATATAGCAGACTGCAGTGCATATAGCACAAGAGGCTCCATTCCAATTCTGCCTTCTGCTGCTGTGAGATATTTCTATACAAAGGCCCAGGTCTCAGGGGCCAGGAATACTTTTCTTTGGATCTTAATCCTCGTTATTTGCTTAAAAAGCAATCCAGAGAACACCTTTTTTCTGCGCCATTTGCTTGTTGGCACTGCAGAATACAGCCAGGTCCTTTCCATATTACAGCGCTAGAAATCCAGCTATTTAAAACTGTGTTTTCTCCGTCAAACGGATCACATATACGTTGTCAGAAAATACTGCCATTTCTGGCCTCCATTAAAAATTTCCTTTAGTGTGTCAGTGAAGCAATTCACAGCAGTTTGCTGTTCAAACTAGTTACCTACAGGCCAGGTATTTAAAACTCTGTTTTCTCCATCACACGGATCACATATAAGTTCGCTCCAAACTCAGTCATTTGTAGTGAGCGTGGAATATACTGTCCTCCATTTAAAATGGGCAAGGCACGTGGCAAGGGAAGGGGAACTGGTCGTGATGGTAATGGTGCATGCAGAGGCCGAGGACAAGGCCGTGGGCAAGCTGAAATTGTGCCACAACAAACACCCACATCTTCTCGCCTGACCTTCCTGTCCCAATATCTAGGGGACCGCAGCACACCACTATTGAATCCAGAGCAGTGTCAATAGGTTGTTGGTTGGATAGTAGGTAATGCTTCCAGTCACTTAGCCACCACCACCACCCTGTCTTCCACACGGTCAAGTCTCAGTAGCCTGGACCGCATATTCCTCACCCTGATCCTCCTTCCTCCTGTGGCGCCCCTGAGGGTTCGACCGCCACAGGGATGCTGCACTTCTTTAATGGAGTGTAGTGTTCCTCCACATCCAACACCACACTATCTCCACCAGAGGGGGCTAGAATACACTATGTGCTGCCCTCCTGGTTACAGGGAGACTGGGGAACCAAGAGTTAGGGGAGCCATTTAGTGGGCGAGGGTGGAGGACTCACATTTTAGTGACACTTTAAATTTCATATTTAATAAAGAGCCAATTTTTGGTTGCGGGTCTTTGAACTGTGAATTACTGTGATCTCCCACCCTGAACGTGGATCCTGTGTGGACCTGCAGCGGATGGAGACACAGCCCTCGTACCTTGGCCTTGGGTCGAGGGGCAGGTTGTAGACAAGGATTGTCTCAACCCGGTCAAGGACCACGACCAAGAAGGCCCGGAGCTTAGGAGTGTAGCTCCACAGCAAATGGATCCCAGGGAGGATGCAGACGGAGCGGTATACGCCACCTGTCCTCACCACCTGATATACTCAGAGGGAGTCCGGCTGCAAGAGGGGTACCGGCCCCCGACACCCGACCTTGCTACTCTATGTCCTGGTCGGGGAAGCCCGGTAGGCCCTGAGGATCTCACCGGGTATCGGAAGGAGCCGAGCTGCCACCCGTGCCATTTTTCTGAGAGGAGTTCAGAGGGAGACCCGGCCTATCTACACACAGACAGGAAAGCACTCGGTCTGTAGTTTAGGAACACTCTGGTGCGGGGTTCTGATTAAATACTGGACTTACTCGGAGGTTGTCGAACCCCCGTCTCTGGTGACCGCAGAACTCCGCGAGGAGCAGGGAGTCGCCTTCCTTCTGCCGTCTCTCAAGTGAGTAAAGCCTTGGAAGTTCACCCCTATGGCCTCCGGACTATTTATTCTGCGCTACACCGCACTACGCAGGCTTTCTAGACTACAACCCTCTCCATCCTGCCTCTCTGCCCTGACGCCCTGCTCCGCCTGTGGGGAGTAGTAACAACGCCGGCTGCCCTAACACCAGGCCTCAGCGGACTGCAGCAGCGCTGGTAGCCCTTCACCAGGTACCACAGGTGGCGTAGTCGTAACCAGCCACTCAACCCGGATAAGCCCGTACCATCCTTTTTAATGTGATGGCCCTGGGCACGGAGCGGGTCCGGGCCACGGCTGCACCACATCTCTCCATCACAGGACCCGACTCCGAATCCCCCATCTCCCAGGGTAAAAAGGGGCTTCCGAGAAGAGGCGTCACACTCCCACCATGCCGAGTACCCAGAGACAACTGATCCCACACTTGTACACTCTGAAGAGCTGATCACTTTTCCATTTATAGATTCGGGCCTCTCGCCCGGTCCACTTGAAGCGGGGCAAGAGGAGATCGCGTGTAGCGATGTCCAAATATTTGAGCAGCCACGGTCACACGAAGGCGACGGTGGGAAGGTGTCACAAGAGGTGGACGATGATGAGACACAATTGCCAGAAAGTCACGAGGAGGACCAGGGTGCGGAAGTGGAAGATGAGGTGGTGGATGATATAGTAACTGACCCAACCTGGCAGGAGGACATGCAGAGCGAGGACAGCAGCACACAGGGGGAGGGAGAGCACCCCAACAGGCAGGAAGAAGCAGTGTGGTGGCCGCAGACAGAAGGCAGGCAACCGTTCCCCGTAACACCAACACGAAGGAAGTTGCCAGTACAACTGTTAGGTCTTCCAGAGTCTGGTTGTTTTTTAAAGACTCTGCCGATAACCCCAAAAAGGCCATTTGCACCACCTACCAGGCCAGCATCAGCAGGGGTGGCAAAACGACCAGCCTGACCACCACCAGCATGATCAGGCACATGGCAGCAAATCACCCGACTTTGTGGGCCGAACCCCAGGGTCCAGGAACAGTGTCTGCGGGTGGCACCATTGCTTCTTCCGCTGTTGTGCATGCAAGCCAATCCCCTGTCCATGGTGCATGCGAAGACGCCTCCTGCCCTGCACCTGTCGTTGCACACTCTCAAGTAGCAGTATCAGGAAGAACGTCCATGTCCTTGTCCCAGCGCAGCGTTCAGTTGTCCATACCCCAGTCCTTGGAACGCAAGCGCAAATATGCAGCCAACGCCCCACAGACCACACTACTAAATTCTCACATTTCACGACTGCTTGCGCTTTAAATGTTGCCTTTTAAGCTCGTGGAGACGGAAGCATTGACGGAACCTGATGGCGGCGGCAGTCCCTCGGTACTCGGTCCCCAGCCACCACTATTTCTCCTGGTGTGCCGTCCCCACATTACACAAGTATGTGTCCCAAAACATTAGCCGTGCTCTCAACAACGCAGTTAGCGGTAAAGTCCACCTACCCACGGACACGTGGACAATTGCTTGTGGGCAGGGACGGTACATCTCGCTGATGGCACACTGGGTTAACATAGTGGAAGCCGGGACCCAGTCGGACCTTGGGACGGAACACGTCCTCCCGACGCCAAGGATTGCGGGCCCTAGGTCAATCAGGGTTGCCCCCACGGTCTACAGCTCCTGCACCTCATCCTCCTCAGCCTCCTCCTCCTCTTCAGCCTCCATCTCCGAAATGACCACATCAGTCACAAGCTGGAAGCACTGCAGCAGTGCCTCGGCCAAGCGGCAACAGGCTGTGCTGAATCTAATATGCTTAGCTAAAAACCGCACAATGCTGAAAAGTTGTGGACAGCTCTGAAAGAGCAGGCAGACTGTGGTTCACACCGCTGAACCTATAGCCAGGCATGGTCGTGTGTGACAATCGCCGGAACCTGGTGGCGGCTCTGAGGTGAGGCGAGGTCACACACGTACCATGCCTGGCCCATGTGCTTAACCTCGTGGTTCAGCGGTTTCTCAAATCCTACCCAGAGCTGCCGGATCTGCTTGTTAAAGTACGCCGCCTGTGTGCCCATTTTAGAAAGTCAGCTACAGCTTCCGCCGCCCTTGCCGTGCTTCAGCAGCGTTTGCAGCTTCCGGCTCACAGACTGGTGTGTGATGTCCCCACGCATTGGAACTCTACACTGCAGATGTTGGGAAGGATTTGTGAGCAGAAGAGGGCAGTTGTTGAGTACCAGCATCAACAAGGCCGCCGGTATTCAGTTCAGACTCCATACATAAGACCTCAGGAGTGGACATGGATGTCAGAGATATGTACCATCCTCCAAAACTTTGAGGACTACACCAAGATGGTGAGCGGCGATGATGCCATAATTAGCGTCACCATCCCGCTTCTCTGTCTTCTGAAACACTCTCTGCTCACAATCAAAGAGGATGCATTGCAGGCAGAAAACGATGAGATGGAGCAAGGAACCATACAGGGTGATTACACACAGCCAAGCCTCATCCCATCCAAAAATGGATTGGGTGACAATGAGGAAGAGGAGGAGGAGGAGGAAGGACAGGAGCTAGTTTCATGCACTATAGACGGTACTACCTGCACAGCTGTCATACTGTCTGTTCAGCGTGGATGGCCAGAGGACAGAGATGAGGAGGAGGAGGAGGAGAGCATGGTCAGTCATCCTCTTGGTGAGGACACGGAAGTCTTGCCTGTTAGTAGTCTGGCATGCATGGCTGAGTTTATGTTACGCTGCCTTTCCCATGACCCTCGCGTTCTCAAAATTTTGGGTGACAGTCATTACTGGTTGGTGACACTTCTAGACCCACGCTACAAGGAGAACTTTCTATCTCTTATTCCTGAGGCAGACAGGTCTACAAAAATGGGGCTGTACCAGAAGACCCTTGTTGCGGAACTATTAAAGAAATTCCCATCTGAAAATGCTTGTGGCAGAGGGCACACTTCGTTGGACAACCAAGGAGTACAGGCGAGAGAGACACAAGTTCAGTCCAGTAGAGGCAGGGGAACACTGTCAAAGTTCTGGGAGAGTTTTCTCAGACCCTCCCATCGAACAGGCCCTGATGCGCGGGGTACTCTCACAAGGAGTGCAAAGTTTGGGAAGATGCTGAGGGAGTACCTAGCCGACCGTACCAACATCCTCTGTGATTCCGCTGTGCCTTATAATTATTGGGTATCCAAGCTGGATACGTGGAATGAACTGGCTCTCTATGCCTTGGCGGTCCTGGCCTGCCCTGCCGCCAGCGTTTTATCACTGGTGGAATTATAACTGATAAGCGCATCCGCCTGTCAACTGAAAATACTGACAGGCTGACTCTTATAAAAATGAACAAGGGCTGGATTGCGCCAGACTTCTCAACACCACTGAATGATAGCAGCGTAAAATAAACTCAAATCCAGTGTCTTTTCTTGGGAGGTGTATTCCCATGCACCTTTTCACACCCACACATGGGTATACGCTTCCGGATTTTGGCTATTTGCTCTTGTCCTCCTCCTTCTCCTCATCCTCCACCACCATATCACCAGGGTGACCGTGGTCCGTGATGCAACACCCACATATTTTTTTTAAAGGGTGTTTATGATGCCCGAAAAAAAAAAAAAATTTATACAGTATGTTCATGTATACCCCCCAGGGGTAAATGTTTGTCAGCCCATACACTTAGTGCATGGGCATTAGAAGTATAGGAGGCCCGCTCCTTTCTAATGGGAACATTTTTTTATGAGGCCCTCCTCTCTTCCAAGGGTCATTGAAGTGCCTCCAAATTTTTGGCAGCCCTTGCATTCACTGCATAGGCCAACACTATGGGAGACTCTCTCCTTTCTAATGGGAATTTGTCGTTACTGTGGCCCTGCTCTATGTGTCTTTAAATTCTTAGTGCCGTTTTTCCTAAAATTGGTCAGTCGTTGGACTCACTGCATACCCTATAACTGTATAGCAGACCCTCTCCTTTCTAATGGGAACATGTCGTACTTGTTACTGTGGCCCTGCTCTGTGTGTCTTTAAATTCTTAGTGGGGTTTTTCCTAAAATTGGTGAGCCGTTGGACTCACTGCATACCCTATAACTGTATAGCAGACCCTCTCCTTTGTAATGGGAATATGTCGTTACTGTGGCCCTGCTCTATGTGTCTTTAAATTCTTAGTAGGGTTTTCCCTAAAATTGGTCAGACGTTGGACTCACTGCATACTCTATAACTGTATAGCAGACCCTCTCCTTTCTAATGGGAATTTGACGTTACTGTAGCCCTGCTCTATGTGTCTTTAATTTCTTAGTGGGGTTTTTCCTAAATTTGGTCAGCCGTTGGACTCACTGCATACCCTATAACTGTATTGCAGACCCTCTCCTTTCTAATGGGAATATGTCGTACCTCGTTATTGTGGCCCTGCTCTATGTGTCTTTAAATTCTTAGTGGGGTTTTTCACAAATTTTGGCAGCCCTTGCAGTCACAGCATGGGCATTACCACCCGCTCCTTTATAATGGGAACATTTTTTTACTGAGACCCTCCTCAATGTCTCTTCAAAGGGGTATTGGGTTGCGTCCAAATTTTTGGCAGCCCTTGCAGTCACTGGATATTCAATAACGGTATAGGAGACCCACTTGTTAATAATGGGAACAACAAAGCATAGCCGGCTGATGGCTCTCTAACAATAGCGAGGGCCGACTGCTGGCCTTTTAAGAATAGTAAGGGCCGTCTGATAGCCCTATAAAAATAGGCTTTACGACTTTCAGAGTCCCTCCATCATAAATAAAACAGGATGTGTCTGATGATGTGTCACACACCACATTGCCAGATAAGGCTTTAAAATGTTAAAAAAACATTTCCCGGTGAATGCACTTGTCTTAAAAAATAACGTAAAAAAACCAAAACAATAGGATCTTTCTTTGGTATAAAAAACAGCGTCACCAATTTAACCTCAATGTAATCACATTGTTCAGCTCATGCACCTCCTCCTCCATCTCTGAAACGACTACATCAGTCACAAGCTGACAGCACTGCAGGACTGCCTTGGCCAAGCGGCAACAGGCTGTGCTGAAGATAACATGCTTAATGCTTAATTGACAAACCGCCCAGCGTTGCAGAGTTGTTGAAAGCTGTAACACAGCAGCCTGATCTGTGGCTCTCACTGCTGAACATACAGCCAGGCATGGTCGTGTTTGACAATGGGCAGAACCTGGTGACGGAGAAATGACAGCGGGGGTAGATACGGTTTCCCTCTATGTCAGTCCTTTCACCGAGCTAAAGAATATGGCTGTGGTGAAATACAACTCTCACTGAGAAGCTGTTTCAGATTGAAAAACATTGTGCCCACCAGAGGATTTGATTCTGAGGGATAACCTTTCTCACCCGCTCAAGAGCCCCATAGCAGCTGCAAAGTTAGCGCTATCATGAACTCTCCTGAGGTAGAAGCCAAGGCACACCAGAGTATTCTCTGGTGGGACCGTTCAACCCTGCCGAGAAGCAGTCCTTGCTAAGAAAAGTGTGTGGGAAGGTTCCCAGACACTCTATTTTTACTGAGGAGGAAACACATGCAAACATGGGGAGAACATACAAAGTCCTTGCAGATGTTGTCCTCGCTGGGATTTGAACCCAGGATCCCAGTGCTGCAAGGCTTCAGTGCTAACCACTGATCCAATGTGCTGTCGTTCACCCTCTAATGTCTAACAGGCTGGAGAAATTTGCACCTACTGCCACTCTATCTTCAGCTCCTTTGTGAGAAGATGTATTTGGGCAGCCACTCAGTCTACCAAATAAAATTCTTGAGAAGGAAATTGGGGATCGCTTCGCTACTGGTACTGAGGGCAGTGCTAATACCATGGCGTTGTACCATAGTTTGCTGGAAATATTCCAGGCTGGTAGGAAGCAAGCAGATTCCCACAGAAAAGTGCCAGCAGTAATGTTCAGGCCACATTTCAAGTGCAAGCAGCTTTAGAGGACTTCCTGGGAGAAATGACACGCAGGGTAGATACGGTTTCCCTCTATGCCAGTCCTTTCACCGAGCTAAATACAACTCTCAGCCAAAAAAGTTGTGGACTGGCTGCATACCGTCCCTGGCCACATTCACCTGTCAACGTGTTTGTGGTTAGGCGGTCCTTCCCAGTAAGTGCACTGGGGAGGGCACGGGTAATGTTGTGGGACCCGTGCTTGTGGAAAGCGGAGGCGATACCGGGAAATATAGTGGCGGCTGGGGACCGAGTATGGACACCCAGCCGCCGGCATGAGGTTGTGAAAAGCTTCCGCCTCCACGAGCTTAAAAGGCCACATTTCAAGTGCAAAGAGCTGCCCAGAAATCTGGCAGTTTAGTGTTGCGGCCTGTGGGCAGGAGCAGGAGCCGAATGTCATTAGCATATCACATCTGATGCTCTCGCAAAATGCAAAATGCAAAAAATGTATCTAATTTATACAATGCGATGTTCTTGATTTTTTGGGGGGATATTCTATCTCTCAATGTTAAAATTAACCTACCCTTAAAATTATAGACTGTTCATGTCTTTGTCAGTGGGTAAACTTACAAAAACAGCAAGGGATCAAAATTTATTTCCCCACTGTGTGTGTGTGTGCGTGTGTGTGTCCTTATAATTATAGTTTTGGATAATTATTATTGTCCCTTCATTCTCTGCATCGTTGCATCTAAATAACCTGTTCACAAAATCAAAGTATGTCATTAGGTTGGAAGGGGTTAAACAGGCAGTTTTGATGACATCACAAAGAACATAAACATCATAGACATCATATGACATCACAATTGGTATAGAATGTACAAAGTACAACACCTGAGCCATCTTGTTTCATTAGAGCCGGACAGCCTGAAGGAAACAAGTCCAGGTAGGTAAGTCTTCACTTATGACCTCACTCATACATTGTATAGATGGGGGGTTAGTGGTGGGATTCAGAACTGCATCATTCACCTGAAAATCTCAGCAAATGGTGCTGGATCCTGTGTCCTGTACTGTGATTGTTATAATAACTCTGTGATTTATAAAAAAGGTTATTGACCAGATTCCAAGGAAAATCTGTACATTCAGGTGCTTTAGTAAGGAAGTGTGAGCCCGGCCTGACAGGGGTTACCAATCTGGACAACCCCTTCTCTAAATGAGGACTTGCTGGCAATCAGCTGATCATCTGTCAGAGGTCTTGGAGACCCTCGGCTGGTTTTGCCCTATATAACACCTTTGTGCTCTAATAAAAGCATCTAAAGGGGTGGGCCAGCTGAGACCACTCTATTTGGCTCCATGTTTGGCTATCTCCGCCATTAATGCTGTCAAAACATAGAGTTTTTATAACATAAATGTAATTGCAGACTGGTACAGTTCTCCATTGTCAGCTCTCTTGGTTCTGCTGGATCAGAGGAGATCGAGAACTGACGGTTTATCGTGATCAGGAATTGCATTATGGCGTCCTGAGTTTTCCTTTAGTTTATAGAGCAATAGGTGATACAGATTAGAATAAAAGGGTGGAAATGTTTAGGTTATAACGTGAGTCATGACTCAATTAAAAATGAGGCCGGTGGTTATTTGCAGCCTGTGATTTTGTTTTATTAATTCAACTCTTCCTTGATGTTGGATATTTGATACATAACACAGCAGTGGCAGATATTATGACATCACAGGGGATATGACATCACAGGGCACATGACATCATTGATATCACATGGCATCACAATTGGTAGAGAATGTATAAGGTTCTAATCCTGAACCATCTTGTGTCCAGGGAGCAGCTTGAGGAAAACAAGTCCGGGTAGGTAGCTCTTCACTGAACACTAAGGCCCCATTCACACATGGTGATGCTGTGGGGTGTTTGTGGTGAAGTTTAGAACTGCACCATTTACCCCTAGAAAATCTCAGCAAATATCTCTGAGTGACGTGTTCTCTCTTGTGTATCAGGATGATTCCTTACATAAGAGCTATCATTGAATCCTTTTTTTTTGTAATGATAGGTGTCATGCCTCATCTAGTTCATATGAGCAGCTGTAATGAAGCACGGACAGATGACGATGGCGCAGCAGGATGACCGAGCGGAAACAACGGAAAACGTAGTAGCTTGATGGCAGCAGGAGGCAACTAGCGTAATAGTTACAGACTCTGATCAGGCTTTGATCAGAGTGACATCAGTTTTTCTCGGACGTGGAGGAGAAACAAAAGGTTTCTCACCTTCTCCCTTCTGTAAGTCGGTGAAATCGGACAACACTCAGATGTCATCAAAGCGAGGTCCAGTTTTTTCACAGGCCCATAGACTTGCATTTCCATTACCATATCTTGCGGACTATAAGACGCACTGGACCATAAGACGCACCCGAAATTTTGGGGTGGAAAATAATTTTTTAAAATAAAATGATGGTACCTCTTATAGTCCGTTTAACGGTAGGTTACCAGGGGGGCGGAGGTGGTGGAGTGGGGTCACAGGTGGCAGGGTCACAGCTTCAGGGGGGCGGTGGCGGCAGCAGTGGGGCGATGCTGCGGGCCCTCGGCTCTCATAAGATGTCAGCGACGGTGAGCAGAGTCCCCTTTCCTATTGATTGACCTGCAGTGGGCATTGAGAAATTGGTCGCTGGAGGCGACGCATGCGCAGATTGAGATCTCGGGAGATGCATGTGCCTCCTCTAGCGTCCATTTTCCCAAAACCCACTGCAAGGCAATCAATGGAAAAATGGACTCTGCTCACTGGCACAGACATCTTATGAGAGCCCAGGGTCCGCCGACACCGGCCTCCTGAAGCAGCGACACTGCCTCCTGTGACCCCGCTCCACCGCACCCACCCCTCGGTAAGCTACCTTCAGATATTGTAAATTAAATTGTAAGCTCCTAGGACAGGGTGTACATTATTCTGCATGCCCTCAGGAGCAGCCTGTATACTGAATATTAGATTGTAAGCTCCTAGGACAGGGCGTACATTATTCTGCATACCCTCAGGAGCAGCCTGTATATTGTATATTAGATTGTAAGCTCCTAGGACAGGGTGTACATTATTCTGCATGCCCTCAGGAGCAGCCTGTATATTATATATTAGATTGTAAGCTCCTAGGACAGGGTGTACATTATTCTGCATGCCCTCAGGAGCAGCCTGTATATTATATATTAGATTGTAAGCTCCTAGGACAGGGTGTACATTATTCTGCATGCCCTCAGGAGCAGCCTGTATATTAGATTGTAAGCTCCTAGGACAGGGTGTACATTATTCTGCATGCCCTCAGGAGCAGCCTGTATATTGTATATTAGATTGTAAACTCCTAGGACAGGGTGCAAATTATTCTGCATGCTCTCAGGAGCAGTCTGTATACTATATATTAGATTGTAAGCTCCTAGGACAGGGTGTACATTATTCTGCATACCCTCAGAAGCAGTCTGCATACTGTATATTAGATTGTAAGCTTCTAGGACAGGGTGTACATTATTCTGCATGTCCTCAGGAGCAGTCTGTATATTATATATTAGATTGTAAGCTCCTAGGACAGGGTGTACATTATTCTGCATACCCTCAGAAGCAGTCTGTATACTGTATATTAAATTGTAAGCTTCTAGGACAGGGTGTACATTATTCTGCATGCCCTCAGGAGCAGCCTGTATATTATATATTAGATTGTAAGCTCCTAGGACAGGTGTAGATTATTCCACATGCCCTCAGGAGCAGCCTGTATATTGTATATTAGATTGTAAGTGTTATGTTCTGCTACCAGAGCTAAGGAAAGAGAGGAGATCTGTCCCTATGATAGAACTCAGCTTAATCCCTACGATGTAACAGGGAACCTGATCCTGCGATCAGACCTGCTAAAGTCCTAAGCTAGTCTGTACGGAGACCTATAGATGTGGGGAAGGAATCCCTACAAGTACTAAGGACTGGGAGGAATATGGGACACCCCCTAACAGAAATATTAGCAGACAGACGAACAAACAAAATATATAGAACATATTGGTCAGTAGACCAAGCAAACTAACAGAGCAAGACACAGAGCACAGGCTAGCTAGAAAGTAGATATACAATGAAGTCCAGCAAAGCCAGAAGGGCGAAGCAGGATTAAATAGGCCAACAAGGTCATGTGACCAGCAAAGGAAAAAAAAACTAAGAGCAAGGTTCTAACAGTACCCCCCCTTCAAAGAGGATCCTCCAGATCCCCTAGGACCAGGCTTATCAGGAAATCTCCTGTGAAACGCTCTGATAAGTCTGGACGCGGAAACATCATCCGACCTCACCCAAGAGTTATCCTCGGGACCGAAACCTTTCCAGGCCACAAGATACTGCAAACTACCTCTATACCGTCTAGAGTTAAGGATGCGAGAAATTTCATATTCCCCGTCCTCCACCACCGGAGGAACAGAGGCAGAGGCGTCACAATCCGATACAACAGCTTTTTTCAACAGAGAGACATGAAATACCGGATTAATTCTCCAGGAGGTAGGAACCTCCAACCTAACAGCAGATTGGTTGACAACCTGAAGCACCTTAAAGGGCCCTACAAACTTGGGACCCAATTTCTTTGAAGGAATCCTCAACCGCAGATTCCTAGAGGACAACCAAACCATGTCACCAACAACGAACAAAACCTCCTGTCGTTTCCTATCAAAGTAGTCTTTAGATTTTCTGTTGGCCTCCTGAAGATTACCACGCACATCCGTCCAAACTCTCTCCAAATCACCGGAAAAATTCTCCTCCTCAGGCACGGCAGATCCCAACTTGGAGAACGACCCAAACGACGGATGTCTCCCAGAACAACAAAAAAAAGGCGAACAACCAGCAGAAGAAGATGTATGATTGTTCAGAGCAAATTCAGCAAGTGGCAGAAACTCAGACCACCCCTCTTGATTGTCTGCCACAAAACAACGCAAGAACTGCTCAACATCCTGGTTTTTCCTTTCTGTCTGGCCATTAGATTCAGGATGATATCCGGACGAGAACGACAAATGAACTCCCAACCTATCACAAAAGGCACGCCAAAAACGAGCCACGAACTGAGGACCCCTATCAGAAACAATGTCAGTAGGAACGCCATGAAGTCTGACAATTTCCTTGACAAAGGCCTTAGCGAGAGTTTTAGCGCAGGGCAGTTTGACGAAAGGAACCAAGTGACACATCTTGCTAAAACGGTCCACGACCACCCAGATGACAGTAAAACCCTCAGAGGGGGGAAGGTCAGTTATAAAGTCCATAGCCAAATGTGTCCAAGGAGCACTGGGAACCTCCAAAGGACAAAGCAACCCCGCAGCAGGAGTATGCGAGGACTTAGATCTAGCACATATAGTACATTGACGCACCCACTTAATGACTTCCTTCTGCCATCCAGGCCACCAAAAACTGCGACCCACCAGTCTCTTGGTCTCAGAGATTCCGGGATGACCTGCCAACCGAGATTCGTGACACTCAACAAACAAATCTCTCCTAAAGGTCCCAGGCACAAACAACCTCCCATGAGGAGTGTTAGAAGGGGCATTCTCCTGTGCTTTAAGAATCTCATTTTCCAAAACGGAGTCCAAAGCAGCTATCACAACACCTTCTTGTAAAATGTTCTCCTCTTTCTCAGCACTGACTATGGGAGAAAAACTGCGAGACAAGGCATCCGCCTTAACATTCTTAGTACCAGGGATGTAAGTAACGGAGAAATTAAACCGCGAGAAAAACAGTGCCCACCTAGCCTGACGGGCATTCAGGCGCTTCAAGATATATCAGATTTTTATGATCCGTAAGAACCTGAACGGGAAATTCCGCACCTTCCAAGAAGTGGCGCCAGTGTTCAAATGCGAGTTTAATAGCCAATAATTCCCGATTACCAATATCGTAATTCAGTTCAGTCTCCGAAAATTTTTTTGAAAAAAAGGCACAGGGATGTAATCCATCCCCGTTATCCTGAGACAATACTGCGCCAACCCCCACAGAGGAAGCATCAACCTCAACCAAAAACGGCCTAGTAACATCAGGCTGCATAAGGATGGGAGCAGAGGTGAACCTCTCCTTGAGATACACAAAAGCTTCAATGGCCTCAGAAGACCACTGAACCGCATCAGCACCTTTCCTGGTGAGATCAGTCAGAGGTTTGACAATACTAGAAAAATTTTTTATGAATTTTCTATAGTAATTGGCGAAACCCAAAAACCTCTGTATCGATTTCAAACCAATAGGCCTAGGCCATTCCTGCACAGCCTGAACCTTAACCGGATCCATCTCAAAACCTTTGCTGGAGATAATATAACCCAAAAAACTAATTCTCTGTACAGCGAACTCACATTTCTCCAGCTTAGCAAAAAGCGAATTGTCCATTAATAACTGTAATACCTCACGCACGCTCCGCCAATGAGACTCCAGATCCGGCGAATAAATCAAAATGTCATCCAAATACACAACCACATTTTTACCGATCAAAGGTCTAAGGATGTCATTAATAAGATTCTGAAAAAATGCAGGAGCATTAGTAAGACCAAAAGGCATAACCAGGTTCTCAAAATGACCCACAGGAGTGTTAAAAGCAGTCTTCCATTCATCACCCTCCTTCATGCGCAACAGATTGTATGCCCCCTTAAGGTCAATTTTAGAGAACCACTTGGCCCCCATTAACTGGTTAAACAGATCAGGAATCAATGGCAGTGGGTAAGGATTGCGTACAGTAATTTTGTTAATCTCACGAAAATCCAGACAAGGACGTAAACCGCCGTCCTTTTTTTTTACAAAAAAAAATCCAACCGCCACAGGAGACTTAGAGGGCCTAATGTGACCGGCGGCCAAACTTGTCTGTATGTATTCCTCCAAAGCCTTCCTCTCAGGAATAGTAAGGTTAAATAAACGACTTTTAGGAAGAGTCGCTCCAGGGACAAATTCAATAGAACAATCATAGTCTCTATGGGGAGGCAAAACCTGCGATTCCTTCTCAGAAAAAACTCTCCAAAAATCCTGAATAGGAACAGGCAATTCTCCCCTATCCAAAGCTGCAATACGCCCGTTACAACACTTGTCATAACATTTATGGCTCCAGGATTTAATTTCACTGGTAGACCAATCCAGTACAGGATTGTGAAATTTTAACCAGGGCAATCCCAATATTACTGGAGAAGGCAAGTTATTCAACACTACCAAATCCAATTTCTCATGGTGAACACCATTAATAGTGAGAGGAAATTCACAGACCTTGAGAGTAATATTCTTCAAAGGGGAACCATCCACAGAAACCACAGCAATGGGGGATGATAAAGGTTCAGGTTTTAAATTGAGTCTTTCCACGAATCCCCCATCAATTACATTCAGAGTAGACCCACAATAGACAAACACCCGAAATTCCATTAATTTTTCCTGAGCAATCGTGGAAGCAGCTAAAAATACACCCTTGGAATTTAAACAGGCAATACGGGCGTGACTGACCATTTTTTTTTCTTTCTTCATACGAAGCTCACAGCCTTTAATCAAATGACCAGATTTTCCGCAATAGAAACACAAGCCTTCAAAACATCGACGGTCTTTTTCTTGAGAGCGAGGTGCCACCGATCCAATCTCCATCGGTTCACCACTGTTAGTACACACATTCTCATAACCAGAAACTGACATAGCAGAGGATTTGCTCTCATTAACCCTTGCACGCAGTCTTCTATCCACCCGTATAGCTAATTGCATAGCCTGTTGCAAATCTTCAGGTGTAGGATAAGCAATTAGCAGGTCTTTAACCCTTTCACTGAGCCCAGCAAGAAATAGACTTTTCAGAGCAGAATCGTTCCACCCTGTTTGAGTAGACCAACGACGGAAATGAGTACAATATTTTTCCACATTACCTGATTCTTGTTTTAAACGTCTCAACTCAGTCTCAGCTGATGCGACACGGTCAGGATCATCATATAATAGTCCTAAGGCAGAAAAAAAACTATCCACTGATCTGAAGCATATATCACTAGGTTGCAAAGAAAAGGCCCACTCCTGAGGCTCTTTGCGCAAAAGTGACATTATGAACCCTACGCGCTGGGATTCATCCCCAGAGGACTTAGGTCTCAAACGAAAATACAATAAGCAAGCATTTTTGAATGAAAAAAATTCTCGGTGTTCACCAAAAAATAAATCCGGCAAACATACCTTAGGCTCCAAGAAATGTGCTCCAGGACAGTTACTCACGTGCTGACGGAGCTCGGTCACCTCCAGAGAGAGTCCCTGCAGGCGATGAACCAAATCCTGAACCGACACCATGATGGAACAGAAAAATCTTTCCTTAGAGAATTTGCTGGCTGGACTTACTGTTATGTTCTGCTACCAGAGCTAAGGAAAGAGAGGAGATCTGTCCCTACGATAGAACTCCGCTTAATCCCTACGATGTAACAGGGAACTTGATCCTGCGATCAGACCTGCTAAAGTCCTAAGCTAGTCTGTACGGAGACCTATAGATGTGGGGAAGGAATCCCTACAAGTACTAAGGACTGGGAGGAATATGGGACACCTCCTAACAGAAATAGTAGCAGACAGACGAACAAACAAAATATATAGAACATAGAGGTCAGTAGACCAAGCAAACTAACAGAGGAAGACACAGAGCACAGGCTAGCTAGAAAGTAGATATACAATGAAGTCCAGCAAAGCCAGAAGGGCGGAGCAGGATTAAATAGGCCAACAAGGTCATGTGACCAGCAAAGGAAAAAAAAACTAAGAGCAAGGTTCTAACAGTAAGCTCCTAGGACAGGGTGTACATTATTCTGCATGCCCTCAGGAGCAGCCTGTATATTATATATTAGATTGTAAGTTCCTAGGACAGGGTGTACATTATTCTGCATGCCCTCAGGAGCAGCCTGTATATTATATATTAGATTGTAAGCTCCTAGGACAGGGTGTGCATTATTCTGCATGCCCTCAGGAGCAGCCTATATTGTATATCAGATTGTAAGCTCCTAGGACAGGGTGTGCATTATTCTGCATGCCCTCAGGAGCAGCCTGTATATTATATATTAGATTGTAAGCTCCTAGGACAGGGTGTACGTTATTCTGTATGCTCTCAGGAGCAGCCTGTATACTATATATTAGATTGTAAGCTCCTAGGACAGGGTGTACATTATTCTGTATGCCCACAGCAGCAGTCTGTATACTGTATATTAGATTGTAAGCTTCTAGGACAGGGTGTACATTATTCTGCATGCCCTCAGGAGCAGCCTGTATATTATATATTAGATTGTAAGCTCCTAGGACAGGGTGTAGATTATTCCACATGCCCTCAGAAGCAGCCTGTATATTGTATATTAGATTGTAAGCTCCTAGGACAGGGTGTACATTATTCTGCATGCCCTCAGGAGCAGCCTGTATATTATATATTAGATTGTAAGTTCCTAGGACAGGGTGTACATTA